>NC_088375.1:203621666-204900833 GCF_037993035.2 Macaca fascicularis | reverse complement strand
AGCAACCCCTTGTCCCAATTATCATAAGGATGGAGGGAAGTAATTTGCATAAAGCTGGGAGTGGCCAGGCCTCGTGGGGCCTGTGTCTCTGTCCTCTCTGTAGGAACCTCCTCTGCCCTATAGCTCCTTCCTTCCCTGGACACTTCCCGGTCTCCCTCTCAAGTTTCCCTCCCGCCAACCACAACCTCCCCAAATCTGGCATTGGTTTCTCATCATCATCTCTTTTCCCTCCTGGTCCTTTTCACAGCATGGAATTATTTGGTTGTTCATGTTGCTCATTTTGCTTGGCTGCTTCTGCAGTCAAGAGCTTCGTGATGGCAAAGACCTTGTGGGTCTCAGTCACAGTATGTCCCCATCCTTAGCACAGAGTCTGGCACATAGAGGAGCCCGATCAATACCTGCTGGGTGGAGGGACGAGGAGTGGGGCTGGGCTGTATCAGTCAGGATGGTGAAGTGCGTAACAAACAGCCCCTACATGCCTGTGGCTTCACCCAGGAAGAGTTTATTTCTCTCCCAGGCAAAGCCCAAGTGGCTGCTGCTGGCCTGGGGCATGTCCTCCCAGGGGCATGCCTCTTCTGAGTGATGATGCAGGGATCCAGATTCCTTGATCTGAGATGATGTCATCAACATGCATGGCCTCCAGGGAATCAAGGAAAGGGAAGTGAGTGAGGAGCAGGTGCCCAGATGATTAATCACTTCGGCCAGAGAGGTCCACATCATTTCTACTCACATTCCACTGGCCAGAGCTACATGGTCACCCCACCTAGATGCAGTGGGGCTGGGCCAAGTCATCCCTGGCTGGGCAGCCCCTGCCCAGCACTGGCCCTGCACTGTGAAGGGGAGTGTGAGCCCCTGGACAGCATGCCTGTCTCTGCCCCTCTGCGGTGGTGATTGACAATGCCCTGTCACCCTGGGCCTCCTCCTGAGGCCCCTGCATTCCTCTCTCTGAGCCTCTGACTGACAGGATGCCTGGTCAGGAGGGGAGAGGGGAAGGGTTCCCAGGGCTGCCTCCACACTGGGCTCAGAGATGGGGGAAGATCTGGTCTATTCCAGCTGATTGTGTTCAGAACCTTCTGTGTCTGCCAGGCTGCTAATTTGGTGCCATCTGCCTGCATTCCCAGCACCAAAGCCCTGGCATAAACAAGTTTTATTTTATGGTTCTTAAAGAAAGTTCAAGCAGAGGTGGGGAGAGAGAGGAGGGGGGCCTCAGAATGATCTAGCTCTCTGGGAACCAGGGTGTCATGTCCTTCTGCATTCTGCCAAGAGGGCTGAGTGGAATTCACAGTGGGCAGAGGAGGGTTGAGTGGCCTGGGGGATGATATTACTGTGACTTCCTACCTCCCCATAGACTGGGGCTGCTTGGGTCCGAGTCTTCTTGTTCCCAGTGTCCAACCCACGGTCTGACCCAGAGCAGGTGTCAACAAACTGCTGCTGAGTAAAACTGCTGCTGAGTGTAAGAATGAGCAGTGGTGAAGGGCAGGATGGGGAGAGGCTGAATGGGATGTAGTGGGAGGCCAGGTAATTTCTGTGTTAAGCACTATAATGAATTATCCGATGGGAGGAAGCCTGGGATGGCCTGAAAGATCCCAGCCTCCTGGGATGACACAGTAAGCAGGACCTGCAACTTATTTATTCAACAAGGTGACAGGATGTCACTTCCATGATTTGGTTACAAAAGACTGTGGCTTCTGCCTTGCCAGCTGATTATTTATATTGCCTTCTTGTGTTCTGGGCTTTGGTGAAGCAAGTTGCTATGTGGGAGACACCCCCGTGGCAGGGAACTGAAGCAGCCTCCAGCCAAGAGCCAGCCAGGAACTGAGGCCTACAGCCTATCAGCCCTCTAGGAACTGAGTCCTGCCAACAAGTGCAGGAGCTTGGAAACAGATCCTTCCCCAGTCGAGCCTTCAGGTGCCATCCCAGCCTAAGCTGATATTTGGATTGCAACCTGTGAGAGCCACTGAAGCACAGGATTCAGCTAAGTTGTGCCCAGATTTCTGCCCCACAGAAACTGTGAGATAATAAATATGTATTGTTTTAAGCCACTAAATTTGGGGGGCAATTTGTTATACTACAACAGATAACTAATGCATATCCCATCAAATCCTCTCAACAGCCCTGTGGAGTGCATGCTGATTAGCCTCTTCTGGGGATCAGGATACTGAGGCACAGTGCCATGTAGGGGGTTCATAGGAGAGCTGGGATGCAAACCTGGGTTTGTCTGAGCTGAAACCTGTGCTATGCATTATTTACTGACTTGCAAGATCAGCTAAGACATAAAATTCACCCACAAACCCATAAAGAAGAGGAAAATCTAAAACTCAAAGGAATTATGTAAATATAAACCCACACACAGTTACTTGCAAATCCTCCTTCTTTCTCTTCATCATATACACTCTGATTCATTCTAAGCTCAATGTCTGCACAGTGGGGAAGCCACTTGTCAATAATCTCAGCGCAAATCACCTTTGGCACTGATATCCCTGTAATTTGGTTGGGGAAGGGTCCAAGGCAAGTGGAGAAAAAGATTATGGTGGCCAAGACAAGTGGGAGCAGTTGAAGAAACCAATGCTGGCATATTTCCCAGTCTCCACTCCCATTTTTAAAGTAGAAGATACTTCAACATTCCTACAAAGCTACCTCCAAAGAAGGACTCTCAGGGACTTTGAGCCCTGGGGCAGGTGGAGGGGACATATGCATATTTGGTGGAAAGGCTTTGAAGACAAGAAAAATGATGGGGCTTCAAGAAGATGGCCAATGGGCACACTGGAGGATCCCTGCCCAGGGGAAGGGGCTTTGGGTCACCTCCTGCAGACGGATGATAGTGGAGGAGTCCTAGCCTGGGAGTTGTTCAGGATGCACAACACTGTAGCTAACTCACTCACTGGGGGATCACTGGGGATCGAACTGACCCCTCTAACCCCCAGTGTCCTCATCTGCAAATTGTAAGGTGAACTTTGAGGATGTGTCACTCATGGAACCCATGTGGGTAAGAACAGAATCTTCCAGTTCCATCCAGTCTCCTTTTTCTCCCTCTAAGCACCCAGAAGGATGAGAGAGCAGCAGAGGTCACCCCAGCCCTCTCCTGGCAGGAGATGTGGCCCCACCTCACACCATGCTCAGCCCATGCTCCTTCTGATTCTTTAGGGACAATCACACAGGCCATTCCTGAAATGCACTGGGTCAGCCTGGCCTCCTGTGAGCTGGGCCCCAGCTCATCCGTATTCATCCTGCATGCAGCTTCTGCCTGCAAAAAGTGGCCATCAAGGTGTCCATCCCTGAGCCTGCCGAAGGGCATGGAGGTGGGAGTGGGGTGACCTATGCTCCCTGGAGGTTCAGGATCAAGCCCTAGAGAGCCTCTGTGTCACTCAGTTGCATCACTATGAATACTAATTGATGAGAGCAGACACATATCAAATGCCTACTATGTCTCAGGTACTGTGTTAGTCATATTCCAGGCATTTTTTCACCTAATCTTCAAATTCTTATCCATGTCTCATGACAAGAAAACTGAGACTCAAGGGGATGAAACGACCTGCCCAAGGTGGCACAGCAAGGAAATAGCTGAGCCAGAATTTAAACCAAGAGCCTGCACCCTTAACCACCCTACATCACTACCCTTCAATGAGGGCACCCACCACGAACCCAAGTTCTGCTCCTGTGAATTTCAGGGCAGGAGCCAGGTGGCTCAGATTCTGCAGTGGGGGTCAAGTTCCCTACACTCCAGGTGATATGGTTTGGCCGTGTCCCCACCCAAGTCTCACCTGGAATTGTAATAATCCCCACATGTCAAGGGCGGGGCCAGATGGAGATAATTGATTCATGGGGACAGTTTCCCCCATACTCCTCTCGTGGTAGTGAGTAAGTCTCGTGAGATCCGATGGTTTTATAAATGGGAGTTCCTCTGCACAAGCTCTCTTGCCCACCGCCATGTAAGAAGTCCCTTTGCTCTTCCTTCATCTTCTGCCGTGATTGTGAAGCCTCCCCAGCCATGTGGAACTGTGAGTCAATTAAATCTCTTTCTTTTACAAATTACCCACTCTTAGTTATGTATTTATTAGCAGCGTGAGAATGGACTAATACAACAGGACTAACCACCATCTCAGGCCCCTGTGTTCACCGAGGCCCTTTGCCTGGTAAGCTAGCTTAAGGCTGGTGATCTTCTACCCGGTGATGTAGAAAGATGCTGGGGTGAGGAAGAGGATGTTTCTGAGAAGTCGGTAGAGCTGGTGGCTGAGGACAGCATTGGGTGCTGCTGGGGCATTGTGAGAACTATCACTTATTCACCAATGTATGTGTGCCTTCCCCACAAGAGAGAAAGACCTGCAAAACCAATCAACTCTGGTTCCAGTGAAGTGCCCCTGGCAGAGCTGGAAAGGTGTTACAGGGTTTGTTTGTGTGGATGGAAGAAGCTGACCTGTCCTGCAACCTGAAAACAGGAGGTGGGAGGAGGCGGGCAATGGAGCCCTCTCTCTGCATGGAGACGCTTCAAGGAAGATAAGGGAAAGCTTATCAGGCAGCATTCATGGTGTCAACAGCAGACAAGAAATGTTTTTAACACTTCAGCCTTGCCAACACTCCCTATTTATCTCAAGAAACACAAGTGTTTTTCTTTCTTTCTTTTTTTTGTTTCCGTTCTCCCCCGCTATAAAATGCTCAGAGTCGCACAGTGCAAGATGAAGGGTTGACACGCGGTGAAAACTCATTTTTAGATTCCATCAAGTTCCATCAGCCGCACTCCCCTTGCAGCAGAACCCAGCAGACCAGTGGGCAGAGCCAGCAGGCAGGGGGTGGAGGAGGCAGGGAGGGGTTGAGGTGGGGGACAAGCTGAAGGAGGGGTCTAGAGGGTGGGCAGTTCTGGTGAGAGGGCACCTACTGGATGGGCTTGTTCGGGTCTTGGAGCTACAGTAAGGGTTGGGGAAGGGAGATGACAAACATTTAGGGCAGAACTGCCTTTAAACCAGGTCACCAGAGGCCCCTTTGCTTTGGAGGGCCCCAACTAAAGAGTGCCCAGCAGGACTGTAGCGCTCTTCAGACCTCACTCTGGGACCCCAGAATTCTCCCCCCAAGTGGCCCTGGACCACCTACAAGAGCCTGTTTCTCCCTCCTTTCTCAGGTCTGGGCTAGAGAGCTGACCTAAGGGTAAACACTGTGCCCAGAGCCCGCACCCTAGGCCTGAGTGCAACCTAGGGGTGGCTATGGGGCAACTTTTGCAATGAGGTGAATCAGTAAGTCTAGAGTCAAATTAACCCTCCCAACCCCACACCCCCCAAGCAGTATCGTGACATCTCTGCTTTAGTCCCTGAGGGCAGGGGCCATGCTGCTTGGCCTGGCCCCAAGCGGGACTCCAGTGAGGGATTGCCAGGGGTCACCCAGAGAGACCCAGTGGCTCTCTGAAGGGCACACAGCAATGTGATGGGCAGAACCTCTGTGTCCAGGCCTCAGTCAGCTCAGTGTGTCCAGCCTGAGCTGGGTCCTCTATCAGAGAGCCTCCCATGATTTCAGGCCTTTAGGGAAACTCATGAATGAGAACTACATGCAATTGTTCTTGAGCAATATTAGCACCAGCAGTGCCCCCTCCAGCTCTATTGGCACAGGGAGCAGCTGCAGCAGGAGCTGGCTGAGGAAGGAGGCTGGTGCCCCGGCAGCTCCCTGGAGTGTGGGGCTGAGGTTCCAATGCCACGTAAGCTTCTGCAAGGAAGGCACTGCTGTGGCTCTCAGGGGGCCCCCCATGCCTATAGTCTTCTCCACTTCTCTCCTGGGAGCTTCAGCAGCCTCTACCTGCCCATCAGGACTCCCCCTCCCTCCCGGAATGCTGTATTAGTCCGCTCTCACATTGCTAAAAAGAACTACTTGAGACTGGGAAATTTATAAAGAAAAGAGGTTTAATTGACTCACAGTTCCACAGGCTGCACAGGAGGCATGGCCGGGGAGGCCTCAGGAAACTTATGATCATGACAGAAGGCAAAGAGGAAGTAAACATGTCTTACCATGGCGGGGCAGGAGAGAGAAAGAGCGAAGGGGAAAGTGCCACACACTTTTAAACCACCAGATCTCATGAGAACTCACTCACTGTCATGAGAACAGCAAGGGGGAAGTTCGCCCCCATGATCCAGTCACCTCCCACCAGGCCCCTTCTCCAACACTGGGAGTTACAATTAGAATGAGATTTGCATGGGGACACAAATCCAAACCGTATCAGATGCTCTCTGCACTTGGCAGCCAGGAGCATGGGAAGACGAGACTGCACTTCCAGGTCAGGCACTTGGGCTCATCTCAAAACTGAGAGCTTCAGCTTCTGGAAAGTTCTTCTTTCCTTGAAAGTAAGTAGCTGTTCACCATTATTGGTGGTGATGGCATCTTAAACCAGCATTATTATTGAATGCCTTGCCCATTGCCCATAGGTGGGAACCATCCGTGGTTCTGCTGGGAGGGGCTCAACTGGGATGAGGAAGCCTGAAGGCTTTGAAGTCAGCTCCATCACTGAGCAGCCCAGCTTCCCTGATCAGGTCCCACATCTTTATTATGGAGCTAACAGTCCCCACCACAGGCTGGGGAGGGGAAAATATATTATCCTCTGTGTGCCCTCCAGACCCACCTCCACCCCTTCCCCTGCTCTGTACAAGGAGACTGACCTGCACGGACAGCATCAACAGGGCTCCAGTGCCCTCCTGTGTCCTGGCTTCTGTTGGGTTCTGGAGGCACCAGAGGAGACCAGGGGGTGGGAGGAGAGAGAGGCAGGGGTGCTTACTCCCTGGTTCCCTCCCTTTGAGCCATGGCTGCAATGGCTGCGTTCCTCTCTTCTGGCCCTAGCCCCATTGGGCAGCCCCTCTCCCATGCCAAGACACTGACCAATATGCCAAGAAACTGATGGGGTGTTGGTTTTGAATTTTAATGAGACCTGGTGGGTTTAAGTAGGGGAGAGACTGAATTTCATTCCACCTTTTTGAAGGCTCCCCTGGGCTGCTGCAGGGGAGGATTAGGGAGGCACACAGGGGTGGATAGTGGACGTGCTGGAGCTATTGCAAGATCCAGGCTGCTCTGATGGAATTTGGTCCATGATGGAGGGCAGTGAAGATAAACCCAACATCAGCTAGGACCAGGAGCCAGAGAAACTGAACCTGCAGAGAAACTCCAGGGTGAGGGGCCAGGAACCCCTGCTGAGCAGGGAGGCAGGATTAAGGAAGCTCAGTGTAGAGGAAGGACAGGTTGAGGACCCAAGTGGAAGCTGGGAGCTGCTCTAGGTCTTAGCGAAGAGCTGCCTTGAGCAGGGATGTTAGAAACCAATAAAGTCCTGCAACTCTGGGCAGCCTGCATCTCTACACGGCGCTAAACTAGTGCCATGACCCTGGCGCTTTCTCCCCTTCTAATGGTTTCAGCATGCATACCCCATCAGTGCGGGAGGGGCAGCAATGTGTACTTCCTGAGGGGTAGGGCCCAGCCGAGGTCCCTGGTCCTGCCCTGCCTCTTCCCTTCTAGTCCGGCAGGACGGAGAGCAAGTGGAATTGGGGAGCACTTCCTGGTGTGGAAGCCGGGAAGTTTGGGTGTCTTTTCCAGATTGGCCACTTTCGAGTGGAGGAGGGATTTGCTGTGGGATGCTGGGCCAGTCACTTAACCTCTCTGAGCCTCACTTTTCTCATCTGGGAAACAGGCTAACACCTAACTCACAGGGCTGGTGTGAACCCTAAGTAAAATGCCAAGGCCAAGGCTGTACCTGGCCCTCTGCAGCGGCACCACATGGGTGAGTCCACCCCTCCTGCAGGGAGCTTGGCACTGACAATCCTCCCAGGACCCAGCACTGGCGTCATTCAGCCTTCAGCGTTCCCATAGGCCTCCATTCCCTCATCAGGACCATCAAGATTTCAGGTGGGCAGCCACCACGGCCCTTTCCAGCTTGTACAGTCGGGGCCCTTATGTCTCTGCTGAGCAACAGCCTTGTAGCCCCAGTCTCTAACCATTGCAACCCCAGCCTCATGAGCCTGTTGGATACATTCAGGAGACCCTGAAGCCTCCCCTGCCCTAGAGCTGTGGCAGGAGAAAAGACACACCGTTGGCCAAGGACCTGCTGCGTCCCCGGCCCTGCGCTCACAGGAGCCTCCTGCGCCCTATTCCCTCCAAGACTGTGCATGGGCAGGAGGGCATCAGGAACCACGAGGACATACACTGGACATGCCAGCCACCCCTGGGAGCAGGACGCTTACCTGGAGACCCAAGAATAGAGCCTGCTGGGTGCACAAGTGAGTGCTGAGTGACGGCAGTGATCGGATCTTTGGCCTGTCAGCACCTGGGAATAATTACAATCCTAAAAAAAGCCCTCATTATTTCTACCAGGGCCATGGTGCCCTTTGGAAAAGTGGATGTTTCCTGCCAGATTGTCCCCCGAAGCTGTGTTTGTCACAGGCTATTGTGTAAATCCATGTTTGACCCATTTTTTAAAAATGTGATTTATCCACTTGACTGGCCTTAATGCTCCCTCTCCAAACTCAAAATGTGACTGATGTCAGGAGTCCAGAGAGGAGCCATCAAGTATCACAGGGGAGCGGCCTGGCTGGGTCCAGCCTGGGGCTCTGAGCTCCTCGTGCTGCCCAGGAGAGCAGCATGGCCAGTACGGGCAGCCACGGTAAGGATCAGTGTTCTGCTCCGGAGCAGCAACCATTCAGGAACAGTAGAGGGAGAGAGCCTGGGATCTGGAGGAAGTCTCAACTTCAGGTTTATTTACCCCACCAAGGCTCGCTGTGGTTCTATCCTGTGCAGCCCTGTGTGGGACCTGGGCTGCAGCAGTGAAGAGACAACGTCCCTGCACCCCAGGAGCTGACACCATGGAGTGGGGAGGCAGAAAGAGACAGATAACGCATCTACAAGACTGTTCCAGGTAGGGACAGGTGCAGCGGAGAAATCAAAACGGCGTGGTGTTACGGTCTGGCTCAGAGCAGCCTGAACAGTGACAACCTTGGACTGTGGGGGACAGGAAGGAGCTCTCTGAGACATAAAGGATGAGAAGGGACACTGATGTAAACAGCAAAGGGAATGCCCCACCAGGCAGGGGGCACCCTGGGGCAAAGGCCCTGACCAGTTAGCTTGCTGGGGGAGCATTGATGACGGAGCAGTTAGCTCCACCTAGTGGGGCCAGACTCCTCAACAGGAGAGGACACCTGGGCTGAGAATTTCCCAGGTGGGAAGAGTGAGGACTTGACGGACTGAAGACAAAGACGGAAAGACTTAGACCTGAGCAGGTGTGTAACATATTGGAACAACCAGTGTCATGATCAGAGGAGAGTTCCCATGCACAGGTGTGACAAAGAGGAGGCTGGAAGCATCCTGGGGTCAAATGTGCCACCAAACTGAAACAGCACTAACGGGTCAGGCTCCCTCCTAAGGCAAGGAGAGTCACTGTTCAAGCAGTGAGCAAGTCACACTCATTGAGGGTGTTATATCCAATAACTTCTCAGGCCCCTTTCAGCTTTAAAATGCAACAAGCCAGCAATGCCAGCTTATGCTTTAATTGAATAGAAGTTAATAGGCTTGTTGAATTTGGTTGCATTTATTTTCAGTTTCGGGTCCTCATCCCAACCATTGAGATGAAGAAAAGAACCACTACCGGAATGCTGAGCACAGATGCAGAGGCGTGTGCTGATCGGGGCCCCTTGAGCCCTGGAGAGAACTGGGGGAGGTCACAGAGACCAGAGGTGGTAGGGGAGACCAAACCTTAATAGCCCAGGCTCCCTCACATGGGGCCACACACAGATGGACACAGGCCAGGACAGATTTTCATTCTCCTCCAAACAGCCTTTCCACTCTGCCCCACCCACCCACTGCAAGTGCCACAAAATCTGAGAGGCACACAATAGTAAGCATGCATTTCCCACTCCTTTGCAGGTCGGCTGGGTGGTTCTCAGCTGCAGGTTTGGGCTGCCGGCCTGCTGCATGTGCCAGGGCAACATCTTATTCCCATGACAATGGCAGACAAGAGGGCACTGGGAGCATGCAAACTTCTTCTTCTTCTCCTTTTTGAGACGGAGTCTCACCCTGTCACCCATGCTGGAGTGCTCGAGTGCAGTGGCGTGATCTCTGCTCACTGCAAGCTCTGCCTCCCGGGTTTACGCCATTCTCCTGCCTCAGCCTCCCAAGTAGCTGGGACTATAGACACCCGCCACCATGCCCATCTAATTTTTTGTATTTTTAGTAGAGACAGGGTTTCACCGTGTTAGCCAGGATGGTCTCGATCTCCTGACTTTGTGATCCGCCCATCTTGGCCTCCCAAAGTGCTGGGATTACAGGTGTGAGCCACCGCGCTCGGCCACAAACTTCTTAAGACACAGAACTCGCAACTGTCACTTCTTCCCACATTCCACTGGCCAGGAGGAGTCACAGACCAAACCCAATGGCAAGAGGCCGTGAGGGTGGCTCTGCCTTCTGTAAGGGAGGAACTGCACAGTCAAGTGCATAGGGACAGGGAAGGGTGAAGAATTAGAGTCAGTAGTTTAATCCACTATCTCCTATCCACAAATAACAGCTGTGGTCAGGACATGTTGTCTGTAAGAAAACTGAACATCCTCTGCACACTTTAAAAGTAGTGTTATTCCTCCCCTGACTTTAAAGTAACACATGCTTATAGTACAAATGAAGAGAAAATTAAAATTACCATCATTTCATTATTCATAGATGGCGTGATTTTACTGCATTTTCTTGCAGTATACACATCCACTTGTACACTCCAATAAACATAGGCATATATTTAAATACCAAAAGTAGGATCATACTTTATTTGACTGTGTGTCCTACCTTTTTCATTTAATCTCATTTGGTGAGCTTTTACTTGCATTATTAAATATTTGAAAACAGACTCTTCAAGGATGTACAGTAATTTATCTAAAGGTATCACACCACTTATCTAGACAATCCCCCGTGGTTAGAAGTTTAGGCTCTTTCAGATTTTATTCTACTATAAACAAGGCCATAATGAGCATTATGGAACACAGTACTAGTCGGCGTTGAGCTGTGTTCACACGCCTGGCTCTGTGTAAGCACTTTCCATATGGGACCTCATGTGAGCCGCAAGCTTCCCTCTCTGGACGTTACCATTACCATCCCTATTTAGAGATGAGGAAATCAGGACTCAGAGATGTTAGGAATGTACTCAGGGTCACCCAGCAGCTATTTAATTGGTGGAGCCAAGATTAGAACCAAAGATTTATTACAAAGTCATGGTCTTTACTGCTTAGCTAAACTCCTTTGTGTACCTTTCTGATGGTTCCTTTGGGATTAATTTCTAGAAGTGGGATTAGTGTGTTTGCACATTTTGAGCTCTCAAGACATATTGCTAGCACACCTTCCAGAAAGAAGGTATTCATTCAAACAGCAACCAGTAGTCTCTTCGTCCACAGTGTTCACCATGTGCTGGGCACTGTTTTAGGTGCTGAACATCCAGTCAAGTGTGTTCCAACCCCACTATGCTTCCCAACTGGGGAAGGGACAGGCACTGTAGAGGGAACATTGTATTTTCAGATAAAGAAACAAAGCAGAGGGTTGCCACAGTGGCTGGGGTAGGGTATGGGGTGGGATGGGAAGGGGTCTCCACCTTAAATAGGATTATCCTGGAGGTCTTCTCAGAGGAGGTGGCCTGGAGCTCATCCCTGAATGACCAGAAGGGAAAATCCGCCGGAGAGGTTCCAGGTAGGAGGCATGGCAAATGCAGTCGCCAAAGTAGGGCTGAGATCAGTAGAAAATCAGTGTCTGCAGCGTCGCGAGGAATGGACACAGTGCTAGGAGGTGGTGATAGAGAGGGACCAGGGAGCCTTCCACACCACAGGGAAAACAGTAAATTTTATTATAAGTGCAGTAGGAAGACCTCAGATGCAGCAAGTTTCATGGTTCTAAAAATGATACCATTTGGGGAATCCTTAAAAACAAAACAAAACAAACAAACAAAAAAAAACAAAAAAACACCATCCGGGCACAGTAGCTCATGCCTGTAATCCCAGCATTTTGGGAGGCTGAGGTGGGAGGATCACGAGGTCAGGAGATCAAGACCATCCTGGCTAACACGGTGAAACCCTGTCTCTACTAAAAGTGCAAAAAAATTAGCTGGGCGTGGTGGTGGGCGCCTGTAGTCCCAGCTACTCGGGAGGCTGAGGCAGGAAGAATGAATGGTATGAACCCAGGAGGCGGAGCTTGCAGTGAGCTGAGATTGCACCACTGCACTCCAGCCTGGGAGACAGTGAGACTTCATCTCAAAAAAATTAAAAAAAATAAATAAATTTTTTAAAAAGCCATAGACTTAGGATTCAAAATTAGCTTTATAATTTAATATTTATTTAGAGTGAGAAAAGAAAAGCAGTAAATTACAGATTTCAAAGAGCCAACCATTACCAAAAACATCATAAAATTGAGGAAAATCACACCCAATGCATTCCTTAGCATCCCAACACACCTTTATGGCTTTCTGCCCTCAATTGTTTAGGCTGTGCCTTCTTTGTTCACCTCTTCGTTGGCCAATGATTTTGTTATATTGTTCTCGTAAAGATAATAGGAAGTGAGTTCAAGCTCTTCTCCAGCCTCCAGCAGAGTCTCATCAAAATGGCTTTTTGCTATGGACAGTTTCAAAAAGTTTCTTTCTCCTTCGCCATCCATTATGGATTACGTCATGCAAATTTTCAGGGTTGTTGTCAGATTAGGGAAATCCTGGCCAAGGGTCTTTGTATATGAACTGTAAGATTTCAGGGCATGGCAAGGTTTCTTCACAGCTACTAATCCTAGCTAATCCGCGAATTAACAATGCTCATTGACCACATCTCTTGGGGCCCAACCAGGGCCTTAGAAGGGGCTCTGGAGAGTGAAGGCCCCTGAAACATAAGCTTTGTCAGCCTCTGGTAAAGCCACCTCTGTCTGGAAGGTTCTCACAGGAAGGGAGCTGGTCCTACCACGGGAGCTCCTGAGCAGAGAATAGCAGACAGGGAGTGGTGGGGGGTGTGGGAGGAAGCTGGGAGCTGTTGTTAGGGGCTCAGCACAGGCCCCAGGCAAGGGCGACTCTGGGCATGAGGAGGGAGGCTGACTCTGGGATTATCTGAGATGTGCTACCCTGTGAGAGAAGAAGGAGATCTCAAGGGCAATTTGGATTAGGCCTGTTGCTTGATGTCTCTCTTCCTCCCATGTTCTCTTGGGACTAAGGGCTGAGCATGCCCCATCCTCCCCACCGCCCTCCTCACACAGGCCTGGAGCCTGGGCCCCCAGCCATGAGGGGGTTCATGTGGAGGACCCTGAGATGCCATCCAACTCAAGATATTCCATGGGATGCTGAGCATGTCTATGCAGGTTGGTCTCCTGATAGGCTCAACCTGGGCAACCAGGCCACCATGGAGGTGGAGAAGAGAACCTCATTCTGCCCATGAGGACAGGGAGACCCTGCCAGCGACCAGGGGCCAGGGCACTAACAATGACATCCAGCAGTCACTGCTCTGCCAGCTGGAGCTGGAAGCCAGACGGGTGTGGAGACGGGTTTGGACTTGCTGACGGTGGAGAAAGGCCCCCTCCCACTCCTGAGCCAGGGAATGAAGGTATCCTCATCAGGCTAACCTGTGCGTTGAAGACAGAGGAAAAGAGCTAGGGAAGCTGACCAGGTAGCGGGGGGTGTCTCTGCTGGAGGTGGGCATGGTTGACACCACGGGGTTATTTTGATCAGGTCGGCCTGCCTGCTAGCTTTGTTCGCTTGCTTTTTGCTTTTGTTTTTGTTTTTTCCTTTTTCCATGAAGCTGGAGGCCTCTCCGCTGAACGCTGAAACCTCACTTTCACTGGCTGCTTTATAATTAGCATTTACAGGTCACCATGGCAATGGCGGCTTCCGTAATTTTTCAGGAACTTGGGCCAGCTCCTGTCCAGTTCAAACTGGTTGGTACTACTGACCCTTCAACTGATCCTGCATACATGCCCAGTAGGTGCCTTTTGACATCAGAGGGCCAAAAACTCCACCCTCATATGATGCAAATGCCCCCATTTTCTGTACATATGTCCTATGAAATGCCGTGAATTCCAGCTATGCTTGTGCAGAATGAAGCTATTACTTGGTTGTTCCCCACTGCCAATCACCTTCCCCACACCTTAGACCATCCACTTCCCTAATCTTTAAATATTCCCAAGCCTTATCTTCAGGGAGGCAGATTTGGGAACTGTTCTCCTTCCTCCTCACTCTGTGCCCTGGCAAATAAATATTTTCTCTTTTGCAAAACCTGTGTCACAGTGATTGATTTACTATGCATGGGCAGAACAGACCTAGACCTGGACCTGGCCAGCATCATGGTCAGCACTCATGAGTGGACTCTGCTGACTTTGAAGCCACTGCTCTTCCCACCCTGGGGCACCTCATCCAGGGCCACCTGATACCTGAACCCCACCCTCTTGCAGCATCCATGCAAGCTGGACTGGACATGAGGCCTGGGGTCGAGGCAGGCACAGGGCCTGTGATGTGGGGGACTCTGGGCTGGGGGACATGACCCTGAGCTATATGGGTGATGTTTGTTTTATTCTGACTTAAGATGGAAATTCATTAAAACTACAAAAAAGGAATTAAAAATTGGAGGCGTAAACTCCAACTTCCATGATACAAGTCGAACCAAGGGTTGGTGGTTGGGGTTACAACATGTGTTACCCCTATGTTGCCCAGGCTGGTCTTAAACTCCTGGGCTCAAGCAATCCTCCTGTCTCAGCCTCCCAAAGTGCTGGGATTATAGGTGTGAGCCATTGTGCCTGGTGATTACTGTAGTTTTATAGTAAGTTTTGAAGTCTGCAAGTGTGAGACCTTTAATTTTGTTCTTTTTCAAGATTCTTGTGGCTACTCATGGCATTTCTGCAGCTGTAAACTGGGAATGTGACTGTGAAGCACTGAGGTCTGCCCCACCTCTGAAATCCACATGCTAAAGCCCTAGCCCACTCATACCTTAGTTGGTAAGGTATGTGATCTTATTTGGAGATAGGGCCTTTACAGAGGTAATCAAGGTAAAATGAGATTATTAGGGTGGGCCTTAATCCAACATGACCCTAACACAGTGTATTAGTCCATTTTCACACTGTGGATAAAGACATACTGGAAACTGGGATCAAAAGAGCTTTAATTGGACTTACAGTTCGACATGGCTGGGGAGGCCTCAGAATCATGGCGGGAGGTGAAAGGCACTTCTTATATGGTGGTGGCAGGAGAAAAATGAGGAGGAAGCAAAAGCAGAAACCCCTGATAAACCCATAAGATCTCATGAGACGTATTCACTGTCATGAGAATAGCATGAGAAAGACTGGTCACCATGATTCAATTACCTCCCCTTGGGTCCCTCCCACAACACATGGGAATTCCGAGAGATACAATTCAAGTTGAGATTTGGGTGAGGACACAACCAAAGTACATCATTCCACCCCTGGCCCCTCCAAATCTCATGTCCTCATATTCCAAAACCAATCATGCCTTCCCAACAGTCCCCCAAAGTCTTAACTCGTTTCAGCATTAACCCAAAAGTCCACAGTCCAAAGTCTCATCTGAGACAAGGCAAGTCCCTTCTGCCTATGAGCCTGTAAAATCAAAAGCAAGCTAGTTACTTCCTAGAAACAATGGTGGTACAGGTATTGGGTAAATAGAGCCATTCCAAATGGAAGAAATTGGCCCAAACAAAGGGGCTACAGGGCCCACGCAAGTCTGAAATCCAACTGGGCAGTCAAATTTTAAAGCTCCAAAATGATCGCCTTTGACTCTATGTCTCACATCCAGATCACACTGATGCAAGAAGTAGATGCCCATGGTCTTGGGCAGCTCCCCTTCCATGGCTTTGCCAGGTACAGCCTCCCTCCTGGCTGCTTTCACAGGCTGGCATTGAGTGTCTGTGGTTTTTCCAGGTGTATGGTGCAAGCTGTTGGTGGATCTTCCATTCTGGGGTCTGGAGGATAGTGGCCCTCTTCTCACAGCTCCACTAGGCAGTGCCCCAGAAGGGACTCTGTGTGGGGGCTCCGACCCCACATTTCCCTTCCGCACTGCCTTAGCAGAGGTTCTCCATGAGGGCCCCACACCTGCTGCAAAATTTTGCCTGGGCATCCAGGCGCTTCCATAATTCTGAAATCTAGGTGGAGGTTCCCAAACCTCAGTTCTTGGCTTCCGTTCACCTGAATGCTCAACACCATGTGGAAGCTGCCAAGGCTTGGAGATTCCACCCTCTGAAGCTACAGCCCGAGCTGTACTTTTGTCCCTTTCAACCACGGCTGGAGTGGCTGGGACACAGGGCACCAAATCCCTAACTCCACACCAGCACAGGGATCCTGGACCTGGCCCATAAGACCTCTTTTTCCTCCTTGGCCTCTGGGTCTGTGATGGGAGGGGCTGCCATGAAGCTCTCTGACATGGCCTGGAGACATTTTCCCCATGGTCTTGGGGGTTAATATTAGGCTCCTTGCTATTTATGCAAATTTCTGCAGCCAGCTTGAATTACTCCCCAGAAAATGGGTTTCTCTTTTCTATTGCATAGTCAGGCTGCAAGTTTTCCAAACTTTTATGCTCTGCTTCCCTTATAAAACTGAATACTTTTAACAGTACCTAAATCACCTCTTGAATGCTTTGCTGCTTATAAATTTCTTCTGTCAGATACGCTAAATCATCTTTCTTGAGTTCAAACTTCCACAAATCTCTAGGGCAGGGGCAAAATGCCACCAGTCTCTTTGCAAAAACGTAACAAGAGTCACCTTTGCTCTAGTTCCCAACAAGTTCCTCATCTCCATCTAAGACCACCTCAGCCTGGACCTTATAATTCATATCATTATCCACATTTTGGTCAAAGCCATTCAAGTCTCTAGGAAGTTCCAAAGTTTCCCACATTTTCCTATCTTCTTTCGAGCCCTCCTGACAGTTCCAACCTCTGCCTGTTACCAGGTTACAAAGTTGCTTCCACATTTTTGGGTATCTTTTCAGTAATGCCCCATGTACTGCATTAGCTCATTTTCATGCTGTTGATAAAGACATACCCAAAAATGGGAACAAAAAGAGGTTTAATTGGACTTACAGTTCCACATGGCTGGGGAGGCCTCAGAATCATGGCGGGAGGTGAAAAGAACTTCTTATATGGTAGTGGCAAGAGAAAAATGAGGAGGAAGCAAAAGCGGAAACCCTGATAAATCCATCAAATCTTGTGAGACTTATTCACTATCAGGAGAATAGCATGGGAAAGACTTGCCCCCGTGATTCAATTACCTCCCCCTGGGTCCCTCTCACAACAGGTGGGAACTCTGGGAGACACAATTCCAGTGGAGATTTGGGTGGGGACACAGCCAAGCCACATCACACAGGGTGTGGTAGGCTGTTTTTGTGTTACTAAAAAGGAATGCCTGAGGCTGGGTAATGTACAAAGAAGAGAGGTTTACTTTGCTCGCAGTTCTGCAGGCTATTTAAGAAGCATGGCACCAGCATCTGCTGTTGGTGAGGCCTCTGGAAGCTACAATCATGGTGGAAGGCAAAGGAGAGCCAGCATATCACATGGCGAGAGTGAGAGCAAGAGAGATGCGGAAGGCATTAAACAACCAGATCTCACGTGAACTCACTCATCACCAAGGAGATGGTGCTAAGCCAGTTATGAAGGATCCAGCCCCATGATCCAATCACCTCCTACCTGGTTCCACCTTCTACAGTGTGGGGATCACATTTCAACATGAGATTTGGGGGGGGACAAAACAACCACACATATCAACTGGTGTCCTCCTATAAAAGGGGATTTTGCAGAGAGACATGCACATAGGGAGAGCACCATGTGGTCATCAAAGCAGAGATCAGGGTGAGTTATCTCCAAGCAAAGGAACCCCAGATTGCCAGAAAACCACCAGAAAAGGAGAGAGACCTGGAAGAGGATCTTCCTCAGAGCCTAGAGAAGGAATCAATTTTGCCAACACCTTGATCTTGAATGTCTAGCCTCCTGCACTGTGAGATAATAAATTCCTGTTGTTTCAGATGCCCAGTTCGTGGCAGTTTGTTCGGGCAGCTGTAGCAAACCATTACAGTTATTGCATTGGTCTATTTGGGATGCTATAAAAGAATACCAGAGGCTGCGTGGCTGGTAAACAATAAAAATTTATTTCTCACAGTTCTGGAGAGTGGAAAGTTCAAGATCAAGGTGCCCGCAGATTCAGTGCTGGTGAGGGCCGGCTTCCTAACTCATAGCCTTCTCACTGTGTCCTCATGTGGCAGAAGGGGCGAAGGAGCTCTCTGGGGTCTCTGGTAAAAGGGCACTAGTTATATGAATTTTAGAGGGACATGAACATTCATTCTATAACAGTGGCTGAATTAAAGTTCAGCAGGCAATGAGGAAGGGCATTCCAGGCAGAAGGAACAGCTGGCAAGAAGGTGAAGAGAGCAAGACAGTCAGCAACAGAAGAAGGCCCTGGGGGCAATGGGGTGAACCATGGGGGTCTCCTGGAGCCCTGCAGAGAGGAGTGTCAGAAAATGGCCTCACGTCTGTGCAGGGCCACTCTGCCCACGGTATGAGAAGAAACCAGGGCAGGGAGGAAGCAGGGGCCAGGAGAGAGGCTGCTGCAGTGCTGCCAGGGGAGGGAGGGTGGTGGCATGGGCCAGCGTGGGACAGTGCCGTATAGTGGTGAGAGGGGCCAGACGCTGGACCCATGTTGAGAGAGGAGCTAGCAAGGTTCACTGGTGGGTTGGGTGTAGGCATGAGAGAAAAAGAGGAATCAGGGATGACTGCAAGACTTTTGGTCCAGGGTACTGTTGAAATGGAGTGCTCATTCACTAGACAGGAAAAATGAAATCTAAGTTCTGCAACATTAAAAGTCAGGTGACCTTTTAACCATTTGATTGGAGAGAGGAGAAGTGAATTTGGGGCAGGCTGCAAGGGGACTCAGTTCCCCAATTCAGCATGGCAGGGGTGATGAGCAGAGGAGGCACCAGGGTGGCAAACCGTAGACATTCTCCACACCTCACCCCCTGGTTACGCAATGAGGAGAGGCCTGAAGGAGGGAGGAGGGGGGTACCCTGGGCCGTGGTTCACAGAGACCTGGAGACTTAACAAGCTTTGCCAAAAGTAGCAACAACCTCTTGACCCTGAAAAGTGAGGAAGATAGAAGCCCCCATGCCCAGGGCAAAGGAAATGATTTATTTTCTCTGAAGGTTTTGAGATGATGATCCCATATTGAAATTAAGGACTACCCAGCTCAGTTCCCCTGCCCCCCAACAAATGGCCACCCTCTTGAGATTTGTAAAGACCAGCAAGGAGCAAAATGGGACCCCCCCCCCCGACACACAGGAAATGCCTCTCTGATAAAAAGGATGAGAACAAGAGCGAAGAAAGGAAGAACCTGCCTCCCAAGAGGAATCGCCCAAGAACCAGAGGCAGGATGACAAATCTCAGACTCAGAGAAAAGAGTCACAACTCAAAAAAAGAATTATCCATGGAAGTTGTAAAATGAGAGGAGAAAAATGAGCTGGTACATTGTGGGGGAGGAACAAAACAGATGAAAACATTAACAGAGATGAATGCCGCATAAAAGTCAACCCCAAGATGATAAATCATCAGTGGAAATTCCATCGGGGAAATGGAGAGGAAATTACTCAACTTAAAATGGAAAAAAATGAAGTTGTAATAACGAAAACAGTGAGGACAAGGGACATGGAAGACAGAGAAGAAGATCTGGGATATACAGCGTGCTTCTGAAAAACAGAATACACAGAGTTTTTCAAAGAACTCCAACATGTTCTCCTACATCAGGCTATTTTCACTGGGCACCCACTGTGTGGCAGGCACTGGACTAAGGGTGCAGAATCTAAGTGACTTTGGGCAGGGTACAAGCAATTAAGCAGACAATTAGATTAAAATAGGGGATATAGGATTGATGCTAATTTAAAAACCAGAGGCAGGACTAGATCCTGTGGAGGAAAGGCCGTGAAATATTAAATGCTAATAATGTGTCAGACACTGTGCATTGTTGTATGTGACTAGAGGGTTGGGAGTGACGTGCCCATGACCAGCAAAGGACGGAGCCAGAATCTGAAGCCAGGTGTATCTGCTTCCAAGTTCATCCTTTTTTCCCTTGAACATGCTGCTTTCCTGTCTCGCATAAGCTTGAAGACATCTATCAGCTCTGTAAGTGAAAGTCCCACTGGTGATAAATCCTAGGTATTTTTCCGCAGGGTTAATTAATAGGGGTCTGGGTCTTATGGGGTGTGGAATCACTGAGAGCCTCTGGGATGCACACAGGCTTGAAGGACTTTGTCTAGGAATTGTTTCCTGCACAGGTAGAAAGGCGCTTATGAGAAGAACAGCGAGCACGTTTATTAAGCAAAACTGTGTTCCCAGGCAAAGGCTATTGCGAGATGAACCATGGAGCATCCTTCAAGCCACAGGCTGGTGTCCAGGATGTGCTAAGACGTCAGGACCACAGGACAATGGCAGAGACCAGCAGTGAGAGAGAGGGGACAAGTGCCTGAGGAAAAGGGGAAATAGGTTTTTGGAGGAAGAGCATTTTGAAGATCATCCTGTGTGGAAGATAAAAGAAATGCAGGCTGGGTGTGGTGGCTCACACCTGTAATCCCAGCATTTTGGGAGGCCAAGGCGGATGGATCCCTTGAGACCAGCCTGACCAACATGGTGAAAACCCATCTCTATGAAAAATCCAAAAATTAGCTGGACGTGGTGGCGCACCCCTGTCATTCCAGCTACTCAGGAGGCTGAGACAAGAGAACTGCTTGGACCTGAGAGGTGGAGTTTGCAGTGAGCAGAGCTCATGCTACCGCACTCCAGCCAGGGTGACAGAGCAAGACTCTGTCTCAGAAAAGAAAAAAAAAAGAGAGAGAGAGAGAGAGAAAATGCAAACTGTCTGCTTGTGCTTTAAGTTGGCCTGAGGAGTATTGCTCAGATCATCTATTGTAGCCATAAGCACAGAATATCCTATGTAAGAATGATTGTGCTGGAGATGCCAAGTGGTCATGCAAACATAATACCCAGTAGTGATCCGAGCCCAGCACTGAGCCTCTTTGTGTTGATCCAAAGCTCTCTTCCTAAGGCTTTAGGTTATTTAGAACAGCAAAAGACCATTTACTTTTTGGCGGTACTCAGATGACGCTTGCTTTTGGTACCCTCTGGGTGGCTTGCCTGGAACCCTGACCTATGGTATGCAGGTTCTCTGCCTGGGAGCCATATCCCTGAATTCCACACCCATTCCTAGGTTGGAAAGAAAAGCAGAGTAGAGAGCCTTGGGAGACCCCTTCAGAGTAGAATCACTGAAGAAGATAGAAACAGGGTGGGCAGATGGAGCAGGGGAGTGCCAGTAGGGTGTGAGGGCAGAAGACAGGGAAGAGGGCTTGGAGGAGATATCAAGTTCAAGAGGGAGGATTTGGTAATGAGAAGTCCTAAGTGAGAAGACAGTTACAGCAGCATGGTGGGGTCTGAATCTGATTTACAAGAGGTGAAGGAGCAGGTGGGTGTTGAGCAGGTGGGGGTTGAGCAGGTACAGCTTCCTGGGAAGCCCAAGCACGAGCATTTCCGCGTCAGACCTCCAAGCCCCCAACCCACCCGTGCCTGCATCTCTCAGGTCACTTGCTCCAGTGGGACAAACACATCCCCCTCCCATTCCCTTTCCAACACAGCCTTCTTTGTTCCCCTGTGCTAGAATACTCTCCTTCCCTCTCACCACCAAACCCTGTACTGAATCCAGAATCTTAGTATTAGAAGAGACCCTAGAAGTCACCCAGTGTCCACTCCTTCATGTCATATTTAAAGAAACTGAGGCCCAGAGAAGGGGGGTGGCATGTACAAGATGATGACAGGAGCAAGAGAAGGACACAGTGCACCAGTCACTGTCTCATAATGCTGCTGCATGACAAACCAGTCCCAAATCCTGGCTTAACACCACCATCATTTGTTTTCACACTGTGTGTGGCTGGCAGCTATGACTCTGCTGATTTTGGCTGGGCTCAGCTCGGCTTGGCTCCAGACCACAGGTTTGGTTCAGATCTGCTCCGTGAGTTTCTCATCCTTCTGAGACCAGCAGGCTATCCAGGGCATCAGCTTTCATGGGATTGGCAGAAGCTCAAGAGGGCAAACCCAGCCACACACATTTAAAAACCTATGCTTGAATCACATCTGCTAATATCTCATTGGCCAAGGCAAGCCCCATGGCCAAGTCCAAAGTCAAGGAACTGGGAAATCAGTTATGTGGTAAGAAGGAAGAATGAGAGGGGTAAGGAACTGGGCCAGTGATTCAGTAGGCCACCCTGAGTGAAGACTAAACCAGGTGTTTTGTCTCCTAGCTGGACCTCTTCCCTCATTCTTACATACAGACTCCCAGCAGTGGATTCAAGGTTTAAATAACAAAGCTGCATTTGGAGAAATGGTTTTACTCAAGGGTTGCATATAAAGCCAAATTTCCAGCCTTGCTAAGGCAATGGAAATAAGGACTCAGGAAACAGGGCTTTCACATAACCTTTCAGAAGAATCGACTTGGAGTCTTGAACCACTCAGCTGAAAGAGAATTCAAAATGACGAACTCACACTGTTAAAGCTGTGGTATTGAAAGACTGGAAATACTGAATCATTTTAAACATGAAATTAAGTCAAACAATAATTATGGTTACAAAACAGGACATAATTTTTATGGCTTTTGAAAGAAAAGCTACACAATAGTAAATAATGATTTGATGATAATACACTGGAACAAATATCCCACCAATAAATGAGAGGGATGGTGCAGGAAATGGGGTAGGGCAATGTGTCTCCATGTCTCTTCTTCCATGGTAGAGAATCAAAAGGCACAAAGCTGATCAGTCTAAACCCATGATTTAAAAGTATAAAACTAAAATTTAAACCAGAGCACATACCAACCAAATTATAAAATAAGTGAGGGGGAAGGACAAATAAAAATAAATCATAAGGCAAATAAATGGTGAATGAAGCACCACAAAAGAATAAATATTTTTATATGGAAATTAGTGAGAGAAACACAACCTGAAATATCTGCTATGATGATAATTAGATACAAGATAAATAAAGCTGGTAATGTATTCTGTCACATTGGGTTAAAATATTTCTTATTTTTGCGTTCTCTGCCAGAAATACCCCTAATGATGGGCAAAAAGATAGAACAATAAAAAGCAACACCATAAATGTAAAGAGTCCAATGTAAATAATGAATTCAAGGAAACAGAGATCAGGCTAGTGGGAAAAAACATGAAATTAAGTGGATAAAGATGGTGATATGGTTTGGATCTGTGTCCCCACCCAAATCTCATGTTCAATTGTAATCCCCAATGTCAAGGTGGAGCCTGGTGGTAGGTGATTGAATCATGGGAGTGGATCCTTCATGAATGGTTTAGCACCATCCCTTTGAGGCTGTTTTCATGATAGAATTCTAATTCGATCTGGTTGTTTAAAAGTGTGTGGCGCCTCTGCTACCCGTCTTCTTCTTGCTCCTGTCATGTAAGATGCCTGCTCCCACTTTGCCTCTATGAGTAAAAGCTCCCTGAGGCCTCCCCAGAAGCAGTGCCACCATGCTTCCTGTACAGCCTGTGGGACTGTGGCCAATTAAACCTCTTTTCTTTATAAATTACCCAGTCTCAAGTATTTCTTTATAGCAGTGAAAGAATAGACTAATATGGAAAATTGGTACAAAGAGTGGGATATTGCTATAACGATACCTGAAAATGTGGAAGCAATTTTGGAACTGGGAAATGGGCAGAGTTTGGAAGAGTGTGGAGGACTCAGAAAATGACAGGAAGATGAGGGAAGGTTTGGAACTTCCTAGAGATTTGTTGAAAGTTTGTGACCAAAATGCTGACAGTTTTACGAACAGTGAAGGCCAGGCTGAGGAGGTCTCAGATGGAAATGAGGAACTTACTGGGAACTGAAGCTAAGGTCACTTTTGCTATGCTTTAGCAAAGAGCCTGGCTGCATTGTGCTCCTGACCTAGCTTGAGAGTAATGATTTAGGGTATCTTGCGAACAAAATTTCTAAGCAGCAAAGCATTCAAGATGTGACTTGGCTGCTTTGAACAGCCTATGCTCATGTGCATGAGCAAAAAAATGACCTGAAACTTGAATGTATATTTAAAAGTGAAGTAGAGTATAAAAGTTTGGAAGATTTGCAGCCTGGCCATGTGGAGGAAAAAAAAAAAAAAAAAAAAAAAGCCCATTTTCAGAGGAGGAATTCAAGCAGTCTGCAAAAATTTGCATAACTAAAATAAAGGCAAGTGCTGATAGCCAAGACAATGGAGAGAAGGCCTTGAAGGCATTTCAGAGATCTTCACTACAGCCCTTACTATCACAGGCCCTGAGGCCTAGGAAGACAGAATGGTTTGTTGGTCAGGCTCAGGGCTGCAACTCCCTGTGCAGCCTCAGGACCCTGCTCCCTGCATCCCAGCTGCTCCAGCTCCAGCTCCAGCCATGGCTAGGAGGTGCCCAGGTACAGCTTGGGCCACTGCTTTAGAGGGTGCAAGCTGTAAGCCTTGGCAGCCTCTCTGTGGTACTAAGCCTATAGGCACACAAAATGCAAGAGTTGAGGGTTGGGAGTCTCTGCCTAGTTTTTGGAGGATGTATGGAAAAGCCTGAATGTCCAGACAGAAGCCTGCTGCAGGGGCAGAGCCCTCATGGAGAACCTCTGCTAGGGCAAAGTGAAGGGGAAATGTGGGGTTGGAGCCCTCACACAGAGTCCCCACTGGGGGACTGTCCAGTGGAAGTGTGACAAGAGGGCCACCATCCTCCAGACCCCAGAATGGTAGATCCACAAGCAGCTTGCACATTGCACCTGGAAAACAACAGGCACACAACACCAGCCCTTGAAAGCAACTGTGGGGGATGACCTCTGCAAAGCCACAGAGGTGGAATTGCTCAAGACCTTGGGAGCCCACCCCTTGCACCAAGTATGCCCTGGATGTGAGACATGGAGTCAAAGGGGATTGTTTTGGAGCTTTGAGATTTAATGACTGCCCTGCTGGGTTTCAGTCTTGTGCAGGGCCTGTAGCCCCTTTCTTTTGGTTGATTTCTCCCTTTTGGAAAGAGAGTATTTATCCAATGCCTTTATCGCCATTGTATCTTGGAAGTAACTAAATTGCTTTTGGTTTTACAGACTCATAGTGGGAGAGAATTGCCTTGTCTCGGATGACATGTTGGACTGTGGACGTTTGAGTTAATGCTGGAATGAGTTAAGACTTTGGGGGACTGTTGGGAAGGCACAATTATATCTTGAAATGTGAGAAGGACATGAGATTTGGGAGGGGCCAGGGGAACAATGATGTGGTTTAGATCTATGTTCCCACTTAAATCTTATGTTCAGTTGTAAGCCCCAGTGTTGGAGGTGGGGGCTGATGGGAGGTGATTGGATCATGGGGATCCTCCTTCATGAGAAAGGTGGTTGAGACACGTTCAACCTTACCAGAAACCAGAGAAATGCAAATTAAAATAATGATAAGTCATCCATAGTCTCATGCACAGCAGGTAGAAATATAAATTGTTGCAATGGTTTAGCACCATCCCTTTGGTGCTGTTCTTGTGATAGAAATTCTCATGAGATCTGGTTGTTTACCTGTCCCTCCTCCCCTTGGTCCTGCTCCTGCCATGTAAGATGCCTGCTCCCACTTTGCCTTTCTCCATGAGTAAAAGTACCCTGAGGCTTCCCCAGAAGCAGATGCCACCAAGCTTCCTATACAGCCTGCAGAGCCATGAGCCAATTAATCCTCTTTTCTTTATAAATTACCCAGTCTCAGGTAGTTCTTTGTTACAGTGCAAGAATGGACTAATACAGAGGGCTACTTTTAAATTATATTAAGGATACAATTACAGTGAAGATAGAATGTCCTTTAATCAACATGAACCAATGATATAAAGGTAAGATACAGTATATGAAATAATAGCTGAAGGAAATACAAAGAAAAATCCAACAGAAATGTAGTATCAGTAGGAAACTTCGAGTCTTCCTCTGTTGGTAACATATCAAGAAGAAAGAACTAAGATTATTTGAGGACATAAATAGGATAATTAATAAGATTGATATATTACTCTTTACACTGCAAGCAAGAAATATATCTTTTAAAAATGTATGTCTATTAAATGGATCAAATATTATATCCCAAAGAAAATGTCAATAAACTTCAATATGTGGAAACAGCACTCTCCACATTCTCTGGCTGAGCTTATAGTGCAGATTCATAGGGTGGACAGAGTGTCAATGAAAAGAGTCAAACTCTGTAAAATACTTGAAGAGATTTATTCTGAGTCAAATATGAGTGGCCATGGTCCATGACACAGCCCTCAGGAGGTCCTGAGAACATGCGTCCAAAGTGGTCAGGGTGCAGCTTGGTTTTATACATTTTAGAGAGTCATGAGACGTCAATCAAATACATTTGCGAAATACGTTGATTTGGTCCAGAAGGGTGGGACAATTCAAAGCAGGGAAACTTCCAGGCAATAGGTAAATTTAACCATTTCCTGGTTGACAGTTGGTTGAGTTTGTCTAAAGACCTGAAGATCAACAGAAAGGAAATGTTCAGGTTAAGATAAAAGATTGTGGAGACCAAGGTTCTTTTGAAGTTTCCTAGTGGCTGCCCATAGAGACAATAGATGACAAATGCTTCCTATTCAGACCTTCAAAAGGTGCTAGACTCTCAGTTAATCTCTTCAGGATTGGGAGGGCCTGGAAAAAAAAAGCTCTACCTATGTTAATAGAGATTCTTTACAGACCCAAATTTTCCCCACAAAGGACAGCTTTGCAGGGCCATTTCAAAATAAGGAAAAGAAACATGTTTTGGGGTAAAATATTTTGATTTTCTTCTTTGTCATATCATGTTACACCAGAGACAGATTGAAAAGTAAGTTGCAATATACAGGGTTAAATAAAACCCATCTGATGAGAACTTATGGTTTGTACAGCATGACTCCCTAGACCCCTTAGACAGGAATTTGGGCAAGATAAGAAAAAAAAAAAAAAAATCAGAGCTTAGTCCTCAGAGAGAGGGTAAATAAGGTAGATACTTATTCACAAAATTGTCTTAAACTTGTATGGAAGAGTGAATATGTGAGAATAGATAGGAAAAGTCCTACAGAAGAAATTAAATCAAAGCAGATATTGATAGACTTGAGAAATGAGTCACAGTAATTGAAAAGCTTATCAATGCAAGAGATGCAGGGCACGATTTTCAAAACGACAGAACAGACAAATAATAAAGAATCAAAACATACACTCAAATATGTGCATATGTTAAGTACATAGACAGATACGCAAATTAAATGTGTACGTTTCAACTCAAGGGAAGGATTAGTCATTGAACGTGAATTGTGACAACTGGCCTAGCTCTGTGAAACAAAAAAACAGAATTGAAGCTTCTGATAGAAGATTATTTCTTTTTTTAAATTTCAAATAAATACACATTTTAATAACACGGTCATAATTCCTTTATATATATATATATTATTATTATACTTTAAGATCTGGGATACATGTGCAGAACATGCAGGTTTGTTACATAGGTATGCACGTGCCATGGTGGTTTGCTGCACCCATCGACCCATCATCTACATTAGGTATTTCTCCTAATGCTATCCCTCCCCTACCCCCCACCACCCAACAGGCCCTGGTATGTGATGTTCCCCTCCCTGTGTCCATGTGTTTTCATTGTTCAATTCCCGCTTATGAGTGAGAACATGCAGTATTTGGTTTTCTGTTCCTGTGTTAGTTTGCTGACAATGATGGTTTCCAGCTTCATTCATGTCCCTGCAAAGGACATGAACTCATCCTTTTTTTATGGCTGCATAATATTCCATGGTGTATATGTGCTACATTTTTTTTACCCAATCTATCATTGGTGGGCACTTGGGTTGGTTCCAAGTCTTTGCTATTGTGAATAGTGCTGCAATAAACATACATGTGCATGTGTCTGCATAGTAGAATGATTTATAATCCTTTGGGTATATACCCAGTAATGGGATTGCTCGGTCAAATGGTATTTCTGGTTCTAGATCCTTGAGGAATCACCACACTGTCTTCCACAATGGTTGAACTGATTTACACTCCCACCAACAGTGTAAAAGCGTTCCTATTTCTCCACATCCTCTCCAGTATCTGTTGTTTCCTGACTTTTTAATGATCACCATTCTAACTGGCGTGAGATGGTATCTCATTGTGGTTTTGATTTGCATTTCTCTAATGACCAGTAATAATGAGCTTTTTTTCATATGTTTGTTGGCCACATAAATGTCATCTTTTGAGAAGTGTCTGTTCATATCCTTCACTCACTTTTTGATGGGGTCATTTGTTTTTTTCTTGTAAATTTGTTGAAGTTCCTTGTAGGTCCTGGATATTAGCCCTTTGTCAGATGGATAGATTGCAAAAATTTTCTTCCATTTTGTGGGTTGCCTGTTCACTCTGATGATAATTTCTTTTGCTGTGCAGATGCTCTTTAGTTTAATTTGATCCCATTTGTCATTTTTGGGTTTCATTGTCATTACTTTTGGTGTTTTAGTCATTAAGTCTTTGCCCATGCTTATGTCCTGAATGGTATTGTCTAGGTTTTCTTCTAGGATTTTTATGATTTTAGGTCTTATGTGTAAGTCTTTAATCTATCTTGAGTTAATTTTTTTATAAGATAAGGAATGGGTCCAGTTTCAGTTTTCTACATATGGCTAGCCAGTTTTCCCAACAACATTTATTAAATAGGGAATCCTTTCCCCATTGTTTGTTTTTGTCAGGTTTGTCAAAAACTAGATGGTTGCAGATGTGTGGAGTTATTTCTGAGGCCTCTGTTCTGTTCCATTGGCCTATATAGCTGTTTTGGCACCAGTACCATGCTGTTTTGGTTACTGTAGCCTTGTAGTGTAGTTTGAAGTCAGGTAGAATGATGCCTACAGCTTCGTTGTTTTTGCTTAGGATTGTCTTGGTTATACAAGCTCTTTTTTGGTTTCATCTGAAATCTAAAGTAGTTTTTTCTAATTCTGTGAAGAAAGTAAATGGTAGCTTAATAGGGATAGCATTGCCTCTATAAATTACTTTGGGCAGTATGGCCATTTTCATGATTTTGATTCCATCCGCGAGCATGGAATGTTTTTCCATTTGTTTGTGTCCTCTCTTATTTCCTTGAGCAGTGGTTTTTAGCTCTCCTTGAAGAGGTCCTTCACATCCCTTGTAAGTTGTATTCCTAGATATTTTATTCCTTTGCAGCAATTGTGAATGGGAGCTCACTCATGATTTGGCTCTCTGTTTGTCTATTATTGCTGTATAAAAATGCTTGTGATTTTTGCACACTGATTTTGTATCCTGAGACTGCTGAAGTTGCTTGTCAGCTTAAGGAGATTTTGGGCTGAGACAATGGAGTTTTCTAAATATACAATCCTGTCGTCTGCAAACAGAGACAATTAGGAAGTTCTGGCCAGGGCAATCAGGCAAGAGAAGATTATTTTTACAATTGTGGGATGGAAAACAGCTTCCTAAGCATATCAAGAAGCCTGGAGACTATAAAGGGTAACAGAGATTAAATTAACACAAAATCAGAAATTTCTGTATGTCAGTGGAATCACTGACCAAAACAAACAAACAAAAAAACCTGCTTTACTATTGATGGATGCGAATTCAGTGGGGGAACCAGGGGCTTCAGGGGCCCTGGTAATGCTTTGTTTTTCTGATATATTGCTGTTTATTATATATACACTTTTCTATTAAACATTAAAGATATGCCATAAACAAGGTTTATACGGCAGATATTTTCCACATACGGCAAGGGATTAATTAACATTATGCACACAATGTTACACACAATGTTAATAAACAGGAATTCTTATAAGACAACAATATGAACATGCAAAGCACTCGTGGAGGCAATCCAGAAGAGGAAATTCAAAGAGCCAATAAGCAGACGAAAAGATGTTTAGGTTCTCTACTAATCAAGGAAATGCATATGCAGAGGGAGGCTTGTTTTCCACTTGCCAGATAGGTAAAGACTAAGAAAACTGACAAACCCACTTAGCTTATTGGAAAATGGGCACCCCCAGGCACAGATGACAATAGTGCTAAGTAATTTGACCTTTTCAGGAAGGCAGTTTGCCAACACATGTGAAAACATAAAGGGAGCATGCTTTTTATCCTGATAATCTCATTCCCAAGGATTCTATTGATGGAGGTGGTCACACAAGTTAATAAAAAAGAAATATGCAGCGTGGTTTATTGAAGCATGATTTACTTCATAAGACCAAATGGCGACAAATAGGGAATTGATTTGCTAAGTTAGTGTGAATCTATAAAATGGAATATAATGTGATGATGTCAAACGATGTACTTCTGCAACTATTAAGGTGGAAAGACATCTACAGCATCCTGTTGAGGGAAAATAAAAAGTGAGCATGAACCCAGAAGCCCATTTATTGACATCAAGAAATAGAAAAAATGATATGAACCAAAATGTTACCAATGCTATTTGGGTGGTATGATTTGGAGAAACTTTTGCACGTTTGTACTTTAATGTTTGAAATGTTTATGATAAAACATTTATTGTTTAAAAACAATCAAACAAAACCTTTAAATATGAAACCCAGCTAAAGAGTTTTAGCTGGAAAAAACTAGAACAACAGTTATGCTCATAAGCCACACAAAATTTTGAACATAAAAAATCTTTACGGCCGGGCGCGGTGGCTCAGCCTGTAATCCCCAGCACTTTGGGAGGCAGAGACGGATGGATCACGAGGTCAGGAGATCGAGACTATCCTGGCTAACACGGTGAAACCCCGTCCCTACAAAAAAATACAAAAAATTAGCCAGGGGTGGTGGCAGGCACCTGTAGTCCCAGCTACTCGGGAGGCTGAGGCAGGAGAATGGTGTAAACCTGAGAGGCGGAGCTTACAGTGAGCTGAGATCTGGCCACTGCACTCCAGCCTGGGTGACAGAGCAAGACTCCATCTCAAAAAAAAAAAAAAAAACAAAAAACTTCATAATTAATGTTCTCTTTTTGTTGGTTTTCTAAGTTAACCAGAATGGCTTGAAAATCTAACTTAATTATCCTTGCTTTGAGATTTAGTAAGAGTTTTGGTTTTATTATATACGTATTTAGAAAGTGCTTTATTAAGTGTTGGAGGAGGGGGAGTAGATTGTCTGCCAATTACAGATCAGATTCTGTTACATTTAACCTGTTTCTGCCTGGGGACCATATCCCAAGCTCTTTCATTCACTGATACACAACTATTCAGAAGTGCAACTCCAAATTTATGATAAATCCAGGATGAGCTAACATTTATTGGATATTTAGAGTGTTCTAAAAGTACCACATTCTGTATTTCATTAATCTTCACACCTACTTTATGCTGTAGGTACAATTATTCATGAGGAAACTGAGGATCAAGCCATTTAAAAGACTTGACTAGGATCATGCAGTTTATAAATAGCATAACATGAGCTATGCCTCATTCCAGAGCTCTGATAAACAATATAAGGTACCAAGAAATAAATCTAGTAAACTATGTGCAAGACCTTTACAGAGAAAATTATGAAATTTTACTGAAGGACATATAAGGAAAACTGAATGGGGGACAGATATAACATGCTAATGGGTAGGAAGGACCACTATTCTAAAGATGTCAATTATCCCCTTGCTAATCCATAAACACAATACAATAACAATTTTTTAAAATCCCAACAGAGCTTCAAGTGAACATGATAGGCTGATTCAAAAGTTTCCAGGGAAAATAATTTTGAAGGGCAAGGACAACTTACCTTTCCCAACACCAAGATTTATGATTCAGTTCTAGCATTTTAGATTGTGGGTGTTAGCGTTGTACAAGGTAAATAGGCCACTGGAGAAACCAGACACAGACTCAGATGGCCATAGAAACTCCACATATGTGGAGGAGATGCTGCAAAGAGGAGCGGGGAGGTGGATGACTCAACAAATAGCGCCAGGAAATTGGCTATATGGTGGGGGGGGTGTGAAATCCACATCTTACGTAGAAAATAACTGTATAAAGTGAAACTCTACTGCGGAAAACCAAGAAAGAAATAAAACTTTAAAACAATTAGAAAAATTAAGAAAAAAATCTTTATGACCACGAAGTGGAAAGTAATTTTGTACATAAAACACATAGAAGCACAAACTGTAAAGGGAGAGATTGGTAAAATTGACTACAGTGGAACGCTTCTTTATGATAAAAGATACCATAATGAAAGTTTTTAAAAAGGCAAGACACAGACTGGAAGAAGATATTGGCTATGCATATAATCAGTAAAGAGCTATCCTCCAGAATGTGTAAAGAATTCCTACATATGTAACAAACCTGCACGTTATGCACATGTACCCTAGAACTTAAGGTATAATAATAATAATTTAAAAAAAGAATTCCTAAACATTATTTAAAAATGACAAACTACCCAACAGAAAAATGTACACAGAGAAAACATGAATGGCCAATAATCAAAAGAGACATGTTCAACGTTACTAGAAACCAGAGAAATGCAAATTAAAATAATGATGTGTCATCTCATGTTCTCATGCACAGCAGGTGGAAGTATAAATTGTTGCAAACACTTCCAGACCTGGCAACATCCTCCAACGTTGAAGACCCATGTACTCAATGACTCAGCAATTCCACCTGTAGGTATCAACCACAGAGGAGCTGAGACACAAACGCAGAAGGAGATACAGACGGGCTGGTACTTGCACTGTGTGCAGTAGAGAAAATGTAACATCTTCAGTAGGAACATGGTTATATAAATTGTATAATCATAAAAGGGGCAGGGCACGGGGGCTCACACCTGTAATCCCAGCACTTTGGGAGGCTGAAGTGGGCAGATCACTTGAGGTCAAGAGTTCGAGACCAGCTTGGCTAACACAGTGAAACCCCATCTCTACTAAAAATACAACAATTAGCGAGGTGTAGTGGTGCATGCCTGTAGTCCCAGCTTACCTGGGAGACTGAGGCAAGAGAATAGCTTGAACCTGGGAGGCAGAGGTTGCAGTAAGCCTAGATCTTACCACTGCACTCCAGCCTGGGCGGCAGAGCAAGACCCTGTCTCAAAAAAAAAAAAAAAAAAAAGTTATAAAAGGGAAAACCACAGAGTGTTAAAATTCATGAATTAAGTCCACAGGTATCAACCTGGGTGAATGTCCTGCATGCAATGATGAGACAAAAAGCGATGTGTCCAGATAGAATACTGATGATAGACGCAGGTTCAAGGCCAGCACTGTTGCTTTTCTGCTGTGTCATCTTGTACAAGTTACCATGACCTCTTTGTTCCTCAGTTTTCTCACCTGAAAACTGGGGATAACAACACCTAGGTTGTGGTAAGGAGTGAATGTATCACTCTATGTGAACAACTCAGCCTGATGCTCGAAGTTCCTTTATGGCAATGGATGTTTTGTATGTTGGTTGTGATGGTAAATGTATGAATTTATACAAGTGATAAACTGTGAGAACTTCACATACCCCCCCCCCCCACACACACACAAATGAGTGCATATAAAAATCTGCTGTAATCTGAATAAGGTCTGTAGTCTAGTTAATACAATCATGCCACGGTTAGTTGGACCCCTGATTTTGATATTGTATCATCATTATGTGAGATATCAGCCTTGGGGAAAGCTGGGTAAAGGTTATATGGGACCTCTCTGTGCTATTTTTCAACTTCCTGTGAATCTACAGTTATTTCAGAATTACAAGTTATTTCAAGATAAAGGAAAAGAAGTGAAGAATTTGAATTGAATAAATAAACTTTTATTAAATCTCCTTGGTGGGTATTTGTGTTTGCAGTAGTAATAATAATAAAAACAACTACTCATAGGTTTCCCTTTGCCAGGGTATTTATCTGTATTAACAGCTCTAAGGCAGGTGCTATAATTATTCCCTGTTTACAGATGATGAAGGTAATGCACAGAGAGGTTAAGTAACCTGCCCAAGATCGCACAGCTTCTACAATAGGGCGCTAGATTCCAGCCCAGGCTGCCTAGCCCCTGAGTCAAGGCTTTTAACTACTTGTTACATTATAGCACCTCTGTATTCTATATCATTCTCTGTGATTTATTTTTAAAATATTCATTTGTTAAAAAATGAAATAAATAGTGGAAATATTGTTATAAGCAGAAATAATAAAACTTGCATGGAGGGTTTGTAAGAATTCAGTAACACAGTCAGAGATGTAGTCTGGTCTGAGGGGCCTCGGCACCAGCTCCTGGCCGCTCTCCCCATGGCTGCCCATGCACTCCGTTATGGAAGGCCACACTGTGCCCGGCACTCTACAGTCTACACAGCTGCACGCTATGGCGTACTAAGCCTTCCGGAATCCGTGTCATCCCATTTGTGGCTGAGAGAGTCCTGCATTCATCCTGCTTTATGGATAAGGGGACTGACGCCTGGAGCAGACACAGGGAACAGGGGCTGAAAACCAGGTCTGCGTGAGAACAGGGCCTCTTAGCCATTGGCCGCAGCATCTCTCACGGATACTGTGATGCGCCGCCCAGACGCTTGGTCCAGGAAGGAACTCGCTGCCCGAGTGGATAGCGTTTACTGTCACCACACAGCCTTTAACTGTCCCCACTTCAGGGGCTGCCCCAGTGGCAAAGAGCACTTCTACCACTGCCGCGCCCTCCCGGAGTACCCCGTGCTATGACTGACCGACAGAGGTGGGGTATACGTGCCAGCCGGTCAGGTCCCAGGCAGGCCTCTCCAGGAGCCTGTTTGCTCTGTGGCTCCCTGTGGGGTCAGTGGTCTCCATCTGGCCTGCCCAGGCCTGCTTCCTTCCCTGCCTTCCACAGGTGTGGACCCCAGGAGCACATCCTAATACACATTCTTCTTTCCCTGCTCCCCAGGGAAGCTGCATGAAGAGGGATCCCAGGAGACCAAGGCTGGGGCTGAAGGGTTTCCAGGAGAGACGTGATGAGCCCAGGTGAGGCATGAAGCCCCTCCTGAGTAGCCCCTCCTGAGCAAGAGCGGAGTCACCTGGCTTGTGAGAGCTCACAGTCAGGAAACTGGGAAGTCAAACCGCAGAGGGCTAGTCAGGGCCCCAGGGCTGCCCCAGAGAGCTGCCCGTGGACAGCATCCTTCCAAGGCTCAGCGCCTGTGGGCGGGTCAAGGCAGCGCTTCCCAGTTTGTCTATTATTTTCAGCACAGTTGCCTCTGCTACAAAATCGTTATTTGAACCTTTTTCATTGCTCTACACCCTCTGGTTCTGCACTGCAGAATTTTGTAAACAGGGTTGACTCCAGTTTTCCGTATTTGTAACTTCTTTCCCCTTCTCACCTCATCTGATTTTATTTTGGAGATCTTAGGACACATGCAGAGAACCCTGGCTCTCATTATCTCCCTGTTTGAAATCAATCTATCGCAGCCTTCTCAGTCTCCCATGCGCCATGCCACATCACCCATGTGGCTACCCCCTACCCCTCTGGGGTCATTTGTACCCTGCATGTGGGAGGCATTTACTAACTGTTTATTTGAAGGAATAAGTGAATGAATGAATGTTGGTTATCTCCAACCCCTAGCACAGTGCCTATGGTGATTTATGATAATTACATTATTATTAAATGAGCAAATAGATGTGGGAAGATCAGCAGAACCCAGTCACTCACCATTCACCACGAATCAGGCCTGAAGTTTAACTTTCATGCATCTGTGAACGATATTTCACTGAACCATGTGAAAGTGTCAGCAAGATTGTGAAGGGCGTCTGTCATATTAATATTCATACATTCAGAAATTCGTTGGCCTGGAGTAGACTTCAGTGATGATAGAAACCAGGTGAGGGCCTACGTGGTATGAGGGGAAGGTGAAGGTCAAGAAGCAGCAGATACATGATCAAGTGTTTCTATGTGTTGACCCAACGGCCCTAGGAGATGGATGCTATCACCATCCCCATTTTCCAAAGGAGGAAATTGAGCTCTGGCATTGGGATTGCTCCCAGTTTTCTGCCTTCCTCATGTTTGTCACTCCTTCCTCTGATGGTGAGAACCATGTCTCCTGTTATCCTTAATATGTTTCCTCGTGTCATCAGAGAGATGAAATCTTTTGCCTGCAGTCACTCAGACACATGGTGGAGCAGGTGGGTATGTTCACCTGGAGGGTTCGGTTTGATAAGTTCCCTCCCCACGGGAGCACTTACAGATGATGAAGGTAATGCACAGAGAGGTTAAGTAACCTGCCCAAGATCACACAGCTTCTACAATAGGGCGCTAGATTCCAGCCCAGGCTGGAGCAGCCGCGACTCTTAACTATTCAAATGCACAGTTCATCCCTGGAAGGGTGGGTCAGGGCTGCGAGGAGACACCAGCCTCCTGGGATCTGTGGCCTGGGCTTTAGGCTTCCATACCACTTAGAGATCAAAGATGATCAAAACCCAACAATTTCATATTGTTCAATCTAATGCTCAATTGTTCAATCAATCCAATTGCCTTATATCAACACCACAAGAACCGTGTGAGGTAGACCTTAAAATCCTTATTTTATGAAAAACAAAGGCCCAGAGAGGCTAAGCCACTTGCCCAAAGTCACACAGAAAGTGACGGAGTCAGAGTCTGAATGCGCACAGGTCAGAGTGAATGCTAACTGAATGCTGTGCCCATCGCCTCTCAAATCATCTCAAATCTGCTCTGTGCTTTGTTCCAGCCACTCCCTGATGCAGCCACGTTTATTCTCCCCTGCTTTCCTTTGCTCATATCATGACTTCCTCCTGACCTCCCTTTCCCTTCCCTTCATTTATCCTACAGATATTTATTGACAAACTACTGTGTGTCAGATTTGCAGTCAGGAGCTGCAAATATGATCCTTGAATCAGACGCTAAAGAGTTTAGTAACCAGTGTACACGAAGAATATTTCTGTGACTTCAACTGTATTGTGTTTGGCAAAATAAAAATTACAAAAGAAAGATACAGTGATAGAAGGAGTGCAGACAATTTTGCCCAAGTCTCCTTGCCAGTTTTAGTGGTATGTGCTGACTTCACAGCCTGCCCCCATGTTAGACTCAATTCTAAGCCCTGGCTTGGTGGAAAAGCAGAGGCTGGGAGCCTGGGGGTGTAGAGTCAGCCTGGAGAGGAGGAACAGTATGAGCGAAAGCAGAGGCGTAGAAGGAAATCGTAAAAGTCTCCATGGGGATGGAGCATCAAGTATGGGGTGAGAGGAGGGGAGGAGAGGGGCAGGAGATGAGGTGAGGGACTTGGCAGGAACATGCAATGAAGGCCCTTGAATATCATGCTAAGGAGGATAAAGATTGTCCTGGAAGCCAGAGGTTTTCACTAATATGCCTTCCTTGAGGGACCTCAGGGGTCAGAGGTGCCCCTGTGAGGAGAGAGCAGAGACAGACAGCCTCAGTCCCTCTTTTGCTCTGAGAAGTTCTACTGCTATCAGCTTTAGATCTGGCGGCAGGGGGGTTCCGTGTCAGATTCAATTTGGAAAAAATAAAGTATTTGACTCTTAATGATAATAGTATTCAAAGGTGCATTAAAAACATTAGAAAACAGCTCAATTATATTTTTGCCTCTGGCCATGATGAACTAACAGGAATGGAGTTTACCCTCCTACCTCAAGCAACCAGAAAAGTGGACGAAACACATTAAACAACTGTGTTGGACGTTCGACAGCTGGCCACACAGGCGTGTAAGCAGAGAGCAAAAAGAGAGCAAGTGAGCCATGCCCTACAGTGGCCCCAGATCGCTCTCTGGAAGTGGCTTCCAGACTGCAAAGAAAGGAGGGAGAACTGCAGCAGAGCCTGGTATCTTTGGTGGTTTGAGGAGAAAGATAACAGAGTTTGAGAAGGCCGAGGTGGCTAGAATTTGAAAGACAGAATATTGAAGAGGGTGCTGCACAGAAAGGGACCTCCAAAGACTTGACAGGGGTCCTCTCAAGAATCCATCTAAGTAATGATTTACACATATGTGAAAAAAGTACCTAGGGCCGGGGAAACAGAAATACCAGAGTAGGGGATACAGAGGTACTCTCAAAGCTCACACAAGGTTGGGGGCTAGAGGGTAGCTTTTGTTCTCACCGGAAACAGTGGCAAGACTTCATAGTAAACAGGGCATCAGGGAGACTCCTCAGAAGGTTACTGGATTAGAAGTGGGCATTAATGAACCCTAAATAAACTCTGCTCTATATCTTCCCTAATAAACTTAAGAGAAAGCCTCAAAATTATCCAACTGACTCAAAATAACTGCTTCCCACAACAAAACCCAGTACTACGTAAAGAAATAGAACAAAATTAATAACCAACAACATAAAATCACAATGTCCAGCATCAATAAAAAATCACTAGGCAGAAAGAAGCAAGAAAGTAGGACCTTTGATTAGAAGGAAAAATATATCAATATAAAGGAATCCAAAAACGATGGCTATGTTGGAACTACTAACTAAGACAACAAAATAGCTATTATAAATATACTCTGATGTTTAAGAAGACACAAGAAAATTAACAGACTGAGTTTTAATAACCCAAATGGGACATGTATAGCAGAAAAATACAATTTCTGAACTGAAAAAAATTACATGATGGGATTAACATGCAGATTCTGTTCTGCAACAGAAAAGGTCAGTGAAATTGAATACCTAGCAAAAGAAACTATCCAAAATAGAGCAGAGGAGGGAAATCCCTGAAGAATGAACAAAACGTCAGTAACCTGTGGAACAATATCCAAAGTCCTAACATACTTACAACTGAAGCTCCAGAGGATCGAGGATATGGGAGAAGAATGGGGGCAGAAAAAATATTTTAAGAAATAATGGCCACAATTTTTCTAAATTTGATAAAAATTATAAGCCTGAACATTCAAAATCTTAACAACACCAAAGCAAAAGAAACATAAAGGAAATCACACTAAAGCACATCACAGTCAAATTCAGAAAGCCAGCAATAAAGAGACAAATCTCAAAAGGAGCCAGAAAAAGAGAGAGAGATATAATGGACAGGGAAACAAAGATAAGAAGATAGAAGATGTCACGTTAGGAACCATACAAGGCATAAAACAATGGAGCAACATCTTTAAAGTAGCAAAAGAAGAAATTTAAGATAGGAGCATAGAATTCTATACCCAGTGGAAGTGTCACTTAAACGTGCAAGAAATGAAGACTGCTTCAGAAATAGATGAAAGAATTCAACATCAGCAGAACGGCCTCTCAAAAAAGTATCAAAGAAAGTATTTTTGGGTACAAGGAAAATGATAAAAATAGAAATTAGGATCTACATAAAGAAATGATAGAAGCTAGAACAATAAAGATGATTTTTTTGTGTCTCTCATATTTTACCCTTTAGGATAATTGACTGCTTAAAGTACTAACAACAATGATGTATTGTGGGGTTTGTAATATATGTAAAAATAAAATGTAAGAAATAATAGCACACAGGATGGGGGAAGTGAAAATTTACTGTTATAAAGCTCTCATACTAGTATTACATTATTTGCAGGTATGCTGACAGATTAAACATGTATATTCTAAATGCTAGAGCAACTGGTAAAAATACAAATATGTAAAAGAAAGAGATATTACCAATAAACCAATAGTGGAGATTAAAATGAACTTATTAAAAATTCAATTAATTCAGGAGAAGGCAGGACAAGTGGGATAAAGTTGCAATGAACAAAAAGAACAAACAGAAACAAATAGCAATATAGTAGATTTAAATTTAACCGTATCTACTATCATCTTACGTGAAATGATCCAAAAATTCAAGTGGAAACTCAAAGATTGTCAAAAAGCCATTAGTAAATGCATTAAAATCATAATGTATATTATACACTATCATAAAATATATCTAGAGATAAATTTCACAAAATATGTGAAAACTAAAAAACAAATTGCTGATAGAAATTCAAGAGGATTGAGATATGTAGGAACTGAAGACTCAATGTTGTGAACATGTAAATTCTCTGAAAAGTGATCTATGGTTATAACATGATCACAAACAAAATCTCACCTACCTTTTTGCTGAAATGCACAAGGTGATTGCAAAACATATGTGGAAACACGACGGACCTGGAATATCCAAAACCATTTGAGAAAGTAGAACAGTTGATTTATATTAGCTGGTTTCAAGTAAATTATTAAGCTACCATAATCAAAAGAGTGTGGAATTGGTATAAAGACAGACACAGAACAATGGAAGAGAATAGGAAAAAAGGTCCACAAATATAAGTTGATTTTCTACAAAAATGGAAAGTTAATTCCATGGGGAAAGGATTGTCTGTCTGTCTTCTCAGCAAACTGCTGAGAAGGGGGAAAAACACACAACTATCCTCAACCTTGATCTCACACCTCTTAGAAATTTAACTTGAAATAAATAATAGATTTAAAGGTAAGTGCTAAAACTAAAACTTTTAGAAGAAAACATGGAGAAAAATTTTGTGACTTTGATTTTGACCAAAAAAAAAAAAAAAAAAAAAAACCATGGAAAGTATGAATTGCTAAAAGAAAAAAATGATACACTAGACTTCATCAAAATAAAAATAAAAAAAATGTAGATATCCTGTGCTGCTTCAGTGCCTGGCCGTGTTCACGCCTGTTCACACCAGTGGGCTGGGGAAGGCTGGTCATACCTGAAGGCTCTGCATGAAGACATTCTGGGTATCACCTGGGTCTTCTTGGAGGATGTGGTTTGAGACGCAGAGATCTCCATGGAGCACACCCAGTGCAAGACAGTCTCTGGCACAGCAGATGCACAGCATTGCATGCTCAAATGCTGGGGCACACACTTGCTACTAGCATCCCAGGAAAGGTCCTCATCCAGGACACTGCTTGTTCCACTGAGAACAGATTTGCACCTCAGCGGGAAAGGGTGTGCCCAACACTGTAGGCCCCTAGCGTGAGTTTTGTGCTTACACTTTCAGAAAGACAGTTTTTCTTCTAAATTGTGACCTTAGGCCTTGAAGACTTTTGCATATCTAGGAAGTTTATTCTATTGGATGGGTCACCTTTGGCTCAGAACCACAAATGGTGTAATTTGACCTTGAGCGGCATTCTCTGTGCTGTTTATATTTGTTCTTTGGCATAAGCTGGAGTGGGTTTCCTCCTCTAGGGTTTATCACAGAAGGACCAGCCTCACCTATGGTCTGTTCCTGTCCTTGGCCGGGCTGTTGGCCAAAAGGGGCATAGCCAGTGCCAGTGCTCAGGCCATTCCCAGGTCATATTGCCCAAGCCGTTCTTGGGCCAGCCAATTAATTTAGGATTGTTACACTTCTAATACAGTCCATAGGTATGGAAATGAGGTTTCAAGTAAAAGTTAAACCACCAAAGGGAAAACAGCCTTTCCAATGTATTGTTACAGAAGCCGGGAGGTTGAGACATGGGCACTTTGGATGGGGTTGGCCTAAGTCACCTGAGGCCACCCACAATGGAGAGGAGACAGTCTCCCAGGCCATGCTGCTGCCCCTAAGATGGGAGCCGCTGCTACATTCCAGGGCTAGTGAAGCCTATGAAAAACCAAATTAATCCTGAAGAGTGAAAGTCAAACCCAAAGTCGCTACTTAGAGCTCTCTGCACAGTAAAAATTATTAAAATGTATTGATATGGGCAGGCCAATTTTTTAAGGTAATAAAGTTTCTATCTGGTATGTAGAAAAGTTTTTTAAATTAAAAACATGAGGCGTGCCCAAGATGGCCAAATAGGAAGAGCTCCAGCCTCCAGCTTCCAGTGTGAGTGACACAGAAGACAACAAATTTCCGCATTTTCAACTGAAGTACCGGGTTCATCTCACTGGAAGAATCAATATTGTGAAAATGGCCATACTGCCCAAGGTAATTTATACATTCAGTGCCATCCCCATTAAGCTACCAATGACTTTCCTCACAGAATTGGAAAAAACTGCTTAAAAGTTCATATGGAACCAAAAAAGACCCCACATTGCAAAGACAATCCTAAGCCAAAAGAACAAAGCTGGAGGCATCACGCTACCTGACTTCAAACTATACTACAAGGCTACAGTAACCAAAACAGTATGGTACTGGTACCAAAACAGAGATATAGACCAATGGAACAGAACAGAGCCCTCAGAAGTAATACCACACATCTACAGCCATCTGATCTTTGACAAACCTGACAAAAACAAGAAATTTTTGTTTAAAAATAGGAAAAGGATTCCCTATTTAATAAATGGTGCTGGGAAAATTGGCTAGCCATGAGTAGAAAGCTGAAACTGGATCCTTTCCTTACTCCTTATACGAAAATGAATTCAAGATGGATTAGAGACTTAAATGTTAGACTTAAAACCATAAAAACCCTAGAAGAAAACCTAGGTAATACCATTCAGGACACAGGCATGGGCAAGGACTTCATGTCTAAAACACCAAAAGCAATGGCAACAAAAGCCAAAATTGACAAATGGGATCTAATTAAACTAAAGAGTTTCTGCACAGCAAAAGAAACTACCATCAGAGTGAACAGGCAACCTACAGAATGGGAGAACATTTTTGCAATCTACTCATCTGACAAAGGGCTAATATCCAGAACCTACAAAGAACTCAAACAAATTTACAAGAAAAAAACAAACGACCCCATCAAAAAGTGGGCAAAGGATATGAACAGACAGTTCTCAAAAGAAGACATTCATACAGCCAACAGACACATGAAAAAATGCTCATCATCACTGGCCATCAGAGAAATGCAAATCAAAACCACAATGAGATACCATCTCACACCAGTTAGAATGGCAATCATTAAAAAATCAGGAAACAACAGGTGCTGGAGAGGATGTGGAGAAATAGGAACACTTTTACACTGTTGGTGGGACTGTAAACTAGTTCACCCATTGTGGAAAACAGTGTGGCAATTCCTCAAGGATCTAGAGCTAGAAATACCATTTGACCCAGCCATGCCATTACTGGGGATATACCCAAAGGATTATAAGTCATGCTACTATAAAGACACATGCACATGTATGTTTATTGTGGCACTATTCACAATAGCGAAGACTTGGAATCAACCCAAATGTCCATCAGTGACAGACTGGATTAAGAAAATGTGGCACATATACACCATGGAATACTATGCAGCCATAAAAAAGGATGAGTTCGTGTCCTTTGCAGGGACATGGATGCAGCTGGAAACCATCATTCTCAGCAAACTATCGCAAGAAAAGTAAACCAAATACCGCAAGTTCTCACTCATAGGTGGCTATTGAACAATGAGATCACTTGGACATAGGAAGGGGAACATCACACACTGGGTCCTATTGTGGGGAGGGGAGAGGGGGAGGGATAGCATTAGGAGATATACCTAATGTAAATGGCTAGTTAATGGGTGCAGCACACCAACATGGCACATGTATACATATGTAACAAACCTGCACGTTGTGCACATGTACCCTAGAACTTAAAGTATAATAAAAAAAAATTAAAAACATGCACTATTCAAAATAAACATTTAAAGAAAGTGAAAAGGCAAGTGGCAGTTTATTTGCAAAGCATAGAACTAATGAATTACTTGCATCTGGATATATAAAGAGCATTAGTAAGTAAACAATAAAATAAATGGTAGAAGATTCGAATTAATAATTCACCAAAGAAAATATATAATGACAAATAAGTATCCAGAATATATTTAACATCATTAATCATCAGGGAAATGTAAATGATAGCCACAGTAAGATAGTAGCATATACCCACTAGAATGGCTAAAATTAAAACCTGCCAATAACAAATGTTGAGAAAGATGTTGACTCACTGTAATTCTTATACATTGTAGTATAAATGCAAAATGGAACAGAATCTTCAGAAATCAGTTTGGCAATTTCTTAAAATGTCAAACGTGCATCTATCCATTCCACTGCAAGGCATTTACTAAAAGAAAAGAATACACATGTTCACATAAAGACTTGTATGTGAGCCACTGTAGCCCCTTCATTCATCATAGCCAAAAACTGGCAAAAGTGTCCAACAAGTGGTGAATAAACAAAACATGGTATATCCATACAATGGAATATTACTCAGTAATAAGATGTATAAACAGCTGATATGCACAACATCATGGGTGAATCTTAAAGACATTGTCCTGAATTAAAAAAAAAAAAAAAAAACAGATACAAAAGACTGAATACTGTATGATTTCGTTTATATGAAATTTTAGAAGGGGCAAAACCATAATGGCAGAGGGCAGATTAGGTTGCAAAGGCTGTGGCTTGTGGAAGTCATTACTGAAAAGAAACACAAGCAAATATTTGGGGGTTAGGGAATGTTCACATTGTGATTGTGGAGGTGGTTAATAACCTATATACATATGTCAAAACTCATCAAATTATATACTTAAAGTTGCTGCATTTTATTACATCTACATTATATCAGTAAAGCTGACTTTGAAAAATACATACCTAAAGTGGCTTCCAACATGAGTCCAGACTTTCGGGCGTATAAAATGCAGTCTGGAGAAACCTGTTGCATTTACCCAACATTTTATGTCCAGAGAAACAGCTCCCATTAAGGAGCAGACGATAGGGAGCGTCAGCTTCTCTCTTTTTGCTGGTAACTAGCTGGGGGGCATTGAAGGCAATTGTTTTCCCCTGTGTCTCAAAGGCCCCACTTGAAAGATGAGGCGATTGGACCCTCAGAGGCTGTTGGCCCTGCCCTGCCTAGAGAAGACGTGCCACCCACCCTCCCCCTCCAGTTTCCCTCCTTCCTCTTTCCTGGCAATACCCGCTGCCTGGGCTCCGTGTGCTAGTTCTGACTACCCTACCCAGCAATGGTCTGATACTGTTTAAGGCTGGTGCTTCCATTTCCTAGGACCCCTGCCCTCTGGTTACCCTGAACTCATTCTGCCTCCTTAGTCATGTAAGCAGTGCTGCATGCCAGGGACAGGAACACTCAATCATCCTCCTGCTAACTCTACCTCATGCAAATAGGTGTTAACTCACTGCGAGAAGCCAAGAGCCCTTGTAACAGGGAACTTGCACATAATTGGAAATTTCTTTAACACCATATTGATGGCTTTGCCTCCTATTGCTCTGTGACAAAATGAAACAGTAAAAAATAATCGATTTTTCTCTGGAAGGGAAAGGGGGAAGAAGGCTGGATCTTAAAATGAAATTATGGTTATTGTCCTCCTGGTAGCATTTCTTCTGTGCCATCATGACAGATGGCTCTTTAAGTGACAACAGATTTGTATTTCATTAGGACACTTTAGTCGAAAGATCGATGACACTTCTTGGAACCTCTCTGCTCGTCCATGGGGGCAGATGAACAGGGCTAGATGCTTGCAAAGATCCAGCTAAAATTAGGCAGCTGCCGACAGACGCCGGATTCGCAATCATGGCGCATTGATTTCCAAAGTGATGCCAAAACCCAGTGAGTTTTATTGGACTGCTTGTTCCGTCCTCGTGGAGAAGGGCCTCTCTAATGAAGTGGTTCTTCCTCTCGGGGAATAGAGCTCTTTAAAGGCAGAACTAATTTTTGGCGGAAGTGGGGAGTCAGAGGCATCCTGGACTCTTTGTACATCCTGGACTCTTTGTACATCCTTAACTGGTAACTCACCTGCCAGGCCTGTGTCATCACTGTTATTTCCAGTTGCCCTTTGTGAAGCACCCACTGCTCTCCAGGTACTGGTGAGCACCGGAGTCACTGGGGACAAGCACAGGCTCCCGACAGGCAGTTCTAGATCAGAGGAAAGCGGGTGGGATGGTGTGGGCCAGCGACTGAGCGTGGACTCTTGCCAGGCAGTGCAAGCCAAGGGGTTTCGAGCAGGGATTTGGGAGCCCAAGTGCTTGAGTTGGAATGCTGGCAAATCCATCTACAGCTGGGGGATGGGGTAAGGTGTTCTAGCTCTCTGCGCCTCAGCTTTGCCATCTGTAAAATGACCATTCAGCATTAGTGAATAGAGGTATTTAAAACAGTAGAAGTCCTCATTTAATGTTAGCTGCTGTGTGTCATCAGCTAGTTCTGGGCTCAGATTGAGACACTGCTGCTTCCTGGCTGTGCGTTCTTGAGTGACGCAGACCCAAACCCCCTTGCTGCAGGGAGCGGGTGACACCTTATATGTGAAAGGCCCCTCCTGGGGCTCACTCCAGTTATAGAGCTGGCAACAAGACATGAAGGTCCACCCTGAGAGAAGAGCCCACCAGCCTTCCAGGGCTGCAGAAGTGGGCACAGACAGGCATTTATTTGCAAGAGACATGGTTGATTATCCAAGAAAGGATGTGGGAAAAAGAAAAAATAATAATAAAAAAAAAGCATCATAGCCTTCCCACCCAACTGTGTAAACATCATTGATTTGAGGCAGGAGTCACTTCAGGGCTGCAGACACATTGATTGATTGGACCTTTTAATGTGATCTGTGCTGCATACACAGTTGGTTCTAAAACTGTCCTCCTGGCAGGCCTGAGTTTGAAAAGCATAGCTGGTAAGGAAGAGGCACAGGGATGAAGCTGCAGCATGAAGACTTTAGGTTAGACACCAGGAAGGACATCCTTTCTGCTGCAATTTATCAGTTGCTATAGTATTTAAGGTTTGCAGAAATCTAGAATATAGTTATTGTTCTAATAATAACTAGCATTTACTGAATGCACATGATAGGCTAGGCCCGGTTCTAAGTACTTTCACACATAGGCTCCTGTAAGTCTCAAAATAGCCCTGTGAGATAAAGGCCATCATTCTCATTCTCATTTTACAGATGAGAAAACTGAAGTTCAGAGGAGGAGACTGAGTAACTGGCTCAAGCTCACAACTAATAACTGATAGAGTCAAGACTCACACCGAGGCCTGGTTCCGGTGTCTGTTCTCCAAACCATCGTGGTGCTTTCCCTCTCTTGCTCATTTATTCATTCATTCTTCAACCATTACAGGATCCTGACTGGTGCCAGGCCTTAGGCCAGACTCTCGGTTCATAGGGAGGAGAGAGGCCCAGGCCCTGCCATGGGCTGCTGGGTAGGGATGTCACCTGGGCTGGGGAGTTGCACTCACCATCTGACACCTTCCTGGTGTTTATTCTCCTCCTTTCTCTCTCTTTGGCCTATGCTCCTGAGCTGGCTCAGAAAGTTCCCTGTCCCACCCTCTTCCAAAGTTACAAAATAAACCCTGCTGCATACATTGGAGGCTCTTAACGAGTCCTGCAGAGGCTGGGGTACAGTGCGTGTTCCTGCTACAGCCATATCTTCAAGGGGAAAGCAACATCCGCATCTCTCCTACATCACAGGGAGGTTTTGAGGATTCTCCGAAGACATGTGAACTGTCAAGGGCAGCATGAGCACCCAGTGCTCTGGAGCCCGCTGACTACAGGCTTGGAATATTTTTCCTATTCTTCCCTGTTCTTAGGGCCACTCCCAATGGAGGCTGGATCTATGGAGAATCCTTTCGGTGCTTCTGATATCTAGTTGGTCCCTGTGGGTCTGGGAAGTGTCTCCTGGCATGGTGGGGTGTCACCTCTCCAACCTGTCACACAGGAGGAGTGGCACCTCATCAGCCAGTTCTCTCAGTCAGGAACATCCCAGCTTGGCAAGATCATGTGCTTCAAATACACTAGTTGTTGCAACATTTGTCAGCCCTGCCCCACTGGCCAGGTGCCCTGGAAGACCCCAACGCTTGGCTCTACCATCTGAGTCTGAAATGAGGCTGTGGTTCATCAGGCAGATCAGAATTTTCCTGTAGATGAGGAGGGAAGAAATGGGGGACAATGATTAAGACTGAGCATTCTGTATCCTAATTATAGGTCCAAATCTTGAGACATACATCTCAACCACCTTTTTCCTCATATGGTAGGCTCAATAATGGCATCCCAAAGAGGCTCACATGCTACTCCCTGGAACTTCTCAATATGTTATCTTACATGGCAAAAGGAATTTTGCAGATGTTACTAAGTCAAGGTTCATGAGATAGGAGATTATCCTGGATTATCTGAGAAGGCCCAATGTAATCAAAGGATGCCTTATAAGAAGGAGGCAGAAGGGCCAGAGAAGACAATGGAAGGAGAGGTAGAAAATGTCAACTTAAATAGCAAATAGAGAGAGGATTCTCTAAAAGAAAATAATATTTACTCAGGAATAGGGCATTGCAATGGAAATATATTTGCCATAGTAAACTGTATATGTATTCAGGGAGGTAAAGGAGACTAATATTTTTAAAGGGAAAAGGAAAAAATCTTACATAATTGTTTTGAGATCATTATCCTTAGATATAAAGATCAATAACATGGGCGACGCCAGTCTGAGGCTGCATAGGCAGTTGCTGAGCAGATGTCCTTGCAGTATTTTTTATATAAGGTTCAGATGGCCTTTGTGTAGGTTATAGTTTTTGAAGTCTCTTGCGATAGTTTTCATTATCAGGTATTTATGCCTGAGAATCTTTTCTTCGTATCTTTTCCCAGCTCTATTTGTCAGACTTTTTTTTTTTTTTTAACACAAGTGACTTCATTTTTATTTTGATGACTTTCACATATCTACCTTTTGATCAAGATCTTTCTTCAAAAGCATCACTGACCAGTCATCCTGTAGTTAGGGTTTGATGCCCCTCAGTGCAGGGATGGATCTGTCCCAGTTTCTGATCTGGTCCCATGTTGGATGTAGTGAGTGGTGACTAGGACTCAGTATCAAAACCCTTCAGACCACATTTGAGCAACCGGCGAGGTTTAAAGGAAGTTACTCTCAGACTAAATCTACCTAAAGTCTATTATTAAATTCAATTTTGTCTGTTTTGTAGGTGTTTGCTATCATCTCAAAGTGCGGGGCCAGCATTATTATGTTAGCAGTTGTGCTTGTGCAAAAATTTAACGAGGAACAGATACAAAGTTTAAGAGGGGAAAATACAAAGTAAAATTAATAGTAATGACAGCCCCTGTTTGCATAGTGGTTTTGAGCCATAAACTTAGGTTTAAGGCAACCAACTCAATAAAGCAAATGATGATTATCCTGTCAAGTGAAAAAGGTAGACATTTAAAGGAGTAAAAGTTGCATTGTGATATGGAGTCTTGTCTTGACATCTTGGCAAAAGGTGTCTACAGCATGAAAATGTCAGCTTCTGATTCTGGTTTGTAGTTTGAATGTCTCTGGTTATGACATCAAACACTTTGGTGAACATTCTGCGTGGCCCATATGTCAGGCATGAGACTTGTTCTTTTAAATCTTATCTAGTTTCTGCTTAGGGCTTTAGGAATACACCAGTTCCCATTTTTAGTAATTCCATGAAAAATATTTGGATTGGAGGAATCTAGAAGAATTGAGGATCCAGTCTAATCTATAAGTAGATAAAAAGAATTTGACAATAATGTGCAGAGCTACAATCTAATAATAGGTGTATTGTAGCTTTTCTTTATAAATATAGCTTTAACTTTCCACATTGATCATGTATGAATCTCATATTTTAAAACCTCGAGGCTAAAAAGTCAACCAAGGCAGACTTTAAATTTTCCCAAAGTCTTCAGGTTTTTGGATCTGCCAGGAAGTGACAATGTTTTTTCACTCACTATAAGACTAGGAACCCATGAAGAATGTGTATTCTACACACATTCTCAAATGTAATATTCCAGTCAAAGCCTTAAAATAATAAAACAAATGTTTCCAATTGTATATTATTACAAAAAAAGAGAGATTTTTATTAGACTTATGGGAAAAACATATTGCTATAAGAATACTCGTCAATAGTTTCCAAATTTTGAAGAACTCAAGTAGACAGAAAAAGCAAATGCTTCCATTTTTGTTCACAAAATTATACTTTACCAAGTTGTTGTAAATTATAGTTTCAGAGAGAAAATTTTCATAAAAGTGGAAAATAAAACATTTAAGTAAATAATCAACAATGTTTTAAATGAAAGTCATACAAACATTGTATTTATCGGTTGCTTAATCTCACATAATTCACTTTTGTTCTGCTTGATCTTGATTAGTCATTTCATGAACCCATAAGTTTCTTCATTAGAGTTTTGAAAACATCTTATTTAGTTCATTAATCTTAAAGTTATTAAAAAACTACATTTAAGAGTACTTGTTAGAGTCTTTTCCATGAAAAGCAATTTTGGATAATAGCTGATTGCAAATACTTTTCAAGAAAAATCAAAACAATAACTATGGATGACAAAAGCTTAGGATGCCCATGATTAAAGTCTGATGAAAGCTCATTACAATCAGCAATTGACAAAGAAATGTAGTTACTTTTGTGGCATATGACACAATGCTCAGAATTATAACTAATGATATATTTCTAAGAGTTTTACACAATTTTGGAATATTCATATCAAGAACACACTGATAAATGTAACTGAAAGAAGATTTAGAGTCACTTATCATGTGACAAGTTTCCCATACAATTTATCAAATAATCCTAAAAATTCAATACCTCTAAAAGATAAGAGAAGCATTCTTTGACGCACTTTAGGAGGCCAACTGGAAAATCCCAAAGTTAATTCTAGGTCAACAAATCTTAATTTAGAATTATGATCTTGGGGAAGCCTACCAAAGGTTTCAAAAGATTCAGAACACTTGATAAAAGTAGGATCACAGGCCACTGTGAAACAATAATCATTCATTAAACCAGAGTGTTAACCTAAAAACTTTAGAAGCAATACAGGAAGTTGCATAGACTTTAAAAACCTTAACACTTTCAAACCTCAGTTTTATGTTGATAAAACATAAATTCCTTTTATCTTGGGGACAAGTTATTTAAAAGAGTTTAAAAAGACTTCTTCCAGTGTGATTGCTTCTCCTTATGGAAAGCCCATTTAAATATCCTGAACGTTGAATCTGATGTTTTTTTAAGTATTTGAATTTAATCAGACACATGAAGAATGTGTGCCCAAGGTTGTAAGTGTGCACAGTACTATAAAGGAATGTAAACAAGAAAACTACTAGCTCAAGCAGGGGAATACATGGCTCTTAGCAAAGGTAAGAGCATGTGAATTTCCTGGTTACTTGGAAAAATTCATACATATTAAAAAAAAACCAAGAGTACAGAATCAAGTTATACTAGAGGAAAACACTGCTTTTCTAGGTCTTTCAAGACACAGCATTTCAGGGTCAAGTCATAACAGCAGAGTTGGAACCAGAGGAAAAAGTTACAGTAGCTGATTAAAAAGTTGGAGAGAGTTATCACCCTAAACCTTCTTAAGGGAGAAAGAGCTGATGGTAATGATTCATGACCTACAAATCATGGGCTACGAGAGACAGAGCAAAAGTTGAACTTCTGAGATAGACTTAAAAGAAAAACTTTACTTCAAGAAATGAAATTACTATTTTGAAAGAAAAGACAGCATTTCTAACCTAAAATTAGAGAAAGTATACAGAAACTGTAAAATAGAAGAAAGCCACAATTTGGAAGTTAAGTGTTAAAGGAATAGATTTCAGAATTAAAAATGTAAAACCTCTTGCAATTTTTGTTAAAAGTAGACAAATATTTCAGGAAAACCTTGTTGTTCTAATACAGGGAGTAAAATTTTTAGTTTTGTATTGGCATATTTTTAATATCAAAGTTCAATCTTTAGAAAGGCTCATAAATAATTTCCTTCTAATTATTGACAACCTGATTATTGCCAACCTGATTATACACTAAATTCCTTTTGTAAATTCATCCTTCGTGAACCTTATTATAACTTACTCAATTGATTACATGATTAAACGTTCCACTTTGTCTTATACTTCCTCTTTTTAAAATAACCAGTCATTTTACTTTAGGAAAATAATTTACCACACAATATTCTTTCTTATACAAAATTATTCTCTTTTCTTTTTGACCCTCCTGACCAAAAACACATATGCAGGGGCCTTTGAAAACAGTATGCTGAGAATAGATAGGGCTCAAGGACAGTATCTGCAATTGAACTTTTAATGAACTCCCGTAGGCGCCAAGAAGGCGGGCAGATAAGAAAAAACATAGAAACAAGGAACTGAGTAAAAGGTTACATCTGGGAAAAGAAAGTTTGTTTTGCATTGCATTCTTTCTACTGACGTGGGGTTTATGGGGTATAAATAAAGTGAGGCAGAGGCTCTGAGCGCGGCCGCCATGTTCTCTGTGTGTCTTTGTCTTTTGTGTGTTCTTTCATTCTCCACCACCCCCGGCACGGACCCCAACACACATATGCATAACTTTTTCACCTCTCCCTCCTACTTACTGGTTCCTTTCTATTCTTGTTTCTATTTAATACCTAAAATTCATATTATGAAACAAACTAAATAACCTTTGAATTAGACACAATTATTATTTTTTCAAAATAAAGAACACATTTTAATGCATTTTTATAATTTTAAAATTAAAAACATCTTTTGGTACATTTTGTATACAGAAGGAATTAGAAATGTAACTCGTAGTAACCTTAATTTTCAGTGAAAACCTACAAAGCTAAAGATTTTGAATTGTCTGTCACAATAACCACTTTATAATTCTTTTAAAAATGTTTTCCTGTAACATAATTGTAATGTACATTAATAATAGACCCAAATGTATTTACTTTTGTTATAAAATTTGTGAAGCCAAAACAAAGATACATTTATGCTCAGCATTTTATTTTAGTTCTTTTCTTATTTGGAAATGACACAGACACTTAATGAATACTTATTCTTTAATTTAAAATAATGTAACTTTAAGGTTTTTAATTACACAAAAAATTCATTTATAAACATCCCATTTACATAATTTATTTATTTTTAACAATTACACTTGGATTATTAAAACTGAGATATTAGGCAAAGACAGTCATCATTTCAAGTTATTTCCCTGGGAACCATTTCTATATTCTATGAATAACTGGTGTTACCTAAGACTCTTAAAATTAAATACATGAATATCTTGCTGATAATTTAGAAGCTACAGCTGTTTTAATTAAACCAATAATATTACATTAGTGTGACTCTTCAAAGAATTTCACAAAGAAAGATTATTCTATTTTAGGCTGGGTTTGTAGTTTTACAATCTTTGGATCAAACCCTGACACCTTAAAGCCTTGGAAACACCTTAGAGACAAAGATAAAACTGTCTGACCAGTAAATCCAGGCAAAAGTGTAAGCCAATTTTTTTTTTTTTTTTTGAAACGGAGTCTTTCACTGTCACCCAGGCTTGAATGCAGTGCAACGATCTCAGTTCACTGCAATCTCTGCCTCTCAGGTTCAAGCGATTCTCCTGCCTCAGCTTCCCAAGTAGCTGGGATTACAGGCTCCTGCCACAGCATCTGGCTAATTTTTGTATTTTTAGTAGAGATGGGGTTTCACCATCCTGGCCAGGCTGGTCTTGAACTCCTGACCTTGTGATCCACCTGCCTCAGCCTCCCAATGTGCTGGAATTACAGGCATGAGCCACTGTGCCCAGTTGTATGCTGACAATTTTTAAGACATTTCTATTTTTATTTTACCAACAATTTTAAAATCAACTTAAAAAATTACTTAAATCAAGTGCACTAAAAGAAATCTTGGTTAATTAGTATATAGTTGGTATGAGCATTTATCTAAGCCAATCTGAATAGATCTTCTTAGATGGTTTCTGATGGATGACACTACATTTCCTCAACATGTTATCATACTTTAGCTCTAGAATCTGACTTCCTGGAGTCAAGTCTGAGCTCTACGTCTTATGAGGTGTGGGACCTTGGGCAGTTATACTGTCATTATAAGCCACTTATTCATCCTGGTGGGGAACAGGCTCTCTCTCACCTCTGCCCCGTGCATGTGCTATGGCTGCACCTAGAGCAGCACCCCATCCCCTCCCTCATCTCACACTTACTTGTCCTTCAGGCCTCTGTTTGGACCCTATCTCTGCTAGGAACCCATCTGGATTCTCCAAAACAGGGCCCGTTGCCTTTTCTCTGTGCTCCAGCACTTGGGTTGTGTCCTCTCATAGCTCTCCCTGGCTGCAAAATATGTCAATTTAAAATGATTCAACAATTAAAAATGGTACCAGGACTTTTGTGGTATGAATGAAGCAAGGCGCTGACCTTTCAGGGCACCCCTTCTAGTCTGCTGTAATCACCTACTCCAAGGTCTGCTTTCCCTCTAAACTTTGTTCTTAGTGGCTGGAGGTAGAAGGCTCAGGGTCATCTATCTCCCTGGGATACAGCACTGAGCCAACCAAGTACAGAGCATCACTGTTGAATGAAGGGAGCTTGGTCTGAACCATTTCCTGGAACTCCTCACTCTATTGGCACATTCTAACTGTAAGCAATGTAGGAGATGATCTAAGAGAAACTGAGACGCACAAAGGCAAAGTGACTTGCTCAAGGCCAGGCAGCAAAGTATTGACCCAGCCCGAACTAGAACACAGGGTACCTAGATTAAATAGTGGTTTCCCAAAAGAGAACCTCAATAGCCAATCTTATTTGGAAGAGGGGTCTTTGCAGATATAATTAAAATGAATATTTCAAGGTGAGATTTTCCTGACTTAGAGGGGCTCCTACATCAAATGATAAGTGTGCATAGAAGAGACAGAAAAGATGACACACATAGAGAAGATGGTGCTTTGAGGGTGGGGCAGAGACGGGAAGGATGCCTCTTGAAACCAAGGGACACCAAGGATTGCAGGCAGCCCCCAGACGGTGAGCAAAGCCTCAGAGCCACCAGAGGGAACCAACACTGCCCACACATCGATTTCAGATGTCAGCCTCCAGAACTGTGAGAGAAAGCATACCTATTGCTTGCAGCCGCCAGTTTGTGTGAATTTGTTACCGCAGCCCTAGGAAATGAAGGCGAGTCTCTCCCAGCTCCTGGGAGCGTCCATCCCTGCCACACCACACTCCAGCCTCAGGCAGTGGCAAGCTTTTCAGATCAGGAAGACAATTTATTTTCCTCTAAAAGATAGTGACTGCAGGAGATAGCCAAATGTTTATAAATGTCTTAAAACCACATTATCAGCACATCAAGTGAAGAACTGTTCTGCAATTGCATCCATGATGGAGCAGGCTCAACAGGCCCTGCTAAATCAGGCGGGAAATCCTGTGTGGGAGGGCAGAGGGACCCCAGAAAGTGAGTTTCAGATGCCCTCGCTATTCCAACTTACTAGCCATCAGAGCAGAAGACAAAATCTACATTGTTTCATACACACATCAAACCAGCATCTTTCACAGAAAATTTCAAATACTTTTACTCTAAGGGGAAAAATTGGCAACTTCTCATGTAGAATATGACACGTCCTGACGTAGAGGAAAAAATGTTATAAAATGCAAAAGGGAAGGTAAATACAGTTTGTGTCTGATACAGGGATAGGAAAGTTATCCATTCATTTTATTGAATCCACACACAAACCATGTGGAGCAGGGATTATAACTCCCAAAGCTTTGTGCCTATTCATAGCTCTGTGACTGCTCCAAAAATATCGGCTGAATGAACTCCCATTTTACAGATGAGGAAAGCAAAGTTTAGAGCAGTTAGATGGCTACACCCAGGTCTATCATCAAAGCGCCTCTGACTTCTAGGTCAGACAGTCAGAGCCGAATCCCATCTCTGCCACTTAATGGAGGGTGGTTCTGGGCAAGTTGGCTTGTTGTGCTGAGTATCAGTTTTCCCATCGGTACATGAGAACAATAGCATCTGCTTACTGGAATGTTTTAGGATTAAATGCAGTGACTTGTGTTAGAGCCCCCAACACTATCCTGACACAGAGAAGGGTCTCAGTGTCTCAGTGGGGAGATTGTTAGTCCTTGGTACAACCGTAATTTGAACCCAGGTTGGTCTGAGGCAGTGTTGGGCTTGTCTAGCACAGATCAGGTACATGTACCTAAAGCCCCAGATACGTGGGCCCAGCCTACCTGGCTGGCTCCTAACGGCTTCCTCTTCCCCACTTGCGTTTTCCATTGCATTGGAAGTGAGACTGCCGCTTCTCTATCTGGGGCTTCTGATGCCCCTAAATCAACAAGAAGAAAGAGAGGTTATTGTGCTGATTACAGTGATTGAGCCAGATTACCAAAGGGAAATTTGTTGGTTGCTATACAATTTGGGGGAAAGAAGGCTTTGCCTGGAACTTAGGGGATTCTCTGGCGACCCTTCTAAGTTCCTCTGCGTCCCAGAGTAAAGGTTCCTGAAAAATATAGCATCCAAGAAAGACAGGACCATTAAGGACACAGACTTTTTTTTTTTGAGACAGAGTCTCACTGTCACCCAGGCTGAAGTGCAGTGGTGCGATCCCTGCTTACTGCAACCTTCACCTGCCGCGTTCAAGCCATTCTTTTGCCTCAGCCTCCTGAGTAGCTGGGACTACAGGCATACGCCATGACACCAGGCTAATTGTTGTATTTTTAGTGGAGACGAGGTGTGACCATGTTAGCCAGGCTGGTCTCGAACTACTGGCTTCAAGTGATCCGCCCCCTTTGGCCTCCCTAAGTGCTGGGATTACAGGTGCAAGCAACTGAGCCTGGTGAAGACACAAACTCTTAAGGAATGACCACTTGGGTTACTCTTTGGATAAAGAACCCGCCCAACTGAGGTTCTAGTTGAGGGCAAAGAAAATATGGAAAGGGTAGTGGAAGAAGGAAGTCACAAATACCAACTATGTGCTTGTGACCGGTTTCCACAAAGAGGATTGTTGTAGCTTTGCATATTTTCTCTTTGCACATGTTATGTGTACATATGTAACTATATCCTTTCTCTCTTACTATTTTATATTCAAGTTGTTGGAGGATAACCTGAATTTAGCCTTTAGGTACTGTGGCAGAATTTAAGGAGTAATGAATATTGACAGCAATTAAAACAATAATGGCCAGGACTCTTTGTCTCTTCATTTTGGTGAAAGAGTGAGAATTTTCCCACTTGTACAAAAGATAACTGCATTGTCTTAATTGGAAACATGAGTTGTTATCTGTGTGGTCTTGAGGTGTTTGTGTGGAAGGTGAAGTATGTAGAGGGTGCATTTGGAAGTCAGGTAGCCAAAGGGATGGGCTGTGCCAGGGATCAAGACTGTCTCTCAGCTCCAAATTCTCCCTTTTTGCTTTGTATATTGATACTGGAGCTGGACCCTGTAAGCACTTCTCCTTAGCACAATATTATTCTGTCTCAACATATGGCACTTGGGGCAGGGGGAATGCTATGCTGTAGCAAAAGAAGGGGCTCCTCTTCCTGGTGATGTTGTATTTCTCCACCTTCTATGAGGCTGTCGGCAGTATGTGAGATGATCAGTGGTGTCCACCCAATATTTCTACCACCCCATTGGACCACTTCCTACAAACCACCTCTGGGGTCCCACGCCCTCTAGTAAGTGTCTCATCCAACTGTCTGGCTGGTCCTACAGACCACCTCTGAATTGCACCTTCTGTCACGTTCTGATGCCAGTGGCATGCTACATGTTCCTGTGCAACCACAGCCTCTCCAATAGGACCCAAACCTCAGCCTTGGTGGTGGTGATGGAAGCCTCCTCCGAGTCCTTAGTTCTTTCTTTCCTTGTTCTCTCTCCCTCAGCATAGAGGTAGTAGCTGTTTTGTGCATTTGCTATTCCTATATTCCAGAGGGTCCTCTTTGACTCCTGTTGGTCGTTAACCATCTTTCGCAAGTTAATTATCCTTTACACTAAATTTTCCCTGTTCCAGTTACCGGGGTTTCTGTCTTCTGACTCGACCCTGACTAATTCATAGGGTGATTCAGGCAAGCAATGGGGGAATGACAGTGGTAGGACAGATTTTGATCTTGGACAGACTGAGGCCACTTATTGAGTCAACACAGTTTATGGGGGCATCTCCTTGGTGCTCCCATTGTCCTGGGATTTGGGACCCAGTGGTGAACCAGGACAATATTATCCCTGCTGCTGTGGAGCTCACAGTACAGCAGAGCATAGCGTCTGCTTTTCTGTTGATTATCTGTGTGACATTGAGGTGACACCTCATCTCTGGAGAGTTTGAGTGTCCTCATCTGAAAAATGTGAACAATAAGAGTAATAGAGTTGTTGTGAGAAATTAAATGGGAAAAAAGCCTACCCAGATGCCCTTCAATTTACAATGAGGTTACATCCCAATAAACCCTTTGTAAATTGAAAATATCCTAAGTTGAAAATGCATTTAATACACCTAACCTACCGAATGTCATAGCTTAGCCTCACCTGCCTTAAACATGCCCAGAATGCTTTCATTAGCCTACAGTTGGACAAAATCAACTAACACAAAGTCTATTTTATTATATTTATTTAAAAAGTGTTGAATATCTCATGTAATTTATTGAATACTGTACTAAAAATAAACAACAAAATAGTTATATGGGTACTTAAAGTATGAGTTTTACTGAATGCGTATCATTGTGACATCATGAAATCACAAACCGTAAGTGGAACCATTGTAAGTCACGAACCATCTGTAAATGGACAGAAAACTGGTCCAGAGTGTTTCAGGTCACCCTTAGTAAATTTGTGGCAGACTTGGTTTTAGAATTCAAATATTCTAACGCCCAACCAAGCACCCTTTCCACCACTGGTGTCTGTAGGTTTGGACTCTGGCTCTGCCCCCGCAGACTGTCCTGACTTGGTTGGAAGGAGAGGGCTGCAGTGGACTTGATCCTGCCTGAGTCAGGCTGAGCTATTTCCTAAGTATAACCAGAGTTGGGGGCTGCTGATGCTGTTGCCACTGGGAGCCATCAAACAGGTGCCAGTTAGACCGTGGGGGCCCGTTCTCTCCCAGCTGCCTGGGTTGCTGGCTATGCAGCATTTCATCTTAGAGATACTGAGAGCATCCCCAATTGGGAGAGCTCACCAGGGGTGGACCCTTGGAAGCCAGCTGTGGTAGCAGCCCCTCCCCCTCCCTCTTCCCGCAGTCTTTTTCTCCCACCTCTCCTTCTCCTATGTCCATCATTTTCTCTTGCTCTTCTCGCTGCCATTCCTGGCCCCTTTCTCTCCTTCCTCATTTTCATCTTCTCTATCTCCTTCTCTCCCCTCTTCTTCCCTTTTTCTCTTCTCCCTGTCCCTTCTCCCTTCTTCCCCTTCTTCTCTTACTCCTTCTTTTCCAACACTTCTTCTCCTCGTCCTCCCACCCTCTTCTTTTCTCTTCTCTAGTTCTCTTCCTGCCTTTTCCTTCTTTCCTTTCTCCCACCTCCATCTTCTTTCCTTTAGTCCATCTTTCCTCTGTCTCCTCTTTCTGTTCCCTCCATGGAGTCCCTGTGGCCACTCTGGAGAGATATGACCCTTATCTCCAGCCTGCAGACCTCTCAGGCTGCACTGAAGGCTTTTCGCTAAAACCTTCTGCCACTGGGCTTGCTGCCAGAAAAAAATGACACTCCATCTCTCCCTTCTAATTAGCTACTGTCTTTGGCTGCTTGGACAGGGCCCGTGCAAGACACTTTGTTTCTGAACAGAACACCTCAACCTAAGGTCATCCATCAGTCCAGCAAGGCAGAGTCTATCTCAGCAGCACGCTCAGCTCTGCACCCTGGCATCTGCTGCTTCCTGAAGAAGGACCACCAGCCTTGGGCTTCTCCTGCAGAGGGTGGATGTGTCCTCAAGTTACAGAGCAGTTGACAGAGAAGGAATGCTGAGCCTCTTGAAGTTGGCCCCAGCCTACCTGCCCTGGCCTGGACACAGTGCTATGGTTATATAGAGTGGGCACAGACTTTGGTCTGCAGATCTGGGTTCAAATTTTGCCTTGATTCCATCCTTCACCAACATCTTTGAGCCTCACTTCCCTTGTCTGTAAAATGGGGGATATATTACCTGGTTTAGGGGGCAATTGTGAGGATAAAAAGAGATGACATATGAAAAGCACCTTGTGCCATCTGTGGCATCTGGCAAGAGCTCAACAAATTGTGCTTTCTTATTCTTCCTCCCCATCATCTAAACTTTCAATGCAAACTACATTCAAACCAAAGGAATGTGCTCACCATGCATGTATTTTCTGGCTGAAATGTCTTGATCTTTCTTCTCAGAACTCTTAGTCATGCTTCAAAACCCACCCCCAAATGTCACAACTCCCATGAAGCTTTTTCTGACCACTTAAACCCTCCCCTTCTCTGTGGAATTAGTCTCCCCTCCATACTGCTGCCATCTTACTCAAGGTTCTTTGGTGTCAAGAGCCGGCTCCAATGCATAGGTATTTAATAATGTTTGCTGCTACTTCTGATGGAAACAGAACGTACGTGGACCTCATGGGTACCAAGCGTGGGAAGCCAAAGGAATTGAATCAGTGTCTCTCTCCTTCTTCCCCTCTCCCTTGGGGTCATATAGAGCCTTGTCTCCGCTTCTCGCAACAGATATTCTATGTCATTGTGTATATAGTTGAAAATGGTGGCCACAGCTCCACTACACATACCCTTTTGGTATGGCTAAAATGAAATGCAGCTGTAAAGATGTCCAGAGGTCCACTCCTGGGCCAGCCAGTGTGGCCAAAGGAGGAGCACCACATAACCAGTAACCAATGGCACACCGTCAACAAAGGGCATGTAGGAGCAGTGCTCAGAGAAGGGGCGGGCACATGCTCCATCACTCCCGCCAGACTTCCCAGGGAGCTCTGAGCACGCTGCTCTCACAGCCTCAGCCTGTAGCATGAGGCTCAGGTTCATGGTCTGTCTGTCTGCTTTTTTCACCAGAGAGTGAGCTCCTCTTTAATGTTCCAGCTTGTTCTACAAGCTGGGACAGAGCAGACGTCAACATTGCATGGAATGACTGCAGGAAAAGAGTGATGGTGATTGAAAAGCAAAGGTTGTTCTCCATGAAGCTGCCCTCTCTATTAGAATATGCTACAAACTCCTTATTTCTACATTTCCATTATCTGAAGATAATTATCACTCGTGCTTCATCTAAGTCTATATCCACTCACCCCACCATCCATCCATCCCTTACTTATTCATCCATTCATCCATTCCTTTTCCATTTTTCTTCTCACGTGTTTCCATAATTTTTCTCTCCTCCAATCCTCTTCCCATTTATTCACCCATTTACCCAACCATCCATCCATCTCACCCATCCCATCTATCCATTCATTCATCTGTTACATCCATTCATCCATCCATCCATCCATCCATCCATCCATCCATCCATCCGTCTATCCATCCATCCATCCACTCACACATCCATCATGTTTCCTTGGCTTTTGTCCCTCCTATGTATGCCTGAAAAAATCCAAGTCTCCAGCAAAGCATCCTCAGCCTCCCTGGAGAATATTTCACATGCTTCCTAACAGGACTGATCAACTTTCCAATGAGCTATCCAGTAGAATCTACCATTTACTTCTGGTTTTCCTACCCACCAGTACTGAAACACACACACACACACACACACACACACACACACACACACACACACCCCTCTGCCAGGGATCACTGCTTCTACTGGTTGCTCCAAGTTTGTCAAGCTCCTGCTGGACACCACAGCAGCCTCTTTGTCCCCTATCCCTGCACCGAAGCCCCTGAGGAGCCAACACTTCATAGCATTCCATGGCAATGTGCAGTCCCAAAGCAATTTCAATTTGTGGTTGTAGTTGTTTTGTGGAAATTATTTTGCAGGTGACAGATAGGAGAACAAAAGGCAGGGACGGGGTGGAATGAGGAACAGAGACATCTTGAGGGTCTGGGGTATAATAGGCACAAAATAAACATCAGTTGCATGAAGTCATGAGTGAGTGGGGAGCTTAGGTCTTTCTACACACCAGAAATAGATGCGCCTCTACCTCAGGCTAAATTCATCCACGCTGGCATCTCCTGGAGGGCACTGTCCTGCCCTTGCTTTCTTCCCACCTGCGGAGAGACAGGGAGGGGTGGGTGTCCATTTCTATACCTCAGAAGCTGCAGGGGAGCAAAAGAGCAGCCTGCCAGCAGCCAGCACCTAGGCAGTCAGGCAACTGATTGGGGCAGAGGGGATAACGGAGGCTGTCACCTCTGTCTCTGACACTGCCCGGGAAATGTCTGTTAGCAGAATCATGGATGGCATCCTCAGCTGCCATCGCTCAACCCAGAGATCACATTTACAGAGGACACAGCACAATATGAGCCACCATCAGTCCCATATGCATATATATGCATACAAACATAAATATTCAATATTGGTGGTAGTCCAGCCACAGAAATCCCTATAATTACTTAATTCCCCACTTAGGAGACAAAGTCTGAAATTGCCAGAGATGTTTTTTCCCAGACTCCTTTACGGCTTGGGTGAAGTCACATGACGAGGCTTCTCCAATCAGATCACCTCCCAGTCTAGACTTTGGGCCAGAAGTTCAATGGGAAGTGGTTTTCCTTGCTGAGCCTATTCTGGTAATGGAGCTGATGATGGCAGCTGAGGCTGGCACATGTCCAACCACAGTCCATGGGAAACGAGATGGCAGGGATCCACCCGTAGCCTGCAGGGTCAGTGGTGGTCGTGAAGGTGGTGCGAGCTGCTGGCGGCAGAACTTGGTGGAGATGGAGGTCAAGATACTGTTGCCTATGGATTGATGTGGGGCATCTGTCCTGACACCACAACCCATGAGCCTGGCTCTCTAGCCCTCCCAGTGATTCTGTACCTCTCTGTGTCTCTGCTCATCTAGAAAATAGTGGTGACAGCAGCACCTACCTTCCAGCATTGCTGGGAGACTTATTACAGGTATTCATATGATAATGCCCTGTCTCAAACCCATGTTGTATGACTCAATACCCTGCAAGGTGGCCCTTCAGGAATGTGTCTGTCATTCCCACTGGTGACCCACGGAGCACTCCAGTATTATTGCTCTTCCACAGTTTCTGAGCCCTCTGAACACAGTCCACACTATGCCTTTCACTGGCCCAAGTCCTCTCGTCCCTTGAGGCCACTCCTGTCCTCCAGCTTCACACCATTCCCAGTCTCTGTCCTGCCCTCGTCTGTCACCTGTACCATCACAGGCTGCTTAACTGATCGATTTGCTGCCAGAGCTTCCCTCCTGCAACATTTTACCTTCCCAAAATGTTGCAGTCCTGAGCACATCATCCTGCTGAAACTGGAATGGGCCTGCAGGGTAACATGCAAACCCTGCACCCGGCATTCAAGGCCCCTCCTGCTGTGACCCCTGTGGCTTCTGGCTTCCTGTGCTGCTTCCCCTCCCAGACACCAACACCTCAGTCTCCCTTGAACCTGCCCTTCAGCCATTGGTGTCCTTCCCCATCTCTGCCTGGTGAATTTTGTTCATCCTCTAGGATTCAGCTCAGAGGTGACCCTCAGAACTGACCTTGACCATGGTCTCAGTGTCCACGTTTCTAGTGGGCTGACTGGGGCCCCTGGCCGGGTGAGCTTAACAACAGCCTTTACCTGTGATGGTCCATGGAGTCCCCATGTGTGAGCCCCTGAGCGCAGAGTTGGACTGTTCTCTTCTGAATACCCTCATGGCCTCCCAGTTGGGGGTCTGCAGACAAAGACCCAGCCCCCAACTCCGCTTCAGGTGTGGAATCTCAAAGGCGTCACAGACTGGACGTGCACGGGTCCAGACTCATGAGCTCCACGCCCCCTAGAAATGAGCCCTCTCTGGGTCCCTTCCTCCCATATCTGGTGCCACCATCCATCCAGTCACCCTAGCCAGGAGCCTTCTTTCCATCCCTGAGCTGATCTTTCTTTCTGGAACATTCTCCTCCCTTTGATACCTCCTCTGCTGTCTCACACAACCTGGCATTCAGTCCTGCCCATGCACCCCTCGTGTCTCAGAACCTGTCCTCTCCTCTCCATTACTAGTACCTCTGGCCTGGCCACTGCCTTGGCCCCACCTGGCGCTGCCCTCCCCACCTGCTCTCTACCCCTGTCAATTCCCCACAGCAGCCGGAGGCACAGTGTGGAAACACCACCCCGCCACTCTCCCCCTGCTTCCAGGACAGATGGAAGCCTCAGTGTGACCCAGGCACCCTGGGGCACTTGCTTCCCCACACCCTCCCTCCCCACTCACCCCTGCCCTCTGCTTTCCAGCCATAGCAGCCACCTCCCAGCCAAGAAGATGTCAGGGGTTCCTCTGCCACAGGGGCACTGCAGATCTAGAATTTTCTTTCTCACCCCTGCACAAAGTAAATGTCTAATTACTGCGTATTTCGGTTGACCTGTCCCTTCTCCCTTCTTCCCCTTCTTCTCTTACTCCTTCTTTTCCAGCACTTCTTCTCCTCGTCCTCCCACCCTCTTCTTTTCCTGCCCCAGGGCTAGGCCCAGATCTTTTGCAACAGACACCCCCTAGGTCCCACCTTCCCTCTTCAGAGCTGATCTCTGTTTGTGATTTGAATTCAGCTCTGAGATTCTTTAATCAATGGTCTCGAACGTCCCTGAGGACCAGGTCTGAATCTAGTTTTCTTCACCACTGAATTCTCAGTTCCCTGAGCAGGGCCTGGCATGCAGCAGGTGCTCACTAAACACCTGCTTACTAGATGCATAAAGGAGAGCTACTGTTTAATAGGCACCTACTGTGTGCTAGCCCCTGTGCCAAGCAATTAAGTGCATCAACTAATCCAACTCCCTCAAATCCCAACCTGATCCTCATTGTGGGGTAAGAAACCAAGGCTCAGTGAGGTGAGTGACTGTCTCAGACTCCCACAGCCAGCTGGTGGCAGAGCTGTCTCAAGCCCATGTACCTCTGAGCCTCACCACCTCACTCCAGTGCCACTAAAATACAAACCCCCTCTTCCCCCACTATCAGTCTGCCTCACGCTTCTCCACTCAGGCACCTGCCTCCACCATCAGATGATGAGCTCCTGAGGGTGGACACCTTAAATTGTATCCCTATATCCCCCAAACCCAGGGCCTAAGGACACCCTCCCTACCAGATCAATAATGAACAAAGGAAAAGAGAAGCTGTGTGCAGCCTCGAATCGTGGTTTGTTAATACTCAGTGGAGCTCAGTGGATGCCTAGGGATATTGGCTGCATGAAGGTCTGTAGGAGGAAACAAGGGTAAGCAAAGAGCTCCCATGGGCTCAGTGTCCACGTTTCTAGCGGGCTGACTGGGGCCCCTGGCCGGGTGAGCGGGGCTTTGGGCTGCTGTCTGTGCCAGCAAGGCTGCCCAGAGGTCTCCACTCCCAGTACACTGCTGCAGAATTGCCCACATGCCTTCATCTAAATGTCTCTAAAGACTCAGCAAAGGGCAGGGCAGACACAACAGCTGCGCTGTCAAATTACACAGTTAGCTCTTTAATGAGGAGCCGAGGGAGCATCCCCTTGGACTGTGGGCCTGGGACCCAAATCACAGTGATTATGAATTACTAATCTCCTTCAAAGGCTCTTGAGTTCTCACCATACCTAGCCACGACAGATCAGAGCCTCTCAGCGCCTTTTGCCAGATTCCCTCTAAATCAATAGATGTGCAGCTGTCGGGAGGAAAACAAATCAGGGTGAGCTGGGGCTACAGGGAGGGCTGGGTGCATGGAAACCAATCCATCAGGAGGCCTGCATGGATGAGGCCATCCATCCATTCTGATCAATAAACACCCTGGATGGGACAGTATTTTTGCAGCCCTTGGAGCCATGTGTGATCATCAAACCCAGATAGAGGGGTAGAAACAGCCTTTTTTGCTTTTCAAAGGGTCACAGGATGGGCACCAGGAGGCAGGTGTTTCGAAACTGACTGCCAGCCAGTAATTCCCCAGGACTGATGATCCCTGACAGGCCTGGGTTGGAATTGGACTCTGCCATCTCCAGACAGAATGGTCTTGGGCAAGCCTCAGTTTCCATACCTGGATTGCTGTGAATGAGGCTGGAGGGGCCAGGGTGGGAGCTGGGCCTCACAGGGCTTTGACAGCAGAGCTCAAGGTTTGGGTCTTTGCTTTAGGAAGAGTGGGAGCCTCTGAGGGGCTTTAAACAGAGGGAGGACAGGAGTGTTTTGCATTTCAAACAGATTGCTTAAGACCTTTATCTCAGCCCTTCTGTGGATTGTGGGGACAAAATGGTAAAATGCTGCTGAAAAGCTTAGACCAGTGATGACTCAGAGCAGCTTCCAGGAACTGACAGCAAATGTTTTGGGTGGAGATGGGTGGAGTGAGAAGTAGGTCATAGGCTCCAGACAGATGTCTGCAGCTAGGCTCATCAGAGCAGCAATCCCTCCCATTATAGCAGTGGCCACACCCATCAGAGCAGCAGCCCCTCCCATTATAACAGTGGCCACACCCATCAGAGCAGCAGCCCCTCCCATTATGGCAGTGGCCACACCCATCAGAGCAGAAGCCCCTCCCATTATGGCAGTGGCCACACCCATCAGAGCAGAAGCCCCTCCCATTATGGCAGTGGCCACACCCATCAGAGCAGCAGCCCCTCCCATTATGGCAGTGGCCACACCCATCAGAGCAGCAGCCCCTCCCATTATAGCAGTGGACACGCCCATCAGAACAAGCACCCATCACAGCAGCAGCCCCTCTTGCCCTCCTGAGTGAGGAGCTGAGCACTTCACACAGGTATCCTCACTGCCTTATTTGTTTTTTTTTTTAATTTTGTCTTGTTTTCTTTTTTTTGAGATGGAGTCTTGCTCTGTCTCCCAGGCTGGAGTGCAGTGGCCCAATCTTGGTTCACTACAACCCGGGGTTCAAGCAATTCTCCCGCCTCAGCCTCCCGAGTAGCTGGGATTACAGGCACCGGCCACCGCACCCAGCTAATTTTTGTATTTTTAGTAGAAACAGGGTTTCACCATGTTGGCCATGCTGGTCTCAAACTCCTGACTTCAAGTAATCCACCCACCTCAGCCTCCCAAAGTGCTGGGATTGCAGGCATGAACCACCGTGCCCGGCCCCGCTCACAGCACTTGGTGAGGTGGATGTTATTACCACCTTGTGTTACAGAAGGAGAAACTGCGGCTCCAAGCGGTTACTAACGTATCAATTAGACCATGGAATCCTAGAGTGGGAAGGACCTTAGGAACATGCGTAGCAGGACGAGCTGCAGACAAAACCCCTCAGACACCGACATAGTGAAGGGAGTGGCTTTAATCAGCTGGGAGCATCGGCAGGCTAGTGACTTAAAATCTGAGCTCGTCAGGTGCTTAACTTCTGTCCCTTTTAAGGGCTCACAGCTCTAAGGGGGTCCACGTGAGAGGGTCGTGATCGACTGAGCAAGCCAGGGGGTATGTGACAGGGGCTGCAAGCATCAGTGGTCAGAGTGAAACAGAACAGAACGGGAGGTTTCCCTATGTCCTTCCATGCGATGTCTGGAATCTATAGATAACATAACCAGTTAGGTCAGGGGTCGATCTTTAACTACCAGGCTTAGATCAGGCAGGCCCAGGCCTGGTTTCGGATCTGGTTCCTTGGTTTTGGGTCTGATTCCTAGACGCCAGGCTACCTGCCTTTAGTTTCGCTTCTCTTTCCTTTTCTGAGTATAAAACAATATGAGCGGGTCTCTCTCTTCCCTCATGCCCTCCAGGAGGACTCCCATCTCACAGAAACTGAGGCATGGGGCAGGGCAGTGGCTTGTCTATAGTAAACTGTTCATTACACTTGAGGACCAAACCACCCTCAGGGGTTGGGGATACAGAAATGAATCAGACACAGCTCCTACCTTGAAGAACGTCCCAGTTCTTGGAGAGGAGGGTATTGGTGGGGGTTCCAATATAAATTATGTTTTGTCATTTACCATGAAATGGACAAGCAGGGAAGTGTGTGGAAGGTGCAGACACAATGTAAAGGAGGGAGGAATGAAGTCCATGCAGTCTGGGACCACCAAGGGTGGCTTCTGGGAGGAGGAGGCAGTGCCAGGAAGGAGGGCACATCCCCTGCCTGCCTTCCCAGGGCTCTTTCTGCTTCTCCACAGCCACCTCTTACATAATGATGGTGGTAGAGCGGGATGTATAAAGATATTTTATGTGACAAGTTACCCAACTCCAGTTCAAAAGGCACCTGAGCACAGATGCCCAGAATCAGTCACTGCAGCCCTGTTTATAAGTGAGAAAATCAGAAACAAACGAGTATCCATGGACAGGCGGTGGTTAAGGAACAGATGGAGCATCTGTATCATGAAATCTGGGCACCTGTTCCAAGCACTGCAGCAGGATTGTGGGTGAAGAGAGGGAAAGGAGACATGATAAACTCATTGGTGCTTTTGTCCTGGGTGAAGACACTGGGTTTGTCTAGTGAGGCTGAAAGAGGGGGACAACTCCCTGTCCTTGTCCTCCGCTGGGCCCCCCTCCTCCCCATGCCCATCTTCCTCTCTTTCCCCTGGGTCCTGAGCTTTGCCACACAGATGTTACAGGGACACACCTGTCAGCCTTCTCCCAGCCGCACCTGAGGCAATACCATTCATTTATTCACTCATTCATCCATTCATTCCCATCCACTCATTTATTGAGAAACTACTATGTGCCAGACAACATGCTGAACCCAAGGAAGCATGTGCAAAGGCCCTGGGGCAAGAGGCAGCAAGGCAATGACAAAGAACAGGAAAACAGCCAGAGGGCCTGGGCCCAGACAGGAAGTGAGCAGGCAGTGCCAGATGGGGCTGGGCAGAGGCTGGCAGGAGCGGTGGCTTCATAGAGGACTGTGGTGCTTATCTCTAGAGTAACCAGCAGCCACAGGAGAGTTCTAGCCAGGTAGACCTCAATAGATCATATGGGAACTGATTTACCCAAGTCCCAAAAATGCCTGCCCCCAAGTTCAGTCTTGCCCTGGAAACCCCCAGGGACACAGCAGGGATCAAGGCTAACTGAGCCCCAGCTGCCAGGATCCAGGGCCCAGTCATTCTGGGTGCATGTGGAGGTGACAGTGATGCATGAATATAGACATTAAATAGGAACTATGTCAGATGACATGTACCATGAATGAAAATGAAACAATGTAAGGGGGACAGAGAGGTACAGGGGCTGCTATGTTAGATGCGGGTGTCACAAAAGGCCCCTGGCAAAGCAGAGGCCATGCGTGACATGAGAAATTGTTAGCAGCGGAAAGTACCCAAGTCATGGGTCTGCAAAGTATGCTAGTGGCGGAACAAATCCATATCTACGGCTCTCCAGCAATCTCAATCCTTGCCTCCTCAGAAGATAGAATTCGACTGAGGGGCATAAGGCAGGAGAGACGGAGGCAAGTTTTAGAGCAGGAGCGAAAGTTTACTAAAAAGTTTTAGAGTAGAAAAGAAAGGAAGGAAAGAAAGCACACTTGGAAGTTCACAGCTAGGATTTCTTCCATGACAGCAGCCTTGGAGCGGCCGGGGAGCAGAGGGGACACCGACATGCCACGCACCACACCAGGGGCTTTGCATCAAACGTTTGATTTATTTTTCACAATAACATTTGCTCAGTGGTTCTTAAAATCCACCTTTAGTATTTTGGGAAACTGACATTCAGAGCAGTGAAGCACCTGCCCAAGGTCACGGCCAGTGTGTGGCTGAGCTGGGATTCAGCCCCAGGAGAGTCTCACTCAGAAGCCTGTGCTCCAGTGCTAGGGACATGGCTTTGGGTATCCGTACAGGTCTGCAGCAACCTGAATTCTTGCCTCCTCAGCAAAAAGAATTCAACTTAGAGGCAGAGGCAGAAGGAGAGACTGAGGCAAGTCTTAGAGCAGGAGTGAAAGTTACTAAAAAGCTTTAGAGCAGGAAGGAGAGAAAGTACACTTGGAAGAAGGCCAAGGGGGTGACTTGAAGGACACATGCACTTGGCCGGGCACGGTGGCTCACGCCTGGAATCCCAGCACTTTGGGAGGCCAAGGCGGGCGGATCACGAGGTCAGGAGATCGAGACCATCCTGGCTAACACGGTGAAACCCCGTCTCTACTAAAAATACAAACAATGAACCATGTGTGGTGGTGGTCACCTGTAGTCCCAGCTACTCAGGAGGCTGAGGCAGGAGAATGGCGTGAACCCAGGAGGCGGAGCTTGCAGTGAGCAGAGCTTGCACCACTGCACACCAGCCTGGGCGACAGTGAGACTCATCAAAAAAAAAAAAAAAAAAGAAGAAGAAGAAAAGAAAGAAAGAAAGAAAAAGAAAAAGAAAGACACGTGCACCATTTGACCTTTTGGCTTGGGGTTTTCTGCGTTGACATACGTCCGGGGTCTTGCATCACTTCTCCCAACTCCTAAGATCTTATTGGGAAGCTGCTGAGCTGATCACTAGTTTCAGGTGTTTTCTGTTAGAAGTCGGCCTTTCCCTGGTGCCAGCGGTGACCAGTTATGACTTTAGAGAGACAGTTAGCAACTGCCTGACCATCACCTGATGTTCGCCCAAAACTCCTGGTGTGTGTCTGGGGTGGGGTGGGGTGGGGTGGGGGGAACCCTATCCTGCCCTGTTCATACCTGACTAGCTACCCACTGTAACAAAATGAGAAATTGGCCATGCAGATGGGTGGGACATTCCAGGCAGAGGACACAGCAGGTGCAGAGGCCCAAGGCAGGGACGTGCCTGTTAGGCAGCCAGGAGGCCCGTGCAACAGGAGGGGAAGCCTTGAAAGGACCGGGGCTTTATCTGAGTGCCATGAGAAGCCCTTGGGGGGCTTTGAGCAGAGCAAGGACACATCCTGACAGGTTTTCCAAGGATGTCACTGGCTGCTGAGTGGAGAGCAGTTTCCAGGGGTGGCCGTGGTGTTTGCAGGGGATAGGTAGTGGGTCCAGAGGTCAACACATAGTCCAGGCAAGAGTGGAGGCTGGCCTCGGTTCATCCTGAGCCTCCTGTTTTATAACCTCCTTTTTCCACCTGATCATGCCTCAGGCACATCCTCTGGGTCAACACACAAAACTCCTCCTCATCCTTTCTAGCAGCCACCCACACCACACCGTATGAATGCCTCATGATTTCTTTCACCACTTCTTCTCCATGGACACACTTTATGTGTTTTGGATTTTCTCAATTATAGACAGAGCTGCAGGACTGATCCTGGGCACCTGCGCTCAGATGCCCTCCAGCTGCATTTGGTTTACTTAACACAGTAACCACACAGTGTCCTGACCCACACAGGGGAGCTTCTGTTCACTCCTGGAGAATTCCTTGCTTTGCCCCCTTCCTCCTCTTCTCACACCACCCCAGACCTCAAGGGCCTTGTTCAGCTGTGGGCTGTGTCCTGGGACAGCACCTGGCCTGTTGGTGAAGCTCGGAGTCCTGGTGTCCTACAGCAGCCGTGTTCCTAGCACTGGAGCATGGGCTTCTGAGTGAGACTCGCCTGGGGCTGAATCCCAGCTCAGCCACACACTGGCTGCGACCTTGGGCAGGTGCTTTACTGCTCAGAATGTCAGTTTCCCAAAATACTAAAGGTGGATTTGAATAACCACCGAGCAAATGTTATTGTGAAAAATAAATCAAATGTTTAATGCAAAGCCCCCAGTGTGGTACGTGGCATGTCGGTGTCCCCTCTGCTCCCCGGCCCCTCCAAGGCTGCTGTCAAGGAAGAAGTTCTAGCTGTGAGCATCTTTTCAGCACCATCAAGATGTAATTGAAACGTGGAGTGGATGAGGCTGAGCAGTCAGTTCCATGAGACCCCCCTTCCCACAGGGGCCTCTGTCTGTCCAGGGTGTGATGGGAGCCTCTCACTGATTTACGGCCAGGCCGTCCATGCTCTGGCTCCCAGCACCCAATGTCTCCCAGGGTCTCTGAAGGAAAAAGACCTAGGCTGGAGGGCTGGGCCCCTGACCACACAGGACCCGGATGTCAGGGAGGGAGCACGTGTCAGCCTCAGATGTGTGGGAGTGGGGGGACCCGGCTGGGAGGGAGGACTCTGTTCTCCAGTTGCACAAGGAACTCGATTCCTGACCCACAGCAGCAGATAAAATATAGGTGTTCTTGTAAGCTGCCAAGTGTTTGATGCCTTCTTTCTCATAGAAGACTAATATAAGGAGAGTGTACAGGGCACAGCCCTGCCTGCCTCCTTCTTGAGGGAGGGCAGAGTTCACTGGAAAAAAAAAAAAAAGCCAGCCCTAGCACACCTGCAGAGCTGGACCGTCATCATCAACCAGCCTCTGCCCCACACCTGGCACTGATTTAACTTATTCACCAGCACAGCAGGGCTGAGGGGGGATTAGCAAGTATCTGAGATGCACCCCATCTGCCCCTCCACCCTGGCCCCAGCCCAGATGGGCAGTGTCCTCCCTCCCCCAGGCCTGCTCCACGCTGTCCCATGCTGTTGCCAGTTGCTCTTCTCAAGCACACTCTGACCTTGCCATCCCCCTGCTTAGGAAGAGTCAAGGGCTCCACATTTGCCACTGAAGGAAGCCAGTATGCTTAGCAGGTGAGGCTGCCTGTGATCCCACCTGAACATGTCCTGTGGGAGAGGGGACAGTGGTTAAGACCCAAACTCTGGAGCCAGGACACCACAGTCCAACTCCTGGCTCTGCCACCTGCCGGGTTAGCCACATACCCTCTCTGAGCCTCAGTGTTCTCCTCTGTAAAATGATGATTGTTTTCCCTCAGGGAGTCTACTTCACAGAGTTGCTGAGCAAAGGAATGTATGTAAGCATGTAAAATGCTTAGGATGCCCAGTGCCTGGTAAGCTCTCTGTGCATGCTCATGCTTGTGATCTGTTAGGTGGGTATTTGGAGGTAGTTTATGTACGTTATCCTTCTGGGATCAGGCTTTCCTCCCACCCCTGTCCACCCCACCTCTTGGACTGACCTCTCAGAGGAACCAGTGCATTTCCTTCCAAGCTCAGCCAGAAGAGCTGGGTTTTCCATCACCTGCAACCACACAGGCCAAGCCTGCCCTCTAAGTGTCTTCATCCTTTCCTGCTCCTGGACCTGAGACCTCTGCTCTAGCCCCACTGACTGGTCCCTCCCAGACACCAGCACTTTCCCGCCCGTAGGTCTTCACTCTTGTGGCTCCCTCTTCCTAAATACCAATCGCCATCTCCCAAACGCTTGTTCTTCCAAAATGCTGCATGTCCTTCAATGCACCAGCACCCATGAACCTTGAAAGCACAGCACAGAGGAAAGAGATGGGCTTTTATCCCTGCTCTGTCCCTTACCCACTAAGTGAGCACAGACTCCTTGTTTAACCTCCCCAACCTCAGTTTACTCATCCGGCATGTGCAGGCAATAAAAACAATCCTACAGGGCTCCGGGGTGGATTGAGCGCCGCAGTTCACAACAAAGGCCTGGTGCACAGTCGGTGCCGAATCATCGCAGTCAGTGCTGAGATGACTTATGCCAGCTTTGCCTCCAGCACTTCACCTCCAGAAGAGCAGGTGGGAACCCCAGGGAAACCTTACCCAGCAGCCTCACTTTAGGAAAAAGAAATAGAAAATATTCTAATTCCGAAGAGTAAATGTCAGAGGCGTGGGAAGGAGTCAGAGGTTCTGAAAATAAACACAGTCACTGAAAGGAGGGAGGGAGAGAAAGGAGGGGGCGGAGGTGGAGGGCTGGAGTGAGAGGCAGAGAGGAGAGGCCAAGTATGGGAGAGGCAGAGTCAGAGATGGAGCCAGAGACAGAGAGCCAGAGACAGAGGGTAGGGGGACAGAGGGAGAGAAACAGAGCCAGAGACAGGGGAGGAGGGAGAGAAACAGAACCAGAGACAGAGGGGAGGAGGGAGAGAAACAGAGCCAGAGACAGAGGGGAGGAGGGAGAGAAACAGAGCCAGAGACAGAGGGGAGGAGGGAGAAAGAGACAGAGACAGAAGGGAGGAGGGAGAGAGACAAAACCAGAGACAGAGGGGAGGAGGGAGAAAGAGACAGAGACAGAAGGGAGGAGGGAGAGAGACAAAACCAGAGACAGAGGGGAGGAGGGAGAAAGAGACAGAGACAGAAGGGAGGAGGGAGAGAGACAAAACCAGAGACAGAGGGGAGGAGGGAGAGAAACAGAGCCAGAGACAGAGGGGAGGAGGGAGAGAGAGAGAGAGATACAGAGACAGAGGGGAGAAAGGAGAGAGGGGAAGAGAGAGAAACAAAAGATAGAGACAGAAGGGAGGAGGGAGACAGAGACAGAGAGTCAGAGACAGAGGGGATGAGGGAGAGAGACAGAGAGACAGAGACAGAGGTGAGGAGGAAGAGAGACAGAGAGCCAGAGACAGAGGGGAGGAGGGAGGGAGACAGAGAGCCAGAGACAGAGGGGAGGAGGGAGGGAGACAGAGAGCCAGAGACAGAGGGGAGGAGGGAGGGAGACAGAGAGCCAGAGACAGAGGGGAGGAGGGAGACAGAGAACCAGAGACAGAGGGGAGGAGGGAGGGAGACAGAGAGCCAGAGACAGAGGGGAGGAGGGAGGGAGACAGAGAGCCAGAGACAGAGGGGAGGAGGGAGACAGAGAACCAGAGACAGAGGGGAGGAGGGAGGGAGACAGAGAGCCAGAGACAGAGGGGAGGAGGGAGGGAGACAGAGAGCCAGAGACAGAGGGGAGGAGGGAGGGAGACAGAGAGCCAGAGACAGAGGGGAGGAGGGAGGGAGACAGAGAGCCAGAGACAGAGGGGAGGAGGGAGGGAGACAGAGAGCCAGAGACAGAGGGGAGGAGGGAGAAAGAGACAGAGACAGAAGGGAGGAGGGAGAGAGACAAAACCAGAGACAGAGGGGAGGAGGGAGAGAAACAGAGCCAGAGACAGAGGGGAGGAGGGAGAGAGAGAGAGAGATACAGAGACAGAGGGGAGAAAGGAGAGAGGGGAAGAGAGAGAAACAAAAGATAGAGACAGAAGGGAGGAGGGAGACAGAGACAGAGAGTCAGAGACAGAGGGGAGGAGGGAGGGAGACAGAGAGACAGAGACAGAGGGGAGGAGGGAGACAGAGAACCAGAGACAGAGGGGAGGAGGGAGGGAGACAGAGAGCCAGAGACAGAGGGGAGGAGGGAGGGAGACAGAGAGCCAGAGACAGAGGGGAGGAGGGAGACAGAGAACCAGAGACAGAGGGGAGGAGGGAGGGAGACAGAGAGCCAGAGACAGAGGGGAGGAGGGAGACAGAGAACCAGAGACAGAGGGGAGGAGGGAGGGAGACAGAGAGCCAGAGACAGAGGGGAGGAGGGAGGGAGACAGAGAGCCAGAGACAGAGGGGAGGAGGGAGACAGAGAACCAGAGACAGAGGGGAGGAGGGAGGGAGACAGAGAGCCAGAGACAGAGGGGAGGAGGGAGGGAGACAGAGAGCCAGAGACAGAGGGGAGGAGGGAGGGAGACAGAGAGCCAGAGACAGAGGGGAGGAGGGAGAGAGGGGAGAGAGGTGGAGACAGGCACAGAGATGGACAGGGGGAGAGAGATGGAGATCCTTTCATTCTGGACCAGTCTTCACTTCAGTTCCACTCCCCCTCAACAAAAGTGGCCTCACCCGTAAAATGCAGACATTAGACTAAGTCAGAGGTGGCAAACTGATGGCTGCAGAATGGATCCACCTGTGCATATGGTTTTTTTTTCTGCATAAAGTATTTTTTTTCAAAATTGGGTGGACTTCCAAAGTTTACAAATGGGGATATATTGCCTAAAAAGTCAGACCTCTGTCTCTTGGCAGCATCGGGAGGCTGGCCTCTTGGGGCTTGCACTCTGACCTGGGCAGTTGGCTGAGTGAGGCAGCTTTTGCCTGCTGCCGGAGGGCATGCATGCTCCAGGTAGCCACAGTCCTGCCACTCCTGACCACCCCTCAGCATGGAGGCCGACCACCGGATTCTTTGGTGTCATGCTTGCTCTGTTTTGTGCTTACACTGGAACACCTCCTGCCCTTTAAAATATTCCCGGTGATCCCTGGACCACAGAATCTAGCTCTAAGACCCACCGGTCCATCCTGAGAGTTTATGACCATCTCAGCTCAAATATCAACTCCTTGGAGAGGCCTTCCTGAGATAACACAGCCCTCTCACCCTCAACCTCATGCTTCATCCCATTGCTCAGGAATCAGAGACAGAACAAACCAGGAGTGAGTGAGTGGCTGGGCCAGCTCCAGTTTCCCATCTGAGAAATGACCTGAGGTTTGGCAGGGGTGGGGAGAGGAGGTTTGTACTAGACGGTTGTGAGCAAAACAACTCCAGAACCAAGTCCAGTCTATTTCTGGGAGGGGCAGGGTCCAGGGCTCTCCCTGATGCAAGTGGAGATGGGACCCTTTTAGAGGAGACCACTCTAGGGGTCTGTACCTGGAACAGGTAAAATGGGATCCAGGGGATTCTTTAGGGCAGCTTCTAAGGGACGACCAGACCAAAAGAGCTCCATTCAGCCTTGAGTGAAGGGTCTTAGGATCAGGACCTCCTGCCACAGCAGGAGGATAGCTCAGCTGGAAGTCCCCTCCCCACCCCAGAACAACATGCCCTGGAACCCTGGGAGGAACCAGGAGCCCCACTGACCACTGATTTGCTGAGTGGCCCTAGGGAAGTCACTTATGAACCCACACCTCCATTTCCTCCCCTGCCTGCAGGAGCCATAACCTAACCCCTCTCCCCAACCCCCCAGAACCTGGAAGGTAAAAGGCCATAGGGTAGTCCACAGCCCTGAGCAGGGGAAGAAGACAACACAGGCATTTATCAACACTGCAAAGGCCTGGGTGGCAGACAGAGGACCCCATTCAGTGACCATGTTAAGCCCTCTGCCCTGCGCTCACCTTCAACATCGAGGAGCAGAGGCATCTTCCTCTATGTGGCGATTCAGGGCCCATGGATGAGGCAGCCCCTTCCCACCTCTCAGGAGCCACGGGTCCATGTACTGGACAAATTGAGCAGCTCTGTGGTGGTCGTTCCCTGGTGAATTAAAGGATGTTAGTGGGAGAAAGAGGCTCATATTGCAGGGCTTATTGCATACCAGACTCTCTGCCTGCTATATAGGCAGAATACTTACTTCTGACAGCAAAAACATTTATACCCCCATTTTGCAAATGAGGAAACTGAGGCTCAGGTTGAATAAGGTCATATAACTGGTAAATGGCCTCAGGCTTAGTCCAACGGCCCTTAGAAATCCCTGCCTTGGTGTCTGCACCCAGACCTCACCTGGTCTTGGCTCCCATACCTGTGGGCCAGTGGCAGCTCCCAGGACAGGCAGATCTCACATCTCCAAAGTTGAAATCTGTCCCCTATAAGTTTCCTCTGAGATCCCAGCTCTGCATCTGGCATCTTTGCACATCACGTGGGATCACCCACCTAACAGCCTCAGGCATCAGCAGCCACAGAAGCACCACCAACGGTAACAGCTAACCTTTGTGGAATGCTCATTACTTGCCAGACCATTCATTTTTTGTGTATGGGACAAGATATGGATCAATTTTTAGAAATATGGATATCCAGTTTTTGTTTCAGCACCATTTATCGAAAAGATGATCCTTTATCCACTGAATTGCCTTTACATTTTTGTCAAAAATAAGTTGTCCTTAATGGGTGGATTTATTTCTGCATTCTCCGTTTTGTTCCATTGATCACTTTGTCTATCTTGATGCCAGTACCACATTCTCTTAATTATTGTAGCATTATCCTATGTCTTGAAGTCAGGTAATATTCATTCCCCAACTTTGATCTTTTCAACAGCTGTGTTGGCTATTCTTTACATTTTGATATGAATTTTAGAATCAACTTGGCAATTACTGCAAAACACTTCTGGGATTCAATTGAGATTATTTGGAATCTATAAGTCAATTTATGAAGAATTAACATCTTAATAATAATGGGTCTTCCAACCCATGAACACTGTGTCTCTCTGTCTACTTAAGTAGTTTTAAATTTCTCTCAAATTTTTTTTTACAATGTTCAGTGTATATATCTTATACTTCTTTTGTCAGATTTATCACTAATGAATTTATATTTCTTATGCTATTGCAAATGATATTGACTTTCTATTGCAATTTCCAATTATTCATTCCCAATATGTAGAGATGCAGTTGATTTTTGTGTATTGATTATATGTCCTGAAAACTTGCTAAACTCATTTTTCAGTAAAAAGTATAGCTTTTAAAAATAGATTCTATATCTGTGAATAATGACAGATTTACTTCTTTCTTTAATCCTTTAAATCTGGATGCCCTTAATTTCTTTTTCTTGCTTTGTTGCATTGGTTACAACCTCCACTACATTGTCAAATAGGAGTGGTGATGCTGGGTTTTACCTTGTTCCTGATCTCAAGGCAAAAAGCCTTCAGTCTTTCATCAGTAAGTATGATGTTAGTGGCTGATATATTGTGGGTGCCCTTTATCAAGATGAAAGAGTTTACTTCTATTCCTACTTTGCTGAGAGCTTTTATCAGAAATGGCTCTTGAATTTTGTGAAATAGTTGTACTACATCTAGTGCAATGATCATTTGGTTTTACAATATCAAGAATTACATTGATTGATTTTTTAATATTAAACCAGCCTTGCATTCTAAGAAAAATTCCACTTGGCCATGATGCATTTTCTTTTTTCTTTTTCTTTTTCTTTATTTCTTTTTTTCTTTTTTCTTTTTTCTTTTTGAGATGGAGTTTCGCTCTTGTTGCTCACCCAGGCTGGAGTGTAATGGTGCAATCTCGGCTCACCACAACCTCTGCTTCCAGGGTTCAAGCGATTCTCCCACCTCAGCCTCCTGAGTAACAGGGATTACAGGCATGCACCACCACTTCCGACTAATTTTGTATTTTTAGTAGAGAAGGGGTTTCTCCTTGTTGGTTAGGCTGGTCTCAAACTCCCAACCTCAGGTGATCCACTTGCATTGGCCTTCCAAAGTGCTGGGATTACAGGCATGAGCCACTGGGCCTGGCCACCATGATGCATTTTCTATCTTATATATTGCTGGATTTGATTTTCTGAATTTTGTTTAAAAACCTTAAACCTATGTTTATGAGGAATACCATTCTATAGTTTTCTTTTCTAGTAATGTCTTTGCCTGATTTTGATATCAGGATGTCTTAGTCTGTTTTGTGTTGCTATAGGAATATACCTGAGACTATATAATTTATATAGAACAGAAATTTATTTCCCACAGTCCTAGAGACTAGGAAGTTCAAGGTCAAGGCACCAGTAGGATAGGGTACAGTCTTTCTGCTTCCATGATGGTGCCTTGAACATTGCATCTTGCAGAGGGGAGACATGCTGTGTTCTCACATGTCAGAAGGCAGATTTACAGAAGAGGTGAACTCTCTCCTTCAAGCCCTTTTATAAGAGCATTAATCCATCCATGGGGGCAGAATTCTCATGATGTAAATACCTCCCAGGAGCCCTCACCTCCCCATACTGTTGCATTGGGGATTAGGTTTCAACACGAAATCAAGAAAGGACAAAAGCATTCAAACCATAGCACAGGGAAATACTGGACTCACAGAATGAGTTAGCAAGTGGTCCCTCCTCTTCAATTGTATGGAAAACTTTGTGTAGATTTGATATTATTTCATCTTTAAATATTTTGTAGAATTCTGTAGAGAAGCTATCTAGGTCTTGAGTTTTCTAGAGGGAAGGCTTTGTTTTGTTTTGTTTTTGTTTTTGTTTTTGAGGCAAAGTCTTGTCCTGTCACCTAGACTAGATGCAGTTGTATGATCATAGTTCACTGCAGCCTCAAACTTCCGGGCTCAAGTGATCCTCCCACTTCAGCCTCGTGAGTAGCTGAGACTATAGGCACACACCAGCATGCCTGTCTAACTTTTTAGTTTTTCTAGAGATGCGGGTGTCACTATGTTGCTGTTGCCCAGGCTGGGCTTGAACTCCTGAATTCAAGCAATCCTCCCACTTCAGCCTCCCAAAATGCTGGGATTACAGGTGTGAGCCACTGCACCTAGCTATTCATGGGAGATTTTTAACTGCAAGTTCAATTATTCAATTTCTCTAAGAGGCATGGGATTATCCTGGCAGTCGATTTCTTCTTGAGTGATCTTTGGTAATTTATGTATTTAAACAAATTTATCTACATAGGTTGTCAAGTTTGTTTGCATAAAGTTGTTTATACTATTCCTTTACACTCATTTTAATACCTGTAGAACTGATAGCAATCTTACTTCTCTCATTTCTGATATTAGTGATTTATAATTTCCCTCTTTTTTCTCAATCCTTTGGATATACAGTTATTATTTTATTAATCTTCTCAACTAGATTTTATTATAATTTATGTTAATATGTTGTCTATCTCATTAATTTTTGGTCTGATCTTTATTATCTTTTCTCTGTTTTGAGCTTAAATTGCTCCTCTAAGCTCTTCCAGCTTCTTAACATGGAAGCCGAAGCCATTGGTTTGAGACCTTTCTCATTTTCTAATATAGGTGTTTTGTGCCACAAATTCCTCCTAAAGTACTGCTTTCATGGAATGTCATAAATTTTGGTATGTCAGGTTTTAATTTTCATTCAGTTCAAAATACTTCTTAATTTTTCTTTTGATTTATTCTTAGAGACTTTGTTTATGCAATCAATCTTGATCAGTGTTTCACATGCATTTGATTATAATATGTATCCCGCTATTGTTGGGTACAGAGTTTTATAAATGCCTATTAGAACAAGTTGTTTGATGTGTCTTTTATATCCTTTTTGACTCTGTGTCTACTTGTTCTTGTCAGGCATCTGAGCCCAAGCTAAGCCATCATATCCCCTGTGACCTGCATGTATACATCCAGATGGCCTGAAGCAACTGAAGATCCACAAAAGAAGTGAAAATAGCCTTAACTGATGACATTCCACCATTGTGATTTGTTCCTTCCCCACCCTAACTGATACGATATAGTCTCCCCCTCCCTTAAGAAGGTACTTCGTAATATTCTCCCTGTCCTTGAGAAGGTACTTTGTACGCCTATCCGAAACCTGTAAGAACTAATGATAATCCCACCACCTTTTGCTGACTCCTTTTTCAGACTCAGTCTGCCTGCACCCAGGTGAAGTAAACAGCCTTGTTGCTCACACAAAGCCTGTTGGTGGACTCTCTTCACACGGACGCAAGTGACATTTGGTGCTGAAGACCCGGAACAGGAGGACTCCTTCAGGAGACCGGTCCCCTGTCCTCACCCTCACTCCATGAGGAGATCCACTTATGACCTCGGGTCCTTAGACCAACAAGCCCAAGGAACATCTCACCAATTTCAAATCGGGTAAGCGGTCTTTTCACTCTCTTCTCCAGTCTCTTTTGCTACCCTTCAATCTCCCTGTCCTTACAATTCCAGTTCTTTTCCTCTCTAGTAGAGACAAAGGAGACACATTTTATCCACGGACCCAAAACTCCAGTGCCGGTCACGGACTTGGGGAAGACGGTCTTCCCTTGGTGTTTAATCACTGCAGGGATGCCTGCCTGATTATTCACCCACATTTCATTGGTGTCTGATCATCGTGGGGACGCCTGCTTTGGTCATTCACCCACATTTCCTTGGTGGCAGGTCAATTGCAGGGATGCCTGCTTTGGCTGCTCACCCACATTGCAGCCCAGGGCTGCTCACCACCCCCTCCCTTCTCCGTGTCTCTACCCTCTCTTTTCTCGGGGCTTGCTTCCTTCACTATGGGCAACCTTCCACCCTCCATTCCTCCTTCTTCTCCCTTAGCCTGTGTTACCAAAAACTTAAAACCTCTTCAACTCACACCTGACCTAAAACCTAAGTGTCTTATTTTCTTCTGCAATACCGCTTGGCCCCAATACAAACTCAACAATAGTTCCAAGTAGCCAGAAAATGGCATTTTTGATTTCTCCATTTTGTAAGACCTGGATGATTTTTTTTGAAAAATGAGCAAATGGTCTGAGGTGCCTGACATCCAGGCATTCTTTTACACATCGGTCGCTCCCTAGTCTCTGCTCCCAATGCAACTCATCCCAAATCTTTCTTCTTTCTCTCCTGTCTGTTCCTTCAGTCTCCACCCCAAGTTCTGAGTCCTTTGAATCCTTCTTTTCTACAGACTCATCTGACCTCTCCACTTCTCCCCAGGCTGCTCCTCGCCAGGCCAAGCCAGGTCCCAATTTTTCCTCAGCCTCTGCTCCCGCACCGTATAATCCTTCTATCACCTCCCCTCCTCACACCCGGTCCAGCTTACAGTTTTGTTCCGTGACTAACCCTCCCCCACCTGCCCAACAATTTCCTCTTAAAGAAGTGGCTAGAGCTAAAGGCATAGTCAAGGTTAATGCTCCTTTTTCTCTATCAGACTTTTCCCAAATCAGTGAGCATTTAGGCTCTTTTTCATTAAATATAAAAACCCAGCCCAGTCCATGGTCCATTTGGCAATAACCCTTACATGCTTTACCACCCCAGACCCAGAGGGGCCAGAAGGCCATCTTATTCTCGATATGCATTTTATTACCCAATCTGCTCCCGACATTAGAAAAAACTCCAAAAATTAGATTCTGGCCCTCAAACCCCACAACAGAACTTAATTAACCTCGCCTTCAAGGTGTACAATAATAGAGAAGTGTAGCAATTACTTGCCTGTGCTGTGAGAGAAACCCCAACCACATCTCCAGCACACTAGAACTTCAGAACACCTAAACCGCAGTGGCCAGGTGTTCCTCCAGGACCTCCTCCTCCAGGTTCTTGCTTCAAGTGCCAGAAATCTGGCCACTGGGCCAAGGAATGCCCACAGCCCAGGTTTCCTCCTAAGCTGTGTCCCATCTGTGCGGGACCCCACTGGAAATCAGACTGTCCAACTCACCTGGCAGCCACTCCCAGAGCCCCTGGAACTCTGGCCCAAGGCTCTCTGACTGACTTCTTCCCAGATCTTCTCGGCTTAGTGGCTGAAGACTGACACAGCCCGATCGCCTTGGGAGCCTCCTGGACCATCACAGATGCTTTGGGTAACTTTTATAGTGGAGGGTAAGTCAGTCCCCTTCTTAATAAATACGGAGGCTACCCGCTCCCCATTACCTTCTTTTAAAGGGCGTGTTTCCCTTGCCTCCATAACTGTGTGGGTATTGGACAAGTATAATCCACAATTATAGGACACCTCTACTCCCTCCTTGGTGACTGATCATGCACCCCTTACTATCCCATTAAAACCTAATCACCCTTACCCTGCTGAATGCCAGTATCCCATCCCACAGCATGCTTTAAAAGGATTAAAGCCTGTTATCACTCGCCTGTTACAGCATGGCATTTTAAAGACTATAAACTCTTCTTACAATTCCCCCAATTATACCTGTCCAAACACCAGACAAGTCTTACAGGTTAGTTCAGGATCTGTACCTTATCAACCAAATTGTCTTGCCTATCCACCCTGTGGTGTCAAACCCATATACTCTCCTATCCTCAATACCTTCCTCCACAACCCATTATTCTGTTCTGGATAAACCTAGCTGACCCCATAAATCCTAAATCCTTTCCCCATTCCCCTTTCCATTCCTTAAAAAACAGCCCTAAAAGCTGCTCCCACACTAGCTCTCGCTAACTCATCCCAACCCTTTTCATTACACACAGCCAAAGTACAGGACTGTGCAGTCGGAATTCTTACACAAGAGCCGTGACCGTGCCCTGTAGCATTTCTGTCCAAACAACTTGACCTAGCCCTCATATCCGCGTGCAGTGGCTGCCACTGCTTTAACACTTTCAGAGGCCCTCAAAATCACAAGCTATGCTACACTTACTCTCTACAGTTCTCATAACTTTCAAAATCTATTTTCCTCACACTTGACACATAGACTTTCTGCCCCCCAGCTCCTTCAGCTATATTCACTCTTTGTTGAGTCTCCCACAATTACCATTTTTCCTGGCCTGGACTTCAATCCGGCCTCCCACAGTATTCCAGATATCACACCTGACCCCCATGACTGTATCTCTCTGATCCACCTGACATTCATTCCATTTCCCCATATTTCCTTCTTTCCTGTTCCTCACCCTGATCACACTTGGTTTATTGATGGCAGTTCCACCAGGCCTAATCGCCGCTTACCAGCAAAGGCAGACTATGCTATAGTATCTTCCACATCTATCATTGAGGCTACTGCTCTGCCCCCCTCCACTACCTCTCAGCAAGCCAAACTCATTGCCTTAACTTGGGCCCTCATTCTCGCAAAGGGACCATGCATCAATATTTATACTGACTCAAGATATGAGTCAATATATGCCTTCCATATCCTGCACCACCATGCTGTTATATTGGCAGAAAGAAATTTCCTCACTACACAAGAGTCCTCCATCATTAATCCTCCTTAATAAAAACTCTTCTTAAAGCCACTTTACTTCCAAAGAAAACTGGAGTCGTTCACTGCAAGGGCCATCAAGAAGCATCAGATTCCATCGCTCAAGGCAATGCTTATGATGATAAGGTAGCTAAAAAAGCAGCTAGCATTCTAACTGCTGTCCCTCATGGCCAGTTTTTCTTCTTGTTGGTCACTCTTACTTACTCTCCTATTGAAGTTTCCACCTATCAATCCCTTTCCACTCAAGGCAGATGGTTCTTAGACCAAAAAAAAAAAAAAAAAAAAAAAAAAAAAAAAATTCCTTCCAGTCTCACAGGCCCATTCTATTCTGTCATCATTTAATATCCTCTTCCATGTAGGTTACAAGCTGTTAGCCTGCCTCTTAAAACCTCTCATTTCCTTTCCATTGTGAAAATCTATCCCCAGTCCTCCACTCTTGACTCCCTCATGGAGTGGATAGATGATCTTTGCTGGCAGGACACACTCCAATACTTTCACCCTGATGAAGTCATATTCTTTACTGTTATACTCACTCTTATTCTCATTCCCATTTTTATGCCACCCTCTACCTCTCCCCAGCTATCTCCACCACACTATCAATCTCACTCACTCTCTCCTAGCCATTTCTAATCCTTCTTTAACAAACAATTGCTGACTTTGCATTTCTCTTTCCTCCAAAATTGCCCAGGCCCTGACTTACTCACTGCTGACAAAAGGGAAATCTGTATATTTTTTAATGAAGAGTGTTGCTTTTATCTAAATCAATCTGGCCTAGTATATGACAACATCAAAAAACTCAAGGATAGAGCCTAAAAGCTCGCCAGCCAAGCAAATAATTACGCTGAACCCCCTTGGACATTCTCTAATTGGATGTCCTGGGTATTCCCAATTCTTAGTCCTTTAATACATATTTTTCTCCTTCTTTTATTTGGACCTTGTGTCTTCTGTTTAGTTTCTCAATTCATACAAAACTGCATCCAGGCCATCACCAATCATTCTATGTGACAAATGCTCCTTCTAACCCCACCATATCACCTCTTATCCCCAAATCTTTCTTCAGTTTAATCTCTCCCACTGTAGGTTCCCACGCCACCCCAATCCTGCTCGAAGCAGCCCTGAGAAACACCACCCATTATCTCTCCACACCACCCCCAAAAATTTTTGCTCCCCCAACACTTCACCACTATTTTGTTTTGTTTTTCTTATAAATATAAGAAGACAGGAATGTCAGGCCTCTAAGCCCAAGCTAAGCCATCATATCCCCTGTGACCTGCACATATACATCCAGATGGCCTGAAGCAACTGAAGATCCACAAAGGAAGTGAAAATAGCCTTAACTGATGACATTCCACCATTGTGATTTGTTTCTGCCCCACCCTAAGTGATACGATATAGTCTCCCCTGCCCTTGAGAAGGTACTTTGTAATATTCTCCCTGCCCTTAAGAAGGTACTTTGTATGCCTATCCAAAACCTATCAGAACTAACGATCATCCCACCACCCTTTGCTCTCCTTTTTTGGACTCAGCCCACCTGCACCTGGGTGAAGTAAACAGCCTTGTTGCTCACACAAAGCCTGTTGGTGGTCCCTTCACACGGATGCATGTGACAGTTCTACCAGTTATTACGAGAGTGAGGACTAAACTGGTATTTTTATCTTGCCCAAATTCCTATCTAAGGGATCTGGGGAGTCATACCCAACAAATCATAAATTCTCATCAGATGGATTTTATTTAACACTATATATCATGATTTACTTTCCAGCCTCACTCTGGCATAACATTACGAGACAAAGAAGAAAATCAAAAATCAAAATATCTCACCCCCAAACATATTTATTTGTCATATTTTAAAATGGCCCTGCAAAGTTGTTCTTTGTGGGGGAAAATTTGCATCTGTAAGAATCTCTATTAACATAGCTAGCTCTTTTTCTCTCAGATCCTCCCAATCCTAAAGAGATTAACTAAAATCTGAATAGGACACATTTGTCATCTATTGTCTCTAAGGGCAACCACTATAAGACTTCAAAGGAACTTTGTTCTACATATCTTTTATCTTAACCTGAACATTCCCTTTCTGTCTATCCCAGGTTTTGTTTTGTGTTTTTTTTTTTTTTTTTGGTTTTTTTTTTTTTTTTTTTTTTCTTTTTGAGACAGAGTCTCACTCTGTCACCCAGGCTGGAGTGTAGTGGTGCAATCTCGGCTCACTGCAACCTCTGCCTTCCAGGTTCAAATGATCCTCCTGCGTCAGCCTCCTAAGAGGCTGGGACTACAGGCACACAATACCATGCCCAGCTAATTTTTGTATTTTTAGTAGATTGGGTTTCACCATGTTGGCCAGGATGGTCTCGATCTCCTGACATCGTGATCCACCCACCTGGGCCTCCCAAAGTGCTGGGATTATAGGCATGAGCCACCATGCCTAGGCTGTCTATCCCAGGTCTTTAGACAAACTCAACCAATTGTCAACCAGAAAATGTTTAAATTCGCCTACAGCCTGGAAGCCCCCTATTCCCCACTTTGGGTTGTCCTGCATTTCTGAACCAAACCATTGTTTTTCTTAAATGTATTTGATTGATGTCTCAGGCCTCCCTAAATATATATAAAACCAAGCTGTACCCCGACCACCTTGGACACTTGTTCTCAGGACATCCTGAGGGCTGAGTCATGGGCCATGGTCACTCATATTTGGCTCAGAATAAATCTTCTCTAATATTTTACAGACTTCAACTCTTTTCGTCGACAAGAGGGATATGAAAGTTTTTCACTGTATAGATTTGTCGATTTCTCTTTGCAGTTCTATCTATTTTTGTTTCATTGTTTTTAAGCTCTGCTTCTTCATGTATCTGAGTGTAGGACTCATATTCTCTTGATGAATTGAAATCTTTATCATTATCGAATGACTCACTTTATTCCTGGTAATATCATACTTTGCCCTGAAATCTATTCTGATATTAATATAGCCACTCTTGCTTTTTATTGATTATTGCTAGAATGAAATATAGTTTTCTATCCTTTTATTTTATTTTGTTTTTTTCTTTTAGAGAGTGGGTCTTGCTCTGTCACCCAGGCTGAAGTGCAGTGGTGCAATCACAGCTCACTGCAGCCTTGACCTCCCAGGCTCAAGTGATCCTCCTACCTCTGCCTTTAAAGAAACTGGGACTACAGGTACGCCACCATGCCTGGCTAATTTTTGTATATTTTGTAGAGATGGGGTCTCATTATGTTGCCCTGGCTGGTCTTGAACTCTTGGCCTCAAACCCTCCTCCCACCTTGGCCTCCCAAAGTGCCAGGATTCCAGGTGTGAGCCACTGTGCCCGGCCTATCCTTTTACTTTTAATCTGTTTGTACCTTAATATTTAAAGCGTATTTCTTGTGATACCATATAGTTGAGTCTTGCTCTTTAATCTGATAATTTCCACACTTAATTGATGGTGTTTATACCATTTGCACTTAATGTGATTATTAATACACTTAGTTTTTACACATAACCTAGTCTTTGTTTTCTGTTTGTCACATCTGTTCTTTGTTCACTTTTTCTTTATTTCTGCCTTCTTTTTAAATAATTGAGTATTTTTCTGATTCCATTTTATCTCCTTTATTATATTATTACCTATAATTCTTTGTTTTGGTATTTTAGTGGTTCCTTTAGGGTTTATATTAGGCGCGCTTCACTTATCACTGTGTATCTTGAAGTATTATACCATTTCACATGTGAGAACCCTGGACTAGTATACTTCCATTTCTTTTCTCTATGCCTTTATGATATTGATGTCATTCATTTTACTTCGACATATGTTGTAAAGCCAACACTACATTGTTGTTATTAGTCTTCAAATAATCAATGACCTTTTCAAGAGATTTAAATAATAAGAGAAAATGTTATATTAACCTGTGTAATTACGATTTCCAGTGCACTTTATTCCCTTGTGGGATCCATATTTTTACCTGGTATCATTTTTCTTCTGCCTGAAAGATTTTGTTTAACATTTCTTATGGTGTGGATCTGCTGGTAATTAATGTTTTCAAAACAGTAAAAAAAAAAAAAAAAAACCAAGAAAGGCAAAAACACCAAGTCACATGTAATGGTTAATATGGTTAATATTGAGTGTCAACTTGATTGGATTGAAGGATGCAAAGTATTGTTCCTGGGTGTGTCTGTGAGGGTGTTGCCAAAGGAAATTAACATTTGAGTCAGTGGATTGGAAAAGGTGGACCCACCTTCAATCTGGGTGGGCAAAATCTAACCAGCTGCCAGCGTAGCCAGAATAAGAGCAGGCAGGAAAATGTGAAAAGACTATACTGGCTGAGTCTCCTGGCCTCCACCTTTCTCCTATGCTGGATGCTTCCTGCCCTCAAACGTCAGTCTCCAAATTCTTCAGTTTTGGGACTCTTGGACCTTCGGCCGCAGACTAAAGGCTGCACTCTCGGCTTCTTTACTTTTGAGGTTTTGGGACTCGGACTGGCTTCCTTGCTCCTCAGCTTGCAGACGGCCTATTGTGGGACCTCACCTTGTGATCATGTGAGTCAATACTCCTTAGTAAACTCCCCTTCATATATACATCTATCCTATTTGTTCTGTCCCTCTAGAGAACCCTAATACATTGCATCATAATCAAAGGGCTCCAAGGCAATGACTAAAAAAAAAAAAAAAGCGGCCAAAGGGAAAAAAGACACATTATGCACAGAAGAACAAATATATGCATGACAGCAGATTTCTCCACAGAAATCATTCAAGTGTGAACATGGTGGATAAACAATTTAAAATGCTCTAAAATTCTAAACGCTACAAGAATGCCTTTCAGAAACAAAGGAGAAATAAAAACGTTTTCAGATCTACAAAGCTGAAATACTCACAGGGCTTGCCTTTATCTTCCCTGCCTTTCAGGGATCATTGTGCCCCCTTTGCTTCGTGCCTAATGTTTAAAATCATTGTTCTATATATTTTTTCCAGTTTTTTAGTGTTTCCAGCAGAATGGTAAATCCAGTCCCTGTTATTCCATCTTAGCCAGAAGCAGAAGTCATAGTTATCATTTGATGTGTATTTGTGTAATTTTTTCATGCTATAGGCCCCATTCCAGGAGGGGGAAAAGTGTATCTGTGTCTTACTCTCTGCTGTATTCCCAACACCCAGCATAGTGTCCGGCACAGAGTGGATCCCAACAACAGTTTCTTTAAACTTCCATGTGGTCTCACTTAGTCTGGTGAATCCCAGAGCTTTAGATGGCCTAGGAGGCACTTTGGAAAATCTAAATTAAGATAAGAAAAAAAGCAGCCGTGGCTCACGCCTGTAATCCCAGCACTTTGGGAGGCCAAGGTGGGTGGATCACCTGAGGTTGGGAGTTCGAGACCAGCCTGACCAACATGGAGAAACCCCAACTTTACTAAAAATACTAAAATTAGTTGGGCGTGGTGGCATATGCCTGTAATCGCAGCTACTCGGAGGCTGAGGCAGGAGAATTGCTTAAACTTGGGAGACAGAGGTTGTGGTGAGCCAAGATCACACCATTGCACTCTAGCCTGGGCAATAAGAGCAAAAAAACTCCATCTCAAAATAAAAATAAAACAAAAAGAAGAAGAAAAAAGAAAAAAGCCACATACCTGTGTCAAGGTTGAGAAAGGTCAAAGGAAAAGAATGGAGTCTCCAGGAAGTCAGGAAGGCGAAAAAAAAAAAAAAAAAAAAAAGACCGAATAGACGTAACTCTTTTCCCACTCCACTGCCAGCTTCACCTCAAATCTCCAAAACACTTGTTACATGTTCCACTTACTGTGGCCAGCCAGCCCTTTCCTACCCACCCCACCCCCATATATTCTCCACTTGTTCCTTTCATTACAGATCCTGAAATTTAAACTGCATAAAATAAAAACTACACTTCCCAGTGTGCCCTGCAGCAAGGTGCATCCATGTGACCATTTCCTACCAATGGCAGGCGAGTAATTGTGTGCACCATACAGGTTGTCCTTAAAGGGAAGGCTTCTACTTTTCATGTCTTCTTGTTCTTCCTTCCTCCTGGATGGAATGAGGACATGGAATTGATCTATATTTTATAAAATTAATGAGGCCTACAAATTAACAACAATAAATAAAAGATGGAAGAAATATGGGTCCAAACACTGCAGAGTCATCACATGAGGCCTCAATAGCCAGTGTTAGAACTGTTATGTGAGAGAGTAATTTTGTCTGGTATAAGCCATTATTATGTTGAGTCTTATGTGAGTCTCCATAGTAGCCAGACCCAGACACTTAGCTGCTTTTCAGGGAAGCTGACATTGCTCAGAAAAGCCTAGGCAAGGGGCCTGGAAGAAAAGATACCTAACTTTGGGATGCAACTTGGACCCTAGAGTGTCAGGGGAGCTGGGGCAATTTGCTTAGAAAAGGACATCCTGGAATCCTGTTGGGGCTCTTACTGCAACAGAACATGCAGAGAGGAGGAGGAGGTTAGAGCTGGATGCAGGGAAAGAGGCCTGCTGGCCAGCTGCCCCTTTTCCTACCTGTCTCAGCAGAGAAATCCTCCCTAAAATCCTGAATTATTCTCACCCTCTTCCCACTGCTTTGAGTTGGGCCCAGCCAGTCCACTGAGCAGGAAAACAGGAAAGGAAGGAAAATTAATGGCACCACTGATGGAGATGACGGTTATGAATGGCTGGCTGTCTAGCAACCCACCCATCATGCCGTCTGAGAGCACCCTTCGCGTGGCAGGCTCAGGGACCGAGTCCTCCTTACTGCAGGGCATGCTTTGGCCCTTGTCATCAGACCTAGTAGAGTCATCAAATAAATCCAACATTTAGATAAAAGGGGCCTGCAGAGGACACTTTCCTGAAATTCAATGGTAATGAAAAAGAAAAATGGATTGGCTCACTCCAGATAACTACCGCCAGAGAGGTAATTATGCTGCTCCTGTCCTGAGCCAGGATGCTGGTGGCAGAGGCACCTGCCCAGGTAATTTATCAGCCCAGATTTATGGACTCCCCAAGAGCTGCCTGCATATCTCCTCCCCTCTGGTTTACTTGAGACACTTTTATTGATATTTTGTCAGATTATTGGTCTTCTCTGTAACTTCTTAGGTGGCAAGGGTTGATGAGGTGAGCACCACCCTGGGTGGCACAGTCGGATATTGATTTGCTGACAATGACCCAGGAAGACACGACCCATTCCAGGGAGCCATTTGTTTCAAGCTACCAAAATCCCGATTTCCCATGCAACTCCTTGAGCTCTTAATATCAAAGTCAATGCAAGCAGAGAGCCCACTGCCTGCACAGCGAGGGATTCAGACTGCGTAATGTAACAGGGATGATTAGCCTCAGTTTCCTCATCCATACAATGGGAATAAGGCAGAAGCTGCATACATGTTTCTCGAATGCCTGAGTGAATATAGGTACTGAATTACGCAGAAATAGATGGGATACTTCATATCATCCCCCTGCCCTTCCATTGCATTAAGATCAAAGGTCACCAAACCCAGTATAGCCACAAAAACAGAGATTTCGGACATTAGAAATGGTATTATGAGGTCTTCCAATCCATCATCCTGCTTTCAGGCTGGGAAGAGCGTGTTCTGATTTTACTGATGACTTAGCCACGGCATGGAGAAGTAAAACTACCGGTCAAAGTCCCACCACAACAATACTACTAAACCCCTCGATGTCCAACAGCAACGAGCACAACCACACAGCCACAGCAGCAACGAGGCTTTGGAGGCTTCCTGCCCTGACGCTCCTCACTTGCAGGCCCTGCGCCCTGGGCGTGCCATCATCTCATTTAATCCTCACAAAGACCCAATAGGGTGGGTTCTGCACTCTCTCATTGTTTTGTTTTTTAAAGCTTTTATTGTATCTTTTCTACTTCAAAAAAGAAATATATCCTTGTTTTGAAAGATGTTATCAATAGAGAAACTAATTTCAAGTAGGAACAATAAAATAAAAATTTAGGGTTGGGCGCGGTGGTTCACGCCTGTAATCCGAGCACTTTGGGAGGCTGAAGCAGGCAGATCACCTGAGATCAGGAGTGTGAGACCAGCCTGGCCAACATGGTGAAACCCCGTCTCTACTAAAATTACATAAAATTAGCTGGGCTTGATGGTGCGTGCCTATAATCCCAGTTACTTGGGAGGCTGAGGCAGGAGAATGGCTTGAACCCGGGAGGCGGAGGTTGCAGTGAGCTAAGATCATGCCACTGCACTCCAGCCTGGGCAACAAGAGCAAAACTCTGTATCAAAAAAAAAAGAAAAGAAAAGAAAAGAAATTTCAGGGATAACTTTAATTTGTCCCACATTGCCTCCCCCTGTGACAACATCAGCAGCACAGGCAGGCTGCTGATGGCAAGGGTATGAAGGTGCTTGTAAGGGAAGTAAACTACCAGGCTGGCTGGGGACACAGATAACTTGAAAAGGCCTCTTGTTCCCTCCTTGCTTTCCCCAGCCCCCAGGCATTACTTGGACTTGTTTTTTCAAGTCGCCTGTAACACCTTTTGTCATAATTTCAAAAATTCTCCCTCACTGTACTGCAGGGCTCCTTCTGTGGGTTCTGCACCATGATGGTGTTGATAAGGAATACAGACTCGCTGTTCCTCCTTCACCATCACTCTCTCACCTCCCTTCTGACTACAGCAGAGCCTCCTGGAGGCCCAAACAACCTGGGAGACCAGAGGCAGCAGAGACCAGAGTACATCTGCCCCCTTTGTGGGATTTATGAATGATACTGAGAGTTCTCACTAAATTGTACCTGGCAATAGTTTTTGAAAAGGTCTTTAGAGGTCTCCTCTGTGAGAGAGTTGACACTGCCAGTTACTCTTTGAACACAAGTCTTCATCTTTGTTCCCCCACTGTGCCAAGCACAGTGCTCCACACTGCAACTTGGGAGATTGTGACTTAAACTGAACAGAACTTGAAATGGAAATTGACCATGTGTTTAAGGGTTGCTTCAGAGTATGCAAGGGAAGGGTTTATAAATCAAAAGCTTTTCTGCTAGTCCCTGGAGAGCACAGCACTTCAAAGAAGGCTTTGGCAAATCCTTTTGTAAACTGTAGAATCCCTTTCTACTGTAAACAAACCTCACTTCTTTTTTTTTTTTTTTTGAGACGGAGTCTCGCTCTGTCGCCCAGGCTGGAGTGCAGTGGCCGGATCTCAGCTCACTGCAAGCTCCGCCTCCCGGGTTTAGCCATTCTCCTGCCTCAGCCTCCCGAGTAGCTGGGACTACAGGCGCCCGCCACCTCGCCCGGCTAGTTTTTTGTATTTTTAGTAGAGACGGGGTTTCACTGCGTTAGCCAGGATAGTCTCGATCTCCTGACCTCGTGATCCACCCGTCTCGGCCTCCCAAAGTGCTGGGATTACAGGCTTGAGCCACCGCGCCCGGCCAATAAACCTCACTTCTGAAGCTGGGACACACACACGTTAATACACACACACGTTAATACACACACATATACACACACGTGCTAACACATGTGCACACATCCACATATAGGCACACACATGTTAATATTTACACATGCACACCCATTTATGCAAACACATGCACACATATATGCACACATGTATATGCATGCACATACACATACACATTTATGCACACATGCACACATGTATGTGCACACCTGCGTGCACATGCATGCACACACATATGCACACATGCGAACATGTTAATATATGCAAACAATACACGCAGGTTAATATATGCACACACATGCACATGCATGCACACATATATGCACATGCACGCACATGCATGTGCACACATATGCACATACATGCACACACGTTAATATATACGCACACATTTATGCGCACAGGTTAATATACACACGTGCACACACATGCACACATATATGCATATACATGCACACACATATATGCACACATACATGCACATGTATGCACACAATGCACACACATGCACACACATTGATATCCACACATGTACACATGCATGCACATGCATACACTTACAAGCACACACATTAATATACACACATGTGCACACTAGCATGCACAATATATGCACACATAGGCATGCAAACATGCACACGCATGCACACATCCACATATATGCACACACATGCACATGCATATATGTACACACACATATGCACGTGCATGTATATGCACACACATATGCACACATACAGTAAAAATGTACACACAGATATATGGTATAAAGGTCAAACAACTCCAAAATATAAATAATACATGCACACATACAGTACAAAGAAAAAACAACGCCACCAGCCACAGAAGAGAAAATGTTAAACTTAAAACCTTCTCTTGATCTCTCCACTCCTACCCCTTCAAGACACTGGCTATTAAAATGTGGGGATGCTTTAGGAACTGCTTAGGTTAGGGCTGTCTCCCTGCTCAGCCCCAGAAAGGACGTGGGGCTTTGTTTGTTTGTTTGTTTGTTTGGAGACAGTTTTGCTCTTGTCGCCCAGGCTGGAGTGCAATGGTGCGATATTGGCCCACTGCAACATCTGCCTCCCGGGTTCAAGCAATTCTCCTGCTTCAGCTTCTCCAGTAGCTAGGATTACACGCACCCACCACCACACTCAGCTAATTTTTGTATTTTTATTAGAGACAGAGTTTCACCACGTTGGCCAGGCTGGTCTCGAACTCCTGACTTCAGGTGATCTGCCCACCTCAGCATCCCAAAGTGCTGGGATTACAGGCGTGAGCCACCACGCCCGGTCATTTTTTAAAAATCACAATGAGTAGGAAATTCCTGGGCACACAATGGCAGTCTGCCCAAAGGGTTTCTTTGTTGCTGATACCGTGGAAAATGCTGCCCTGGCCCTCATCATGAAAGGTGAGGGGTGGCTATCAATTTTCTGACTGGTCTACGTCCCCATAATTGACACAGATCACTGGATCTTGTGGTTGCTGGGGAAGACTAAGCTCCCCTTCAGCCTCCCCTTCAGCTGAGCCTTGTCTGCAAGATGAGGATCCTTCTGAGTCCCCATCTTGCCGACCAAGATGGGGAGGGATGGGTTCTGTTCCTTTCTCAGACTGCTTCAGGCCATTGTTAATATTTGGTAACACCTGTCTTACCTCCTTTAAGACACCGTTAAAAACTTCCTATTTGCAAAAGCTGTCAGAATCAAAATGAAGTCACTTGGTCAAACCCTAACAAAATGGAACTGGGAAAAACAATAAAGGGAGGTTCTGCATGTACCATTGCCTGATAACAAAGAAGTATCACAAAAAATTGTAAAAATCAGAACCTCGCACAAAGGTCACTGCAACCTTACCCAAACAATACTTCTGCTAGAACATCTGCTCAGCAACTGCCCGGGCCGCTCTCGTTATTAATCCTCATAACCAAGGATAATTGTTTCAAAACAACTTACGTAACCCTCCCCATTTTTCTTTTAAAAGCCCTTTTTACCCTTTGCCTCTCTGAATAGGCCCATAGTTTATAAAGCCACACATACTCCGCACTGCAATGCTCACTCCCAATTAAACTCATTATATTTGCAGAATCTCTCTGTGTTTGTTATTTAGGTTGAGATTTTCAATGAAAACATTGAAAAGAGCAGACACAATTTCGAAAGCAAGTACATTCTAGAAAGTACCCAGACACCAGTCATCTACTCTTCTCTCTCTGCAGATACGTGATCTTTCCTCCAGGGACTCAGGGTTCTGCGGAACTTTGTACAAGAACAACCTATGTTATTCATAGCTTAGTCATCCTGTCATCCTGTCTGAGAAGGGAAAACAGTTGCCTTTGTTCCTTTAAACATTCGACCAATATTAATTGGGCATCTGCTCTGTTCCAGGAACTGAGCTGGGTGTTCTGGGGAAATCAGAGAATAAAACAGACCAAATTACTGAATTATCTGTAAGTCATTAAACTTATAATACAGAAAACTAAGTGAATGACATAGTATGTTGGAAGGTGCTAGGAAGTGGGGAGACAGGGAGTAGCTAGAGAGGCTACGGAAGGTGCTATTTTAAATAAAATTGGCCGGGTGCAGTGGCTCACGCTTGTAATCCTAGCACTTTGGGAGGCTGAGGCGAGTGGATTGCCTGGGCTCAGGAGCTAGAGACCAGCCTGGGCAACATGGTGAAACCCCATCTCTACTAAAATACAAAAAAAAAAAAATAGCCAGGCATGGCGGCGTGCACCTGTAATCCCAGCTACTTGGGAGGCTGAGGCAGGAGAATTGCTTGAACCAGGGAGGCAGAGGTTGCAGTGAGCTGAGATAATGCCACTGCACTCTGGCCTGGGTGATAGAGCGAGATTCCCTCTATAAATAAATAAATAAATAAATAAATAAATAAATAAAATTGTTGGCGGGTGGGCTTCCTTGAGGACTTTTGAACGAAGACCAAAGACTGGGGGCAAACCTTGAAGGTGTCTGGGGAGTAGGGCCCCAGACAGAGGAGCAGCAAGGGCAAAGGCCCTTGGGCAAGACAGGCCTGGGATGTTCAAGGAAAAGCACGAGGTCAGTGTGGCCGGAGCAAAGGGAGCAGGGGGAGAGTAGCAGGACCAAGGTCAGCCAGGTGGTTGTGGTGGGGGGCTCAGTTCCTGTAGGACCAGATGTTGTATGGACTCTGGATTTTTCTCTGACCTAATGAGAACCAGCAGAAGAGAGAGAGGATCTGACAAATGAAACAGGGTGACACGAGATCACTCTGTTGCTCTGTGGGGAAGGAGGCAGTGAGGAGAGCCGTTCGGAGGCCACTGCAACCATCCAGGAGAGAGGGGGCCGAGACTGGTATGGAGGGCCAGGAGGTGGCCGTGGAGGTGACGAGAAGCAGTCCGTTCTGGAGATGTTTTGAAAAAGGACCAGTAGCTTTGCTGATAGATGTGACACGCGGTATGAGAGCAAGACGGGTCCACCACAGCTCCAGGTGTGTGGCCTGAGTTGCTTTGACTGAGATGAGGGAGATGGTGAGTAGGCAGCTGGATGGATAAGCCTGGAGTTCAGGGAGGTGTCGGACTGAGATGTAAATTGGGGAGCCATCTGCACAGGAATGGCATGTAAAGGTCCAAAGGGGTGAGGAAAGACAAGAAGAGGACCAAGGACAGAGCCCAGGGACAGGTCAAGCGTTACTGGTCAAGGCACCAAGAAGGAACTAGCAAAGGAAATAGAGGAGGAGCAGCCAGGGAGATGGGAGGAAACCCAGGAGAAGAGGGGATCCCAGGAGTCAAGGGGAGAGAGGGTTTCAGAGAGGAGTAAGCCACTTACCAAATGACCACAGGTCAAGAGTCATTGAAAGGTGACTACTGGATTTATCAATGAGGAGATCACTGGTGACCTTAATGAGAGTGGTTTTGGTGGAGTGTGAGGGCTGAAATCCCAGTAGAGTGAAATGAAAAGGAAATGGGAGGAGGAAAATTAGAGAAAGCAAGTAATGGCGCTTTCATGTAAAGGACAGCAAAGGTAGCAGAGGAGGGTTCGTTTTGGTTTTGATTTGGGGTTATTTTTTGAGTTTGGAGAGATAATGTGGTATTGGCACATGACGGTAATGACCCTATGGACGATGCAGGAAAGAGAGCAGAGGAATTTGGGGGCGATGACCTTGAACAGTGAGAGGGAAGGTAATCTTGAGCACAAATGGCCTCAGACAGTTCATGTTATCAGAGAGTGTCAGACACATTAAGAATTTCCTCAAGGGTCTCCTAGTACAAGTGTTCATCCGTCAAGATATTTATCTGTGCACGTACAAAACGATCAGAAATTTTACGCAAAGCAGCAGCAGACGGTTCATATTTTTCATCAAACTTTTTTACTAAAAAATATGATGAACAGCCTCCTGAGCCAGTGCATAGGACTCACGTTTATTGTCTTTTAATGACTGCCCGAGATGTGCCATTATTTATGTAATTAATCTCCTATGAATAGACATTAGATTATCTCAAATTTTTGATATTACATTTTTACACATGATGTGAACATCCTTGAATATATAAACATTCCTATGAATTGAAGTGACTTACTAGTAGAATTTAAATTGCTGAGTCAAATCCACAGGCATCTGGATTTTGATGAATGTTATACGAATGTCCTCCACGAAGGTTATTCCAGTGAACATCTACCAGCAGAATGTGAGTGAGGGGCTGTGACACATGGGGTGTGGTTGGGGGTTTGTTGAGTTTGGACTTGAATACCAGACTTGTTTAAAGTAGTTCAAGCTGAAAGTGGTGTCAGCAACATAAACTGATAAACCACTGCCACCTCCTTTCCAGGCTGCAGGAATGTGCTGACCCAGGCTGGTCTGGGAATCTGGAGAGGCAGAGAATTGGGACAGACAGAAAAAGAGAGGCAGACAAAGAGGTCAGAAGAACAAATTTCAAGAAGCCATTGGATGCTCTGGGGATAGCTTGGCTAAGCCAACACCTCGCTGTGGGGCCTGGGGCAGGCACTTAGCCTCTCACTACCTGTTCACAACAGCCAAGGAGCCCGTGTGTGGATCCAATGAGCTAACAAATATAAATATGAGATGGCAAGTCATTAGTCAGGGTTACCTAAAGGGATAGACCTATAGGATACATGTATATATGAAAGGGAGTTTATTAAGGGGAACTGACTTACATGAAGTGAAGTCTCATGGCAGGCCGTCTGCAATCTGAGGAGCAAGGGAGCCAGTCTGAGTCCCCAAACCTCAAAAGTAGGGAAGCTGACAGTGCAGCCTTCAGTCTGTGGCCGAAGGCCTGAGAGCCCCTGGAAAAACACTGGTGTAAGTCCAAGAGTCCAAAAGCTGAAGAACTTGGAGTGTGATGTTCAAGGGCAGGAAGCAAGATCTGAGAAGACCTTAAGTTTTTGCCTCAGCCTGATCCCTGCACAAAGACAGCTTATGACAAATTTTTAAAAAGCAAATGCTGAAGAAGGAGAGAATCTGATTTCCTGAGTTACTACACTATAAGATTCAAATGTTTAATTTTCAACAAAACACTTCACAGGGCATGTGAAGTTTCCTGGAAATGTGTGGTAGCTTTCTAAATTCCTTTGTATATGCAAGCGCATCAAAATGTCCACATCCTTAAGTGTCTGACTCCAAAAAAGAGGGAGAAGTGATCAATGAAGAGAGAAGTGTGCCAGTCCTTTAAATTACCTGAAAGTCTCTTCAGCCAGAAGGGTAGGGGCTTGCAACAATGGTGGTAAAGATTGCGACGATGGCTGCTCACCACTGTCTGCATCGAGCATCCCTGTTACTGCATCCCCACAATCAGAAGAAATCAGCAATTGAACCATAGATCCCCACTATATGTATACATATATATACACACATATATACACACACATATATATGCATATATACACACATATATACATATATACATATATACACACACTGTATATACACATATATATACACACACACATATATATACACACACTTTTTTTTTTTGAGACGGAGTTTCATTCTTGTTGCTCAGGCTGGAGTGCAATGGCACGGTCTTGGCTCACTGCAACCTCTGCCTCCCGGGTTCAAGCGATTCTCCTGCCTCAGCCTCCCAAGTAGCTGGAATTACAGGCATGCACCACCATGCCTGGCGAATTTTTTTTTTTTTTTTGTATTTTTAGTAGAAACGGGGTTCCACCATGTTGGCCATGCTGGTCTCAAACTCCTGACTTCAGGTGATCCGCCCACCTCAGCCTCCCAAAGTGCTAGGATTACAGACATGAGCCACTGTTCCCGGCTGGATACCCAATATTTGAAGGACAAGGTCCTTATTGTCCACCCAGGCTCCCACAGGCTGCACACAAGCTGGCTCAGGAGCACATGCACACCTGCCTGCCACATGGCTGTGGGATGGAGGGTTGGAAGCTGCTACCCAACTAGAAGCTGAAGTTAAGGGAAATCAGCTGTGATGTACTACATAAGCCTTCCCCCTAATTTTCAAGCCTTTGCATAGACTTCAGAATTTCAAAATAGTTATATCAGACAGATTTTGCTAGTGCAACTGCTATTTAGATGAGAAGATGGATTCCCTACTCCACCGTCTTACCCTGAGGCGTGTGACCTGGAGACAGTCACTTAACCTTTCTGGGTCTTTGATACCCTGCCTATGAAAGTGACATTGAATAGATTTCAAGTATTCTCACCACAAATAAATGAGTATGTGAGGTAATGCATATATTAATTAGCTTAGTGTAGCTATTCCACAATGTATCCATATTTTAAAATATCATGTTGTGCACCATAGATATACATAATTTTTTAGATGTCAATTAAAATACATAAATAAGGAAATAGAGTTGGTCTGAGAGTACTGAAGACATTTCTAACTCTAAACACCCAGAATTCTATACCTAGGATTACAGCAGCTCCAGTATCATTGTATTCTTGGGAAAGTGAAATGAAATCAACCAGGATGCAGAAATATTTGTATTTTTCCCTTTTGTTTCTGTTAATATGTTTTCTCTTCTTGCTCCCTGCCCCAAACTCACTCTAGGCATCCATGGGTTTTTGTGGCCTAGTACCCTTTTATTCTTTTACTGATAAAACAGTGCCCTCTCCCCAACTCTCAGTCTACATGGGGTTAAGCTCACTCATGGGATAGACCCTGATTGGCTTAAGGCTGTCAGCGTATTCCAGGCCTCTCTCCTTTCTGACGATTCAAGGGTGGGGCTGTGGTTCATAGAGCCAGTGGCTTAGAACTTTTGATCAACCACGAGGAAAAGAAGTTCTCTCTTCTGCTGAGTGCCAGTCCAGATGGAAACCATCTCACCACCACAAAGGGGAACTTGAGATGGCTTTGCATGGTAGAGAAATGCTAAAAGATGGTGAAAAAAGGAGCAGGTCCTGCTGGCATCATTTGAGCACCTGTCTCAGAGCTCCTCTGTTTATATAAACCAAAAAAATCCCTTCTGAACTCAGGAGGGTTCCTCTGAGGTTCCTGTCACAGGAAACGGAAGAGCCCAGTGACTGTCCATCACCAGCACCTCGGTCTCCAAACTAAGACCAGCACAAAACTTTGCTCTCAGACTCTCCTCTGGGGGTATTAGTCAGATTCATCTCCTGTTCCCTGTTCTCCTTGTTTTCTTCCCTCCCACAGAGGAAGCTGCAGGAACCACCCTGTAATGGCATCTTTAAGGGTGAGGACATATTAGCCCTGGTCTCTAATGAACCGAGCACCCCTGTTACTGCTGGGCCCGGCATCACACAGTGACCTGGAGGGCTGCCAAGTCAGCGCTGTGGGTTCATGGTGCTGACTTGCCTTCCTTTGGCAGAAGGCAATTTGAGCTAGAAAGCCACTTACCAGATAAGATAGAGGGTGGGGTATAGGGGGAGGGAGGGGGGCATCACACAGAACTATACGGAGACAAGGCCTGACCGTCTGAGGGAGCTGAGAGGGTCTTAGAGATCCCTTAGTTAACATCTCTTATTCTGCAGATGTGCAGACCAAACTCAGAGAGGGCAAGTGGCTTGTCCCGTGTTACACAGTGACTCAGAAGCAGGGAGAGGCCCAGAAACCAATCCCCATGCTTCTCCTTGGCCATAATATTCCCCAAAGGTCAGCTCTGCATCCTGTCCAGACCCTCCCATCCCTCACTTTTGCCCTCTCCTGAGATTCTCCAGAGTCAGTCCTGGGGTTGCAGGCCCACAGCATGCCCCAAAATGTCTCTGAGACCTTGCCCCGCTGGGCTCCCCAGCTCTTCCCCAACTGCCGTCCCTTCTTCCATCACAGCAAGCCCTCCGGGGTGAGTGCCGTGGGGACCTGCTAGGACCTGGGGGCCTCCTTCTGAGCTGGGCTCTGAGCTCAGGCTCTGTGCCTTTTCTCCCATCTCAGGGATGCCTTGCTTCACCCTTAGTCAGGATCCACCCTCCTCACCTGCCCTCAGCCCCCATGGTGGGTGGAGCTCGGCCTGCCTGAAGACACACTGCGCTCTGTCGGCTTTATTGCTGGAATGCCTGACCCGAGCTTCTGGTCATCACTCACTTGCCCCTGCCTCTCTAAATGCTGAGCGTTCCTTCCCCTCGGCGGTGGCGGGGGCTGCCCCATAGCCATCTTTTCTGTTTGGGCAGGAAGTTTCCTTGCCCACATCTCTGAGTCTCACCTCTGGACTATCTCAATGTCGACCCACTCTCCTGCTGCCCAGGGGTGCCTGGGGCCTCCTCAGATGGTCAGTAGTGGGACAGGTGAGGGCTGGAAGCCAGGGCACCACATCACACCTCACCCCAGTCAACAGTCGTCTGTGCACACAACTCGAGCCACCAGCACTGATGGATTTGAGCACCTACTGTCAGGAACCATGCTGAGACTGCCCACAGGCCCACCCCCGTGGCCTCACAACCACCCTGTCAGGAGGGTTCATTCGTTCTGCCTTCCAGGTGGGGAAACTGAGGCACTGAGCGATTGATTAATTGCCCCAAGGTCACCCACCTGCCCCTAAGGAACCTGAAGGGTCAGAGGAGAAGGGGACGCACATCTGTCCCTCCCTCCCACTGGCCCTGTCTACGGAGGTGTGGTTTCCGGTAACCTCCAGGGACAACCTCGCACTGCAGTCCACCTCCTAAATCCTCCTGGCTGCTGTTCACCTGGAATCCTCCTACTGATCCCACTGGGCAAATGTCAGAGATTGTCTCCTAAAACCAGAGGTTGTGACCATCTGGCCGTCAGACACTGAGTGAAACCCCAGCCCTGCTCCCAAGAGGGACTCATTCAACCAACAGCCCCTGGGGCATTGTGTCTGCAGAAAGACCTGCTCCACTTCGAACTCTGTGGAAATTACAAGGTAGCTTGTTATCCAAAGTGATTTATGGAAGTTGAAAGGCTTCGGATGAATGTTTCAGCAATTAGACTGTTGGACTCAAACAAATGTCTTCACTTTCAGATAGATGCTTGGGTAAAAAGCAATGGGGTCATGAAAATTTAATTCAACTCTTATTTGTGTTGAATAATTGAGTATGGAATTGGAGCCTGCTGACTGCTCAGGCCTGTCTCTAGAGGGGAAGCGTGCCTGCTTCCAGGCGAAAGCTGCAAACGCACAGGCACTGAGGGCATCAACCCGGCCTTCCTCCAGCCCTGGGACCATTACTTCCCCTCTCCGGGAAGTTGGCTTCCTGTGTCCCACCCTAGTCTGTCGGAGGATGTGGACAAATGTGAGGAGGAAAGGCAAGCCAAAGAAAAACTTGTGAGGCTGGAAGCGTGCAGGGATGGTGGAGCCTGGAGTCCAGCAGGAATCTGATCCTGTAACTCTCTAGCTGCGTGATTTTGGGCAAGTCACTGTACTTCTCTGGGCATCAATTTCTGTATCTGGAAAACAGGGACTATAATTCATGGCTACTGAGAAATGCTGATCATTTTCCCCTGCACAGCTCCACTTGCTAGCCCACAAGGCTACTTGCCCTTCTGAAGCTGAGTTTCCTCATGTCTGAATTGGTGCCAACACCATCCACCCCACTGTGTTATTGGAAAAATTATGTAACAAGTACCTCATACTTAGCCAAGGTCTGGCCCATAGTGAGTGCATGGCGGATATTACTTTCCAGCTGCTAATCATTCAGAAATGTCATATTCCAAACGTCTTTTAGAAGTCAGAATAGATAGTCTCATACAGCTCTGCTGTAGACTACTTAATCAAGAAGCACCTACTGATCCAAAACCCACAAGCAGAGAGTGGAGGACTTCCACAGGCACCTGGACACACTCACAGAGCATTACAACATTCCCAAAGTCAGCTGGAGGACGTAGCCGTCCGCCTGGTGTATGCAGCAGCATCGAGGGTTTGCAAGGCCATGCTGGAGTTATGTCTGTTTTCTTTGGTATATTCTGGAAATATAGCTTTACGCACACCCTAGCATCTTCTGCTACAAACTGCTTTTCGAAGCTGTATACCCTCATTTCTGGAACTTGACTAAAGTAAGACTGTCCTTGAAAAAAAAAAAGGAAGCACCGAATGGCTTCTACTAATAACCACGGATAACAATGTTTGTTTGGCAATAAGTAGTTCAAACTCCAGGCGTAAGCAACACATCCTCCCTTCCCTAGGCCACTCTCAATAAAGACACTGTATTTGGGGGAGTACCCAAAGCAGAGAGGGCAAGCAGAGCAGGACCAGGCTGTTCAGACCTGGGGTCAGTGTTGGTGGAGACCAGGAGTGCCAGTGTGCCCCTGACTTCACACACAGCCACTCTGCAGCAAGGGTAGCAGCAGCTGCTGGTTTGGGGCTTAGCTGTGTCAGGTCGTGTGCACCTCCTCATTAATTCTCAACACTACCCTTGAAGGAAAGGGCTATTATGAACCCATTTTCAGCTGAGGCAGCTGAGACCTTGAGAAGTTGAGGAACTTGCCTGAGTTCACAGCTTGGATCTAAATCCCCAGACCTGTGACTGCCTCCAGCCCCTGCCCCAACCACTGCACTCACTGCCTCGCGCTCCTGGTGTCTATCTGTGCCGCTTGGAGGGCTCATCTCCACAACCACCCTGGGAGGAAGGGGCTCATGGAAGCACCGTTCCCACCTACAGATGAGGAAAGGGCCCAGAGAAGGGAGGCGGCTTGCCCAAAGTCACACAGCAGGGAAGTGGTGGAGTCAGAATGGGAAGCCCTGTGGGCCTGTCTCCTCCTCCAGCGTGCCTTCCCCTGTTCCCCTTCCCAGCCTTTCCAAGGGAAGTGCAGAGACAAGACTGGGGGCTTCTCCTCCCAACAAGCAACAGCCTGGGCAATGGGGGAGCCTCCATCCCTCAGCACCTCCTGCCTGGTGCCAAGCCCCTCCTAGGTCTACAGCAAACCCCACCTTCTCCCACTCTGAGCTCCAGGGGTATTACTTCCTTAATGCGCCTGCTTTAATTATTACCTTCAAGAAAAGAATCAGGAGGTAAACACAAAGACCTGCTGCTGGTAATTAAAAGCATCCCACCTCCCTTACATGCCAGTGGAGGCTCCACTCCGCAGTCACTGCAATAGCTTGTGATGGCCTCCATCAGGGATGAACAGCTCCCCACGCATGGTGCATCTCACTGTCCCACAGGTGCCAAGGCCAAGCAGGGGTGCCAGATTGTTTAGAGTAAACAGGCAGGTCCAGGTCTCTGGGGCCAAATGGCCTGGTACAGGCTGGTGCCACAGAGGTGCCTACAGCATCAACAGGACTAGGATGCCGGGAGACACAGGCGTGGGACCCCCTTTAGCCCTTGCACTGCACTGGGCCCAGACCAGTCTGGCACCACGAGGCCCAAAAAGGTGGGCAAAAGGGGACACTGTTGGAGATTGGGGCACCTCTTGGGATGCCCTTCTCTGATGCCATCTGGATATCTGGAGCTGCCAGGCCTGACCTGGGTGCTCTTTCCCTTGGCTGGTCCATCCCCAGCCCCTCTGCCTTGATCATGGAATTTGGCCTCCCCAGTGCTCAGGTGCTCAGGCCCCAGGTTCCTCCTGGACTGTGCTGGTGAACAGCTGTCCAGCCCTAAAGCCAGCCCCAAAACTGGTCCCAGCTTAGCCTGCTCCACTCCACCCCTAGGGAAGAAGACAGAGAACAAGGACAGGAAGAACCTCTTTTCATCCACCTGCACACTTCCCCTAGAGCAGTGGCTGCGTGGACAGTGGAGTGTGTGGGTGCCCACGTGGCAGCGATGCCCACTGGGAGGCATGAAGGCTTGGGAGGTGAGCCCTGCCTCCCATTCTGCCACTTACTAAATGTGAGGTTTAAGTCAGGTTACTCAATCCCCCTGAATCCCAGGTTCCTCACCTCTAAATAACATCTTTTTTGGAACCCAGTTTTCCCCTTGATAAACTACAAAAATGACTTATATGTTCATCTACCTCTAAGCCCGGGGAAGTCAGGGGTTGTGTCTGTATTTTGCCACTGCTCCCCAGTGCTCAGCTCATAGTAGGACCTCAGTCAAACATATGTTAAGTAAGTGCATGGTCAAGACATTTCTGCCAGCCTCAGCGCTCAGCCCTGCTGGAACTGAACGGCGCCAGCACAAAACACCAAGGCATGTACTTGCACATCCAAGTCCCAGAGGCCCTGGAGTCCAGTCTCCCCTCCCAACCCCTCTTCTTGGATGCTCACAGGTCACCTGCCTAAGCCCATCCTTGGCAATCCATCCAGGAAGTGAGACTAAGTTTGAGTGGGATCATGGATCCAATGTGCCAAGTCTTGCTCCATAAACAGGCTCCATCTCCATCCTTCTCTGATCCGGGCTCAGGCTGTTAACTCCACTCAGGCCAGGAAGTGTATGAGCAGCTCATGTCCTGCCACTGGAATGCATTCTGGAACTCACAGTGTAGCCAGGGCTGGGAGCACACCTGTCAGAGGGGAGCCCTGGGCCCTGGCAACCAACTGAACCCATCCCTCTCTGAACCCACTCCTCGCTGTACAGCCTGCATTTCTATTCCGGCACTCTTTCAGAACAGCCTGCCATCCCATGCCCTGTCTGCCTCACTCTTTCCATCTCCTCTCCTGTGGGAAGGTCTGGGAGCTCATTCCTCAGCTGATGGGGCCTATAAGAGAGAAGGCAGAGGCAGGGGTGGCAGAGGTGAGAGACAAGACTAGCTGGCCTTCCTATGCCTACTAAGAATTCCTAAGCCTAGCTGGGGAAAGTGACCTTTAAACACGGGGCTATAACTCACTCAGCTCACACCCGACCAATCAGGTAGTAAAAAGAGCTCACTAAAATACCAATTAGGCTAAAAGCAGCAGGAGGTAAAGAAATAATCAGATCATCTATCGCCTGAGAGCACAGAGGGAGGGACAATGATCGAATATAAACCCAGGCATTTGAGCCGGATCAGACAACCCCCTTTGGGTCCCCTCCCGTTGTATGGGAGCTCTGTTTTCACTCTATTAAATCTTGCAACTGCATACTCTTCTGGTCCATGTTTGTTCTGGCTCGAGCTGAGCTTTCACTCCCCATCCACCACTGCTGATCGACGCTGTTGCAGACCTGCTGCTGACTTCCACCCCTCCGGATCCGGCAGGGTGTCCACTGCACTTCTGATCCAGCGAGGTGCCTGTTGCCACTCCCCATCAGGCTAGAAGCTCGTGATTGTTCCTGCACAGCTAAGTGCCCGAGTTCGTCCTAATCGAGCTGAATGCTAGTCGCTGGGTTCCACGATTCTCTTCCATGACCCTCGGCTTCTAATAGAGCTATAACACTCACCACATGGCCCAAGGTTCCATTCCTTGGAATCTGTGAGGCCAAGAACCCCAGGTCAGAGAACAAAAGGCTTGCTGCCATCTTGGGAGTGGCCCGCCACTATCTTGGGAGTGGCCAGGCCACCATGTTGGGAGCAGCCTGCCACCATCTTGCTGCCATCTTGGGAGTGGCCCACCACCATCTTGGGAGCAGCCTGCCACTATCTTGGGAGCTCTAAGAACAAAGACCTGCTGGTAACAGAGGCAGGGGTGTTGAGAAGAGAGCAGAACCCCTCCCACCTCTCTTCTCTAAGGCAAAACCATCAACCCTCAGAGAAGGTAGGAGAGTGAGTCAGACATCCCCTCTCCCTGTGGGGACAGGGCTGGAGTGCGGAGCAGAGCAGAGACAGGCCACATCACAGGGCAGAGAAAATGACCCAAGGTATAATGAGCTCAGCTGCACGCAGGGCCCCCTTCTCACCCTCCCTGTCTCAGTACGCAGCAGATCCTTATTCCCTCGTAGTTCATGCTTCAAGTGGATTGCTTTTCTTCTCTTGACAAGAGTGTAATTCATTTAAGTTTCTTTGATGGTTATTTTATTTCTCCTGGGTATATTCTATATGAGAAAATCAATTCCAAGAAATTATTAGATCCATTAACAAGTGCTAAGCAGCCAGTCGTTGGAGGAAAGGGCTTTAGACCAAGACCAGGAGAGGATAGAAAGGAAACTGACCAAGCTGTTCTGGGAGGAGTCCTGGAGCAGAATTCACACCCAGGGTTTGGAAGTCTTCAAAACTGACATTAAAGTGCATTTTGGAGTGTAAAGAAGGTGATTAAACTCAGCAGAGCCACAAAGCAGCCCCATGCAGTGGCGGGAGGAGACTCCCCTGACTCAGCCCTGAAGCTGCATGGCTCCCTGAAGGCTGTGAGCAGGTTAGTGAACAGCCTGTCTGTTCCCATGTCCCCTTTCAATGTGAACATCAGTCATTGCACACCTGCTTGGGCAGTAGGGAAGGAAGAAACAAAAATACCATATCGGCACTGTTCTCTTCCACGGGCCGGGCAGGGCAGGAGAATCTGATCCAGGGGAGACCTTTCAGGAGGCAGATCAGGGGACTGAGGGAGGATGGGAAGGAGAGGGAAAGTGACTCCCTATATCCCACCACCAGAGTGAGGCTACAGAAGGGCAAAGCAATTAGGTGACCACCAATGAGGTTCCAAGCAGGGTCGTCCAGAGAGGCCTCTAAAGCCCAGTGCCCTCCCTGTAATGGCCTCCGTGAGGGCTGAAGAGTTAACTGTGAAGCTCAAAGTCTCAAAGGCCTCTCCCCGCCTTCCCACACTGCGATGAATTCAGTTTGGCAAAGGAGTATTTATGCTGGAAATTTAATCATTTCTCATAATAAAGGAAGTGAAAAATAAATTGAAAGTGTCAAATACTGCATTAGGAGGGGTGACCGAGTGAGGCGGGGGCCGACTGCCTGGCCTTCGCATCGGGTGGTTTCACAAACCCGAGGATTTAGCAAGTTTCTGTTTCCATAATTATATGATCAAGAACCAAGGTGATGGGGCCACAAACGTGGGGACAGCAGTGTGCTGGAGCTGATGAATGAATGCTCAGCAACTCTGCCAGCCAGTTGTTAAACACAGACAATATTAACAATTAACTGATCTTAACTTACAATGTAATAAATTACATTATAAACAAAGGCAATAGTTGTCCTGAATGCAAATAAAAAACAAACAAACAAACAAACAAAAAAACCCAAAAGCAATAAATACTCAAAAGTCATCAATTCCTAATTGCATCATAATATTTTACTACTGTGTATGCTTGTGAGATGGTTTACTCACATTGCCATGTGTATGGCAGGAGTACTCAATCATGATGTGTTATTCTGTGTCTCTCCCAAACTTCACGTGTAGTGACATAGCATTGCTGATCTGAAGTTGGCCATGGCGGGAGTATTCATACCACAGAGAGTGGTGGATACCACATATCAGGGTCCAATCAGGAGACAGAAATCACAAAAGTAATTTGAACAGGGAAAACTTAAAGAATTATTAACTAGTAAAAGATGATTAATTACTAAAAGGAATCAAACAGGATGCTAATAAATATAGAAATAGAAAACGTAGGGAGATCCTACTACCTCTAGGGCCAGAGAAGAGTCCCCAAGGAAGAAATGATGTTGGAAGAGAGTCACATTGTTCAAGGCCAAGATTCAGCATTGTTGGAAATGGTACCACTGTGGCCCAGTGGATAAAGGAGAAGTTCCCAGGGATGCCACAAACTAGAAATGGTCCTTAGTCAGTGGCCCAATGCTAGTGAGTAGGAAGCCACCCTCTGGGTGATAACAAAGCTCACTGGAAGGTGAGAGCCACCGGGTCACTCTAATGCCACCAGCAGTCTTGCCACAGGAGCAAGAAGCAAAGAAACCCAGGACCCAGACAAGAAATCCCATCCTCTTCTACAGCTTTGCAGTGTCTCCCCAGCACCCCCTACAGACAAGGTGTAACATTACATCACCTGGCATAGAAGAAATGTTTTCAGTGTCCAGCTTCAGTATCAAAAAACAACGTAAAGAAGAAATTTGAGTTAAGAGGCAATAAACTGATAGTGGGCACCATCTCCTAATTCTCAGAGCATTCACAGAGAGATCTTTTCTAAAGACACCAAGTGCTGGAAGTGGGCAAAGCTACAAGACCTCATCTGATGCTGGAATCCTCTCCCTAAAAATCAAACATTGATGGTTAAAACATCAGCTCCCAGCCAGGCATGCATGTAGTGTATTACATACATTTAATTCATTTAATTTAATAATCTCGTTTAATTCTCACAGTAACCCAAAGAGGTAGGTAACTTTATAATCCCCATTTTTCGAATGAGAGACTGGGTCAGAGACAAGTGAAATTGTCCTGAAAAAAACACAACAGTTGTCATTCTAGTCCAGTTTGTCCTGATATTATGCCCCCCACTAAGTAGTTATCTAATTACTACTTGCATATCCATGGGGCGGGGGTGTGTGCAGCTTACTGCCTCTGGAAGTAGCTCATTCCATCTCTGGACAGCTTTGGCTGTTGAAATACCTTCCTTCGGCCCATATTGAGGGCATGTGCTCCCTCTTCCACATGACAGTCCTTTTTGTATTTGAGAATATTTCTTTTGTCTCTCCAAGGTTCTTCCTTCTGCAGGCGCAACAGCCCTGCTTCCTCAGCATTCTGCATCACACCACCCCTTCATCAAGTTGGTCATACTCTTCTGACCAAGCTCAAGTTTTCTGCCTTTCTTTTACATTTATTTTCTCGCAAAGGCGGATGCAGTTCCCTAGGGATGACCTTCCCAGGGCGGAGCCCCATTTCCAGCCTCTGCTTGTCCCAACAATCTAGCAAAGCAAGTCAGATAATTTCTCTCTGGGCCTGGGTTTTTCTATTCTCTAATTCTAGGGCAAAAGACAAATATGTCTAACTGGGTTTCTGTGACAGTCCACAAAATTACATATGAGAAAGCACGTAGCATAATGGTTGACTCAATAAAGATTGGAAGAAACTAGATCTAGTCCACTGATATTTGGAAAAAGCCAGGGAATTATTCCCAACCCCACTGAGGGACAGAGCAGGAACTAGAATCAGAGCTTCCTGATACCTAAGCCTGGCTTCTCTCATTTTAGAGGCAAAACCAGCCTCTCTCTTGGAATTCGCAACACATCACATCACATAAGGGTGGCGACATGCCCTTCTCAGACAAGTATCCAGAGTGAATCTGGAGTATATCCACAGTGACAGCCATGACTCCTGGATCAGCCCTGTTCCCTCTGCGTCCTTTTCTCCTCTCCCTCCCTCCTTTGATGATCCTACATCCTGCAGTAGCTGAGAGAATCTGTGGGAGCCCCTGATGGAGGGTGGGGCCCCTCTGAGGACTGTTGCATCTTCCCTATAGTGACGTTCATTAGTCTGTCTGACTTCAATACTGTTCTCAGGTTAATATGTTTAACTTAATGAGGTATTTATTTTCAGTTAGAAAAGTCCTGAAGAAGCATGTTTTCTCCTGATGAGTGCAGCTGATGAATAGATTAATGCTGGGCTTGAAATAGTTGATTAAGAAAATGAATCTAAGTGACTTCTTCATCAGATGCAGGCTGTACTTAAATTAATTTGTGTTAAACTGCTTAGGGAAAGAAACAGGAAAAAAATCCTTTCTTGGCTCTGTGATTTGTCTTCCTTCTGCCCATTTGTTTTTCCTCCCTTCCCCACCGACACCCCAATATCAGAGGATACGGAAATGCCAAGGGCCAGCATGTGATGAGTTGGGGAAACAGTGTCTACAATTGAGCAGCCAGAGAGCCCAGAACAGAGGAAGGGTCCCTTGTGTGGCCTCAGAGGCCACAGCGATGTGTTCACAGCTGGGAGTCTGGCTGGTCCCTCTCTGGCATTTAAAAGCTCTGTGGGGTTCACTATTGCAGCCCCAGTGCTCAGCACGTACTGCACACAAAATAGGTATATGTCGAATGAGTGAGGTAGAAACTCACCAAACGGTAGCTCTATTGTTATTCATGGAATCACATGAGATCAAAGAAGATGCCTAATGTCCCAGGCACATGTAGTGGGTGAGCCGAGGTTCAGTGACCCCTGACCCAAAGGCCAAAGATGACCCAAAGGCCAACCTTCTTTGATAACTTGACCAGGAGCTCCTCTCACCTCATTCTCCTCGTGGGCACCTGGAGTCACTGCCAGCCCCAAGTGATGCCAGCTGGTGCACATGGTCCTTCCTCCTGGGAGTTTTGGGGCCACACCTATTCAGTGCCCGCCACTGCCCAGAAGTCAGAGAAAATGAATGGGGTTGTCACTCTTTCTATTTCCATCCTGCCTGTTTAATAATCAAACTTCCCTCTGAGGGCAAATCCAGCCCCAGATGGAAACAATGGAATATGTGTGTTGGGGAGTGGGGAGTGAGGGGGTCTGCAGTGGAAAAAGTGGGGACTTTACAGGAAACAGGGAAGTTCCTGCATCTCAGCTCTGCCACCTGCCAGGGCTATCAGTTGTTTATTGCTGCGTAACAAATTGTTCCAAATTTAACAGCTTCAAACAACAACTATTTATCATCTCACAGCTTCTGTAGGTGAGAAATTTGGACACAGCTTAGCTGGGCTTTCTGCTCAGGGTCTCATGAGGCTGAAATCGAGGTGCCTTCCAAGCCCTGTTCTCATTTGTAGGCTCAACTAGGGAAAGATCTGCTTCCAATTTTATTCAGGTTTTTGACAGAATTCGTTTCGTTGTGATTGTAAAATGCATGGCAGCTTGCTTCAAAGCCAGTGGTGAAGAGAGTCTATAGCTCTCTTCTATAGAAGAGTCTTGAGCTATATCTCTGTAGCTCTCCGTGTCTGACCTTCTTTAAAAGACTCACCTGATTAGATCTGGCCCACCCAGTGTAACTTCCCCTTTGATTGATTTAAAGTCCACTCATTAAGAGCTTTGATTACATCTGCAAAATCCCTTCACCTTGACCCCATTCAATCAGTAAAGGAAGTTTTACATCTTGTCCACACTCAAGGAAAAGGAATTATATAAGGGTATGAATTATTAGGGGTAATCTCAGGATTCTGCCCACCACACCAACTGAGAGATTATGGGAAAGTCTCTGCCTATGAGGCTACCTATCCTTAGTTGTAAATAATGATAATGTTGCTTATTCACGATTTGTAAAATAATTAAATGAAATCATATGTAAACAGATAGGACAACCCAAAGGGCAATCACAGAGTGTGTTAAACTGAGTTGAAAGATAAAGGAGGTGCTATCACGAGGAACAGGTAGAATTTTACCTTCCACCCTCCTCAAATCTGTCTTCTCTCATTGCTATGGATGTGTTCTCTGATTCTATGCGGTTCCCAAATGGATCTTGACTCTGGAATTCTCCTGGCTTCCTGTCTTAGTCCATTTGTGCAGCTATTTTTGAAAGCCTGAGACTAGGTGATTTATAAGCAATAGAAATTTATTCCTCACAATTTTGGAGGCTGGAAGTCCATGATCAATGTGCCGGTAGGTTCAGTGTCTATGAGGGCCTAGTCTCTGTTCCCAACATGGCTCTTTGCTGCTGTGTCCTCACACGGTGAAAAGCAGAGGCCAAAGCTGGCCCCAGCTACTTCCCTCCAGCCCTTTTATGGGTCACTAATCCATTCTCAAAGAGTCCCACCCTTGGTTACACCAAAATGGAGATTAAGTTGCAGCATGAATTTTGGAGGAGACACATTCAAGCCATAGCGCTTCCTCTCCAGCTCCCACACATTCCTGGTGGTTCAACCAACTTGCTGCATCTGCTCCATCAGGCCTGACAGCCAGCCCCTCTGGGGTCATGCATAATAACCTCACCATGGCTCCTAAATGTTCCTCTTCCCTAATTTACCCAGTGCCTATTGGGTGAAGGCCTCTGCTGGTTCTCTTCAGCAGGAAAACTAGCCTGATTATCCTCCTCCTCCTCCAATGGAGATGGCATGGTCAACGGAGGCTTTGGTGTCTTTTATGCTGTACACCTAGGATGGACATGGCCTCAGGCCCTCAGCAGGAAGGATCAGGTCCCTCAGACCACCCACCTGACACTTGGAGAATCCTGTAGATCTTTGTGCTATTGTCCTGACTCCAAAGGTGCCTGTCATCTGTGGATTCCAAGACTCTGGGGAAAAGAGCAGGATGGGGAATTGGAAGGGGAGGAAGATTGATTCTAATAGGGAGGGAGCGATTTTCTGAAGGCAACTCTGTCCTCTTCCCCTTGGCCTTAAATGCACTGAGTAGGGCCAGTGCCTTGCTCTTCTTCAGCACCATTGACAGTGGCCACAGAGCGTTTGGTCCTGCACCCAACTTGTGTGTCTTGGCTTTTACGACTCAAAGACTAGTAGACTCATTCAGGGATTACCTTATTGAACCGCCCTGCTCCTGTTCTTATAGGTGAAGAAATTCCAGGAGAGTTAAATGAGAAGTGACTAGAAGCGAATCTGCTGTGTGACTTGAATCACTTCCTTTCTCTGGGCCACAGCTCTAAATCCTATGATTCTAGGACTCCTGGCTTGAGAGGAAAGATCCACTATCTGTGAGTTACACAGCCCCAAGTGTGAGTCTATAAGGGAAGGGCCCAACAGGCTGTGAGTCTGATGACCTCCAATTGTATGCTTCTAAGCATTGTAGTCTTCCGTTCTCCTGTGCAGGAGCAATTTGATAAAAGATTCTCCCACTGTGGTTGTGTTGATTCACCAAACTAATTAAAGAGATGTTATTAAGAGGTTCCTCACTGAGGGCCTCATGAAGCATTGAGAAGTCTTCAAGTCAAGGAAGGAGCTCCCTGATTTAGAGAATGTTTTAGCAGGAAAGGCCTTCACAGTTTTCCATCCATCTTTTTTCATTCTACAGTTGAGAGTTATATTTGTTTAACCTGTTCTTTCTTTTTATTCCTTTGTCTGCTTTCTCCTAAGTAAATTGATCATCTATTGTATTAGTCCATTCTTTCATTGCTGTAAAGAAATACCTGAGATTGGGTAATTTATAAAGAGAAGAGGTGGAATTGACTCACAGTTCTGCAGGCTGTACAAGAAGCATAGTGGCTTCTGTTGAGCTTCTGGGGAGGCGTCAGGGAGCTTTTACTCACGGTGGAAGGCAAAGCAGAAGCAGACATCTTACATGGCAGAAGTGGGACCAAGCGAGAGGGAGGGGAAGTGCCACATACTTTGAAATGAGCAGATCTCACAAGAACTCACTCACCACCACAAGCACAGCACCAAGGGGAAAGTCCTCCCGCATAATCAAATCCCCTCCCACTAAGCCCCACCTCCTACACTGGGGATTACAATTCAACATGAGATCTGGGGAGGGACACACATCTAAACCATATCACTCACTATTCCTTTTTATTTAGTCTACTAGCTTATTTATACCTCTTATTATATTTTTAGTGTTTTCCCTGGGGTTTGCAATGCACATTCCTAATTAGAGTCTACCTTCAAATAATATTATGCCTCTTTATGTGTCATATTAGGAACTTACATTATAGTCCCAATTTGTCCCTCCCATTATTTGCATTATTGTTGTCATATATAACATTTTTAAACATTCTATAAACACAATTATGCTTTAAACAATTAGTTTTTAGGGCAATTAAAAATAAGGAAAAATGTACTTTCTATGTTTAGGGCCCTTTTTATTTCCTCATGTAGATCCAAGATTTTGTTTAATACCATATGCCCTCGCTTGAAGAACTCCTTTTAACATTTCTTAGGTCTCTCTTGACAACATATTTCTCATTTATTGTTTCCCTGAGAAAGTTTTTATTTCTACTGCATTTTTGAAAGCTGTTTCTTCTGGTATAGAATTCTGGGTTGATAGTTTTTTTGTTTTTCTTTCAGCACTTTGAAGATGCCACTCCATGGTCTTCTAGCTTGTGTGGGCTCTGATGAAGAGTCTACTGTGATTCTCCTCTTTGTTTATCTCTGTATAATGTTCCTTCTTTTCTCTGTCTGTCTTCGAGATGTTTTCTTTGCCAATTTTTTTTTTCTCCAGCATGAGTATGATTTGCCTAGTAAATATGTGTGTATATGGGTTGGGGAGTGGCGGGAGCTATTTCTTCTGCCTGATAGTCTTTGAGATTCATGGGTATGTGGCTTTTTTGTCTCATTGATTTTGGGAAATTCTTGGCAATTATTTTTTCACATGCTGTTTCCGCCACATTTTCTCTCTCATCTCCTTCTCCAACTCACAGTTACACATATGTTAGATTGTTGGATATTGTCCCATTGCTCTTGGATGTTCTCTTCCTATTTTTTTTCCTTCTCTTTTTCTTCAGCCTTTTTTTCTCTTTGTGGTTCAGTGTGGGTAACTCCTGTCAATATATCTTCATGTTCCCTGATCCTTTCCTTAGCTGTTTCAGTTCTGCTGAGGGCCCCTGGAAATCATTTTTCATCGGAGCATGCGTGTTATTCCATAAGGTATTAATCATAGTTATTTTAAAGTCCCTGTCAGATAGTTCCAGCATCTCACTGTGATGTCTGCATCTGGTTCTGCTGATTCCTGTGTGCCTTGCAGGCCTCGTGATGTTTTTGTTGAAAGCTGGACCTTTTGGCTCAGACAGTAGAGACTGAGGAGCATGGTTTTTATGCCTGGAATCGGATACCCTTCCTGGTGCTTTAGTGACAGGTTTGAGTTATTGCAGTCAGGAGTTGGGCTGGGTGTGAGATTTGTTCTTGTTCTGTTTATCCTCATTGCACCACAAGCTTCCAATTCCTGCGGTGAGGCCTGTGTTCAGGGTGGAGATTGGGTTGCCAGCACCATGTCTGTCTGAAGCTTTGCATGGGACCATCCCTTTAACTGGACCTCAAACATTCCCCTCCCTGCAGCATTCTGCACTTGCTCCTTGCGTGAAGCTTGTTAGCTTGGTTGGGGATGTGAGGCCACTGTGGTGTATTTTCTGCTGCTCTGATTAAGCCTGTCTTATTTAAACCATGTTTCCCTGCGTTTCAGGATGCAGCCCTCTGAACTCTCCCATCCCTCTCCCTGTGTAGTTTTGTGCCCAGTGAGTGCTCCTTTCCCCTTTCTCAGGAAGAAAGATCCCCTTCTTCTCTTCCCCTCAACTGAAATAATCTTTCACCAGTGCCTGAGGGACAGTAGTTCTTATTCCCATTTTCTACCTAGATAAAGTATTTTGTTTCATTGGAGAGAAAGGCTGCCTGAGTACACTTTTTTTTGTAGCTTCTCCTTGTCTGAACTGTAAGACACTTTCTGACACCTCTTTCTGACCTTTCCTGTGAGCATCCCCTGGGTTCTAGAAAGATCCTGAAAGTTGGTGCAGACTCCCTGGTTTGGGGACTTCACACTGTCCAGTCAGCCTGCACCTGGCCTTCACTCACTTTTTAATTATTCTAGCTGAACTCTTCTAACTAGTTTCTGATGCATCTGCCTGTGAAAGGAAAATAAATCTCGGGACCACCAAATCACTCAGCCAAAGGGAAAAGTCAAACTGGGAACTGCTTAGGGCCAACGTGCCTCCGTTCTATTCCAAAAGAAGATAGCTCTTAAGATAAAAACAACAACAACAACAACAACAACAACAACTATATGCTTCCCTCACAATTTGTGGAAAAAGAAAAGGCAGAACTCAGTCATTCCTCTGCTCACTGAGATAAATGCCTATCTGATTGCTTCCTTTGGAAAGGCTAATGAGAAACTCAAAAGAAGGCAACCATTTGTCTCTTATCTACCTATGACCCGGAAGCCCTCTCCCCGCTTCGAGTTGTCCCACCTTTCCGGACTGAACCAAAAGTACATCTTACATATATTGATTGATGCCTCATGTCTCTAAAATGTATAAAACCAAGCTGTGCCTGGCCACCTTAGATACATGTTGTCAGCGCCTCCTGAGGCTGTGTCAGGGGCATGTCCTTAATCTTGGCAAAATAAACTTCCTAAATGGATTGAGACTTGCCTCAGACATGCTTTGGTTTATGTACTCCAGGGAGGGAGGATTTCTGTCTCCTTTCTCCCTGCAGCCTTCTATCTCTCCTCAGATTTGGGGCCAGTTGTTTGCCCTTTGACTTTACTTCTTTGATGGGTTTGGGAAAAAAATGAAGTCATGAATTGGAAGTGAGTTTGGCTCTTTTTTATTTAATGGTGAGCCCATGTTTTTTCAGGTTGAGGGAATTTGTAACTTCAGGTGCACAGCCTCATTTTTATATTATTTTCAGCCAGGGTTTGCAGAAGTCCTATCTGTGTGAGTCACCTGATTTCCTCTCAGAGGAGACAGGGTTCCCAGGCTTTCTCTGTAGAGTGGTCCCATGGGAAGGACCAACAGCAGAAGGCCTGGGTTCAAGTCCCAACTCTGGTCCTGACTCATCGAATGACTCTGGGCAACACCCTGGCCCACCCTGGGCTTCAGTTTTCTCTGAAAAAAAATGGATTCAATTATTTCCAGGACCTCTTACAGCTGGACATTCTTGTATGTTTATAGCTGCAACATGCCCTCACCTGCCTGGAAATAACACACTTGATTCATTAAGAGAACCCTGCAGAGGCTCTACTATACACCAGGCCCTGTGATGGATGGATGGGAACTCCACCAAGTCACACTCTCAGTCCCATGGGGAAGGGAGATACATGGAATAATGACTTTAACATGGTGGCCAGAAGGCCGGAGCAAGGTCAGCTCCAAGGATGTCCATTTCGGGTGTTCTGGAGCGCTCCCCAGGAGCCTGGGCACACTTGCTCTGTGGCCTCAAAACCCATGCCATAACTTACCTCCTGCCAGGCCTTGGGCGAGCTATCCACTCCCTGGGGCTGCTGCCTGGTCTGTAAACTCCAGATCTCCATTCGAAAGCTGGAAGAGGCTTTCCCAGGCCCCCAGTCTAAGCAGCCACATAGTCCTGCCTTCCTTTCTTCATAGCACCTCTTGCTCTTTGATATTATACTATGTATCTGTTTACTTGTTTTTTTTTTTATCTGAATGCTATTAATCCTATCCACACCAAATGTGAATCTTCAGTTCATTCATATAATAAGCATTTATGTCTCAGACAATGTTGTAGGAACTGGATATTTAGCAGTGAACAAAACGATCATCATCACTATCCTTCCAGAGCTTGCGTTCTTGGGATGGCAGCCAATAAATAATGTAAACAAAATATTCAGAATATGCCAGATAGTGACAGTGGTAAGTGATGAGGAGACATCAGGCAGAGAGGAGGGCTAAAGAGTATCAGGAGGTTGGGGTGCAGTTTTATGCGGGTGATCAGGAAAGGTCTCACTGAGGACTCACTTGAAGAGAGCCCCGAAGGCTGGGAGCCATGAGGACATCTAGGGTGGGCAGCCCCGGCAGGGGAAGCCACATGTGCAGAGTCCCAGAGGTGAGAGTGAGCCTGGCGTGCTCAAGGGTCAGCGGGGAGGCCCAAGTGGCTGGGGCAGAGCAAAAAGGGGTAGGAGGTGAGGTCAGAGAGGTCAAGGTGAGGTCAGAGAGGTCACAGGGTCTGGGACCAGGGAAGGACTCGGGCTTTAACCTGCAGAAGCTGGGCACCCATGGAGGGTGTGAGCAAGGAAGGAAGTGGTTGTAAGGACATTTTTAAAGGCTCCTTCCTGCTGCTAAGTGGAGAGGAGATCACAGGGGGTAAGAGTGGAATCGAATGTGGGAGATGATCTGGCATCTCTGGCAATCATCCCGGCGGCAGGTGACAGCAGATAGAATCAATATGGAAGCGGGAGGGTTAGAGGCGATGAATTAAAAGGCACCTGACACAGTGCTGGCTCACAGTAGGCCCTTAGGCGATGGTAGCTATGATGATCCACATATGGAAAGTCCTAGGAATCATGAATTGGAATCTCCCGGCTGCCTGACCTCACCTGAGTTCATTTCTCTCAAGGGGATGGAAAGACAAGCCCTTGGGCTGCAAAAAGAAATGACCATCAAGCTGAGCAGGGAGGAAGTCTCTTGCACTGGAGAAAGGCAAGAGGGCAGGATTATAACAGTGAGGAAATGTTAACATTTCACATGTTCAACACAGGCTTAAATTACACGAATTCAGATCATTTCTGAGGGAAAGGTAACCTTTAAAAGCTATTTTGTTTTTCATGGTAAAAAAAAAAAGATATATAAAAAAGGTTAGGCAGCAAACTATGTGTGTGGTAGCTTGAATTTTCTCAAATGAAACCCTTTCTTCCTGTAATACATTCATTTGATGGGACTTTGAACTAGATGCAATGTCACATCCATACAAAAGACAGATCACGTGTTTTCTTTTGGAGAGAAACTGACAGCCACTTTAGGTTTTCAAAAATACAATTTTTAAGCCGTGGAAGTAATTCTAAAAAGAAAACAAACAAACAAAAAGCAGCCTCAGGGCAAATTAGCCTCTAGCTGTGGAAATCCAGGTTGCTGCCTGTTAGCTTTTGATCTTGGAGAGAGTATCCGGCAAGCAAAGCAAGCAAGGTTGAAGAAGACCCCAGGGAACTGCGAGGCAGAGGCTGCAGAGACCCCAGGCGTTCTGGGCTGGGACTCCTGGGTGGCTGTGCCACAACCAGCTGGGGCACCTTGAGCCCATTGTCTCGCTCTGTGCCTCAGTTCCCCAGTGTTTAGAACAATGAGGTTGGACTCATCATTCTCTGAGATTCCTTCCAGGTTTACATTTTTAAATTAATCAAAGTTCAAGGACAATAATGAGGGGCAGTGCAGGGGAATGGAATCCTGGTGAGTTGGGGATTATGTAATTTAAGGAACAAAAGTGAGGAAATACACCATCCTGTCTTTCCCACAGTGACAACGACTCACTCCCACATAAATGGAAACATCAGAGTTTGCTAAACACCTTCCCACCCATTGTCTCCTTTAATCCTCCCCATAATTCTAGGAGGCGGATCTTTTCACTCAGTTCATCACTGTGGAACCGGAGACTCAGAGAGGTGATGGATCTGTCCGAGGTCACCCAGGATGGGGACTGCAGGTCTCTTGGCTCCAGCAGACATGTTCTCTCCCTACTCCAGATGCCTAAGTGCTGAGTCCTTGAAACACAAAACGAGGGACCCGAGGCTGCTCTGCCCTTTTCTGAAAAGGCCCCCAAGGCTGAGGCTGAGAGGAACTGCAGTGTGGGCTTGCAGAGAGCTGGCATTGCTCTCCCAGGGCCATCGCAGAAAACTGCTTGGGCCTGAGACCACAGTGAGGCACCTCGCTCTTTTTTGTGGGTCTAGGCAGGGACTGTCTGGGAGATGAGGTCTTCAAGGCCAACACCTGTGCGGTTGGCTGCTGGGAGAATCACCATCCACAACTTCTCTAACTCTGGGAGCAGGGACCCCAAAAGAAGGGCAGGCTCGCCTGTAGAAGGTGGACCCCAGCTCACATATTGGGGAGGAACAGGGACACACACCACCTCAGGGTCAACTTTGGAGTTTACCTCTTCCGGACCCACGCACATGGACCCACTGCAGCCTGATCCCAGTGTCCTGAGCTCAGTGTCTTCCTCTACACAGTGGGTGCGGATGGGAGCTGAGGTAGCCCGGCAAGGCAGCGAAGATCATCTTGTCTGTTTTTGGAGCCCAAAACCAGTTTCAAAATAAAACATGTCATCAACAATTGATAACCAAACCCTTCCTTTGGAACATCACCATTTCTTGCTTATACCCTGTGCAGGGTGGGGAGGTACAGCGAGAGATGGAAACCATGGGAAAAGGGAGTCAGCTTGCTGTGGTCCCAGGTGAGATTCGTGGAGGCAAGAATCACTCCAAGTCTTCTGCTCCCACCCCAAGCCCTTTCCAGCCAATCTCTACTTCTAACGGCCATATGTCTTCTCAACCCAAACTCAACATGTCCAAAACTCTACCTGTTCAAAACTTAGCTCATCCTCCTTCCATTTCAGCCTGTCCCTTTCCTGTATCCCCAGCCACCAAGATTGACACCACAGCCTTCTCAGTCACCTGGGCTTAGAAGTTCAGCATCCCCATAAAATTCAGTTCCATTTACAAGTTGCTTACTAGGTGCCATAGCCATTGCTAATCTCCCAACTCTCCTCCAAGATGTGCCTTCTTGCCCACATTTTACAGTTATGCAGATGCTATTGATGTCCCAGCCACAGCCCTGGCCTCACCGTATTAGTCCAGGTCTGACTTCTATGGATCAGCTCCTGCAATTCATTATCTGAAGCCTTTCTGGGTCTTTCTAAGCCCACTCTGACCTCCTATGGGGCAGGTCAAAAGGGCCAGGGAATTAACACTCCTGACAATAGCCTTCAATCAGGGACCAGCAGGAACTGGGGTGTTAACATCCCTGTTCCCTTGATCTTCAGGCAGGATCACTCTGAGGCATGTGTTCTGCGTCCCAGACTTTTCACATCAGAATTAAGTCCCGAATACCCACAGGATGGGAAGACGGCCAGGCCAGACCAGGCCCAGAAGACATCATCCAGAGTGGCCTGAGGATGTGTCTCCAGGACAGAAAGACAGGACCAAGGCTGGAAGGCGCCAACAGCAGGACCAAGGGGAAGGCAGACCTGCACCAAAGCCCTGAAGAGGGGCAACATCTTGGAAGGAGGACTGAGGAGCTGGGCCAGGGGGACCGGAGACAGACCACGTGCAATGCACAGTCATGGGGAGTACGGGTAGCTCAGGGGCAAGTCCATGGGCAAAGGTGAATCCCACACAGTGGGATAATCATTCTGGAAAACCGTCAGTATCTACTAAAGCTGAACTTCTGCGTGACCTTGACCCAGCAGCTCCACCCCTAGGTAAATGCCCCACAAGAATGCCTTCACCTGCTCATCAAAAGAGTGTTCATCATGAGATTGTCCATAATTCCATCTAGGATAAATAAATAATTGTATTTTCATAGCAGAGAACACCACCAACCAGTAAGAATAAATAATGTACAACTTAATGCAACAGCATGGATAAGTCTCAGGATGATAGAGCTGCTCAAAGGGACTGCACATGTAGGAACACAGACGGTGTGAGTCCACTTCTTCAAAGTTCTAGAACAAGGCCGAGTGCGGTGGCTCACGCCTGTAATCCCTGCACTTTGGGAGGCCGAGGATGGCGGATCACTTGAGGTTAGGAGTTCCAGATCAGCCTGGCCAATGTGGTCAAACCCCATCTCCACTAAAAATACAAAAAAAATTAGCCATGCGTGGTGGCACTCACGTGTAATCCCAGCTAGTCGGGAGGCTGAAGCAGGAGAATCACTTGGACCCATGAGGCAGAGGTCACAGTGAGCTGAAATCGCACCACTGCACTCCAGTCTAGGCAATAGAGCCAGAGTCCATCTCAAACAACAACAACAAAATTCTAGAACAGGCACAGGAAGTCTACACTGTTAGAAGTCAGCAGCGGTTACCCATAGAGGGTAGTGACCAAGGGAGAAGGCCCAGAGGGGGTTCTGAGGTACTGGAATGGCTGTTTGCAAAATTGTGACCTGTGTGTTTTTCTTCTTATACAGTATGTTATACTACAATAAAAAGCTTACTTAAAAGGTCCTAGGGCTTTTGTTATCAAAGTCCCAGAATGTGCAGGATGGACAGATACGGAATCACATTGGAACAAACACACCCAATCCATGCTGTTACCAGCAGTCTACACTGAATGTTGCATGAATGAATGAATGAACAAGTGCGTAAACTCATAAACAAGGAGCACAAATGATGAATGAATGCATGAAAAAGGTGGTGAATGAATGAGTACATCTGGTAGTGAGTGAACGAATGAGCCCTGAAATAAGGGATGACAAAATGCATTGCTGCTGACTACTGAGTGCACAATGACAACAGAAGGAAGAATGAATGAATGAAGGACAAATGATAGAAGGAGGAGTGAAGGAAACAGACCGAAGGAAAGAAGAAACATGAATACATGTGGTCAATGGATGCAGGAAATAATAATAAAGAAATAAACAAAAGCTATTTGAAGAGGTGAATCATAAGAGCCCGTAAGTGAACAAACGAGTGGATGTTTGGACGCAGATGGAAAAGGATGCGGGTGCCCGGACAGACAGGAGGGGAAGGCAAGTCAAAGGGCAACAAAGCTCTCAAAGTCCAAAGACAGTGTCTCTACCCAGACATGCAGGCCAAGGCCCTGGCGACTCGGCGCAGAAGTTCCCAAGGAGCCCTCATGACAGCTGTAAAGGAACATTATTTTTTTATTTTATTTTATTTTTTTTTTTTTGAGACGGAGTCTCTCGCTTTGTCACCCGGGCTGGAGTGCAGTGGCCGGATCTCAGCTCACTGCAAGCTCCGCCTCCCGGGTTCACGCCATTCTCCTACCTCAGCCTCCCGAGTAGCTGGGACTACAGGCGCCCGCCACCTCGCCCGGCTAGTTTTTTGTATTTTTTAGTAGAGACGGGGTTTCACCGTGTTAGCCAGGATGGTCTCGATCTCCTGACCTCGTGATCCACCCGTCTCGGCCTCCCAAAGTGCTGGGATTACAGGCTTGAGCCACCGCGCCCGGCCTAGGAACATTATTTAACAAATACCAGCGGAAGCTGCAGAGAATGCAACTCAACAGGATTAATTCCAGTTCTGCAGAAACAGCTAAAGAGAATTGACTGCATTGTTTTCCCAATTAGGCCAAAGATAATTGCCTATTATGTGGCAACCCCCTGGCATAATTTTAATAATCGCTATTTAAATAGCACGTTTTTACTGTCTCCTTGCAAATTACTCTCCGGGAGGTATAATTAATGTCCACGTGGGAAGGTCGGCCATGTGGCCTGGGAATGAGGGTGGGTTGAAGCTGTGGCTGTGATGGCCCTGTGGGATCCCAAGGCCGGGTGATGCTGAGGCCAGAGCTGGGGTTTGGGGACTCAGAAAGCCTGAGTCCAGGACGTCAGACAAATCTCTCCCCATCTGGGCCTTGATCACCTTCTCTGTAAAACTAGGATGGTTCCCAAATTCCCAGACTCACTAGGACATTAGGACACCTCACTCTAGGCCTGAAACAGGATCAGCATTTGTCACATACACACGCACACACACACACACACACACACACACACTCCCCATCATGTCCTCACCACAAGGGCACATCTCTCAATGTGAGAGGGGTCTTCTCTTGATATGTTTCCCCAGACTGAGTGTGGGGACCGGGTCTCTCTTCTCAGTGCATCTCAGCAGCAGCACGGGGCCTGGCACATAGTAGGTGCTCAGTAAGTGCTGGCCCAGGGAATGAATGAATGAATGATCTTAGTGTACAGTGCGTGTTTTAGGAGCTGCCCTGGGTTCCGTTCAGAACAACAGTGGTTTGATAAACAGGTGCCTCTCACCACATGTCTTCGTGACACTTGTCACTTCTCCAGCCGTCCCTTGTTCCCTTGATTCCCCCGGTGTCCTCCCATCTCGACCCCTCCTGCTGCTGTGTGCTGCCTCTAACATCTGGTGGGCCTGGGAGGCATGGAAACAAGCAGGGGGCTTGGGAAGAAAGTGAGTCTCGACGGCTCTGAATGGGGCCATGGGGTCTGCGCTGAGTGAAAGCCCAGGAAGAGACAACGCGTCTCGGGGTCTCCACACCCACCCTGATGCCGTCCCTCACCTGTGTCCGACTCTCCCGATCCTTCACTTCTCTGCCCTGTGCCCACTTCTTCCAGCTTGAGTGACAGTCACGCCTCCCCAGTCAGGCCTGATGGGATTGGCCCAGGCAGGGGTGTGAGAGGGAGGAGGCCAGTCTAAGAGGGAGGCAGGAGCCCACTGCAAGGGGCCTGGATTTCCATGGCGAGGAGCATGGACTTCATCCCGTGAGCAGCGAGGACAGGCGGAGAGAGCACGACAGTCAGCTCTGCGTGGCCAAACAGCAGATTCCATGTCCAGGGTCCAGGAACCTGGAATTGGCCCTGGTGGGCCCAGGGAATCATGTGACCATAAGTTACCTTGTGGTCAGTCTATCATCCGTAGCACCCCCAGTGGTTCCAGGGCCAACATGTCTCCCCACCTTAGCTGACGGCGTTGAGCACAGAGATGCAGTGACTGCCCCAGCCAGTCATCTGCACAGGCTCTGTCCAGCAGGGCCATTCCGACTTGGAGTCCCCCACACCCTCTGCTCTCCCATAGCAAGTCCAGCCTCAGGGACTGCCCCAGCATGTCCCCCAGGAACTAGATCAAGGGAACTCTGCTCACCTTCATGAACAGCCAAGGACACCTCAGGCCATCTCTGGGTGGGGGAGCCACAGGTGACCCGGCTGCTCTTCTGATTGCCACATTCTTCAAATTATCCTTGATCATCACAAATTGCCCCTAAAGATATAGGAAGAAGTTACTTGTTTAAAAAAAAGAAAGAGACAGAAATAGGCAGAGGTAGCTCCTATAAAATCAGATCAAGTTTCCTTCTACACAGTTAAACACACGTGTTTACAATGCTCTTTCCGACAGAGCACTGGCCCCTGTTAGAGGGGATTATGTGATAATGAAGGAACTGGAGGGTTCTGGAAATGTAAGGAGCAGAAGAACCAGGGGCTTCAGAGCTACACAGACCCGGATTTGAGTCTCAGCCAAGCCACATCCTTGAGCTTCACCTCCCAAACCTCCCTTCATTTCTAAAGTGATAGATGACATTGCTCTCAGAGGCTTGTGGGGTGTGTTTAAGTCAGGGTTTCCCAGCCTCAGCATTTTTGACATTTGGGGCCAGGTCATTCTTTTTGGGCAGGCTGCCCTACACACATCAGGATACACGGCCTCTGCCCGCTAGATGCCAGCAGCACCCTCCCCCCAACCCCTTCCCCAGTTGCCACAGCCAAACGTGTCTTCAGACATTGCTAAATTTTCCCTAAGGGGAAAATCAACTCCGATTGAGAACCACCACTTTAAATGCAGAAATGTGAGTTAAAAGATGCAGTTTCTGGGATATTTCAAACATTCAAACAGTGGTGGTTGGTTACCAAGACTAAGTGAAAGGTACAGCAGAGGCTGCTGGGAGAGATGCTTCTCGCTTTTTTGTCCCTTTGGAAATTTCCTGATAGACTGCTTGAGCCACCTAGATAATCTCTAATTCTGATAAACTAAAGCTTGGCTGCAGAAAGCATTGCCATCAAAGGAGGGAAAGGAAAAAGACACTCACACTGTGATGTCCATAAAATTCATTTCCTACCGAACACCCTGGGAGCAGGGGCATGAAGGGCAGCTGCTCACCATGCCTGTGGCCTCTGCACCAAGGACTGGGCTGGCCATGCCTCACTGCGTCCCCACAACAGCTGCAAAGGTGTGTCATCCTCCCACTATACAGATGAGGAAACTGAGGCCCAGAGTGGTGATGTCACTTCAGTGACAGACTTTTTCTTGAGTACCTACTGCCTGGGACCCAGCAGTGACTAAGCCAAAGTCCCTGCTCTCATGGAGCTACCGTTGTGCTGCGGAGACACAGATCATAAGAGATGAGGACATAAGATACGTCAGACGGCAATAAGTTCTAAGGACACAAAGCTGGAAGTCAGGGACCTCGTTTGTCCTGATGAAAAGCTTGCTCCTGTCCTGACACTGTAAGGCCAGCACATCCAGTCCTTCTCAGAGCTGCTTTCTGCTGGGGAGGCTCCCAGCATGAAGAACATTGTGTGGGAATAATGGATGCATGGAGTAGGACCCAAGGACACTTCATTCATTCATTCATTCATTCATTCATTTACGCCCAGCCCTGGGTGTAAATCAGTGAAACCAGACAGACAAGCCCCCCACCCACAGCTCACACTCCAGCCAGGGCGTGAAGCCTACAAATCAGCGCAGATCAGCAAGGTGACACCAGCTCGTGGCTTCCCTAACCCTCGGGCTCCTTGCCTGTGCGACAGAGGTGAGAGCAGTGACCCCCAGCCAGCATGAGTCATGATAACAGCAGGAGCCTCCGCTCATTGACTGGACAATGTGCTGGGAACGCTGCTGAGGGCTCGCACACCTCATCTCTGCCCAGCCTCATGGCTACCCTGTGCACCGCAAGGCACAGATGAGGAAACTGAGGCCCAGAGAGTTGACCTCTACTGGTCAAGGTCACAGGGTCAACAGGTGGCTTCAGGCTCAGAGGACTCCAGCTCTGTCCAGGCTCAGCCATTCCCCAGCTGTGTGGCCTTGGCAAGGCTCTCACCTACAAGCTTCGGTTTCCTCTTCAGCAAAGTGAAGATGACATTGGCCCTGCCTCACAGTGCTGTTGGGAGGGTTAAGTGAGATGGCACGTGGGGTGTACTTAGGGCTGCGCCTGGTGCAGAGTTATGGTACTAGTGCTAGCAACCCACCCTCGTGTGGTGCCTGCTGAATTCGATCCTCATGCTAGCTCTTAAATGGAACGTGCTATTATAACCCTTTAACAAAATGTGCTGTTCTCTCCCGTTTACCGATGAGGAAATCAGGGTCAGAGAGGTGATGTCATTAATTAAGTCATTTGCCCAGTGACACACGGATGTGAAAGGCAAAGCTCAGGATGCTACCTTCTCACTGTGCTCTCAATGGCAAGGATTTTTGTGTTGACTTTTGCTTTTATTCTTTGTGTGTGTGTGTGTGTTTCTGCTTGGTTCACTTCCTGACACCCATGCATATTGATCAGGTTTTGTGTATTTCCTTTTCCCTCTACTGGCTTGGAAATTACACATTCTATTCTCTTCTTTAATTGATCAGCTTAAAGATCATAATAAGCACCCTTGACTTACACAGTCTAAATCAATATCCCTCTCCTCCCTCGGAACCACGCGAAGTCTTTAGAATGCATTAACTCCAACGATCTTTCTCTCCACCTCAAAGCTGTGCAACCCGGACCCGTGCTTCCATCTGTCCCTATATTCCCACATTCATTGGGGTTATTATTGTTGTGGCTGCCGTGTTTATGTCCTATGGTCAGCCCCCAGTTGGCCCATTCTTTCCTTCACTATTGCTGCTTTGATTCTTTCCTTGTTTCTTCATGCAATATCTTTTCTCCTGAGTGACTTTTTTTTTTTTTATTAGTTCTCTTGACGAGGGCCTCTGAGTGTGTCTTTGCCTGAAAATGTCTTTCCTCCTCACTCAGCTTGGCATGATAATTTATCTGGGTCTAGAATTCTACTTTGCTTATTTCATGTGACACTAAAAATATGATTCCCTGGCTTTCTGTCTCGTGTTGCCGTGAGAACCTGCCGCCTGCTCGTCCTTCCTTGGTACGTCATCTGTCCTCTCTGGCAGCTTTTAAGAAACCTCCTCTTTTCTTGGTGTTCTACATTTTCACTACGGTGCTTGCTTGATTGTAGTTTTAATTTGGTCCATGCTGCTCAGGATTCATAGAGATGATTAAAGGGGAAGAATCACTGGTCCATGGGCCTGGAGGAAGGAAGTTTGCCAAAAAATATCAGCGTGCTGTTGATATTAATACCAATTAATGAGCATTACAGCTAACAGAAGTGACCTGAAGGGTTTACTATGTGTCAAGCACTATTATAAGTGCTTTGGATGTATCAACTTATTTTATCTCCCCCTCTCCTTTTTTTTTTTTTGGGGGGGGGTACAGAGTCTTGCTCTGTCACCCAGGCTGGAGTGCGGTGGCACAATCTTGGCTCACTGCAATCTTCACTTCCCAGGTTCAAGTGATTCTCCTGTCTCAGCATCCTGAGTAGCTAGGATTACGTGCCACCACGCCCAGCTAATTTTTGCATTTTTAGTAGAGACGGGGTTTTTCCATGTTGGCCAGGCTGGTCTCGAACTCCTGACCTCAGGTGATCCACCTGCCTCAGCCTCCCAAAGTGCTGGAATTAAAGGCATGAGCCACCGTGCCCAGTCTTATTTTATACTTAAAATAAGTATTTATACTTAAAATAAGCCTCATGTGGAGAGTACTAGTGTTTTCACCATTTTACAGATGACAAAACTGAAGCACAGAACAGAGAGTTCCCTAGAGGAATGGAGCTGCGGATGGGGTGGAGGTGGCACGGACTTAGGAGTTGGGCAGGTCACAGTTCAGATGCATGTTTGGTCCCTCATCACCTGTGTGGCCTTAAATGAGTGACTCCAACTTTCTGAGCCTCATGTTCCTCCTCTGTAAATTGAAGAGGAGAGGGATGGGATCTGATCCCAACAGGACCTGGGTGTGGCTGAAGAGACAGGACGTCCATCCCCATCCCTGGAGCTGGAGTCAGTGCCATGTCCCTGTGATGGTGCCAGGCACATCCTGGGATGGGGTTGCCTAGAGAAGGAGGACGGCTCCCTAGTGAGAGAGGACTTAGCTGGGCCGCCTCTGGGCACTGCCCAGAGGAACATGGGAGTCTCTGGGGCACAGCAAGACCAGGGACCAGTCCCAGTGTCACTTCTGGGGCCCATGCTCCACCTGGCGGGGAGCAGTGGACACTCAACGCCAACACAGAACCTCTGTCTGCAGAGGAGACCAGACCTCCCCATGCAAAGGTCTCCTTGATTACTTTTTAATGAAACCTATGTTGCATCCAGACTAAAATTATGTTGTCAGCAGTTAATTATCACTTGTCAAACAAGAGTGTGCCCGGATTGTGGGTTTAATTTCCACCTAACTTTGCAAAAGCCTCGTTCCTCTCATTTGATGAGGCTTCCAGGAATGTGTCTGAGACAGACACACACATTCATTGCTGGAAAGAGTATTTTTTTAAAAAATCAGTTTTTTAAATAAACAGGTTGCCTTGGTGTCTGAGTCAGGGCTCTTTGCAAGTGACAGAAAAACCCTCAGAGTAGTTTAAGCAAAAAGAAATAAGTGTGTGGAGGGTGTCTTCGGTTCAGGGATGTATGGTGGAACCCTGGGCCTGATCAGGGACTGAAACTGGGAAAGTAGAAAGTTTTGTTATTATTATTATTTGAAGCAGGATTTCACTCCCGTTGGCCAGGTTGGAGTACAAAGGTGCCATCTCTGCTCACTGCAACCTCCACCCCCATGGCTCAAGCGATTCTCCTGCCTTAGCCTCCCAAGTACCTGGGACTACAGGCACATGCCACCGTGCCTGGCTAATTTTTTTTTTTTTTTTTTTTGTAGAGACGGGGTTTCACCATGTTGACCAGGCTGGTCTCGAACTTTTGAGCTCAATCAATCCTTCTGCTTCAACCTCCCAAATAGCTAGGATTACAGGCATGAGCCACCATGCCCGGCCTGGGAAAGTAAGTTTCTCCAAGTGAGTGTGGTCAAGGAGAAGAAGGCATCCATCCATGCCACTCCCCTGCCAGGTGGTCAGGGCCACCAGGTGAAGGGCAGTGACTCGTGAGAGGAGAAACCTGGGAGAGGGGAGGTGGGCTGGGCAGATTTGGGTGCATTCACTTGGGGGGCCTGAGAGACTTGCAAGAGGAGGTCTTGGGGGGCAGCTGGGTGGCCCAGTGTGGAGCTGGACAAGAATCCCTTGCAAAGACAATATGTTGACCAATCAAGCCCAGGCCTCACTCCTCCTCCAACTGAATGAACATGAGGGTGCCTTTCCTGGCTTGCACAAAGGGAGAGTCACAGTGTCCCTATCTCCCTGTGCACCTGCAGGGAGACTTTTTTGGTTGTACCCGGGTGGCAGTGGCTGCATCCTAGGCTATGGAGACAAAGGTCAGGGAGTCCCTGCTGATGAAGAGGAGCCAGTGGAGGCAGTGGATGGTGATAAGGAGGCAGACGGTGATGAGAAACCACCAGCGGAGGGGAGGCTCGGGGGTGCTGGGCTGTCAGGGCATTCCCTGCATACCTGGGGTCTGTGTTAGCCCAGCATGGACCCAGCTTGGAGCTCAGGATGCAGAGGAGGGTGGCGTGCTAAATAAAACCTCCTGGAGATGCCAGCTCCCCATCAAATTGCAAGATTCCCAGCACTGGCAATGGTGTGGGGAGGAGGTGAGGCTCCCCAGCCTCACCTTGCCCTTCCTGGAACACTCTGGAACAGCTACACACCTCCACAAGGGCAGGACCAGGTGGGAATCCCAAGCCAACCCCCATGAGCTGGGGGCAGCTGGGGGCAGCGGGGCACTGGAGCAAGCCAGGCCAGGCCAGGCCTGTGGGCTCAGGTGAAACACAAGGGCGTCCCTAGAACTAGCTTTCTTGGGCTGCCTTGAGAAGTAATGAGACAGTCCCTTGTTTAGGACAGCGTCTTACCTGTAGGACATTACCAGGGTTGAAGTCACTTGCTTTCTCAGCAAATAGGCATTTGGGCACTTACTGTGGGCATTCGCTGTCCTAGGCAGCAGGAGAAAGCCCAGAACCAAACAAAGCCCCTATGTAGGGAGCTCAGGTCTAGAAAGAGACAGATGCGGAGCATCCGATGGGGGCTGCAGGGTGTGTAAGAGCTTCGGAGGGAAAGGAAGCAGGAGAGGGGGCAGGGGATGGGTCACACTTGCAAATAGGTGGTTAAGGACACACCAGCTCCCCACCAAAGTAGCAAGATTCCTAGCACTGTCAATGGTGTGGGGAGAAGGTTAGGGAGGGCTCTCAGAGCAGGTGACATTGGGACAAGAACCTGAGGAGGAGAGGGAGGGAGTGGGCAGACATGGGAGAGGTTCCAGCTGAGGAAAGCACAGGGGCAGAGGCTGGAGGCAGGAACTGCAAGGATCACAGGTCCAGGAAGGAGCAGAGGGGCCTATAGGGGAGCAGAAGTTGGGGGTGAGATGGGCCAAGTGGAGGTGAGGCTGGGAACTATGGGGCCGGGGCCACTGTCAGCTTGGATGTGCCCAGTGAGGCAGGAGCCTGGGGTGTCCAGAGCAGAGCAGAGAGGGCTCCGCCTTGAGTCTCACAGGGTCACAGGGGCTGCTGTTGGGGGAGTGAGTAGAGCCAGGGACCCATCAGGAGGCTACTGCACCAGTCCAAGCATGATGACCTTGGGATCTAGATGGGAGCCTGGAGAGGGACGGAAGATTGGACCTGAGTTTACATTAAGGTCGAGCTACTGGGACTTGAGGTCTATTCGCTCTGTAAATATTAGGCATTATTAATTTTTAAAACTTTGTAATATTCCACTCACCATCTCCTTATAGCAGGTTATTCTAAACTTTGTTTCCAAGAGATTTGTTTGTTATTGCATCATGTTCTAACCTATCTAGACAGCCACACCCATGTGAAAGCAATTATGAAAATATATACTTGTATATGAATAGAAAAAGAAATGAAGAAAGGTATTAATATGTAAAAACTACTATCTCCAGAAGGCAAGATACCAGATGAGTTATATACTCTCTTGTATAAATGCCTGCACTTGCCAAATGCTTCACAGTAAGGATGCATGGCTGTGTTAAGGGGAAAGATCAATGTCATTAACAAGAACACCTTGGCCCTGGCCGAGGCCATCCTCATCCCAGGCTGCATTTTTCTCTCCTTCATCTCAGGCTCCTGGTCCACTTAGCATCTGTCCCCCGCAATTACCCCTTTATTACTGATCATTTTGTTCTCTGTCTGCCCTGCATAATTTAGCACAGTCACATACTGCCTTGTTGCCAAACATTTAATTTAATGTCTCTTGGCCTCAGTTTCTTCATCTCAAATTGCAGTAGTGGGAAAAAAGGAGAACTTTAGAGGCCGCTCAACACCAACGCTCCCTCAAGGCCTGGAAGAATTGAAGCTAGCATCGTCTTGGCACTTACTGTGTGCCAGGCACGATCCTAAGCACTTTTCATGCATTAGTTCACTTCATTGTTTCAACAACCCCATGAAGGAGACCCTGTTGTCATTTACCCCTCTCCCCTATTTTAAAGATGAAGATACCAAAGTTCAGAGATGTTTAGACATTTTCCAAGATCTCACAGCTCGGAAGTGATGGAGCCAGTCTTTAAACACAGGCAAACTGCTTCCAGGTTCCTGCTCTTCCTGCTCCGGTGAGCCTCAAGTCTTTACTATGCCCAGACCCTGTGCCAGGGGCTTGATACATAAAGACAAGATAGGGTGTTTGCCTACAAGCAGAATAATAATAATGATAATAATAATAATAATAATAATAAGAAGAAGAAGAAGAAGAAGAAGAAGAAGAAGAAGAAGAAGAAGAAGCAGCAGCAGCAGCATAACAACGCCAGTTAACATACATTGAGAGCTCTCTTTCCTGGAGTTCCCACAGCATCCTACGCAGCAGAGATTCCCAGTCTCCATGTGAAGGATGAGGATCCGAGGAACAGAGACACTCTGTGTTTTGCTCAGAGTCCCACCCACAGGTATGCACTAAAAGTGTCATTTGAGCCCAGGAATCTGCCTCCAGCTGATGTACCCTCATCAAATCCTCACAATAGCTTTAGGTGGTCCATAGTGTGTGTCCATTTACAGAGGGAAAAACCCATCGGGCTCACATAGGTTCAGCCACTTCCCAAGTCACACGTTGAGCGACGGCTGGAGGCTGAATGTGAACCCAAGTTAGTGGGGCCTGGGGCTCATTTTCTTCTCACTGTTCCAATGGTGAGGGGCCCAGCGGGGCCAGCACCCTCCAGTTGCAGGAGGAGCTGCCCACCCGGACAGCCGTGGGGCCAGAGAACCACAGTCCTGACACAATGGAACTGCAAGACAAAGAATCCTCACTGAGCTTGCTACCTGTGTTGCCACGTTTACTTCTAGCCCCTATCCCATAAGGTAGATGCTATTACTATCTTCAACTAACACATGAGGGGACTGAGCTCAGACAGCTTAAGCAAGCTTCCCGAGGTCTAACAGCAGGCAAGTGGAAGAGCCAGGGCTGGAAACCTGTGTGGACCAAAGCCTGTGGTTTAACCTGCCTCCCTCCCCTGTGCCCAGGGCTCGGAGACCGTTAACCGGAACTGAGCCACCAGGGTGACTGGTGGCAGTCTCTTCAGCAAGTGTTTGTCCTAAATCCAGGAGGAATTTGTCACCTAGCATGATTGTTTTAATTCCCAGGAAGACTGAGAAGGCCAACAATGGGTCAAGTCTTCATGGGACCCACAGCAGCGACAGCTGAGCCCCTCCACCCCAGCAGGTCTGGGTTGTGGGCTGTGTGTCCCCCTTGGTGCCCAAGCTCAGATTCTGGTGCTGGTGAGGAGTCTCAAGCAGTTACTAAACTCTGGTGTGCCTACCAGTGTATAATCGTGGACATAGGTTTTGCATATTTTGATAAATGTACAAATACAAAATGTATTATTCATCACTAGCATATGCTTATGTTCCATGTTAAACGTATCTAATGTGTATTTCCCCAAAGAATGAAAGTTGCCAATTCATGACCAAGACACAGTGACAGTATTGATTACACAGAATATGTTTATTCATCACCTTGGAGGAGGGCAGCCAGGATGGTGACCAATCTCCCCACATCACAGGCAGGTCTGTGGCCCTGGAGCTCCAGGAGCAGCAGACAACAGGGTTGGGCGAATGATAGGTCCAGCCACTGCCTGGACCCAGGGTGGGAAGGGGTTATCTGGGCACCTGCCTGTGCCAGCTCCACCCAGGATCCTGCAGTGGGTCAGAGCACAGCAGTTGGAACCTGAGTACCCTGGAGTCCCACCTGCCCTCACTCCACCTGGGTTCCCCTTCCTGAGCCTCGGTTCCTCTGATGTAAAAATGAGGATGAAAGGGCGCTTTCCTCAGGTAGCTGTGAGGATTAAGTGAGTGAGTGCAAGTACAGGGTGCCCTGCACGCGTAGGAAGCGCTCGCACTTGTGAACTGATATTCCTGCTGTTGTCACCTCCAGGACTGCTACAGAGAGGGCACCATGGGCCACTTTACAGATTGACCTCATCCCCACAATAGCTGACAGGTGTTAACACCCCCATGAGCCAGGCACCTGCACACATGACCCACATCACCTGCATGACCTCCCTATGCAGCAGGTGCTGTCGTGGTCCCTGCTCCACAGGGGAGGAGGTCAAGTGCTTCCCAGATCACACAGCCTACAGGATTGGAGGCTCAGAGCCGGGTTTTCTGTCCCTACCCCAGACGGCACACTGCCGGGGACACTCGTCAGTAAACACCAACAAGAAGGGGCAGACACAGGGGACTGCCCCCAGTAGACCTGCCCCTCCTCCTTCACTCACAGAGCACTGTGTTTGTTCTGCAGCCACAGGCTCAGGCCTGGGGGCCTCCAACCCTGGGGTGAAGCCAAGCCAGGCACCCCATCCCCCTTCTCCAGAGATTGTTTTATGGGTGAGTATGTGGCCCAGACTTGGCCACCAAGATATGAGGGGAAATCTGTTGGTGGAGGGAGTGCTTCTGGGAACTATTTTTTTCTGCCTCTCCCTGCCACCTTCTTCTCGACTTGAAGTCTGTAATGTGAGACATGATGTTTGGAGCTGCAGCAGCCGTCTTGCAACCATGAGGAAACAAGCTAAGGACAAAAAGTTCACATAGCCGAGGATGGTAAAGATGGAAGAGAGAAAGTGCCTGGGTCTTTGTCAACATCCCTGAGCATCTGACTAAGCTGGAACCACTCCTCTCCAGACGTGCGGCTGTGCCAGAGCATTCTACTTTCTAATGCCAGAGCATTCTACTTTCTAATCACTTGAGCACTGTTGTTAGGTTGTCTGTTACACATCGCCCAACACATCTAACTGAGAGAAGTGCCTGCTATGTGCCGAGCACACATCTACCACATAGGATCCTAGCCATTGGTCCACACTTCATCTTCCCTTTTAGACTCTGGAATCCTAAAGGTGGAGATTATGTCTGGGTCACATCCCAAGCATCGCCCAGGGCATGTCCCATAGTGAAACCCAAACACCATGACATTGACAATATAAAGGCAGGCAGGCAGGAAGGAAGGAGCGATTAACAGATAAATGATTGTGGTGAATGTGGAAATGCTTTGTACCTTGTGAAGTACTGAGCCCAAAGGCAGGCTGAGACTCTTGCAGGTGGACACAGGGATGGAAGGCGGTACAGGTGTGAGGAGCAGAGATCAGAGAAAAAGCGGCAGCTCCTCCCACCCCCACTTCAGCAGGGGTGAGGGCACAGTCATCCTCCCAGTCACTCCTCCTGCTCACACAGACCTCAGGTCTGTAAAATTCCCCCCACCCCCTCATGCCTCTTCTCCTTTACTTGTTGATTTTGACAGAAAATCACCTCCCTTCCCTAAACAGACAGTGAAAGACAAAGCTCTGTGCTCTGTCATTTTCCCCTAAAAAATTGTATGAGAAACCGAATGGTTATCATTATGCCGGCTGCAATTTGTTGCATTATTTTTTAAAGGTGGAGGAGGGGTTGGTACCAGGAGAGAAAGCATCAGGGAGAAATGGAAAGAAATTCTTTAGGGCAAATGGCTTTAAAATTTCAGCTCCAGGTCTCACAGGGAGACTGGATTAAAGGATCATTTCAAATGAATTTTGCCATCAGAGTGAGAGATTTGTCCCCCCAAAATGCTTTACTTTGACAGTTGGCTTCAAGGGGTTTGACAGATTTTATTTCTCCAGCAGACAAGAGAGATCAAGGTATTAAACAAAACAGATTCCGCTCTGAGAACTCTGTTAAATGCTTAACTTAATGGAAGTGAGATCTTGCCAAAACTGCGCAGTCATTTTCTTCCCCAGGGAAAATTGCTTGTGGTCGGGGATTTGGCAGGCAGTCAGGGGCAGAGGTGGAGGTGGAAGAGTTCCTGCCCAAGCCCTCCTGGGTCTGCCCTCTCCTGCCCTCCAGGTCACCCTGGGGAAGCAGCATTGGAGAGTCCTGACAGTCCAGGCTCTACCTCCTCCTTCCCTCCCAGCCTTGGTTTCTCCTCTATCATGGGGGATGGTGCCCTTTCCTGTAGAAGCTGCAATTTCGCCAGAGCCAGATTTCCTATGTCATCACATTTTATCCCTGCAACCACCCTCAAGCACCTAGAAAGATTCTAGGGTTGGGCCGGGCACGGTGGCTCATGCCTGTAATCCCAGCACTTTGGGAAACCAAGGCAGGTGGATCACTTGAGGTCAGGGGTTCGAGAGCAGCCTGGCTAAAATGATGAAACCCCATCTCTACTAAAAATACAAAAACTAGCTGGGAATGGTGGTGAGCACCTGTAGTCCCAGCTACTGGGGAAGCTGAGGTAGGAGAATCACTTGAACCCAGAGGGCAGAGGTTGCAGTGAGCCAAGATTGCACCATTACACTCCAACCTGGGTGACAAGAGCGAAACTCTGTCTCAAAAAATAAAAAATAAAGAATCTGGGGTTGGCCTTAGTCACTCTCCCACTCTGACCCTCAGAGTCCTCCCCTGTAAAAACAACAGACCTGATGAGATGTACCTCCTGGAGGGGCTGTAGGTTCTAGGTACCCACAGGTGAGAGGCCACAGGTGCAAAAGCACACGGGTATGAGGACGCAGATGCAGCACACACAGTAGGCCTTCAGCTGTGGCAGTGGTCCCCAGGATGCCAGATGGGCTGGGAGGACAGCAGGGGCTTTGGAGACAATCTGGGAGGAGGTGCTCATGGCAAGCAGAGGCATCCAATGAGCAGTCACGCTCATATTGTCCTTAGTACAGGGCAAAGACGCCACCCCTGAGACAGACACCGCAGGTTCGAATCCTGGATCCATTGTAACTGAGTGTCTCAGCCTTGAAATGCATTTTGAAACTTACTTTTTCCTGTCCTTCTTCATCTCAGAATGTAGCCTTGTGCTTTAAAACATTTGTTTCTTCCCTGCCCACCAGGTACTCCCATGAACAGTGCTCCTTATCTCATTATGTGCTGGCTTAGAAATTCCAGGGGCTAATTTTGAAACAAACCAGGCTTGCAGATCCAGCTGTGGAATCAGCTCGCTTAGTGGGCTCACAAGCAAGGAGACCACCACCAATAGGTGGAAGCCAAAATGATGCCAACTGGACCTCCAGATGGTTGACTACTCAAGAAAGCCTTTGGAACAAGACCTGCAGACCTGCACCCCCTGCACCCCTCCCACCTGTTTCCTCTACTCTGTCTGCCTTCTGAAACCATCTCACTCAGCCCAGAAAGTTGGACTGGTCTTTGAAAGGCATGAGTCTGGCCATTCCCCAACGGCTAGCTTCCAATTAATAAAACTGTTTTCATTTCACTGCCCCTTGTTTCTCATGTTTTCAGCCTCTGAATGGGGAGCAGCTGAACTTGAGCTGGTGACACCATCGCTGACTTGCTCTGGGCCATTGGGCAGGTCCCCTCCGTTCCCTGTGCTTCAGCTTCCCCATCTGTAATCTACAGATGATAATTATAACAGCCTTACAGGCAAGGCACAGGTGATACTCACTAAGGGGTAGTTAAGATGGTGATGACTGTGAGGATGGCAATGATGATGACTGACAACAGTCATGACGATGATGACACCATGAATATAATGATGAAAACCAAGACAATGGTGACTATGAAGATGAGGATGATAATGATGGTGAAGACAACAATGATAACAATGATGATAATTGTGTTAGGCTGTTCTTGAATTGCTATAAATCAATATCTGAGACTAGGTAATTTAGAAGGAAAAGAGGTTGAATTGGCTCATGCTTCTGCAGGCTGTACAAGGAAGCACAGTGCTGGCATCTGCTCAGCTTCTGGGGAGGCCTCAGGAAACTTACAGTCATGGCAGATAGTGAAGGGGGAGCAGGCACATCACAAGGCCAGAACAGGAGCAAGAGAGAGAGGACGAGATCACACTTTTAAGGGATGAGGTCTTGTGAGAACTCACTCACTTTGGGAGGACAGTACCAAGAGGTGCCCTCACCATTTGTGAGAAATCCACCCCCATGATAGAATCACCTCCCACCAGGCCCCACCTCCAACCTTGGAGATTACACGTCAACATGAGATTTGGGCGGGGACACAGATCCAAACCATATCAATGATGAAGATTCTTCCCTCAGAAATGATGATGATGGCAGTCATCACCACACTTATAATGGCTGCCATTGATCAGGCACTGACTGTGCTTTGTCTCAAGCCCACAAAGCCCCAGTCTTATCATTATCCCCTCCTTGTTCCCCCTCCCCACTGCCCATCATCTATACCTGCACTCCCCCAGTCATTTCTCCACTGTCTGTCAGTGGCCCTTAGCAGACTGCATCCTGTGCTCACATCCAGTAATGCGGCCGGCAGAATAGGGGCCTCACAACCCAAGTTCAGTTGTAATAAGCTCCGTCACCGGCACTGGGGAGAGCCAGCCGAGGCCAGCCTTTCCACTCCCTGATGGTAACCCAGGGCAAGTTCCCCTGCCTCTCCGAGGCTTCATTCCTCCGCAGTAACAGGGAGAATTCGACCCACTCTGGGGGCATTGTGAGGGGTGAACAGGATAGACCATGTGCCTGGGACACAGTAGCACCTCAAGAAGCAGCCATTTCCCCCACACCTGACCCACCGCACAGGCCCCTGGGGAAGGACCTGGGACCCACCATGATTCAGGATTTGCAGAAATGCCTCTGGGATGCTCTCCCATGTCAGCTTCCCCCCAGATACCATCAGATCTTGCCTGTTTTCAGAAAGGATAAAAACGCACGTGACAGCTTTATCTCTAAAAAGTATCACATTGCAGTTATTGCCACAGCAACATTCAAGTCAGGTAACCTCCTGCCTCTCTGCCAAGGGGGTTGAGTGTATGCAGGCGTGTATGTACGTGTCTGCGTGTATGTGTGCACATATGTGTGCAGGGCCCACTTTCAAGCCCTCAAATGTGACCTTCCGATGCTGTTACGAAGAGGTTCTTCCCATGGACTGAGGCATAGGGAAAGAAGGCCAGACTTTCATCTAACAGCCTCCTCTGTGTGTCCTGGTTCCCATCCACTCTGCCTTACCTGTGGAAGGAATGAGCTTTTTAAAAATAAACCTCGTGATTACCTGACACATCACACATCATATATTTGTTGACAAGAGTGTTCATTTGTACGATGTAAATATTTAGGTTATATCCCAGGGTTTGTGATTCTATTTTAACATTTCTTTATTTTCCAATTTTCTGGGAGCAGTAAAACATAGAAGAGGCCTGGGCTGCTCTGAGCTCTGTGGGGCTGGTGCTGGGCGGACACGGCCCATCGTGCGGCAGGTGTGCACGTGCTCACAGGTGTGGGGCCTTATACGTGTGCCTGTGGACACATGTGCCCGGGTTCTGTCTTGCTACCTTCCTGCCCCATGGAAGGAAGAGAGAAAAAACGGAAGCAGAGGGAGAGGAAGGGAGAGAAGAAGAGGGAGGAGTGGAGTGTTAAAGAAAAACTTACTCAATGATACTTCTTAAAGCACTTGAGGTATACTTAATAAGTATACTTATCATACTTGCTAAAGCACGGAAAGGAAGAATTTATTCAGGGCCATCATGTGTCTTGCCCGTGCTCTCCAGGGGGAGTGGCCTGGAAGGACAAACTGCTCTGCTAAGAGCCAGGTAGGCAGATACCCCCCTTCATCCTGCCGCTGACTGTTCTCACCTAGAGCTCACTTCTTCCCCCCAGCCCCTGGCTTCTGTCCCTCAGCACAATGGCCTGTCCAGCCCTGCACTGACCCCCAGGCAAGGAATCTCTCCTTGGCCAGGTGCTTCCGGGCTCTGTCCTCTGTCAGTGGCCTAGTGTGCCCCCGAAGGTCCTGCAGGGAGTCCCTAAGCCCTGCAGGACCTTCGGGGGCAGCACTGTGGGCACTGCTGTGTTCACTGCTTCACGCAGGACTGGCGAAGCTGTGCCGGAACCGGGCTGTGAGCTGTCGACTAGCCAGTTACAAGTGTCCTGGAGCAACAAAACAGACCATTTCCTCTCCACCTGACCCACTTGCACAGCCCCTGGGGTCACCCCTGTATGGGACTGGAGAGTACCGTGATGAGGTGATGTCCTCAGGAGGCTACAGTGTGGCACCCCCTCCACCGCCCCCCCACCCCACATCTCTCTCCAAACCCGAAGCTGGTTTCAGGCCTGGCAAGTCTTATGGGCCTGGAGTTGGAGTCTCCAGATTTCCCAAGAACTCCCAGAGCAAGACAGTGGATCCACTAGAACCTCTCCCCAGGCAGCCCTCTTTGCCACTTCAGCAAAAGCCATGTTGTCTGGGCTCTGACACCTGGTGGGACATTATGCTCATTTACTCAGGTCATCACAGGTTCACACCCTGGGAGGCAGGCCTTCTTCAGAGGGGAAACAAGGCTCCTTCCTACCTGGTAGCCAGGTCACCCAAGGCAAGCCAATAGTCAAGCACATTGCAGCTTATTACTGCCTCCCGCCCCGCCCCAGTCTTCTCTGTAAGTGTTGTTCATGTCCTATATAAATGCTGTCATGCTCATCAAGTTCTCACACTTAGCAGTGACTTTCCAGGGTCCCCTAGTCCTACCCTCTTATTTACAGGCCAAGAAGCAGAGGTCTGGGGCAGCCCAGACTCACACAATGTGCTGCTGCCCTAGAGGCTCATCAGCTCAGCCCAGGTGGGGCTCTGTACTCTGTGCTTCGGTGAGCCCCAGCCATGCAGAGGGAGCCACACTCTGGGGTGGCTGCTGTCCAGCAGATCCAATGGCAGAGGAAGGTGCCAAAGGTCTACGAGGGGGAGACACACAGTTACAAGGGTGAGTTAGGGTGCTGTGAAGTGACAGAGTGACAAAAATAATAAATATACCAGCAGCCACTGTTTGCTGAACACTCAATACATCAATTTTCTCAAGAAAATGTGAAACCTTTTGTTCAAGGTCACCTGACCCAGAAGAGGGAGAGTCAGGAATTGAACCAAAGCCACAGTCACTCCAGAGATTAGGCTCCTACCCAGTGGGCTATCATCAGGAGCTGCCAGCCCTACTGTGGCCCGTCCCATAGCCACTGGCCACAGGGAGCCGCTGCACACTTGAACCGTGGCTGGTCTGGATCGAGCTATCCTAGACCTGTGAAAGGCATACCAGACTTTCAGACTCAGCATAGAGAAAAATGTAAAACATTTCATTATTTATATTTTAGTATTGATTTCAGATTGAAATGATATATTGGGTTAATAAGAGATATTTTAAAGTAATTTTCACTTATTTCTTAAGTTTTTAACGTTACTACAAAATTAAAACTGACATGTCCTGTTACATTTCTATTCAACAGGGCTAATCTAGGCCTCAAGTGCAGGTTGACAGCTGACACATACAGGCTGGGGGGAAGAAATGCTCTGGGCCCCTCTCCACATCGCTTCCAGCCCAGGGCTGCCCTCCAGGGCCGGCAATCACCAGTGTCCTCCTGGCTGACTGCACCCTGCTATGTGAGGCCCTCACACAAAGGACTCTGCCACACATGGGCCCTCACAGGCACGCCCCTGCCAGGCTGGGCAGGACCCACTGTCCACTTCACAGCCCACTCTTCAGGGCCTGCCTTGGCAGCCACACACAGGCAGGCTTCTCTTAAATGCTGTTGACAGAGTCGCACCCACCTGCCATCATCAACCCCACTACACAGATGAAGAGACTGAGACTCAGAGCCTTGAAGTTCGTACAACTGCTGAGTAGAGGGGCCAGATTCAGACTCAGTCAGTATCCCTGGGTGCCTGGATTCAGAAGGTGTTGTCAGCACCCGGGGTATTCTCATGGTGCTGACTCAAAGTCACAGAACCTGACTCACCCAGGTGCAGACTTCAGCATTCAGCATCCCTGAGCCTTAGATTCCCTGAGCCACAGGACCAGAGCAGCATAGACCCACAATCCCCACAGTAAGAGAGTCCAGGAGTCTGAAACCCACAAACGGGCAGACCATTCTCTGACCAGAGCTAGAACTGTTGAGTGAAGTTTATTTCACAGACATTGGTTTATTTACCACTGCTGTAGGCCAGGCCCCACGCAGTATGCAGGACTCACAGTGATGGCCCCAGCACTCAGGAATGTCACAGTCCAGTGGGGAGACAGACACCTTGACAAACACTCTAACTGAACACAATCAACGCTCAGGACTCCAGGAAAGCATGATCAAGTTCGGGAGATTTTGGTGGCTTTCTGGAGAAGGCAACATTTCAACTAAGTCTTGAAAGATGAATAGGAGTTGTCCAGGCAGAGAGGAGGGGAAGGGCCCCCTAGGCAGGAGGAGCAGCTTTTGCAAAGCCCTGGAGGGAGCGGCTTTGGAGAAATTGACAGAGTTCAGTCCGCTGGAGCAAGACCCATCAGGGAGGGGCATCCAGGCAGGGCACAGGCTCACTGCACCCACTGGAACCTAGGAATTCAGGCCATGCTGAGGGGTTGGGGATGGTGGGGCTAGATCTGATAGAGACAGCCAAGGACATCAGTCTGCTTTGAGTACAAACACTGGGAAGACAATGGGCTTTGGGGTCCGACCTCTATTTAAATCTCAGCTCTACCATTCCATAGCTGCATGACATTCGGTAGTTTACTTCACCACTCAGAGCCCCAGTTTCTCCATCTATAAAATGGGGGTGCAAACTGTTAAAGTCTCAGAAGGCTGTTGTTTGGAGGCTGAGGCTATCCCAGGAGACTTGTATCCTCTGGGACTCGGGAGGGGGAACATCCAAAAATGAGGTGCCCTCATTCCAGGGAAGGGAATTCCCTGGGTTCCATCCCTCTTCTCTCCCTTCTGAGGGAGTGCTGACAAGGAGTGGAGGAACCCTCTGGAAGTCCTGGGGGATGAAACACAAGTGTTTGGGCTATTCCTGGGGGCTCCTTTACCTGCTGGTTGGTCTCCACACTTTCAGGCTGCCTCATGTGCATGCCATTGCTTGAATGTACCTAGCAAGGTAAGGAGGCCTTAACACAGGTTCTGAGCAAGAGAATGACTCCAAGGGAGGGACAGGGCTGTGACGGAATGGGACTCCCTGCAAAGGGGAGGTGGGAGTCTGAGGTCAATTTTGGGCCCCATGGGAAGCTCTCCACGGGGTTGGTGGTGTTGGGCAGCCACCTGTGTACGAATGGAGAAACCAAGGAGGAAGAGGGTGGAAGGCAGCACAGTGATCTGGCAAGAGTCCTCGGGTTCAAGTTCTTGGCCATGTCGTCTCTACTTTCTGAACTTTGTGTGCTCACTACAGAAATGGGCATCAATGGGAAGTTTAAATGAGATGAAATAGGAAGGAGCCCAGCAGTGTGGGGCCCTATCAGAGCTCCATAACTGTGAGGGGACAAAATCCCTCCCCCAAGGGGGCCACAGGACCTCAGATAGAGCCCACCCCTGGAGCTGTTGGCTATGGAAAGGGACGCCCTCACCTGTAACAGGTAAAAGGAGCAGAGACCCAACCTACCTGCCTGCTCACCTCCTCCCTGCCTGCTCAACTCCTACCTGCCCGCCCACTTCCTAGCTGCCTGCTCATCTCTTACCTGCCTGCTCACCTCCTACCTGCCTCATCATCTCCTACCTGCCTGATCATCTTCTCCCCGTCTGCTCACCTACTGCCTGCTTGCTCACCTCCTACCAGTGTGCTTGCCTCCTACCAGTGTGCTCACCTCCTACCAGTGTGCTCGCCTCCTACCAGTGTGCTTGCCTCCTACCAGTGTGCTCGCCTCCTACCTGACTCTTCATCTGTTATCTACCTAATCACCTTCTACCAGCCTACAGAGAGACTATGTGTTCATTCATTCATTCATTCAGCAATTCTTAAGCGAAAAAAAGATAAATGAAATAAAATTCCCTTTGCCCTCTGGAACTTTATAACCTGTTTCTTACACTAATATGTCTCAGGCCCATGACCCTCAGCAGCTAATCTGAAGGTCCGGGGAGAGGAGCTGGGTTAGAGCTCAGGAAGAACTTCTTAGGGGTCAGAGGAGGAGGCAGCTCTATGCAGCACTTATAGACACAGATTCTGCAGGCAACCAACCCAGGACTGAATCCCATTCCACAGTTCACAGGTGAGTAACTTAACCTCTCTGAGCTTCAGGTTCCTCGTCTGAAAAGTGGTGGTCATAGCATCTGCCCTATGGATGGTCGTCAGGGTTCAGTGACATGCAGGATGGGAAGAGTCAACTTCAGTGCCTGGCACAAGGTAAGTGCTTGGTACAGGTAAGAGCAGCCTGTACTCTTTTGGAGACAGGAGTACTTTTAGGAAAGGGCCAGGCAGGCCTGGGTTCAAATCCCAATTCTGCTACTTACTGCCTCATTCAACCTCTTTGAGCCTCAGGTTCCTCATCTGTGAAATGAGGGAAAACACAATCTAACCCTTGAGATGATCTTGGGGAGGAAAAAGAGAGGGAGGGGAGGGAATCAGACCCTACATGACAAGCCCACCACACCCGTCAAACACAGTAACTGTTGGGTCCTCCCTCCCCCTCCTGCACTCTGGTGTTGGGGTGGAATAGAGTGCGGGATGGGGAAATCTGCAGAGAATGATGTCCCCATAATAACCTCAGCCCAGCATTTGCTGCCTTAGTTCCCTAACAAGGGTTGCCCAGTCTCCAGGGACCCCTCTAGTGACGGGGAGCTCACCACCTCCTGGACTGAGCAGCAAGCATTGCAGGGCTAACCGGAGAAGATGAGAACAGGAGCCCTGAGCCACTGCAGCCTCAGCCACAGTGCAACCTGCAGGCCCCAGGCCCTGCAGGGCGCACCCTGAGAGGGGCTCCCAGCATCACAGGAGCAGTTTTCTCAAAGACCACTAGCTTTCACAGGAGAGAGAGTCCTGTGTGTTAGAAAGAGAGATTATAAAGAAAAAAAAAAAAAGAAAAAAAATGTAATAAAGAAAAAGGAAATCTATAATCTTCTGGGAAAGGACAGGACCCATTTATCAACTTCTCCTTGAACCATCTGAAAAAATTACACTATAAACACAGTGGCTCCTAACCTATTGATTCAAGATGACAGAGCCATTAGCCACGGCCTGCAGGGCAGAGTCAAGAGAGTGGCCGCCACGGCCCCTGGTTATGATGTCCATCAGGGCAGCTGGTGTTGGGGGGCGCAAAGTGGGGCTCTGGAACCGTCTCCGGTTCTGCCCATGTTTGCTGTGTGGCCTTGGGAAATTCTGCTCCCTCTCTGGGCCTTTTCTCTCTTACCTGTTCATGAGGAGTGGGATGAAGGTGTCTCTGAACACATTCAGTTTTGAGCTGATGTTCTGATCTGAAATGGCCAAGGGGGGAGGAAAGAGCCGATAAGACAAAACGCCTCTTCTACCTGGGGAGGTGAGGAAGGGAAAGACCAGAGAAGCCTGGCCACAGTGACCACGACCTTGTCCCTGAAACCTGGCTTCCCAGTCCTGACTGTGCTGGGGTCTTCACCCCTCCACCAGGAAGCCTCAGCATCATCCCCACCCTCTCCCACCTCTTCCCTGCACGCCACATGGAATCCACCTCCAGTTTCATCTCCCCAGATCACTGCAACCCATCCTCCCAGTTCCCTGGCCTCTTCTGGCCCCATCACCTCCCTCTGCACCCTTCCGCAGCCTCCTCTAGCCCCCTGCTCCCACTCCCACCCCACAGCTCCTGACCAGGCATCCAGAGAAAGGGGTCTGCTGCAGAAATCTGTCCTGCTTCCCTTGATTAGCCTTCTTGGGAGCATCCTCATACTGTAAAGAGAAAAACAAACCTGCCCCCATGGCCACACGCTCCCCGGGGGCCTGGGCCTGTGCCACCCTCACCAGCCTCATCTGTTCGTCGATTTCCTTCAAGTCTCCACCCCACCCCAAGGACCGCCACTCGGGCCCTGAATTTGCCTCCCTCCCTCCCACCCAGGGGCCTTTCCTCACTCTGCTCCTAATCCCTGAGGCTCACCTCCTCCTCATCTCCCAGAGCTTCCTCCCCTCATCCCTCAGGTCTTGGCGAGAGGGCCACCTCCTCAGGGAAGCCCTCCCAGCCTTCCTGACAAGGTTAGACTCTGGCCCAGGCTCCCAGAGACCTGGGAGCCACATCCTCAGGGTGCTGATCCTAGGGGAGGTCCCCAGTTATTTGGTGACCGTCTGTGTCCCCACAGGGATATGAGCTCTGGGTAGGGGGTGTCATCTGTTTGTTCACAGCTGTAGCCCCTAGAACAGTGCCCAGCACATCACAGGAGCTCAGTGAACACTGGTGGGAGGCGGGTAATGAGGGAGGAGTGCTGTTCAGAAAAGGGTGACTAAAGAACAAACACAGTGGCACTCAGTGAAAAGAGGCAGAGCCAGGGGCTCCAAGCCATAGCCCGAGGCACTTGGAGACACGTCTCCAGCCCTGAGCCCCCGAGGCCACATCAGGGACACAGATGACACTCACTCTGTGAAGTCCCAGGTGGAGCCCGAGGAACAAGAATGACAGGAGGGACGCTGTCTCCCTCGTGGCTCCCACTCAAGGCTGCCATCTGCAGAAGGACCTGACGCCCTGACCACAGCCCTCCCCTACCCCCCAACTGTCACAGGATGTTTGGGGTGTTGCTTTTCTGACCAGGAACCTCTGTGGCTGGTGGTGCCTTTGCCCAGGCCTGCTCAGCTCGTTCCACCCACTCAGCCTGGCAGGCTGTGCTCAACTCATGCTACCAACCTGGATCCCACACCTGCCAAGGGTGAGCCAGACATGGAGAGGTGAGGGGTGTATGAACCAGCAGGCATGGGTTCCGGCCACTGCGTACAGTCAGGCATGGTGGCTGCTGCAGTGGGCAGGCAGCTCCAGGTGCTCGCAAAGGCACCGACTCTCTGTGAGGCTGCAGCTGGACCAGGCACACTGCAAGCAGCTTCCCTGGCTGGTATCAGGGAAAATGTGGTGAGCAAGGGGATATGTTTCAGCCCTGTTTGTGTTACAGCTCTTCTAGCCTTGCCATTTGGCAGGCCGAGTTCTTGTCCTGCTACCCGGAAGAATGAGGTATGCAGGTAAGTGGAGGGTGAGCAAGATGAAAAGGAGATTTATTGAGAAGTAGAACAGCTCAGAGACCCACTGTGCCTAGCTCCTTTCTGCAGTTAGGGTGTCCTGATGAGTGTCCAGCCCTCAGCAGAGAGGAGGACGTCCTGGGGTGGGTGGCTCCTCTCTGCAGGCAGGTCCTCCCATTGTCTCTGCAGCTGTTAGCAGGGAGGAGGCCCTGGAGTGGGAGGCCCCCCTCTGCAGCTGGTCCTCCCGTCATCTGCTCAGCTCTGGCTGAGCTCGGGACTTTTATGGGCCTCAGAGGGGGGAAGTGAGTGCTGATTGGTCCATGGGCAGCCATGGTCAGGTCCAGGAAAAAGCACGACAAGCTGTCCCTCTGGTCCCCCTCTAGTCATTAGGACTGACAGCTGCGCCCCCAGGCTTCAGGCCGTCCCCAGCCTGAAGGTGGGGCTTCATCACGGACCCACCCACTTGTACCTAAGAGCCTGTCTGCCTCCCACCGTCCATAGTGCCCAGGCTGCTCACACTAAGGGGCACCTGCAGGCCAGCACCCAGAGCCAAGCTGCCCTCAGGCCCCTCTCAGCTTCCCCTCCCTGGCTTGTCAGCACCCAAAATCAGGAGAGGGATGAGACAGCAAGGGGCTGGTATGTCAGCACTGCCTCAAGTATGTGCACACCTGGCTGGGCTGTGACAGTGCCTGGGTTCGGCCCCAACCCTGCTCCAAAATCGGAGCAGGTGCCAGGAGTGGGGAGAGGCCAGGCAGTGGGAGCAGACCCCTCTGAGCCTGCAGGGACAGGGGGGCCTTCCCAGGCCTCCGAGGGTGCAGACTGCAGAGATGCCAGGGGTTCTGTGCCTGGGAGGGTGGCTGCAGCTGCCCAGGGAGCTCCTACCCCACCAACCCAGAAGAGAGGGGCTCTCGTTTTCGCCTCCCCCTGCCGCCCTCCCACTGTCTCCCGCTGGCTGTGTGAAGCATGCAGCCCTGGCCACACCTCCAAGATCAGAGCAGATGCCAATATCCAGGAGAAACCAGGCAATGGGAGCAGGCACTTCTGATCCTGCCAGGAACAGCAGGGCCTTCCCAGGCCTCCAGGAGCACAGATACACCTGGATCCAGAGCCGCTGCATGGTGGCTTGTGTTGGCACTCGGGGAGGTTGGGGGTCCTGCCTGCTCCATGGAGTGTTATAGCCTTGGCTACACCTCTCCACTGCAGCTGGTATCTTGGCAGCGGCCATTGTATATGGGCCACTGCTGCCATCACAACCATCCATGGCTCCCAGCATTGGCCTGACAAAATCCAAACTCAGGTCCGCTGTGGTCTTGCCCCACCTGCCTTCCCTGCCCCACCTCCCTCCACCTGTCCCCACAGTCCCCAGGCTTCAGGCCCAGCCAGACCACCCCTGGCACCTCCACCCCCACTCTTCATGCTTCCCTATCATTGCCCTGCTGTCCTCAGCTGGAACACCCCCCACCCCTACCCCCTGGAACTCGAGCCCCATTCCAGGCTCAGCTTGAGCATCACCTCTTCCATGAGGCCTCTGATTCCTCTAGATGCTGACTTTGCTTGTCCCTTCTCTGTTCCCACAAACACCACTATGTCCCTCTCCCAGAGCTGGCTCCAGTCTCACCACTAGACCATGAGCTACCCCAGGCGACAGGAGGTTTGATTCTTCTCTGCCTGATGCCTGGTGCATGGCCTGGCACATAGGAGGCCTCACAATGGGCTGGGTGAGTGAATGGATGAATGACTGTTACCTGCCTCCATTCACTCAGGACCCACCGTGTGCCAGGCACTGTGCTGAGCATGTTACAGGCATTGTTTGGTTTAATCCTCCATGTAATCCCTTGTGCTGTGACTATATAGGCCTATACTATAGATGAGGAAACTTAGGCCCAGGGAAGTTGGGTCACTCACCCAAGGCCATGCAGTGTGTAAGCTGAGGCAGCGGCACCCTTCCTGCTCACCTCCTCCAGTGCCTCTGGCTCCCGTCCTGAGCTGAACCTGAGCTCATGGCCGTGTCTGGGGCATCTCTGCTAATTCACCCCTCACTGGAGACCCTATGGCTGCTTTGGCTGCAAGTCAGGGTCTTGTTGCTCCAGAGCTGCAGCCTCAGTTCTAGGGCAGCAGAAGGACCCACCAGGAGCGTGTGCCCGGGAGGGTCACTGCACCCAGGGAAACCCTCCCAGTCCCACTCACCGACCCCCACCCTCCCCACTGTCAGTGAGGACCCCTCCCAGGCTTACGAAGACACTGGCAGTTCCCTCCCCTCAGCCCCGGGAACATGGTTTATCCATCACAGGGACGTGGTCTGTAGCATCAGGATCGTGTGTGGATCTCCGATGAGCAGGGGCCAGGGAGCCATTCGAATCCCAGAAATTCCAGGGATGGAAGGAAAAACCTCAGACAAAAAGTGGAACAAGTGAAGAGAAAATAGGGACATGACAGGGAGACTAATCCACCACTCAGACATGAAAGACATATGTTCAATTATATTTTACTGCATTTCATTTTAATGTACACATCGTACTTAGCTGTCTGCAAGCCTCAGATTACCCAGAAAGAAAGTACAATGAAAGATGAGAGAATTAAAAAGAGCCAAAAAATGTTCCTGAAATTGGAATCCCTAAGAGAGAGAAACAAAAGCCAGACTTGAGACAAAAGAAGCTGCTTAGCACCAAGGCCCTCTCAGCTCTGATGCAGGGTGCCTGCACCCCAAAGCCTAGCACCGTGATCCGCGTCTGGCTGTCCTGATTGCCCAGCATCAGAAAAAGTCCAGGCCAGAATGACAGCGCTCAGGCTGTCCTCCTAGAGCTGCTCCTTACAGTCTGTGTGACCCGGGGCATGTCACTGGCCCTCTGTGAGCCTCATTCTCAAGGGTGAAATGAGAAACTTGGATGCCCTCAGACATATTGGGTGGGAGGGGGAATGTTACAGCAAGGAAGAGTCACACTGGACCCCATTCCAGCGCTAAGGGAACCCATAGACATTTCATGGAGGTTGTGATTCCCTGTTATGGCCTGCATTGTGGCCCCCCAAAACTCTGTGTTGAAGCCTTAACCCACAGTGTGACTGTGTTTAGAAATAGGACCTTGAAGGAAAGAAGCAATTAAGGTTAAGTGAAGTCATACAAGTGGGGCCCTAAGCCAGTAAGATCGGCATAAGAAGAGCAGAGTCACTACCAATGCAGGCACACAGGGAAAGGCCACATGAGGACACGGTGAGAAGGCAGCTGTCTCCAAATCAAGGGAACAGGCCACAGAAGAACCCACCCAGACCTCTTCTGGATCTTGGACTCCCCAGCTTTTGAAACCGAGAGAAAAGACATTTCTCTTCTTCCAGCCTCCCGGCCGGCAGCATTTGTCACGGCAGTCTGAGCAGATTCCAATAGTTGGGCGCACTGGTGAATCTGAGCCAAAAGATACCCGAAGAATCCGAACAACCATGCTGAGGGCAGGTGGGCACCTTCTGTCCTCCCTTCCAGCATGTATATCTCCCCCTGGATCCCAGTCCCTGGGTGCTCTGGCCCTCCCACACGAAAACTAAGCTCAGGGAAGACCCTGAAAATTCCCTCTTACTGCAGCACAATTGCTGAGGAGGGGACAGGGACAGGTGCCTGACTCCCCACTAGCAGCATCCTCTGTCTTCTAAGAAATGGACATCAAATGGGCACTAAGAATCTCAGGAATCAAGGAGAGAGGACTCTGGTGGAAGGGGAACCTCCAGCTTCCTGGCCAATTGTTCTGCCCCCTGCTCAAGGCCAGAAAACCATGAAGGGCGTATTGGACAGAGGAGCTTGGAGGAACCCAGCTGCTGTGTGTGTGTGTGTGTGTGTGTGTGTGTGTGTGTGTGTTGTGTGTGTGTGTGTAAGAAAGAGACAGAGAAAGAGAGACAGACCAGTGCCTCAGTGACACTACACAGCAGGCAGCATCTCAGACACACTTTTTAAGCCCTAACAACATTAGTGCAGTTCCCTCAGCTGCCAAGAGCAGGAGGAAGGCTCCATGCAGGATCTGTGGACACAGTCATGAGCCAGACACAGCCCTGAGCAGGAAAGGCCTGCAGCCCAACTAAGGAGCCACTGTGTTAGACAGAGACCCACGCACGGTGTGTCAGGCTCTGTTCTGGGCACTGGAAATACAGACAAACAGCCGCGAACAATACACAAAGCTCTCTGTCTTCATGGCAGGCTGCAGCCAGCATTTATTGAGCAGTTACGGCATTCCAAGCACCATGCTAATTACTTGGCCTGACTCATCTCTGAATTAGGTATTATCTCTGTCCCCATTTTACAGATGAGGAAATTATCACTTAGGGAGGTTAAGTAGCTTGACCTGTGTCCCACCCAGCCAGTACATGCTGGAGTCAGGATTCATATTTAGGCTGCTCAGATCAAGTCCTGCTTTTTAAACACAACACTGTTAGTAATAATAGATGCATCTATTACTACTAAGGCAGACATCTTCATTATCTCAAAGCTGCTAGATCCTCCAGCAGCCTAGATATTACCTGACTATCAGGGCTAGAAGCTTTCTAAGGTCATGATGATAACCCCGATGGACACTGAGCAGAGTCAACCAGGCGCTCCTTCCCGTGGTCAGTGCTTTATATCAGCATCACATTAGCGAACCCGGGAGGTGAGGACTTTCATCACTTCCATTGCACAGATGAAGAAACTGAAGACCAGAGAAACAAAGGGATTTGAGAGCATCCCAACTGCCAGTGAGTGGCTGAGCAGGATTACATCTAAGTGTAGGCTCCAAACTTCTTCTTAACTAAGGTTGAGAGAGGTTGAGTAACTGAATTGATTAATCCCACCCTATTGACACTTGTGAAGCCAGACATCTTAAAATGTCCAATTAGACACAGCCTACTGTGGATATGAACAGTCCTCCTTCCTTATTGCCAAGAAACACGTCCTTTGACGCCCTTGCTGTCTGCCCCTACGTGAGCCATGGATGTGAGTACATCTTCAGAAACGGACTGAGAGTGTCTGTTGTAAACACTGCTGAGTTGTTTGAAATCGCTGAAAGTGTAATTTTTTTCAAAAGCAAAACATTCCCAGGATTTGGGTCGGGAGGTGGAAAGAACCAAAAACAGTGACTAGTCACAAATGTCCCAGTCCAGGAAGCTTCGTAGCCTTGAGCCCAAGACTCTACTCCCCTGTCAGAGACATCAGGATAGCTGAACAGCTCTAGCAGGGGGACCCTTCCACAGCCTTTTTCATAAGAAGACACTCAGCAGGCCTAGGGAAGCCCCTTATACCTCCCAAGGTAGCCCCAGAAGGGACCAGTGGGAACCATGGCATTACCAGATAAACTGAGCAGACCAAAATAATGGCTTTGACGATTAAATTGCCATTAGGACCAGAGCCCACAACAGTAGGACAAGAACTCGTGTGCTAAGCCCAAACAGGGTGACTGCCTGCTAAAATAAAAAAATGTAAATAAGCCCTAGACTCTCCCAATATAGTAGACCTAATGTCCAGGATACAATAAAAAATTATCCATCATACCAAAAACCAAGAAAATCACAACTTGAAGGAACCAAGACAATCGACTGATGCCTAAGACCAAGAAGAATCAGATCCTGGAATTATTTCATAAAGATTTTAAAGCAGCCATCATAAAATGCTTCACTAGTTAGTTACCAATTATCTTGAAACAAGTGAAACAACACAGTTTCAGCAAAGAAAAATAAGTTATGAAAAACCAACAAAATGATATTACAAAGCTGAGAAATACAATAGCAGAAATAAAAAATGTTCTAGATGGACTGAATAGTAGAGTGACTATGACAGAATAGAATCAGTGAACTGAAAGATAGAACAATAGAATTCACCCAATCTGAACAACAGAGAGAAAACAGAATTTAAAAATTAAATAGAGCCTCAGAGGCTTGTTGAACAATATGAAAAGGTCTAAAATTCATATCATCAGAATTTTAGAAAGGGAAGAAAAAGGAAGTGAAGGTGAAAGAGTACATATACTTCTCAACTTATGATGGGGCAGCACTGAAACTTACAGTGGGTTTACCCAGACATAGCTCTATCATAAGTTGAGGAGCACACTGAATACATATTGCTTGTGCACCATCCTAAAGTTGAAATATTTGTAAGTGGAACCCTCATAAATCAGAGACTGTCTGTATTTGAAGAAATAATAACTGAAAAATTTCCAAATCAGGTGAAAGACACAAAGTTATAGAACCAAGAAGCTGAGTGACCCCCAGAGAAGACAAACACAAAAACTTAACTCCAAGATATATGATAACTAAACTTTTAAAAATTAAGGCACCACGCATGGTGCCTTGTGTCTGTCATTCCAGCTACTTGGGAGGCTGAGGCAGGAGGATCACTTGAGCCCAGGAGTTTGAGGCTGCAGTAAGCTGTGATCACACCTCTGCACAACAGCCTGGGGGACAGAATGAGACAGTTTCAAAAAAAGAAAAAAATCAAAGCCAAAGAAAATAAACTTAAAAGCAGCTGAGAGAAATAGCACACAATTACCTACTGGGGAACACACATTCAAATGACAGATTTCTCATCTGAAACTATTGAAGCCGAAAGGACATTGCACAATATTTTTCAACTGCAGATGGAAAAATCTGTCAATCTCAAGTTCTATATCTTGTAGAATTATCTTTCAGGAATTAAGAGAAAATGTAGATATTGTCAGACAAAGAAAAACAAATAATTTGTTGTTAACAGACCAACTCTTAAAGATTGCCTAAAGGAAGTTCATTAAACTGAAATAAAATGAAAAATAAAAATAAGAAAACCCTTGCCACATCAGGAAGAGGTAACAATGGACAAAGCAGAATAGGGCTACATACAATAGACATACAATTATTTTCCACATAAGTTTTATAAATCATAGTAAATGATCAAAACAAACATTATAAAACCATTTGATACTCAAGACACGATGTTTAAAATTGAGGAAAGTAAAGAGATCTAATTGGAAATGAGGTTTTGATACTTAACTTGAAATGGTAAACTGTTGACACCCTTAGACTGTTTTAAGTCATATGTGATGTTGTGATTTACAACAAGAGAAACGTCTATGAAAACTGTACAAAAAAGATGCACTCAAAAACACAATAAATAAACCAAGGTGAAATCCTTAAAACAAAGTTCAAATAACCCACAGTAAAGCAAGGAACAAGAATGAGGAACAAGGACCAGAGGAAACACACAGAAAACATATAATAAAATTACAAACTTATGTGCAAACATATCAATAATCACTTCGAATGATAATGGTCTAAATACACCAATCAAAAGAGATTGGAAGAATATTACAAACAGGCTCCAACTACATGCTGTTTATAAGAAACTCATTTCAAATTTAATGACATGGGTAGGTAGAAAGTAAAAGGATAGGTAAATCCTTTTACTTTTACAGATAAAAACATTAATTTGCCAAGGAAGCATAACAATCTTAAATGTACATGTACCAAACAACAGAACCTAAAACGCATGCAGTAAAAAGTGACAGAGATTCTCCCCAAATTAAAATGCAGTTGTAACACAATTCTTATCAAGATTGCAGGAAAGTGTTTTGTCGACATAGGCCAGTTTATTCTAAAATGTATATAGAAAGGGATAGGCCCTGAAATTGCTAAAATAATCTTGACAAAAATGAATAAAGTAAAATGAATCACGCTACCCAATATTGAGTCTTGCAAGATCAAGACAGTGTAGTATTAAAGGAAGGATAGATATATAGATCAATGGGGAAAAAATAGAGAACCCAGAAACTGACCTACACATACATGCTCAACTTATTTTTGACAAATGTATGAAACTAATTGAATGGAGCAAGGATAACCCTGTTAACAAATGGTTCTGGTGCAATTGGATATCAATGAGCAAAAAAAAAAAAAAAAAAAAAAAAAAATGAACTTCAATCTAAACCTCATACCATCTTAAATATAATTCAAAATGGATCATGGATTTAAACATACAGCATAAAACTATAAAACTGCTAGGAAAAAAACATAGAAGACAGTCTTTGGAAACTACAACTAGGAAAAGAGTTCTTAGATTTGACACCAAAAGCATGATTCATAAAAGGAAAAACTGATAAATTGTCCATATCAAAATCAAAAACTTCTGCTCTATAAAAACTCATGTGAAGAAAATGAAAGGCAAGCTTCAGGCTGGGAGACAATATTTGCAAATTGCTTATACAACAAAGGAGTATTATCTAGAATATATAAAGAACTCTCATAACTCAACACTGAAAAATAATACTGAGAATCTAACTTCCGGTTTCTAGTCCAACATGAAAAGAGCTTGGAAGTCATTACTCCTGTCCTTACAACAAGAAAAATAGGATGAACAAAGTCGAAATCAACAACTATTCTTAGATCCATCAGAAAATTAAGGTCACAGGGCAAACGGGTGCATCAAAAATGAAAAAAGACAGGCAGATACTGAGAATCACAGTGTCCAGGAAGAGAAGCCCACAGTTGGAGCCAGTATCTACAAGAACACTGTAAACAGTAAGTGAGGAATTGCTCGAGGCTCCATGTACACTAGCTTGAGAATTAAAAACTCCAAGGCTGCCGAGTCTTAGAGTGAGCTTGTCCAACCCACTGTCCCTGGGCCACGTGAGTCCCAGGATAGCTTTGAATGCAGCCCAGCACAAATTCATAAACTTTCTTAAAACTTTATGAGATTTTTTTGCAATTTTATTTTATTTTTTTTAGCTCATCCACTATTGTTAGTGTTAGTGTATTTTATGTGTGACCCAAGACAATTCTTCTTCCAGTGTGGCCCAGAGAAGCTAAACGCTTGGACACCCCTGTCTTAGACGGTCCCAAATGCTTTTGTGAGTTTTACCTTGAGGAGCAGCCCCAGATCTTCAATTTGAAAATAGGAGAAAAATCCCCTCTTGCTTGTGGCAGAGAGAGGGGAAAATAATCTTCCTGAAATACACCTACGGCACTCTGTTCTCTTTAACAAGGCCTCAGGGAAGAAAAATACCCAATTCCAGCTCCCTAAAAGATTGAGACCTAATCATAAGAGCACTGAATGCTTCCTTCCCCCAGACCTTAGCACCACATCAACAGGGCTGCAGCTGTATTCTCACAGGGGTTACAGGTTCAAGAACTATAAGCCTCAGACCTTATTTCAGGAGTTTCTAGTAAAATCCAAAGACAACAGGGGACACAAAATATAGGACACTAGAGGAAAGTTCAGCCTCTGAACCACAGCTACAGCAAACAGGAAACACATGTTAACCCCAGCCAGATAAACATAAAACCTCACACTAGATGCCTACCTATCCCAGACCTTTGACTCAACACATCCTATCATGCCGTCAATGAAAAATTATGAGGCATACTAAAAGGCAAAACCCAGTCTCAACATCTTTAACATACAAGCAAGTATCCACAGGATGATCCACAGTTGTCTCCAGTAAGGACCTGGGAGGAGGGTCCACAGGCATCCCCCATAAGGACCCCGGGAGGAAGGTCCACGGGTGTCCCCCATGAGGACCCCAGCAGGAGGGTCCATGGGCACCCCCAGCAAGGATCCCAGGAGGAGGGTCACAGGAGGATACATGGGTACCCCTAGTGTGGACCCCAGAAGGAGAGTCCATAAGCATCCCCCGTGAGGACCCCGGGAGGAGGGCACATGAGTGTCCCCCGTGAGGACTGGGAGAAGGGTACACTGACCTCCCAGTGGGGAATTGATGTTCTTTTTACAGTGAAACAGGCTCAAAGTGAAATGCTCTAACCTGATGCCAGCGCACCTGAGACAGGACTCTCATTAAAAAGTGCGTCAAGAAATATTTCAATCCAGAAATCAATGGGAGCTCATGGAAAGAATTACTTGCTGAATAATGAGGAAGGACAAGTCAGTAGAACTGAGTGAATGGCAGAGGAGAAAGCCACAACTCACCTCCTGATTATGGGGTCTAATAAAACCAGGACATTGAAATATGAGAAAACATGCAACTTCTTAGCAAAAGAGACAGAAACCAGCTCCTCGGACAACTAAAGGTACTGGAGGAACATCAGAGCCTGTAGCTGGGTCTGGGCATTTTCTAAGCACACGAGTGAAGGGCCCACCTGTGTTCTGATGTGAGCCCTGGGGCTGCACCCTTAGCCTGGCCCCGCCCTCACTGACTCTCCAACACCTTTTCTGACTCAGAGGCTAGGAAGTCCCGTCCACCCCTTCTAGGATGTCTGCCCTGATTACTCCATACCCCACAGTCACCTGAGTCTGATCTCAGTTCATTTTCTTTCTAAATAGCAGGTGGTCACAGCAGAATGTCCTGAGCCATGCACTAACATCTTTAGTAGTAATGTGGGCAGGGGCACATTCTCATAGGTAAGAATTTGGACTCTGGAGTCAGAGAGACCTGTGTCCACATTTATTTATGCTAAACATAAAACATCACAATGGCTGGCATTTAGGTGGTGCTCAAGAAATGTTGGTCACAGTTATCAAAGCACTTCACGGTCTACAGAGCCCAGCCAGACCTGTCAGGTTGAAATTCTGTCCCCCGTAGAAGGGACTGCGTCTGCTCTTTCTGCAGCATTTTAGAGTTTGCAAAGCCCAGCCTCCGCCTTCATCTTAGGGATCCTCAGAGCAACCCCAAGGAGCAGACAAGAGTGTGCTCCTGGGGCTAAAATCCCTGGGTTCACATCCTGCCTCCACCATATCCTAGTTGACCTTGAGCAAGGAATTTTCCGTTTAAGCCTCAGTTTTCCCACCTGTGAAATGGGACTGCCCATAATGCCTGCCTTGCATGGCTGTTGTAGGTGCACACAGAAAGCATCCACCGTGTGTCATGTCTGGGATCTTCAACATCCTCTCCATTTTACAGATGAGGAAATGAGGCTCCGAGAGGCAAAGTGGCCTCCTTGAGTCTTTGCAGCTGGTGATGTTGCTGACCCAGGATTCAGATGTCAGTGCTTTGAATCCCCCTCCACTGTGCGGTCCTGGAAGCTGCTTTATCTTCCCAGCTTTATCAGCAGACGTGACGTGGGCAGAAACCTGGAGCCCCTCACTCTTGTCTGCACAGGCTCAGGGCCAGGCTAGTGGCTGCTGCCCAGACAGTGCCCAGGAGAAGGGGGTAGCAAAAGAATCCAGTGACGACTGACCTCACACCCATCATGGCACTGAGCACTTGAACTTCGTTTTCCCTTTTGTCATGACGACGACTCTATTCCCACTTCACAGAGGGGCAAACTGAGTCTCGGAAGGCTGAGACACATGTCCAGGATCATACAGATAACGGCCATCAGAGTTGGCTCTAACTAGGATCTGTCTTTGTCCAGGCCCCATGTCTCACCCGCCCGTGCCAAGTGCTGTGCGGCTCCCGACACACATTCATTTCATTGAATCCCGAAGCTTTCTTGGAGGGAAATCTCCTTACCCTCCATTGCACAGGTGAGGAAACTGAGGCCATGCTGAGCATGGAACTCCCCGAGGCCCCAGTAAGTGGAAGAATCCCATAGAATTCAAACCCAGGGCCATCTGTTCCCAAACCCACAGTGAAGGTCGTTCCCTCCTCCCTGCCTTGTTCTCGAAGCCTGCAGGGAGATCGATGACCCCACCATGGGGAGGGCACTGCAGGGACAGAGGGGCCAGCTGGGGCCTGCAGGAGGGCAGGCAGGGCAGTTCTGATTTCTGGAGTCTCCAGGAACTTTCACAGACTTCAATCCTCCAAGAGGCCAGGAGGGAAGACAGGAGGAGAATCTCATTCTCTGGGTCTTCTTCCCGTGACCTTTGCAGAGCGGTATAACTGCATCAAAAGTAGAAATTGTCTCTTCAAGGGCCTCAGGATAAACCCCACAAAGAAGGATGTTTCTTAACCTTTTTATCTTTCCCTCCCCAGGGTCGGGGGTCAAGTCAATAACTTCCTGCCAGTGCCTGCTGCAGATCCCGGCAAGGCTGCAAACCTGTGTCCGCTGTAAATCCATCTCCCCCTGGAAATCAATTGGAAACCCAGTTGCTAAATCCACCCTAAATCCAGCAGTTCACAAATCAAAGGCTGCTTCTGGGCTCATGCTGGGCTGGGCAAGGTGCCCTGGGGACGTCGTCATTGAGAGTCCATCTCCCCAGACTCAGATTCCAACCGGGATCAGGGGAGCAGCGGGGACCTGCCAGGAACAGGCCTAGCCTGAACTGCAGGGTAAACCCCAAACCAGTGGTTGCTGTTCCAACCCGCCTCGCCCTCACCAGTGAGCCATAGCGGACACTCCTGCCGACCAGGCCCAGGAAAACTCCAGGTGTGCCTGTGGGGAGAGGAGGGCCTCAGGAGCACAGAGAAGCCACCCTGGGCCCAGAACTGAGCTCAGGTAGGTCTCACTCAGCCAGAAGCACTTGTCAAGCACATGCTCCAGAGAACACCATGCTTCTGAAGCTGCCCAGGAATTTACCTCCAAGCTCATTGCTTTCCAAAGCCAGAGAGCTTAGGCAGAGGCTCCTGCAGGTGGGGAGGAAGCAGGAAGTAGAGGCCATTCCCAGGCTTCTCTCCCTGCAGTTTCTGGAGGGTGGCACGGGTGCCAGACAGGGGAGGATGAAGATCATGGGCACTGGCTCTCCCTGCCGGAGACCACACTGGGACCAGGCCTAGCTGTCAGGCAGGCTGCTGAGCTAGTGCTCTAACCACTTACTCAGAGCCTGCAGGTTCCCAGAAGAGGGTGAGGTGTGCTGCAGGTAGGCAGGGCCGGACCTGAGAGCCCCAAGTCCTGGGTCACTCCTCGGTCCGTTCACAGTATAGAGGCTGGGGCAGGGGCACATCTTGAAGATTCTGCCCCTCATAGTGGAAGTTGGTGTGAGTAAATTACTCCCGGTAATGGAGATGTTTGCCTGGGGAATTAGGGAGGCAATAAATAGAAGTCTGAGTAATTAACCACGACTGCTCAGATGTGCGGGGCCTGCCAACGCTCCCGCCCCTGCAGGGGCCTCCCCTGCACTGTGATGGAGCCACTGGGTGGCATTTGTCTGCTGAAATGAGCAGTTGACAATCAGAGGATCCCGGAGCTAGGGTGAGGTGGGGGGTGCTTGGGGAGACACTGGGAAACCAAGGCCCTGAGAGGGAGAGACCTCCACCCAAGGACATAGAGCACACCAGTGACAGAGGCGGGCTGGACACCTGCTCTCCTGGGAAGGAGGCCAGGGCTCTTCCCAGGTCAATGTCACGGGGGTGGTGAAGAAGAGTCCAGCAGATAACAAAGGAGGAAAATGAGGCTCAGAGAAGGTAATTAATTAGCACAAGGATTCACAGCAAGTGAAGAAGAGGAAGGAGGGCTTGGGCAAGGCTGACATCTCTTAATTGTGCCTCGCTGCCTTTCCCTCTTAGCTTCTGGGTCAGGATTCCAAACCCCAGAGAGGAGCCCTGATGGGAGCAGGGAGGACCCCCACTGGAGGAGAGGTTTAGAGACCAGATCCCAAAATGTGGAGCGGGCCGCCTACTAGCTCATGCTCCTTCCTTTGTATGAAGCACAGACTACACTACCTGCTGAACGTGCTTATTTCCGTCAATCCTCACACAACCCAGTAGGAAGGTGGAGACTCGCCCCCGTTACAGGTGAGGAGACCATGGTCCTGAGAAGGGAAGTGATTTGTCCAAGGTCACAGGAGTGTAGGGTACCCAAGTGTGTCATTTGTCCACTCACTGCCTCTCAGCTCCAAATCCTTCACCACCTGCTTGTGATACTGCAACATTCTCCCTCGCCGACTGCTATGAGGTTAAGTTTTGTCAGTAATAGGGATTGGAGGGACCCAGGACGCAAAAAGGGGCTTTTTTCCTGGTTGTGGTATGTTCTTCTCCGCCTGTTCCTGGGGTGTGCCGTGGCCAGCGGTGTGGACACCCTGTGGTGTGCACCACCCCCGTGAGTGGTGTCTGCCAACATGTTTTGGGGTGCGGCTCCTCCTCATGTTCTGCTTCATCTGCACGCTGGCAAGCTTCTCCACCATCCGGGGGGCCACACCACACTCTCTCCCCAGGCCTGGAAACAGCCTGGGTGGCGATGGCAGAGCAGAGAGGGGGTTCTTCCAGATCTGTTCCTTCCTCGGATGGAACCCTAGAGCGAGTGGCTGCTTTGAACACTTGCTCTTCCTGCGTACTTTGGAGTTCTGCTTATCTCTTGGTAGGCGATCCTTAGTTATACTTCATAACTATTTCTATTAAACTTTCCATGTTCAAATTCAATGTGGTTTCCGTTTCCGGTTTGGAGCCTGGATGGTGAAAAATTGGTATTCCAAGGTATAGACCAACAAAGATGAGATTCTTGGGACTGGATTGGTCACCCCCTTGGGTTTGAGCATAGTGCTGACTGAGCTCTTTCCCAGGGGGAATGGTGGTTAGTAATTCAAGGCATGCAGCGCACGACTGGGCATCACCTGTGGTTGACTGAGCAACAGAAGCAAGTGCCTTGAGATACCAAGTGGCTGCAGCACTTGACAATCACGGCAGCAACGATGACTACAGGGACCATAGTGGGTGCTCCCGAATGCACTGGAGCATTTGGCATAAAAGTTATAAGCTCAATCCTTTAACTCTTAGCTATGACAACCAGAAATAAATCTCTTATTTCTTAAAGCCAGAAGATAGTGCTTGACAATCAAATACAAAATTAACTGTGCAGAATGCTGAATTCCAACATCCATTGAATTTACAATCTTGCCAAATTTCTCATGTGAAAGTTAGGCCCTTAAGAAATTATTTCTCATGGGAAGGAATTAGATCCTGAGACTTGGAAGGGGAGCATCTGATTGGACCACATGAAACCCAGACCTTAAATTCCAAGTCACTTGTCAAGCATCCCTTGACAGTGGAAACCACTGTCCTCTGCTTGTAAACCCTGTGATAACCTCACCTCTAAATGAGATGCTCACTCACCTTAAGATCCACCACAACCACCCCTGTTGCCTCTAGACCCATAGCTATGATGAAGTCTCAGCATACTCCAAAGAGACAGGTGCAAACTATGACCTAGAAGGAAATAGTTCACACAAAAAAGCAAGACTTTGCTGGCATATATTGAAGAAAACCTGGAAAACACAGAGAATGAGTGGATTCTGTAGTTATAAGACCAAGCAGAAAATATACCAAGATCAGGTCAAATTTATTGATATGTAAGCACTTACCAGAGATTCCAAATTTAATGTCTACAAGTGTAGGTAGCTCTAGCAATTTTCTTGGTTGGTTGGTTGAAAGTTATATTTAACAGTGACTACATTTGAGATGCCACAGCTTCCTGGGATGATGTAGAGAGAGAATGCAAAGGCTTAGAGATGTAGGAATGTTGGGCATGGTTTATCATGTGCAATCGACACACCCACCCCCAAATTATTTTCTCTGAGAATACCCAGAAGAAACCCACAGTGAAGGGATCCTTGCAAAGCTTTGTGGTGGCTCCTTTTTCGGCTAAGTATGATCTTGGGTGAAAGCTGCTATTGAGGTGGGCTCACCAATCCCAGTGGGGATGACGGGGTACTAGAGGAGCAGAGGCCAATGAACACTCAGCTGCCAAAAACAAGGCGGGAGCATCTACTGAAAAGGACAGCAGGGAGGTACAGGCCCTCAGAATGCTTTGTCCTGTAGGGATCTTTGGTAGTGATCATGGGGTCACTGGGAAAGAAATGGATAAGCAGCCTGCCAGAATATTTCTTGGTCTAACTGAAAACAAACAAAAAGGCCCAGGTTGATAGTCATCGGCCTGGATGGATTCACAGACACAAATGCCCTTGCGGGAAGGGAGGCTCGGCTCCTTTAAGGAAAGCCTCTGTTCCATGCCTGCAACTACACACCATCAATCTTCCTCCAAGCCTTCTCCTAAGGGACCCGTGGTCATTTATTTGAGTAAATGTGCACTGGGGAAGGGAATTCATTTGGGGGATTACTTGACACTGAATTCGAATTGACGCTGATTCCTGGGGACTCCAAATGCCACTGTAGTCCACCATTCAATGTAGGAATGCACAGTGGTTGGTGACAGGTGGAGTTCAAGCCACTCACAGTGGGTACGACCAGTCCCTCACCCATGCTTCTTGAGTTCCTTCACCCTGGCCTCACCTTTATAAATAGTCCATTTATGAAGCTCTCCTCAGAGGCAGCTGGAGCCATAAACTGGTAGAAATGCTTCAGTGACAATTTTGAATGAATTTTTGGAGGGTAAATGGAGACTATTTTGAGTCAGAAACTCCTGGAGGCCACAGGAATCAAGAAAAATCACCCGATGTTCTAGCAGGGGGAGGAAAGAAGCTGTTTTCTGTGACAAAGTCCTCCTCTCTAGGGGAAAATAACCTTATTACATCCAGGGGAAAATAAATTTACCTAACTCCAGCCTTCTTTATCCTCCCTGTTTTACGTAACACAGAAAAGAAGAAGAAGGAAGAAGAAGAAGAAGAAGAAGAAGAAGAAGAAGAAGAAGAAGAAGAAGAAGAAGAAGAAGAAGAAGAAGAGGAGGAAGAGGAAGAGGAAGAGGAAGAGGAAGAGGAAGAGGAAGAGGAAGAGGAAGAAGAAGAAGAAGAAGAAGAAGAAGAAGAAGAAGAAGAAGAAGAAGAAGAAGAAGAAGAAGAAGGAGACACTTCGGAAGGTAACAGCCCAGGAAAATTATCCCAATAAAAGACCAAGATTTAACCATAACACTCTCCCCACAGCCTACTCCTGCCACATCAGCAGAGCTCCAATACAAAACAGTGGATCATAGCTGGAGAGGTGCAAGTCATGGGCCCTATCTAAGCAGGAGCTCTTAAGGAATCTTAAAGACAATAAGGGAGATGGAAACAAGGATGCTGGGGGAACTGGAGGCCTCAAGCACCTACAGCTACATCAGACATTAAACACATGAAACACCACATCTAGCCAGATCAAAATATTGTATTGCCCCCTTACCCTCAGAAAATACATTCCAAGACCCCTGTGGGTGCCTGAAACCGCAGAGAGTACCAAAGTATATATACACTATATTTTTTCCTATACATACATACTTACGACAAAGTTTAATGAATATGTTAGGCACAATAAAAGATTAACAGCCTTTGGGAGGCCGAGGCGGGTGGATCACGAGGTCAGGAGATTGAGACCATCCTGGCGAACACGGTGAAACCCCGTCTCTACTAAAAATACAAAAAAATTGGCCGGGCATGGTGGCGGGCACCTGTAGTCCTAGCTTCTCGGGAGCCTGAGGCAGGAGAATGGCGTGAACCCGGGAGGCAGTGGAGCTTGCAGTGAGCCGAGATTGCACCACTGCACTCCAGCCTGGGCAAGACAGCGAGACTCCGTCTCAAAAAAAAAAAAAAAGATTAACAGCAACAACTAATAGTAAAGTGGAACAGTGATAACAATATGCTGTAATAAAAGTTTTATGAATGTGGTCTCTCTCTGTCTCTCTCTCTCTCTAAATATCTTATTGTACTGTACTCACCTATTTTCAGATCTTGGTTGACCATGGGTAACTGAAACCACAACGAGCAAAATTTTGAATAAAAAAGTTCTACTGTGAAATCTCACACTGAATACTTTTTTTTTTTTTTTTACCTCAGTTCCTATTACTCAATGCATCATGTCTGGCTTTCGAAAGAAATTATAAGGCATGTGAAAAGTCAAAAACAAACAAGAACCATGGATCTGAAGAGACAAAACAAGCATCAGAACTAGACTCAGACATGACATAGATTTTGGAATTATCCACAAACAGAGAATTTAAAACAACTATCATTAAAGACCTTAATGGAAAAATAGTCAACATGCAGGAACACATGGGTGCTGTCATCAGAGAGATAAAAACTATAAGAAAGAGTCAAAAGAAAATGCTAAATATTAAAGACACCATGAAAAGAAGGAAGAGTGACTTTCTTTTATTTTCTTTTTTTTTAAATTATACTTTAAGTTCTAGGGTACATGTGCACAACGTGCAGGTTTGTTACATATGTATACATGTGCCATGTTGGTGTGCTGCGCCCATTAACTCGTCATTTACATTAGGTGTATCTCCTAGATGCTATCCCTTCCCCCTACCCCATCCCCACAATACAGAAAACCAAATACCACATGTTCTCCCTCATAGGTGGGAATTGAACAATGAGATCACTTGGACACAGAAAGGGGAACATCACACACCGGAAGAGTGACTTTCATAGACTCTTCAGTAGACTGGACACAGCCAAGGAAAGAATCAGTGAACGTGAAGACAGGCCAACAGAAACTTTCCAAACAGAAATGGAAACAAACAAACAAAAAATCAATAAAGCAGAACACAGTGTATATAAAATGATTGGATATTTCAAAATGTGTAATGTACATGTAATAGGAATACCAGAGGAGAAGGGAGAACAGAAGAAATATTTGAAGTGATAACGGCCAAGAATTTTCCAAAATTAATGACTGATCTTTGACAAAGGGGCAAGGCAATTGAATGGACAAAGGGTAGTCTTTGCAACAAATGGTGCTAGAACAATTGAACATCCATGTTTTCAAAAATGAACGTATACACCAACCTTACGTGTTTCATAAAAATTAGTTCAAAATGGATCACTGACTTCAATGTAAAACACAAAACTTCTAGGAGAAAACCTATCTGGCCTTGGGTTTAGTGACGAGTTTTTAGCCACGACACTAAAAGTTTGATCTACAAAAGAAAAAAAAAAAACCCTGATAAGTTAGACTTTATCAAAATGGAAAATTTCTGCTCTCTGAAAGACAGTTAAAAAGCATCAGAAGACAAGCCACAGCCTGAGACAATATATTTGCAAAACACATACCTAATAAAGGGCTTGTATCCAAAATACCTCTTAAAATTCAACAAGAAAATTTTCCAATTAAAACATGGGCAAAATACCTGAATAGATACTTCACCAAAGAAGACAATCAACTGGCAAATAAGCATATAAAAATAAGCTCAACATCATTCATCATTAGGGATTTGAAAATTAAAACAACAATGAGATACCGCTACACACTTATTAGAATGGATAAGCTTTAAAAAACTGGCAATATCAAATGCTGGAGGGAGCAGAGAAGCAGGAACTCGCACTCATTGCTGGTGGGAATGCAAAATGGTGCAGTCACTTTGAAAGACAGCTTTGCAGTTTCTTACAAAGCTAAATAGAGTCTTACCATATGACCCAGCCATAATGCTCCTAGGTATTTACCCAAATGATTTGAAAACTTATATTCACATAAAAATCTACTTGTGAATATTTATAGTAGTTTTAGTCATAATCACCCCAAACTGGAAACAACCAATATGTCCTTTAACAGGTGAATGAATACACAAACTGTGATATACATTTCTATGACTGAAATATTATCCAGTGATAAAAGAGGTTCCATCAAACCACAACAAGACATCAGTAAATCTTAAATGCATGTTGCTAAGTGAAAAAAGTCAGTCTCAAAAAGCTACGTTATACATGATTCAAATTTTATGACATTCTGAAAAAGTCAAACTATTGAAAAAACAAACTAAGGTCCAATCATATGACATTCTGAAAAAAGTAAAACGATCACTGTTTGCCATAGGTTGAAGGGATAAAAGACAGGAGTTGTTCAGGGCAGTGAAACTATTCTGTGTGATACTGCAATAGTGACCACAGGACATTACGCATTTGTCAAAATCCATAGAACTTCATAGCACAAAGAATGAATCCTAATGTATGTAAGTTTTTAAAAAGTCATTTGGGTGATCAGAGGATCCCAGGAAAGAATGAAAACTATGATAAGAAAATCTAACTGTATCACAATATATGAAACAAGCAAAAGGGATGTGGGGAGGTACCGACCTAAGTAAATTTGGAAATAGTAGAGTTCATAAGACTAAAGGCAAAACAAAGTACATAATCACTGTACTCTAGTTGATAAAGCTGTTTCCCACCAGGATATGGGTTAACAATATATACCTATTATACCTGTATACACTGAAATTAAACAATGAAGTAATTGGGTAGCAGATTATGGGAGCCAGGTTTCTTACTGTTGGAGTAGGAGTTCACATATAAACAAGTAGAAAAGGCTACAATGACCCACATGGTAATGAACTAGATTTGGAGACATCGGCATGAGCTCATATTTTGCTTAATACAGAAAGATATTTAATATGAATACCAGATATAAATATAAAGAAATATTTATAGTTATGTATATATACATTGGTTAGTATACACACATACATATTCCTGCTTTGTCAGCTGAAAGGGCCTACGAGAAATGACACTTCAGTAGTAAGAAATATACCTAGTTCCCAGATCTTTGTTTCTCATATCATTCTCCCATAAAAGGAATTAAGGTATCTTGAAGAAATGGCTGATTCTAGGACTGAGGCAGGAAATACATAAGATGAGCCTAGATCACACTGTAGTGTGAGAAAGTGAGAAAAACAGTAAAATAGAAACAACCCAAAATAAAATCCACATTGATGGAAATATGACAAAGGGGCACTAGTGCCAACTGAAAGAGCTCCCAACAGTCAAACCTGGAGGAACAAAATGAATAAAGCAGTATTTGTACTGTAACCCAAAGTACAAAATAAATGTCCATGAGTCCAGACTGATATAAATAAGTGATTGAATAAAATAATAAGTGGATAAAAAGAGACGAATCTCCCATGAAGAAGAATTCCACATGAGGTATGCAGATACTCCACCGTAACAGAAGGGGAGCATCAGTCCCCACTACTTAAGTGTAGGCTGACATGTGACTTCCTTCCCAAGAGTACAGTAAGGAGATGGGAGGAAGGGGAGAGTAATCTTACAGCAGAGAAACCTGACGCACACCATCTTAGCCAGATGATCAAGGTCAACATCAATAGCGATAAGTCATATTGATGGCACCTTGGTATGATGTGATGACAGTAATGCTTTATCTTTGTGGTCTTCCTCCCAAAACCTATAACCCCAGTCCAATAATGAAAAACGCATTAGGCAGATCCAAATTGAAAGTAGTTCTATGAAATATCTGACCAGTGTAAAGTCCTTATAAGTAAGCAATAACAAGAAAGGGGCCCCAGGTTGGGGAGGACCCCAGGTAGGGGAGAAAATGAACAGTTGTTCTGAGAGATGGCTAATCACAAACTACCCACAGGCACAACAACCGTGTTCTGCAGGTAACTTTAGTAGCATGACCTCAATTCTGCATGTAGCCCCCTCCAGCACTACCCTATAAAACTTCCCTCCAGCCCTGCCTCCTTGCAGACATCCCCTTCTCTGCTGTGCTACCCATTGCAACCTTGCAACATATTGTCATACTTTCTTAATAAATCTGCCTTTCTTTACCTACAACTGTCTTGGTAAATTTCTCTACCACCCATGACACTGGCCCCACCTAGTTGCACCTGCGACAATCCATACTCCTCAAAACTGTCAAAGTCATCAAAAACAAGGAAAGTCAGTGAAATAATCAGAATAAAAAGGAGCCCAAGGAGACATGATAACTAAACATAAGGTAGTACCCTGCATAGGATCCTGTAACAGAAAAAGGAAATAGGTAAAAAACAAAGGAAGCTGAATAAAGTATGAACTTCTGTTGATAATAACGTGCATATATTGACTAATTACTTTTTAATAAATATACCCTAATAGTATTAGATGTTAGTAATAGGGGAAATCAGGTGCAAACTATATGGTGATTCTTTGTATTATTCTCTTAATTTTTGGTAAATCTAAAGCTGCTCTAAATAATAAGGTCTATTTTATAAAAAGAAAAATACAACAAAAAAATGTGTATTTTCAACACTCCGAAAACAACTGTGTTTGACATTTCAGCTTCATTGCTTCTATCATTCTTTCTTTTTGGCTCTTTTGACACAGTAATTATTGATCTGTATGTATAATTAAACATGCTGGTGTTTCTTTTTTTGTTTTTGCATTTTTAACTCAACATTATGGCATTAGGCAATCGCCATGTTGTCATGAGTGTAATCACTGTTTTTATTCACTGTGGAACACTCTGCCAAGTGGATGATGCTGAGTTTAATTAAATGAATCCCTTCTGTTGGGTTGATTTGGTTGTTCTCAAATGTTTGCTGTTACAAGTAACCCTAGAGCCCAAAGCTTCTGGGGTGAGATATATGGGAGTCACCAAACCTCATTTTTTCACAAAAATACACAATAAATATATCACCAATTCACTGAATGGGCAGAATCTGATGGCCATACATGGGAAGTGGCATCAAGGCCTCCAGCTCTGCCTTCAATCAACCCCTGTCCGAGTCCCCCAAGGACATCACAGACAGTCGCACTTGCTTTGCACTCATCTTTAGCTGTAACACCATCTTTTGTTAAGTCTGGTCCACTTGCCGGCATTAAGAGGTCCAGTCAGTTCTAGCCACCCCCCTGTCCCTTATCCTCAGCTCAGGCCTCACCAGGGTGCAGGGGCACCAACTGGTAAGGGGTGGTGGAGGTGGGGGTGTATAGTCTGCTCATTCCCTCTTCCTACCCTTCTAGGATGCTGGTAGGGGAAGGGAAGCCCTAAACGAAAAAGGGAAGAGTTTTTTACTGACCCAGTGCTGTTTCTGGTCCTTCCCAGGTGTAGAGGACCTAGGGCATGGTAAGTATGCAAGCACCACTCTTTCCTTGTGGCACAGGACAGGCGAATGTATTTATTGGAGGAGCTGTAACTGAGTCTATATTATAAAAATCATAAAGTGTTTGTTTTATTTATTTTCCCTTCTCTTTATCCTTTTCTTCCTCCATGCACAATTGCCTGCAGTTAGTTATTTCAATAGAAGGTAGTCACTAATAATTAACTTCATATCCTGACCACCCCCGGGCTGCCTGTGAGATTAATGAAATTGTTTTTCTTTCAAAGAACAACGATCTTTAGGTCATATAGACCTCCTTGATGGCAGCCAGAAGTTTGACGGAATGAGGGACGCAAGAAACTTTGATCGTCGGAGATCTCACCTCCTGCAAACCTACCTTACTCACAGAAGCCCCCAGTTATTTTCAAAGATAGGTCAGATTGAAGAGTTGCCTCTCCTGCCCTCATGCTTTGGCCAAATTAAATAAATTTTTCTATGCCCTTAAGTGCTGATGTGTCAGTGTGTCAAGAGGCGTTTGAACCAGAGTGACTCCATCTTAAGTGAGGGATAGGAAAAATGAGGCCAGGATTTGCTGGGCTGCATTCCCAGAAAGTTAAGTGGTCCTAACCTTAGATGTTTACAGTTAAGGGAAAAAATTGATAATGTTTACCAAACAGACCAAGACTTAGGAGTGTCCTGATAGCCTGATATCTTGAGAACAGAAGCATTGCTAGTTTTTCTTTAAAGATAATAATATCGATTCTTGCAAAATATAGTAATTAAGAAAATTAATCCTTTATCACAAACCCTTGTAGCAGAGCACATCCCCCCATGATCTTTTTTTATTTTATCTATCTATCTATCTATCTATCTATCTATCTATCTATCTATAAACAAATATTGTACTGAGGATGGATGCGTTCCTCCTTTTACTTTTGGTGATGCCCTACTCTGTCTATGGAGTAGCTGTTCTTTCACCACTTTACTTTCTTAATAAACTTGCTTTTGCTTTGCACTGTGGACTTTCCCCAAATTCTTTCTTGCAAGAGATCGAAGAACCCTCTCTTGGGGTCTGGATCGGGACTCCTTTCTGGTAACAAGTGTTTTGCTTACTGCACATTGGGCACTTAAACCTAGCTTCTGAGGTTCTACAACAGAACTACACAGTTCCCTGATAAAGGAAATGCTCTCTCTAGCTGACCTTTTATGCACCACCCCAACCCTAAAGATCCTTCTTGTCAGTGCACCCCACTTCTGGGATCCCCTCCTCCCAAGAAGAGGCCCTGATGTGGTTTGGATCTGTGTCCTCACCCAAATCTCATGTTGAATTGTAATCCCCAGTGTTGCAGGTGGGGTCTGGCGGGAGGTGATTGGGTCATGGGTCGGAGTTCTCATGAATGGTTTAGTACCATAGTCCTTTGGTACCGTGTAGTGAATGAGTTCTCCCGAGATCTGGTTATCTAAAAGTGTGTAGTACCTCCATCACCTTTGCTCCTGCTCCCACCAGGTGAGATACCTCGCTCCCCGTTAGCTTTCTGCCATGATTTGTAAGTTTCCTGGGGCCTCCCCAGAAGCCAAGCAGATGCCAGCATTATACTTCCTGTATAACCGGCAGAACTGTGAGCCAATTAAACCCTCTTTTCTTGGTAAACTACCCAGTCTCAGGTATTTCTTTATAGTGCTGCGAGAACAGACTAATACAGGCCCCAGTTTGATTGCTCAAGGCTCAGTGAAATTCACTGACCTCCATATGGTCCACAGAAAATTCTCCTCCCCTCACCATGCCCCGGGAGCACAAACTGCCCTACCCTGCCCTCTGTTCCACACCTGGCAGACAGCCCCAGCCCACCTCAAACCAACCTCCAACCTTCTGAATTCTCCAGGTCTGTTTGGCACAGGGACTGTGCCTCTCAGTGTCACATGAGGTAAGGCACAGAGAGGTTAAGTTCAACATATAACAGAGAGGTTCAATTAAGCCAAAAGTCTGCTCTCTGAAAAAAAAAATTAAAACACGGAAGGCTGCAGTGATTGAACAAAAAGAAAAAGAGTTAGTGCACAAATAAGCTACATACGCAATGGAAAAGAGACATCACTACAGAAACTGTAGACATAGAAAACACAGGAAAATTATAACTTGTTTGAACAATGTTATGCCCATTTGAAATTTTGGATTAATTAAATATAGTCCTAGAAAAATATAACGATCAAAACTGACCCAAAAATAAATTAATTTTATAGCCATGAAATAAATTGTATCATCGTAAAAAAAAAAAAAAAAATCTTCCCATAGATAAAACACGTTTACCCAGGTGATTTTGTAAGTGAGTTTTCTCAAACATTTAAGATAGGGAATTATGCAAACACTACCATTTATGAGACTAACAAAGCCTTGAATCTGAAGTCAGACCAAAAATGGAAAATTACCAAGCACACTCATACAAAAATGTAAGTGTAAAAAGCCTTTTAAAAATGTATAAAGAGAATTCTAGCCATAAAGAAATGAGAGAATATATTATGACCACTTTTGGTTTCTCCTAGGAATATGATGTTAGTTTAGTATCAAGTATATTAATTAATATAATGCATCACATTAGGAGAATTTTTTAAAAGCATGTGATCATCTTAATAGATCACCCTAATAGAAAATCCATTCAGTAAAAGTCGGCATCCATTCACGATAAAACTCTTAGCAAACTAGGAATGAAAGGAATAAAAAATATTCTTCAAAAAAAATAAGCCTACAGCAAGCATCCTATTTCATGGTGAAATGTTGAAAGCTTTCCTTTTAAGATCAGGAAGCAGACAAGGATGGCTGCCACCACCATCACTATTCAACGTGGGACGTCCTTTAGAGAGCATTTAACCAGAAAAAGAAACCAAAGGTAAACAAATCAGAAAGGAAGAGGCAGAGCTCTCTCTATTTGTATATGCTGTGATTGCCTCTTTGGAACCCAAAAGAGTCTACAGATAATAAGAGAGTTTAACACATTTGCTAGATTCAAAACCAATACACAGAAATAAAGATGCCATTTACTATAGAAAAAATTTACAAAGTTTCTAGGATAAATTATACATCTAGCAAACGTTGTGAAGTTCCTTATGCAGAAAATTAATGTGTGATATGAGCTTGGCACATTATAGCGTTTCATTAAATGTGTGTACAGGTTTTTCCCTGATTTATACCTGAGGTATTTATGTTTTCATCCTAAAGAAACACTACCCAGTTTGTCAGAATAATTTTTGCCCATGGAGTCTTACTGACCCAGTGCTACTTTAAAGACGAATATTTGCATAATGCATTTGCCAAACACTGTCACACTCATTATCTTTTTCCCAAGAGCCCCCAGAAGTGGGTAACAATATTCTGATTTACACTACAGCCTGGAGAATGTGGTAAGTTTGGGAGTCAGGTTTTGCTCCCAGGTCTGTCCTGTTTCCAAGGCACCTGTTGTACTGCACCTGTTGACCTGGGCTCATTCACTGAGTAACCAAATGGGTCTTTTTTGAGCCTTGTACCAGAAGCAAGGGGTGAGGCCATAAAACTAGCCTTTGGGAAGCTCCTGTCTACTGGAGGATCCAGATCATTACACAATGGGATAATGCTGTGCTACGTATGATGCTGAGTTCAGGGAAGGGAGCAAGCAGGCTTCTTGGTAGAAGAGGTATTTAATTCCAAACCTGAAGGATGAGTCATCCAGGTGAAGAGATTGGAAGTGATCATGAGGTAGAAAAGAGACCAAAAGGCACCCAGGCCGAGGAGACAGTCTGAGTGCCAAGACATGGGAGAGAACGATTTGCCTGCCATGAAACAAATAGTCCTGTTGGGCCAGAATCTAAGGTGTGCAGGAGTGAGGGGTGACAACAGCCCTTGCAGGGTCCTGCATGCCAGGCTCCTAAGAGAAAGGAGCAGCTGCCCAGCAGTAAGCAAGGGTGCAACAAAGCTATCCCTGTACTCTGAAAGACAGAAGGCACCCTAAGTCAGGTGTGACACAGGTGGAGATGCTGAAGTCAGCAAGTTGGGTTGGGTCAGAGAGACACTGGTAGGTACCTGAGGTCCCACATTCTACCCATTTGGAGCCTTCATGACCACATAAGCCCACTCCCAGGGTCCATCAGGACTCTGGGCAGCAGCCACATACCCCAGTCTAGCAGCTGAGGGCTTTAGAAAGGGGAGGGGAGGAAGTTAGGGAGCTCTAGGGATAGAAGAGCTGCCAGAGCCAGGGTCTGCGTGCCCCAGGACTCTCTCCTATGAACATCTGTGATCTCTACTTGTTTCTGCCTCTTTCTGCACAGTGGCCTCAGTTTCTTCTACTGCACCCAGGGCATGCTCCATGAGCACAAAAAGGTAGCCCCCATCAGCTATTTCCAACCCTATGATCTCAAAAGCAATAGGGAGCTTCCCCTGATAGCTCCAGAAGAAAATTTTAGGGAAGGAGCCAGATGACTTTTGGGGGGCATTCTGTGCAAACAGCTGCTGTATTAGTCCATTCTCACACTGCTATGAAGAAATACCCAAGACTGGCTAATTTATAAAGAAAAGAGATATAATTGACTCTCAGTTCCACATGACTGGGGAGGCCTCAGGAAACTTACAATCTGGGCAGAAGGCACCTTTTCACAGGGCAGTAGGAGAGACAATGAGTGCAAACAGGGGAAATGTCAGACCCTTGTAAAACCATCAGATCTCATGAGACTCACTCAGTATCACGAGAACAGCATGGGGGAAACCACCTCCATGATCCAATTACCCCCCACCTAGTCCAGCCGTTGACACATGGAGATTATGAGGATTCTAATTCAAGGTGAGATTCTGTGTGGGAACCCAGCCAGTCAGAACAAATCAGCTGCATAGCTGCGAGATCTTACCTCTTCTTTAAAAACAAACCATTGCAGGAGTTGGCTGTGTCACCAGAAGCTGTCCAAGAACCTGGCCACCAACAGTGGACTATTAGGCAAAGGACAGATCCCTTCCACTTTGCCACATGCTCCCTGCAGCAAACAGCCACCTGGGACTTACAACTCAGACGCTCCTCAGCTTCCTGTGGCCTCAGACAAGATCGGGCCTGGTAAAACCTTCAACTCAGCAATTCCACGTCTAGGTATCAATGCTAGAGAAAAGCTCCCATGTGCACCCAATGGAACATGCACAAGGATGTTTGTTGTAGAATAAGACGTTTTTATACAGAACAAAATGGAAACAACCTAAATATCCATCAGTAGGTGAATAAAAATTGGGGAAAGAAAGGGAGAAAGAGAACAAGAGGGAGAGGGAAAAAGAGGAATACAGAAGGATAGAGAAAGGAAGGAGGGAGGGAGGAAATGAGGGAAGGAGAGAGGGAAGAAAGGGAAAGGAGGGGAGGGAAGGGAAGGGAAGGGAAGGGAAGGGAAGGGAAGGGAAGGGAAGGGAAAGGAAGGGAAGGTAGATATCCAAGTCTTCTAATGGGATACACAGCTTCATTAAAATGAATGAGGTCCCTGTGTATCTACTGACGTAGCGAGATGTCTAGGATATTGTTAAGTGACTAAAAAGCCGGATGCACAAATACATATGATATCTTTTATCTGTTGAAAAACACACACAGCAGGACATATATAGCTAGGCATGTATATAAATGTGCATGCAAATGCATATCAGTTTGAGTATAAATGCATACAATGTCTGTAAGGACAACAAAACACACTGACAATAGTGGCTACTGGAGGGCAAGTGAAATTTGGAGACAAGTCGTTAGGGAGAGTAGCACGGAAGTATTTTTTCCCTTATATGACTTGTTTGAAAATAAAACAGTGAGAGTGCCTTCATATAGCACTTGTATAATTAGATTAATTTTAAGTGAATGAGGGAAAATAAAATGGCAGGTAAAGTTGCTTGTAATAGAAAAAAGAAGCCATCTAAATGCTAAATACAAAAGCATCTAGAGGGAAACAATTGAAACAAATGATAATGCCCATTACAACAGAACACTAAGCAGCCACGGAGACATATTCTCAAATTAAAAGTGAGTTACAAAGGAGTGTGTACCAAATATTTCTATTTTGTAAAAGAAAGAAAATTGAGAATATGCAGAGACAACCATAAGCCACCGTGAAAAGATTGTGGGCTTTGGAATCACGCAGACCTGGGTTGAAGTTCCAGATGGTTATCAATGGAGTATTGGAAGGCTCACTCCACTGCTCTGAGCCTCAGTTTACCCATCTTTAAAAGAGGAATAACAACAATGTCTACCTCATGGGGTTAATGTGACAGTTAATTGAGCTAATGTAGCCAAAAGGCTTATCCCGGAGGACACAAGACAGTAAGATTATCATTAATTATTATCATTTCCAATGTTTAATCTGGGAAATAGATTTGGGACTAAGGGAAGGAAACGAGGCACTTTTACGTTTTTTGAATATTTCACAGTGAGGTTGTGTTACTGTCTGCTGTGGACTGAATTGTGTCCTCCCGAAAGTGATACCAATATGATGGTATTTGGAGATGAGGCTTTTGGGAGATAGTTTTAGGTGAGGTCAAGAAAGTGGACCTCATGATGGGATTAGCGCCTTTATAAGAAGGGGTACCAAAGAGCGCGCTCTCTCTCTCTCTCTTTTCCCCTCCCCCCCCCTTCCCTATGAGGACACAATGAGTAGGTGGCTGTCTGCAAGCCAGAGGGACCTCACCGGAACCTGACCATGTTGACACCCAGATCTTGAACCTCCAATCTCCAGAACTGTGAGAAACAAATTTCTGTTGTTTCAGCCACCCAGTTTATGGGTATTTTGCTATGGCAGCCCAAGCCAACTAAGACACTCTCAATTTTTAAAAATATAATAACTAATAAAGATTAAAAGAGGAAAAATAACCTTGCCCCAGCAGCTGCCTGTGATGTGTTTGTTCTGATGAGCTCCACGCCCTGGCTTTGCCCTGTGGGAGGCTGTTAGACCAGGTGTTCCGGTCACCATGGGCTACAGCTTACGGGCAAGTGTGCCCAGCCACCTTTATTGTCATCTTGAGAAAACCACGTCGTCCGGTGGCACAACCGTAATTACGGAGAAGGGCTGGGAATCGAGCCAGGCCCTCAGAGCACAGCGAGACACGCAAAGAGGGTCCCTCCCCACTGGGGGCTTGGGAACCGGGGGCCAGACAAGAGGTGGGTGACAAGTGTTCTCTTGTCTGCGTCTGTGATTTAATATACTGTTGACATTTCCCCAGCCAAGCAGCAGCTGGGACGCCAGCTGCATGAAATTGGATGGATAAAAGCCGGGGCAAAGGGCATTGTGACCTTGACCCTCTGTCATTTTGCTACCAATTCTGCCAGAGACAATCTGGTACACTAAGCCTCTGAAGTCAGTAACAAGATGGATCAGAGATGATGAAAAAAAAAAGAGACAGAGAATCCCACGTAATTGTTCCTTTTCTGAGGATCATATGGTTCTGCTGCTGTCTCTGGCAGAAAGGTCACGAGTCAGAATCCATCTAACTGTGCAGAGGAGACCCCCAGCTGCTGCAGTGAAATCTGACAGGCTCCAGTTTCATGCACTGAGCACCTACTATGTGCCGGGCCAGAGCACACTGCAGGAATGCCATAGCAAACAAGACAGGTGAGGCTCCTGCCCTCATGGACAGTCATCCTGATAATAATCATAATAGTAAGTAACCATTTTTCATGCCCACTCTGTGCCTAGCACTGTGCTAAGTGCTCTCACTTCTCTTTGGACATTCACAAGCACTCAATGAAGCAGCATTTTTACCACGCCTATTTTACAGAAAAGGAAACTGAGGCTCAAAAAGGATAAGTCTCCCTCCATAATGCAACCTGTGGAAAGGTTGAGGTAGGACTTAAACATAGGTCTGTCTATGCCAAATCTATCCCCTGACCCACTGCAGGGTGTGGCATCTGAGCATCCTCAGCAGAACACTCTAGAAGTGAGACCTGTGCCAAGATCTCATGGGAGTACGGAATGGACCCCCAAGTGAAATCCCTTCCACACAGCTAGAAGGGCTGGATGAAGCTTTCAGTGGTTCCTTAACTCTAATGTTCAAACCTGGTACAACACCAGCCTCTTCCCATCCCACACCCGCAACTTACAGCCACATGCAAGCATATTTCCCTTTCCAATTGCACCCTTTGGATTTTAACTGTTTGTGTATCTGTCTTCCTGATTCGTCTCTAGCTCTTCAAGGGAGCACGCAGCACAGGGCTTTGTGCACAGTAGGGCAGCATGGTGCATGGTGCATGATTCTGCACAAGGACTGGGAGTCACATGGCCTAGGCTTTGTTCTTAATGTGATCTGGGGGTCAGGCGACCTTGCTTTTATTGTTCTTGGTTTTCTCAGTTCCTGTAAAATGGTGACAGCACCATCACCTCCTTAAAGGGTCATTATGAGGATCAAATAAGACAACAGGTGGAAAACAAGACAAGACCCCCAGCACATACGATGGGTGCAATAAATACTGACTGTTAATATAATGGTGGTTATATTTATAACAACTACTTGAATAAAATGTAAAAATAGTCTTCCACTTGCTTTCCTTCCTTCCTCCCAGAGTGGGTGACTTCTGTGGCTGGGAAGGAGACAGATGGGACCCCTGCTCCCTGGGACTGACTTTCCAGTGGGAAGAAGGACAGTCATCAAGGAACCCAACAAATGAATGACACCACCACAGGCATGACAAGGGAAGCACAGAAAGAAATATTATGCTGTGAAGAGGGCAAGGCTCTTCTGAGAAAACTCCTGCTCCAGGTGAGAGCAGAGCAAGATGGAACTGAGACAGGAGGTGGGAATGGACTCAGGAGGTGGGGCTCAAACACCAGACCAAATTGAGGACAAGCTAAAACAGGAATGGAGCAGAAGCAGCTTTCCATAAGACACACTCGCCAGGGTGCCTCATCAGTTTACCATTGCTACGGTTAACACACAGAAGTTACCATCCCTTTCCATGGCAACAACCCAATGATCTGTAAGTTACCACTCTTTTCCTAGAAACTTCTGCATAATCTGCCCCTTAATTTACATGTAATTAAAAGTGGGTATAAATATGAGTGCAGACCTGCCTCTGAGCTGCTACTCTGGGCACACTGCCTATGGGGTAGCCCTGCTGTGCAAGGAGCAGCACCTCTGCTGCTGCTATGCACTGCCTCTTCAGCAAAAGTTGCTGTCTAACCACTGGTTCACCCTTGAATTCTTTCCTGGTTGAAGCCAAGAACCCTCTCAGTCTAAGCTCTTGCCTGCCCTGCATCATCTGGTGACCACAAAAAGACAAAGACAGCAGAGATGGCAGCAATCAGTAATCAGCAGAGAGGCAGCAATTGGCAAGACATGACAAGAAATGGCAGTCTGTGAGATGCCAAGAGAATAGTGAGAGATGGTGAGACAGTGATCAGCAAGACAATGAGCAGAGACAGTGAGAGATGGTAAAGCAACCTGTGATTGAGACTGTGAGAGTTGTAACACTGAGGCTGTAACACCTAAGAGCTGCTCAAACTGCAGAGCTGTAACTCTAGCCCAAGGCTCTTTTTTTTTTTTCCATACTGTACTTTTTATTAATGCAAGTGCAAATTAAGGAAAAATTATTAGCCACACACAAATCATGCTTTTATCTTCCATGTTAATAACTATTCCTTTATGATTCAATTCAGTAAGTAAATTTTTATAGATTATTTGCCATATAAAGTAATATATTTCTATTCCATTAGGATAATGGTTGGCAAAGAAAGTAAAATATGGTGGAATATTCTATCAACATAAGGGTTCTGCCCCAAACAGTTAAACACAATAATTATTTTGTGCACTTACTTTACAAATGTCTTCTGTCACTTATTTTACACATATTGAGTAAACTACACTGTAGTGGGTCTGGGGAGTAGAAGACAACAAAATACTTTTAAAGTCTGAACCTCAATGGTAAATGACAGCTATAATCTGCAACATCATCTTCAGAAAAAAAAAATAGTGCTATATTCTTTCTAGTTTGAACTCCAAACCTTTCACAAATTCCTTTATGCATGGAATATTTACTAATAGTGCTTCCTCAAATGTTTTACTTTCATGTCATAATAATGCCCAAGGCTCTTTGAAGAGCCATCATCTTTCCCCATTAGGTGGTGCAGCCAAGTAGACAGGCAAGTGACCATTGTGCCTCTGCCTTGTGTGGCAGCCACTGTTCTGGCTGGCAGGCCAGTGGGTTACCCGTCCCTGTGCCAGCCTGCTGTGTTACAGCCGAGCCCACCCAAGCTGAGGGAACCTAGAGAGACTGTCACCCAAGTCCCATGTGGAAGATCTGTCAGTGCCATTCTGGCTCAGTGACCAATCCAAAATGGGTGGGTGAGCATCCCCTCTGCCACTCCCAATAATATCAGGTGAGCTAGGGGATAAAAGCCTTTGGCTAAGTGGTCAGCGAAAAGTCCCCCAGGATTTGAGTGCCCCAAAACCTGCCCTTATCACTCCTTCCCCCATCCTTTCTCCTCTGACTCCCCATTTTATTTTTTCATCAGTCATTTTATTTTCAGTTATACATGTTTTGTTTGCAGTCTTCTTTTGCTTTTGACTTTCTGTTAACCGTATTTGGCAATTGTTTAAGGCAGGACACTTGGTTGTGAGAGAGACCCCATTGTGTTGACTCTGGGGTGCCAGAATCACATTGTTCTGTGACCCCGACTTGGTCTTGAGTTCACTGTTGGGCACCAACTGGGTGTCCTGGAGTTTGAGCATTTTAGAGAGGGGACCCTCATTGGCTGAAGCTTGGGCACTCTGAGTTTCCAACATTGGTATTTTTGGTCACCCCCAAGATGCTCTGGAGTTTTCAGCATTGACATTCCCTCTAGGTTTGTGGGTAATAGTCCCCTCCTCCCAAGGGAATATTGGTCTCGCCCTTTTCTGCTCTGAAGTTAGACGTATTATTTTCCTAGTAGCCAGTTGCAGGCCCCTTCCTATGTGCTATCTTACAGCTGCCTTGATTGATCAAGCCTCTCTTGATCAAAGTGACCAGAAGTTACCGGGCACCAGGCCTGATGGATGACAAGCTACAGCAATAGATAAGTGGCCACCCAAACATTTTTTTCAGCATCTCTGCTACTGAGTAGGTTCTCTGAAAACTCAGGGCCTCTGAGGTCTCCCCTTGGGCAATGCTGTTTACACACTTCCCCTTCTCCCTTCCATTTGTTCAGCCTCCTCTCTGTGCAACCCTCCCTGTCTCTGTAGAATTTAGGCTCAATATTTTACTGCTCATTTGTAGCTCATAGTCTGCTTTTGTAATGCCATGCTACCTATACTTACACCTTCCAATAGGAAGTAGGAGTCTAAAAGGGCAAAATAACAAGGGCCAGGTTGCTTTCCCTCTTGCTAGACTTAGAAAAACTTCTGTGTCTGGTAAAAATCCTTGTTAGTTATGGGGACAATGATAAGTATCCCAGAAGACTCACCACTAGGGTGTCTTTTAGACTATTGGAGCAAAATCAAATATGTCTTAAAGAAAAAGAAGCTCATTTTCTATTGCAATACCATTTTGGTTCAATACAAGTTAGAAAACCAATAGATTTCACCTAAATATGGTTCTATGCTTTATAATGTTGTTTTGCAAATGGACTTACTTTGTAAAGAAGAAGAAAAATGGGAATAGGTCCCTTATGTACAGGCTTTTATGACCCTTTACTGGCTCATGTTACTTTCAGGCATCAGAAATCCATGCCTAAGGGATCCCCTCCCTAGCTTCTCCCCATAGAAGGCCTATGCCCTCCCCAGAGACTCCTCAGTCTCCTAGTTCTGAGGAGTGTCCCGCCAGTTCTCTAATGAAAGATGCCACCTCAAGGTCATCAGGAAACCCCTCCCCCTTATTCAACTAGCCCCAATCTATACCCTATTTCCCTGCTGCCCAAGAAAGTAAACCCAACAAGTACCACCCAGAGTGGGGCCCCATATCAGCCCCTAAAATCAAACCCATGTCCATTGTTGGAGGTAGCTAATGGAAATAAGGGGACACTTAGAGTACATGTGCCATTTTATATATCTAATTTGGCCTTATATGTTGCAGGAAATCAGGGACCCCAAACGGAGGGACCAACTGAAGCCATGGGAGAAGAACATAAATTGTGAAGAGTTCATGGACATTGATTAGTTCCCAAAATTAATACTTTTATAATTTATTATGCCTGTCTTTACTGCACTCTCTGAACATCAATTGTGAAAATTTCATGGATATTTATCAGTTCTCCAATCAATACTCTTATAATTTCCTATGCCTGTCTTTACTTTAATCTCTTAATCCTGTAATCTTTGTAAGCTGAGGATGTATGTCACCTCAGGACCCTGTGATGATTGTGTTAACTATACAAATTGTAAAACATGTGTGTTTGAACAATATGGAATCAGGGCACCCTGAAAAAGAACAGAATAATAGCGATTTTCAGGGACCAAGGAAAGACAACCATAAGGTCTGACTGCCTGAAGGGTCGGGCAGAATAGAGCCATATTTTTCTTCACACAGAAAACCTATAGACGGATGTGTGAGTAGGAGAAATATTGCTAAATTCTTTTCCCAGCAAGGAATATTAATAACTGATAACCCTGGGGGAAGGAATGCATTCCTTCCCCATAGAGGGCCTATAGACGACTGCTCTGGGACTGTCTGTCTTATGGGGTTGAGATAAGGGATGAAATACACCCTGGTCTCCTGCAGTGCCCTCAGGTTTACTGTGTTTGGGAATTCCAGCCTGGTGAATTCTAGTCAGACTGGTTGTCTGCCCTCAAACCCTGTTTCCTGTTAAGATGTTTATCAAGACAATGCGTGCCCAGTAGGACATGGAACCTCATCAGTAATTCTAATATTGCCCTCTGCCTTGTGATCTTTTATTGCCCTCTGAAGCATGTGATCCCTGTGACCTACTCCCTACTCGTACACCCCTCCCCTTTTGGAATTCCTAATAAAAACTTGCTGGTTTTGCAGCTCAGGTGGGCATCACAGAAACTGCTGATATGTGATGTCACCCCCGAAGGCCCAGCTGTAAACTTTCTCCCTTTGTACTCTTTATTTCTCAGACTGGCCAACACTTAGGGAAAATAGAAAAGAACCTACATTGAAATATTGGGGGCTGGTTCCCCCAGTACTTATACAAGAGAAGATCTGGCCAGTTTTCAGAAGATACAGATTCATAGAGGAGTTTATTAATTTGGCCGTGTTCTTTGATTTAACTTGTCATGAGTTGCAAATATTGTTGTCCACTTGCTGTGCAGTGGGAAAAACACAGAGGAAAAAGTGTGGTCGAGCCAGTCAGTTATGACAAGGATAGAGCAATAACTCAGGAAAGACATGAAAATATCGCTCTGTTTCAGGGTCATCTAGTTGAGGCACTCAGGAAATATACTTAATGCAGACCTAGACTTCCCAGAAGGGTAAGCTCTCCTGGGTGCACGTTTTATAACTCAATCTGCCTCTAACATTACAAAAAGCAGCAATGGGGCCTCAAGCCCCTATGAGCCAACTCTTAAATGTGGCCTTTAAAGTTTACAACAAGAGTGGAAGGGCAAAAGTGGTGGAATAAAATAAATGCCGAAAAGTGCAATTATTAGCAAATGCTTTAAGCCTCCTGCCCCCTCAGGGTTATTCATCCTGAAAAAGTGCCATGAAATCAGGATCTGGAATGCGCAGACAACAGCCCTCGATTCACCAGCCCCTGGGGCCAGAATCAGTGTGCCTACTATAAGTAAAAGGACCATTGAGAACTAGAATGTCTAACTGTACCTGGTGAGAAAGAGAGAAAAAAAAAATAATCTCCCTCTCAGTTGCAGAGCTAAACTTCTTCCACTGGTGCCAAAGAGCCACGTTACCCAAGTAAGTTTACTGGGAGTTCGGCTTCTTGACGTGACAGATAGATTCCGACAGTGACAGATAAGCAGCTGCCCAAACATTTTTCTTCAGTGTCTCCACTGCTGGTTGAACTCTCCAACGGCTCAAGGACTCTGAGGTCTCCCCTTGAGCAATGCAGTTTTACCCCTCCCTCTCCCTTCCTTACTTGATGCCATGGGATCCTCTTTCCTGCCTCTTCTTGCCTTCCATACCTACTGGGCAAATAAAATTTATCCAGCAGATGGGTCCTGGTTTTGTAAAAAACTTGAATCCAGTTGTCTTATATATAAGGTCATTTTATTTAATGTGTTGTTTAGATGTAGATACAGGTATTATAATGTGTGTTGTATCTAGCATGCTATCAAGTTGACTTGTAAATAAAAGGGCACTCATGAATTAAACAAGACTAGTCTAAGCTTATTAGTTTGAAGAGAATGTTGTGTCTTCTAAAATTTAACTTTAAGATTTTTACCTAGATAAGTCACTGATATTATTAGGCTTTAAAATGGTTAAATAGCTTTAAATGGTGATTAGTTTTGCATGGTATCTTGGTTCTTGAAGACGGTCTAGATAAAATCTGTTAAAAGTGAAAAAGTTAAATACATGTGAATGAAATCAATGCTAAAATATTGAGATTTTTGTAGAGTAAAAAATCTTAAAATTTTATTATAAACTGGTTCTCATCTATAGAATGCCAATATCTGGTGAGCAGTTCAGGATTTCTTGCTTCCTAGGTTTATATAACATGTGCCAAAGAAATGTATTGGGAAAAGCATAATTTTTGTCTAATTCAGTAGTTATTAAAAGTGAGGTTCAAAATATGAGGGAATCAGTGAGCAGAATAAAAGAGATGTAAAGAATGTTATGGATAGAAACACAACTTTTTTTTGCAAGGAAGGATACAAAGAAAGAGCAATTTTGTATAAGAAGGGATCTTATATAGTAAGTTCTTATCTTAGATTAAAATGACTGGTTATTTATAAAAGAAGGAGTATAGGACATGTCAGAAAGTTCAAGCATGTTGTAGATGGTCTGTGTTAAGTAGCAATAAAGTTCATAAAGGGGAATTTATGAAAGGAATTTCATGTGTGACTATAATTATAGGAATTATTTATAATAGACTTTCTAAATAATAGTCTATATTTTAAAATCAAATTTTCTTAAAATATTAATTTGCTAAGTTACCAGAAATTTTGTTTTTTATTCCTGTGATCTGTTTCTTTTGAATGCTTCTCAGATTCTTGTAACTCTCTCTTTTAGCTTTTTTTTCAGCTCCTGTGAATTTTTCTCCTCCAATTCTGTTTGTTGTTGTAGCTTGATCCTAAAGTGTTTTATCTTAGAGCTCTGTTGGAGCAATGCTTTTCCCCAGTATAGCTTAATTCTATGCTTTTGTTTTTTCTTTACATGTAACCTTAATTTTGGCTTTTAGTTTTTGACTCTTATGTTGCTTAAACGGGTTTTGGGGCCTGGTGGGTGCCTGCCCAGCTCCATTCCCTTTGGCCAGCAGGCGAGGTATCCATTCAGTTTACTGGGGGGCTATGGATTTTGACATTGGTTTGTATTGCCCCTTTCTGTCAGAGTGTGCCATAGGCAGTATCAATGGCCAAGCTTTTAATTTGTTCTGTGCCAGTGCTGAGATGCTGTGCTGCCTGCCCTGGGTCCACTATGTCGCTTGGTAGGAACCCCACAGCCAGGGGATTTGGAATCCAGGACTTGTAGTCAGCTGGATGTTCTGGGCCAGATGAGAGTGTACGTGGCTGGGCACTCTTTGGCCCTTGAATCTCTTTTAAGCAGTGTGGGAACCAAGGCCTCAGTGAGAGGCCTCCCTTCCCCACAGGCCTCAGTCCCCACTACTCCCACAGCACCCCCAAGACTCCTTGTCACTTCCAAGGTCCAGGCTCTGCCCATAGGGCCAAGCTCTTGGTGAGTTCTCAGTCATGTTTTCTGAAAGAGTGAAAATGAATGAATGAGTGAGTGAGAGTGACAAAACCTCAGAGGCCACCCCACCGTGGGAGAGCTGGGGCCAAGGGGTGGACAGACCTGGTTTGTTCCTGGCCCCAAGGTTTCAGCCTGGTCTGCAGCCTCCCTGAGTCCCCATATCCTCACCTGCAGCATGCAGGGGGCCAGGGCGTGGCTGGCAGTGTGGGAAGAGCCTGGCATACAGGGACCACCCAGTCAGTGCCAGCTGCAGTGAGAGATGTGGCCCAGTTCTTTTTTTAAAACGACAGATCTAACTTCGGCATCCTTTTTCTCTCTGACTATCCCAAAATCTCTTGTTCCTAGAATCCCCTCTCCCCACCCCACCACTGCTGGGGAGAAGGGGGTGCATTGGGGAGGCTCAGCCTCTGCACAGCCACTGGAGGCCAGTCCTTGGCTGGTCATTACATAGGCCTGGTTACTAGGAGCGGGTGAAGCCCAGATCTCCCCGCTTTCTGCCTCCATGTCTGTCAGTATCTGCCCTAGGAGTGTCACTGCAGAGATGGGAAGTGAAGGTGGGCGAGGGGCTGAGTAGGGGCTTTGATCCATGAAGCTCTAGATGACAATGGAAATGAGGCACAGACGCCATGGCTCTGGGAGAGGGAGAAGGAAGGGAAGAAGAGAGGCCATGAGCAAGGGTGGTGGGGCCGTGAGGAAGGTGGAGGAAGGGAATGATGGTTTTGTAGATGCAGAGAACTTAGCCCTTTATAAAGTGTTTTGATATTTCTAACAGCTCATCAGTTTGATAGACTTCTTTTTAAATTATTATTTTAAAGTGTGAAGTGTCTAAACCTCTTTTTCCACGGTTCAGGTTTCATCCCCCCCATCACTTCCTTCCCCGAGCTCACCTGGGCTGCTCTCTAGGCTGGGCAGGTTTGGGGCGGGGCTGCTGGGGGCAGGCCTCCATGGCTGGACCGAGGTCCCCTGCGCTCTGTTCTCTGATACTCAAGGGACTGAGCACTCGGTCGGGAAAGGGAAAGTGGCTGAGCTGTCCATAGTCTGGGCACCTGGGAAGCCACTCCTTCTCTGTGTGTCTCATATGTAAAATGCAGAAGATACATTCTAAGAGTTGTGGGGGCACAGGGGTGATGCCATAGTGTGGGCAGAGGCCCAGAGGCGCATCCTCTGCCCTGAGCAGTTGCTCAGAGACTGTTAGGCGTCCTGTGCCTCTTACCCACTGCTCCCACCTGCAAGGACAGAGCAACCCAGAGGGCTATTTGGAATCTTTTCACACAAATGATAGAAGTCCACCCAAACTAACGTAAACAAAATGGGAAAGCATTAGCTACAGGAACCGAAAAATCCATGGGGAGTTCTAAATTCTGACCAGGCTTCATCAAGAAAGCCTCCATGATCTCCCCAGGACCTGGTTTTGCTCTCCTCCATTTCTCTCTCCTGACCTGCCCTGGGGTCACGGAGTCTTCTCCTCGGAGCTCAGCTCAAGTCTCACATAGCTGGGTCCCTTGGTAAACTCCTATTCACCCACAAAAACCCAGATGAAAGGCCTCCTCTCTGCCTATGAAGTAAATCATCTTCTCTTTTCCATTGCTTCTGAACTAGGTAACTGAACTGTGATTGATTTATTGTCTATTCATCCACACGGCTGGGTTTGAATATCGGGGAGGTCAGCCCATCAACTGACCAGGGTTGGAACCATTCATGCACTCCAAGGCAGAGTCATTCCTATCACTGGGGGCAACTGAGTTTGTGTCTCAACACTCCGCTGGTTCTAAGCCCATGTCCCCATGCAATGTGGTGCTCCTGAAGGGTAGGCTGAGGCCCCCAACTTCTTGATCTCTAGCCACATTGCCAGCAGAAGCTGTGCAAGGACCCAGGAGACCAAGTGCACCACGGAGCTAGGAAAGGAGATTTTTCTCTACTTCTGTGCAGAACAGGCCCCTCTCAGGAGACCAGAGGGCAGGCAGCTCTGGAAGCCTGAAGACCCAGCCCCATCAGCACAGACAGTGGCCTCCCTACACCCCACTGGGGCATGACAACAGGGCAGTCAAGGGGCACCTCTAGAGGCTCTCCGAGTAGAGACAGTGACAGTGGGAGGGGAGCAGCCCTCATTCTGCAGCTTTCACCGACTGCAGCTATTGTTGGGATGGTGTTTGAGTCCACGTTAGACCCTCAAGGGATTCTTAGATTAGGAAAGGGCAGTTGCAAGGCACAGTTCCCTCAGGTTCTGGAGACACTCAGAGCTGAAGAGACCCAAGCTTACCTGTCACACTGTGTTTCCATCCACAGGCTGGTGAGACATTCAGAGACCAGCCTGGGGCACCCACCTCCCACCATCCTCACACCTGTCCCTAGCAGGTGGCTTGACACAGAGTCAGGAAGACAACCTGGCTCGTTTTGTAAGTAAAGACCCAGGCTCTTCTGACCCCCCTGTTCCTGGGCTGTTGGCCCAGGAACCCACTGCACTTTGCCTACCCAGATCTGTACCTGGGACACAAAGAGCTTGTCAGCACATTTTATTTTCTGTGAGCACATCAACTTTCTACATAGCATGGAGATTAAAGTGTGTCTAGACATCAGAAGTAGAGAAACTAATATCCAATTCTGCAAGTTTTACTGGTCTCACCCACGGTCACCTGTTGTCCCTTCCTGGGAATCACCTGAGGCCTGACTCTGTGTTCTCAAAGTCTTGTGCTTGCATCCCCAACACAAACACAAAATTGCAGTTTTCCCTCTGAGGACAGGAGAATTTGATCTCAGAATGGTGTTATCTTCCTCCAATCAGGACCTCATTCCTTTTCACAGAGTTCACAGATGGAGGTTTCCAAGACAAGGAAAGCCTTGGTGGTAATTAACATTTCCCTGCACTCTGGAAAACACAGTGTAGAGGTCTTTTTAAGGAGCTTCAGCATGAGAGATTCTGGGGGCGGGGGCAGCCAGGCATTAGCAGGAACCCCAGCGGGAACAGCAAGAATTCAGAGGAAAGGAGGTGTGCCAAGTTGAGAGGTGAGAGGGTGAGCCTTGAGGCAGGATCAAGGAGACCCCATGACAGGGGCAGGAGTCACCCCGGACCCCCTCCAGCAGGGCGATGGGTTGCTCTGAGCCTCTAGGGAGGCAGGGAGGGAAGGGAGAAGCAGGGAGGCACCAGGAACATTCTGCGGAGTTTGAAAGCCCTTCCTGGTCTTCTGGCTCTCCTGGCTTTCTGGTCCTGCCCATTCCCCAACACTGCTTTGATTAGATGGTCTCCTCCATCCCAGATGGTGATGAGGGAGGATCTCATGTGGCTGAAGGAGGGGGCACTCTAGGGGAGCAGCAGGAAATGGTGGAGGAGAAGTGGAAATTAATTCCTAAGAACATCAAGTGCTGTGCCTATGAGCTTGGGTTTTAACTGGAAGGCAAGAGAAGCCACAGAGGGCTTGGGGTTATTGTCTGAGTGTTTGTTTTTAACAGGGGGAACATGATGGGCGTATGCCTTGGCGGCGGCTCACTCAAGATGGATTGGAGGCAGCCTGAGGCAGGGGACCTGGGGAACAAGAGTGTTGCAGTGGTCAGGTGGGAGGTGAGAGTGGTCTGGAGCTGGCATCCAGGGCTGGAGAGGAGGAGACAGATCTCATCACACGGCAGCAGGCAGAACGCAGCAGCAACAAGAGGGAAAAAGGAAAGAAGTGGCTCTGCACTCGGCAGCCACTGAACATCCAGTGTGCGTCCACACCTGCTCTTCAACAGAACTTACCAGCTGTCTCAGGAGATCAGCTTGGGCATCTCTGATTGTCAGATGGACAGAGAAACATGAGGCAATGTCATGTCCAAACCTGGAAGAGGTCAAGGGATGTTTCTGAGGCAGAACTGACGGTTTCTGTGATAGCACAGGCGTGGGGAGGGCTGGCAGCGAAGGAGAGAAGACGTTAGCATTTTCCGAATCCCTCTTCTCCCGTAGGCTCTGGCTGGGTCCTTCTTTCCCACCCTGATTCACCCTGCATCCTAATGGCTGACCCGCTCCTCTCTACTGTGTGTCCCTGGGGAAGTCACTTGTCCTCTCTGAACCTCAGTTTCCCTGTCTGTGAGGTGACGAGCTTGAACAGGGAAATAGAGCTCCCACCGGATGAGTCGATGTGCCCACCTCCCCAGAATCCTGGACACCCAGGATCACTGCTTCTTATGGATGAATCCTGAAGCACAGACTCCTGCTTCTGCTCCTTTCTGTTCCCGTGTGACATCAGCAGTCACCAAGCAGAACAGCTGTTCTCTACGTCACTTGCATCTGCTCAAGGCCCTGCTGGGGTTCCCACTGTCAGCTGCCTCAAGCCATCAGCATCAGCATCAGACATCCCTACTCAGTAGTTTTACCACTGGCCACCTCTCCCAACCCTACCCTATAGGAGATTCCAGGCAAAGTAGATCTTCATTGTGCTCCCAGCACCCTAACCCCACCCTCACCCTGCCAGGGCTTTGCTTTTGCTGTATCTCTTCCCTCTTTTCTCCTCTCCCTTCTGAGGAACTCCTATGCATCCTTCAAAGCCCAGACTTCATCTCTTTGGTGAAATCTTTTCCAGGCAGAATGAATTGCTCCCTTAATTCTGCCCCTCAAGCTGAGAGGTAAACACGTTCTGAGCACATAATAGGTGCCAGGCTTTCTCCTTGTCCATTACTGCAACATCTCACTTAATCCTCACCACCACCCTGTAAGACAGAGATCATTATTGTCTACTGTACAGATGAGGAGACTCAGGCTCGTAACTTGCTGAGGCCACACAGCCACAAGTAGTGGAGCACCTGCCTCTGCACTGTTTGTAATTATCTGTGTGGCACGCAGCTTCTGGCATGCCCGCAATGACCCCAGCCTCCTGTACTCATGGTCTTATGTAATCCCCACCCCTTGAGTGTGGGCTGGATATAGTGACTTGCTTCTAATGAATACAATGTGACAAAAACAATGGGGTATCACATCACTTATGAAATTAGCTTATGAAAGACTGACAGCTGTCTCACTCTCTGTATTATTATTTTTAGCTTGTATGCTGTCATGAAGCAAACTGTCATGTTGGAGAGGCCCACAGAGCAAAGAACTGAGGACACCCTCTGGCCAACAACAGCAAGGAAGGGAGGCCCTGAGGCCCTCAGTCCAGTGGGAAATTAGATCCGGGCAACAACCACACGAGCTTGGAACCAGGTCCTTCCCCAGTTGAGCCTTCAACTATGACCACAACCCTGGCTAATGCTCTGATTACAACCTCTATGCAACCCTGAGCCAAAAAACCTGGTTAAGGCATGACTGGATTCCTGACCCACAGAAGCCATGAGATCATCAATATGGGTTGTTTTAAGCAGTTAAGTTTTGGGGTGACACATCGCAAGTCAGGAGATAACTAATACAATCTGTTTCTTCATCTGAATCTCTAGGAACTGCAGGCAGGAGTCATTTCTGAGTCACCTGTATTGCAAGTACCAAAAACAGTGTCTGTAAGTATGAATAAATGTCTATTGTTGAAGGAATGCATCAGTCAACTAATTCCCACTTCCATGCCTTTGTTCATGACAGTCCCCCTGCTTGAGATGCCTTTCCCACTTTTTTCTGCAAAGTACCTTTCATGTCCACAGCCTGTCTCTTCAGGGAAGCCTTTGTAAGCATGTACTTCCCCAGAATATCTTTGCATGCCTCTGTTCACCTTCCTGGAGTTTCCCCATCACACACACACACTCACACACACACACATACACACATGAGATGCACATCCCCAGAGGGCTGGACCTGCCTCATTTGGCCTCTTCCCCCAGAGGACCAGCCCTTGTGCTTCACAGGAAAGTGCTCAAGATTCAACTTGATCCTCCAAACTTAGCCCCATTTGGATTAATGACAAATCCCACCACCTATGTCTGCAGTGTCAGCTCCCCCATATCTCTCCTGCAGGGGGCCAAGAAATGAACAGGGACCCCAGGGTCAACCAGACCCCCTCTTGCCACTTCATGAGCTGAGTGGCCTGGGACAAGTCAATCATCCTCAAGAACGCAGACTCCCCTCCAGGATAGTGGGAGCAGCTGTGTCTATGTTGGGGGAGAGTGTGGGATTGATGGGAGGTGGCCCTGGCACATAGTAGGTGCTCAGCAAACCTCAACACCCACCTCTCTCAACAAAGCCAAGCAAACTGTAAGCTGCATCTAATGCAGAACCAACAATGAAAGAAGCTTCTGCGTGAATCCTTGATCAGAGCAGCCTCGGGTCCCCAGCCCCTCTCCTCAGAGGCCCCAGCCAGGCCTCAGCCCACCTCAGCTTACCTCTCCCATCACAAAGTGTGTGGTTTGTGCACAGTCACACTTTATACTTACTATGTAGAATAAATCTTCCAGCCTGTTCAAATTTCAATTAAAAAAACTTCTCCCCCAGAGGAATGGCTGCACTCGGCAAAGGTCACACATAAAACATACTGTACTGGACCGGAAAGGAGGCGAGGGCTGGATAAGCAGCAGTTGCCATTCATTAGGGGAAATCACAGCCTCTCCTTTCAAGTAGCACTTGCTCTCCCAAGGCTCCAAAGCCCAGATGACTGCACTTTCCCTCAAAAGGCACTGCTTCTTACAGTAAGGGTGTGAGTTGCCTTTACAGAGCGCTGCCTCCTCAGGCCCATGCGAGCCCTGCACCACGAGAGGATCATTGCTCCCACTGCAGGGATGGAGACACGCAGGCTGAGAGGTGCAGGGGCTCGCCCAGGATCACACACAGCAGGAAAGGGGGGGCTGGGCTTTGAACCCAGGTATCTCTGGCTCTAGGGCCCATTCTCCTGCTCCCAGGGAACGTGGGAAGATTATAGCAGGAAAGGTGAGCAGAGAAATCAGCCCAATCCAGGCAGATGCTTCCTAGACTTTGGGTTCAACTGACTCTTCTGCTCATTTGCATATATTTGCATGCCATGAGGCCTAAGTACAGGCTAAAAAATTCCAAAAACAAAAAGCCATCTATGAACTAGTACAATCCACCGTGTATTTAGCTGCATGACGTCTTCAGAGCACTATGACACAGAGAACAGATTCTGAAATGATCCATCTCATGGCCTCCAAGGGTGGCAGAGCCCACCTCGCTGGAAACAGCACCACTGTCTCCTGGCCCCACCTACCTTTCTCCCTGTCAGAAGCAGGAACTCAAGGGAGTGTCTCTATGTGTTGCTTTATCCTCTGCACCTCTTTATCTTTACCAGCTATCCTGGAGGGAAGTCTGAGCTCCTGAGGGTGATTGACTAGACCCAGGCCACTCAGCTTGTTAAGTGGCAGGAGGGGGATTTGAACCCAGGTCTAGTTGACCCTAGGGTTCCTGCTTTTTCTTTTATCTTCATGTGTTCTTCCACCATGAAACCAGAGCTGCAAGGAGCAGGATGGATAACTAACTGGAGGCAGAGCCTTCTCCCAGCCCAGAGCCACAAGGAGGCTCAGACAACTCCCCATGCCCAGAGGTGAAAGGACTTCCTGGGCAGAGTGAGGACAGGTGATCTGGCCCAGGACACACAGACACCACTGAGAGGTGGCAGGCTCCCCTCCGATGGGCGACTCTGGACTCCCCCTAGGGTCCACCCATTAATGCCCTGCCCCTGAGTGACCTGGGAGGAGGAAGCTGGGTGGGGACCTGGGGGACTTGAGGCCTAAATGAAGTCACACTGGGTTCTTTAAACTGCCCAGCCCCCTTCACAGGCACAGGAGGGATCATGGCAGCTCACAGCAGAGGCCAGAGTCATGCACGGGTCGGGGGCTGAAGGAGGGCTGGGCGGTGAATAAATGCACTGAGGAAGGGGAGCCTCAGGTATGATGAGGAATAAACCCACGCCTGGTGAATGAGGGCACAGGTCCTGAGTAGGGGGGCGGGGGAATGGGAGAGAAGAATGAATGACCGCCTGGGGAACAGGAGACAGAGTGAAGCCCGGGTGTGAGGAAGCTGGGGCCGCCTCTGAGCTGCCTCCTTCAGTCTGTGCTGCTGCCCTGCACGAGAGCCACCAGCATCAACCCTGTCCTGCAGGAGGAGCACAGGCACAGAGAGGTTAGGCACCATGCCCCACATCACACAGCTCACGGGGGCAGAGCTGAGATCCCAGCCTCCCGTGTCCCCACAGCGTGCCTCCGGCTGCTCCCCCACATCTACCCTGGGCTGGTGCCGGGGCCCAGGCTCATCAGAAGACTTGGCCTCCTTTATTCCCCAGTTTGCATTTGAAGTGAACTTAATGAGATCCAGCCCTTTATGTCAGAATAGAACTGTGCCAGACCCGTCTAAACTGCCCTCATTTTCCGGTGCTGGGTTTCAGCATCAAATCACTCCATGTGCTCAGGGCTGGGGTCTGGCTGGGCACGGACCTCGTCTTTCTGATGATTGTTTCTGGTGTGCTTTCACTGGTTCCACTTTTCTGCCCTGCCTGGCTGGTGGGGTCCCAGGAGGCTGGGCAGCTGCACTCTCTCCCCAGGCTGAGACTGGGCACCAAAGGAGGGTGGAGGGTCTCGGCAGGAGGCTACCTCTGCCTGCCATGGCTCCCAGTGCCCTCACCCCACCATCCTGGGTGGTGGCACCAGGGCACACTGCCCCCAGACCAGGCCTGCACTTTGCCTCCACATCCTGATACTCCGAGTCCTCAGGCGCTCCCAGCTCCCAGGCCTTGGCACAGGCTGTTCACTGCACCTGGAATGCCTTTCCCAGATCTTCTCCATCTGGAGAAATCCTGCTCATCCCCCAGGCCCAGGGATGGAGGGACAGGAGGAAATTAATACATTTTAACCTGACTATGCCAAGGGCTGTCCTGGGAGGTGAGTGCCCTTCGTGAATCCCAACACAGTCCCATACCAATCACACAGAGGGGGCTTCATAAGCCCATTTCACAGATGGAGAAACTGAGGCTCTGAGGCATTGAGTAATTTGCCCAAATTTGTCCCATGGTCAGTGACAGGGCGGGGATAACTCTGACCAGTCAGCGACCAGGTGGCCCACAGACCAGCCTTGTCTGCCCACTCCTGGCTCTGGGCGTTCTTTCAGCCCCTGAGAAGGGGCGTCACCCCTCCCTTCATGCCCACCCAGGATGCGGGGCCTCCTTCTTCCTCCTTTCATCTAGGTTCTCCCCATCCTCCTCTGTCCCTCACTGGTCCCCTCTGGAAGGAGGTGCCCCTCCCTGGTGTCCAGGCCCCAGCCTGAGCAGTCGGCTCCGGCCTTGGTGAACAGAGGTGGCTTCAATGGCTGCTGTGTCCATGGCCAGTGTCCAGGCTCTGCCTCGGAAAAGGACAAGACCCTCCAGCCCAAGGGTCAAGCTGGCTCTCGTGTTTGTCAGGAAAAACTTGGCTTCTTCAACAGTGTCAGGTTCATCATTTTTCACATTTAGCTCCTCAGGGGAGTGGGGTGGGTGGGGGGAGGCAGGAAGTGTGGGCAGAAGGTGGGGTGGAATATGTGGAAGCACATTTAGGTTCAGCATCAACAGATCTGCCAAAGAGTGGGGCAGACTCCCCTGGCAGGGGGTGACCTCCTAATCCCTAGGAGGATTCAAGCTCTTTCTCAAGGAACACTGAAGAGAAGACTTCCCGCATGACCAGGGGGAGCTGGGCTAAGGTCACGTCCTGTGCTGAGATGCTGATTCCACGACGTTTATTTCAGCTCCACACTTCTCCCAATTGTTCTGTGATTCCAGGGGTCTGGGCTGCGGGTGAGGCTACAGGTCTTCTCCGGAGATCCCTTCATTCTGGGAGTCTTGGGTCCGTGAGTCCACAAATGATTCTGGGGTTCTGGGATTCTGGGATTCGGAGGTTCCGTGAAAGGGAGCAGACGCTCAGACTCTGTGATTCAAAGCTTTTATGAAAGTGTCTTGGAGCTCGTGAAAGAAGCTCTGGCTCCGAGATCCCATGTGTGACAACTGCCATGGAGGGCACTGCAAGATCTGAAAATCCTCCGCCCGAGTGCGGGAAGGAAGGTTCCAGGACCCTCTCCTCCTGTTTCAGCATCTGCAGGAGGACATTGGGCCAAAGGTCTCCAAGCTCCTCTCGGCATCAAAATGCAGGGTCCTGGTCACTGACTCCAGATTCCCTCTCCCAGGGCTCACCCCAGTCTCCCCCTCCCAGCACCTTCATGTCTGAGTGGGTTAAATGGACCCTGAAGCCCCAGGTGACAAATCCATGAGCCCAGCTCTTGGCAGATGCGTCCCAGCTAAACAAGCAGCTGCTGCCGGGGTTGCTGTTTTCCTGATGTATTAATTATGAGGAGCGAGCCTGGTAGGCGGCCTTCGCTGACAGGAGTTTTCGGGTGCATCCTTGGCATGAGCAGCTTGGTAACCAGGAGCCAGGAGCCCCCTGTTGTTTTGAGTCTGTTTATTCTTCTGATGGACTCGCCCTGCCCCGCTGTGGAGGTCTTCTCCTGTATTTCCCCGTTTAATTGGTTGTATTCTCAGTGGGCTCTGAGCAACCGCTGTCCTGCCAGGGTCAGTTCTAGTTTCTCTAGAAAATAATGATTCCCTGGCAGGGGATAAATGGGAGAATAGGCAGGGAGGGGCTGGAATTCTGGAGGAAGCCAGATCTGCGCTGGGTCTTCCAGGACATCCCAGGGCGGCCCCCTCTACTCTCACCCCAACTTCAGCAGCTCCCAAGCAGGAAGGTTGGAGTCCCAGGGTCACCTGCTGCAGAAAGGAAACCAGAGCCCGGAACCCAGTAGACTTGGTGGGAAAGAGACAAGCCACTCCCGTCTTCGCTCCTCAGGGGCCTCCCCTGAGACAGTCCCGAGTTGGCCTGGCCTGGGCCCTTGCGAGCTGGTGGGGAGGCTCTGATGGTCACCCCAGAAAAAGTGGGACAGAGGCTTCCACAGGCTATGCAGATCCAGGCTCAAGGCTCAGATAGTTCCAGACTTTCCAGGCTGAGGCTCAGGGACCCGGAAGGCCTGTGCACTGGTGACCAGGACCCAAGAACCACTCCTCCCACCCTCTGCCTGTTTAATGACAGTCTCTACTCCCACCCCCCAATTGACGGGGCTCCTTGACAGCAGGGACCTTGTCTTCCTTGTTCAGTGCCATGTCCCTCCACTGGAGCCTGACACAGGGCTGGGAACTGTGAGTGGGGTGGGAGGAAGACGGCTGGGGGAGTTCCGTGATCTGTCTACCAGCCAGGCCCTCTATACATAGCGCACGGACACACACATGAACACACGTGCATGCACACACACACACCTGTGCCCCGTCAGTGCTTCGCCCATAAGCTGCTCTCTCACCTGTCTGTTTCTGCCCCTCTCCCCATTAGACTATGACCTCCTCTCAGAAGGACCAGCTTCCTGGGGCCCTGTTTCCCCCACATCAGTGAAGAATGCCTGCTGGTTCAACTGACATTCCTTTAACCCTTCTCTCTCCATCGTGCCCAGCCTGGGGTTGTATGATAAACGTGGCAGGAACTGAAAAACTGCTGGTGAAATAACATGTAAAGAAAGGAAAGAAGTGAGTGACCACAAGTACCTGGACATGTGCACACCTGTGCGGGAACTGCACAGCAGACTGGGGTCTGCCGAGGGTCAGGCCCTGTCGCCGCCCCCACCCCTACTGTAGGCAGGCCCAGCTGCAGGGCCACCAGAGAGGGAGGGGGCACTAGAGAGAAGCAGTGGGCAGTGACTGGGCCCACGTCCAAGGTCAGGCTCTGTGCTAGGGAACTTACAGATTCACTCGACAGCACTTACTGAGCACCTACTGCATGCGTTGTTCTAGTACTTGTGGCCATCAGAAAACAAAACAAAGATCCTTGCCCTCTGGGAGCTGACATTCCAGCGGGGCAGTCAGGTGATAAATAGTAAACATAATACATAATTAAGTTATAAGGAATATTGGGGGAATGTGGAGGCACGTGGTGGAGGCAGGGTTGAGAATTAAATGAGGTGGCTGGGAAGCCTCCAGCCTTGAGGCACAAGGTTTGGGTAAAAACTTGTCCTCTTGTTTCATCATCAAAACTCTACTTATAGAGGAGGAAGAAGAGCCTCAGAGAGGTTGACCATGAGCCCAAGGTCACACAGCACAAGGTAAAGGCAGGACTTTCTGCCCACAGTGACCTGGAAAGGACGGTGCCCCCAATTCTGCCACACTCCAAGCCCCCACAGGCATTACCCCCAGTGGGTCTTTGCACCCTACTGGGGGTGGGGACAGAGGGGGTGCACTGGACAGAGCAGGATTCGAACCCAGGTTTCCTGGAATGAAAAGCCTTTTGCTCACTATGAGCTGCCACTTGAAAGGAAGCCACAATGAGCCCAAGGTAGGGTCTCAGGCGGCCTGTTGGTGGTCCTTCCCAGGAACCTCAGCTCACTGCTAGATCCAGGCATTGAATGAAACCAGGCAGGAGCTGATGCCAGGGACAGCATGACTCACTGTGGGAGGATCAAGGAGGGACATTCTGAGGCCCGAGGCCCAGACAGACCTTCCAGGCTCAGTGTCTGGGCTCAGAGGCAGCTGGCCTTTGATCCAGGTCCCAGACATAGGCTGCCTCTGATGTGCAGACGATGCCTTGTGAAGCCAGATGCCATCAGGGAACAGATCAGCACTGTGCAGCCTCATTACTGATCTGACCTATTTTCCACTTCCCTCACCGGGAGCTGAGGTGGCTGCTATAGTAACAGCACAGACAGAGGTGACAGAGGCAGCTCCCAGGACACCGTTTTCCACCGAAACAGAAAAAGCTTATGGGCCCTTTGGGGCAAAAAGGCCCAGCTCTTCCTCCTACCGCTGCAAGCCCTTCTCCTCTCCCAGCCTCAGTTTTCTTCTATGAAATGGGATCCAATATGCCTCTCTCCTGAGGCTGCAAAGATGCAAATCCTAGCATAGGAAGCCTGTGTGTGTCAGCTCTCACGGTCTTGTGTCATTTTGTATCATTTACTAGTGTTTCCACTGATGGGCTGTGGGCTGCAACGGGGTGCAGGTGTGTTGTCTGTGGCACCAGATAGAGGCATTAATTCATTTATTCAACAAGTGCATTTACTGCGCGCCTGTCTTGAGCTGGACACTGAGTGTGGAGACCGGGCAGAGCAGGGGCTGTCTGGGAGGCAGAGTTTAGTTCAAATCAGGAAATGATTTACCCGCAGTCACACTCATCCAGTGGGACACCTTAGACAGCCTGGCTTTGCTGGTGCTGGAGTTTGGGGGACGTTTATATGGATAAAGTGCCTACTGTGCACCAGACATAGGCACTTCCACCAAAGCACCTTACTGAGCCTTCACTAGGAGCCTGGGAGCATCAACCCCACTCACAGATGGGACAGGAGGGAGCAGGGGAGGGGAGGGACTTGCACCCAGGCCTGGGCAGACGCAGGGTGGCCACTCAGAATCCCCCAGAGTCTCCCTGAAATGCCAGTTTCAGGGCTCCTCACCCACTTCAAGACAGCATCTCCAGGCTGGGACGTGGGAATCTGCACTTTGAAGTTCCCCAGGGAACTTGAGGAGCTGTGGGAGACAGCCCACACCCTGGCGGGGCGACGGGGAGGAAGTCACTTTGACCTGGTGTAGGTTTTCCATGAGGGAGGAAAGGAAGCTGTGAATGTGGAGGAGAGACTGACTCCTTCTTGAAGCCCTGGTGGAATTGTATCACCGGAGCCTCGAACCTGGGCCCAGACCCTGTGCTGCAGTAGCCACAATGGTGCAGCTTCGTCTTGAACAGCGAGGACACCCGATCCGTGCTCTGCACTTTGCACACATCCCCTTAGTTCACAGTCTCCCCCCAGCGAGGGGGAATCATTCTCCCCATCTCCCAGGGGAGCAAACTGAGCCCCAGAGCTGCAGTCACATGGCCATGGCCACAGGGCACGCCAGGGACAGAGCCTACTCACGCCAGGGCTCTGGATGGCAGAGTCTGTGGTCTCTCCAAGGTGCCCGAGAGACTAATAGGTCTCAGGAGCCCCTTGGCCACCTCTGCTTGACCTTCCCAACATTACCCCACCCCACCCAGCCAGGCCATGGGAGAGGCAGGCTCCAAGCAAGACCTGCACGGAGGGTGTACTGGGTGTGCCCTGCTGCAAGGCCCAACTGTCCCCTCTCACGGGGCAGTTTCTTTGGCTGGTCACATAGGCCACTAAGCAGGTTAAGGTGCCCACAGTGTGACTGCTGGGTGCCTGCGGGCTCCCCTGGGGAGGGACCTGTCTTCCTGGCTGCTTGCTATCAAAGGTGCAGACCCCTCGGCACTGGGTTTCTGGGCTGCAGTGTAAATGACCACGTGTACAGTCGCCGTCTGGACTCCCTGCACCTGCTGATGGGACTTGGGGGTAAGGAACTGGCCCTATGGTGCTGATGGCCCTATTGTTTGCTGAGCTGGTGGTGATAAACTCTGTTGATTATATTTCTCTAATCTATTAAGTCTCTCTCCATTCAGCACCTGTGGAGTTGCATGGTCACCTCCCCTTTGGAGCTGGTCACTCTTTTCTATCCCCTTGCAGTCAGAGTTCTTTCCAGGATATTTGGCTTGGAGACATTCACAACCTGATTCAGGGACCAAAACGTGGCCATTTGGAAGGAGAAACTGGAGAGAGTGGGGGCTAGAGGGGCCATCCTTCGGGTAGCTCCTGCTCAGCCTCCGCCCACCCTCAACAGCCAGGTCTGAGCTGCCTCCCCTGGTGTGCAAATCCTTTGCACAGTTGGAGGCCGGGGCCACAGTCAGTACCTGGGGACCTTCCCAGACATTTCAGGGTGAGGGAGTGGGAACTAGAGAAGGCAGTTGCCACCCAATCCAGAGTCTTCAGTGGGGGAGGTTTAAAGGGACTGATTCTTTCGCCCTGTGCCTCCCCAGGTCACAGAGACGAAATGAGCTGTCTTTGATTGCCCCTGTGCCCCACTGTGGACTGGAGCCCCACTTCTTCAGAACACAGCACACCGAAGCCCAAGCGGCCTTCAAACTCATCTTATCTGGTTTGCGGGATCCATTTTACAGATGAGGAAACTAAGGCACAGAAAGGTTCACCAGACAGCAGCAAAGAGGTACTTGAAATAGCAGAAACTTCTGAGACAACAGGCCTGGTGTCTAATTCCAGTCACATCTCGAGTGTTTCAGCCAGTCTTGCACCTCAGAGTCTCTATTCAGCAACTGTAAAATGCTCAGCCCCTCTCACTGCATTCTATACCTAGCCCAGGGTCCAGCATACATCTGTCTGCCTTAGTTCCTTTGCCTATAGAGTGGGTCTGTAAAATGGAGCCCTGTGAAGTTCAAGTTAGGAAATCCATGTAAAGCACCTAGCACATGGTAGGTGCCCCAAAACGGTAGCTCATACAGGACCGAGCCTTTCCTGACCCAAATCCCTGGATATTGCATCCCAGTGATCAAAGCAGCCCCTCCCTATGCCATCACACCTGAGGCCAACCGAGCCCCGTGGCTGAGCCTCCAAGCCCTAAGGCGGCTCTGAAGAGGTGGGTGCAAGCTTCTGCACAGAAGCCCCATCCCCACATCTATTTTCTCCCCTGTTAATTGCATTCACACTGGGAACAGATGGGGCAGTTGAGCCTTTCCCCACTTTCACAGAGTATAGTCCAGGAAATAACCATGTAATTAAAGAGGAGAAATGTAAAACAACACTCTCACTGGGACTTTAGACCACCCCATCTTCTCTCCTTGTAAATTAATTAGCGAACTGCAACTGTGAAGACAAACCCCTTGTTGAAACCCGGTAACCAATTCACTGTGGGGCCAAGAGACTCCCACTGTAGTACAAGGCCTGAAAAGGGAAAGAAAAAGAGCACTAATTAGTGCAGTCCTGTTTATCTACACAAAAATAAAAATATAAAAATACTGGTTGCAAAACAATTTGCTGGCTGTCAATAGACTGTGTCTACCCCGGGGAGACCCTGGTTTTGCTTCTTTCTGGAATTTGTTTATAACCTTCTGTTAATGAAACCTGATCAGGGAGAGACGTGGAAATTATGTAGAGAGAATGGACTTCGTGAGGACCTGGAGCAGACCTGGGAAGAACTGGGATGGGTTCGTGGCAGTAGCTTGGGTTGCAAGGTGTCAAGACACTGACCCTGCCTTGCTGGGAGCTTGGCGATAGGGCCCTTGTGGAATCAAGCCTTCACACGGGGAATGTGATCTACAGGATGGCAGGTGTGTGAGGATGGCTGTTCCAGAAGATTCCATATAGGTCGGGCTCCCTAGAAGCAGAGTCTGAGACGGGGCTGTGTGGGGATGTTTGGAATTGTGGAGGGCACAAGCTCAGGAGAAGGGGAGTCAGGGAAGCAGTGGAGAGCGGGCAAGAAGCCAGGCCAGGGCATGGGCTCAGTTCACCCAAGGGGAGTTCTGGAGGCTCGTGTGTGGCACCACATGGCTGTCCCGCCTCGGGCAGTGAGATGGGTCTTTTGCATCCTGTGTCAACCAGTCATCACTTGCGGTTGCCCCCAGTGGCAGTTCCAGGCAGTCAGCTCCCTCAGCTGAGGACAGTTCTCTAGACAGGGCACACCTGTGAGCCATTGGCAGCTGACACTCCACAGCTGAAGACGGGTGCACTGTGCTAGCTGGATACTAGGCGGCGCCCAAATGCCACCACTCCCGTCTGTGACTCTGTCACCGACATCTACCTCTTGAGCATCTGGCTCAGCCTCAGAAACACCCCTCTTCATTTTCCTTGGGGAACCACCAGCCCTGACAGACCTTGAGAGTCCTGCAGAAATCTTCAGAATCAGGGCAAGTTAGGGAAATCATCCCACCCCAGATCCAGGGATGAGCTGAGCCCCATATCTGGCCATGAGCCCCATGCCTGGCCAATGAGAATCTTGCATCCTCCTGGACACAGTGATCAGCTGAAGGAAGACCCAATCAAAGCCAATGGGACTGAACTGAGGGGGTGGCCATACGCATAGCTGGCAGGCATGAGGGCCATCTCAGTGGAGACCAGAGCCAAGAGTGGTCTGGAGAACATTGCTGAGCCCACCAGGACCTCCAGTCAGGGGATCCCATCAACTCCTTTCTGCTTAAGCCGGTCAGCATGGAGTTTCTGTCCTTTCCAACCCAGTGCTTTAACTCACCCCCATTCTGACCCGCAATGCCTATGGCCCGGTTCCCTGGGCCATTTCTCACGTCAGCTGCATCTTACGCTCTCCTTTGTGCCATGGGGCGCCCCGGGTAGGGAATCCCCCACCTTTCCCTCCACCCTCACGAAGGACTGAGTCCTAGGTGTACCCATGCACCCCCCTTTGTGGCTTTCATGGAAAATCCTGAGGCAGGACACCAGATGCTTATAGACCTCACTCTCCACAGCTCAGGCCATCGTAGGTTCAGGGCCAGGTCTGACCAGGTCAGAGGACCCAGCAGCAGCCTCAGGTCCACCAGCTCTAAGCCCCTGAGCTGTAGACTCCTCCAGCCTTTGCCCTGGGGATCCCTCCCTAGCACGGCTCTGATTGTGTTCCTCCATCAAGCACCCTCCCCAGAACCCCAACCTGCCTAGCAGAGCCCTCATACCCTCTCCAGCCTCCACCAGCCCTTTCCTATAGGGTCCTCTCTTGTCCTTCTGCCCTCAGGACTGATGGGCCCAGCTCCAAGCTGAATGTTGCCCCATGGCCAGGACTGTCTTCTGCCCTCTGTGAGCCTGGAAGAGGGAGAGCGAGGAGAGAGGCCCTCACTGTGTGCCCAGGGTTCACACTCACGATCCCAGGCATGAAGCCCGCTCAGCTCCTTAGTACTAACGTCCTGAGTGCTGCTTCAACCCGGGAATCACAACTCCGCTGCCTTTCAGGGCCAGTAGATCCTGCAGGTGAGTCGTTACACACTTGGAAGAGGATCCTGGCCTCCTTGGCCTCCAACCTGCTGGGGGCTTCTGCATTCAGAGCCGTGGGGGCAGCAGGGGAGCCCTTCATCATCCTATTGCAGAGCACTGCAGACAGCAGGGGACTCTGTGGGCAGATTCTGGTACCCTGCACCCCATCCCCGACTTCCTCCCGCCCCGCCAGTCCCCTCTCCCTCCAAGGCTGTTCCAGCACATTACCTGATGAAGTGGCCTCACTCCTGGTGCCTCCTCATAGCAGGCAGGCGGGAGGGGGCTGGGGGAGCTCTCAGGAGAGACTGGATGAGCAGCGGGCAGAGAGGGGAGTGCGACCGGAATAATAGTAAATAAGTGCACAGCACTTTTCAGTTTGTGCGGGTGTACTGTACTGGGCTTTGTGTTTATTCACCCATGGCCCCATTTGAATTCGACAACAACCTGTGACATTGTACTAGCATCGTCACGATTTTAGGCTGTGGATATGGGCACAGAGAGGGAAAATGATGCCCTCAAGGTCAGACAGCCAGGAGGTAGCAGAGCAGGGATGCACACTCGGTTCTAATCACAGCAGCCCACATTTATTGAGCGCCCACTGTGTGCAGGACTGTTACTCGCACAGTGGGGCCCTTATTCCTTGTGGCAACCCTCTGAGTCTGGGACCATTATTATCCCATTTTAGGACAAAGAAACTGAGGCACAGAGAGGTCATGGTACTTGCCCAAAGTCACACAGCTACATCCTTCTTGTCCTCAGACCCCACTCCTTCCATAGTAAGATGGAATTGGGGTTTTCCAGGGAAAGGCCCACACCTCCTAGGTTCCCAGTCCTTGTGTCCTTGGTCCCCAGTAAAGCTGTCCTCCTCCTCTCATCCCAAGAGCCTGGGGTCAGTGTGGGGCACAGGGCAGAGCTGCTGTAGCTGGAGAGACAGATTCCTGAGCACAAGGAGCTGGCAGCAGATTGGATCAACACCCAGGCAGGCTGAGTTTCCAGTGCTGGATCTAACACGTATGTGCTCTGTGGCCTGGGGGCCACCCTTCCCCTCGCTGGGCCCCCATTCCAAGGCTTCCAGAACTCAGGGACAGTGTGGACCCCCTCTGAGTTCCCTGCATTCATGGCAGGGAGGAGCAGATACCAGCCCCTCCTTCCTCTCCTCCTTCCTCTCCTGTCCCAGGAGGGGGCGCCCTGTGGAATAGTCTCACCTCCGGGATCCTTCCTCCATCTCTCCTCAATGCTTGTCCAGTCTTCACTCCAACTGGAAGGAATTGAACTGGGAACTTACTGAACACCTGCTGTGTCCTGAGGCACTGAGGACACCTTGCAGTCTTCCAACACTTCCACCCCCTTTTGAGGTGTGGGACTATCATCCCTATTTCACAGATGGGGAAACCAAAGGCTTGGAGAGGTCGAGTGATCCAAGAACACCAGTTAGGAAGTAGCAAGGCTGGAATTTGAACCCAGGTGTCTGGCTCCAAAGCTCACTTTCTCCAGCCTCCTGCTGCCTTTCCCTTGCAGTGCCTGGTGGGATTGTGACGGAGCCCTGACCTCCACGCCACTGGAGAATATGTCTTCCTTAGGTGAGAGGAGCCCCAGGAACCCAACAGGTGTATCACTTAGGACAATTGTGTATGTATGGGGTGGGGGAATGTGCCAGATGGTGTGCATGTGTGTGCAAGTCAGGGAATGCCCACGTGATCATCCCACCATAACTCCTCGGGGCTCATGGCAAACGTCTCTTGTCAAGTCCCCCTGTGACCTGGCGTCACTCTCATGGAGGCATCTCTCCCTGGTGGCAGCCTCTGAGTGTGTGTCATTACTCTTCTGTATCAGGATTCGGATGCCCGGGGAGGTGGCTGGTTTGTAGGCACACAGCAGTACCTGCTGGAGCTGAGAGTGTCCATGGGATCCCCTTTTTCTGCAATGGTGTGTGCACCTGTGACGGGTCGGCCCTTATGTGTTCAGTAGAAGGAGGAAGCCCAGGGGTCCCCAGAAAGCCCCCCAGGAAGGAAGCATGTTGTCCTGATGCCTTGAGGGTCCCTGACTCCCTCACCCCTTTCCCTTTATCCCTCTGGGCCTGAGTTTCCTTAGCTGCATACTGAGGAGCACCCTGTCTGTCTTGCAGGCTGGCTGTGAGGGTTCCATGTGACTACCCAAATGCACTTTGTGAACAGAGCGAACATGCCAGAACATGCTTAACCACAGGCCAGCTTGGAGCCCATCCAGAGGCCCTGCCCACTCTACCCAGGTGGATGGTGTCTTCCTCCTTGAGGAGTGGTCACAAGTGCTGGTTCTATCTTCAGAGTCATGGGTTCAGAGCTGGCTCTGCTGAGTCACCCCAGACAACATCCATCATCACCCTGAACCTCAGTGCCCCCTCTACCACCAGGGCAGCCCCTTACGTCCTTGAACCACTCCTGCTGGTCAGAAGGATGTCCTGACCTCTGACCAAATCCATATCAGGACACAGGTCCCACTCTAGAGTCTACTGTGCACGTGTGTGTGTCTGTGTACACGGGGCAAGGCTGACCTGCTCAGACACTGGCAGCTCCTCCCACAGCACAGACGACTCTCAGGTCCTCACAGGCCCCTTCTCCAGCCGGGCAGCCCCAGCTCTGAGACCCACCACCCCCGGGGCACCTCCTTTGGACCAAGCCGTGTGCTCGGTTCTGAACACAGAATCCTCACGACAGCCCTGAAAGTAGGAGCTCTTATCACTCCCACTTTACTAATGAGGAAACTGAGGCTCAGAGAGGCCAAGGGACTTGTGGGAGGTCGCAGAATGTGCTGGAGCTGGGATACAACCCAGGCCCCTGCTGACTCCACAGCCTGCCAATGCTACTCTATCTTCCATCTCTGTCTTCTCCTACTCTGCAAGCCTTCCAGAACATTCCTACCGCACCTGTGCTGGTTTTCCCTCCCTCGAAGAGCAGGCCCAGAGGGGCCAGGCCCGCCCTGAGGACAGTGGGTGTCTCACTTCCTCCTCCCTGGAAGGCTCCTTACCTTACTGTTTCCTGACATGAGCTTTGCCAGCAACTCAACACCCAGCAACTCGCTCAGCTCCTGTAGGGGCTGTAGACAGGCAGCTCTCCCTCCCTGCTGCTTGTGCAGTTAATTTTCAAAACCAGATGCAGAACTTTTCAAAGAATCTGTAGTAAATTCCATCTGCTTAATCTCGCATTGAGCTCAGCTGGACGCCAACAGTGTTAGGTGTCCCTCCCGAGTTCCATCTTCTGGGAATCCGGTTGGTTTGTTTCTGTAGCTCTTCTTCCAGGTAGGCCAAGAGTCCTCGGCTGGGAAGAGAGCCTGTGGCACACCCCCAGAGACCGCCCTCTAGGCCAGCATCCGCTCACTGACTGGTCATCTCTGGGCTCCATGTTCAGCCAGCCTGTCCGTGGTCTTGTCTGTCTTCCCTGTGGCTTGCTGGCCTGTCCCTCCTTCTCTCTCTGTTCCCTTCCCCATCTCTCTCTCTCTCCTTGTTATTGTCCCTTTCTCTTTTCTCCTCCCCTCCTCCTTCTCTGTCTCTCCCAACACCTCCCCACTCAAGTTGGTCAAGGTCACAGCCACAGAGGCTGCTCCTCATCTGCCCCCAAAGGGGGCTTTGGCTCCATCCTGGGCCACAGCAAAGATGATGCCCAGAACCTGGCAGGGGCACAGGGGCAAGAAGGAGTGCTGCTGTGTGATCCAAGGGGATCAGAACAGCCTCACAACTTACTGAGCAGCTGCTGTGTGAGAAGTGGGGACCCATTGGCTGAGAGGAGCCTATCTGCAGTCACACAGACCTGGGCTGGCCTCCCAAATCCCCTTTTAAATTGTGTGACCTGGGGCTAGTCAGCCTCTCTGAGTGTCTGCTTCCTTATCTGTGAATTGGAGTAAATGTCACAGTCTGCTGTGAAGACTGAAGGAGACCATGTATGTAAATACTTTGATGTAATTCCTGGCCAGAAAATAACACTGGAAAGAGCACAGGCAATCTTAGCTGACATTATTTGTATTGCAGGGCCCTGTGCTGGGAGCTTTTCGTTCATTACTTCATTAAATCTCTTCTTTGTATGATGTAATTTTCCACACATATTTAATACAATGCAATCTACTTTACACATCTACCTGTCTATCCATGTACCTATCCATGTCTCTAGATAGCATCAACACACAACAAACACCAGTGAACTGCAGTCTGAGAATTAGAACATCACCAAGAGGAAACAGAAGTCCCTCAGGTCCCTGCAACAATTTCATCCCCCACACCCTACTGGAGGTAACCACTGTCATGCAATTTACGTTTTGCATTTCTTTTTTTTTTTTGAGATGGGGTCTCGTTGCGACGTGCAGGCTGGAGTGCAATGGCACAATCTCGGCTCACTGCAACCACTGCTTCCTGGGTTCAAGCGATTCTCTGGCCTCAGCCTCCCAAGTAGCTGGAATTATAGGCAAGAGTCACCATGCCCAGTTAATTTTTGTGTTTTTAGTAGAGAAGGTTTCACCATATTGGCTAGGCTGGTCTTAAATTCCCGACCTCAAGTGATCTGCCCAAATCGGCCTCCCAAAGTGCTGGGATTACAGGCGTGAACCACCATACCTGGCCTATGTTTTGCATGTCTATGCTTTTGAAAGAAAATATAGTCTACTTTTATGACTTTGGGTTGGAAAAAAGGTATTTACCGAAATACATAAACTGCCAAGCATAAAGAAAATGACTGATAAATTTGATTCAATTTAGGCAGTTTCTGTTCATCCAGCATCACTATAAATAAACTAGAAAGATAAGCCACAATATGGGAGCAGATACTACACACAGAAGCAATAAATGATTCTATCCTGAATATATTTTAAAAACTTCCTAAAAAGATGAAGAAACCTATAAGAAATCCAATAGAAAATTAGATAATGGGCATGAATAGGCATTTCAAGAAGGCTGAATGGCTAATGATCATTTGAAAATATGTGCAGCCTCATTAGTAATCAGAGAAATGCAAATTATAGAACACCGGGAATTCCCATTTTACACCTGCTAGTCGGAGAAGAGTGAATTTCAGGTCTAGGTGGAGAAACAATAGAAACTCTCCCACACTGCTGGTTGGAGTGGAAATAATACAGGCTCTTTGAAAACCAATTTGGCACTGTCTGTAACATCGAACATGCACATACCTTACACTTCGGTGGTTGTACTTCCAGAGTTTACCCCAGAGAATCTCCTGTACATGGTCGTCAGGAGGCTGGTACAAGAATGTTCACAGCAGATTCATTTGTAATAACAAAAACCTAGAAACAACCCAATCAATATCTTTGAGTAAGTGAATGAATCTCTCGAGTCCTTTCCAACTTCTAGATGGAAGTGTCTGGGGCCTCAAACTAGGCTTCACAGCCAGTGACAGGCACTGAGTTAGCTACCCCCATCCCCTGGGCAATCAGTGGGGCTCCCTGCAGATTTGACTACTTCAAACAGACCCCAGCTAGCCCCTCACTGACAAGTTCAAGGCCATCTAAGAATTGGAGACTCTGGGCTCCTGAATCAATAGGACCCACGTGACTGGGGTCAGGCATCGGAGGCATCAAAGACCCCAGGAGTGGGTAGGGTAATCCCGGGGCTTCTCCACCTGGCAGGCCCACCCACCAGGGTCAGAGAGCCCCAGCCCAGAGACTCAGGACTCAGAGCGTCTCCTTTCCAGGCCCCCAATGTGCAGATGGGCACACTGAGGTCAAGGAGGGGGCTGGGAAGGAGGGCATAGCTTCCTAAGTTTAGCTCAAAGATCCTCCCAGTACCCCACGCCACCCCTCCAGGACCCCCAACCCCTCAGCAGGCCAGATGCCCACAGGCAAGTATATGGGTTCATGCATGCACCTACACACACGCACACACACACAACACAACACACACACGGACACACACAACTCACACACGCACTCACGCATCCTTCCAGGCTGAGTTACGGTGACTGATGGGCCTTTCTTATCCCTTTACCTCCCCCCCTCCTCCTCTCTCTTCAGTAGCTGGGACTACTCACTCCTCCCTCTCCCCTATCCAGCTCATTATGAGGAAGCCCCAGGGAAACAGTAGTTGGAGTTCCTTTTCTTTGGGGGACCATCACGACTCCTGCATCCATCCCTCCAAAGAGTTTTGTCTGGCAGCCAGGCCAATAGACCTTCTGCTATGCTTACATGCACAGCAAAGGAGGCAAAGCCCCCTGAGCTGGGAGCAGGAAAGAGACTTCTAAATGGCTCCTAAGCTCTCAGGCCACAGCCAGGATGGGACCAGGGAGCAGGCCACCATCCCAGGCCAGGTTCTGGAGCAGACTGCAGCTCAGTCTCCCCAGGGCAAGCTACCCTGGTTGCAGACATCAGATCTCCAGTCCCAACCCCAAACCCTCGAGGCCTCCCCAGCCAAAGTCCCCTAAAATCCCCATCCTACCCCAAGCTCTGCTGGGCCTAATCCAGGAGACAGCCTTGCCTGAACTCCACAACCCAGACCCCACTCAGGCCAAGAGTACTGAGGCCCGGCGGGGTGGGGCACCAGCTCTGATGCCACCAGGGGAAGATCACCCCATAAGCCTGGGGCCTGGTCCCAGGTAGAAGAGAGAAGACCCCCTCCTTCCACCCAGCAGAGGCCCCAGGTATTCCCAGATGCACTTTCTCAGCCAGTGTGCTTCATTTTGAGACATGAGAGGGCCACAGAGCTGCCTCTCACCCCACCGAGGCCCTGGATCATGTTCAGCTCTTTCTGGAGCGGCATGAGAGGCTCAGGCTTTGGTGTCAGGCTGATGGGCCCCAGCCGCTGCAAGGCCTGGGTGAGTTGACTGCCCTCTCCAGGCCTCACTTTTTCCTCTGTAAAATGGGTACAGTCCTGTTAGGATCAAATGAGGTAACAATTAAGCATCTTACACAGTGGCAGGCATGCTGAAAGGGCTCAGCTTACAAACACAGGACACAGACAGTGACAGAGGAGACACAGTCCTGCTGGGGATGACCATCCTGCTTTCCAGCCCAGCCCATTCCCACATTCCCAGGCCCTGCCTCCTCGCGGGGTGGAGAGGGAAAAGGAAGAAACTGGCTGGTAGGGACCCGAGTCACTCCTGGTTCTGTCAGACTTGCTGCCTGACCTTGGACAAGACAATTCTTTTTCCTGAGCCTCAGTTTCTTGACATGAAGGCTGTTTATATGATGTACTCATTCTATTTGCACACTGGCTAACCCTCTGTGCCTCAGTTTCTCCATTGGCCAGAGGATACAACCCGTTCTAAACTATCTCACAAGCCCACATCATTTAACCTGAAGTAAGGCTCAGAGTAGCCCACTGGCCAGGCCACATTTGACCACTTCCCTCATCTGGCTGCTTTCTTAGCCTCCCCTGAAAGCTTGAGAATGTGTGGCACAGACACAGGCCTGGCAGCTCAGTGTGGAGGGTGTGGTGCAGATGTGCCCATGTGGGAGACCACTGAGTCCTGAAGACACTAGGGTGAGTCCTGGGCCTCGTCCTGGATGGAATGGGACTACAATCCTCCCCACAAGCAGGCGGATGGAAGCCATGGTCTCTACCAAGACTCTCTGTGGCTTGGAAAAACTCAACAGAGGCAGGAACAAAGTGAGGGTAAGCTGGCACCACTGGGCCTGGCTGGCACGGCCCCTGTTCCACCGAGTCAACAAGCTCAGATGTCCTTTCTGGTCTTGAAAGAATCTCTATCCCACCACTGCAGAGTTTAATGTCTGGAAATACACCCAGAGCAAACCTGTCTGCTAGTCAGCAAAAACAGGAGCCTAGAGCCGCCACCCATCAGTCAGGGAGATGGGCACCGCTCCCCTGTCAACCTTTCAGCTCCTTCATTTGATGCCATCACTTCCCACCAGCCATGGGAACATTTCCAGTGCAATTCTTTTGGGAGAGGTCCACTTAGGCTCTGGAGGAGTGGCTACTGAAGGGTCAGTTACAATCCCTGCTGGCCAGGAAATGTCAGTCCTACAAGAGGAAAGACACCCATGATGTTGCTAGCAGTAACTCAACTGGAGAGTAAGGGTAGCTTTCAGATTTCAGATGACAAGTTCTTGGAGGAAGAGCGAGCGCTTTGGATGCCAGACCTGGGTTGGAAAGAAAATCCCCACAGGCTGAAGCCCAAGCCAGACTCACAGGATGGTATTTCAATGTAAATGTGAATTTAGCATGCAGTGCAAGGCTCTGAACTGAGATAAGAAAAACAAATCAAGGCACAAGTAGGGGAGGGAGCCAGGCCTTGAGAGGGGAGCTCTTAGGGAGCTCATGGTGGATCCATGCAGGTGTATCCCTCATAGCACCTGTCCCTTTGCTATTCTCCCCACCCCTAGGCCAGCCCTTCCCAGCCAAGGCTTTTCACATGAGATGGATGGTCCTCAAATCTAGCTAGCTTAATAACAACAGCAACAACAATAATAATTATGGTAAAAATGGTGATCTGATAAAAAAAAAATTACCCTCACATCTGAATGTTTACTGAGTGCTTACTCTGAACTATGTACTCACATAATCTCTATCTTCATGACTTTCAAGGCTGGTATTATTAAGACCATTTTACACAAGAGAAAACTGAGGCTCAGGAAAATGATATTACACAGAACTAGTAAGTGGCAGAGATTCGATTTGAGCTTTTGTTTATCTGACTCCAAAGCCAACACTCCTCTAAGCACATCTTGCTCTTCTTTTTAGACCATGTTAATAGTGGTATGGAGTTTAGAAAAAGGGAGATGAGAGTCTTATTCAACTGGGGGGCTCAGAACCTATGTGCAGTTCTGGGAAACAAATCTAGAGGGTCATCGATAGGCTGAACCTTGTCTAAAAGCCAGGCCTCTGACCTGAGAAGGGCATGAGAATCTGGCCATATGGATTAATTAATTCAACAGTTTCATTATCATTCTATTATGTTCTTGGAGGCTCTTCGAGGCCCTGGAGATAGAAGGGTGAAGAAGATTGACAATGCCCCTGATGTCATAGAGTTCACATTCAAGTAGAGCAGACAGATAATAAGCAAGTGAGTATATACCAGGAAGTGATGTGGCCTGTGAGGGAAAAGTGTGACTAGAAAGAGACTGGAGATGAAGGGCTGCTCCAGAGAGAGTGGCCAGGACAGGCTTCTCTGAGAAGGTGGCATTTCAGCAGACACTTGAATAAAGTGAGAGTCAATTTTGCCAATAGCTGTCAAGAGAATGTTCCAGTCACAGACAGCAGCAACTGTGAAGGCCCTGAGGTAGGGAATGAGATAGTGATGATGATGATGATGGTAATGATGGTGATGATGGTGATAGTGATGATGGTGATGATGATGGTAATGATGGTGATGATGACAATGATGATGGTGATGGTGATGATAATGTTAGTGATAGTAATGATGGTGACAGTGCTGAATGGTGATGATGATGATAGTGTTGATTATGATGGTGATGTGATGATAGTAATGGTAATGATGATGGTGATGATGATGATGATGGCAATGGTGATGGTAATGATGGTGATGATGATGATAGTGATGATAATGATGATAATAATGGTGATAGTAATGGTTATGATGATGATGGTGATGATGATGGTGATAATGATGATGATAGTGATGGTGATGATGATGGTGATGGTGTGAGGATGATAGTGATGGTAATGATGATGATGATGATGATGGTGATGATGGTGATAATGATGATAATGATGGTGATGATGATGACATTGGTGGTGGTGGTGATGATGATGATTATGGTCATGATGATGATGGTGATGATGGTGATGATGATGATAATGATGATGATGGTGATGATGATAATGGTCGTGATGATGATGGTGATGATGATGACGATGGTGATGGTGGTGATGATTATGGTGATGATGGTGATGGTGGTAGTGATAATGATAATGGTCATGATGATGATGGTGACAGTGATGGTGATGGTGGTGATGATGATGGTAGTGGTGATGATGATGATGGTGGTGGTGGTGGTGATGATTATGGTTATGATGATGATAGTGATGATAGTGATGATGATGATAATGATGGTGATGATGATGACAATGGTGATGGTGGTGATGATGATAGTGATGATGGTGATGGTGGTAGTGATGATGATAATGTCATGATGATGGTGGTGATGGTGATGATGATGGTAGTGATGATGGTGATGATGATGGTGGTGGTGATGATGGTGGTGGTGGTGGTGATGATGATTATGGTCATGATGATGATGGTGATGATGATGGTGGTGATGGTGATGGTGATGATGATGATAATGGTCATGATGATGATAGTGACGATGTTGATGATGATGGTGATGGTGATGATAATAATGGTGATGGTGGTGATGGTGGTAGTGATGATGATGATGATAATGGTCATGATGATGATGGTGATGGTGATGATAGTGGTGGTGATGAGGATGGTGGTGATGATGAGGATGGTAGTGATGGTAATGATGGTGATGATGGTGATGGTGATGATGGTGATGGTGATGATGATGACGTTGGTGGTGGTGGTAATGATGATGATTATGGTCATGATGATGATGGTGATGATGATGATGATGGTGATGGTAATGATGATGATGGTGATGATAATAATGGTAACAGTGGTGATAATGATGGTGATGATGATGGTGATAGTGATGATGGTGATAATGATAATGGTGATGACAATAATGGTCATGATAATGATGGTGATTATGATGATGATGGTGGTGATGATGATGGTGGTGGTGATGATGACGATAATGGTCATGATGATGATGATAGTGATAGCGACGATGATGATAGTGATGATGGTGATGGTGATGATGATGGTGGTGATGATAGTGATGGTTATGATGGTGGTGGTGGTGCAATTGGGGAAGAGGGCAAAGGCCAGTGTTTCTGAACAAAGTGAGGTGGGAAGAAGGAAGGAGAAAGGAGAAATGTGAGCGGTTGGCAGAAGAAAGGTCATTAGAGAATTAGGCCATAGTAAACTTCGGATTTTATTTTTCTATATCAAGGAGACTCATTGCAGAGTTTTAAGCATGAGAGTGGCATGGCCTAATTTATATACTAAATGGATCACTTCTGCTTCTGGGTGAGGATCACTTTGGCTTCTGGAGGCAAGAGTGGAAGCAGGAAAACCAGGTAGGGAGGATCACAGAAGTTCTTGTGGACCAGAGAGGGGCCAGAGGAGAATGTGAGAGGTGGTCAATCACCCAAGGAGTTACTGAAGGAACAGGTGCTTATCCTAAACAAGAAGAGTTGAAAGTGATCATGAAAGCCATCTTCAAACTTCGGAAGATTGTCACATGGACCAGACGTCAGAACCAAGACTAATGAGTGAGACCGTAGGAATGCTAATTTCTCTTTGAAAAGATTTTTTAATGTTCTGGCAATACTGATTCAAGATGGAGCATGCTTCCTGGTGTAGGCAATGGCCTTCCTACCACTGGAGGTGCACAAGCACAGGTCAGCTCTCAGAGCTATGAGGTGCAGTGAACACAGATTAACATTTGTGATCAGATGGACCTGGATTCAGAATCTCCTTTCTCTGCTTATTATCTGTACTGCCTTCAGCCACTCACTTTTCTAAGCTTTGGTTTCCTCATCCCTAAATTCCTACCTAATTAGATTGTTGTGAGAACATTAAGCATTCAGGTGCATAAAGCACCCAGCACTGTATCTGGCACAAAATAGGTGCTCAATTAATGTCAGTGATGATAATGATGATGGTGACGGTCATGGTAATGATGGTTATGATGATGATAGTGATGGTGATGATGATGATGGTGGTGGTGATGGTGGTGGTAGTGAACTCACCAATCAATCCCTGACTAATCAGTCAGGCATGAAGAAAAAGTCTTCAAAGATGTGCACATAGGGTCCTGGGTCCAGGAGTCCAATGATGAATCTGATCCTATCTGAGTCAAAACACTATAACTGTTAAAGAAAAAGTTATTCAATTATACTTGTTAAAGGATGGTAAGGCAGACTTTATTCAGGACCATTGTAGTGGGATTTTGCAGTGTGGGAGACACTTTGGGTTGAACTCCAAATACAGCATGGGCAAGTGGCAATTTACAGCCAAGGATCAGTGGATGGAAAACTACTAAGAGAAAACATCAAGGGTAATGGAGATTCTGGAACAACTGACATAACTGGATTCTTGCTGAAGACAGGCCGGAGTGACCAGACATCACCTAGAGGATGGTGGAGGATGGGAAACCTGATCAGATATCAAGGGTAATCAGATATTAAGGGTGGGGAGTTCTTTCTAAACTTGCTGAGTTAGAAGAGTTCTTTGCTGAAACTGGATTTTACGAGGAAGTGGACAGGTGGATCTCAAAGAAGGTTCAGAAGCCTAACTAAATTTTGGTCAAGTAAATAATTTTTGTCAGCTCTTGTCCTGTTAACAGATAAGACACAGCCCAGAAACAGAGAACAACTTTCTTAAAGTTCATGTTTCCTGGTTTCCAGTGTAACTCTCTACTTTGCCACAATGTATCTATAGATTCTATGTTCTGGGAAGTAAACAGCATCAACCTTTGTGGCCTCAAAGTCCTGATGATAAAACCCCTTCCTGCCACAGGAGACTGATCTCCATTTACAGACATACATCCAGATAACCTGGGCCATCTTGGCCCATTAAGTATTATCTTATAAGTGTTACTTCTGTTTAGAAACTTCTATGCTCAGTTCATCTTCCTCAGCTCCACCCTCCTCTGCTCCAACAGAAGTTACTATTTTCGTATTAATTTCATTGAGAGTTCTGTGTATTAACTAGCATTTTGTCTTATCTCTGCCATCCTTGACTGTCCTCCAGTGTACCTTTTAGGAACTGCATTCAGCGCTAGTAACAGGGATCTGAAAACTAATGGCTTAAATAAATCAAAGACTGTGATTTTTCCTCTTTTTAAAATAATCATGGACATAGAAAGTCCGCATATCCTATGTTAGATCCACAGGTTCTGTTAATGTCCCAGTTCCTCCTTTGTTTTGCCTTACCATCCACAGTGCCTGAGCTCATTCTAAAGACTGCCTACTGGTCATATGATGGCTGCTGGAGCTCCAGAGATTACTGTCACATTCCAGACAGGAAGGAAAAAGAAGGGAGAGGATAAAAGGGCAGGGAGTCCTGCCAGTTTAACACTTCCAGTAACATTCCATTGGCCACCCCTTTCTGAAATGGGCAGGTAAGTGTAGCTTTGAAGTAGGACACCTGCCCACCCCAATAGCCTTGGTATTCTGCTACTAAAGAAGAGAAGACAAGATTCTGAACAACAGCCTGCAGCCTGGATCCCAGCCAGCGTCTAGGAGACTGAAATGAAGACCTAGAGCTCCTGAAATGAGAATTCTGGCCCCAGAGCTGAATCCAGGAAGACTGGATTGTAGGGAAAAGGTGTAGAGATTCTTTCCTACCTACTTCCACTTAAAAAAACAAATTTAAAATAATAGTTTCACCACAGATGTTTATTATGAAAAATTCCAGACACAAAAAAATGAAGAAAACCAAAATCCTTTATAGTCCCCCACCCAGAGATAACCTCTGTTGGTATTTTCGAATGCATCCTTCTGGCTTTTTTCTATGGAAAATTAGAAATGGACTTTACAACCAGTTTTACATGCTGCTTTTATTCCCTTTCTTTATTTTTATGAGCATTTCCCCAGGTGAATCATTTTATGAAGGTTTTGGGTTTAGCAGCTAACAGTCCATCGTGTGATGTTCCATAATTGACATACAAATCTCCTGTTTTTAGGCATTTAGATGTTTCCCATCTAAATTGAACCATTATAAATTATGTTGAGATAAACGACCCTACACATAGATCTTTATCTCCATCTCGAATTCTTCTTTGGGATAGATCCATGGTCTTCTCAGGTCAACAGGTATGGGCATTTTTAAGGCTTTGCCTGTATTTTGGCCAGTGGCTCTCCCGGGTGGCAGGCCTGGCTTCCACTCCTCCCGTGGGGTCTAAGAGCCTCTTCAAAAGCGTTTCTGAGGCCTTCCCCTCACTTCTTCACTGTCTTCTCTGATTCAGGCCTCCGCCTTCTCCTCCGGTTCCCTTGGGGAAAAAAAGAAAAAAAAAGTTTATACTCTGAAATATCTAATCATGTATTTATCTCTAAGTACTTTAAAAAGTCAATATAATTACTCTAGTCCCATTAAGTTTAATTTGCAGCAAATTATGCATTTAGCGTGAAGTTGGGGGTGCGTTGCTGGATGAAGTGAGTAGGGTTTGGCTATTTAAAACGGGCGCTGGCGACAGTAGCGCAGGCTGGTTAAGCTGCAGCAGATCCTTGCAGTAGAGGGGCTCTTCCCAGGTGGGCGCTCCAGCCAAGGCCCCTCTGCGTTCACCTGCACCATGACCACTTCCCTCGGCCCTCTCCCCTCCTCCTCTCCTCCTGGGGCCGCTCCCCAGGGTACTGGAACAAGACCAGCCCCAGGCAGGGCAGACCGGGGAATCAGGGGTCCCACACCCAGGAGCACCCCTCACCGCGAGGGACTGGCTTCGGCGGATAAATGCCCGATTCCCCCTCGAAGGGCAGAGTCAGCACCCCCCACACGGTCCCTGAGATGGCCCTGGGACCGAGCCGCCGCCCCCGCCTTTTGATTCAGCCTCTTCCCGCCCGGCTAGCCCCTCCCCACTGTGCTTCCTGGGATTGCCTCCCAAATCAGCTGCCTGCGCCTTGGAAGGACCCCATCCAGACAGCAGGGGTCCTTCCAGGGCCCAGCCTCGGCTGGAATACCGGGTAGGGCTTGAGAGACGCTGGGAGGGGGCCGGCGGACCGCGATGGACAGAGGTAGGGGAGAGAGGGCAGAGCCACCCAGGTGGATGAGCAAGTGAGGGTGCTCTCTTCTCCTCATCTATGTATATGTACAAAAATTTTGTGTGCATCCATCTAACCAACATCCTGCTAAGATACACCACATATCCTTTACCCCCAATGTCTCTTATACTCAATTTCTAGCAATTCTCCCAGCCACAGCCCCTTTCTGTCACCGTAGATTAATTTTCTCGTTCCAGAATGCCATATAGATAGAATTCCATGGTAGCTATCTAGGATCTCGTACCTGTTTGTGTTTATACGTTGATTCTCATTTGTTGCTCAGTGTTAGTCCGTTAGGTAGATATACCACAATTTGTTTATCCATTAACTTGTTAATGGATGATTGAGTTAATACTAGTTTGAAGCTATTGTGAATAAAATTGCTATTAAAATACTCAAATAGTCTATTTGCAGACCAAAGTTTTGTGTTTTGTTTTTTTTAATCACTTTTGGGTACGTAAAAGTAGAATTTTTACATCAGAGTGTGGGTGTATATTTTATACTATAACAAGCTGCCAAGTTGTTTTCAAAAGTGACTTTATTATTTTACATTAGCTGCAGAAATAGGATTTTCATTTGCTCTGTATACCTCACCAATACTTGGTATTATCCATCTTTTTAATTTTACCCATGATGCAGATACCTGACTAATAATGTTGAGCAGTTTTTCATGTGTTTTGCATCTCTTCTAATGTGCAGTGTATGTTGCAGTCTTTTGCCCATTTTTATTGAGTTTTTCTTTTCATGATTCACTTGTAGGAGTTCTTTATATATTCTGGGTACAAGTCCTTTGTCAGATATATGTATTACGACTATTTTTCCCAATTTGTGGCTTACATTTTCTTTTCAAAAAAATTTTCAAGTGTATAGTACATTGTTATTAATTATAGGCACCAGGTTCTTTAATGATATTATTTGAAAAGCAGAAAGCTTTATGTTGATAAGTCCAAATTAGTATTGTTTATAGTTTTTTCTTTCGTGGTGATCATGGTTAGTGCTTTTATGTGAGTGTCTTAAGAAATCTTGGTCTACTTCCAAATTATGAAGATATATATTCAATATTTTTCTCTTGTATTGCCATTAGTTTTCATGTTTAGGTCTATGTTTTATCTCAAATTCATTTCTATATAAGATGTGAGGTAAGGGTCTAAATTTATAATTTTTCCATGTGGATATTCAGTTGTTACAGCACCATTTATTGAAAAGACAGTCCTTTCCCCCATTGAAATATCTTAGTCTTAGAGAACATGTATGTGTGGGTCTACTTAGGGCCTCTCTACTCTGTTCCATTAACCCACTTGTCTCTTCTTACTTTGTCTTGATTATCATACCTGCATAGTCTTGAAGTCGGGTATTATATGTCCTCCAAGTTCTATTTATTTATTTATTTTTCTATTTATTTATTTATTTTTGAAATGGAGTTTCGCTCTTGTTTCCCAGGCTGGAGTTCAGTGCTGCAATCTTGGTTCACTGAAACCTCCACCTCCCGAGTTCGAGAGATTCTCCTACTTCAGCCTCCCAAGTAGCTGGGATTACAGGTTTTTGCCACCATGTCTGGCTAATTTTTTGTATTTTTAGTAGAGACAGGGTTTCATCATGTTGGCCAGGCTGGTCTCGAACTCCTGATCTCAGGTGATCCACCCACTTTGGCCTCCCAAAGTGTTGGAATTACAGATGTGGGCCACCATGCCCAGGCTGTCCTCCAAGTTATTAATGAATGTTTTGGCTAGTGTAGTTTTGTTGCATTTATGTATAATTTTAGAACCAGTTTGGTGATTTCTACCAAAAATAAAAAATCCTGCTTGCGTTTTTCTGTGCATGTATGTCAAATTTATAGGTCAATTTGGGTAGGATTGACATATTAACAATAATCTTTTAACCCATGAACACAATATGCCTATTTATTCAAATATTCCTTAATCTTCCTGTGAAATACTTGTACACAGAATACAGGTCAGGCATATTTGAAAAATCCTTAAATGTCTTGTTTTTGATGCTATTGAAAAATGGTATCTTTTAAATATTTTCAAATAAGCCAGGTGTGGTGGCTCACGCCTGTAATCCCAGCACGTTGGAAGGCCGAGTCGGATGGATCACTTGAGGTCAGGAGTTTGAGACCAGCCTGGCCAACATGGTGAAACCCCATCTCTACTAAAAATACAAAAATTAGCCAGATGTGGTGGCATGCACCTGTAATCCTAGCTACTGAGGAGGCTGAGGCAGGAGAATCACTTGAACCCGGGAGGCAGAGGTTGCAGTGAGCTGAGATCCTGCCACCACTGCACTCCAGCCTAGGCAACAGAGCTAGATTCCATCTCAAAAAAAAAAAAAAAAAAAAAAGGATAGAGCAGGCATCAGCAAGCTTTTTTCTGTAAAGAGGCAGACAGTAAATATTTTAAGGTTTGCAGACCACATGCCCTCTATCACAACTACTTAATTCTGCCATTGTAGCATGGAAGTGGCCATAGACAGTACGTAAACAAATGAGCTTTGGCTGTGTTCCAATAAAGGTTTATTTACAAACTGAGGAGAGCAAAGATGGCCATCAAGCAGACCACCCAGAGGCAAAACTCCTTATTGGAGAAATTCAGAAGTAATTAGACTTCCTTGTTATCTAACGCAGCATCTGGTACCAGGCTTCCTTCTCCAAAATATATAAGTAATTAGAATTTCCATATACCTCTGGAATGCATGTCTTTTGATACCCATTGTGCAACCTTTGCTAATGTCAAGGCACCAAAATGTCTGCAAATGTAATCATTTACCATGACCTCCATGACTAATATGGTCTAAATTACCCTTAAGCTCCTGCTTTAAGGTTCATAAATACTCCTAAGGAAAATTCCACGGAGCGTGCTCAGTCCTCTCTTGCTGAGGCACCCCACTGCACTTTTCTGCACTGTTTTTTCTATCTCATAAAACTTCCTTTTTCAAATCTATACTATTGTCAGTAAATTATTTTACAACCCATGAGCCAACCACTCTCCACTGCTAGGGCTCTGACACCTCACCTGGCACAAACACTAAAATTTGACTTCTCTACAATTTTACATGTCACAAAATATTATTGTTTTTTGAATTGTTTTCAACTATTTAACAGTTTTTAAAAAGCATTCTTAGCTCACAGGCCATACAAAAACAGATGGTGGGCCAGATATGGCTCACAGGTCATAGCTCACCAACCTCTGGCATAGAGAAATCAATTGATGTTTATTCTATGGCTCACACAGACAACATCTTAAATTTGCTTATAGTTTCATCCTGAAATTTGTTAATTCTAATAGTTCTTTCTGTAGCTTCATTAAGATTTGCTCTAAAACACTTGTGTCATCTATGAACAACTAAAGTTTTAATTCATCTTTTCCAAACCTCAAGCTTTTCTTTCTTTTTCTTGCCTTATTGAGTTAATTAGTCTTCAGCACAATGTTGAATAGTAGTGATGATAATATCCATCTTGACCTGTTTCCAGTAAAGGGAATGCATTCAGCCTTTCACCGATACACCTATTGTGAGCTCTAGGTTTTGCATAGGGGCCCTTTTTAAGAGTAAGGAAATTCCTTTTTATTTCTAGTTTGCTCAGAGTTTTTGTCATGAATGGCTGTTAAATTTTGTAGGTGCTTTCTTGGCATATATTGAGATGATCATATGGCTTTTATCCTTTGTTATACTAATGTGGCAAATTATGTATGATTGATTTTCTTTTCTTTTTTTCATCTTTTATCTTTTATTTTAGGTCAGGGGGTACATGTGAAGGTTTTTTTATGTAGGTAAACTCATGTCATGGGGGTTTGTTGCACAGATTATTTCATCACCCAGATAATAAGTCCAGGCCCCATTAGTTATCTTTTCTGCTCCTCTCCCTCTTCCCACTTTCTACCCTCAAGTAGACCCCAGTGTCTGTTGTTTCCTTCTTTGTGTCATAAGTTCTCATCATCTAGCTCCCACTTATAAGTGAGAACATGCAGTATTTGGTTTTCTGTTCCTGCAGTAGTTTGCTAAGGAGAACAACCTCCAGCTCCATTTATGCTCTGGCAAAATATATGATCTCATTCTTTGTTACGGCTGCATAGTATTTTGTTATGTATATGGACCACATTTTCTTTATCCAGTCTGTCATCAACGGGCATTTAGGTTGATTCTATGTCTTTGCTGTTGTGAATAGTGCCACAGTGAACATTCAAGTGCATGTGTCTTTATGGTAGAGTGGATATATACCCTGTAATGGATATATACCCTGTATATATCCATATATCCCTGTACAGGATATATACCCTGTAACTGGATATGTATATATATATCCAGTTACAGGATATGCAGTTACAGGATATGCAGGATATGTATATATACATATCCTGCAGGATATGTATATATACATATCCTGCAGGATATGCAGGATATGTATATATATATCCAGTTACAGGATATGTATATATATGTATATATATATCCATATATATACATACATATATATGTATATATGTATGTATGTATATATGTACATGTATGTATGTGTATATATATGTATGTATATATGTACATGTATATATGTATATATGTATATATGTACATACATATACATATATATGTACATATATATCCATATATATACATACATATATATATACATATATATGTATATATATATCCAGTTACAGGATATATACCCTGTAACTGGATATATACCCAGTAATGGGATTGCTGGGTCAAATGGTATTTCTGCTTTTAGCTCTTTGAGGAATCACCATACTGCTTCCCACAATGATTGAACTAATTTACACTCCCACCAACAGAGTATAACTGTTCCCTTTTTTTCTACAACCTCTCCAGTGTCTGTTATTTTTTGACTTTTTAATAATAAACATTCTGACTGACGTGAGATGGTGTCTCATTGTGGTTTTGATTTGCATTTCTCTAATCATCAGTGATATTGAGCGTTTTTGCATATGCTTTTCGGCCACATGTATGTCTTCTTTTGAAAAGTGCCTGTTCATCTGTTCATATCCTTTACCCACTTTTTAGTTGGGTTGCTTGTTTTTCTCTGGTAGATTTATTTAAGTTCCTTACAGATACTGGATATTAGACCTTTGTCACATGCATAGTTTGCAAGTATTTTTCTCCCATTTGGTAGGTTGTCTGTGTTACTCTGTTGATAGTTTTTTTGTTGTTGTTTTGTTTTGTTGCTGTGCAGAAGTTCTTAAGTCTAATTAGATCCCACTTGTCAATTTTTGCTTTTGTTGCAATTGTTTTGGTGTCTTTGTCATGAAATCTTTGCCCATTTTTATGTCCAGGATGGTATTGCCTTGGTTGTCTTCCAGAGTTTTTATAATTTCGGGTTTTACATTTAAATTGTTAATCCATCCTGAGTTGATTTTTGTATATAGTGTAAGGAAGGGGTCCAGCTTAGTCTTCTGCATATGGTTAGCCAGTTATCCCAGCACCATTTATTGAATAGGGAACCTTTTCCCCATTGCTTGTTTTTATCAGCTTTGTGGAAGATCAGATGGCTATGGGTGTGCAGCCTTATTTCTGGGCTCCCTATTCTGTTCCATTGGTCTACGTGCCTGTTTTTGTACCAGTACCATGCTGTTTTGATTACTGTAGCCTTGTAGTATGGTTTGAAGTTGGGTAATGTGATGCCTCTAGTTTTGTTCTTTTTGCTTAGGATTTCCTAGTCAGGTTTTTTTGGTTCCATATGAATTTAAAAATACTTTTTTTTTCTATTTCAGTGAAGAATGACATTGGTAGTTTGATAGGAATAGCATTGAATCTGTAAATTGCTTTGGGCAGTATGGCCTTTTTAATGATATTGATTCTTCCTGTCCATGAGTATGAAATGTTTTTCCATTTGTTTGTGTTTTCTCTGATTTCTTTGAGCAGTGTTTGTAATTCTGATTGTGGAGATCTTCCACCTCCCTAGTTAGCTGTATTCCTAGGTATTTTATTCTTTTTGTGGCAATTATGAATGGGATTGCCTTTCTGATTTGGCTCTCAGCTTGGCTGTTGTTGGCATATAGGAATGTTAATGATTTTTGTACATTGTTTTGTATCCTGAAACTTTGCTGAAGTTGTTTATCAGCTGAAAGAGCTTTTTGATCAAGACTATGGGATTTTCTAATACAGAATCAAGTTGTCTGCAAACAGAGATAGTTTGACTTCCCTTTTCCTGTTTAGGCGGACTTTATTTCTTTCTCTCGCCTGATTGCTCTGGCTAGGACTTTCAATACTATGTTGAATAGGAGTGGTGAGAGAGAGCATCCTTGTCTTGTGCTGGTTTACAAGGGGAATGATTCCAGCTTTTGTCCATTCAATATAATGTTGGTTGTGGGGTTGTTGATTGATTTTCAAATGTTAATAACCTTGAATTCCTGATCATTCTTGCTTGGTCATGACATATTTCTAGATTGTATGTTTTAATAATTTTTAGTGGTTTTTGCATCCATGTTCCTGAGCTAATTTTCTTTATTCTAATGTGCTTGTCAGTGTTTGATGTCAGAGTTATGCTGGCCTCAAAATAAATTTTGAAATGCCCCCACTTTTATTATCAGAAATAATTTATGGAAAATTTGTATTATTTATTTCATAAATGTTGGGCAGAATTTGCCACCTGGCCCCAGAGCTTCCTTTGCAGAAAAGGTTTTTAATTATGAATTCAATTTAAATATTAGAAATAGGGTTACTCAGAACTTCTATTTCCTCTTCTGTTAGTTTTGGCACAAATTTTAAGAAATTTTTCGAGTTTGCCTGAGTTATTGAATTTATTGGCAAAAAGTTGTTCATAATATTTCTTTATAATCATTTTAATGTAAAGACAATCTGTAATGATGTCCCCTGTACCATTCTTGGTATTGGCGATTTATGCTTTCTTTCATTTTTTTTACATTGTCTTAGTCAGGTCAGCCTGCCATAAAATATCACAGACTGGGTAACTTAAACAGCAGAAATTTATTTATCCTAGTTCTGGAGACTAGGATGTACAAGATTAAGGTGCCAGCTAATTTGGTTTCTTGTGAGGGCTCTGTTTCTGATTTGAGGATGGCCACCTTCTAGCTGCATCCCCACATGACAGAGAAATAGAGGGAAGGGGTTAAGGGACAGGGAAAGAGCGCCTGCAAGTTCTCCAGTGTCTTTTCCAATAAAGATACTGATCCTATCAAATCAGGGATTCACCCATATTGACCTCATTAACTTAATTACCCTCTGTGTAGGTCCTTTGTCCAAATATATTCACACCAGGAGTTGGGGCTTCAACATATGAATTTGGAGTTGGGGGACACAATTTCATCTATAGCATGTCCGCTTAATAAATTGACTCTTTCGATGTGTTCCTCTTTGTCTCTTTTATGCTCTTTGCCTTGAAGTTTACTTTCTCTGGTATTATTATAGCCATATCAGCTTTCTTATGCTTATTATATATATTTTCATCTTTTTTCGTCTCAGTCTCTCTGTGTCTTTATATTTGAAGTGTATGTTTTGTAAACATGATATATTTGGGTCTTTTAAACTAAGATTTCTGACTTATTTCAAGTGTTGTATCTATGTTCACTTTATTATCTCTTTATTTGTTTTCTACTTGCCCCATTTGTTCTTTGTTTCTTTGTTCCTTCTTTCCTGTCCTCTTTTTGGATAAACTGAGTATGTTTTAGGATTCCAATTTAGCTCTTTTACTCATCATTTACTTATATTTCTTTGTGCTATTTGTTCTAATGCTTATAACATGTTGTTTTCCCATTGAGCTCATTGAGGTTTTGCTTACACTTGCCAGTTCAGTGGTCAATATGCATCCTTAACTTGTCTCAGTGTAACTTAAATTAATATTATACCAGTTTATTTGTGAAAAGGTCTTATAATAATGCAACTTTATTTATATTCACTCTCATTTGCATTATTGTCATATATTTTATTTCTGCCTGTGTTGTAAACACTATAATACTTTGCTATTATTTATTCTCTAAGTCATTAATTAACTTTTATAGAATTGAAAAAATGTATTTTTTATGTTTACCATTTCCAATGTTTATCTTTATTTTCTGTAGATCTGAAATTTCATCCTATACTATTTGTCTTTAAACTGAAGAATTTCCTTTAGGATATTTTGTAGTATGCATCTACTGACCAATTTTCTCACCTTTCATTTCTCTGAAAATGTTTTTAATTCACCTTACTTTAAAATAATTTTTTGCTGGATCAAAAAGATACTAGATTAAAAGTTGTTTATCTTGAGGCCTCCATTTCTCTGATATAAAATCACCTTTCATTATTATCCTTGTTCCTCCGTATTAATACGTTTCATGTCCTCCCCTCTGCCCCTGATTTTTCTTAATCTTTAGATTGCAGCAGTTTACTATGATATGTCTAGATGTGATTTTCTTTAGATCTGATTTTCTTTAGAATTATCTTACTTGGAAGTCACTGAGCTTCCTGAATCTATGTATTGCTGTCTTTTATCGACTTTTGATGTTATTTATCTAACATTTCCTCAAATGTTTGCTCTTCTCTTTCATTCTTTCTCTCCTCTCACAAGTTACTGAGGCTTTGTTTGTTGGGTTTTTTTTCTCTGTGAGCTTTAATCTGAAGGATATCTAATGACCTGTATTCAAGTTCGCTGATGATTTCTTGTGCTTTTTCCAATCTATTGCTAGTCCCATTTATAAATTTATTTTTATATTTTTATTAAGAGAGTTTATTTTTTATAACAGATTTAGATATCTAGGACTGTAAACTAGTTCAACCATTGTGGAAGACAGTGTGGAGATTCCTCAAGGATCTAGAACTAGAAATACCATTTGACCCAGCCATCCCATTACTGGGCATATACTCAAAGGATTATAAATCATGCTGCTATAAAGACACATGCACACATATGTTTACTGTGGCACTATTCACAATAGCAAAGACTTGGAACCAACCCAAATGTCCATCAGTGACAGACTGGATTAAGAAAATGTTGCACATATACACCATGGAATACTATGCAGCCATGAAAAAAGGATGAGTTCATGTCCTTTGCAGGAACATGGATGCAGCTGGAAATCATCATTCTCAGCAAACTATCGCAAGAACAGAAAACCAAACACCACATGTTCTCACTCATAGGTGGGAATTGAACAATGAGAGCACTTGGGCACAGGAAGGGGAACATCACACACCAGGGCCTGTTTTGGGTTGGGGGGAGGGGAGAGGGATAGTATTAGAGATATACCTAATGTAAATGACGAGTTAATGGATACAGCACACCAACATGGCACATGTATACATATGTAACAAACCTGCACATTGTGCACATGTACCCTAGAACATAAAGTATAATAAAAAAAAGAAAAATTGAACAGATAATACAGAGTTTGCCTATTATCTGCCAGCACACACACACAGTTTTCCCCACATTAATATCTTACATTAATGTAGTAGATTTGCTACAATTCATGAACTAATATTGATACATAGCAATTAACTAAAGTCCATAGTTTATTCAGATTTCTTTAGTTTTTATGTAATGTTCTTTTTCTTTCCAGGATCCCGGTCAGAATACCACATTGCATTTAGCTGTTCTGTCTCCTTAAGCTCCTCTTGGCTGTAACAGTTTCTCAGGCTTTCCATGGTTTTGATCACCTTGACAGTTTTGAGGACTACTGGTCAAGTACATAGTTGGATGGCCCTCTTGGAGTTTTTCTGATGTTTTTCTCATCAGTTAGACTGGAGGGTAGGTTTGAGGGAAGAAGATCACAGATGTAAAGTTCCACTCACATCATATCAAGGCTACAGACTATCAACATGATTGATGATTATTGATGTTGACCTTCATGCCCTGGCTGAAGTCATGTTTCTCAGGTTTCTCCACTGTAAAGTTACTCTTTTGCTCTTTTCCATACTGTACTCTCTGGAAGGAAGTCACTATGAGTAGTCCACATTTAAGGAGTGGGGAGTTATGCTCCATCCTTGAGGGGAAGAATATCTACAAATATTATTTGGAATTCTTCTTTACAAGACATTCGCCTCTTCTCCACAATTTAGTAATTTATTCAATCACTTATTTATATCAGTATGGACTCATGGATATTTATTTTATTTTGGTGGTTATAATCCAATATGACTATTTATTTTGTTGCTCAAGTTGTTCAAGTTTGGGCCATCTTTTGCTGTAGGCAAATTTATTATATATTTATTATAGTTATTTCAAAGTTATTGTCTGCTAATTTCAACATCTTGGTCATCTGTGGTCCTTTTTCTTTGGCTGATTTTTTTCTTGACTACAGGTCACGTTTTCCTGCTTCTTCACCTGTCTAGTCATTTTTTATTTTATGCTGGACATTTTTTTTTTAATTTTGGGATGGAGTTTCACTCTTGTTGCCCAGGCTGGAGTGCAATGGCACGATCTCAGTTCACTGCAACCTCCACCTCCCAGGTTCAAGTGGTTCTCCTGCCTCAGCCTCCCAAGTAGCTGGGATTACAGGCACCTGCCACAATGCCTGGCTAATTTTTTGTATTTTTAGTCGAGATGGGGCTTCAATGTGTTGGCCAGGTGGGTCTCGAACTCCTGACCTCAGGCGATCCACCTGCATCGGCCTTCCAAAGTGCTGGGTGGCATAAGCCACCGCGCCCGGCCCGACATTTTGATGATACTCTCTAGAGACTTGGTTTTATTATCTCTCTGAAGAGTAAAACAATTGTTTTGGCCAGTGGTTACATTACTTTTAGATAACTTTTAACTTTTGGATTCCTGGCGTTATGCTTTGCTTGGTGGAAAACTCTATTTCAGGTTTATTCCTGATCTAAAAATGAATCCTTCCATTATAAGATATAGTCTTTACTTCTAATGTGTTGCCATTCTGGGGATTTGTTGCCATGCCCTCACACTTTGTAGAATTCTGAATCCAAATTCTGTCTCCCTGGATTGGGTGGATTCTGAAATCTCTGCCCAGCGATTCCACCTTTGCAGCCGTTGCTCTCCCTTTGGGTTCTTTCAAGTCTTGCCTGCACATGTCAGTTCAAGAGGTATCCAAGGATCCGAAGGGAGTTTATATACAGAATTTGGAGATGTCTCTCTGTGGCCCCTCCTTTCTAGAATTGTCCTTAATCTCCAGCCATTTAGCAGCCCCGTACTCTGTCCTCTGACTCTTCAAATCACTCAGAATGCAGCTTTCTTCATGAACAGCAGAGGGACTCACCCTCAGAGGAAAAAATAAGGTAGTTCTCACCCCGTGTGGTTGTCTTCTTTCCAAGACCATAGTCCCTAAATTTCTGCTGAGTTTGGGTTGCTCTCCACTTTCTTCAAAAAATAGTCTTTTAAGTATTTTTAAAATATTTTGTCTAACGTTTATAATTGGTCCAATACAAACTACTCTGCCAATATCAACATTCATAAGCTATTTATTTATTTATATTTATTTACTTCAGAAATAAAAGTCTTATTTTGTCATCCAGACTAGAGTGCAGTGGTGCAATCTGGGCCCAAGTGATCTTTTGCCTCATCCTCCTAAGTAGCTAGGATAACAGCCACACACCACAGTGTCTGACTTTTCTTTTTCTTTCCTTCTTTTTTTTTATTTTTTAAATTATTTATTAATTTATTTTTTTGGTAGAGGTGAGGTTTCCCTGTGTTTCCCAGGGTGGTCTCAAATTCCTGGCCTCAAGTGATCCCTCTCACCTCAACCTCTCAAACTGCTGGGATTACAGGCATGAGCCACCGCACTCGACCTGCTTAATATGTAGTTTTGACAGCCCCCTTAAATCTATCTGAATTAAGACAAGGTAAAAGTCAAATCAATGTGATGGTGTAAGCCAGGAGTTTGTCTGAACAGCTACTGTCCTTCTCTGAGCCTCCATTTACTGTAGAAGGGCTAATAATTCTCCCTGTATTGGCTAGTGGTGAAAGCTAAGGAACCTGGCATGCAGTAGGTGCTCTCTGAATGAGGCACCATTGGGACTCCCTTCCCTTTCCACTCAGTAGAGCTACCCAAGTGTCATGGCCTGCACATCAACTCCTGCAGCAAAAATGCAGTACTTCCTCACCTCTCTCCTGACTGTCTCTTCTAGCAGTGTCTGGCTCTTAAGAGCTTCTGGCCTATTCCATCCCAAGGCCCACTTGTAGATGCATTTACAAAACTGTGAGTTCTACAAGGGTAGGGGTCTTGTCTTTCTCAGCTCTATATGTCCAGTGCCTTGAAAAGGAAAATAAATATAATAAGCATTCATCCATTCATTCATTTATCTAATACTATTGAGCACCTATTATATTCTGGGCACTATCCTAAGTGCTGTGATTCAGCACTGAACAAGAGGGACAATATCACTGCTCTTCCTGACATATTTGGTGGAGGAGGTGGGCAATATACTAATAGGTCAAATACATAGTATGCAAAGATGGTAATGAGAGCAATTTAGGATAAAACACGGGGGAGGGGAAGACAAGGCAAAAATGAGGAGAGCGTAGTATTAAATAATGAAGTCAGGAAAGGTGACATTGTGATCAAAGACTGAAACAAGGTGAATGAATGAACCATGCAGATATTTGGGGGACGAATATTCTAGTCAGAGGGAACAGTCCATGCCAAGGCCCTGTGGTGGGAGTATGCCTGACCTATGTGAGGAACAGTGAGAAGGACAGTGGGGCGGAACTTGATGACTCATTTTAAAACCCCCTCTCTCTTTCTCCTGCCTCACACTTAGAGACTGGAGAAAAGAAGAGGAACCAGCAGACAGAAGCAAAGGCCAGTAGGGTTGGAGGAAAACAGAAAAGGCAGGTTGCTCTGGAAGGCAAGGAGGAAAGAGTGATCATGTGTGTGCCAGATGAGGACTGAGACTTCTCTGTTGGATTTAGCAACAAACAGGTCATCGGTGACCACAGCAAGGGCCATTTTGGTGAACAGATGGGGACACCAACCTGATAGGGTGAATTCAAGAGAGAAGAAGGAGGAGAACGGTTGAATGAGCAAGCTTAGGCAACACTTTGAGGGGTTTTGCTTAGGAGAGAAGCAGAGAAATAAATAGGGCAGGACTTGGAGGGGAATGAGGAGTCAAGAGGTTTAATTCTTTTTTTTTTTTTTTGACAGAGTCTTGCTCTGTTGCCCAGGCTAGAGTGCAGTGGTGTGATCTCTGCTCACTGTAACCTCCACCTCCCGGGTTCAAGTGATTCTCCTGCCTCAGCCTCCCAAATAGCTGGGACTACAGGCGTGTGCCACCTTGCCTGGCTAATTTTTGTATTTTCAGTCGAGATGGGGTTTCACCATATTGGCCAGGCTAGTCTTGAACTCCTGACCTCAAATGATCCACCCAACTCGGCCTCCCAAAGTGCTGGGATTGCAGGCGTGAACTGCTGCGCCCGGCCACTTCTCTTTTAAATGGGAAAAATATTTGCATGCTGTTTGCTGCTAATGGGGGTGATTGAATAAAAGGGGAAAATTTGAGGATGCAGGAGAGAGAGAAGCGATATTCTTAAGTAGGCCATGTGTCTTTGCCTCTCCTGGTCCCAGCACATTAATTGTTGATCGGGGAGTGACCCTTCTCCACCCCCTTCAGTTCAAATGGCCCAAATGAGGCTGCTTGAGTCCCTGGCTTCAGGAGTAGGCATTTGACCAGACCTGATCAATAAGAGCACTGCAGTCCCAGGTCAATGACCCAAGCTGCCCCACTCTGAGGTAAAGATCAACAGCCCTAGGAGTTTTGTTGGAGCACCTAAGAATGGGAGACTCGCTTTCCACTGGGGTGGCTGAACTGACAGGGTGTGGGCTCAGCTGTGCCTGCACCCAGAGCCTGACCCAGCGTGGGGCCTGCCCCAGCATAGAGCCTGTCATGGGGCAGGCTAATGCCTGTGTAATACAGCTGGCTTCCTGGAGCCTGGCTGCCCTTCTCCCAGGCTGGTCTTTCCTTGCTCCATCACTCTGTTTTAGTTCCTCTGTAGTCATCATCACTACTTATCTTATTACTTAATTTGTTTATTCATTTATTATCTCTCCCACAGGAACCTTGATCTATCTTTTCCATTGGTGTATCCCCAGGATCTCTTTCTGGCATAGAACAAGGCTTCCAATAAATATTAGTTGATGGAATAAGTGAATCTGTAAGAATGTGCTACAGCTGCATATTCATCTTGAACCACACCTCACTTATCCAGGCATCTGGCAGCTTCAGCTATCTAGAATGCAACACAAATACCATAAAAGCCCTGGAGTTACCAAAATGCAAGTCACATGGACCATGTCTACAAGCACAAGCTTTTTGTTTTTGTAAACAGAGGTGCTCCCTCACTCAGAGATGAGAGGCTCCTACTGCAGGCGCAGTTCTTACATGCCCGATGAGTGGGTTATCCAACCACAACAGGTTAGTGGCAGGGTTCTGGGATGGGTGGGGCCGGCTAGAACGTAGTACATGAACACCAGTGAGAAAGGACATCTGGGGCCCAGAAGACCAGAAAACACCAGAAGGCAGATGACAGAACTCCAGGAGAAGGCAGACTGCAGGCTGGGCTTCAGTCCTCTGGGGATCCTCTGCGGTCCTCTGGGACTAGAGGACGTAGGGGTGAGAGTGAGACTCAGAGGGCACAGAGCAAAGCTTAAATTATGCTCCACAGTGCCCTTTTCATAAACAGGAATGCAAGGTGCATTTTATCATCCATTTTTAAAGAGATTGATTCAATGCAGAGGAACAAGCAGAAGAAATAAAAATCAACTGTCGTCTTAGAGATGCCTCCAAGATGAGCGTGTGATATGGCAGGTATTGGTTCTGCTCGTCCATTCCAGTGTCATTAAATGTGCTTCACAAATATGACTCTTATTGGCTGCATAATATTCCATCACATGAACATCAAATATTCCCCTACTGGACAATTTGCTTCCAAATATTGGCTGTTAACCATAACATTATAGTGAGATTCTTGTACGTAATCATGGAGGCTCAGACCTGTCTCTTGATGGTAGAATTGCTCAGTCAAAAGTATGGGCATTCTAGGATGCGTTATACATGCAGTGAAATTTATCCATTCTGAAGCTGGGTATTGGCGCATTTTAGATGCTAAATTAATCAGATCTTGGTGGATAAAGAAATAAAGCTCATTGGCCGGGCGTGGTGGCTCACGCCTATAATCCCAGCACTTTGGGAGGCTGAGACAGGCAGATCACGAGGTCAGGAGATCGAGACCATCCTGGCTAACATGGTGAAACCCCGTCTCTACTAAAAATACTATAAAAAATTAGCTGGGCGTGGTGGCAGGCGCCTGTAGTCCCAGCTACTCGGGAGGCTGAGGCAGGAGAATGGCATGAACCTGGGGGGCGGAGCTTGCAGTGAGCCGAGATCGCACCACTGCACTCCAGCCTGGGCAACACAGCAAGACTCCATCTCAAAAAAAAAAAAAAAGAAAAGAAAAGAAAAAGAAATAAAGTTCATTGTAGAAAAACCCCTGTGTAACACCTCTCATCCCTGGATAGTAACTGACTGGTGTCTTCCGGGTGCACAATCGTGTGTGTGCATGTGTGTATGCACGTGTGTGTGTGTTCATGCACCCACATTTCACTGGTACTATCCAACTACTCTGTGAGCTGTTCGTGGTAGGGATTGTCACCTCATTATACAGATTAAAAAGCTGGGGCTCAGAGGGCATGAATAGTACAGTAAAAGGAGCATGAGCAGACACACCTGGGCTTGGATCCCAACTCTGCTGCTCTTGAGCCTCATCCTCTTATTCATGAGGTGAGGATAGAGACACCTGCCTCCCAAGAGAGGGTGAAATGAGAGAGCAGATTGAAAGCATCTGGTACAAACTGGACACAGAAGGTGCTCAAGCAATGATATTTGTGGTCATTGCCAAGGTCACAGAGGCAGGAATGAACCCATGTCTCCTAACCACAAGCTAAGTGCATATTCTTGGCACCATCCTTCTTCGAACCAAATGCAAAAACTGAGACAGAAGGACTTGGAACAGTCTCCACATGGGGTTAGCATTGCGTCATCCCCAGAGCCTTGCTATTAATCCAAAGGGACAAGGGGCCAGCATCTGAACCAAACTTAAAAATAATAGAGCCCACAGAAGTGAACAGCTGTCAGCTTGTGGCCCACTGGGACTGGGAGATCTTTCTCATGTTGAGCTGAATCCCAGCCTGCATCAGTGTTCTCCCAGCTTGGTATCTGGGAATCAATGCTCACCTCCCAAATCTTGGACCATGGGGACACGCAAAACTTGCTGATGACAAGGATGAGAGGACCCCTCCTCCACCTAGGTCTCTGGGAAAGTTAATCCAGCTGCCAGGCCAGGCCATTCTGGGTAATGGATGCCTCTTTTTAATGCTCTCTGGGAGATGGGTCCTGCCTTAATCTGCTGCCGTGTCATTAAGAGAGAAAACATTTGCTCCATGGGGCTCCTGATGGCCTTCAGAAACTGCAAGTTAAACACTAACCAGGAAGGGCTGCTCAAGCCTTAACCCTCCCCTTCCCAGCACAGGCCAAGGCCTCAGCCAGACGGCTCTGCAGATCACTGGCCTGGGCTCCCAGGGACCCTGGGTCCTATTTCCAGGCTCTTCTCAGCCTGAGGAGCAAGTGAATGTGAGGAAAGAGGGAATATAGAGGGCAGAGAAGAATTCTTGAGGCTCTCGGTCCAGGTGTTTGGAGGTGCCCCCACCACCTATCCCAGAGCTGGTTAGAGAGCAGAGCACTTAGAGGCCAGGTTGGGGCTGGTGACTTTGGGCCACTCTCTTAACCTCTCTGTTTGCCGAATTCCTACAGGGTGGGGGCTGGACGGGCTCCATCCCTCCAGGTAAAGCCTGGTGGTCTTCTCCAAGAGAGGTGGCATGTCCTCAATCCCCCCAGGTCCCTGCACCAAAGCCTGTTCCCTGCTCAGACCACACGTGACCTGGTGGGGAGGCCACCTGTAGGGCAGACGGAAGCAGCTGACCTGGATGAGCTGGCAGAGGTGGGGAGCCCCTGGTGTCAAGCGTCTCTGGGTGCCTGGCACTGTGCTGGGGCTCCACACACACAAAATGCCTGTGCCAGCCTCACAACCACCCTGTGGGGAAGGGGTGGTGTTCCTCCCGCTTCATAGCTGACAGCACGGAGGCTCCGAGTGCAGAGGGAGTCCAGGTCAAACCCAGATCTGTCTGATTCCAAACCCAAACTCTTTCCCATCAGCCACTGGCAGAGAGCACAAGCGAGGGCGTGGCCTCACCTTGGCTCCTCTCCTCTTTGCACAGGCTGTCTCCCTTCCTCGCCTGTTTTCCCCTCCTCTATTCAACTCCTGCCCAGCCCAAGGCAAGACTCCTCCAGGAAGTCCTCCTTGAGTCTGACAGTCAAACCCCAAGGGTAATACCCAGCGAGGCTGCTGGTTGTTCAATTTGCCAACACAGCTTTAGATTTTGCCGCAGTGAGTGCAGATGCAAACATGAGCTAATTTTATTCTCTCACCAGGCTCACCAGTATTTGCTGGGCACTGACTTGGAGCCAGGGGCTGCAGGGTTGCAGAGCGCACAGGAACAAACATGCACTGAGCCCCTGCAGATGCCCTTCCTGTGCTCAGAGGAGCCCACATGTAACCTTAGGCAGGATCCTTCCCCCATTTGGCAGATGAGGAAACTGAGGCCCAGAGAAGAGGAGGAAGCTGCTCAGGGTCACCCAGTGAGCCGGTGGCTGGGATTCAACACTAGGCAAGTCCCCAGATCCACACCCACCCCTCCCCACACTCCCTGCCCCAGAACATTTTAAGCTCTCACTGCTGGGGCAGGACTGGCCCTTTGCCCTGGAGCTCTGGTCACTCAGGTGGGCTCCGTAGCCACAGCCACGCAGGGAAGGGAGTGACAGGGTGCAGCTGGCAGGATTCTATGCCACCCCTCCGTGACATGCCCACCTGCTCAGCCCAGCCGCCAGCCTGTTCCTCCACCTGGGGACTCAAAGCCCCTCACCAGCCCCCTGACCACTCACTTCCCCAAACTGTCCAGCTCCAGCTGGAGAAGCAACAGAACACAAATTAATGCATCTTCAGCTCTGGCTCCAAATGATTTTTCTCTCACCTTCCTGGGCTAATCCCTCATCAGCTCCATCCTCAGAGAAATATGAAAGGACCCAGAAGGTGAAGGCTGGTCCTAGCCTTGGGGGTCATGGGCCTGGCCGTGGGACTGGTGCGGGTTGATAAACCTAATTCCTTAGAGGTGATGGTGACATGGCTCAGCATGAAAGATGGTGTCCAGGTGTGTGCATGTGCATGTGAGGTCAGCAAAGCCCTCTCTGCTCCCGCAGGCCCTGGACCCAGGCCCTGGGGCTAAGCTGGGGCTGCTGCATGAGTCCCCAGTTTGCTAATGGAGGGGAGGCCTCCCTTGATAATGAGCAGCATCACCTTACAAACTCCCCTGGGCCGCCACCTCTCAGACTTTATTTTTTCTGACTCAGTCTCAACTCGAAACAAGGAGAGAGGGGCGGAGAGAGAGAAAAGCTCCAAGCTGTCACCTTTGGTAGATGCTCAAGAAGAGGAGCATCTTGTTACAGGTGGGGAAACTGAGGCTCTAAGAGGAAGCTCAGTGTTTATACAAGCAGTTGGTGGCAGAGCTGGGACAGGCATCGGGACTCAGCAGGGCTCCGGACTGTCAGTGCATGCATGTGTAATGGTGTGTATGACAGTTAAGGACACAAATGCGAAGTGTGTGAGAGCATGTGCCTTAGTCTCAGAGTGTGAGTGTGAGAAACACTTGAGGGTGGTGGCCGTGGCTCTTCCCTTCAGCAACCCCCAGATCCTGTGGGTGACTCCTAGCAGATCTTCTGTGGCCCCAGCCTGTCCTTGCCGGACTCTGAGCTGACGTTCCATTCCAGAAAATTCTCAGCTGCTGGCCAGGAGCAGGAGGGAACCCAGTTGTTTCTATTTGGTCTTTATTGAATAAAAATGAAATTTAAACTCTTTGCAGGGAGGTAATTTTTCCTAATCACTTGCCCTGCTGCACGGATCCCCACAACTTGATTCTGTGTAACTGGATTAATTGGATGGAGAGTGATTTCTTTTCTGTGAGAAAATTAACCACAGAGAAGGGGGGTCATTTCAGGCACAATGACTCCCTACCCCCAAGCAAGTTCCTGGGACCCAGGTTTTGGGTGGGGGGCTGCCTTGTTCCAAGGCCTCCCTCTGGCCTCTCCTCTCTCTGCCTCTCTCCCATCACTGGCTCCTTCTGTCACCGAGTCCCTATCACCATCTGTCTCTGTCTCCCATGTCCCTGACCCTCTCCTTTTCTGGGCTTCTGTGGTCCTGACTGCGGGCGAGGCCACCGCCCTGCGCCCCTGCATTAAAGAGTCTGATGTTCTCCATGAGGGGAGGGGAAAGGCACAGTGTGAAGTGCTCAAGTTCACCTTCTGAAGCAGCTGGGGCTGAGGCGAGGGAGTCACGTGGGCAGCCCCCCATAGCCCCACCCCGTGTGCCACCAATATCCTGGTTTCCAAAGCCTTAAAACTACATAGAGTTTTACAGTTTGCATGGGCTGGATGCAGCCTGAGTGTCCACAGAGGGGGCTGCAGGGCCAGGCTGGGCCAGACCAGCTGTGGGGCTCAGGGAGGGCCTGGCTGGAAGAAGGAGGTCTGGGCAGCCCCTCTCTCAGCCTGAGGGAGGCTGAAGGGTCTGCAGTCCCAGTCACTCCCCCATGGCCAAGCTGACACTTCCCTCCCACAGGTACAGAATCCCGGGCCCCAGACACCTGCTCCTTCCTGGAGCTCAGCACCACCTTCCTTTCTGAATGCTGGGCCTGGGCCTGTCCTCAGCCACTGCTGCCCTGCAGCCCCTGCTGGGGGTCTCCCATCCCTGCCTCCTCAGGGCGTCCCTCCATACCCCTGTCTACACTATTCTCACCCAGTCCAGAGCACCATCTTCTCTCCCTAGACACTGCACGGCCGCTCCAGTCTCCTGGACCCAGGCTCTCCCCGTCCAGTTCACAGACTGCAGCTGACATGAGTAGGCCATGCCCCTCTCAAAGCCCTACCATGGCTCCACCACTCTGAGCACTAAAATTCCAACAGCAGTGTGGACTGCAGGGCCCTTGTGATATGGCCACATGGACCTCTGCAGTCCCGTTTTTCCCACTCCCGTCTCACATTCGCCACACAGAGTCAGCTGTGTGCAGAGGGGCCATCTTTCTAGGACACCCTCTCCCAGGCCTGCCTGACGCCAGCTTTCTGCACAGCCCTGCTTGATGGTCAACAGCAGATGGTGTGTACTGAGTGCTTACTGTGTGCCAGGCACTATGCTGCGGGCTTTACATGGTTATCCCATTTAACACTCCCAGCAACCCTGCAGGGATAGCTATTATCCATCCCCATTTTACAGAAGAAAAACTGAGGTTCAGACATGAAGCATCTGGCCAAGGTCTCTCATCTGGGAAGTAAATGGTGGAGCTGGGATTTGAGTCAGGTCATTTGCACAAGGTCACTTCTGCCCATCCCAGGCACCTTTTCCCAGGTTCAGGGCCCCTCGTCCACGCGCCTGTTTCCCCTACACAAGCATTTGCCTGACTGTTCTGAAACTACCAATTTCCCATTCTCCCCATGGGGCCTGGGCTGTGAGCTCCCCAGGACCACCTGGGTCTCACCTGTCTCTAAGCCCCAGAGCCCAGAATGGAACCCGGTATATGGTGGACACTTGGCCAGGGTCTGCTGACTGAGGAGTAGGGAGCAGCCCTGCTGGCAGCTGGGCCCCTCCCTCCCACACCCATCCCTTCCACCACTCGATACCTCAGTAAGCAAAGCCTTTAAACCAAAAACAATTTTACAGTTCATTTGAGTTAGTCACGGCTGCTCTTTCTGGAAACAATCTTCCCCAAATTGTCTGCAGAGAGGCGAGCACCCTGCCTGGCAGCCCCCACCCCATCCTCCATCACAGACCCTTGGAATCACAGGAGATGGTGGGAAGTGGGAATAGTAGAGACCCCAGGAATTCAAGTCAGCTGTAAAGCTGCATGTCGGCTGCGATAGACATTGGAGTACCACACTCAAGAGATGGGCCCCACCCCGACCCTCATGGGGCTCACTGTATAAAGGAAGAGGCGAACATCAAACAAATCATCACACAAGTGATTCTGTAGTTAGTACTAAGCTGCAATAAGTTAGTTATGCAGAAATCTAACAATACTAACTATACAAACCTGGCAATCTGTTAAACCTCTTGGAGCCTCTGTTTCCTCATTTGTAAAATGGGGATCCTATTGGCATCTTCCTCATGGGGTGTTGAGAACACAACAAGATGGGTAAAGCCCTTAACCTGGCACCTAGTTAGTGTTTAACATACATTAAGAGCTCTCTCAGTCAGTTCCAGCTGCCATAACAAGACACAAGACTGGGAAGCTGAAATAAAAGAAATTCATTGTCTCTCAGTTCTTGAGCCCAGAAATCTGGGACCAACGTGTTGGCAGGGTGAGTTTCTTCTGTCTCTTCTCTTGGCTTGTAGGTGGTCATGTTCTCTCTGTGTCCTTATGTTGGACAAGGCCCCACCCTGTGACCTCATTTTAGTTTGATCCTCTCTTTAAAGGCCATCTCTCCAAATATAGAGATGGTCACATTCTCAGGTATTGGAGGTTAGGACTGCAACATATGAATTTGTGGGGAAACACGATTCACCCTGTAACAGGATATATCCAAGAATATTGAGTACATATATCCACAAATCACTTATATGTAAATTTTCATAGAAGATTTATTTATAATAGTTTAAAAAGAAAATAACCCAAATGTCCATCTATGAGAAAATGGATAAATATATTGTGAAGAGTGATAAAATTGAAATACACAGAATTTTTCAAAAATAAACAAACTACATATATATGTACATATATATATAAAACATCATATATTAGATAGAGAGGACATATATGAATATCACAGACAGGGTCGACAAAAAACATCTACCACAAAAGACACATCCTTTACATTCCCATTAATATGAACAAATCTATAGTGATATTATAGAACAATGAATATCTCTCAGGGTTGGGGGATTGCCTGGAAAGGGAAACAAAGACTTCCTTGGATGCTAGAAATGTTCTTTATCTTGATCTGGCTGGTGGTTACATGGGTGTACATCTGTGTAAAATTTCATAGAGCTATCTCCATCAGCTTTTGCTCAAAATACAAATTGGGTGGTAAGTAGCCATTTATTTAGCTCACAATTCTAATGGTTGTTTGTGCAATTGATCAGGTCTAGTCTAGCTCAGGTCATCTCTCCTGAGTCTATGGTCCACTAGTATTGTGGATTACAGCTGGATGATTTAAGGATGGTTTCACTCACACATCTGATAGTCAGCAAGCTATCAGCTGGGGCACCTTCATTCTTTTCCGTATGGTCTCTGACTTTCCATCAAGCTAGCTCAGACTCATTCCATGTCTCCAAGTTCAGCAAAAAAAAAGAGAAAGACCCTATGGGCAAACACTTCAAAAGTCTCTGTATGTCTACTCTTTGTTAGTGTTTCCATTGACCAGAGCAAGTCCATTGGCCAACCTAGATGGAAGAGGTGGAAAAATAGACTTCCATTCTTGATGGAAGGATTTGAAATGCCAAATCACAAAAGTATGAAATCAGAATGGAAAGAATTTATGGTTATTTTACAACCTACCACATGTACACTTAACATATGCAAGTTATATATTAATACAATAAATAGAAAAATACAGGGTTTTAGTCAAATGATGACAAAAGGCACTCTTGGTGTCAGTATGCTTGTAGGTTTCCTTGTTAGGGTCCCTGTTTTCTACATGGCCCCTGATTATGTAGAGACAGTGTTGTTACAAGATGCGTGTGAGTATATGTGTGTGGATGGGAAGTTGTCGCTTTACAACTTTCAGCCTCAGTCAGATTTCTCTCAGGTGGGATGGAATGAGAGATGGGACTATCAATGGACTATATTGTGAAGAGCTGAACATAGGTACATCTGATGTTTACACAGGTAAACTTGAGGAACAGGTAAACCTGACTTCTCAGCTGTAGAAGTCAGGCTGAGAGGCCAAGCACGGTGGCTCACACCTGTAATCCCAGTACTTTGGGAGGCTGAGGCGGGTAGATCATGAGGTCAGGGGATGGAGGCCATCCTTGCCAACAGGGCGAAGTCTCTTCTCTACTAAAAATACAAAAATTAGCTGGGTCATGCACCTGTAATCCCAGCTACTCGGGAGGCTGAGGCAGGTGCATCACTTGAACCCGGGAGGCGGGGGTTGCCGTGAGTCAAGATTGAGCCACTGCACTCCAGCCTGGCCACAGAGTGAGACTCCGTCGACAAGAAAGGGAAAGGGAGGGGAGGAGAAGTGGGGAGGGGAGGAGCGGGGAGGGGAGGGAAGCAGAGGGAAGGGAAGGGAGGGGAAGGGAAGGGAAGGGAAGGGAAGGAAAGGGAAGGGACAGGCTGAGAAATGAGCCAGGGAAGTGCGATGTCCTGGGTCAGTTGTTTCAGCACCATGGAGAGCTCTGATGGACGTTAAAGGACGTTTCTCTTCATAGTCCCAGGATCGCTCATTCCCCTCTGTCTTCTAGGTAAAATTATCTGGTTAACAGACATTTACTCTTGCAAACTTTACATTGTTAGCAGAAGTGATGGCATGGGCCCTGGAACCAAACTGTCTGTGTTCCCGTCTTGGTTGCACCACACAAGCTGTGATTTTGGGAGAAGTTACTCAACCTCTGTGCCATGTGCTTTATCTGTCATGAGAAAAGTAATGGTAGCTACTTCATAGGATTGCAGTGAGGACAAATTCAAACTAAAGAAAGCAAAGAGCTTAACATAGTGGCTGGCACATGGTAAGTACTAAAAAGTTAGCTATTATTATCGTGGTCAGTATTATTATCTCCCAAGAGCTATTTTACATAAGATGGAGAGGATTAAGAAGACTTCCTTCACCCCAGATGCCTGAAAAATTTGTTATATAACCTCATGTGAACTATATGAACTACCCAGACCCCATTCCCATTCTGTAAAATGATGCGATTTGCTTTTTCCACATTATTAGATTTTATCTTTTTACCAAGAGAAAGCGTCCATGTATTATTTGATAAAATAAATAAAACAATAAAAGAAAATAATAAAATAAAACAAAATGACATAATAAAAACGAAATTTAAAAAGATTTTACACTGAATGATCTTTATGGCCCCAACAAGCCCTGTCTGTTCCAGGTTTTGGATGCAGGACTTAGGGGTGGGTAGAGTCAGGATGGGGGTTTGGTAAGAAGTGAGGACTTTGGAGCCAGCCTGGAAGAGGACTCAAAAAGAACACATTGAGCATGTCAAGGCTTTTAGTTCTTACATTATGTCTCCCAGTCCCACTCTCTCGCCCAACTTATTGTGCTTAGACTCTGGGCACCTTTGAGCCCAGACACACAGGCACTCCCCATTCTCTCCCCTTGCTTTGGCCACACTGGCATGGTTTTAGCTTCTTGACAACACTGCAGTGCTTCTCTCCCTACAGGCTGTGCCCTCTGTCAGGAACGTGCAGTGTCCTTCAGAGTCTTACAATTGAAGGGACAATAACCAAATGAATCCTGTTTAAACAAAAGAAATAAAAAGGGAAGACTATTTTGTTCATTCACCTGAAAAATCCAGGCGTGCATAGCTTCAGGCATGGCTGGATCCAGGGATTCAAAGAACATTTCAGACTGTGGTCTTCCCGTCTCCTCGGGGCTGGCATTATTCACAGCCGCGCTCTCCCTGCAGGTGAGAAATGACTATACTGGTGGTATCAGGCTTGCATCACACTGGCTACACGCCTCTCCTCCCGGATAGTTATAGCAAAGTTTCTGGAATGATTCTCATTGGCCAAGATGGGGCCATCTGCCCACTCCTGAAAGAATCACGTAGCCAGTGGGTGAAGTTTAACTGAAGGGTCAGTCCTGGATGGCAGGAGCCAGAGGACGGGTCAGCCCCATCTGCTGAACTAAGTGAACATGGAGTTGGTTTCACAGGAAAATCGGAAGTGGTCCCCATAGAAGAAGAGAAGTGGTTCAGGAACAAGTAAACGATTAAACAGAAGCCCACTACTCATTCACCTGGACTCATCCTGCAGGTCTCAGTGTAAGTGCCACTTCTTCAGTGTGATCTCAGTTAGGGCCCACCAGTCTCTTTCCTCTGCTTTTTAACTCATTTTTCTCACAGCTGAAATGTACTGAATACTAAATATGTAAAGACATTGTCCTAAAAGCTTTACATACATTAGTAACTGTAATTATTTTAATATCCCTCTAAGGGGTGAGAAAACTGAGGTGCAGAGGGGTTGAGTATTGAGTAACTTGCCCAAGCACACATAGCCAGGAAGTGGCAGAGTTGGTATTCCAGCCCGGGTGGTCACCTTTCAGCCCACACTTTCCCCAAACCACTGGATTTCTCTTTCTAAATATCACATGGGTAATCATGACTTTGCATATACACATGCACAGACACACAAGCTCACATAAAACACACATTCACACATTCACACACATCTATTCTCACATTCTGAAAACACAGACACATGTATTTATGCACAAATATATTTCGCATGCACACACAAACACAAATAAGCATACACTCACCAAAAACATTTTCACACACACGTACTCATACATGCATTTGCTAACAGATACATACTACACACACACACACTCACATAGATACCTTCACATAACCACTCCCATTTATACACACAATCACAAACATGCACTCATATAAACACTCCCATGTCATCACACATTCATACATGCATGCATACACACGGTCACACTGTCACACACTTTTGCACATACACGTGCACTCACACATGTACACTCAAATACATATTTTCTTACACTCACAAAACAGTCACATGCACTAAATGTATTCACTCACACATCTGCACACATGTGCACTCAAATAGACATTCATATGTACATTCAAAAACATACATGCATTCACACACACATACACATCCATTTGCATGCACTCACACAAATATTCTCAAAAACACGCACATTCATGCACATTTTCACTCATACACACACACATACATACACTCATATAAACACTCTGACATTCTCATCCGCACAAATTCACAAACTCTCACATGCACACACACATGAGCCCAGGAGTTCAAGACTGCAATGAGCTGTGATTGCTCCACTGCACTCCACACACATGCACAGACACACATATATGCAAAGTCACAAATGTGCACACACTCGAACACTCATGCACACAAATTTGAGTGATTAATTGCTCAATGCCTGCCTCTGAACTCTGCATAAACTCCTTGGAGACAGGACCCTGTCAGTCTCATTGATTGTGTCCCCAGAACCTGTCACAGTGCAGAGTAGGACTTGGTGCCCTCATTTTTCCAGTGGGAATAATGAGTCCAGCTCAACCAGCTCTCCCTATAAGGGGGATTTGGAGAGCTTACAAAAGGGTCCGTTTCTCCTCTTCCCCCTCTCCCTCTCCACATCCCACTCTACCTTCCTAAGCTAATTAAATGATACTATGGAACGTATTTCATTTGCATTTGGCTCAAAGGGCCAGGGAGTGATGGTGTGTGCTCATTAGACAGCTCTGAGTAGAGGGATGTAATGAGCCCATTTTATTATAGTCGTCACCTCGGCCCATCCTGCGAGACAATCTTGTAGTCACTGGGGAGAAAGAGAACCACAAACCTGAGAGCCTTGGTTTCAGGGCTGAAGAGTGGGAGGAGGACCCAACTTGGGGAAAGCCACAGGCTGCCCCGGGCCCTGGGCCCTGGGCTCTGGGCTCTGGCTGGGGCAGGAGGGAGGAGGAGGAGGCAAGCCTGAGCCCAGGTGGCCCCTGTTACCATTACTGTCACCCTAAATGTGAGTCTCAGAACTCCACGCTGGCTTTGACTAGAGCCACAGTCGAGGGTCCCAACCTAGGGGCCCAGAACTCCCGGGGAGCTAACCTCAGGGGTCTCCAGATTTAGTTGTGTATCATACGCTGTTTGCAGCTGGAAGAATTGACATGGTACATAGCAAAGCACCACTTTATGATCTGCATGTACTACAGAAACAGAAACAATACTGAGAAGCATTTCTGCATCCCTGGTGGCCTTTGTCCATTGGGTATTTCCTCTGTTGTTGGGATCTAATAGCAGCGATTGGAGAAATTATATAATAATAGCAGCCATCATTCCTTGAGGACCTACTGTGTGCTAGGGCCCTGGGCTTAGCGACTTACCTGGATTATTTCATTTAATCCTCAAACCACCCCTCAGGGGTAGGTATTATGTTATCCCTACTTTATGGATGAGGAAATTGTGGTTCAGAGAATTAAGTGACATGTTCAAAGACACATAGCCAGATTGCGGTAAACTGGGGATTTGATCTTAGACCTGCCCAACACCACAGCCCGCTCCACTGCTCTCTGCTACCTCCAGTTTACAAAAACAGTTCATAGCACGGGGTTCCAACACTTTTATTAATGTTAAATTTAAAAATCTGGGTTTGCATTCCAAATGTTCTGACTTTAATTAAGGGCTTTCTGTGTGCCCAGCTCTGTTCCAGAACTTTCCAAATATTACCTCATTTAATCCACAGAAAGACTCAGTGAGGGAGGCACTATTTATTACCCCATTTTACAGATGAAGAAACCAAGGCACAGAAAGCTTTGGTTACTTCCTCAAGTCACAGAGTTGGTGTTGAATTGGTTGGGCTGGAATTGGGTCCGGCAGCTGGGTGCACAATTCCATACCTTACCCAACTCCATCCTCATGGAGCTGGGCTATGGTACCACAAGTCAGTTTCCTACTGCAACAAATTACCAAAAACTTAGTGGCTTCAACAATACAAACTGGCAGTGCACAGTGGTTTATACCTGTAATCCTAGCACTTTGTGGGGTTCAGGTGGGAGGATTTCTTGAGGCCCAGAGTTCAAGACCAGACTGGGCAACATAGTGAAACCCCTGTCTCTACAAAAAAATTTAAAACGATTAGCCAGTGTAATGGCACGTGCCTGTAGTCCCAGCTACTCAGGAGGCTAACGTGGGAGGATCCCTTGAGCCCAGGAGTTCAAGGCTTCAGGGATCCGTGACTGTGCGACTGCACTCCAGCCTGTTGACAGAATGAGATCCTGTCTTAAAAATAATAATAGGCTGGGCGCAGTGGCTCATACCTGTAATCTCAGAACTTTGAGAGGCCAAGGCAGGCAGATCACTTGAGGTCAGGAGTTCAAGACCAGCTTGGTCAACATGACAAAAATTCTGTCTCTACGAAAAATACAAAAGTTAGCTGGGCATGGTGGTGCTACCTTGGAGGCTGAGGCATGCGAATCACTTGAACCTGGGAGACGGAGGTTGCAGTGAGCCAAGATCACACCACTGCACTCCAGCTTGAGCGACAGAGTAAGACTCCGTCTCAATAATAATAATAATGATATTGATAATCAAAGTGTCTGCATGGTTGTGTCCCTTCTGGAGGCTCCGTGGGAGAACACACTTCCTCGCCTGCTCCAGCTCCTGGAGGCCACCTGGATGCTTCGGCCTGTGGTCCCTTCCTCCACCTCAAAGCCAGCCAGCATTGGCAGCTCAAGTCCCTCTCACACCACATCACTCCAACCTCCTCCTCTGCCTTCTTCCACTTTAAGGACCCTCATGATTACATGGGGCCCACCTGGATAATCCAAGGTAATTCCTCTATTTTTAAGATCTGCTAAATAACAACCTTAATTCCATGTGCAGCTTTATTTTCGTTTGCCATGTAATGTAAAATAACATTGCAGGAATTAGGAAGTGGACCTCTTTAGATGCCACTATTCTGCCCACCTTCATTTAATAATACCTATTTTAGGGGACCACTTGCTCCATTTCAGGCACCATTTGCAGAGGCTTTACTCATATCACTCATTTAACCCCCACAAAAAACAAATGAGGGAGTGCTCACCACTCCCACTTTATAGATAGGAAGACTGAGGCTCAGGAGACAGAGGGGCTGCCAGGATTCTCCCAGGACCAGCCCAGGTCTGATGGTCCTCTGGGGGCTGACAGATCTGACTCCAGAGCCCACTCTCCTCCCTGCAATGTGTTTGAGAATGGAGTAGGGCTTTAATTCGTTTCTGATACGATTTGAGATCTCAGCTAGATCAGACCTGGGGATGCTGGAGATACCTTCAGGAGGTCATCCCTGCGCACAGTCACAATACCTCTCGCTCACTCCCACCGTGGTGGCCAGCACCAGCCCCCACCCAGCCATCTGTGCAAACGAGGCCAGCACCTCTGCCTGTCCCTCCTCAATGTATTAGAAATCAGGCACTTCGCAGCCTTTTGCTGACCCCTTAGATCGCAGCAGAACTTTGGGCCCCAGAGACCCCTTACTCTGCCCAGTGGCTTTTCCAGCTGCTGGAATTGTTAGCCCATTGTTAGTGGATTTATGAACCCACGCAGGGAAGCGGATGCCCTCTAACACTCCCTGGACGTATGAACTACCTGTGCCTGATGTCCTGGCACACGATGGCCAGGCCAGCCCTGGCGGTGGAGCCTTTGTTTCTCTTTCCTGAATGACATTGAAAGTGGAATCCATGAGACCATCAGGGTCAGCTCTCCCTGAGGGCAGAGAGATGTGTACAGGGAAGGGACTTGGAGGAAAGCCAGGGGGACACAGAAAAGGTGGTCTGGGCGGGGAAAGGGAGACCTCCAATGGAATAGAGGGGAGAACTCAACTCTCCTGAGCCCTGCTGTGTGCCAGAAATTCATATACATTCCTCGTCCAAGCCTCATCACCTCGGTCGGCAGCTGTCACTCATCCCATTATGGGATTTTGCCCAGTTAGTAGATGAGGAAGTGGAGGCCTGGAGAGGTCAAGTGACCTGCCCAAGGTCACACAGCTTGGCTGTCACAAAGCAGGGTTTCAAATCCAGGCCCCTGATGAGCCCTAAGTCCATCTTCTTCCTTCCTCCCAACCACCCTGTCTAGACTTACTTTTCGTTTCAGGGGAGTACCCATGGCGCCTTCCACTTTGGTTGCCCCCACCCCAAAACTCCCACAAAGCCACCAGGCAGCTCCCTGGGAAAGGGAAGCCTCAGGAAGTCCCTGCCTAAGGGAGAGAGCCTGGAAGATTCCTCCTGAGAAGCAAACATTTTCCAGCCGAGGAAATCACTGAGACCTCTTAGTAATCGCAGGTGCCGCCAGCTGCCCTCCTTCCCCTGGAGGTTTGTAAATCAAACCTTAGAACTGGATTCACATAACTCTGTCAGGGGATAAGTAAGGCAGGAAGCAGGGGAGACATGCAGGGAGAGGAGCAGCTGCCCAAGCCAGGCCCTGCGGGGCTTCAGGGATGGAGGTGAGGGGCACAGTGTAGCCGCTGAGGGACCACTGCTCCCACTTGCCGCCCTAGGGGGTGGAGCCAGGGGCTTCCTGGGGGTCCCTGCCAGCACCCACATCTGCCAGCCCCAGTTGACCAGCCCAATCAATTTAACCCTGGCCCAGTGTCTAGGGACAGTTGGGGCAAAGGGTCTGGGCTCAGGGGTGGAGGCTGGAGAGGAGGCTTGGAGGCTTCAGCAGCTCTGAGCTAAGCCCTGGGTAGAGCATTTGGTGGGGCAGAGGGGGCTGACAGTAGCAGAGGACAGGACAGGGTGTGAGTGCCCAGCAGGGGCCCTGGGCTCAGCACCCTGGGCTGGGAGTCCAGGCCTGGTCAGTTCTGGGTCTGCTGTGGACTTGCTGTGTGATGTTGGGCAAGTTACGTGGCCTCTCTGGGCCTCAGCTGCCTCATCTGCAAAGTGGAGATGATTATTCCGCTCTCTATGCAGGGACATCAAAGAGGCAAGACCTGGTTGGGAAGCGCAGCCAGAAGCACAGGGGCAGAGCCTGGCCCTGCTCCACCCTCCTCTGCCCCCAGCCTCCTGGTGACTGGCCAGGTCCTGGTGTCCCCACTCATGAAAGCCCAGTTGATTGGCAGAGGTGAGGCCTTTGTGCAAATGAGGCTGCTTCCCTCCCTCCTCCTCTTTCTCCCCAAGGTCACCATCACCAGCGCTTCCCACAGGCTGGCTGGAGTTTCCCGGGTGGGGGCTGAGCCTTGTAAAACATTTGATTTCTCATCTGCATGCACAGTAGCTCGGCTGTCTCCCGCAGGATCCATGCTGCTCCCCAGCCCTGTCCTGGTCCTTGTGCCCCCTGGAAGAGCAGCCCTCAGCTTCCTCTTTCTGTGTGACTTTCGATGGGTTCCTTTACCTCTGAACCTCAGTCTCCTCCTGTGTTAAATGGGGATAAAAGCACCTACCTCATGGATTTGTCCTGTTTACTCACACATTCTTGTAATCCTCCAAGAAATATTGAATATTTCCTGGGTGTCTCCTGTGTGCCAGGCCCTGGTCTGGGTGCTGAGGACAGGGATGGAGGTGGTCCGTGGAGACGGGGCCCTGCCCTCACGGGGCTCCCTCAGGGTGAGTGGCAGCAGCCTGTAGCAGGGAGCTGGCTGGGAAGTTGTTTGTCAGTGGCCAAGAGCCACACCGGTGCAGAGTGCGTGGGTGACACACCCAAGGTCACATGGTGGGTCAGTGGCAGAGCCCAGGCTAGGCTGGCCCTGGAGCAAACACTGGCCACAGCCTGGGAGGGGACCCACCATGTGGATTCCTAGACCCACAGCCCGGTGAGGACACCCCCTCCCACAGGGACATCAGGTACCCACACCCAGCACCAGGTCACGGGTGAGGCTGAGCCCGCCTGGTTCCTCTTGTCTTCTCGGGCCCAGCCAAGGGCTCTTGGGCTGTGTGAGTGAGGATCACCTGATCACATACCTTCCCTTAACAGATAGCCCTCCGCTTCCTCTTCTGAGCTCACTGTCCTCCCCATCCAGTCCACTCGGGGAGGTGAGGAGGCGCGCCTCGTAATCAGAACCCTGCCTCCGCACCGTGCCATAGCCAGCTGTGTGGGCAGTGCCTTCTCCACCATCGCTGGTAACAGAATTTTTAATTATTATAATTATCACCTGAAAAATTGGGTCCTGCCACAGATAATTAAAATAAGATTTGGCTCCTGCTTGCCCGTCTCTCTCCTCAGCTTTAAATCTTACGGTGAATTTTGTAACACTCCGGAAAACAAGAGTTACTAGCAGAGATATTCTGAAGGGAGTCTGGGAGGGAGTATGGATATAGACACACTTCTGAGGGTGAGGGGCCTGTGTGTGTGGCTGGATGCCCGTGTGTGTATGAGCTTATGTGTGTGTGCACGTGTGTGTGCATGACAGTGCGTGTATGAGCGTGAGTGTGTGCATGAGTGTGTGTAAATGTGTGCCAATGTGTGTGCATGAGTGTGTGTATGAGCATGTGTGTATGCATGAGTGTGTGTGTATGAGGTTTGTGTGTGTATGAGTGTGTGTATGAGTGTGTGTATGTGCATGAGCTTGTATGTGCATGTCTGTGTGTATGAGTGTGTGAGCATGCATCAATGTGTGTGCATGTGTGCCTGTGTGTGCATGAGCGTGTGTGTGTATGTGTGCCAGTGTATGCATAAGCATGTGTGTGCATGACAATGTGTGTATGAGCACATGTGTATGTATGTGTGCCAGAATGTGTATGAGCATGTGTGTGTCCACGTGTGTGTATAAGCGTGTGTGTATGCAGGAGCATGCGTGTGCAGGGGGCAGGCAGCCCCTGATTTCAAATCCCACCCTCAGCACCTATGAGCTGAGTGACTTTGTCAGGGGCAGGACAGGGAGGTGGGGTTGGGTGATAGATGAGGTGAGGGTACCCAGGAGGCAGTGACGGGGTGTTGGTGCAGGTCTGTCTCTGGGGGAAGCTGGAGCCTGGGAGGCCACAGGTCTCTACTTCTTGGTTGTTCCCAGCCCCTCTCCAAGCCTGTCTCCATGACTGCTCCTCCCACATAGGACTGGGAGTCATGAGAATACCTTGCTAGGGGCTGTGCTCGGCATCAGCACAGGGCGAGCCTCCAAAAGGGTTTGTTATTAGTTCTTGTCCATCTCAAGGTGGAAGGGTGGGGGACAGTGTGGAGATGGCACAGGTGACAGAGCACTCCCATGAGTCGTGATGACCCAGGTCCTGAGGCCCAGAGGCTAGGCCCAGCCACTAGACCTCTGCTGCTTGGCTTGTCTGGGGCCCTGGGGCCCCTCTGCAGAGACCAGTCTCCCTCTGAGGGCTGGTTTGTGGGCTGCAGCCTGGACAGATATCCCCATCCAGTCCCCATGGCACCATCATGGGAGCAGTGAGGAGCAGGAGGAGGAGGAGGCCCCACCTGGAGCTGACCGAGACCAACCCAGCCTCTTCTCCCACTCTCAATGCCCCCCAGGAGGAGCTTAGGACCCCACAGAGGGGTCAGTCAGGCCCTTGTGCCAGAGCCACGCCTGCAGGAGCCTCAGTCCCAAAGAGGACAGAAAGGCATAGCCATTGCTGAGCACCTACTGTGTGCCAGACACCTGTGCCTGTCACTGCTCCCATCCTCCCAACAAGCTGCCACTGCCCCACTTTGCAGAGGAGGAAACTGAGGCTCAGAGCAGCTGAGTGACTGGGTCATGGCCACAAGCTGCTGAGTGGCAGGGCCAGGACATAAGCCTGGTTCTGTCAGAGAACAAAGCCCACTCCCTTCCCAGCATCCCTCCACTGACCACTGAGGGCCCTGGGACTGCCCCGGATCTAAGAGTGCATGGGGCAGGTAGCACCTCCGCATTCAGAGAGCGAATTTGCAGCAGGACTTTCCAGTGTGATCTTGCGGGGTGACTGCCCTCCTCTGAGTCAAGGTCTCCTCAACTGTCAAGTGAGGACAGTGCTCCCCGCCCTGGGGGCCAGCTGGAGCCTACGCAGAGACAGTGCAGTGGTTACGCACAGGGAGCTGGGTTCAAATTCCACCCTCGGCACCCATGAGCTGCATGACCTTGAGCAAGTAGTTTAACCTTCCAGTTTTCTCATCTGCCGACCAGGGAGAAGAGGCGCTGTTGTTTAAATGATGGCGTCCCCTCCCAAATGCAGGTTGACATTTAATCCCAATGCAACAGTATTCAAAGGCATGGCCTTTGGGAGGTGATTCAGTCATGAGTCGCCTGCCCTCACGCATGGGATTAGGTTGAAGGGAGCGCTCTCACGACCTTCTGTCCTTTCTGTCCCTTCCACTGTGCGAGGGTACAACGTTCGTCTCCTCAGGAGGTCACAGCCATAGGGCATCATCTTGGAAATGGAGACGGGCCCCTAAACAGACACCAAACCTGTTGGTGCCTTCATCTTGGACTTCCAAGCCTTCAGAACTATGAGAAATAAATGTCTATTGCTTATAAATCACCCAGTCCCAGGCATTTTGTTGCAGCCACACAAAGGGACTAAGACAACAGTGGTAAAGTCATACCTGACGCCAAGGTGTCCTAAGGGTCCGGTTTGAGAGTGAATGGTCCTCATGTATTATCTTGGTGGAGTTCCGAGGAGAATTAAACCTGGTCATAGAGTAGGTACTTATCTAGCTCTTGAGAACAAGAGGAAGTGCATGTGAGTTTATTCAGAACAAGCCATCCCTGTCACTCCCCACCCACCCCAAGCTGGCTCTCCTGGGCCCGGATGCTGCCCACAGACCCCACCTCCCTCCACAGCACCCTTCTTCCTCTGACCGGGGCTCAGAGCACTGCCCGCACCTTGCTTAGCCCCATACCCAAAATTCTAGAACAAGAGGCAACTTCAGTTTGATCTTCAGTGCTAATTAGATCCCACACCACTGAAGTTAATGACCTCGAAAGTCCATAGCCTCCGCCTGCAGCACCTCTGCGCCTGCTGGTCTAGCAGCTGCCTGGCCACAGCTGCCCTACCTGGGCTCAGTCCTCAGAGGCAAAAGCAGCAGGTGAGAATGGAAGGAGGTGAGCCAAGGGCAAGCCTGGCCAGGCTGGAAGGGAGGCAGCAGCCCAGCTCCAAGAAGCACAGGGTGTTTGCATTAGAAGAAAGTATTTCAATAATCAAATAAACACCCATTTCACTCATTGGAAAAGTTGAGGCCTAAAGACGGCAATGTACTCCTCTAGGCTCACACGGCAGAGCTGGGAGAAAATAAATGATCTGTTTAGGTCACCCTGAGTGGGAATATAAAATGATTCGCTTAAAGGAGAACAAGCTGATGTTTCCTGCTGCGCAAGAGAGGGCTAGGAAGGGCGGTGGAAACGACAACATGAAGACCCTAAATGCCAGAGCAGTTTGCACTTTATTGTGAGGGCAATGGAGAGCTGTGGATATGTCTGGGATCCTCCACTTCTCTCCTCTTCCTCCTCCCCGACCCCTGCCCTGGTCCAGGCTGCCCCACCTCTCACCAGATCCCTACAGTGGCTCCTGCTCCTTCTGGCCCCTCCACACTCCATTACCCACAGCAGCAAGCGTGACCTTTGAAAACATACACAACTCTGTTGCTCTCCTGCTTAAATCCCTCCAGGGGCTTCATCTGCTCCCAGAATAAACGTCAGAGTCCTCACCACGGCCGTGGCATTGTACATGAGCTGTAGACGGATTCCAGCTGACCTCTGCAGCCTCATTCATTCATTAATCTGTTTATTATGAGTCTCTCCCACAAGGAGTCAAGCTCCGTGGGGGCGGGACCTTGCCCATTTTGTGCCTTGATGCATCCCCAGTGCCCTGCATGATGTCAGGCACAACGTAGGGGCTCAAGAGATATTTGTTGAACATATGAATGAATGAATCAATGAATGAATGAGGTGGGCAGGACCCCAGACCTCCTGCCTCCAGTACTTGGCTCTCCCAGTTCCATAGTCATTGGGAAGGAGCGGTTTTCAGGATGGCAAGTGGCTGCAGGACACAGTAGGGCCTAACCTCAGAATCCCTGGGCCCCTGGTCCTCCTGACAAAGACCGTCCCCCATATCCAAGGGGTGTGAAGTTAGCATGCACCTTCCCTCTTTCCAACTCTCTCCCTGCACCTTCCCCTCTCCTCTCCATGTGCCAGGTCTGGACAGAGTCAGCCTGACCACCAGGACTTCAACAGACACCAGCCACCCAGGCCCTCAAGGAGGTCTGAAGAGCTGAGGTCCAGTGGGAAGTTCGTCCACCACCTTCAGGGAGGCCTCAGGTCAGGGGGACAGTCCTGACTTCGGGAGTCCCCAGTCGGGAGAAGAAGACACACAACTGCTCTCAGGAGACTCTGGGGGTTGAAGTCAGGGACCTGCCCAAGGAGGCCCCTCTGACTAGGGCGGGGAGGCAGCCCTGCCAGTAGAGTCCAGTCTGTTGGGGAGACCTAGACCTCACCAGGGCCAGGAGCCCTTGGGGGAGGCCAGACACTGCCAAGGAGACCCCGGTCCCTGCAGACTCAGAGACCTGCACTCACATTGTCCAGACAGACGCAAGGTGGCCGCTCTCCTGGGTGCCCAGCCCCCTCCCTGAGGCAGAGGGGTAGCTTGGGGAGGTGGGGGCTCCCAGGTGGTGGACCCTGGGATTGAGATACCAAGAGCATCCATCTCCACGGAGGCCCGGACCCCATCAGTGTCCTTCTTGGCCTGGTGGTGGAAGGAGGGAGCCTGGATCCCAGCCTCTTGGTGCCCACAGCCTCCTGTGGTGCCATGGACGGGTCGCTGCCCACTCTGAGCCCATCTCCTTGACTGTGGCTCTGATGCTACCTCCAGGCTGGGATCTCTCTGCTCTGTTCACATCACACCCGCTTGCCCCCATCTCACCCCATCGCCTCCGTTCTTGATCCTGCAATTGTAGAAACAGAAAGTTGACTAATTTCTTGGGCCTGCAAATTGCCCAGTGGGGAGCCTGGGTGGGCGGCCCCCACTTCCACTCCATCGCCCACCCTGATGCATCGTCTGACACTTTCAATTTATTTTTCAATTCCTCTACCATCAGAAATGACGATTAGATTTCCAGCATAAATACTGCCTTACCAAACTGAATTAACCACAGCGAGGAGGGGCACACACAGCCTCCAGCAGCCTAGGCAGATCACCCCAGCATTAACCCTTCCGTCCTCACCCAGGCCCCACCAGCGGGACGGAGGCTCCAGGCCTCCCAGAAGACGTCACTCAGAACATCATTGGGGTCACCACCTAATTCCAGACCCCTTTACGCTTTGCAGCCTCCCTCCTGTGGGAGTTCCTGGGAAGTGTCTTGCCCAAGGCCATCCACCCCATCAGGGCAGAGTCAGAAACACTGGCCCCTCATCTCCAGTCCCATGAGGGAAGGAGGCTCCATCCACACCCAGGACATGATGTGGGAGTATCCAGGGTTTGGCATTGTCCAGGACACATACGGAATGGGGGCTCCTGCAGACCCGAGGGTGGGGGCACCCAGTGATCACAGGACCTGAACTGAAAGGGGTCTTGGAGGGACCTGGAAGCAGGTTCCCACCCCCGCCCCGCAAACAAGATCATCACCCCTCTTTGCTGAGACTGTTCGTTGATCAGTCCAACAACCACAGCTCAGGTTGACCTCCAGCCTCCCCACTTCTCCATCTCCCTGACTCCAACCATAGCTCAGGCCCCCTCCTGTGAGCCCCCCATGGCCTCTCGCAGCCTCTCCTCTTCTATGCCTGTTCCCACCCAATCCCCATCCCTCAGCAGAGTCATCGCCTTAAAATGCAAACACTGCCCCATGGTTTCCTGGCTCAGAACCCATCGGGCTCTCCTCTGCTTTCAGATCAGGCCCCCACCCTTCAAGGCCACGAGGACTGGGCTGGCCTGGCCCCCACCAGTCACTGCACTCACCCGTCCTGGCTGGGTTGACTCCTCTTCCTCCTTCAAGCTTTTCTGTTTAAACTTCCCCTCCTCAGAGAATCTTCTCCGGCCACCATCCCCCAATCTAAATTAGGTTCTCCCTCCTAAGATTCTTTCTCAAATCCATTTCCTTTCCTTCTGAGTACTTTAAGGGAGCAATAATGACACACTAACTTGTGAATTTGTTTAATAGAATCTTTGGGACAGAGACTTTATCTGATTCGCTCCGTGCTGCAGCCACTAGAACACAGCCCGGAATGTAGTGGGTGCTCAGTGCAGACTTTTGAAGGAGTGAGTAAGTGAGTGAAAGAACAACAAACCCCTCTTGGTGCCCACCAGGTGCCAAGCTGAGACTGGGCCCTGGAGCTGGAGTCAAGATATGGACCTGGCCTCAGTGTGCTGGGCCCTAACGGATGAGTAGGAGTTCACTGAGCACTGAAGATCTTTGCCTCTGGATGGCCCCTTCCCAGTCACCCCAAAAGGAAGCCCTTGTCCTTTCAAATGTGGTGAATGTGGTGGTTCAGATCGGTAGGTGTTCCTATGAATAGGTAAGGGCCCAGGCCTCAGGTCAGTTGAACCTGGGTTTGAATCCTGATTCTGCTCTTGGCACCGGGGCAGGTCACTGAGATGCTCTGAGCCTCTCTACCTCCTGCTCCGGGATAAGGATCCCTTCATCCATGCTCACTTGAAGTCCTGCCCACCATGGTGGAGGCAGACAGGCTGCAATGCTCTCCCCTCTCAGTGAGGGAAAAACACCAGCTCAGGCAGCCAGCAGCTGAGAATGCCAGGCAGAGCAAAGGTGTCCTGAGGGACGGACAGAACAAGGGCTCAAGAGCCTAGCCAAGGGTGAGGCCAGGGGAGGCTTCCTGGAGGAGGAGGCAAGTCAGAGCTCTGTCTCTCTTACTCCCATGACTGTGGGTGCCTTTCTCCTCCTCCTCTCATTCGCTCTCTTTTCCAGCTCCTGTGCTGCTCATTTCCTTGCCTCAGTCTCTCTGCCCTGACAGGAGCCCTGAGGGAAACACCCCCGTCCCATATTTGCCCGCTTCCAGCAGGTTCATGGAGGCCCTCTAAATTCCCCTTCCCCTCGAAGTCATCTCCCAACACTGCTGCTCCCAGGGCTGGGTGCCTGCTGCTGCATCTCCACACACGTGCACACACCCAGCCAGGTGCAGGTAGCGTGGGCAGTGCAGAGGGGACACCAGGGCTGGGGATTAAGGAGTTAGTGTTCGTGGATGGCCTGGAAAGCAGCAGGGCTTCTGCAGGAGCTACCCCTTCCCTCACTCCTGCCCAGTAGGGTTGAGGGGCTGGCTTAGATGTCACTCCAAGCCAAGGCTGTCCTTCTCAGAGGCTCCTTCCCAGCTCCCCTGAGTGGGTCAGTCCCTTCCCCTCTCTGAGCCCCTCTTTCCTCTTCTATAAAGCAGACTCAGTGATGCTTGCTCAAAGGTTTGAAGGACAAAGAAAAATGACACAATGGACAGTGGGGATTTGCAGACAGCCAGGTACTGTACCCAAGACAGGGTACTGCTGGTGATGTCGATGGATGGGGAGTTGAAAGACCCAGTTGTCACTGGGCAGTTGGGTCTGGTTCCCCTGAGTCATCGTAATTCACCAACCCAGTCTACAGAAGTTTATTAAGCACCTACTGTGTGCCATGCTCTATGCAAGGGCCAAAGACACCGTGAGCAGAGCCAGACCCCACCCTCAGTTTACCCCCATGGGATGGGGTTAGCCAGATGACCTGAGGGCCTCTCCAGCCAACTCTACCCCCTTAATCCAGAATTACTCTCTGCCAGGATGATGGTGTGTCCAGAGAGGCCGGGGCCTGGGAAGAGGCCTGGCAGTGGGTGGTGGGAAGAATGGAGTGGCTGGGTTGCGGGAAGGAGAGAGCAGGTAGTTCCTGTACAGGTTTCCCTCCTCGGATAGGGGGCTGCAATGACAGCTTCCAGGAAGGACCAGGCACGTGCCTCACCCCATCCCTTCTTGCTCACCCCTACGGTCTCTTGGCCAATGGCTGCTGTGACCCTGCCCTCCTCTGGGAATCTGGTCTTAGGGAGGAGCCCTGGACCCTGACATTGACTAGAAACCTGACCCCATCTCTGAGCAGAGAGCCTCCATCTCTCTGTGAGCAGATGGGGAAACTGAGGACAGGGCGGAGAGCAGCTTGCCTGTGGCCACACAGTGGACTGATGATGACTGGTTCCTGCTCTGCTCATGCTCGTGCTTCTGATGAAGAAACTTGAAATAATAATCCTAACAATAGCCAGCGTGTGGGCATGTGCTGTGTGCACTTTACAGGTGAGATTTCATGTCACCCTCACAACCTCCCTATGGGGTGGATGCCATGCTTGGTCCCATTTTACAGATGAGGAAACTGAGGTGCAGAGGGAGAAGCGGCTCATTCAAGGTCCCGCCCCAAGGACAGTCCCTCTAACTCCCCTTAGAGCACTTTCCCCAGTGGGTCATAGCATGTTTTGGATTTTTTAAAATTAATATTTGTCCTTCCTGCTGGACATTGGCCTCCAGGTGGTCAGTGGAGGTGTCTGTTTCCCTCCCGATGCCCCGATGTAAACCCAGCCCCAGTACAGTGCTCACTGTGTAACAGGCACTCGATAAGGATTTATGAGAAAGAGTCAAATGAGGTTCAGAGAACTCTTAGGGAAACCAAGTCTCCTGCAGGAAATATGCCCACATCCACATCCTGACTCCCAGTCCCGGCAGCAGGGCAACTCTGACTCTCGGCCCCTGCGGGCACTGCCTCCCCATCCTCATGTGTGCACATCTGCTAAGGGCCTCAAGGGCTGGCTCAGAAGGAGTTAACAGCCCAAGTCGCTGGGTTCTGCAAGGCCTGCCTGGCTGGCTGAGCCCTATAATGAAGTCCTGCACAGGGGATAAGCAGGCTGCTGGAGGGTGGGCAGGCAGGGGTGGGGACCATCTCGAGAACCCTCTCAGGAGGTCTGTGCACTCCGAAGAGAGTCAAAGGGACTCCTTCCCCTCCCATGCGTGGGTTCAGAGCGCTGCCTTTGAACACATTCCTCACCTCCCTTCATCTTTGAAGCAGCCCAGGGCAGGCTGTTGTCTCCCACATGAAGAAGAGGCCCAGCGAGGGGAAGCGACAGGCTCAAGGCCATGCAGCTGTTTGGTGGTGAAGCTGGACTAAGCTCTGCCCGGGTGGTTGTCTGAACACCAGCCTGGATGTCTCAGCAAGGGCTCCAGCAGCACACAGAAGCCACACAGGGCAAGTTTCACACAGAGAATTATTAACTGCTGCAGTGGGTTGGAGTAACAAGGGGTTAGTCAGTAAGGGTGACGGGGGCACTACGGAATACAGAAACAGCCAATCTGAAGAGCAGCCACTGCCCAGGGGCTAGAGAGGGCCACCAAGGTGGAGGCCCCATGGCTGAAACCCAGGCCCTGCTGGAGAGGGCATAGTTGTGGCTACTGAATGGACAGGAAGCTGACATGATGCCACGTGAGTGGAACTTGCTGGAATCTGCCCTCCAGAACTTGTCAGGAATCTACTCTCTAGGGTGCCGGAGAAACACTATTTACAGAGAGGTGAATCACTGAAGGCACATGGCTACAGAACCACTGAGGGGGTTGCTGGGAGTTACTGCTGGCCGCTGGGAGTTGCTGACCACTGTGCACAGCAGGAGCTGGGCACTGGAGGGGCTGCCTACACTGCAGGAGCTCGGCATGGGAAAGGCCCTGCACTGCAGGAGTTGGACACTGGAGGAGCCACCTGAGCTGCAGGAGTGCAGCAGAGGGAAAGACCCTGCACTGCAGGAGCTGTGCGCCAGAGGAGCCGCCCGCACTGCAGGAGCTGTGCGCCGGAGGAGCCGCCCGCACTGCAGGAGCTGTGCGCCGGAGGAGCCGCCCGCACTGCAGGACTTGGGCACTGGAGAAGTCATCTGAACTACAGAAGCTGGGCACAGGGGAAGACCCTGCACTGCAGGAACTGGGCACTGAGGAAGGACTGGCATTGCAGGAGCTGGGAGCTGGTGGGGCTGCCTGCACTACAGAAGCTGGGCCTGGGAATGGTGTCTGCACAGGAGCAAGGGAATGCTAGAGAGGCCACATGTGCCAGAGGGCTGGGTGCTGGGGAAGCCAGCAGCTCCCAGGTGCTACAAGACCCGGGAGCTGAGGAAGCCAGTCCTGCTGCCATAGCCCGCCTAACCCGGGAAGAAACCAGAACTAGGAAGGAACGCTCCCTCCTCCTGCAATGTCTCTCTGCTGCCCTCTACTGACCACACTTAATGTCATGCCAACTGGAAAATGAAAAATATTCAGAGTGGTACCCATTTCCACTTTCACAGATCAGGCAACGAGGCGTGAATTGGAGTTGAGAGGCAATAAATTTGTAACTGGCATGGTCCACACCTGCTCACCTTTCATAGACACACTTCTACACATATTTGGATTCCCATATAACAGCAACAGAACTCTATCATTTCCATGTAACAAGAGACAGCTATCTGTTTTACAAGGGAACAAGATCTTTCTCCAAAATGAGGAGGCACATGATCCCAAGACTCATTGTATCCACTGCTGGCTATAAATTACTCCTCAAATTCAGTCACAGTTCACTGACTATTCTGTTGCTGAAGACTAAATTGTTAAGTTAACTTCCAACCACTTGTATATAGAATAAAAATGGGGAAAAGGAAAGAGAAGAAGAAAGCAGCTAGCATATGTAAGTGAATACTGACAGAGAGTAAGCAAATTGAAAACATGCAAATTTTCCTACTTGGTCATGAGGTCATCACTGATATGTATGAATACCTTTCTCCACCTTTCCTTCCATATTCCCCCTGCCAACTTCCCCGCCCCCAGTCTCAACTCAAAGTTCAGATGGAGATGTCAGGATTCTTCGCTTGGTGGAGTCACCCAAATCTCCATTACCGAAGGCTCTGTTACCCAACCTTCATTTGGGCGGGGAGTAGGTTTCTGTGATTTTCCATTAACCTTTACTATGGGACATGGAAGCACTGAGAGGCACCTCAGAGAATCCCCTGAGTTCCAGACAGGGCCTTCCTCCCCACACGGCAGCAGCATCCCAGTCTCCCACTGGAAATTGGGAGCATTCACTCCAGACAGCAGATTAACCTCTTTCTTGCCGGTTGGTTCAGTGGCACAGGCCCAAAATGGCCAGGTGGCAGTCTCGTTTTCTGATTCAGTGGAACCATCGTTGTGTCCCTGGGAACTAAACCCTTCAAGCCAGCAGAGAACACAGCTGCCACAGTGTGACCAGGAACAAAGCCCTTGTGGGTGGGTTATTAGGTGTAATCGTGGCAGGAGCCATGCCAACTTCTACCCCTTGTCCCTGAGCCTGGGTGTTCTGACTATGCAGAAACAGCACCCTATCATTGTCTCTGGTTCAACACACTCTGTGCCTTGCAAGAACGAATGTCATCTTTTCAGGGTGTGGTCTCCCAATTGGCACCACAACTGAGACTTCAGGAAGCCATTCCACCTTTCAGTCAGGCCAGCCACTTCCAGGTGTGTTGTGAGACCAGCTAACCCCACGGACTACAGCCTGTGACCACACCTCCTCTGCCACGGCATGAGCCCCTGGATCAGAGGCAGTGCCATGAGGATGCCATGATGGCAGAAGGCATTCTGGGAGTGCACGGAAGATGATGCCAGAGGAGGAAGCATGGGCAGGGAAGGCAAGTCCATATGCAGAACATGGAGGATGACTCTCCATGCCCTCTATGATGAAAAGGTCTGATGTCCTCAACCTGCCTCAGATGGCAGGCAGGTCTTTGCAGGGAAGGGTGCCACACCAGGGCCTCAGTGTTGGTCTCTGCTGCTGGTGGACTAGGCACTGATCAGTAGCATTAGCCAGATTGGCTTTGACAAGGGGCAGCCCATGCTGCTGCGCTCATGCCCAGCCTCCATCACTGCCACCACAGCCTCTTCGTCCATGGGCCCATTGAGCAAGCACCGGGGTGGCTGTGTGGAAAGTCACTTTGTCCATCTGATTATTAGGGTTCTCACCTGCAGTGGATGCCCGTTAGTGAGCATTCACTTGGGACACAAATATTCTCACCACTTGTGGCCATTCTGAGATCCAGCTACACACCTCTTCCCCATACTTCCTCACCACCAGGCTCCAGCCCTGTTCCTTGCGAGTCTCCGATCACCAGCCAAACATTTGTCCATGCACATGAGCCCATGTAGACCCTATCCTCTGGCCTTCTCTCACTCTAGGCTCAGTGGAAAACCAAATGTGCTATTCAAAATCTTGAGAGGATTTCCCTTCACCAGGGCCCTTCAAGGTCACCCCTGTGTGGGGCCATAGTGGGACAGCTGTCCACTTTAGGGTGGTACCAGCCCACTGTGCAGATTCATCTGTCAACCAGACTCAAGTTCTTTATTCCTCAGTCAGCACCTCAGGAGGAGGAGGAGGAGGAACACCCTCCTCCCAGTCATAAGGAACACCCAGGAGCATCTGCAGGGGCGGGGAGATGCAGCAGGAGCTGGTTTGGAAAGACTCTGAACCATCTGCTCATGCCTCTTACTCATACCTTCCCGATCTCCCTGAACCTATCTCTTACCTCTTCTATTTGCTAGGTTGTGCTTACCTGACCTTATGGTTAGACAATACCTAGTTCAAGATGGGAAGCTCAGGTTGCATGGTCACCTGATGTCCCATATTTAGATGTTCAGTCTCTACCAAAGCCCAGTAGCAAGCCAGGAGCCATTTCTCAAAAGGAACGCTGTTATCTGCAAAAGAGGGCATAGACTGCTCCAAAATCTCCTATAAGTCTAAATTGGGATTCCCCTATTGATGCTGGCCAGGGGTTTACACAGCACCCTGTGTGCCACAGATGCTTTGAGTATGGTGAGATCTGCTGGGTCATAAGCTCCAAGTGGTGGAGCAGCTTGTGCTGCAGTCTGAATGAACTTGCTGCAGAGCCTTCTCTTGATCTGGTTTCCCCTCAAAGCTGACAGCCCCTCCCTGGGGCAGCAGGCCCCTGCGTTATTGTGGGACTGGTTCCCCACACTCTACTTGGCATCTGTCTTACCAAGGAATCTGATGTGCTTGCTACATCCTGTTCCTGGGATCCTATCCACATGTGATTAATGTAGGAGACCAGTGTGCATTTTGTAAAATGTACAGACAAGCAAGTTCGCTGCAGACTGTCACTGACACACCAGGGGACTCGCTCAGACTCAGACTGTGTGGCTCGGTCCCAGGCCCAGCTCCCATCCTCCCAGGCCTGCACAGTGACTCAGGGTTACAGAAGATTCTCCAGGAGAGCTGACACCCCAGCAAAGTCTTAGAAAGGAGAAGCGAACACTTATCCCGGTTCCTCTATTTCAGGACTTCTCGTTAATTCATTCACCCACCCATCTATCATCACTGGCTGAGTAGCTCCTGTGGCCCAGGCACTGGCTGAGGCCCCAGGGCACCACAGTGGACAGAAGAGACCTCATCCCTCCCTTCGGGGAGCCCACGTGGTAATGGGGAGAGATGACAGACACATAAAGGACTGACCAGCTGCATGGCATGTGGGTGGTGATGAGGTCAAGGACACAGGACAGGTGAAGGAGCAGTGCATGATGGGAGGGAGTGGGACAGCAACATGTGAGACACAGTCAGGAGGAGCGTGCAGATGAGGACGTCTGAGCTGAGACCTGACGTCGGGGAGCCAGGCTGTCCAGGGGACGGGGTGGGTGCCATTACTCCCAGTGCCATCTTCCACTCTCCCAAGCATCCCAGTCAGAGGATGAATTCTGTGGCCACCGTGGATAATGGGGTCAAATGAGGTCATGGGCACAAAATCTTAACACAGGGCCTGGCATATAGTAGGTGCTCAGTATGTGAGAGCTGCTATTATCATTATTATTTTTTATCCTTATTATTCCACATGATAATGATGATCCTGAATGCACACGTGCTCCCACTCGCCTCCTGGTTCCAAGTCTCAGAAACTTCACCATGGAGTGTGTGGGGTGAGCGCCACCTCCACTAATGGAGCTGCCCCACCTGGGCTGTTAGGAGGGATGGGACGGAGCACCCTGAGCCCCCACTGGGGGTGGGGAGGGGGGAAGGTGCCAGGCAGGGAGTGTGGGCCAATCTCTCTCCTCCCCCAATCCTTGCTGACTCACAGGCAGCTCTGGTTGGACTCAGCTGCTCCTGCTGACAGATCATCGTGTCAGGAGTCTGGGGAAGGTCTCATTAATTATGATAATTGACACCTTTGAAGATGCCGGCTGTGTGATGCCCGCTCTGGTGACAAAGGATTCTGGTAACTCTGTTTGAACTGCACTTTCCAAGCAATATGGTTTTCATTTTGGCCACTAGGAAAATGGTTTATCTTAGAGGATGCTGCCTGGGGTGGACTGGCAGGCGCCGGCTCCCTGGAAGGTCTTGAGGGAGCCAGAGCTGGGGGAGAGCCCTGTGGTTCCTGGGCAGACCTCAGGGCAGGGGGCATGGCTGCCAAGGGATAGGGAGAGTGTTTGTCAACATCAGGAAGAACACAGACTCCGGAGGGGCCCCAGGGCAGCACGAGCCTGCACTGATTCAAGCCTGGCACTGTCCCCTGAAGGGGGGTTCGTACCTCCCCTGATTTCTCAGACCAGCGGTCTGAAGTGCAGAGAGGAACAATGATGTGCCCAGTCACACCCCACCCCCTCACCGGTCATCCGCCAGGACCTTGGCCCACTCTGTGTCCTCCAATTCCATCCCTACCGACTGGTTCCCTTGTTCTGCCCTACCTGCTGAGGGCCTGAGAGGGCCCCCAACGTGTGGTCAGCTGTGGCCAGCCCCTGATGGAGGAGGGCTTGTTATCAGGCAGGTTCCCAGGACCCCCTCATTCCTGGGAACCAGAACCTCTGGAGAGGGCCAGGGAATGTGTATTTTACCACCTCCTTGGGTGAGTCTGACCTGCTCCAACATCTGGGCACCACTGTTAGTTCCCTCCTTTCCCATCTCCTACAGACTGCCCCAGCCCAGGCCCTCCCGCAGACCCTCCCTGTCTGTGCTGAGCCAGGGCTGACTTCCACATTGCTCCTGCTATCCTCACAGCAATGCCACAGCTCTGAGTTGCTGCCACCAGTCAATGGGGAAGTCCAGCGAGACTCCCAATGGGAAGGACACGTTCAAGCTCTGAGCTGGGCTCCTGCCCTGTCCCTCCTTGTACCTCCCCTGGACTCCACTCCAGGGCCCCCTGAGTTCACAATGGGCGCAGTCTCTGAGGGACCCTGGGTGGGGGGCCTGCTGAATCTCTCACACAGACTGCCCAGGAGGGACTGAGGTGCTGGCCTGCGAGCCCTCAGCCCTGGATCCATGGTTTCCAGGTTCTTCAGTGGCAGGAAGAAATCCAGAACACCCTTCCCCCAACCAAACCCCCAGTGTTTATAACTCTGCTGGCTCCAGCAGGGATTCACCACCCTGTCCACAGCCCCTCACTCCACTCACGCTAGGCCTCGATCCAGCCACGGGACCCGTGTCCTTTACCGGATGAGGCCAGTTGGGTCCAGACAGGTGACTCTATTTTCTTCCTTTACATTTGCCTTGATCTCACTGCAGGGCTCCAGGTGATTCCGTGAGAGACAGAAAATTAACTGCCAATGTCTGCCTCGTAACTTTCCATTCCCAGGAGACTGGGCTCTGATGGAAAGTTCTGGAACGCCTGAGTTCAAAGCACCTGAATAACAATCATGTTTATTGAAAGTTGACTGTGCCAGGCATACACTTCACCTGTGTCACCTCGTTCAACCCTGGAAGCAGTCACACGGAGTATGTCACTCTCTCTCCGTGTTGCCGACGAGGAAATTGAGGCAGGGAGAGGTTTGGCTCTTGGCCTGCAAGGCAGATGGTGGGCTCTGAGCCCCCCCACCCTGCAGCACTGCCCTGGGGCACCTCACGCTCTATCAAGGCCCTGCAGCCACCTCGGGGCTCCTTGGCAGTGATCACGGCTGGGAATGCACCAAGAGCAAACCTGCAAGAGAAATTAGTCCAGCAGCCACATTAGTCATGTCTGCCACGTGGGTCCTGGTTTTGTGAGGCTCAGGGAGGGTCATCCGAGGTGGAGCCACCAAATCGGCCCTGCACGTCCTGTTTTGAATGCTGTGACTTACGCTAAAGAGACAGTTGTACCTGCTCTTTGCTCTTTAAATTCCAGAGTGGTCTTTGGCCAAAAGCAATACAATTCTGCCCTAGAAAAGTTAAAAGGACTTTGAAATTATGAGTCTCAAGCCCTGGCCTGATCCATGGATGAGGATGAGATGACTGAGGCAGCAGAAAGGAAAAGAAAGAGAAACGCTTAACAGCAATTTCCCTTCCGGCTCACCTCCTCCGAGTTTTCAGTAACCTCGTGGTGCCCTGAGCCCTGACCTGCAATGTGGAGAACAAGGAAGATGGAGGAGGCTGGGCGGGGCCCAGGGAGGGCACCCAGTGCGGGGCACACACAGGGCTGCCTCGTCCTTGCTGGTCCCTTGCAGCCTCCAGCCCTGGGCGCTGTAGCCCAGAGCATGGGAGCAGAGGGTGGTTGCCAAACCTGCCAAAGTCAGGGACTCTGGGTGGTGCTTCTCAGCCTGCCAGGGTTCAGCAGCATTGAAGACTCAAAGCATGCTGGGATGTGTCCAAAGACTTGAAGGACACCAAATCTTCCCCACAGCCACAAAGCCATGTGGTAACAATATCTCGTTGATGGTGGTATGCTTTGCCACATCCTCGAGAGACACCAGCCCTCATTAGCATGTCGCCTTCTGCTCTGTCTCTTAATCTGCGGCACTTCTCCCTGCCCCAACTGTGGCCCTTCCCCATGCCTGATTAAGCACATAACGCAGCCTCGGAGCTGACCTTGCTCCAGTGTCACCGCCCCCGGCCCCCGCCGTGGCTGACTACAAAGGAAGGACATTCAAAGATGGGGGCCAGTAGGGCCAAGTTTGTGTGGCAGCCTCTGGCCTCACTTACCCCCAACTGGTTGGCTGGAGGAGGCAGAAATGATGAGGGATGTCATAGGGCCTGCCCACCACATGGCAGTGACAGGAGTGGGAGAAGAAAGGCTTTGGAGAAGGGGCGTATGCCCAGCCCTTAGTGCTTGTGGCCCACTCAGTGACTTAGTGACCTGATAGCAGCATCTTCTCCATCATGGGGTGGAGGTTGGCAGGGCAGTGGTAGGCAGAGGTGGGTCTGGACATTTTTAGTGGAGGTTTCTTTGTGCCTCTCCCATCTCCCTGGACTCTCTCCACCAAAAGACACACCGAGGGGTCTTATGTAGGCGCTGGTAGCTTTCCACTTGAGGGGGTCTTCCCTCAGCCTGCCAGCCAGCTCTGAGGCTCTCCCTGGAGGTGACCGCCACTCCCCTGTGAGTCTTTAGGGATCTTCAAGCCAAAGGTGTTTGGATAAGCCATTCACATCTGGAGAGATGTTGAATGACCACTATTCAAAGCTCAAGGAAGTTTTTGTGGGTCTCAGTTTCTGTATTTGCTCTGGTCTAGGTTTCACAGGTCCTGGCAGGAAGGCTTCAGAGTTTATGGATGGAGTCATAGCCAATTTCTGGTTTAAACGATGAAATCTCTTCTCTCTTTTCATCTTGTGCTGTCTTCGGTTGGTTTTGAGAGAAGCAAGTTGTGTTTAAATGACTCTCCATCTTTTTCACCTGGACATCAAGGGCCTTCTCATCCATCACCTCTCTCAATCTTAACACCAACCCAGGGAAGTAGCAAGGCTGGGTCCCCTGGGAACAGAACAGAGAACTGGAGAACCAGCACCTGAGAATAGAACCAGACTGCATGGCCATCTACCACAGGGAAGAGCAAGCAGTGATCAGAGGTGCCCTGCCCGTGATATGGGGCCCAGCACACTCTCATACACTGGGGTTTTGGCTTGCCGGACTTCAGCTCAAATAGCATCTGTGTGGCACTCCTGTCCTACTCTGCACTCCTATGGCAGACATCACCAATCAATCACAGCACTCCTTCTTCCTCACCCTGAATTCAGTCCCAAATTCCTTGTCAGGAAAATATGTCAATCAAGAAGACACAATCAACCAACCAACATTAGCTTGTGAAATGGAACCTGCTTGCCAGACCAGCATTAGAGTCTCTCCAGCTGCTCCCAATGTTGGTGGTGAAGTCAGGCAGTCCTGGGTTTCAAGTTCAGCTCTGTGAATGGCTAACAAGGTGGACTTGGGCTAGCATTTGTGTCACTCTCAGCCTCAGCTTTCCCATCTGTAAAATGGAGATGATTGGTATCAAGTGGGGCTGGTAAGGGGATTCCAGGAGAAAGCCCCAGCATGTGACACATAGCAGATGTTCGACGACAGATTTGTACTGGAGAAAAGGCTCTTCTTTTGGTACCAAAGATGTTTCCTGATCACCTGATGACCAGGATTTATTGGCATGTTGGTAAAGCCACTGTGTCCGAGTCCCAGGTCTCCCAAAGGCCAACAGTGTCCTCTGAGGTAAACCCCCTCTTCCCTGAGGGTGGGAGGAAGTGGCCATGGTAGAGCAATGTTCTTCAATCTGGAAAGTGGGATTTTTCTCAATGTCAAACATTCCTTTCAGTACAGACATTTAACAAATTAATTTTTCAAAGACAGTCTGTCATCAACTCACAACACCGACACTTCCTACCTCCTCCCCACTCTTCCCAGTTTCTTAAGCAAACCCTAGGTCACTGTTCCCGTGGAGTTAATGGGCCTGGACCCACCTTCCAATTTTATGCAAATCCCAGCCCACCTTATTGTGCAGGAGTTTGAACTCTCAGTTCATTTGAACTCTCTTGGCAACACAATCTGTCCTCGTTTCCAGTAGAGTTTCCAATCCCTGCAATTTCCATGGTGCTAGTAATTATGGAAAAAAGTCTTAAGCACAGAATTCTGCATCTTGTCTGTGAGATTACACACTTTAATGGAGTTTATTAAATTTATTTTGCAGTTACTGAGGAGATGAAATTCTCTATGCAGTTCCAGAGGGCAAAACAAGGACTGGTTGGTGGAATCCACCAGGAGACAGCCTGGAATTCAAAGGGAAGAAGCACTTTCTGATGGTCAGAGCCACTCAGCATGGAGTGAGCCATCCCAGGTCAGGGTGAGGCCAGCAGAGCTCAGGCCTGAGGTCACTGTTGGGGGAACCAGTGAAATATAAGAACTTTGAGTCAGGCTTGGGTTCATTTCCTGATTCCCCACTTCCACGGGGATCGGGCAAGTGAGTTCACTTTTGTAAGCCTCTCGGCTCCCTGGGTAAGATGGTAACAGCTGTGCTGGCAAAGAGCAATGCTCCATGAGGGGTTATGCTGTTATTTCATTACTCAGAGGTAGGGGGAGACTTCCCTCACTCATAGTTTCCCTGGGAAGAGATTTCCCCCAGGCACCACTGCCCTCCACCTCCCACCAAAAGGTTGTGAGTTTGAGGTAGATCAGGACAAGCTCGCTGCTCATTCTCTGGAGACCAGATGCCCAGAGAGCTCATGTCTGCTCTGCTCTTCCACCGCCAGAGGTTTTGTTGCAACAGCCCCCATATCCTGACCACAGGGGAGCCTGGAGGGAGGTCAACACACATCTGATGGTGAGTTCCTCCCTGTCTGGTCCTAGAGTCTGCAGGGGAGGTCCACATACCTGCAAGGGTGAGCCCCTTTCTCCAACATCAGCTCTATCTCCATTGGCCACATCCTACATCCCCTGGGTTTGTCTAGAATAAGGGCCCCCAGTGCTTTTCCAGGCCTAAAGCCCAAGCATGCATTATTATCACAGGGGCTGTGAGCTTGGGACACCCACTGATGACACAGCCAACATCAGGTCTCTATTCCTAGAACATCCTCTCCACTAAAGCAAGAACCACAAGATGGATCTTCCCCACTGTTTCTCCAGCTCCCACACAGTGCCAAGCACACTCATAGATGTTCAGTAAATACTTCTGAATATGTTAATTTTACCACCATCACAGGGATATGAGTAAAGGCTCCAAGGGCACAGACTAGGGTCACATAACTCACGTGGCAGGGATGGGGAGCATTGAGGAGGGCTTCCTGGGACAGTGACTCCTGAGCTAAAGCTTCAAGGGGAAGCAGGGAGAAACTGGTCAAGGCAGAGGTGACAGTGAGACCAGGTGTGTCAGGAACTAGAGGGCAGCTTCAGAGTCAAGTGTAATACAGGAAATAACCAGAGATGAGGTTGAAGAGTCAGCAGGGGCCAGATGGTAAAGAACCTTGAAAGCCAAACCACAGTTTGGCACATCCTTGGGGCCACTAGAGCATCATTTCCCTCCTAACATTCATGGAATGTCTACTTTGCACCGGACACTGTCAAAGGCCCTTACCGGCATTAACTCATTCAAGCCTAGTAAGAAGTCTGGGAGATAGAAGTCAGTATCCTCTCCACTAGCAGATGTGGAAACTGAGGCAGCGGGAGATGAAGTAAATCACTAATGTCCACGCAGCCTACCCAGTGGTAGAACTGTATTTATGCGTGAACCCAGGTATGCACATTCTGGAACCCAAGCTGTTGGCCACTATGCTGTTCTTCAGCAGGAGTAATACAAGAGTCAGGCTTTATTTCAGAAACGGTGCTCTGGGGGCTGGTGTGGGAACCTGATTTGAGGTCAAAAGAGTTGAGCTCAGCAAGACATTCAGAAGTGAGTGGTTACCATCCAAAGAAGGGTGAGAAGTGGATCAGCACTAACTGCAGAACATCATTGTGACGGCCTCTCTTATACCACAGCTATGAGATTCCCAACATTTCAATGAGTCAAAACCTCAGGTCAAGGCTCTTAGTCCCATGGGTTCAAGATTCTCTTGGTTGTTGGTACAGCAAAATGACCAGGATACAATTGCAAATCACCTGTCATACCAATACCTCCACAGTGTAAATGAGCAAAGACAATCAATTGATGACAAACTCCAAGGTGAGTCAGATCCTGAAATTATCTGACAATGATTTTACAGCAGCCATCATAAAATGCTTCCATAATCCATTACAAATTGTCCTGAAATGAATGGAAACATAGGAAGTCTCAGCAAAGAAATAAATGTTACAAAAATAATCCAGAAGGAAATTATAGAACTGAAAATGCAGTTACAGAAATTTTACAAACTTGCTGTATAGTAGAGTGAAGATGACAGAATAGAATTAGTAAACTTGAGGATAAAACAATATAATTTTCCCAACCTGAACAACAAAGAGAATATAGAAGGAAGAGTCTCAGGAACTCGTAGGACAATAAGAAAAGTTCCAACATTCATACAATCAGAAGTCAAGAAAAGGAGAAAGAGAATAAAGGGCTGAAAGTATTGGAACACACATGACTGGAAAATTTTCAAACCTGGTGAAAGAAACAAATCTATAGATCCAAGAAACTAACCAAATACCACAGAAGATAATCAGAAAAAAATCATGCCAAAACACATGATAGTGAAACTTTAAAACTCAGCACAAAGAAAAAAGTCCTGGAAGCAGTCAAAGAGAAACCACAAATTATCAAATTACCTAAAAGGGAACACCTATTCAAATAACAGGAAGTTTCTCATTTGAAAACTATAGAAGCCAGAAAGAAGTGGCACAATATTTTTCAAGTGCTGAAAACAATCGATCACAAATTCTGTATCTGATGAAACCATCCTTAAGCAATGGGAAGAGAATAAAAACATTCGCAAACAAAGGGAAATTTTAAAGTTTTCCACTAGCGGTTGTATATTTAAAAATTGGTTATGAGGAAGTTCTTCAAACAGAAAGAAAATAATAAAAGAAGAAATCTTGGAGCATTAGTAAGGAAGAAGAAACAACAGAAAAAGCAGAAATATGGGTACATAAATAGACTATTTTTTGTCATGAATGTTTTGTCATATTTGATTATTGAAACAAAAATTATAACACCATCTGATACCCAAGAAAATATTTGAAAGTGGGGAAGGTAAAGAATCTTTGGCTAAGAATCTAAATAAAAGGAAGGCAGGTATCCACACTTAACTTAGAAGAGGTAAAATGTTAATACCAGTGGAAAACTATAAGTATCATAAGTATATATTGTAACAACCAGAACAACCACTACAAAAACTCTGCCAATAGATATATTTTAAAATATTATAAATAAATCAATATAGAATCCCAACAAACGTTCAAGTAATCTTCAGAAAGACAATAAAATAAAAACAGAGGAATGAAATCTAAATATATAGTAGGAAGCAAATAATAAAGGGGTAAATTTAAGTATTAACATATCAAAAATTACATTCAATGTTAATGGTATAGATACAGCAATCAAAAGACAGAGATTGGAAGAGTGGAATAAAAAAAACAAAACCAAATTATAGACTGCTTATAAGAAACCCACTTCAAATTCAATGATAAAGATAGTTTGAAAGATATGCTATGTAAAAATTGTCTTTTTTTAAAAATCTGATAAAGTAGACTTCAGCACAAAGACTATTACTAGAGACAAAACAGAACATTACACAATGATAAAAGGACCAGTCCACCAGGAAGATATAAAATCCCCTCAATATGTGCACACCAAACAACAAAGTTTTAAAATCCATTAAACAAAATTGATAAAGCTGAAAGAACAGACAAATACACAATTATAGTTGAACACTTCAAACCATTCATCTCTCAGCAACTGAAAGAACTACTAGACAGAAAATTAGCCAAGATATAGAAGATCTGAAAAACACAATCAACCAGCAAAACCTAATTGACACATATGGCAGAAAAGTGTAGTTTTTAAATCCACTCTTCCAACCTCTGCCAACATCAGAATACATACTCTTTCAAGCAACCATAGACCATTCATTAAGATAAATTATATACTGGGCTATGAGACAAACATCAACAAATATAAATGAATTGAAATTATACAGGGTATTCTCTGATTATAACAGAACCAAAGTAGAAATCAATAATGGAAAGACAACTGGAAGATCCCTTAACATTTAGAAATTAAACAATACACCTCTTTAAAAATCCATGGGTCAAAAAGAAGGTCTTAAAGGGAATTTTTAAAAAAATACTAAAACTGAATGGAAACAAAAATATGTAGTATCAAAAATGTATAAGGTCCAGCCAAAACAGTGCTGAAAGAAAAATAAATAGTGTTAAATGCCTACATTAGAAACAAGGAAAGATCTCAAATCAATAATCTAAGTTCTTACCTCAAGACACTAAAAAAAGAAGAGTAAAATAAAGCCAATGCAAGCAGAATTAAGGAAATAATGAAAAGAGCAAAAAATCAATGAAATTGAACATAGGAAAACAATAAGGAAAATCAGTGAAACAAAAAAGCTGGCTCTTTAAAAAATGATAAGATTGATAAACCTTCAGCAAGAAGAAGATACAAGAAAAAAATAAAGAGGACACAAATCACTAACATTAGGGATGAAATAGGGAATATCACTATAGACCATGCAGCTATAAAAAGAATAATAAGAGATTGTATGAGCAACCTTATGCTCATAAAATAGAAGAATTGGACCAAATCCTCAAAAACCATAAACTATTAAAGGTAAGTCAAGATAAAATGGCTAATCTGAATAATCCTATAGCCATCAAACAAATTAAATTCGTAATGTTTAAAGTTTCTGAAAAAGAAATCTTTCAGTCTAAGTGGTTTCACTGGAGAATTCTACCAAATTTTTGAAGAGGAATAAACACCAATATTACACAATTTCTTCATGAAGATAAATAACATCTATACAAAACCACAGGTGACAAATTATTTAGCGGTAAAACACTGTAGGATTAGGAACAAAAAATACAAAAGATTAGGAAAAATGCAAGGATATGCCTGCTCTCATTTCTCTTATTTGACATTGTACTAGAATTTATAGCCACTGCAATAAGGTAAGAAAAAGAGATAAAAGGTATATAGTTTGTAAAAGAAGAAATAAAACTATCTCTATTTGCAGATGACACAGTTGTCTACATAGAAAATCTCAAAGAATCTAGAAAATATCTCCCAGAGCTAGTAAATGTGTTCAGTAAGTTCTCAGGTTACAAAATTAACACACAAAAATTAAGCATGTTTCTCCAAGCTAACAAAATATGCAGAAATCAATTTTTAGAACACAATACCATTTACAGTCACACTAAAGATAATAATATACTTAGATATACACTTAAAATATATATGGAATCTATATACTAAAAAATATAAAATACTTACAAGATAAATTTTGAAAGACCGTGTTCATGGATTTGAGAATCCAACTTAGTAAAGATATCAGTTCTTACCAAATTGATATACTTGTTTAATGCAATTTCTATCAAAATCCCAGCAGATTTTTTAGTAGACATAGGCAAATTATTCATCAACTTATATGGAAAAATACAGGATCTAGAAAGTTAAATCAATTTTGACAAAGAATATAGGAGGAATCACTCTAGCTTGCATTAAGGCTTCCTATTCAACTACATTAATCAAGACACTGTGGTACTAAAAGAGGGATACATACATCCATGGAAAACCAAGAAACAGGCCCACACAAACATGTTCAATGATTTTTGACAAAGGTACAAAAGCTGTTGGATGGGGAAGCTTATCTTATTCACCAAATGGTGCTAGAGTAATCACAAAATCCATAAGCAAAAGAGGAATCTCGACACATTTTCTACATAACTAAAAATGAATAATATACATAAATGATAAATATAAAGCACAAAACTATAAAACTTTTTAGAAGAAAATGTAGGAAAATCTTCATGACCTAGGGCAAAGAGTCCTTTTTTGTTCATTTGTTTTTGTTTTTGTTTTTGTTTTTGAGATGGGATCTCACTCTGTCACCCAGGCTGTAGTGCAGTGGTTCGATCTCCACTCACTGCAACGTTTGCCTCCCAGGTTCAAGAGATTCTCCTGCCTCAGCCTCCAAAGTAGCTGGGATTATAGGCACCTGCCACCATGCCTGGATAATTTTTGTATTTTTACTAGAGACGGTTTTCACTATGTTGGCCAGGCTGGTCTCAAACTCCTGACCTCAAGTGATTTACCTGCTTTGGCCTCCGAAAGTGCTGGGATTACAGGCGTGAGCCACAGCATCCGGCCAGAGTTGTTAAACACCAAAAGTGTGATCCATAGCAGAAAACAAATTAATAAAGTAGACCTCATTGGAATTTAAAACTGCTTTTGTGAAAGCCTATGTGAGGAGGATTCCTCTGACCACGTAAAAACAGACTTTGTTGTAAGGAAGCAGACTCGAGATACACAAATTGTCTCCCAAGCAGGGACAGCAGGACTCTCCAGGAAAGGATTCATGGAACCTGATCCAAGCAAGAAGGAAGAGGAAGACTGAAACCTTCTCCCAAGCCACACCTGGACAAGGGTTTTCTTTCCATTGCTTAATGGAGAAACATTGGAGATGTGTGTAGAAACTTCATTATCTCATTCATTCATTCATTCATCTGTTCATGCATCATGTATTTATTGGATACCTCTATGTGCCTCATACTTTCCTATGTGCTGGGACCAGAAATGGACAAGATAGACAAAGCCTGTTTGTTCCATATGGGATATGTGGTCCCTCTGTTCTCCACTACAGTGGAAGAGAAGAATGGAGTTGTCACATCTACTCATAACTGCCTCAGGCCAGAAATAATTCATGTTACTTCTGCTCACAGTCCATTGACCATTACCAGTCACATGATGACAACCTATCTGCAAAGGATACTGGGAATTATAAGGATATTTGGTGTCTACTGTTTGGGGGCACAAGTTCCATTGAATATTATTCAAAGTGTTTTGCACTGAATCGCCCTTATGGGAAATTGTCTAATTGTCCTCAGTTTTTCTTCTCACAGATTGACTTCAACTTTCTCAAAATTTCTTCAAACAATTTCATAAATCTATGAGTCAAGAAGCCACTTCAGGTAACACTACGTACAGCTGTATGGATGGGGGAAGGACCACATGATACAGTCAAGATTTTCTCTGCAAGAGTCAAATCAGAAAAACAACTCCTTGGAGAATTTTGCCTCACAAGGTTTAACTTTTCCTCTGGGTGACAGATAACTTGAACACCACCTTTCTCCTGGATGTGACAGGAAGGGAAAGGAGAAACAAGATTGGGGTAAAGGCCAGAGTCTCCAAATGGAGCCTCATTAATGGGAAAGAGCGGGTGTTAGCTCTGAGTGAAGTGTTGGATGACAGTGACTGAGTGGCCAGGCTTGGAGCCTGCATTAAATGTGACAGCAAGCAAACCAGAAGACACGGCCAATCCATCACATCTCCTTACCTGAGGGGTGTTTACGTCTCTGGGTTACCAGGATCACCTTCCCAGGAGGCTTCAGAAGCCAGGAAATCAAAGGTCACAGAGTCATGGGCCTGGAAAAGACCCCAGAGCAGTTTCCATAATTTAACACTGGTGCGTGCTCCTGCAAAGCTCCCCTTGATTGCATCACTGCACTTCAGCCTGGGTACAGTCAGATGGAGACCCTGTCTCAAAAGAAAAAAGAAAAATCCTAGTGGGGAGTAGAATGGGTTGTTTTGAAAAACACAGGCTCTGGAATAGTTAAACCAATCTTGACAAAGAAGAAAATGGGAGGAATCATTCTATCTGACATGAAGGCCTCCTGTGCAGCTACATTTATCAAGACACTGTGGTATTGGTGGATACCCTCTAAAAAGAGACGTTGAAGTTCTAATCCCTGGTCTTGTGAATGTGACCTTATTTGGAAATTGGATCTTTGCAGATATAATCAAGTTTAGACAAGGTCACTAGTGTAGGCTCTAATCCAATAGGACCGGTGCCCTTATAAGAAGAGGGACATTTTGACAAAGGGATGCACAGGGAGAATGCCGTGTGAAGAAGGAAGCAGAAAGAGGAGTGATGCATCTGCAAAGCTAAGGAATGCCCAGGAGAGCCAAAAGCTGGAAGAGGCAAGAAAGGATCCTCCCCTGGAGGATTGGGAGGGAGCATGGCCCTGCCAATGCCTTGGTTTTGGACTTCTGACCTCCAGAACTGTGAGACAATGCATTGCTTGGTTTAAGCCACTCCGTTTGCGCTACCTCAGCCCTAGGAAACTATTACAGGGGTTTTTGTCCCCGGTCGTTAGAAGGGTAAACTGAGCCACAGATGGGAAATGTCTGCCCAAGTCCAAGCAGCCATAAGTGGAGGAGCAAGCTGCATTACCAGGCTTCTGGCTTCCAGGTGGCCACCGTCCCTCTCAGAGCGAATCAGTAGAACTGTGGGCTCCTCCAAGATCCTGGAGGAGAACTGATCCCTGCCAGAGCTTTCTTCACCATGAGGAAGGGATCTGTTTTCCCCTTCCAGATGTAAAGAGGAATTTTAGGCCAGTTTTGAAGCTGACACCTCATTGGCTCCTAAAGGCAGTTGGGCGAATTCAAGGCTGAGCTAGGTGGAGGCCCCTCCATGGTCCTCACCAGGACCACGTCAGAAACCACAGCTCTCCTGCCAAGTGTGTCTCACACTGGGCCCCTTCATGTCCCCGACAACCACTGCCCCATTTAGGCCCTTAACTCCTGCCTTCTGGACAGGCGTTGGAGCCTCTGCACCGGCCACCTACCATCCCCTCCTTCAGCAAGCTCTTGCCGAGCACCTACTGTGTCCAGGGCCCGTGCCTGCTGCTGAGGCGGAATGGACAGCACAGAAGTTACTGCTGTGGATTTCACTTCACTTACAGTGAAATGAGACACAGCAAATGAACCCATGACACAAGACAACACATTCCAGGCAGAAGGTGAGGGGAACTCAGAGCCAGGTGATCTGCAGTGGGAAAGTCCTGGGCATGGTCACGAAACACCCAGAAGCTTCATCAGGCTGCAGCAGGATGAGGAGGGCGTAGGAGATCCAAGAGATGGTAGACAGATCAGGTAAAGGCCTTGGAGGCCTCAGGAGGGGCCTTAGATGTCATGCAGGTGCGAGGGTGAGAAGAAAGCAAGGTGACCTGAGGGTGGAGGGGGAGTGAGGTGACCTGAGGGTGGAGGGGGAGTGAGGTGACCTGAGAGTTGAGGGGGAGTGAGGTGACCTGAGGGTGGAGGGGGAGTGAGGTGACCCTGGGTGTTGAGGGGGAGTGAGGTGACCTGGGGGTTGAGGAGGAGTGAGGTGACCTGAGGGTGGAGGGGGAGTGAGGTGACCCTGAGGTTGAGGGGGAGTGAGGTGACCTGGGGGTGGAGGGGGAGTGAGGTGACCTGGGGGTTGGGGGGAGGGAGGTGGCCTGAGAATTGAGTGGAGAGTGAGTTAACCTGAGGGTGGTGGGAGAGAGAGGTGACCTGTAGCTTTGTCTTGGGAATGAGGTGACCTGAGGTTTGACTGTGGAGTAAGATGTCCTGAAGTTTGAGGTGGAACAGACAAGACAGCTGTTGGGACCACCTCTCAAGACCCCTTTACAGGTTCTCACAGTTATACTCAAGAGGTGTATTTGCTGTTCCTGGTCACGTTTTCCATCCTCCGGTCTTCAGAACGCCCTCCCTATGTGTCAGGGTTGGTGACTTTCTTCCTATGGGGGCCTTCTTGGGTTGTCTTCCCTCTCCCATGTGCCACCTTTTGCAGTGGACCCCACAGTCATCTGAGCATCTCCCTGCATTGCAGCCACAGGTTGGAGTTTGGAATTCGACCTTTAACAGGTAAACTTTAACGGTGCCTATGATAGAGCTCGCTCTTGTGCCTGGACACAAGGAGAAATCGGGCCTGCAGAGAAAGATGGGGGTGGGAGGGGGAAGTGGGACAGGCAAGGGAAGAGAGAGGAATCCTGATGTGAGAGGACCCCAGTGCTGCTCACACCATAGCCTTCTCTGTTCTGGGCTCCAATCGCAATCCTGCCCTTGGATTTGGTGAGGCTGCCTGGGTCCCGAGTCCCACTCTGTTGTAGGTTAGCTGGAGTGGATCTCTAAGGCCTGACACAAAGGGAGTGTCACTGACTGTGATTTCCCACCCCCTCTTTCAGGGCCCATCGCAGCTGCTGCAACCTCCTGGGGTCCACCTTGACCTTTCCCCCAGTGGGCCTCTCCAGCCACCTCTGAACTCAACACCTCGAACCTTTCCCACCATCCTCGTGTGAAATCATGGTTATTTGTCCACGTATCTCCTCATTCCCACCACATTGTGTCCTTCCAAGGGTAACGAATTCTGCTTGCTCATTTCTGCCTCAAACCCCAGCCCCTTGCAGTACAGCAGGCACTCCGTGAGGGTTCAGTGCACCCACAGTTAATCTTAATTAACTGAGCACTGGATCCTGCCAGGCATTTGCCTTCCAGCCCCTTGTTGTCTCTCGATCCTCTTGAGCATTCTGTTGTTGGAACACTCACTCTCAAGTCCAAGGCCCTAGGTTCAAATCTCAGGCCAGCCACTGACAAACTTGAGAAAGCTATCAAACCTCTCTGGTCTCAGTTTCCTGATCTATAAAATGGAGGCAATAATACTGCCTGATCACATTGTGGGAGGATTAGATGGATTAAATAGACCAAGGGAATTAGCACCATAACTGGCGTGCTATGATTATCATATAAATGCAACCTCCACTTGCTCTCTCCTCCGCTGGTAACAGCTCCTCCCATTTTTATATGGACCCATTACCATCCTTCCCCAGACCAATTGTTATTTCAGTGTGACTGGTCCCACCCTCAGTTTCAAGAGTGGGCAGATAACCTGGCCTGGCCAATGAGACTTTATTCTGGGATTTTTGTCGGAATTAAGGGGCAAGCAAAATGCTCTTCTTCTGCTGAAGCTACTGGGGCCTCCAGGAGGAAAGGAGCTGCCTGAAGTGATGTCCACTCAGAGGAAAGCAGAACCAAGAGATAGGGTGTGATGGGTGCCTGACAACCTCACCTGAGCACTTGAATCCAGCCATACCTGAATTCCCTTGAACTTCTCAGTTACGTGAATCTATAAATTCCCTGTTCTGGCTTAAGCCAATTTGAGTTTCTGTCCTTTGTCAGAGAAATGGGCCCAATAATTTAAAAAATTATTGTACTCATTTCCTCCACACTACCGAAAAGTAACTTGCCCATAGTCACACACCAGTCAGTTACTACCCAGGGATTCAAGCCCAGATCTAGCCGTTTCTAATGATAATGATCTTGGGAAGTGCTTTAGGAGTTGGAGGCTGAGAGAGGTGAAGTGACAGGCCCTGTTGAGGGTCATGGAAAGAGGAGCTCAAGATGCAGTTTGCATGGTCTGAAACCACTCACTGTGGCAATCTCATCTGAGGTGGCCCATGTTGTAGGCAATCTCTACAATTTCCTGGAATCCTCCCTGCTCACCTCCTGGAGCCAGTCTGACGGTGACAGCTCCATTATCAGGCCTGGCGGGACTGAGATGTTGCTGCACCCAACTGCTAAATCAGTCAAAGAGGTAGGGGGAAAAGTAATTTCCCCTCACTTCCCGGAGAGCAGCCAGGGCTGTCTTGTGGGGAACAGGGGGTCTGTGGGAGGCAAACGGCTCCAAATGAGCCTTGACAGGTATCATTCACCAGAGCAGCAGGTGAGTCATGAATAGAGTTCCCAACTGGAGAAGAAGTGGCCTCGTCTCCACCAACTCCCTCGGACTTTGGTCTGAAATTTGTTTGAACCAGTGCAAGTGTGGGGAGACCTCTGGGTGCTGTGGGATCCTCCTGCTGTTACAGCCAGAATCCACCAACAAAAGGCCCTTCTAGACCAATCTTTGCTCTTGGACCAAGGCTTAAAGGTCAAGAGAAAGCAGATGTCTCTCCTTCCACACAGAGTGGAGGGCGGGGATCAAATCTACTTCATTGTCTGGTCCCATGGCCAAGTGCAGTACTGGCACATTGGAGGGGTTTATTATTTTATATATATATATTTGACCCGAGAGGCCCTTAGAAATCATGGCCTCGTTTTATAGTTAGGAAAAGTGAATTTTACTGAGAATGTGTTGCTCTTTTGCAGTCTGATCTTGGAGTAGTCACCAGTGAGTTGGTTCCATCTGAGGTTCTCTGAGGCTTCTTTCAATCCTGAATTGCTTTGATGATCACATGCCCCATACACATGGCTGGGGATGGGCAGAGTCAGGAGAGAAATCTAAGTCTTCTGACCACAGACTGCCTGTTTGCCTTCCCACACCAAGCAGGGCCTGGTCACTGCCTTCACAGAGCTTATAATTTACCGAAGAATTGTGCACACACAACATGATAGCCAGGACTTTCAGACTGCAAGTGACAGAAACATGATGTAAGCAAAGTAAGAAATTCATTGTCTCTTTTAACCAATCCTGGGAAGGACTGTGTATTAGTCTGTTCTCACACTGCTGATAAAGACGTACTTGAGACCGGGTAATTTATAGAGAAAAAGAGGTTTAATGGACTCACAGTTCCACATGACTGGGAAGGCCTCACAATCATGGCAGAAGGCAAAGGAGGAGAAAGACATGTCTTACATGGCGGCAGGCAAAACGGCTTGTGCAGGGGAACTGCCCGTTATAAAACCATCAGATCTCATAAGACTAATTCAGTACTACAAGAACAATATTGGGGAAAACACGCCCATGATTCAATTATCTCCACCTGGCCCTGCCCTTGACCTGTGGGGATTATTACAATTCAAAGTGAGATTTGGGTGGGGACATAGTCAAGCCATAATCAGGCTGGAACACTGGGTCTCTCTCTCTCTCTCTCTCTCTCTCTCTCTCATTCTCTCCCCCTCCATCCATCACTTCCTCCCTCCCTCCCTCCTTCCCTCAAGTTTGCTTGCTTCCTCCTTCAGAAACAGACTGCCTCCTTAGTGTCCACTGCCTCCTCTTCTACCACAAATGGCATCTTCCACAGTTCAAGCTGTGAGCCACAGGTCATGAGCCATGGGTTATACCTCAGGGTCCCCCTTCCTGGAGTCACATCAGAGAGGTGGGCGCTCTCCACTCTGGGTTCTGATGTGGAAGCTCCCAGGGAAGGACTCTCGTGAGCCTGTCCTGGAGGGTGAATGGCAGCTGCCACTAAGATCACACAGATGGAGTTTGGGGGGTTGGGAGGGGGCGGGCATTGCCTCAAACAAGTAGCTTTTCCCAGAACTGATGGACAGAGCAATAGGCATCCTCTGTGGTGGGTGAGACAATTGAAGAGTGACCCTTGGCGATGCAATCTGAATGTGTGATGCAGGCCATGGATTTGGAAGGAGGAGAGACATCTGGAGTCGTCCTCACTCCTTTGTTTCCTCCCAGAAGCCCCATTTAATTCATCCTGTGAATCTCTTTCTGCCTCTGCCCTGGCTGGCCCCTCTGTAAGGGCAGGATAAGGTTTCTCCGTGAAGGGCACCACAGTCCAGAGGGCAAAAGACCTGTCAGTCAATGGTGGGACAAGGTGACCCATGGGTCATGAAGGTCCATTCGAGGCCTGCAGAGTGCAGCAGGGGGAGAGGTGGGGTGCTCCGAGGAGCTGATGCTCTAGCGAATCCTGGGGAGGTTGCCTGGGGGAGGGGGTTCTGAGCTGCACTCCTGAAGGAATGGGAAGTTTGTGAATCAAAGAGGAGCAAGAAAAGCAAAAATATTCTAGGGGTGAGTGTGGGTGTGTGTGCACATGTGATTGCATGCTGTGTGTGTGTGTGTGTGTGTGTGTGTGTGTGTGTGTGTGTGTTTCAGGAACTGGTACTATTGACCTTGTGGAGACAGAATGAGACTGGGTGATTTCCAGGGACTCACTAGGTTCTCATGACAATCCTGAGAGGGAGGCACAACTAGATCCACTGTACAGATGAAGGAACAGAGACCCAGAGAGGTGGGGCCATCTGCTCAACATCACACAATGGCAGAGAAGGATCTCATCCAGGTCTATCCAGCTCCTCCCAGTCCCCACACTGCCCACCCTCACCCTAGCTGGTCCAGGGAAGTCAGGTTCCTGCTCTACAGAGAATCCTGGAGTAGGCAGCTACTGTATGGGGCTGGAGGCTCTGCAGGCAGGGACCTCTCCCAGGGGCCTCACTTGTACTGTCGTAAAGGGCCGAGGAAGATGACTTAAGGACCAGCTCCCAGCAGAGAAGCACAAGGCTGGAGTTAGCACAGCATGCCTGCATGTAAGCCCTGATCACAGACTCTACCCTGGAGAGGTGTGAGGCAGCACTGATGGTCAAGCCCCCAAGGTCAGCAGGCAGCCTGTGGGGAATCCCCATGCAGTAGCCATGGGCCATCCACGCAGAGAGGGGAGGGGGTGAATGGAGGCACTGGAGTGTGTGCTGAGGTCAGGGTGGGACAGGGCAACCGTAAGTCCCACTTGGCCTGAGACAGTCCCAGTTTCTGCCTATAGCCTCAGTGTAGTTAACAGCAGTGTCGCCTTGCACTCTCAGATGTCCTGGTTTGGACAGTAATTACAGGGTCATCCTAAGGTGAGGACATTCTCTAAAGAAGAGGGAGACTGACACTTACTGTGTTCCTACCAATGCCCAGAGGCCTTGACACAGTTTCCCTCATTTAAGCCTCACAACAACCCTAAACCCTAGATGCCTCTTCCTGCACATCCAAGGTTGGAGGGCAGGGAATAGATATTCAAATAAAGATCTGTGGCCTTGTCCAAGTCCACCTGTCAGGTGCTAACGTGTGCGGCGGGATGAAAGAGAACTCTCCACAGTGCCTGGGGCCAGCTCCAGCAGGAGGAGCATGCAGGAGAGAAATCTTTAGAGTGTTCTCTTTAGCTTACCAGCCAGATAGGGAAAGAATTTTATCATGTATGGGAAAAAATAACAGGTCATAATCATAATCATCCACTTTCAATAGTGCCTTATAATACTAAAGGGTAGAAACTCAAAATAGATGGCCTTTTGTTCAGCCAGACAGAGGAACGGCCGGGATCTACAAGCTCAGGCCCTGAGCTTAGCGTGGAGAGACAGCAGCCCAAGGAAAGAGGGGGATAAAATTGAGCAGCGTCAAGAAACCAGAGGGAGGAGAATATGGCAATCTGAAGCCCTGGTGAACTGCAGACTCTAGGGGGACCTCCGCCATCCCACGGCACACAGGGCAGGGGCTCAGGCTGGTTTACATGCTGTTAAAGGTAAGGAGTTTGGAGGACTTGGGGGCCCCCACTGGCGAACTGGGGCCTGGGTGCTTGGTGATTCTGCAAGAAGGGGCTGAGCCTGCGATGTTAAGGTGGCAGGTGAGATTTTGTTCCCAGTTCCTCTCCTGCTCCCCCTGTCATGTGACCTTGCAGAGCACCGGGTGGGCAAAAGACATTTCCCTGTCCCCGGATGTTGGGTGCTGCGACGTGTCTCTTGCTGACCCATGGGACACAAGCAACAGCTCCCAGTTGCCCGCTGGGGGCCTGAAGAGGCTTCCTCTGCTTCCCCATGTGCCCCCTTTACATTTTGGCTGGGAGAGGTCATGAGAAGAACGTGGAGCCGCTGGCTCAGAACAGGCCTAAGGAGCAGCCCCAGAACCCACAGAAACCTGAAGCAGAGCCCCCCACCCTAGCTCATGGGCCACGGACTCATGAGACAGAAAGAGAAGTGTCTGCTGCTAAAAGCCCCGGAGATGTTCAGCTTGTTACAGAGAACAAGTTAAAAAGAAAAATGAAAATCTAATACAGTCACCCAAGCAGATTTCAGGATGGAATCCTTTTTCGGGAAGCACCTGTCAGCACCTCTCAGAACACAGCATCCCTCAGAGCCTGCTGCTCTGGGCAGCGCAGATTATCCTCCTACCCAGCCTGCAAGAAATAGAGACCACACTGACAATAGGGGACAGACCTCTGCCCACCCAGATGCTGCAGATCCTCATCTCCTGCTCCACCTCCCTAGTTACTCCAAGCACACATCATAGGCACCCACGTGCTCAGTGCCACTCGCCCTCAGCCGTCCTCTCTGCCCTCTTTGTGGACTGCCCACCGCAACAGGCCATCAGTGGGGCTTCCTGCCTCTGCCACCGGTGCTGGTGTCCTGGATCCTGCACCTCTGCTGAGGGCTGGGCATGGAATTTCTGCACTGTGTTCATCCTAAAACCCTAGAAGGCCCAGGCTGTGCTGGGTCTGTGGCCTGCTCTGGGGAGAATGCCCCAACTCTTGACCCGGGGTGCTACCTGGCCTCCTAAGCAGCACTGCCTGAGTCCTGAGCCTCACACAGAGCCTCCTGAATATGGCTGTGCTTCTAGCCTGCACCCTTCTCCCCTGGAAACTGGAAACCCCGCCCTGAGGTAGGGGATGGAAGGAGCCTGGTGCATGCGTCCCCTTCCTCAGAATCATTTTTGTCTTTATCCCCAGGGGCCTGTTTTCTAAACTAAAGCCATCTCTTCTCCTTTAACCCATTGCATGTAACTCATGCAAATAGATACTTATGGGAGGAATGACACCTTATGCTGCACGCCAGGAGAACATGAGCCCTAGTTCCCATTCATTCAGAATACCTCTGCCTGTTTTACAGACGAAGAAACAGGCTCAGGGAGATGACCCAAGTTGCCCAACTTTGCGCAGCAGCTAAGAGGAAGGGATGGAGCAAGCAACTGTCCTTATGCTTCCAAAGATCTGTTTCCACCAGTGCCTCTTAACCTCTCCTGCGGAAGAACCCTTGAAGACTTGTGTTTACCTTTAAGTTCATGGGACATTGGCAATCTGTTCCAACATATCTCTGTCTTGATTCTAATCCAGAAATATATTTTATATCCCTTGCCATCTGAGACCAAAAGAAGGGAAAAAAACCTGCTTATTCTGTAGCTTCATGTACTCTTCGGTGCCGACCCAAAGTTGAGTCAGAGGGAACTAGCTCCAGGTTGATGGTCCCAGAGGTACACACCACACTGTCTGTGGATCGGGGAGAATGTGCCCGGAGCAGAGTAAGGCCAACTGACCTGCTGCTAGAGGCCCAGGAGAATCAGGCTTAAGGGGAAGAGGAAGTGCCTAGATGTCATCTGCTGACAACCGGTGCAAAGAACAGGAACTTATCCTGGACTCTGACATCTTGCTGTGGTTTGAATGTGTCCCCCGAAGTTCACGTGTTGGAAACTTCATCCCTAATGCAGCGGTGTTGGGAGGTGGGGTCCAATAGAAGGAATAGAATCAAGATCAGGTCATGAGGTCTCTGCCCTCACGAATATATTATTGTCATTATCTTGGGAGTGGGCTAGTTATCGCCAGAGTGGGCTTGTTAGAAAAGTGAGTTCAGCCCCCACTTGCCCTCTTGCTCTTACACCCTCTTGCCCTTCCTCCTTCCACCATGGGATGACACAGCACAAAGGCCCTCACTAGATCCTAGCACCTTGATATTGGACTTCTCAGCCTTCAGAACTGTGAGGAATAAATTTCTTTTCTTTATAAACTACCCAGTATTAACAGTATTTTGTTATAACAACACAGAACGGACTATGACACACCTCCATTTTACAGATGGGAAAACTGAGACCCAGAGAGGGAAGGTGACTGCCCAAAGTCAGGTGACTCTGGTGACCTACCCAGAGAAGTGGTAGCTGAATCAGATCTCCTTGTGTGCAGTCCAGGAATCTTTCTTCCATGGAGGTCATACTTTTCCATCACACAGGCTGAGCCCTGGGCCTTGGTGGTCTAGGTGATGCTGAACGAAGGCAGGCAGTTATGAGCTCTGTTCTTCAGGAACTCATGGGTCAGGGCTGGGAGGGAGGGGTGGCAGCAAAGCCAGCTCCCCAGGTCCTGTTCAGTCACCTCCTTGCTGTGTGATCTTGGCCAGCAGCAGCAACCTCTCTGAGCTGGGGTCTCATCAGCTCTGAAATAGGGACAGTTGCAGACGGTGAGGACCCAGTGGCATGCAGCAAAGTGGGAGCTTACCACAGTGCCCAGTGAGTGAACACTCTGCAGAGGTCACCCAGGATTTTACTTATGGTTTTGCATTTTGTCATCACAGTCATTCCTAGAGGCAAATTCAGGCTGGTAGAGGGGCTGGACAGAGCTTCAGAGCCAGGTGAGGGTTCATCTGGTTGGGGTTCAGGCAGGCTTTATGGGGGAGGCCAAAGCTGAGCCCTGAAGGATGGACAGGCAGGGTGTTCAGCATCCGAGAGGGGAGCAGGGGCTTCTCCATGAGCCAGGAGGTGGGAAGACTCCTGCCCGAAGCTCGGCAGCACAGGGCCGGGCACAGGCAGGGAGCCACTGGAAACACGGACAGGACCCGCTGCTGGCCCAGCTCCTGATATGGCAGACCATGATCTCATCCTCTGCTCGCAGCAGCCCCGTGAGGCAAGCATCATGACCCAAGGCACACATGGGGAAACTGAGGCTCAGAGAGGTTAAGTAAATGCACCCAGTGAAATGTTGAGCCCTGTGCTCCATAAATGGTTGGTCTATGCTATCACTCTGATGAAGGAATAACAAGGGCCTTTGCTGAGCTCCTACTATGTGCCCCAAGGCAGAAGTAAGGCTTTCCCAGGCCCATGTGTGTAATATGCCCAGCTTGCTCTGGAGGCCAAGGAATATTTGGGAAAGAGTCTTAACTCGAGAATTGCAGAGGACAGGTTCTTTCCCCTCATGAAATTTCCTCTCTGTCTGGACTTGTTTTCCTTGCCAGACTAGGATGGGGGAAGGGGGATCAATCAAGAGGACAAGCCGACTGAGGCCTACTGTGTGCTGGTGGAATGCATAGTTAGAGCTCAGTAAGCCCTTTCAAGCAGCCCACGGAGACAGCACTGTCACCCCTGCTTTGCTGATAGGGAAACACGCTCAGCAAGGAGAGGAAACAGCACAGCGCACACAGCCGCGCTGGGACAGCCTGGACCTGACGGTGGTCTGGGAGGTCTGACTGCCCCGGGGGCTGACCTCTGGTGTCTTCTGATTCCCTATGAGGCCCATGTGTGGGGTGGGGGTGGGACTAACTGGGAAGGGGACTTGCTGGAGTAGGTGGGCGACCAAAGTGTGCCTTGAAAGACAGGCAAGATCAGAGAGGAGGAGCAAGGGACACACAGTTAAGCGGTGTCACAAACACCATGCCTGGGCACAGGCAGACACCAGTCAGGTGCAGGGGCAGGGGCAGGGTGGAGACAAGATGCAGCTGGGTGCTAAGGACAGAAGGCTGGCAGGGCTGGCAAAGCCCTACTGAGGGTGCGGCCTCTGCCCTGGGGCTGGGGGACCCGGGGAAGGCATTTGTCCCTGGACCAGGAGCATCAGAGAGACCCCAGACTGAGCCCTCAGCACCACATGCCCAAGAGAGGCTTGATTCTCTCAGGGGGCTCTGTGACCACTAGCAAGAGCTGAGGGCCCCTCCTGGCATCCAGCAGCTTCCTGGGGCCCTGGACAAAGCCAATTTGCTTCCTCCTCCCTCTCTCCCTTTCCTTGGCCTTGTATGTGCACAGCCTGTACATGTGCTGTGATCAGACACAGCCAATATTAAGTTGCCCTGAACTGCAGATTATTTTAGAGGCATGATACTGTTTTCAATGGTCCAGAGGCCATTGCCAGGGGCCAGGCCTTGAACCTCATCCTGTTCCTTCCTTCACATCCACTGTTCTCCGAGCACACACTGAGCTCCTGGCCAGTGCCTGGTGCCGTGTGGTGCCAACTCCTTCATCCTTCCCAACCCAGTGTGGTGGGGACCGCCACTGCGCTTGTTTTCGTAGTGAGGAATTTAGACTCAGAGGGCTGGGGTCCCCTCTGGAGAAGGTGCTAGAGCAAGGCTGGAGAGAAGACATGGTTGGTGGGGTTAGGAGGGAATGCAGAGAGAGAGGGCACGGCTCCAAAGAAGCAGAGCTCCTGGTCTCAGTCCGTCCCTCCAGACCATCCCCAGCCTGCCAGCCCTCCACTGCAGGACCCACCCCTCCTCTGGCCCAGTCCCTGCCTGCAGGGTAAGGGTCTGGCCCAGGCACTTGTTAGAGTTAAGCTGGGGACAAACCTGGAGGAGGGAGGAACAGAGGAGGGAGATGCCAGGCTGTGGGAGGAGCCACAGAATGGTCAACATTAAATGCCCACAAGCCTGTGCTTTGAAAATCAAACCTTCCCTCCCAAGTCCTGGGCGGCCCCTCCCACTGGGCCTGTCTCTCTGCCCCCACCCCACTTTCAGGGGCTCCCGCTGGTTTCCTTCTATCCTTGGGCCAGATCTGAGCAGATGCCTGGAGGCTGGCCCACTGAGGAGCTGCTGCCCAGAATGGAGCCGAGTCTCAGAGGCAGTGGGGAGGACAGGGACAGAGGCCAGAAGCCAGCGGGAAAGACTGTGTGTGTATCAGAGAAAGACACACACAGAGAGATCAGAGAAACCAACATTCCAAGAGGGACTCAAGGGGAGCAGAGAGTGAATCAACAATAAGGAAAAAAGGAGACAGAGAATAGATTAGAATAAAAGAAACACAGAGAAAAGCAGATATGACATGAAGCCTGGGCAAAGCAAGAGCCTGAGCTAAAACACGAGACTCGAAAGAGAACTCGAGAGAGGCAGTGAGAGGAGAGAAAAGTGAGAAATAGAGAGAGAGAGAAAGCACAGCAATGAGAAAAAGAGAGATGGGCCCACTAGCGGAGGCTACGTCACCTGGGAGGGAAGGAGAGGAAGGGCCTTGAGGGGCACAAGGAGAGACAGAGCCCATCCTTAGGAGCAGATGGGCAGTGGGGTGGGAGCCAGGCCAGGCAGTGGGGATCACCAGAGAGAGAGGTGGAGCCCAGGCTGGAGCAGCAAGGCCAGCAGGGGAAGGCTCCGCAACAGCTGGGGGCCATGAACTGTGGTGCACCCAGCCTGCACAGGCACCTACATGAATGTGCTTTGTGAGTGTGTGCTGTGGGCATGCCCAACCTGCACAGGCATCTGGACGAGTGTGCTTTGTGAGTGTGTGTTGTGGGTGCAATCAGCCTGCATGGGCACCTACCTGAGTGTGCTTTGTGAGTGTGTGCTTCCAGCTGGCACAGGCATCTGGACAAGTGTGCTTTGTGAGTGTGTGCTGTGGGCATGCCCAGCCTTCATAGGCATCTGGACAAGTGTGCTTCGTGTGTGGCTTGAGCAGGCACCTGCACAAATGTGCTTTGTGAATGTGTGCTGTGGGCATGCCCAGCCTGCACAGGCATCTGAGTGTGTTTTGTGAGTGTGTGTTGTGGGTGCACCTAGCCTGCACAGGCACCAGGATGAGTGTACTTTGTGAGTGTTTGCTGTGGGTGCGCCCAGCCTGCACAGGCATCTGGACGAGTGTGCTTTGTGAGTGTGTGCTGTGGGTGCACCCAGTCTGCGTGGGCACCTACCTGAGTGTGCTTTGTGAGTGTGTGCTGTGGGTGTGCCCAGCCTGCACAGGCATCTATCTGACTGTGTTTTGTGTGTGTTGTGGGTGCGCCTAGCCTGCACAGGCACCAGGATGAGTGTACTTTGTAAGCGTGTGCTGTGGGTGGGCCCAGCCTGCACTGGCACCTGCACGAGTGTGCTTTGTGAGTGTGTGTTGTGGGTGCGCCCAGCAGTGCATAAGTAAGTGGCACATACCTGTGTTAGTCCGTGCACATGGTGTGAGTGTTGTGTGTGTACCTCCACCTCCCCTATTTTGCCTGTAACCATTGCCAGGCCCTCTCTGCTTCTGACTCCCTTTCTCTTCCATCCTCACCCCTCTGGGGATCAGGCAGAGCAGAGCTGAACTGGCCCTGTCCCTAGAAGGGGCCTCAGAGGTTGGCCTGGCCTGTCCACTCTTCTGCGCGTCTCCTGTCCTCTCTCCCTCCCACGTGGCCTTGGGCACCTTCAGAGCCCCAGTTTCCTCATGTGGAGAACAGGATGAGGCCGTCTCATAGGGAAGACGGGAGGCTGGAGATGAAGGGTGTCAAGGGCCTGCTTGCTGCCCGACCCCAAGAGGGCAGTTTAGCCTTCCTGCCTGGAAGTTTCCACGTGGCATTGTCCTCACTGCCACCCACCAGCAGAGCTGAGGCCTGTAGTGGGCTTGGAGCTAGCCTGCTCCAGCCCTCGCTTGGCCCTACTACCTGCCTTCCGGGGTCCTGGACCCTGGTTGGTCCCTGTGACCTGGCTGCTCTTCTATACCTGAGGTGACCACAGTCCTGCCCCATGTTCAGTGAGTCCTCACACAGAGGTGCTCAGTAGACAGGGCTCCCACAGGTCCCCATGCTCAGGGACAGGTGGGGTGGGGGGCTCACCAGCCATGGGACTGTGCCCAGAGGGGCTCGAGGGGGCACCCAGAGGAACCAGGTCCACCGGGCACCTCCGTCGCCTCGTCCAGGAAACCAGGGCTGTTGTCAGGTGTTTACTGCTTGGTAAACATTTTGATGTTTCATTCATGAAACCTGCCTTTCCTGAGGCCTCCTGCAGTACAGACTGGAGCAAAGAATTTAAAGAGAGCTGCGCATGTGGTCCCTGAACAGCTCCAAGCACGTGGCTCCCAGGAGGCCGTGTCTGCACTCAGAGCAGGAGTCCCCATCCCCGTCCCGCAGGTCACAGAGGGGGAGGGACGTACTGCACAGGGAGGTGAAGTGGAGTCCCCTCAATATATACAAACACACACAGTCGATGGATGGGGATAACAGTTCAGACTTTTCAAAGCACATAGTAGGTGCACAAAAAATATTTGTTGAATGAATGAATGACATTTTATTCACAGATATGCCTTGGTTTCCAGAATGACCCTGTGGTTTGGAGGGTAGCTGCTGTATCTCTATTTTCTATATGGGAAACAAAGGCTCAGAGAGGTTAGGCAGCCTGCCCAGGGACACACAGCATCAGTGGGTACTCCTGACTGGGGAGCGCTGAGTTCACCTCTCCTTCGACAGACAGGGGAGCTTTCCCCCACCCTCTACCCGGAGCCCACAGACCTTTGATCATGCCAGGGCTGCCTCTGAGTCTCCACTCACCCTTTATTTCTTGCACCCCATACTGTACACTAGGCTTCCTGTTTTACACCTATCATCTCATCTCATTTTTACAATGGCCCCATCTTATTAATTGTTCAGAGAGGTTTAGTGACTTGCCCAAGGTCGCACAAGAAGTGGAAAGGACAGGACTTGGGCTTTGATTTTTTTTTTTCTCATTGCACCAGACAAGGTGACTCGCCCCCTACCCTCCCTTGGGTTGGCAAGGTGTTCTTTCCAGAATAACTGCCAAGATCCCCCTCCCTGCCTGCCCCAAACCATGACCAACTCTCCTTTGGAACTGGCCATCCAATCAGAGGTTCCCAGGCTTCCCTGTTTATATCAGCAGTAAATATGAGGCGGGGGAGAGAGAAAAGCCAGCCCACCATGGAGAGAGGGAGCAAACGCAGGAGGGATGGGGTAAGAGAGGCCAGCTGCAGAGAGAGAAGGGTCGAGACAGCAGAGAGTCACACAGAGAGGGGGGAACAAAAGCCAAGGAGTACGAGACACCGAGGGGATAACAGAGGCAGCAAAACACATAAAAAAAGAAACACAAAACACATACACGTGTGTGCACATGAACACACACGGACGAGAAAGAGAAGCTTTGGGAACGGCTCTGAAAATGAATATGATGGAGGCACCCACCCAGGGAGTGAGAAACACACACACACACCGCGCAGAGCCCCGACGCAAACCCTGACAGAGATGGAGGGAGACAGATACAATTCAGACAGACGGCGGGAAAAAATGGAGTGCAGGGCAGAGAGGGAAAAAAGACACAGATAGCAAGACAGAAAAAAGATAGGGAGAGATTAATATACACACGAATGGGGAGAGGAAGCAGAGAAGCCACAGATGCCGGAGCGTCAGAGCTGGGAGCTCGCACCTTCCCCTCCCCACCCCCTGCTCCACTCCACCACCTCCTGACTCTGCTCACAGCAGCCTGAAATGTAAGCCCCGAGTGGAGAAGTTAATTCTCCCAAGTCCAGCCGTCAAGATGCACTCTGCATTCCACCCGCGTGCCCTTAGCGACACAGAGGTGGAGGGGGATGCATCTGCACCTAGCACAGGTTTCTTCCCCTCTTGTCTTAGGTTTGAACCAGATGCCCTGATGGAAGGAGAGAGACCTGCCCAGCATTTGATCATCAAGCCCACGCCCAGAGCCACTTAGGCAGTTAATCTCTGAGCCATGAGTGGCTAGAGGTGGGCACAACCTGAAGCCTCTCAAGCACCCGCGGGGTGCCCACCAGGGACAAGATGAAGCCCCTGCACTAGGGACCCCCACATGGGAGGTGATAGTCCTGGGTCCACATGTCCCTTACTTGCTCCTGCCTGTGATGAGTCTCCCGACACCTCTAAGCCTCCAGGTCCACCTCTGTGAAATGGGATCGTCGTATTCCTGCAGCCGGGTAAGCTGAGTTGGAGGAGAGTTGCTGACTGCTCTTCAGGGGTGAAAGGAAATGAAGAAAAGAAATTTGTCTCATCCCGGGGAAGACCCCAGACCTCATCCCCAGGAGGTCTTCCTGCCTGGCATTTTACAAGGCAGTGGGCCTCCTGGAGGCAGGGAGCCGAGGTCAAAAGTACATCAGACATCCCTCCGCTGGTCAGTTCTCTCTTTGCCACTATTGTGGCTCTGGAGAAAATATTGGAAAGGCAGCGCTAATTTAATTTTCCAGAATGAATAAAGATAAGACAGTGACTCAGGGTGATGAAGGGCTGGGGGCCCATAATTCACACGCCTGATAGCCCACGTTGGAGCTGATTAAGCCAGGACAGCCTCCGTTTAGTGTCTCTGTTGCTGAGGAAGGCTGGCTTCCCCGGCAGGGCAGTAGGCGTGAAAGGCTTGTAAATGGGCAAATGAGTTTAAGGGGAGGAAGGAGCAGAGATCTACGGATCTTTCTAGTGCCCATGGCCACCAGAATGTGGGGAGAGAGCACTCAGATCATCCATTCATGATCACGCAGCATTCATTCACTCATTCATCATCATTTTACCAAGCAGCCCCCTGGGCCTGGAGTGGGGCATAGGTGGAGGGTGTTTTGGGGTCCATCATTAAATCCAAAGGCCATCTGGCCAGGCTGCATCAGGAACACCTGGGCACCGGGATTAGCTGTGTCCATGAGGGCACGTGCATCACTGCACATGGGAATCTGTGTCATCAGTGAAACAGGAGTGCATTCTCAATGCCCGTGGGCAGGGCTTGTTGGTGTGGGGACACCTAGATATACACAGGGCTCCCTCATCAGCATATGCAGGGCTCCAACATGCTCTGCTGCTTACTAGCTGTGTGGACTAGGGGGAGCTTATTACTTCTCTAAGCCTCAATGACTTTGTCTGTAGAGTAAGGATAGTCATAGTACTCACTTTACAGAGTTCTCAGAGTTTACAGAGAACTAAGAGAGTGCCTGAAAGAGCCCAGCTCAGCACCCGGCCCACAGGAAGGGCTCCATGATCATGAGTTATGATCCATGTTATTTCATGATGATCGTGTGAATTCTCCTTCCTGGGTGCGCGTGGAAGGTGGACCCACTGAGATGGTTCATGTGCTTCGTGGAGAGTTGCTCTTATGGCCATAGGGGAGACCGTCCTGTCACATCCCAGGTGCTCTTTCTTCCTCCTTTGTGGCTGAGACCATGAGGGCTTGGCGCTTAGCTGGGAGGGAAGGAAAGAAGGTGAAGAGCCAGCCGCTCCTCCAGGGCCAGGAAATTTGGACTTTATGGAAAGCTGGCAGTCTGCTTTGCTGAAATTGAAGGCAATTTGCAGCAACACAAAAGGGTGCATTAGAGAGGGAGGGTCGGGAGCCCCAGCAATGGAAGACTGGAGGCTGGAAAAGAAGGGAATGAAACTGGTCCAGAGAAGAGCAATTTAAAATACAACCAAAGCACGAACACATCTGCCAGGGACCGGGGTTTCCATTCACATGGAATGAATGACCCACAAGGCAGGTGCCTTGTCTGGCTGGTGGAGCAGAGGAGGGAAATCCCTACAGGGACCAAGCCTCGGTGGGCTGGGCTTTCATTTCCATTGTTGTGCAGTCTAAAGTAGGAACCATTGGACCTTCTTGTAATGCCTTGTGCTTGGAGCTGAGGCGCGGATTGGTGTGTAGACTCTTGGGGTTCAGGATGGAGTGGAGAGGGCAGAGCTGAGTCACGGTCAATGACAGGAGAGCTTTAGTGGGAAGGAGGGAGAGGGCAGGGCTGAGTCACAGTCAATGACAGGAGGGTTGTAGTGGGAAAGTGGGGGGAATTGGCAGCTCCAAGTCATGGTAGCCTGGACTTCAGGCCTCTCTCGGGCTCTCTCCTGAGCTCCCTGAACTCCCAGGGGCCCAGGCCATCCTGGATTGCAGAAATGTAGTAGAACCCTTCATCCAGGTCTCAGGGACTCCAAGAGAATTGAGGCTAGGAACAGCCCTTGAGTTAATCCACCATAGTGACTATAGTCAGAGAGGTCTGGGGCAGCAAGGGAAGAGGGGCTGGGGGAGTTACTGTACAAGCTCACACAGTAAGTCAGGGCCTAAGCTGGACACAACCCCAGGCAGCCACAAAGAATAAATAACTCTTTCTCTCCCACCACCTCTGTCCCCTGACCAGGCCGTCATGCCTCTGGACAACATGGTAGCCCAGGTCCAACTCTTAAGCTGTATGTGGCCACTGCAGCCGAGTGTATTATCTCCGGGAGCACCTGTTAAAGCTCACACTGCCTGGAAGGGGTGAACCAGCCTCTCTCCCATCAGCCCAGCCACATGGACTCCTCTCAGACCAGGCAGAGATGCTGCAGCAATGGTGGGTGAGCTCAGCAGGGGGCCTGGAAGCAGAGCAAGCCCAGGAGGGCGCTGGACAGCAGCACCAGGGTGAGGGGTGGGAGCCTGAGTGCTGACAGGCACAGGAAGGAGAGAGAAGGGCGGGGTGCTCCGGAAACGCTGTGTCCCAGGGGCCACTCTCTGCAGGGAAGAGCCCCTGGGTGTGGAGTGAGTGGAGGGAATTGGACCCTCCTCCAAGCACAGGGCTCCATGGCCCCAGGCGGCCAGTGACCTCACTGCTCTGAGCCAGGGATGGGGATATGAATGCCTCCTCCCAGGACTGCAGTGGGGAGTGACATAACCTTTAACAGGTAACATGCTCAGCCCAGCGCCTGATGGACAGGCTCCCTCCCAGCCCCTGGTCAGGACACCCCAGGGGTCAGGATTGTGGGCTCCACAGTCCCACATCTGGGACTTGCGTCCCGCTTCACTGCCTGCTGGATGTGTGACCCGGGGCAGGTTCCTCCCCTTCCCTTAGCCTCAGTTTTCTCTTCTATGAAATGATGCACCTTCCTCCGAGTCTTGGTTATTCCTTGTGAAGTGTCTGACACAGGCACAAAAGACTCACCTGATCAAAGGCAGCAGGCGTCACCCTGAGCTGGGAGTCTGGAGGGGCCTTTGAGACAGTGAAGTCTGGACCCATGGAGGGGTTGTCATCGTTCCCGCAGTTCTCATTTGCTCTGCCTGTCCCTTCCAGAATCCCACATGTTTCAGTCATTTTCTGTGGCTGAAACAGAACATCGCAGGCTGGGTAATTTATCCACAATAGAGGTTTATTTGGTTCATGGTTCTGGAGGCTGTGGAGTCCAAGATCGAGAGGCTGCACTAGGTGAGCGCCTTTCTGCCATGTCATAACATGGCACAGGGCATCACATGGCGAGAGAGTGCATGGGAGAGGGCAAGAAGGGGCTTACCTTGTTTTCATAGCAGACCCGCTCCCACCATAATGACATGAATTCATTTCACATTAATCCATCAGTCAATTAAAGATCCCACATCTCCACACTGGTGCATGAGGGATTACGTTTCCAACACAAGGAACTTTGGGAAAAACACTCAAGCCATAGCACGGTCCTCCGCTGTCCCTCTCCCGCCCTCGCCATCTCAGGTCTCTCTGCCGGGCTTTGACAGAGTAGGTCTGGCCTGAACTCAGTCTGCAGAAATAGATTCTCCACGTGCATGAAAATTGCCCATTTACTTTGAGAATCCCACAGAAATCATTCTTCTCCTCCACCTGTTAACGATGGGACACCGGCATGAGGGCATTCTTCCCTTCTGCCTTTATGAGCAAATATGTGATAAGAGGCTCATCGCTGACTCTTTGACAAAGTGCAGCATTTCCTTTTAAGCTACATTATGTTAAGAGCAGAATTTCCTCTCTACTAGCTGATAACCTTTTCTGTTTCTTTTCTTTTAAATGAGAGCATCTCTTGTTCATTCTTGTGGAAGATCTGTTAAGGCAGATAAATCGAGAGAAGTCGTGAACTCCTGGAAAGATATAGCTCTTTAAAAAGAATTCATTTGCAGCATGAAATCTACCGAGTGAGTGTGTAAACCATGGAGTCATTACAATGTGGTGGAATTGCTTTGATTTAAATTGAGTTGTGGCTCTGTCTCTAAGTACCTGCTCCTGTCTCTGTTTCAAGGTGGGATACTCAGAGAAGCGTGCAGACCTGGCTGGGTCTGTCAGCCCTGCCTTGGCCCCGTGTGGTAATCAGGTAAACTCCCACCTGTGCCTTCTCACCTGGACAGCAGGGGAGGCTGAGGGAGGCCTCAATTCTGAATGCTCCCCGAATTCCCCATCTGCTTGAGCCCAGATCCTACTCTGGTCAACTCTGTCTGTAATAAAGTAACCAACCATTTCTAGTTGGCAGGGACCGAGGTCATTCCTGGTATGAGGCACTTCCAGCGCTGAAACCAGGGAAGTCCCAGGCCACGAGGGTGAGTTGGTCACCCTGTTCTTTGGGGTTCCTTACATTATCGCCATTGAGATAAGACCTGTGAGGAGAGGCAGGCGAGGCCACTGTGCCTTGCCCTGAGGGAACAGCCGTGGTGCTGGTGTTCACTGATATGCACAGGAGAAGAGCAGCGCTCTTCAGGGAGGCGTGGCTGGAGAAGGTGACAGAGCCTCACAGCTGGGTTCATGGAGCTCTGTCCTCTTTCTGCACTGTCTCATTTACTCCTCACAGCCAGTGTCAGGTGACAACACTGAGGCTCAGCTTGGAGGCATCACAGTGACTCATACCAGTCATCACAGTGCGGTGGCATTGTTTTGCTTTGAATTGAACTGTAGCTCTGTCTCCAAGCACCGCTTCTGCATGTGCATCCCATCTCTCCCAGACCAGAGCACCTCCAGAGCTCAGCGGAACCGCAGGAGCCCATGCCATATGCAGGGGCGGAGGCAGAAGCTGGCAGGGGCTGGGTGAGTGGGGCAAGGTCCTATTTACTCCACTCAGCCCTCTAGTGTCCAGCACCAGACCTTGGCACAGACATGGGTGCCTTGCAGTGTGCACTGGTAAAGGGGCCTGGGAGGGGAAGGGGAGGCCCCTCCTCCTTGGCCAGCCTCTCTAGGTCCCAGACCCCCTCACTGCCTCAAACCATACAGAGGCTTCAGCTCCCCACCGGGCCTGCTTGGAGTTTGACAAGCACCAAACGTTCCACTTCAAAATTCATGGCATCACAGCATCCAAGGCAGAGGGGCCTTTATCTCGGCTCTGATTGTGAGCCTGCTGTGGCAGGGCCCGGTTTGTGGGCGTGCATGTCTGCAGTCAGCCCTGCGTGCTACCCCAGGAGAATTTTATCTCTGCCCACCTCGCTTCTTCCCTTCTCCTGCCCTCAGAGGGGAACATTATCTTTGTGAGATGGCTCCGAAGTCGTGGGGGCTGCGGAATCAGGAGAGGTGAGAATGGAGAGGATCTGGAAAGATAAATTAATCTGTATAATGAAGAAGATCGGGGCGGGAGCAGGAGAAGCTGGCGAAGAGGGGACAAGGCAGAGGAAAGAGCCAGCCAGCTTCTCATCAGGGAACAGTTTGAAGATGTGGCTTCGTGAAGGTCTCCTGCAGCTTTCCCTTCTGAGAAGTGAGGACTTTAGGAAATGCTACAGGGGCTATATGCCAGATATTAAGGGCTATAAGCCCTTAATTTTTCTTGAAAGAGGGAAATAAAAGCTGAAATTGCTCTCCAGGTTATTTCTGGCTGCTGGACTGTTTCTTCCCATTGTCCGCCATGTTGAGACGGAGCCTCCTGAGGCTCCAGTGGCAACCAGGTCGTCCTGTGCTGTGCGGCTTCAAAAGGGCTGGGGTGGGTTCACACATGACCACGTGCCAGAAATATCGTGGGCACCCAAGTAACACATAAGCAACTGTCCTACGGGGACAATCAACTTCACACTGATTGAGCACCTTAGTGAGGGTCAGAAAGCTGGTGGGTCAGTGGTCATCACCACCCCCATCCCACAGACAAGGAGACAGACTCAGAGATGGGAGGAACCTGGCCCCAGGCCATGCAGCCAGGCAATGTGAGGCCGGTGCAAACCCTGTCCACCCGGCTTCACCTCCACACTCTTTCCACTCCTGCAGAGACCCCCTCACTGCCTCCAACCACATAGAGGCTTCAGCTCCCACCCAGGCCTGCTTGGGGTTTGACAAGCACCATGCATTCCACTTCAAAATTCATAGAATCACAGCATCCAAGGCACAGGGGCCTTTATCTCAGCTCTGACCGTCAGCCTGCTGTGGCAGGGCGCGGTTTGTGGGCGTGCATGTCTGCAGCCAGCCCTATGTGCTACCCCAAGAGAATTTCATCTCTGCCCTCTGTGTGGTTGGAGCAGAGGAGGCAGAGATGACGTGTGGCTGTGGGACCTGGGCAGGGGTCAGGGAAAGGTCCCTTGGGAGCAGGGTTTTCCATGTACATGGTGTTTCAACAGACAGCAGTGTGGGGACATGGGTCGTAGGCTGTCAGGAGGGAAGGGCATTCAAGATGGAGGAGGCAGCAGGAAGAACAGCCAGGAAGTGGGGCCCAGGGCACCTTTGGGAAGCAGAGATGAGTGGCCTTTGGTAGGATCAGCAAGGGAAGATGTGGCTGGAAGTGCAGGGAGTGACTCTATCAGAAAGTAAGAAGCCTCTCCAAGAGCATGGCTTTGCACAGCTCCTCCAGCCAACGGGAGTCCAGTTATGGAACTCATTTGCATATTAAGACTCAGGTCAGTTTTGTGTCTCCCACCTCAGCCCTGCAAGCCCAAGTTCAATAGCTGGCTCCTATCTTGTTCAGGCCCTGTCCTGTCTTCTAAGCTCCGCATCTGCCTGTCCAGGGACCTCAGCCCAAATCTCCCACCTCATAGCCTGGAGCCACCCCTGCGGCCTCCACAGAGACTCTGCGGGCTGGGACCTGGGAGACCACACATCCAGTCATGGATGGCTGGGTCTGCTCTAGGTCTTGTGATGGCCAATACTGTGGGAGAAGGGGTCATGAGGCTGGGGGTGTGGAGTGTCTTGGAGAGAGCCAAGACTCAGGGAGGGCCATGGGCCTGCCCCAGTCACACAGGAGTCAGTGATGGAGTCTCTGGGCTGGAAGCCCACTGCCCTGGACCCCTAGCTGACCTCTCTGACCTCGGGTCTTTCTCTGTATCCCGAGCCACCTCAGCTTATATCAAGCTGATCTTGTTTCCCTCTTTTCCAGCAATTTCTCGTTCACCTTCCACCCCAGTGGCTGAGATCATTTCTCAATGACTAGCCAAAGGAGTAATAATTACTGGATGTGACTTAAGTAATGAAACAATCGCTGCTGAGCCATCTGGGTGCTGGAGAGCTGGGAGCAGCAGGCATGGCTGCAGACAGGCATGTCTACCTCACTGCCTTGCCCAGGATGAGAGCTCAGAGGGGCTGGCTTGGGGCTCTGGGCCTAGGCAGCCCTGCCTTGACTCTGCTCTTCCACAGCTGAGTGAGCTTGGGCCTCTCTTCACCTCTGAGAGCCTCCGCAGAGTAAAGTGGAGACCACTGTGCACCCCACAGGGGCGGTAGTGAGACCTGAAGACACCATGCAGCTCCAGCTCCCCGTGTGAACCAGCATCCTCCCAGGGGCCCTGGGTTACACTGGGCTGCAGCTACCCAGGTGCTGGTATGTGGTCATGAGGCTGCCTCAGCAGACAACGCTGGAGTCCCCTCAACAGCACCCAAGACCCTTCACCAAGAGTGATGTCATCTGATTTGTAATTATGAAAGACTGCCTGTAAGCTCAGCCTTGCCCAACAGCCGACCCTGACCAAGGGAATCAGGGTGGAATCAGGGCTGCAGGAGGTTCAGCCCCTACTGGATGAGGTGGGGGTTGGGCCTGGATTCAAAACTGCAGCTCTGGGGTCAGGAGGATGGAGTGTTAGGGTCCCAACTCCCTCCTCCCTGGCTGGCTGGCCTTGGGTGAGCTCCTGGACCTCCCAGCCTCAGCTCCCTCCTTAGGGAGACTTTCTGCTTCACAGAGCTTGGTCAGGTGACCTAACCTCTCTGGAACTCAGTTGTTTCATCTCTAAAATGGGCTTTGCGCCTTCCTACCCTGTGGGGTGGGAGGACTGAATGAGATGGTGTGGGTGAGGGGTTGTGCCATGCCTGACACCTTCTCGTTGATCCTCACTCTATGGTATTTGTGGTGACAGGATCTGGGACTTCCCTCAGCCTAGCAGAGGGTTCAGAATGACCGAGGCCACGCCTGTGTGTATTGGGGTGAAAACTGCATTAATAAGCTGGCAAAAAGGGAGAGCATTGGGCAGAGTTGGCGAGGACAGTGCCTGGGCAGGAATCACTCTCTCCTCTTGGGGAGCAGCTCCTCTGAGCCCCCTACGCTTGATTTTCTTGTCTCCCATTTGACCCTTGCCTCTCGGTGGGATCTGCTGTCATTTCTGCAGGTATAACAATAACAATAATTACAATAGCCTCAATCCTCAAATCCTTCCTCTCAGCTGAGCTTTGCCCCACAGAGTGCCCCAAAGAGGCAACAGAAGACCCTGTGGGCAGAAAGTCCAGTCCCACCTCTGCCTCCTAGTCCAGCCTTGCGCTGATCCTTCCCTGCCTTGGGCCTCCGTTTCCCACATGCAAAATGTGGGTGTTGAATTGGACACTTGGAGGCACTTTGAGCTGTTAAATTCTACTGGATGTTCAAAGACTGTGGGGAAGACGGAGAGCAGGAGGGGACAGAGGCCACACTCGAGCCTCGGTTCACAGTGGTTGAGTGGTCACAATATGCCAGGCACTGTCCTGAGTGCGCCACGTGAATCAACCTAGTGAGTCCCCACATCATCAACTGGAGGAGGGGCCACGATTATTATTCCCATTTTATAACTGAGGAAACTGAGGCGCAGAGCAGTATGCCATGGCCAGAGCGCTGCTCTGGGAGACAGGGACAGATCCAGACCCCTTGACTTCCTGGGTCACCTTAGGGAAGGAGCTTCACTTTCTCATCTTCCAGGAAGGACGTAGCAGAAGAGGAACCGAAGTGTGTGCAAAGTCTGCTGGGGGCCAGGAGCTGCTAGGAGCCCTGGTATGTGAGGTTGCATCCTCAGGACCTCCACTGGAGTAGGTATTATTCTCTCCAATTTACAGACAAGGAAACTGCTACCTAGAAAGGTTTAGAGACTTGACTAACGTCACATCGCAAGTGTGTGGCAGGGCCGGATTCAAACACAGGCTCTGAATCTCTCCACCCATCGCAGGCTGCTTCAGGGCCGGGCACGCCTGCATAGCTGGGGTAGAGGTTGGAGGATAGATCTGGCCGGTGGCTATGGGTTCTCAGGCCCACAGGCAAATAAGAGGCTCCCGAAAGCTGGGTATCGGGGGTGGCCTCAGGAGCCTTGTGACTGTGGTCAGGAAGGGAGAGCCCAGGACTGGGCAGCAAGACGACAGGGCAGACACGAGACTCCGGAGAGTGGGCTCACGACTGGGGAGGATGCAAGGGCCTGGCCACAGGATGGGCTCAAGAGTAGGGGCTGAATCCTGTGATGTGGGTCAACAGAATGAGGCAGGTCCCCAGACCCAGAGGAGGTGAGATCAGGGGCCCACAGGCAGAAACAGCTAAGTCTAGGCTCCCGACCAGCCTCTAGCTTCCATGTGGACCCGCTCTCCCCAGTCATGGGCTTCCCAGAGGCCAGAGGAAACTTGTAACAGGTAAAGCACATTCCATTCCGCTCAGCTCCCAGCTCTCCACAGCTTCCGGTCTTACTCGAGGGAAAATCCAAATCTGCTGGCGCAGCCCACAAGCCCCTCCCCAGTCTGTTCCCTCTGACCTTGTCCCCCTCAACATCATTAGTCATTAAGGCAATGCAAAGCAAAACCACAGTGAGATACTACTTCTATCCCTATTAGGATGGCTATAAGCAGAAACGTAGACCGAGCTACGGCCATACTGACTTCCTGCTGTTCCTCAAACAAGTGAAGCCCACTGCAGCCTCAGGCCCTTTGCACATGCTCTTCCCTCTGTGTGGCTGGTTTGCACCTGGCTGATGTCTGTGCCTCTGCATGGGCTGTGAGCTGAGGGCACTGGGAGCCTGGGAAGAGTTTCCAGCTGGGAGGGACTCAGCCAGCTTTGTGCTGCTGAGGGGCATTCTAGGGTGTACTGGAGGGTGGGCTGGAGGGGATGAGCTTGAGGGCAGAGAGGGTGCTCAGCGTGCAGAGCTGAGGCATGAGGTGGGCTCAGCTGAAGGACCAGTGAGGTCACAAAGGATGGGCCCTAGGTCAGGTGGGGAGAAGCAGCCAGGCCAGTGGGTTTGATGTGGAAATGTCTGAACTGCAGAACAAACAAACCTCGTTTCAACTCCCAATTAACATGGGAGTCTCCCCAGCCAGGCAGAGCTGGATTGGCAGGTGAGGCCCAGAGGCTGTGGGGTCAGGGAGCAGGGATGGAGGGAGAGCCAGCCCAGACACTACCATGGGCATGTGAGGAAGGAACATTCTGTCAACTGGAACCAGCGCAGGGAAATCCAGCAGGGCTAAGAAGTTTCCTCCCACCAGCAAGCTGAAGGGGAAGCACATTTGTTTCCGTGGCACATTAGTGTTTTTCAGGAGATAATATGATTGTTTTTGCGCTAGAAAGTCATAAACGGAAAATTCCACCTGCCAAGACAGCCAGTTCCTCCCCCAGGCACTAAAGAATAGAGAAAGCCTCTGTCTGCGGCTTACTGGTGCCTGGAGTTCCACCACTGGAGCTCCAGTCCTGTGGCTTGGGGCCTTGTCATTTGTTAAAATGCAAACAACTTCACTGAAGTCATGTCTTCAACACAAACATTTTCATTAATTCAACAAATATTTATTGAGCTCTTGCTCTAAACCAGGCAGTACCTAGAGGCTGAGAACAGAGAAATTAATTAAGACTTGTCCAGACGAAGCCTTCAAGGAACTGGCAAACTCTGTGTGTTTTGGGGGTGGAGGGGGTGCAGTAAGAAAACCTGACCATATGGTGTTGCAAAATGGTGGTGGGAATAAGGTGCCAGGGGGCCCCCCAGCAGAAGCGACTCATTTCACATTTGCAGAAGGCAAGGCTTCAGCTGGGATCTGGAGGATGGGCTGAGGAGCAGGGTCAGGATGAGAACCCCAGGTGGAGGGCACAATAAGAATGAATGAACAGAGTCATGAAGCAGCATAGGGCTGCATGGCCTGGGCCAGAGCCTGAAGCCCTGGGCCAAATGACACCTGGGCAGAACTACCTCTGCAGGCCCAGGCTAGCTGAGCCAGCAAATGCCTACCTTTCTTTAAGCCAATCTGTTGTCAACTTTCACCTGAACGTTCCTAACGGGTACAGGGCATTTCTAGAGGGCAGAGTCTGATAGAGCTGGAAAAGGAGCAGTGAGTAGGTGCCTGGCACCTCCATGTGTTAGTCAAGTCCTTTTCCTTTAGATTCTGTCTCCATCTGTATTTCTTATCAGGGGAAAAGATCTTGCCCTAGAAAATGTCCACTGATCCCTGATGTTGGCCTGGCACCTTGGATAGTAAGTCCTGATTGGGCAGCCTGGGTGCCAGGAGCCCTGGGTTCTGTCCCAACCCCACCCACTGCCTGGCTGTGGGACCTGGGCTGAGTGACACCCCCTCTCTGAGCCCAGATTTGGGATTCATCCATCAGCCCATAGACTGTGAGCTCTCTGAAGGAAGAGGCAATCTCCAACCCATTCATGTGGCCCCCAAAGCTGGGACAGTCCTGCCACAGAGCAGGTGTGAATGGGGCTGTTGACCAATCCGTGTGGGAGCTGCACCTTCCTGCTCTAACCTTCTGGGATCAGGGCCATGTGCGATACTGACAGGGACAACCTGGAGGCCTCAACCCCAGGTTAGAGCAGTAGGAAATCTTGCAAGATGAAATTTCCTATGCAGGCTGCACTGCAGAGGCCTCAGTTCGCACACAGCCTCTATCTCTGTTGAAGGCTCGCTGAGCCACAGTCAGATTGTAGGGTAAGAAAAATTCCCCCCCAAAGCTTAACCCTTTACTCTCCAGCTGCAGCTGACCTGGGCAGCCAAGATCAGGGACTCTCTTCAGTTTTCTCATGGCAGGCAATGATGAGGGGACCATGCATGGGGACAAGACTCAAAGAATAAAATAAACCCATGGGGTTCAGCCCAGGTTGATTCTTTAAAACCAGCAAGCCAGTGCCCTGCCCTGCAGTGTGGTGTGGGCTGCACCTCTGAGTGCTCAGAGGCTAGGGACATGTGTCTGTATTCACAGGCAGGAGCAGGGAAGGCAGACGTGGGAGCACCCACCTTCTCCCCTGGGGAGAACACTGGAGGAAGGTGAGGGGCCGGAGGTCTGGGCTGGTGATCCCATGCCCACGCTTGATTCTTCTAAAGCTCAGATGCGTCTCTTGGAGGCAGGTAGTGTGCAGAAGGCAAGAGCCTGGAGTAGGGCACAGTAGCCTTGGGAGGGTTTAAGGTTAGGAAGAGAGATTCTATCACTCATTCCTCATTTATTCCCTCTCTAGGATCAGAAGCCAGGGGGCTTACAGTTGTTCTTGGGGAAGGTTGACAATAAACGGGGAATTACACAAAATATTTTATGGCCCAGTTGTAATAAGGACCATGAAGGGAAGCCAATTTCAGATGATTAAAAGATGTTAGACAGAGAGAGAGTAATTGACACTTATTTTACCTACATCTTAACCCTTGCAACAAGTTGGCAAGGCAGGTGCTCTCCGAGGAAGCTGAGGCTCAGAGAAAGTCGGCAACGGGCCCAAAACCACACAGCTTACAAGTGGTGGTGTTGAGATCCTGGACAAGCTAGGTCTGTCCCCAGAGTCAGTGCTCCTGGAACCACACAGGAGTTCCTCGCAAGGAGAAGGCAAGGCAAGGCTCCTGTGGAGCACTCAGCACCGCTTCCCGACAGGACCAGACCTGGGGAAACTGACCAGCTTGGTCCGGGAGTGTTATTCTGCACAAAGACCAGTCTGGAGCTGGATTTAGTTTCTAGAAGAATCTTTCTAGCTTGGGAGCCCCATAGTTTCAGGAGATGGGCATGTCAGGGCGAGCTCTGCTTTCTGCCTCTTCGAGGAGACTCGCTGTCACTCAGAGACCTGTCCACAGAGGCAGGAAAGTCAGGGGTCTGCTTCCCCGAAGGGCAGACTGAGCCTCACACGGTCAAATCCCAGAATGGCTTTCGAGGAAGAGAGCCCGGGTGTATTTGTGTCCTGCCTCCATCTCTTACTGGCTGTGCGATCTCAGGCAAATGACTCTGTGAGCCTCTATTTCTTCATATGTAAAATGGATTTACTCATAATGACATACGAAGCCTACACTCAACACATGTGGATTTCCTTTCTCTTATACTGTCAATTAGATCCCATAGAGTGTGGTTTTCCCATCTCTGCCCCTCCATTGTGACCTCCTAGAAGCCCCCACCCATGCCTAGTCAAAGCAAGGAGCTGAATCCAGACTGAAATGAAGCTAACTGGAGAGTGGTGAGGGTTTCAGTAGTGATGAGCATTGAACTGTTTGTCCTGGGGACCCTCATGGATACTCTTAGAGAGATGATAGAGTCTCACTCTCAGTGTGGACCAGAGGATTCAAATGACCTCCTTGGTGTGGGACTCACCACAGGAGGTTTATTTTACTCTTTGAGTCTACAGCAGAGGTGAGGAGACAGGACAAGGGCCAGACAAGAAAGGGATCAACCTGGGGTTGAGGCTTGTGTTCAGAGAGTCAGAGGAGACAGGCCTTCCATTCCAGCTCAATGCCTCCCTTAAAGATGGGGACTCTGAGGCTCACTAGGGGAAACGGGTCTTACTCCAATCAGCTCCCTGTTAGGGCAGAACTGACACCAGAGGCTGGGTTTCCTCCCTGACCACTACATCCTCCTAGGGGTTGACCCACATCCTAGCTGATAATAATAAGCTCCCATTTCTGAGTGCTTTCTAGGTGCCCAGACTTCCACTGAGCATTTTGTGAGCATTTGCTCATGTGATCCTCTAATAACCCCACAAGAAGATTGTATTATTATCATCAGGTGAAACTGGAGACAATTGGATGTTTGTGAGTGACAGGTAGATAATGAGTCATTGGCATAGAGGTAGGGGCTGGAGACAAAGCTTACAGTCCCACCATGTGTCTTAATGGGTAGGGTGCCAGGAGGTCGGGTACTTTACAGATCTCGTCTCATCAATATTCACACCAGTCTCCAAAGGGGGACATTATTCTCTCTGCTTTGCAGATGAGGAAACTGAGGCTCAAGGAGTTTAGGCATGAGTACCTAAGGTTACACCACACTGATAACCACACCTAAGACTGCTTGGGTGTTTACCTGCGGCCAGGCTCTCTTCCAAGTGTGATTTGTGTGTGTTAACTCAGACCTCACAACCACCTAATAAAGGAGGGACAACGGTGATTCCCACTTTACAGAGGAGGAAACACAAGCCCGGAGAGGTTAATCAACTTGTCAAGGTCGCAGAGCTTGTCAGTGGCAGAGCCAAGAATCGACCCCAGGCCGTCTGATGCCAGGGCCCATGCTCTAACCCCCGGGCTGTAGCTGCCTCACAAGGTGATAAATGACAGAGCAGGATCCAAGCCCCAGGCAGCCTGGTTCCAGAGCTCATGCCCTCTCCACTACCCAAGACCCGGGACTGAGAAGAGAGGCTCAGGCCAGGGCACCAGCTAGGGCTGGATGGGCTGTGGTTGGCATATTCTTCAAGCTCCACTCAGACATCAAAGGAGGATCTGCAGCAGAGAAGGCCTAAAGGGGAGGCCTGCACCCAGAACTGATCCTCCAGCACCCCCAGGGCAGGGACCATGCCTGCATCTGCTGAGCGTGTGAGCTTACGCAGACACCTGTGCTGCAGTCAACAAGACCAGAATCCTCCTGGCATCTTGTTAAAATACAGATTCAGGCCAGGTGTGGTGGCTCACACCTGTAATTCCACGACTTTGGGAGGCTGAGGTGGGTGGATCACAAGGTCAGGAGTTCAAGACCAGCCTGGCCAAGATATTGAAACCCCATCTCTACTAAAACTACAAAAATTACATAGTGACAGGCACCTGTAATTCCAGCTACTCAGGAGGCTGAGGCAGGAGAATCCCTTAAACCCGGGTGGCAGAGGTTGCAGTGAGCCAAGATCATGCCACTGCCCTCCAGCCTGGGCAACAGAGCAAGCGAGACTCCATCTCAGCAACAACAACAAAATACAGATTCCCCAGACTCATACCAGAGCGAGGAATCACATTCTCCCGAGGTGGGGTCAGGACTTTGCATTTTTGGAAAGCCCTGCGGATAATTCTGAAGAAAGAATCAGACCCCGGCTCGTATGGTTTGGCTGTGTCCCCACCCAAATCTCATCTTGAATTGCACATCCCATATTTCCCTCATGTTGTGGGAGGAACTGGGTGGGAGATCATTGAATCATGAGGTCAGTTTCCCCCATGCTGTTCTCATGGTAGTGAAAAAGTCTCACGAGAGCCGATGGTTTTGTAAGGGGATTCCCCTTTCTCTTGGCTCTCTCTTCTGTTGTCGGCCACGCAATGTGAGACGTGCCTTTCATCTTCTGCCGTGATTGTGAGGCCTCGTGTGGAACTGTGAGTCCAGTAAACCTCTTTTTCCTTGTAAATTACCCAGTCTCAGGGATGTCTTTATCAGCAGCATGAAAATGGACCAATACACCAGCTGTCATCTGGGAAGCAGTATCCAAAGTCTGACTTGGACAGTCTGAGGTGTCAGACACTAAAGATAATGGAAACAATAACCACAGCAACATAGTTCCTGTGCCCAGAATTTGGCCTGCCCTCCTGTGTGTCTTCTCTTCTCAGTCCTCACAGTGACTCTTAAATGAACGGACTCTTACAATCCCATTTTAGAGATGAAGAAACTGAGACTCAGAGTCACCCAGCTGGTGAGTGCGGCAACTGGGATTCACACGAAGCCTAGCCCAGGTTTCTCCTTCTGTCCCTCTCTGCAGGAGGCCCAGAAGGCAGAGCATGAGGAAGGCAATGGGGCTGGGCAGGGGGACTCCTGCGGGGGCTTCCACCCAGATAATTGCCTCCGCCAAAACTAAGGAAACAGCCTTTGCCTTGGTTTTTCTGTTCATTCCCAAGTGGAATTTTAAGTTTCAGAAAGACCTAATAGCCTAGAAGATTTGTACATGAAGAAGCAGCTTTTCCTCAAGGTTAGTGTAAGCACAGCTGAGGGAGCAGGAGAGATTTATGAGAAATTCTTCTGGGTCTGAAATAAACACAAACAGCTCGGGCTGAAAAAAAAAAAAGACACACTCACAGGAGATGCTGGCCAGATATCCTCTGGGCACAGGACCTTGGAAGGTGCCTAGGCCTCCCCTCTCCATCCAGCCAGGGCCTAGACCCCTCCACTTACACACCTCGAGCGGTGAAATCATCATTACCCCATGGGCAGTTCACTCCACTAGTCCAAACTAATAATGAGAAGGTGCTGATCCTCTGATAATTTCTCTTCATCGAGGAAATGGGGAGGGGCAAGGAACAAGCCATAGGATTTGGAACCACCCATCCTAGCACCCCATGAATTGTGTGACGAGTGACTTGAAGCAAGGTACCTTGCTGGGCCTCTGGTTCACTTCTTCATAAAGTAAACAAGGACCAGGCGCGGTGGTTCATGCCTGTAATCCCAGCACTTTGGGAGGCCAAGGCGGGTGGATCACGAGGTCAGGAGTTTAAGACCAGCCTGGCCAACATGGTGAAACTTCATCTCTACTAAAGATACAAAAAATTAGCCGGGCATGGTGGTGGGCGCCTGTAATCCCAGCTACTCAGGAGGCTGAGGCAGGAGAATCGCTTGAAACCGGAAGGTTGCAGTGAGCTGGGATCGCACCATTGCACTCCAGCCTGGGTGACAGGGCGAGACTCCGTCTCAAAAAAATAAATAAATAAAGTAAACAAGGATTGGTGAGAAGACTAAGGGAGGCAGCACATATAAAGGGTGCAGGATGGTGTCTGGCACATAGTAGGTGCTCAATAAATGCTAGTCCCTTTCCACCAGCCTGAGGGGACTGTGTAGATATTTACACCCTGTCCATGGAATGGTGACTGATGTAGGGTTGCTTGACCAAGGGTGTATAATGTGTGTGTGAGCGCATGTAAGCGTGCATGAGTGTGTATGTGTGTGAGTGTATATAAATGTGTGTGAGAGAGTGTGTGTAGGGGTGGAAAGGTATGATACAGCCATACCCCTATAACAAAAGACACGTTAACAAGAGAAAAGCATAGCATAATTATTTAATCAAAGTCTTACATAACATAGGAGCCTTTGGAAATGAAGAACCCACCACCCAGGGGAAATGGTCTATTTTTACGCCTAGGATAGTTGAAGATGGGCAGTTGTGTAGAAACATGATTGAAGAAAAGGACATGATGCAATGGGAATAGACTGAGTGGGGGAACCCAGCAAGTCCTGTCTGTTCAGATTCCTCTCGGGGCCGGGCGTGGTGGCTCACGCCTGTAATCCCAACATTTTGGGAGGCCAAGGCGGGTGGATCACCTGAGGTCAGAAGTTCGAGACCAACCTGGCCAACATGGTGAAACCCCTGTCTCTACTAAAATAAATAAATAAATAAATAAATAAATAAATAAATAAATATTAGCCGGGCCTGTAATCTCAGCTACTCAGGAGGCTAAGATAGGAGAATTGCTTGAATCTGGGAGGCGGAGGTTGCAGTGAGCTGAGATCGTGCCACTGCACTCCAGCCTGGGAGACAGAGCGAGACTGAATCTCAAAAAAAAAAAAGAGAGAGAGAGAGATTCCTCTCAGCCTCTCTGTATAGGTTGGCTTCCCCTAAACCCTGGGTATGAGCAGGGCCCCTCTGGAAGGAAGGTCTTCAAGGGAGAAGACCTCCTCCATTTTTATGGCTTGCTTTGCAGGAGAGGAGTTCTAGTTTTTACGACCCACCTTGGGGAAGAGGAATTCTGGTTTCAATGACTCAGACTCACTCTACAGGAGAAAGAGGGGCAGAAGACAGGCAGATAGGAGAAGGTCAGAAAGACTCTGCTTTCAAGACCTTCTGATCTCCTTTAATTCAAAGTACTCAGCATGCCAAAGCACCATACTTTGGCGTGTCATGTTCTGAGCCCCAGAGTGTGCTGTGTGGGGGGTGGGTGTGTGCATGACTGTTTATGTTGTTTATGCATATGTTGTGTTTGAGATCTGAGGATAAGGCTTGGAGCAAAGAGATTAAGTGGTGGGTGGTTATATGGGGAAGTTAGAGGTCTGCTCAGAGAAGACCGGGTGCTGTGCAGTCCCTGGGGAAATCTTATTCATGATTGTTTTAATAAGCAGTAAAGGGCATTATTTCATGAACTTGTAGTAAAGTTAACTTCCAAGAAGTTGTCCCCATCTAACACTTTAATTCCTTGTCCCCTTGGGGAATACATAGCAGTGAGCCATGGAGCAGGCATGGAGCATCTTCCCAGGGTGTCATCTTTCTCCAAGATCAGAGAAATGCCCATTACTTAATATTTAAAACACCATGGATAAATCATAGAGAGCAAAATGTGCATAGTTTTGAAGTACTAAATTGGAAAGCTCCAAGAAGAAGTGTGCCAGTGGCTGGTTGCTTCAGCTCCTGCCTCTAGGCACCCTGGGGATATAGAAGCCCTGCCTTGATATAAGGGGCTCATAGTGGATGCCTTTTGGAATCCTTGAAGTTCAGGAAATGAGTGTCAGAGAAGGACACAGAGCAGGGCCACTGCTTGATCTTGTTGGGGTTTTAGAAAACAGTCTCTGTAGAGCAACTAGAAGTGGGGGAGCATAGAGGCCTGCGAGGAATGTGTGAAACAATACAGGCGAGCGGAGCCTTAGAGCAGGACAGGGAAAAGGGAAAAGAGAAGAGGGAACTGGAAATATATGCGGGAAAACTGCTCTTGGACTCTGGACTTGGGAGTGGAAAAATGTGGGACATGGGGAGGAAAGAATCCAGTCTGACTGGGGATTTAACCCTGGGTGCTCACTTGAGTGGTCTCAAAATCACAGGAAGAGAAGCAAGTGTCCGTTCTGCAGGTGGGGGTAACAAAGGGGTGGAAGGCCCCAGTTGTTGTAAGCCACCAATCCTTTATTCAACTAGGACAACTACATTGTTCAAATAGAAGGGGGAACACGATCCAATTCATTCTGTGGGGCTGGTATTTTTCTGATACAAAAACTAGAAAAAAGAGCTAATATGTAAATAAAACTGTAGAATAATATTCTTTACAAATATAGATGCAAAAATCCTCAACAAAACACTAATAAGCTGAATGTGAATAAGATTATATACCATAAGCAAGTAGGATTTATCCAGAATGCAAATTTGGCTTAATATATGAAAAGCAGGGTGATGTCACCAAAATGGCAGAGTAGAAGCAATCTGGCTTCATTCGCCTCCACAGAAAACCAAAAAAAAAAAAAAAATTCCAGTGCCAAAACTGCAACCAGCAATATCCCAAAACTCAAATATGAGACTGAGACAATCCCTGGGGCCACAGAAAGATTAAAAATTCTGAGCAGATGGTAGAAGAAATGGACTTCTGTATCCACAACACCTCTCCCTCAATCTGCCAGGCACCGTGTATGGAAAATTCCTCCTGTACTCACAGTTTTTACACTGGAAAAAGTGAGAACAAGATGAACAGCCAGCTTTTGGGCCATCTTGGGTTCCCTTTCAGGAAAGCCATTCTCCACACAACTCATGGGAAGCATCACAAGTGCCTGCAGGGAGAAAAACCACTGAGGACAGCCAGAAACAAAGGCAGGAGGCAAAACCAGCAACCCCACCTGAAAAACTGCTCTTTATCTCAGCCAAAGGAAAAGTCAAATCACAGTGGCTGTTCAGCAGCACCACATTCTAGGAGACAGGCTTCATGGGTCTTCTGGGCATGAACCAGCTTTCCCACCTAGCTGTGGCATCCTCTTTGGGATCATCCTTCCCAAACAACTGGGTATCCCCTCTGGGACACCCTTCCCCTCATTTGGGATGGGTAGCGCTCTGAATATTTGCAAGAGCTGAGGCAATTCTGGGTGTAAGGCACCATCTAGTGCCAAAAAGGAGGAAGAGATAGAAGATTAAGGGACCTCAGGAGGCAATCGCAGAGAACATCTAAGCAAACATACCCTATACCCTAGAAAGACAAAACAAGCCAGACAGCAAAGAGTGGAATAAAAAACTAACCCTTCAATGCAGTCATAGGCATAGTCCACAAGAAACAACAGCAAACAGGAAACTATGGCCTCCCCAAATGGACAAAGCAAGGATCCAGTAACTAACCCTAACAAGATAGTAATGTGTGAGGTCTCAGATTGAGAATTCAAAATACAGTTCTAAGGAAACTCAGTGAACTTCAAGATAACACAGAAAAGTAGTTCAGGAATTTATCAGATAAATTTAACAAAGAGATTGAAATAATAGATATAAAAAAACAGAAATCCTAGAACTGAGAAACACATTTGCTGACCTGAAAAATTCATTAAAGGCTCCACAGCAGAGTTGATCAGGCAGAAGAAAGAATCAGTGAGCTCAAAGACAGATTATTTGAAAATACAGTGTAAGGAGAAGAAAAAGAAAAAGAAATTTAAAAAGAACTAAGAAAGCCTACAAAATATAGAAAATAAGCTCAAAAGAGCAAATTTAAGAGTAATTAGCACGGAAGAGGGAGTTGAGGAAGAAAGGGATAGAAAACTTATTCAAAGAAATAATTTTAAAAACTTTCCAAACCTAGAGAAAGATATAAATATCCAGGTATATGGAGGTCAGAGATTACCAAATTGATTTAATCCAAATAAGACCACCCCCAAGGCATATAACAATCAAACTCTCAAAGGTCAGGGACAAAGAGAGGATTCTAAAAGCATCAAGAGAAAAGAATCAGATAGTGCCACAATAAACATACGTGTGCATGTGTCTTTATAGTAGCATGATTTGTAATCCTTTGGGTATATACCTGGTAATGGGATGGCTGGGTCAAATGGTATTTCTAGTTCTAGATCCTTGAGGAATCACCACACTGTCTTCCACAATGGTTGAACTAGTTTACAGTGCCACCAACATAATAAAAGTGTTCCTATTTCTCCACATCCTCTCCAGCACCTGTTGTTTCCTGACTTTCTAATGATCACCATTCTAACTGGTATGAGATTATATCTCATCGTGGTTTTGATTTGCATTTCTCTGATGGCTAGTGATGATGAGCATTTTTTCTTGTGTCTGTTGGCAGCATAAATGTCTTCTTTTGAGAAGTGTCTGTCCATGTCCTTTGCCCACTTTTTAATGGGGTTGTTTGATTTTTTTTCTTGTAAATTTGTTTAAGTTCTTTGTAGATTCTGGATATTAGCCCTTCATCAGATAGGTTGATTGCAAAAATTTTCTCCCATTCTGTAGGTTGCCTGTTCACTCTGATGGTAGTTTCTTTTGCTGTGCAGAAGCTCTTTAGTTTAATTAGATCCCGTTTGTCAATTTTGGCTTTTGTTGCCATTGCTTTTGGTGTTTTAGACATGAAGTCCTTGCCCATGCCTATGTCCTGAATGGTATTGCCTAGGTTTTCTTCTAGGGTTTTTATGGTTTTAGGTCTAACATTTAAGTCTTTAACCCATCTTGAATTAATTGTTGTATAAGGTGTAAGGAAGGGATCCAGTTTCAGCTTTCTACTTATGGCTAGCCAGTTTTTCCAGCACCATTTATTAAATAGGGAATCCTTTCCCCACTTCTTGTTTTTGTCAGGTTTGTCAAAGATCAGATGATTGTAGATGTGTGGTATTATTTCTGAGGGCTCTGTTCTGTTCCATTGGTCTATATCTCTGTTTTGGTACTAGTACCATGCTGTTTTGGTTACTGTAGCCTTATAGTATAGTTTGAAGTCAGGTAGCGTGATGCCTCCAGCTTTGTTCTTTTGACTTAGGATTGTCTTGGCAATGCAGGTTCTTTTTTGGTTCCATATGAACTTTAAAGTAGTTTTTTCCAATTCTGTAAAGAAAGTCAGTGGTAGGTTGATGGGGATGGCATTGAATCTATAAACTACCTTGGGCAGTATGTCCATTTTCATGATATTGATTCTTCCTATCCATGAGCATGGAATGTTCTTCCATTTGTTTGTGTCCTCTTTTACTTCGTTGAGCAGTGGTTTGTAGTTCTCCTTGAAGAGGTCCTTCACATCCCTTGTAAGTTGGATTCCTAGGTATTTTATTCTCTTCATAGCAATTGTGAATGGGAGTTCACTCATGACTTGGAACCAACCCAAATGTCCATCAATGATAGACTGGATTAAGAAAATGTGGCACATATACACCATGGAATACCATGCAGCCATAAAAAATGATGAGTTCATGTCCTTTGCAGGGACATGGATGAAGCTGGAGACCATCATTCTCAGCAAACTATCGCAAGGACAGAAAACCAAACACCACATGTTCTCACTCATAGGTGGGAACTGAACAATGAGAACACTTGGACACAGGAAGGGGAACATTACATACCGGGGCCTGTCGTGGCATAGGGGGAGGGGGATGGACAGCGTTAGGCGATATACTTAATGTAAATGACGAGTTAATGGGTGCAGCACACCAACATGGCACATGGATACATATGCAACAAACCTGCATGTGGTGCACGTGTACCCTAGAACTTAAAGTATAATAAAAAATAATTACAATAAAAGAGAAAAGAATCAAATAACAAAGGAGAGGAGCTCTGTTTTGTCTGGCAACAGACTTTTCAGCAGAAACCATACAGGTCAGAAAGGAGTTGTATGATATATTTAATGCACTGAAGGAAAAAAAAACCTGTCAACTGAAAATATTGTGCCCAGCAAAGCTTTCCTTTATACGTGAAAGAGAAATAAAGTATTTTTCAGATAAACAAAAGCTGAGGGAATTCATTACCACTAGACCAATCTTACAATAATTCTAAAGGGAGTTCTTCAAACTGAAAGAAAAAGACACTAATGAGCAAGAAGAAAATATTTGAAGGTATAAAATTCACTGGGAAAAGTAAATACACAGACAAATTCATACTAATCTAATACTGTAGTTGTGGTGTATAATCTACTCATATCTCTAGTACAAAGACTAAAAGACAAATTTATCAAAAATAACTATAACTATGGCAACTTGTTAAGATGCAATATAAAAAGATGTAAACTGAAACAAGAAAAAGTCAAAATGTGGAGAGACACAGTTAACATGTAGAGTTTTTTAGTTTTTCCTTTGTTTCTTTTCTTCTCTTTTTGAACAAAGCTAAGTTATCTTCTGTTTAAAGTAACTTGTTTTATTTATAAGATGTTTTTTGTAAGCCCCATGGTAACCACAAAGCATAAACCTATAATAGATACACTAAAAATAAAAAGCAGTGAATTAAAACACACTACTAGGAAAAAAAAAATCACTTAACCACAAAGGAAGACAGGAGTTATTATACAAAACAACCAAAAAACAAGCAACAAAATGGCAATAGCAAGTCCTTACCTATCAATAATAACAATGAATGAAAATAGACTAAAATCTTCAATTAAAAGACATAGAACTGCTGAATGAATAAAAAAATAAGACCCAACTATATGCTGCCTACAAAAAACTCACTTCACCTATAAAGACACATGTAGACTGAAAGTAAAGAGATGGAAAAGATATTTTTTGCAACAGAAACCAAGAAAGACCAGATATAGCTACACTTACATCAGATGAAATAGACTTCAAGTCAATGGCTATAAAAACAGACAAAGTCACTATGAAATGATAAATGTCTCAATTTACAAAGAGGATATAACAATCGTAAATATAAATGTACCCAATGCCAAAGCACTTCAATATATAAAGTAAACATTAATAAATCTAAAGGGAGAGATAAACTTCAATATAATAACAGTAGAGGACTTCAACACCCCATTCTCAATAATGGACAGATAATCCAAACAGAAAATCAACAAAGAAACATCAGAGTTAAACTACACTCTAGACCAAATGGACCTAGCTGACATTTACACATTTCATCTGACTGCTGCAGAATAGACATTCTTCTCATCAACACATGGCACATTTTCCAGGACAGACCATATGTCAGACTACAAAACAAGTCTGAACAAATTCACAAAAGTAGAAATCATATCAAGTATCTTTTCTGACTATAATGAAACAAACTAGAAATCGAGAACTAAAGAAACTTGGAAACTACACAAATACATGAAAATTAAACAACATGGTCCTGAACGATTAATAGGTCAATGAAGAAATAAAGAAGAAAATTTAAAAATTTTTGAAACAAATGAAAATGGAAACACAACATCTCAAAGTCTATGGGATATAGCAAGAGCAGTACTAAGAGGGAAGTTTATAGCAATAAAAAAGAAATTAAAAGTAGGATGATTTCAAATAAACAACCTAATGATGCACTTCAAGAAATTAGAAAAGTGAGAACAAACCAAATCTAAAATTGATAGAAGGAAAGAAATAATAAAGATCCAAGCAGAAATAAATTAAATTGAGACTAAAAGAATACCAAAAGTTGGGTTTTTGAGAAGATAAACAAAATATTTTTGAAAAGAAAAACATTTAGCTAGGCTAAAAAAAAGAAGACACAAATAAAATCAGAAATGAAAAGGGAGACTAACTCATACTATAGAAATACAAAGGATCATTGGAGACTAACATAAACAACTATAAGTTAAAAAATTGGAAAACCTGGAAGAAATGAATAAATTCCTGGATGCATACAACCTACCAAGATTAAACCTGAACAGACCAATAATGAGTAACAAGATCAAAGTAGTAATAAAATGTCTCTTATCAAAGAAAGCTCAGGAACTGATGGCTCCACTGCTGAAATCTATCAAATGTTTGAAGAAGAGCTAATACCAATTCTACTCAAACCATTCCAAAAAATTGAAGATGGAATACTTCTGAACTCATTCTACAAGGCTAACATTATCCTGATCCCAAAACTGGACAAGGATACAACAAAAAAGAAAACAACAGACCAAAACATCTGATGAACAGAGATGCAAAATCCTCAGCAAATATTAGCAAACTGAGTTCAATAACTCATTAAAAAGATTATTTACCATGCTCAAGGGGATTCATCCCAGTGATGCAAGTATGGTTCAACATATGCAAATCAATAAATGTGATACATCACCTCAATAGAATAAAGGACACAAACCATAGAATTATTTCAATAGATGCTGAAAAAGCAATTGAAAAAATTCAACATCCCTTTATGACAAACACTCTCAACAAACAATATAGAAAGAACATGCCTCAAAATAATAATGGCTGCATATGACAAACCCACAGCTAATATCATATGGAACAGGGAAAAATTGAAAGCCTTCCCTCTAAGATCTGGAACAAGACAATGATGCACGCTTTTACTACTTTTACTCAACATAGTATTGGAAGTCCTAGGCTGAGAGAGAAAGAAATAAAGGGCATCCAAATTGAAAAGGAAGAAGTCAACTTATTCTTGTTCACAGATGTATGATTCCACCAAAAAACTGTTAGAACTGATAAACCAAGTAAAGTTACAAGATAAAAAATTGACATACAAAAATTAGTAGCATTTATGTATGCCAACAGTGAAAAATCTGAAAAAAAATCGTGAAAGTAATTCCAATTACAATAGCTATAAAAAATATAAAATACCTAGAAATAAATTTAACGAAGAAGTGAAAGATCTTTACAAGGAAAACTAAAAGACACTGATGAAAGAAATTCATTATTGAGGATGAAAAACATGAAAAGATATCCCATGCTCATGGATTGAAAGAATTAACTGTTAAAATGTCAATACTACCCAAAGTGATCTACAAACTCAATGCAATCACTACCAAAATACCAATGACATTCTTCACAGAAATAGAAAAAAAATTACTAAAATTTGTATAGAACCACAAAGGACTCCAAACAACCAAAGCAATCCTAAGAAAAAGAACAAAGCTGGAGGCATCACCTAACTGACTTCCAAATATACTACAAAGCCATAGTAATCTAAACAGCATGGTACTGGTGTGAAAACAGACACATACGACTGATGGAGCAGAATAGAGATCCCAGATATAAATCCATGCATTTATAGTCAACTCGTTTTTGGCAAAAGCATCAAGAACATAAATAGAGGAAAGGATAGTCTTTTCAATAAATAGTGCCAGGAAAACTAGATATGCAGAATAACGAATCTAGACCCCTACCTCTCACCACATACAAAAATCAGACCAAAATGGATTAAAGATTTAAATCTAAAACCTGAAACCATGAAATTACAAGAGGAAAACATTGGGAAAATGCTTTAGGACAATTTGGGCAAAGGTTTTTTGGGTAAGACCTTAAAAACACAGGCAACAAAAGCAAAAATAAACAAATGAGATTCCATCAGACTAAAAATCTTATATACAGCAAAAGGAACAATCAACAAAGTGAAGAGATAACCTACAGAGGAGGAGAAGATATTTATAAACTGTCCATCCAAGAAGGGGTTAATAACCAGAATACATAAGGAACTCAAACAATTCAACAGAAAAAAAAAAAAAATCTGATTTTAAAATGGGCAAAAGATGTAGATAGAGATTTCTCAAAAGAAGACATACAAATGGCCAACAGGTATATGAAAAAGAAATGGTCAGCATGGCTAATCGTCAGGGAAATGCAAATCAAAACCACAGTGAAATATCATCTCATCCCAGTTAAAATGATTTTTATCAAAAAGATAAATAACAGATGCTGGTGAGGATTCAGAGAAAAGTGAATGTTTGTACACTATTGCTGGGAATGTAAATTAGTACAGTCACTATGGAAAACAGTATGGAGGTTCCTCTAAAAACTAAAAATAGAACTACCATGTAATGCACATAATCCCTCTGCTGGGTATTTATCCAAAAGAAAGGAAATTGATGTATCAAAGAGATACCTGCACTTTTGTGTTTATTGAAGTACTATTCACAATAGTCAAGATATAAAATCAACCTAAATAGCTATCAGTGGATGAACAGATAAGGAAAATGTCTTGCATATACACAATGGAATATTATTCAGCCACAAAAAGAATGAAATCCTGTCATTTTCAGCAACATGGATGGAATTGGAGGCCATTAATGTTAAGTGAAGTTAGCCAGGTGCAAAGACAAATACTGCTTGTTCTAACTCACATGCAGTGAGAGCAAATAAGTGGTTCTCATGGAGGTAAAGAGTTGATTGGTGGTTACCAGTGTCTGGGAAGGATAAGTGGGTTGGAGAGAAAAAACAGAGGATCGGTTAATGGGTATGAAAATGGAGTTCAATAGAAGGAATAAGATCTAGTGTTCTATAGCACAGTGGGGCAACTATAGTTAACAATAATTTGTTGTATAGTTCAAAATTGCTGAAGAAAAGAAATTAGAATGTTCCTAATATAAAGAAGGGGTGAAATTTTGGGGTGATGAATGTCCCCATTGCCCTGGCTCAATCATTACACATTGTAGGTGTGTATCAAGATACCACATATATCCCCAAAATATGTACAACTATTATGTATTGCTAAAATGTGTGTGTGTGTGTGTGTGTGTGTGTGTGTGTCCAAGAGGAACCTAAGTATAGATCACCACTAATTTTAATGTGGCATCCTGAATGAGATCCAAGGACATTAGGTAAAAACTAAGGAAATCTGAATAAAGTATGAATTGGTTAACAATAATGTATCATAGTGGTCCATTAAGTGTAAGAAATGTATCATACTATTCTAAAATATTAATAACAGGAGAAAGTGGGTAGAGGGCTTAATGGGAACTCCCTATACTACCTTTGAAATTTTTTCCTATAAGCCTAAAACTGTTCCAACAATAAAATTCATTAAAATTTTTAAAATGAAAAAAAAAATAAATTAACATGGACAGATAACATTGTAAAAGAAAATAAATCAATGGGATATATCAATTAGTAGAATAAAGGGCAAAAACTGCATTAGCATCTCAATAAATGCACAAAAAGCATTTGTCAAAATCTACCACATTTTCATAACAAAAAAATCAATAAACAAGGAATTGATGGAAATTTTCTCAATCTGACAAAGGTCATCTACAAAAACCTCAGTTAACATAATATGTAGTGGTGAAAGACTGAATGTTTTCCCTTGAGATCAGAAGCAAGCCTAGATATCTACCCTCGCTACTTCTGCTCAACATTGTACTGGAGGTTCTAGGCAGGGCAATTAGGCAAGAAAAAGAAATTAAAAGCATCCAAATGGAAGTGGAAAAAAATTAAACTATCTCTATTTGTAGATTAGATAATTTTTATATAGAAAACCCTAAGGAATCTATCAAAAATCGTTGACTCTAACAAGCGAGTTCAGCAAAGTTGAAGGAATACAAGATCAATACACAACTATCAAGTGTATTTCTATATGTTAGCAATGAACAATTTGAAATGAAATTAGAAAACAATTCTGTTTGCAGTAGCATCAAACAGAATAAAATACTTAAGAATAAATTTAACAAAAGCAGTGCAAAATCTATACTCTGAAACTTATGAAACATTTTGAAATAAATTGAGGAAAATCTAAATAAAGGGAAAGTTTATGGATCAGAAGACTTAATATTGTTAAGATGGCAATATACCACAAGTTGATTTACAGATTCGATGGAATCCTTATCACAATCCAGCTGCCATTTTTGGCAGAAATTGACAAGCTTATTCTAAAATTCATAAGGAACTCAAAAGATCCAGAATACCCAAAACAATCAATACCAAAGTTGAAAGACTCATACCACAAAGCTACAGAAATCAAAATAGTGTAGTTATTGGCACAAGGATAAAGATAGATCAATGGAATAGAATTGACAGTCAAAAGATAAACCATTACCCCTATGTTCAATGAATTTTCAACAAGGATGCCAAGACAATACAATGAGAGAAAGAATAGTCTTTTCAACAAATAGTGCTGGAACCATTAGGTATCCATACACAAAAGAATGAAGTTGTACCCCTATTTCACAACATACACAGAAAAAAAAATACTCAAAATATATCATAGGCTTCAATGTAAAAGCTAAAGCTATAAAACTCTTATAAGAAAACGTAGGCACAGCCGGGCGCGGTGGCTCAAGCCTGTAATCCCAGCACTTTGGGAGGCTAAGACGGGCGGATCACGAGGTCAGGAGTTCGAGACCATCCTGGCTAACACGGTGAAACCCCGTCTCTACTAAAAAATACAAAAAACTAGCCGGGCGAGGTGGCGGGCGCCTGTAGTCCCGGCTACTCGGGAGGCTGAGGCAGGAGAATGGCGTAAAAACCCGGGAGGCAGAGCTTGCAGTGAGCTGAGATCCGGCCACTGCACTCCAGCCTGGGCGACACAGCGAGACTCCATCTCAAAAAAAAAAAAAAAAAAAGAAAAAAAAAAAAAAAAAAAGAAAACGTAGGCACAAATCATCATGACCCTGGATTAGGCAGTAGTTTTTAGATATGACCCTAAAGCATAGTGAAAAAAGAAAAAGTAGATAAATTGTACTTCTCAAAATTAACAACATTTGTGCCTCAAAGGACATCATCAAAAAATTGAAAATACAACCCACAGAATAGGATAAAATTTGTGCAGATCATATACTGATAGGTAACTTAAATATAGAATATATGAACAAATCTTACAACTCAACAATAAATAGACAAGCCACCAAATCTATAAAAGGGAAAAGGATATGAATAGGCATTTCTCCAAAGAATATACACAAATGGCCAATAAGCACATGAAAAGATGCTCAACATCATTAGTCATTAAAGCAATGCAAATCAAAACCACAGTGAGATACGACTTCATCCCTAGTAGGATGGCCATAAGCAGAAAGGTAGACAGCAACAACTGTTGGTGAGGATGTGGAAAATTGAAACTCTCATACACTGTTGGCCAGAATACAAAACCGTGCAGCCACTGTGGAAAACAGTTTAGCATTTTCTTCAAAAAGTTAAGCATAGAGTTACCACATGACCTAACAACTCACTCCTCAGTATATGCCCAGGAGAAATGGAAACTTCCCTTCCATTCAGGAGCCCCAGTCCGCAGGACAAGTTCAACTGGAGGGAGAGGAGAGCTGGAAGAACAAGAATGGGACAGTTATTCCTGTGTGGGTCTCAGGGTGCCAGGAAAAGGATTTTTCATGAGTTTTGGACTTTAATACCCTGAAGGGCCTCTTAGGGTTTCTTTGTGCTGTGTGTGTGTGTGTGTGTGTGTGTGTGTGTGTGTGTCTGCTTCCTTGTGCATGTGAGTAGCTAACTATGTACAAAACAAGCTGTGGCATGTGATGATACAGCCCTCATATTAAAGTATCATCTCATAGCTCAGTAACTTAGGAGGTAAAGTCTAAAACAAATATTCAGCAGGCATTTTATCCCAATCACAAAATAAAAAATTATTAAAAACAACTCTGAATCCCCTGTCTTCCCATAGTCCTGTAGCCTTAGCTACTTCAAGGAGGAGTAAGCTAAGAGGGGCAAGCTCTGGCAGTTTGGGGTGGGAGGACCTGTCTTGGTGGAGAAATGTCAGTCATTTGCTTATGGCCCTTGACGTGGTTTGGCTGTGTCCCCACTGAAATCTCAACTTGAATTATATTTCCCACAATTCTCACGTGTTGTGGGAGGGATCCAAGGGGAGGTAGCTGAATCATGGGGGCTCGTCTTTTCCATGCTATTCTCATAATAGTGAATAAATCTCATGAGATCTGATGGGTTTATCAGGGGTTTCCACTTTTGCCTCTTTCTCATTTTCTCTTGCCACCACCATGTGAGAAGTGCTTTTTGCCTTCCACGGTGATTCTGAGGCCTCCCCAGCCATGTGGAACTGTAAGTCCAATTAAACCTCTTTTTCTTCCCAGTCTCTGGTATGTCTTTATCAGCAGTGTGAAAAAAAGACTAATACAGTAAATTGGTGCCAGTGGAGTGCAGCGTTGCTGAAGACATATTCAAAAATGTGGAAGCAACTTTGGAACTAGGTAACAGGCAGAGGGTGGAACAGTTTGACGGGCTCAGAAGAAGTCAGGAAAATATGGGAAAGTTTGGAACTTCCTAGAGACTTGTCAAATGGCTTTTCCCAAAATGCTGATAGTGATATGGACAATAAAGTTCAGGCTGAGGTGGTCTCAGATGGAGATGAAAAAGTTGTTGGGAACTGAAACAAAGGTGACTCTTATTATGTTTTAACAAAGAGACTGGCTGCATTTTGCCCCTGCCCTAGAGATTTGTGGAACTTTGAACTTGACAGAGATGATTTAAGGTATCTGGCAGAAGAAATTTCTAAGCAGCAAAGTGTTCAAGAGGTAACTTAGGTGCTGTTAAAGGCATTCAGTCTTATAAAGAAAGCAGAGCAAAAAAGTTTGGAATATTTGCAGCCTAACTATGAGATAGAAAAGAAAATTCCATTTTCTGGGGAGAAATTCAAGCCAGCTGCAGAAATTTGCATAAGTAGTAAGGAGCCTAATGTTAATCCCCCAAGACCATGGGGAAAATGTCTCCAGGCCATGTCAGAGAACTTCCCAGCAGCCCCTCCCATCACAGGCCTGGAGGCCCAGGAGGAAAAACTGGTTTCATCAGCCAGGCCCAGAGTCCCCGGGCTGTGTGTAGCCTAGGGACTTGGTGCCCTGTGTCCCAGTGGCTCCAGCCGTGGCTGAAAGGGGCCAATGTACAGCTCAGGCTGTGACTTCAGAGGGTGAGAGCCCCAACCCTTGGAAGCTTCTATATGGTGCTGAGCCTGTGGATGCACAGAAGCCAAGAATTGAGATTTGGGAACCTCTGCCTAGATTTCAGAAGATATATGGAAACACCTGGATGCCCAGGCAAAAGTTTGTTTCAAGGGTGGGGCCCTCATGAAGAACCTCTGCTAGGGCACTACAGAAGGGAAATGTGGGGTCAGAGCCCCCACACAGAGTCCCTACTGGGGCACCACCTAGTGGAACTGTGAGAAGAGGGCCACCATCCTCCAGACCCCAGAATAGTAGATCCACTGACAGCTTGCACCATGCACCTAGAAAAGCCACAGACAGTCAACGCCAGCCCGTGAAAGCAGCCAAGAAGGAGTAAGTCACAGGGGTGGAGCTGCCCAAGACCGTGGGAACCCACCTCTTGCATCAGTGTAACCCGGATGTGAGACATGGAGTCAAAGGAGATCATTTTGGAGCTTTAAAGTTTGACTGCCCCACTGGGTTTTGGATTTGTGTGGGCCCTGTAACCCCTTTTTTCTGGCCAATTTCTTCTATTTGGAAGAGCTGTATTTACCCAATACCTGTACCCCCATTGTATCTAGGAAGTAACTAGCTTGCTTTTGATTTTACAGGCTCATAGGTGGAAGGGACTTGGCTTGTCTCAGATTAGACTTTGGACTGTGGACTTTTGGGTTAATGCTGAAATGAGTTAAGACTTTGGGGGACTGTTGGGAAGGCATTATTGGTTATGAAATGTGAGGACATGAGATTTGGAGGGGCCAGGGTGGGAATGATATGGTTTGGCTGTGTCCCTATCCAAATCTCAACTTGAGCTGTATCTCCCAGAATTCCCACATGTTGTAGGAGTGACCCAGGGGCAGGTAATTGAATCATGGGGGCCGGTCTTTCCTGTGCTTTTCTCGTGATAGTGAATAAGTCTCACAAGATCTGATGGGTTTATCAAGTGTTTCCGCTTTTGCTTCTTTCTCATTTTCTCTTGCCTCCACCATTTAAGAAGTGCTTTTTGCCTTCCGCCATGATTCTGAGGCCTCCCCAGTCATGTGGAACTGTAAGTCCAATTAAACTTCTTTTTCTTCCCAGTCTTGGGTATGTCTTTATCAACAGTATGAAAGCAGACTAATACAGCTCCCCATTCACATTTCTTCCTGATTGATCTACTGGCATGCCTTCAGCTTCTTACTATACTAATTATTATAATCACCACTAGTCAATGAACTCACGACTGTAATCTCCACTAATATAATTGCAGTTAGACAGATATAAATAATTCCTAGCCCCATTAACATGACAAAAAGTAGGTAAATGCAATCTGTCACCTGTGTGGTCTGGGAATCTGTCCTTCAGGTCTTTGTCAGCTTGGGCGAGCCCTTCTGCTCCTCTCCGTGAACAAGCTCATTCATTCTCCTGTCCCCATGGTCAGCAGCGTGGAGTGGGTAGCCCCTCCCTGAGGAGCACATCACTGTAGATCTGCAATGACTACTCTGGCTTTGCCACTGCACTGCTTGTGAAGCAGGCTCACTGTGTGCCCTTATCAATCTCAGAGGAAGACTCTAAACATTTGCCCAATACTATGCACCAGTATCAACCCATTTTATGAGTCTGGTGAGACAGGACACTCACACAAGTTAAGTGAAGCAACTTTATTATTCATAGAAAGGCAGCAAAGGACAAAAGAAGTCTTTGATTAATGGAGAGTCCTCCAAGGCTCAGGAAAACTGCCCAAGGTAGTCAAAGTCTTGCCAGCATGTGCTCCACTTGCACTGCAACCAAGAGATCCTGAAAGCAGTTTGCTCTGGGTTTTGTACCCCGGGGAGACTATGACTCACTGGGCCACAGCGTTGTAGGATATCCTGCTCTAGGAGGGACAGGAACAGAACCTGGGCTATTCCTGCCAGTTCCTCCTAATTTTTGGAAGGTGTTGCATTATCACCACCCTGTACAGTTATTCTGAGAACTTCAAGTGAGAAAAGGGGGAATAGCTGGGTCACCAAGGCCATCCAGAGACTCATCCTGCACTGCTGGCTGCCAAGTTTTGAGAACTTAAACTGAACCTAGTATGGTACCAAGTGCCTTGCCAGCCTGACTCTCAGAAAAAGGTGCCATTCTCATCCCCATTTTACAGATGTGAAAACTTTGCAGGGTTAGCAGTGTTTAGTGACTTGACCAAAGTCCTGCAAATACTGAGTGATAAGCCAGGTGAGCACACATTTTTCTACTAACACATGGAGCCAGAACTCCTCGTCGCTCTCCCCTTTTTTCCGCCTTTTCTTCATCTTCCTCCCTAGTCTTTTCCCCACAACCCAGCACCACCAAGTTTCTGTGGACAAGCAGCTTGAGATATAAGATTCCGTATCACCTTCTGCAACAGCAAGAGGGATATGGCTTCAGAGACATTATGGGAGGAAGGCCAAGGCCTCCAGACTTACAACCCACTCGAGGCCCCTCCCCTGGCTTCGAGCTATATGTCTGGAAGAAAATGCCTTGATTTCTCCCTCACTTCTAGCAGCTCACCCAAGGAACCATCCCCATCCTCAGCATCGCGTCGCTGCAGGTGTGTGGGTGACAATAATGCTGTTCCCAGGTTTACTTTCACACAGTGTGCCAAGGAGTTTCTCCTGGACCTCATGTGATCTCACAGCGTCCTGGGAAGCAGAGCATTATGCCACTTGAATGGAGAAACAGGTCACATCAGAAGGTAGGGGCAGAACCAGCATCAGATCCCAGAGTCTCTCATTCCCAGGTCAGCATCTGTAACAAAAGGGCAGGCCAACCTGTGAGTCTGTCAGGATGTCAGTTATTTTAGTTTTTATTTCAGCACGAGTCTCACTTGCCTGCTCTTCAGAGCCATGGGGGAGGGTGGGGCCAGAGCTGTCTGGATTCAGCTCAGGGCCCTGCCTGCCCCCGCCAGAGCCCCTCACCCTGCCATTGACCCCTGTCCTACCCCCTATGACGCAGTCTGCCTTGTGCAGCCCAGGAAAAGTCCCCAGACAGGGACTGCCACTAACTCATGGTGTGTGACCTTGGGCAAGCACTCCTTTGCCTCCACTGGCCTCAGTTTTCTCATCTGTAAAATGGTCTTTCACGGGACCAGGGCACTGAGTTTGACTGCTCAGCTACCTGTGCTCAGAGCATCCCGTTCCCCAGGGGCTTCAGGGCTGGATGTGGCCTGCACGGCCACTTGGCTCTGCAGCAGCTGCTTCACTTCCTCAGCCAGGATTGTAATTCCTCCTGCTGGAAACTGGGTCCATGCATTTGGCCTGAATAAGTTGATTTGTCGAAATTACTATTTCCTGAGGCTGCTCACATCGGAAGCAGCAGGTGGTTCTCCCGTGTGCTTCAGAAAGCGCCCCAGAGTCCAGCTGGGACAAATCCATCCCTCCAAAGCAACATCTGCTGGAAGGCAGCACTGAATTACGTCGCATTATAACAGCATTTCACTCGGTTCCTGTGACCTTCATTTAGCCAGAACCAGAATCTCCTGCTGAGACGCCCACTCCCGTGTCTGGGGACTTTTCCTGGCCTGCACCAGGCAGACTGCATCATAGCGGGTAGGACAGGGGTCCACGACAGGGTGAGGGGCTCTGGGCCAGGCAGGAGCAGGCAGGGATGGAGAGGAGAGGGCGGGGTTGAGAGGACCACACCCATGGGACAATTCGCTTCACAGGGCTAGTCACCCAGCGTGGGTGGTCCTGGAGACTCCTGTCCCCTTCACCCATTCCCTTTCTCACTCAGCAAACATTTCTTGGCCACTGATGTACCAGGGTGACATACCAGGTTAAGGAGACACAGAGATGGGGAAGAGCTTGCCTTTACCTCAGGGACTCACAGTCTGGAACAAGAGGCAGAAACTCGCCATCAAGAAACAATAACAGACATCAAAGAACAGGAGGAGGGAGCAGTTAACTCCTTCCAGAGTTAGGGGGACAGGCGGGTGTCTCAGGGCAGCTGCCCTAAAAGCAGGAGCTGAGTCAAGGGCCCCGGTGCTGGCCGTTTATCTGGGAGGGTACCCCAGGAGCACACATGAGGAAATGGGGTGACTGAGGCAAGGCAGGGAGAAAAGTCAATGCAGTATGTATTAGGGGTGGGTTACAGCAACAGCAGCTGCGGGGCTCAGTCCTGCTGGGGAGACTGCTGGGGTGCCCCAGAGCCACCTTCCTGTGTGAGCACTAACCACCACCTCTTGAGACATTAACTCCTCCTGTCCCTGCACCTGCCCTTGCACTTCCGGGAACAGTGTGTGGAAGGGAGGGGAGAAAATGGAAATGGTCCCAGGGACCAGGGAGATTACGTGGGGGAAAGTTGAGCATGTTGGATGCAGAGAAGCCTTGGCTGGTAGAGTTGGGTGAGCTAACGCAATAGGAGAGAGCTGAGCACACATTTTTTTTTACCAATACATGGAGCCAGAACTCCAGAGATGTGGATGTGGATGGAACCCTGCAGAGGCAGAGGGAATGGATCCAGGTGGGAAGGTGCCTTCCACTGGGGGAGGGTGGACTTTGCCACAAAACGGCTGAGAACAGGTAAATGTGCCCTTCCATAGAAGGAAGAGAAGGATGTGTGTGCCTCATGGCCTCTACTTCCCAAACAGGGAGAAAGTCGGACCATTTTCTGGGAGCAAATGGTGACTGGTGACTGGATAGGGGCCATGAAGAGGGCCCAGGCCTGAAGCAGCATTTGAAGTGTAGAGCAGTGGGAGTGGGTATGGACCACAGGAAGGTCAGGGGAGGGATGGACGGTACTGGTGCCAGACTTGGCATACAGCTTAGCAGCATTGTTGTCATTACGGGCAGCCCCTCCATGTCTCAGGACCAGAGTAGTGAAAGTCAATGGTCACTTTGGTCCTTTGCTGAGCTTGGCAGTACATGGGTGGCACAAAGAGGACACCAGCCAGTGTGCATGCCATGGTCCTGGGGCAGAACCTCGCCGGCTCCCCATCTCCTCCCCTCCTACTTTTAGTCCTGGTTAAAGTAAGGAGTAGGAGGCATGGAAAAGATCTCACTGGGTGTTAGGGGACTGGCTCTTGAAATAGCCCTGCAGTTCACTTGCTGAATAACCTTGGGCAAGTCACTTTCCCTCTCTGGGCCTGTTTCCATACCCGTTCATTGAAATAATGATAAGACCTGCCCAGCCAGTTGCACATTGATTCCCGTGAAAGTTACATAAATAACTAAGGTCTTTGTGGATGGAGAAGTCCTTCAGAGGCTGGTTTGAGCAGTGCAGAGGTGAGCAGCTATTTATCACAAATTCTCCTCCTCCTCAGTTTTCCCATCTGTAAAATGCATGGGATGGAAGCTGAGCTGAGCGTGGACCACAGTCACCCTGATCCTGAGGCCGAGGAAAGACCCTGGCTCTTTCCGTGCCACCAGCCTTGTGACATTTTGCCATTTTGTGAGGTTCTCTCACAGAATGTGGTTAAATGAGAAGTTCCATGATTCCTCAATACTCAAGCTCATCCTCATCTCTGCACAAAGATGCAATTTCTCTGGATGGGTCCAAAAGAGTCAGAGGTGAGGAGAGAGGCCGATGATGGGAGCATAAGGGACCTGGATCTTTAAAGGACCTTGATGGGCAGAGGTACTCAGAGTTGACCAGAGGACAGGGTGTGGGTTTGAGAGGAGGGTGTAGGGGAAGGGAGCCCAGAGCTCAGCAGGGAAAGAGACCTAGGGAGAGGACTCTGCCTCTGGTTCTTTTCAAACAGAGAATGCATTAAATCAAGAGAATAAACACAGCCCAAGAGAGCCACATTATTCACTTTGAAATGAGCAGAAAATGACGTTTCTGGTCAGGTCCCTCTTCCCACCCCAGGGAGAGAGTAGGAGGTGAGCTTAGACCAGTTTCCTTTTTCTTGAAAGGAGTTCTTAGCTCCTGCGCTCCCACTGACTCGGGCCACCCTCACTGTGAGAATCCAGCAGGCTAGGATGATCCGGCAGTGTTTCAAGCCGGCCCGCCGCCTGCCAGCCCTGGGCCTGGAGAGGCTGTTGATGGTGAGGTTCAGTGGAGGTGAGCCCAGCTAGAGCAGACTTGGGGGAACAGCCTGGCTGAGGGTTGAGAGCAGCCTCAAACAGCTGGTGTGGTGCAGGCATAGACTGGCTGTTGTTGCTGAGTTTGCATGAGCACTGGCTTTGGAGTCAGTCCCAAGTTCTAGTCCAGAGACTGAATCTCTTCTAGCTCTGACATTGAGAGCTCTTCCCTGAGGCTTGGCTTTCTTGTCTGTCAAATGGGCTTGGTGATACCCACCTCTGGGGGTGCTGAGAATATTAGAAACAGTGTATTAGGGACAATGCACAACAGTCACTATTGTGATCACCAGGACCAGCCAGGGTGGGGGTGCAAGTCATCAGACTAAAGTCAGCGCAAAGCCACTGGGCTCAGAAACTAGATGCTTAGGCCAATAGCCTGGGCCCCGCTGAGCAATGTCAGCCCTATTGTCTGAGGGATGTTTAACCCAATGCTGTCCTATTTAGAATACATTCATAGAAAGCACCTAGTTCCACCTCCTCATGGACAGTTCAGGAGACTGAGCCCCAGGTGTTTGTTTGCTCAATGCCACACAGCATGGTGGCAGCTGAGCCAGCATTGGAATCCAGCCTCATGACATTAAGCCATGTGGTCATCCAAGGACTAAAAATGATGTGCTTAAGAGTATAGGCTTTGGAGTCAGACAGACCTGAGCTCCAGCCCCAGCTCTGCAACTTTCATTCATTCAACAAATACTCATTGAGTTCTTGTCATGTGCCAGGCACCATGCCCAGTGCAAGGGACACAGGAGGACAAGACCTCCATGGCCCTGGCCTCTCGCCGCTCACAGTCTGGTGGGAACAAATACCCAGTGAATGAACAAGCTCATCACCCACTGTGAGAAAGCAATGAGGGACAGACACAGGATGGGCCCTGAAAGAGACGGGGCAGTGGGTGCTGGAGGGCCACTCAGGGTATTCAGGGAGGGCATCTCAGGAAGGGGACAATGATCTGGGGACTGGACACAAGGCAGGAGCCAGGTGTGTGGTACTGGAGAAGGGTATCCAGGCAAAGCGCTCGGAGTGATGGGGGAAGGGAAGAGGCTGGAGCATGCAGGAGCGTGCAAGAGGGATGTGGCCAGAGAGGGCGGAGCCAGGGCAGGCGGGCCTCAGAGGTCACGGTCAGGAGCGCAGTGCTCACACGCAGAGCAGTAGGAGGCACTGGAGGGTTTGAGCATGTGAGTGATGGGGTCTGGCCTGTTTTCTCAAAGGATCACACTGGTTGCTGCTGTTTGTATGACCTTGTTGGCTCTCTGACCTGGGGCAAGTTGTTTAAGCTCTCTGAGCCTGAGTCTCCTCATCTGTAAAATGGGGATGATCACAGTACCCACCTCACAGGCATCACTGGAGGCTGCTGTGTGACAATCTGGAGAGCACTTAGCAATGTGACCCGTGTATTTAAGGGCTGAATAAACTTTGCTTTCTCACATCCCCATGTCCAAAGCCCTCATTCTCCACCATCTGACTTGAACCTGTTGATCCTGCCTGTGCAATGACTCCATTATTTCTGCACTGCCCTTAGCCATGGGAGTGTTGAGGCCAAAGCTCATTAAGCTCCTGTCCATCAGAGGTCAGCGGGGAGAGGTCCATGGAGCCCAGGGAGAGAGAGTGGCCAGGCCCCACTCCCACTGAGGGCCTTGCAAGTGGCTGTGGCATCCATCAGTGACACGGCTCCATCTCCTGGGTGCCTGGGGTATATAATGTGCCCCAATCAGGGATCAGCAGAGAGGTCATAGAAGTAATCATTGCTTTCGCTGACTCCTACTGCCAGATTTATTATGGCATAAAGAAACAACTTAGCTCCTGGCAGTAACAGGCAACTGGCCCATCCACGCTTGTAGAAATCTTATTTGCTGGGGCCTGGATGGGTGGAGGTTTCTACGCACACCTGCTTGGCCAGAGGCCCTGGACAGAGCCCGGCTGGACCATTCATCTTCCTGTGCTCCAGGCCACCTTGTCCAAGAGGCCACCACCTCTGACACATTTCACAGCATTTGGGAAGCCGTGCTTAGGCCACAAATTCCCCATCTGATATTGCACTGAGGGGATCCTGGGCTGTTGACCCCAGGAGGCCACAGAGCAGAGCAGATAAAGGCCCAGGTATGGAGTCAGCCTAAACACGGGTTCAAGTCCCTGCTCTGCCATATGTTGGCCAGGTGACCTTGGGTGAGTAAACTCACTTCCCTGAGCCTCCGTGTCTCATCTCTAAACTGAAGGGGTAGGAATCCCCACTTTAAAGAGCTGCTATATGGAGTAAGGGAGAGATAAAGGCTGTAGGGCACACAACACAGGAATAGGCACAAAATGAAAGGTGACCGTCACCATTTTCATTATCCAGGGGCTTCAGTATTATGGTATGAGATATCCTTTATTGAGGGCCAATTATGTCATAAGGACTATGCTGACCCTTTTAAAATATTTTGTCCCTAGACCTCACAACCAATCCTGCAGATAGGTCCTGTTATATTCATTGCAGGGTTGTTAGGGGATTGTGCAAGGTCACCTGACTATGGGGTGTGGAGCTGGGGGCAGGACCTTGTCCTGTGGGTTCTGGAGCTGGTACTCCTCCTAATACACAGCTCACCTCCCCAGCTCCTCTGAGAGGCCACGCAAGGCCCCTGGTCAGTCGGTATGTAGGTCTAGCCTCCCTCCGTTCCTCTCTCCCTCTTGCCAACACTGCCCAACCACGTCACCCAGCCCTTCACCGGGTGATGGACACATGGGGATAAAACAGATGAGCTTCCTGCCCTCGAGGAGCTCAACATCCAACAGGGTGAAGAGCAAAGCTACTGGCCACTGTGCAGAGCAGGTGGCTGGCTCTTGTCCTGACACTGCCACCCTTTCTGCCATATTCTATAACACTTCCCCAAGAAAACGCTTCCAAGGAGCTGTCTGCCATCCCTGGCTCCAACTCCTCTCCCCTCGACCTCTCACTCCTACCGCTCCACCAATGGCTGTATGCCACCTATGACTCCTATATCACCTAGGACCTCTGCATCATCTGTGACTCCCATATCACTTACGATCGCTGCATCACCTATGACCCCCAAATCACTTATGACCTCTGCATCACCTATGACCTCTACATCACCTATGACCTCTATATCACCTATAACCTCCACATTATCTATGGCCTCCATTTCATCTATAACCTCCATGTCACCTGTGACCTCCACATCACCTACGATCTTTATGTGACCTATGACCTCCATGTTGCTGAATGCAGTATCAACCCTTAGTCCTCAGCAGACTTGGCATGTTCATTCCCTTGATACAGCTGGCCATGTCCCCTCCCTAAACCATGTCCTTCATTGGCTTCTGGGAAACCTCCCTGGCTGTCCTGTCTCAGTCTCTAACCTCTTAATGCTGAGGATTGGACTTTATTCATCTACTGTCTACACTTGTGCCCTTGGGGATGCCATCCAGTCTTGTGGTTTTGAAAACCATCTATACACTGACAACTCTCAAAGTTACATCTCCAGCCCAGACATCTCCCCAAACTCTGGGTACCTGGATTCCTATTCCCCCCTCTAGCTGGATGTCTACCAAGCATCAGAGATTCATCATGGCCCAAAGTGAACTCCACATCATCTTCCTCCCCAGGAGTGTCCCTAGCTCAGCTAAAGCCAACTCATTCTCTTGGCTGTCCAGACCAGACTTGGAGGCCATTTTACTTCTCTCCTTCTTTCACCACCCCCATGTCCAATCTTGGAGCAGACTATGCTAACTCTGTCTTCAAAATACACCTAGAATCTGACTGCCTCTCAGCACCGCCATTTCATACAGCTCAGTCTAGGCACTGTCATCTCTCCCTGGTGACTGCAATGCCCATTAGGGCACACATCTCATCCTCACATCCCACTGGCCAGGCATGGGCACTTGACCACCCCAGCCATCCAGTGGGGAAGGAGCACTGTTCTCCCTGATCTGCATGGTTATGGTCTCAGTGACACCCACGGCTGCTGTTTCTATGGAAGAAGAGGACAAATGGGGGCAACTGGTGCCTCTGACACAGGGTCCTCTTGGGGAGGGAGATAAGAGGGTCAAAATGAGGCATTTAAGCTCAAATCAGAAGAATAAGAAGTAAAGAGGCATGCAAAGGGCATGGAAACAGCCTTCTGGGCAGAGGAATCAACGAAGCACAATGGCCCTGAGGTGGGAAGAAGCTGGGCGTGTGTGAAGAATGGGGCAAGGGCCACTGTGGCTGGGGGACAAGTGGGTGCACAGGACAGGGAGGAAGTGAGATGGCCTCAGGGCCGTGGTACGGATTTGGGATCATGCTGAAAGGATAGTGGCAAGGCAGAGGAGGTTTCAAGGAGAGAAATTGGATCTGATTTGTGGGTTCAGAGTCAGAGAGTAGACAGAGAGGGGCCAGTTAGGTGGCCACTGCAGGGAAAGCTGGGGAAGAATGGGCACAGGAGGTGGCAGTGGGGATGGGAGATACACGTGGCTCAGGAGCCTTGGTGCAGGGAGAATCCACGAGACTTCCTGGAGAATGAAATGAGAGGGGAGGGGGGTTTCAGGAGGCCTCAATTCTGGGTGGTCATGGTGTCCTTTGCTGAGATAGGGAAGATCAATGTCAGAAAGCAGAACCCCCAAAAGGCGCCTTATACTAGAGTGGCCCAGAATTGGGGAATTCTAGCTGAGAAAAGGAACGGAGCAGCTCTTTCAGGCACCCCAGCAACATGGGCCAAGCTCGCACCTGAGAGATGTCCATGGTGCCAGGCTCTGGCTCCAGCCTCCTGGAGAAGCCCAGGCCCTGGGGACTGATGGAATGGTTTGCTCTGGAGTAAAAGTGACACATCTTCACAGCCAGGTGGGAGGAAGAGGCCTCAGGGAAGGAGAATCTGGCTCTTCTGTTTGGTTCTTGGACAGCCCAGTTAGGCTTGCTTGTCCAGAGCCGCCTCACTCCACACAGGCAAGGACTTTCCCATTCAAGTTCAGCCTAGGGTCACGCAGACCTGGGTTGAAGTCCTCAGCCTCTTTGGCAGATTATATCCTCCACACACTGACCAGACAGTAACTCCCATGTGCATGCTCTTCTTGCAATGTGACTTTGACACTCCTACCATGCAGCAGTTGAGTCCATGCACCCTGCCTTTGAATCTGGACAGGCTCATGACCACAGTGGCAATGATGCTATATGACTTGTGAGGCTACGTCTTAAAAGACAATATACCTTCCACCTTGCTCTCCTGGGGTGTTTCTGCTTAGCATCCACCTCCATGCTGTGAGGAAGCCCAAGCAGCCCACATAAAGGCCCAGGTGAAGAGGAAGCAAACCCCATCCAAAGCCCACAGAACTCACAGCTGACAGCAGCACCAACTTGTTAGCCATGTGAGTGAGCCATCTAGAAAATGATCTGCCATCCCCAGGGAAGTCACCCCAGCTGATGCTGCAGGGAACACAGTTGAGCCATGCCTGCCAGGCCCTGACGAATTGCAGGGTGTTGTTTTGTAAGCTACACATTCTGGAATGACTTCTTACACAGTCATAAGCAAAAAAAGGAAGTCCCCGACTGGCTGTGGGGCCTCAGACAAGGGACAGCTTTGCCGACCTTCTGTTTTCCCACTGCTATGAGGCAGGAAGCAGCAGTGGTCCTGGGGTGCCTGGAGAACTGGAGAGGGAAGCGTGGAAGGCCCTCCGCTGGGCCTGCATGGGGTGCATGCTCAGAAAATGCTGGCGGGTAGGAGGCTTTCATGACACCCTTCTGTGCGTGCCTGGTCCTCCAACTGCCCCCCAGCTTTGTCCGAGCACCTCCAGGGCAGGGACCATATCCACTCACCTCCTTGTCCTCAGAGACCAGGACAGGCTGGGCAGGGAGCTGGGGTTGGCAAATGTTTACTGAGTGGATGCATGAAGAAGGGATTAAGGTGTGTGTCGGGAGACCAGAGATGGCCTCTGAGGCCACGGGATGGCCCCAGTCCCATCCCTCACACCCAGAGGCAGATAGGGGTCACCCATCGGCCAGCTAATATGATTTATTCCCTCATAGATGGAAGAAAATCTTGAAGTTCCTCACATGGGAGAGGAGGGAGGCACCCACATCTCATCCTCAGCCCAACCCCTGCCTCTGAACACAGCTCATTTACCTGGGCCACAGGGCAGTGCTCATTTACCTGGGACATAGGGCAGTGCTGACTTACCTGAGACACAGGCCAGTGCTCATTTACCTGGAACACAGCAGTGCTGATTTACCTGGGCCACAGGGCAGTGTTGATTTACCTGTAACATGGCAGTGCTGATTCACCTGGACCACAGGGTAGTGTTCATTTACCTGGGACACAGGTCTGTATTGATTTACCTGGGCCACAGGGATGTGCCGACTTACCTGGGACACAGGGCACTGCCGATTTCCCTGGGACACAGGTTTGCAGTTTTTTCTTTACCTGAGACATAGGGCAGTGCTGATTTACCTGGGCCACAGGGCAGGGCTCTTTTACTTGGGCCACAGGGCAGTGCCGATTAACCTGGATCACAGGTCAGTGCTGATTTACCTCGGTTGCTGTTTGGTGTAGATCTGGCCCTCATGGGGTCTCCCTGCCCATGCAGCGCTCTGCAGGAGGCCCTGGGCTGTGCCAGTCTCATACCTGCTAGTGCCCTCTGTGTCTTCTTGGGGAGGGATCTTGTTTTTCAAAATGCCCTTGGACACTCCAGCCCCACAAAAGCAGCTCATTTCCACACTCACCATGTCCTCACCTGCGAGTCTGTGCACATTCTCTCCCTCTCTCTGTGTCTGTTTCTCCCTTCCCCCGATCCAATATGTCAGGCCAATCTGTCCCCTCACAGAGGGACCATCAAGCAATATTTCAACACATGTAACCAGATTGCCTGGCCCTCTGGTCTCTGCTCCCAGCAAGGGTGATCATAAAAGCTGCATGTAACCAGCCCTGGTCTGGTTCAATGCTTGTCCAAAAGTTCTGCCTTCTACTGTGCCTCCCTTCACAGCGGGCACGTTGTTTTGTCTTTGCAGGACTGGGCTGTGGGAGGGGGAAGAGGGGAGGCACACAGGCAGCGGAAGGATGCACAGGACTGCTGGAGCTTGGCTGTGTGTCTTGGCCTTGCCACTCACAGCTGGGGACCTGGGTGTGGAACTGACCTGGCAGAGTCTCCATTTCCCCATTGGCAAAGGGGGACAATGACAATGTCCGGCTCATTTAGGAGATTCTGAGAAAGGGCACGGGGATCATCAGTACCATGGTCAAGACATTATGGCTCTGGAAACGGAAAAATGGCCTCCTCATCTGGTCCTCACAGCAGCCTGGGAGGCGGGTGTCCTTAGCTCCAGTTTGGCACATGGGGAATCTGATTGTCAGCGAGATAAACTGTGGAAACCAGAGCACGATTTGTAGTGAGATGAGGTGCCAGTACTTTAGCAGGGGGTGTGCAGCCCAAAGCCCAGCTGAATGGCCTGGTGCATCCATGGATGGCACCTGGCTTCTTGGATCAGTTGCTGGGAGCTCCTGGCTGCAGTAACGTGAGCTCAGCTGCTCACTCGGAGAAAGCTGAAACCATGGCAGAGAGTGGCTCCCTCTCAGGTCATCAATGTAACCTCAAGGGCTGTCAGAGGCCCCACTCCTGGTCCTGGAGCTGCTCCCACCTCCCCAAATGCCTTGTAGGAGGGCTGCCCAATCCTGGCACCTCCATGCACCTGGATGAACTGATCTCCTGGATTCTGCATGGTGGGTTCACCTCCAAAGCTGCACTTCCCAGGTCTGGGAATCCCTGAGTCTATCTGTCCTGGGTCTGTTTTGGGCTTCAGGGGGTGGCTGCATCTCTGCTCCGCCACCTGCTTCTGGATAGGCCCTGACCCTTGGGCCTGGACCCTCAAATCTGACCAACTCATGGCTTCTTGACCACACCATCACTTGCTGGATATTTCTCTATGAGAGCTCATTCCACAGCAAGCCTGGAGCCTGGATCAAGGAGCCTGTGAGTGCTCACCTCTGGGCAGGAAAGACATTGGGGGTAATCTAGGTTGGGTCCCTCATCACACCCTCCTCATGGTGCCCAGCCCAGCACATGCCATGTCCATAAGACTTTGTGAAATAAGTAGAATATTTACAGGGGTCAGAAGTCATTTTCTTGTTAGCAATGTGGGAGAGAAGGTAAGAGAGAGAAGACAGATCTGGTTTCTGTGCTCAGCTCTGCCGCTGGTTCAAAACATAGCTTTTGGCAAGTTCCTTCCCTTCCCTGGCCTCAGTTTCCCCATATGGGCCATGATAGAATTGGAGAAGATGGTCAGTGATGTTGGTGGGTCCAAGAGTCTCCTGAGATCTGACTCAATTCATACAGACAGGGGCAGGTATCCTGTGATTGTTAAACTATGAACTCTGGGCTCAGTTAGCACTTGTTCCTGTCTCTGTCTATTTGCCCCCTTAAAGTCATTGGTTTCTCTGAGCCTCTATTTTCTTAGCTATAAGTTGAGTATGATGACAGTGGAGATTCACTGAGCAAAGCCAGTAAAGCTCCTCAAGTTGTGCCTAAAAGATAGGAAGCACCCAGTAGGTTGCTCTACCTAGTGATGATGATGGTGATGATAATGATGGCGAGGATGATGGTGGTAATGACAGTGAACATAGTGATGACGATGGTGATGTTGATAGTGAAGATGGTGATGATGATGATGATGATGGTGAGCATGGTGGTGATGATGATGGTGATGGGAAGATGATGGTGATGATGATGGTGATGGTGGTGAAGATGATGATGGTGATGATGATGGTGAGCATGGTGGTGATGATGATGGTGAACATGGTGGTGATGGTGATGGTGTTAGTGAAGATGGTGATGATGGTGATGATGACAGTGAAGATGGTGATGATGGTGATGGTGATGGTGAAGATGGTGATGATGGTGGCAATGGTGAAAATGATGGTGATGATGGTGAACATGGTGGTGACAGTGATGGTGTTAGTGAAGATGGTGATGATGATGGCGATGGTGAAGATGATGGTGATGGTGGTGAAGATGATGATGGTGATGATGATGGTGAGCATGGTGGTGATGATGATGGTGAACATGGTGGTGTTTGTGATGGTGTTAGTGAAGATGGTGATGATGGTGATGATGACAGTGAAGATGGTGATGATGGTGGTGGTGATGGTGAAGATGGTGATGATGGTGGCAATGGTGAAGACGATGGTGATGATGATGGTGATGTTGGTAGTGAAGATGATGATGGTGATGATGATGATGGTGAGCATAGTGGTGATGGTGATAGTGATGGTCTTAGTGAAGATGGTGATGATGGTGATGGTGGTGAAGATGATGATGATGGGGATGGTGATGATGGTGAACATGGTGGTGATGATGATGGTGATTATGATGACGAACATGGTGGTTATTACAGTGATGTTAATAGTGAAGACAGTAATGTTTATAGTGATGACAACGGTGATAATGGTGAAGATTCTAGTGGTGATGAAAGTGAAGATGGGCCAGGCGCAGTGGCTCATGCCTATAATCCCAGCACTTTGGGAGGCCAAGGCAGGTGGATCATCTGAGGTCAGGAGTTCAAGACCAGCCTGACTAACATGAAGAACTGCGTCTCTACTAAAAATACAAAAAAGTTAGCCAGGCTTGGTGGAGCATGCCTATAATCCCAGGTACTCGGGAAGCTGAGGTAGGAGAATCACTTGAACACAGGAATCAGAGGTTGTGGTGAGTCAAGATCGCGCCATGGCACTCCAGACTGTACAGCAAGAGTGAAACTCCATCTGAAAAATAAATAAATAAATAAATAAAAAGAAATAAAGAAAATGAAGATAGTGGTGATAGTGATGATAATAATGAGATTGCTGCTACTGCTGATGATGATAATAATGGAAATATCTGCCCTCAAAGTCTTGCCTCCTGCCAGATTCCACAGTTAATATGGACACAAAGCTGGGCAGGACCACAGGGATTATCTGTTTAACCCCTTCATTTTAGAGCTGGGATAAAGCCTTGGAGAGGCACAGAGGTTATGTCCAAGGTCACACATCCGAGTGGTGGCAGAGTCAGGATCCTGCCCCAGCCCCGTCCTTGTCTCTGCCCCACTCGGGCTGCCAGGCCCCCTCTTGCTGCCACAGATTCTTCTCTTTCCTCCCAGGAGACTGCAGCAGCACCTGGCTCTCGGCTTCTCGCCTGTCCCAGCAGACTTTAACTAGGAGTGTTCATAACTGGATTTTAATTATCCTGGAAGTCCCACAAGCACTTTCCAAGAGACATTTTTCTCTATTATTTTCCTTCAAATGAATGAGTTTGAAGTCATCTATCTCTGATAACCAGGAAATGCCGCCTCCTGACAGCACCAACACCTGTTTACTTCTCAGGGGCTGCTGATCCACTGTTTCCAGAAATAAGGATCTGCCCCGGGTGCATCCCCCTGTACAGGATGGGGAAACTGAGGCCCGAAGCAGAGGGACCTGCTCAAAGTCATACTGCAGGTCAGCAGCTGAGGCAGAGCCTGAATGGTCTCTGGGCTCCTGGCCCACAGTGTCACCACAGCACCACGGCATCTGCCCAGCCTCAAGGAGCCTGTGATACCGTTTCCCAGTGGAGCCATGAGGTCAAGTTCCCCCATTTCTCACCCACATTCTGCCCTTGAGGGTGGAGACATCTCAGCATTTCTGTATGGCTCCTCAGTGTCCTTCATTCTCATTATTTAAAATAAATAAATAATTTTATTTTTTAAAATGGTTTATGCTTGTTGTGAAAATTAAAATGACACCAAAATACAAAGACTCTAAAATCCCAAATGCAACAGAGTTAACACCCTTAACACTGCTAGGAATATTCTATGGCTGGGATTCCCTCCACCACTCCCTGCCTGTCCCATCTTCCTCGCCTCTGCCCTGACCTGGCCCCAGGACGGCCTGTGTGGACTATACCAGGAGGCTCCTTGCATTCTGTCTTTCACTGATGTGACCCAGGGGAGGCTCCAGTAGGAGATCCAAGAGTGAGGGTGAGGGGAGGGGAGGGCCGAGGTCTTCCTTCCTTGCTCCTTCCTGCCTCAACTCCAGGTCTCAGGCAGCTGCTGTTCCATGGCTGGGACCACGGCTCCTAGGGAGGCCCCTCCCACATGGCTCCAGTTCTCACCTGGCTCCAGAAATGCTGTTTCCTCTCCTCATCCCTCCAGCCAAAAGGGGTGGCAATGGCTTCCTGGTATTGCTACTCTCTGGGTGCCTCACACCCCTTCACGGTCTTTTGGCCCTACTGTCACCTCCACAAGCAGTCCCTGCTTTAGAGTCTCCGTCTGAACCACCCAGAGTGAATTTTATTTCCTACCAAGATTCTGACTGATACCTCGCCCTCTTTGCATAAATATTCATCGCTGCAGTTTACCCAAATGGGATTGCACTAAACCTCTTTCCAGGCTAATAAATAGTACCATTCATTCTCTATTAGTGACATTCAAACATGGTGACCACGTAAAGTACTTAGAACAGAGCCTGGCGCATGGGAAGGACTCAATCAGTGTTAGCCACACGGGTCTCGCATGGAGCCAGAGGGCAGCATCGGCTTCTCCGGGGTCACGTGACTGACTGTGGGGCAAGAGTCACTCCCCAGGAGAAACCAAGGTCCTGTTCCTGCAAGAGGAATGGATGCTACAAGCTGAAACAACGGTTGCCATTAGAGGAGGGGGCAGCTCTGTTGGGTTCTGAGGGGTGTACAGGAGTTCATTAGGTGGACAAGAGGGTGGTCAAAGAAGGAAATGAGCAAAAGAGCCTCAGCATGAATGAACTCAGAGTAAACGGTTCAGTATCATCCTCAGGACAAACCCATGAGGGAAATCAAATTATTACCCACACGTTACAGATGGACAAACAGAGGCTCAGGTGGAGCATCTAATCTCAGGGTCACACAGCAAGTAGACGGACCAGGATTTGAAGCCCAATCTGAGTGACCCCCAGGCCCGTGCTTGCTCTGTGCCCTGCCCCATTTTGCCTCTGTTGTCACCAGTGGGGCTGGTGACTCCCTGACCCGGTTGATTCCATGTGACGGACTCAGGCCTGTCTGCAACCTGACCATGTGTGTCCTCAGGGTGAGCTGGATTGGTGGGGTGCAATGCCAACATGCCCCACATGGCAACTAGTTAATTAATTGTCCTACAGCGGACCAGCAGGCCGACCAGCTGCAACCTGGGCCTGCAGGCTGCTCCCTGGGTGTGGGGACTGTGTTTTTCTGTGCTCCCTTCCCCTACTCCAAGTCAGAATTTACCAATCCCACCATTCATTTGTTTGTGCACTGAACTATAGTTCACTTATAACCAGAATAATTAAACCCCAGTGATATGGTTTGGCTGTGTCTCCACCCAAAACTCATGTTGAATTGTAGCTCCCATAATCCCCACATGTCTTGGGAGGGACCCAGTGAAAGGTAATTGAATCATAAAGATGGGTTTTTCCATGCTGTTCTCTTGATAGTGAATAAGTCTCATGAGATCTGATGGTTTTATAAAGGGCAGTTCCCCTGCACAGGCTCTCTTGCCTGCCGCCACGTAAGACGTGACTTTGCTCCTCCTTCACCTTCTGCCATGATTGTGAGGCCTTCCCAGCCATGCTGGACTGTGAGCCAATTAAACCTCCTTTAAAAAAAAAAATTACCCAGTCTCAGGTATGTCTTTATTAGCAGCATGAAAAAAGACTAATCAACCCAGCTTCTACTGACATGGTTAAGAAGACAGGAAGGGCCCCCACTCTCCTGGGACTGCTCCCATTTGGGTTCACCATCACTTATTGACAGACCCCAAGGTTTTGAAATCTATGGCAGAGGATGGTGGAGTCAGGGAATATGGAGCAACTTGGAAACTCAAGTAGGGTAGGATTTGATGGGAATGAGGACTGGGCTTTTCCTGCTGGCAGGGCCAGATGAAGTCCCCGTATCCCCCTAAGTCAATCTTTCCACCCTCTGCTTCTGCCCCTGCTCAGCATCCTCTGCCTGAACTCCTTGGGCCCCATTACAGGACATCATGGCTGCCTCCTCCCAAATTGGCAGGCAGAGTCTGGCTCAGAGCTGGCAGTGATTATCTGGGGAAAAAAAAAAAAAAAAGTGTGTAAATATACGCTCCAAGGCCTTCTCTTTGGGCTCTGTGGTCCCACAGTGAAACCTCCTGGACACTGAGGCTCAGGGACAGGTGTATGGACCAGGCCAGTTCCCAAGAAGACTGAGGTACTTGGCTGCCAGCCTTGATGTCACCTGGACCCTGGATATTGCCTGGGCCCTGCCTGCAACATGGACTGGCCTCCTGCTTCCTTGCTTTTGCACCCTGGCCCTACCTACTTGGGTCCTAGCTCTAGGAATGGGGTGCTGCTGTCTCCCCAGCTCTTCTGCCCTCACCTCCACTTCCCTTGGAGCTCTACTTCCCACTACCAGGCCTCCCAGTGCAGTCTGTGCAAGGGGCAGGGGTCCATGGTGAGGGAAGCAATGACAGAGATGGGGTCTCCGTCACTGGCCAGCTCCTCACAACCAGCCACCCTCCCTTTCCTTCCCCTGCTGGGACTATGTTCTTTGCATTCCTCAGCACCAGCCTTTCAGGCTAGTCTCTTTCCTTGTTTCTCATCCATTTGCCCGTCTAGGCTGTAAGTGCCAGAAGGCAGGGCAGGGGCTGGGGCAATTTTGTTCTCTTCATTATCCGATGTGCTTTGGCCAGAGCCTGGGACATGGTAGGCACACACTAAATGTCTGATGTAACCCATGAATGAACACAAGGACCTCCCAGTTACCAGAGGGGCATGACGGGGAGGAAGGGCAGCACATACTGAGCTTCAGTCACAGGGTGGCCATGGTCAGGATGCAGGAGGCAACAGGGAGGATGGGAACAGAGGCGGACATGGTGGAAGAGGACTCAGATACACACTGTCTCATTCACCCTCCTCTGTGCATCAGACACCTCCTGAGCAGCCCCTGTGTCTCAGGCCCTGAGACTGAGACCCTACCCCTGCCCCAGAAGCTCCTCCTGACTCCTGGAAGTGGGGTGATAAGCTCCACAGTAGGACATGCAGTGACTCCCCCTGGGTCCCAGGCGGCTTGCACATTTTATTTCATTGAATGATTTCATGGGGGAAGTGTTACTCTTTCTTTCTGACAGGTGGAGAAATCAAGGCTCACACCTTCTGATGCCAAACTCTACGACTCCGCTCCAAAACTGGCTCCCCTTTGGGTTCTTTTACTTATTTTACTTATTTTGCTTATTTGTTTATTTATTTATGGAGATGGGGTTTCGCCACGTTGCCCAAGCTGGTCTCAAACTCTTGATCTCAAGTGATCCACCTGCCTCGGCCTCCCAAAGTGCTAGGATTACAGGTGTGAGTGACCGCACCCAGCCCCATTTGAGTTCTGGATCATTATTGCTTGTTGGCAGCTAAGTCCTGGGCAGAGCCTTGGGGACACAAACAGATGACAGGTGGTGCGGACGTGGTCGGAAGGAGGTCCCAGCCAGGTGAGGAGACAGCCATGTGAGATGTCACAGAAGCACAGAAAGCGTGGGGCCTGAGGACCAGCCAGGAGCCCCAGGAGAGCAGGGCACTTTCTGTCTTTTTCATCACCTCAGGAGAAGCTGGGGTTTCATCATCGTGTTTGTAAGTTAGCGAATGAACAAATGAAGAATGAATGAATGGATGGTGGCATTGATAAATTCTGACAAGACACGTGAAGGAAGCACAGAAAAGCTAGCACCTTAAATATTAGTGTCCTTGCATTATTACTGTGTGATGTTGGACAAGCCCCTTGCCTTCTCTGGGCCTCAGTTTCCCCCTCTGTGAAACAAGTGATCCTGAAGTCTCATGGCAACTCACCCATTCTAAGCTCTTCCATATTGGGCAGGAAGAGGGGCTGAGACACCCCTGTTGGGCCCTGCACAGGTGCAGCTATTGGCCTGGGCTGCATCCAGGATTTGAGGGGGGACATGCACCTGCACCAGGATGGGTCAGGTGTGAGGGTGCACGACGTGAGCAGTAGGTCACCCACTGAGGCCAGGCTGACAAATTTTCAGTACAGTTCTCACACTCACCCCCTCCACTCCTGGAGGAAACAGATACTGTCTCCTTCAGAGGAAGCTTGCTCAGGACGTGGGGGATCTGACGGGCCCCTCAGGTGGGGAGGCAGAGGGACAGTGGCTCCAAGTGCCTGGAAGTCTGTCTCTGCTTACCCACGGCCACCCTTTGCTCAGGCTGGTCCTCTCTCCTGGAGTATCTTCTGTCTTCCTAGGCAATGGGGGTGAGGAACTGGGACCACAAAGGCAAGTGGAACCCAACCTGTGTTCGAGACACACACAGTGACTGTGACAGGAGCAATAAGAAAAGCCAGTGTCTACTGAGCCCACTCCTGCAAGCCCTCCACTTCAATTACCTCTTTTATTCCCCCCAGCCCTCCAGAGAAGTAGATGAGTTGGTTAGGACTTTTTTGTTGGAGACTAAATTAAAGTGGTCAAACTAAAGAAGGAGTTAGTTCAGTGTTTCCAAGAACTGGGAAGGATAGAGATAAACCTGCTTCAGGCATGGCTGGATCCAGGGATTCAAATTAGATAATCAGATCTCCTTCTTTCTTAACGTCTTTTATTGTGCCAAGAGCGATCCAGCCCTGTCTACCTTTCTGGCTCATCCTCTCCATGGCCCCCATCCACTCATGTTGGCCTCCTCTTCCTTGGAAACTCCCTGGTCACTCCCACCACAGGCCCTGTCCCTGCTCCCTTTTACCACCTTATGGGACAGGCAAAAGAGGGGAGGCAGGAGTTGCAAGCTTGCGTCATCCCAAATGGGACTCCATAGTGGAGAAAGAGTTGCCGTCTCCCAGTAGCTGGAGACCAAACCCCAGACAGGGATTCCAATTGGCCTGATTGGGTCACATGCCCATTTCTTGGACCAGTCAGTTTCCAGAGATCTATGGATCTGTGATCAATGGATCTCTGATCTATGATTGGTCTGGCTGGGCGTTTAACTGTCTCTAAGGAGGGGAGGCAGGTTGTGGGCTGTTATCAGTAATCCTTTCTGAACCTCATGGCCTGGGGAGTGCAAAGAGCTCAGTTTCCTAAATGAAGGGTAAAGGTGGTACTACACACAGAGGAGGAAGGGATGACTAGGGAATAAAAACAGCATGTGTTGATTACAGTAGATGTTATTAATTCTACCTTACAAAGGAAGAAACTAAGTGTCAGAGAGAACCTAAACAACCCTAGCAGATTAGCAGACTGGGCACGCAACAGCCCTTCACTGTGACCACTAAGCTACAACACTTCCCAGGGACACAGGCCTCTGCAAGCACCTCCAGCAACCCCAGGCCTCAAATCCAACAGGTTTAAACTCATAATTCCATCCCAAACAGGACAATTCTTAAAGCTCAGGCTCTCAGCCCCCTGGAAGGCCCCAGAGCTTACAAACCTAATCATCATGATAGATTTAATCTGAAGTTCCTTTTTTCCCAGACCACAGTGAACTGAGCATGCTGCCCGTGGCAATTTCTTGTCAACTGAGCCATGCTGAGCATGAGTGCATCAAAGGGAACAGAGGCCAAGTAGGTGTTGCCAGGGGCGACAGCAGCCTGGAGGTGGCTGAAGTGTGAGCTGTGTGGCATGTGGGCACATTTCCTGGTGAGGCACACAGCTCAGAGCGCTCAGAGGCAGCCAGAGTCTCCCTGGTCCCCACTTCCAATCCCAGTTGGTCTTTAAGGGATGTTGCACAGCGCCTCACTACTAAGCCTCAGGCCAAACCCCTTCACTTTACTGATGAGAAAACAGAGCCCTGAGAGGCCCAGGCACTTGTTCAAGGTCAGAAAGTAAGTCAGAGGTGAAGCAAGAAGCGCGGAGGGAAGGCAGATTCGCTGCCAGGCACTGTGATGGGCGCTGTTACAAACTTTACTTAACTGAATCTTTGGGCAATTATGAGTCCCTTTTCATTCATGGGAAGAGTGACACTGCTTCTGAGTGTCACATAGCTGGGAAGCGACAGAGCAGGTTTGGAACTGATTGGTGCAGAAGCCAAGACCTGGCCCACTGTGCTGCTCATGTGTCCAGTCGTCTCTTTGCCCCCTCCCCACTGGAGAGCGCGCCTCTGTGCCAGGCTGAAGCCCTGACCGCTGCGATTCCACACTCCCTGGAGCGCCAGTTCCACCTAGCTTCAGACAATGGGAGGTGCTGGCAGAAGGTTGCAAGCCCGGAGAAGTGGGGAGAAGCTGCTATTCTCCTTTCTCTTCGCTCCTGGTGATGGAGGCTGCTGTGGCTCGTGGTTCTGGCAGCAGCAAGAACTTCTGTGATCTTGGCAACAGCCATGGCAGCCCCCTCTCGACCAGAGTCAACAGCAGTGGCCTGTCAGCCCTGGGTGGCAGCCATCCCCGAGTCATCCCTGGGCTGCCATCCCTTCCCTTTCTGCTCCTTCAGCCCTCGCCGCCCTTCTATGGCCAGTGTCTACATTAGCCCTCCTCTGTATGTGATCATGTTGTAGGTTGGCTTCCTAAATGGACCCTGAATGGTGCAGCACGGAACACCGGGATTGTTCCTTGGAGATAAACCCTCAAAGATGGGATTTGGGATGGGCTAAATGGCTGATTCACAGCAATGACCTCACTGACACGGAGAAATGAGACACTGGTGGTCCATGGTATGCAGGGACATCAAAATTACCTAAATTACCACCTGTGTTTGCCTGGGATGAGATGTCAGTTGAAGGCAAGACTTTAGCAGACCAAGTGGCCACTGCACTTGACCACTAGAATCAATGCCTATGACATGGAGTGTGGGGTGGGATGGCGATTTCTGACTGTGTTGGAGAGTTTCTAGGAAAAAAAGTGACAAGCTCTGGGCTTTAAACTTTCAGATCAAAGTATCCTCAGAGAACTAGAGACATAGAAAAGACCTAAAGAAATGTCTTGCCTTTTGTAACCAGAGAAGATACAGCTAAAAATCAAGCCCCAAATTTAATCCACATTGCAATCCAGTTTCGTGGATGGAAGAATTACAACATAAATTGAACTCACACCCTTGCCACATCCCGTATGTGAAATCAATAAGGTATTGATTGAAAAAGAGAGGGATCCCCAGATAGGAATAAGAGCTCAGATGAATCTGAGAACCTCAAACCCCCAGCTCCCCACAAGCCTCCTTTGAATCTGTGTCCCTATTGAGGCAACCAACCTCCCCTTGCCTGAAGATTCTATAAAATTAAAAGATACTGAGGTGGTGAGTCTGTGAGTTCTATCACACTTTGTACATTTCCATTTAATTTGCCTGTGTCCTATGCAGAAAGGCAGATTGATCTTGGAGAGAGATCACGAGTTATTATAGACTTGCTCAGGTGGTGGCACCTGCTATTCCAGATGTCACATCTCTCCTGGAGGATAAAATCAGCACAGCTCCTGGAACTACATGCAGCTATTGTTCTGGCAACTACCAGAAGGAGTTCACTGTAACTCACAGCAGGGACAACAGGATATCCTGTCGTACTTCAGAGCTGTGTCAACTCTCCTGCTAGGACATAATCTAAACTGAAGGAACTTGGTGACTTAGGACATCATGGACATCATGCTGGTTCGCCAGACTGATGACATCATGCAGAATGCACTTGCTGTGCAGGAAACAGACAGTACCAAAGAAGCTGTAACAAGACATACGCATGCCAGATGGTGGGAGTAAACCCCGTTAAAGTCCAGGAGCCTGACACCTACATGAGGGTTCTGGGGTCCAACATTCTAGGGCACACTTGGATATTGTTTCTATCGTGATGGACAGCTGGCACTGCCTTCCAAAGGGCAGAGGCAGCAACAGAGCTGCAAGGATTGGGCTTTTCTTCTCCGTGTGTGTCATCCTCTGGACAAGGATGCCACGAGGTCACTTGCATTCCACAAACCTAGAATAGACTCGCAGGTCCAGGCCACCACCTGCAAAGAAAGAAGTACAACATTTAGTGGGCTTCTCTGGATTTTGGAAGTGACGCACCTGCCTCCCCCTCACCTTTGTGTATGATGCTCTGTGCATTTTTACTGACTCATCTGTAAAGCCGCTGATTTTGAGTGGGCCCCAGGCAAGAAAAGCTCCACAGGAAGTCTAGGCTGCTGTGCTAGCTGCTCTGCCACTGGGGCATCTAATGATCCTCAAAGTGACCGTGACAGATGGAGCTGCTGTGGAACGTGTAGCAAGTCCCCATAGCATGGACCCTCAGGGTACTGGAGTCAATCTTTGCACTCTTCTGAAGATAACTGTTCTCCACGGGCATCAAGTCTCTATGACACATCAGCTGCCCATCCTAAGCCGGGTGTTATCTGATCCACTGAGCCATAAAGTTGACTGTGTGTGGCAGTAATTTGTCATTGAGTAGAAGTGATGTATACAAGTCTGTACTCCAGCAGGCCCTGAAAGCTCGCATGCAGTGCATGTGCAAGTGGCTCGCATCACCCGAGCACCTGCCCCTTCCTTCATCGCTGCTGTCCTCTTCACTCACACTAACGGCCTCCCTATGTGTGAGGCTCCCTATGACCAGTCAAATGAGCAAGAGAAACTAAGTCCTGATTTATAGGTAGCCCTACCTGATATTCTGGCGCCATCTGGAAGTGGACTTCTGCAGCATTTCAGCCCTACTCAGGAGTGTCGCTGAAAAACTGCAAGGAAGGGAAATCCTCCCAGCTGCCAGAACTTGGAACAGCCCATGCTTGCCCGCTCTGCCCGCTGGGCAGACGGATGTCCAGAGGTGAAGACGTACGTTGATTCACAGGCAGCATCTAACAGATTGAACAGATGATCAGGTAAATGGAAAGAACAGGATTAGAAATTTGGGAAGTAAGGATGCACTCAAAGACAGCTCAGCCCCTATCCTGAGGGGCCCGCTGGGATCAGCTGGGAATGCTGGACCCATTGATTCGGTCAGTAAACGCTCTAGGAGGGACAATACAGCAGTGAATACATGGATCCAGTCCCCACCTTCCAGGGGCACCACATGGTAAATATCAAATCGTGGCTGTTCTCGGATGTTCACGCTTCAGCTCATTTAATCTTCGCATGTGCCATCTATCAGGATGAACTACTCCGTTGCCGTGTTGTACACAGGTGAGTAACTGAGGCTCAGGGAGGCTGAGTGACCTGGCCAAGGTGCAGGTGGGATTTGCACTCATTTCTCTCTCACTCCAGATCGTGTGTTCTTAATCACCATGACAAAGACAGGAAATGAAATCAAGCCTCATGTTTCCCAGGGCTGTTGAAAGAACCTTTCCATGGGTGCCCAGTGAATGCGAGCCTTCTGGTACCTCTCAGTTCATATGCAGCTGACCATGGAGGAATCAGCACTTGCTGAGTCCTGATTATGAGCCAGGGGCTTCCTGGTGCACTCTCCCATTCACCCACCCAACATCATCTCTGTTTTATAGAAGAGAAAATAGAGGCCCAGACAGTGCCTGAGGTTAGACAGCAACCAAGGGACAGAGGTAGCAACAGAGCTGCAAGGATTGGGCTTTTCTCCTCCTTGTGTGTCATCCTCTGGACAAGGATGCCACGAGGTTACTTGCGTTCCACAAACCTAGGATAGACTCGCAGGACCGGGCCACCACCTGCAAGCCCTCCAGGACTGCGCCCCTGCTCATGGCCATCACCCTTGCTCTTACCCACAGCACTCTGGTCACCGGTCTATTTGCTGATCCTCTTGTCCTTCCTTCAGAACACTCCCCTTGCCTCCCACCCCACACCTCCACGCGTCTCATTTCTCACTTCATTCAGGTCCCTACTCAGATAGGACATCCCCTAAAAGGCCTTCCCTCTATGAGATCTAAAACCCACCCACTCCTTTTATGCTTTATTATTCTTCACAGCTCCTATCAATAATTAATCATAAATAAGTAACCGTTTATGTGCTCATTGAATATATTTTCCTTCTCTTACGTCGCGTTCCCCCAAGAGCAGAACTTGAGAGAAAAATACAGGAGTATTTGCTTGGGAGATGCAGGCAGGTCTAGAGGGGGAGGAAGGAAGTGAGCGAGAGAAGAGGAGGATGCACAGTTAAGCTAGCTACCACAGTGGGCAGCTGGAGTACATCCCACTGGGGATCCTGAGAACCATCCTGCCTGAAGGGCGAAGGGGCTGGGGCATGTATGCACCACCTCTTGAGAGGCATTGGTCAGGAGCTGCTCCCGGCTCAATTCCCTGGGACTCTGGCCAACTGGCCATCCGAGGTTCTGGAAGCAGCCTTCTCTAGAGGATTCCAGAAGCTAGCCATCCTGCTCCAGCCCTTCTCAGGATTCTTGGGCACAGTCAGGTACAATGGAATGAAGCCACAGGGAGCGCCGGAGTGTGAGGTGCCTGGAGTCTGAGGTTTAGGAGAGGGGAGATGCAGGCAGAAGTCAAACCTACACCCGCAAGTGGATCTGGGGGTCCCCGTCCAGCAGTGGAGCCGGCAACAGCCAAAGTTCTCTCCACCTGTCACCCAGAGGTCTGTTGCGGACTTTTATGGGGTTTCCACCAAACCAGAGGAGTTGAAGTAGATGACCCTACGGCCTCCTTCCCCACCTTCCCCAGCGTGTATTGTGGCCTCTGGACACATTCCAAGCTCCCCTGGGAGCTGGCACCTTGTGTCCCCGCCATACCATGGGCTCCTCCTGGGCAGGCCTGAGTCTCTGCTGTTCTCATTTCTGTTCCTTCCAAACCACCTTGCAGTGTGGGCCCGACCAACCTGGAGTAAGGCCTGGTTATCGCAGGTCCCCACAGCCTCTTCCAATGTGGCCTCTTCCAATGTGGCCTCTTCAGGATTGTGACAGCCGTGCTCCCAGGACTGCGGTGTTTGTGTGAGAGTGTGTGTGCATGCGCACATGTGTGCATCTGTGTGTTTGTGTGTGTATGTCTCTGTGTGTCTGTGTATGTGTGTCTGTGTGTGTCAGTGTCTGTGTGTGTGTGTCAGTGCATATGTGTCTATGTGTGACTGTGTGTCTGTGTGTGTATCTATGTCTGTGTGTATGTGTCTGTGTGTGTGCATCTATGTGTGTGTGTATGTGTCTGTGTGTGTGTGTCAGTGTGTGTCTATGTGTGACTGTGTGTCTGTGTGTGTATCTGTGTCTGTGTGTGTGCGTCTATGTGTGTGTGTGTCTGTGTGTGTGTATGTGTGTGTGTCTATGTGTGACTGTGTGTGTGTGTATCTGTGTCTGTGTGTATGTGTCTGTGTGTGTGCGTCTATGTGTGCATGTGTCTGTGCGTGTCTGTGTGTGTCAGTGTGTGTGTGTCTATGTGTGACTGTGTGTCTGTGTGTATCTGTGTCTGTGTGTGTGTCTATGTGTGTGTGTCTGTGTGTGTCTATGTGTGTGTGTCAGTGCATGTGTGTCTATGTGTGACTGTGTGTCTGTGTGTGTATCTGTGTCTGTGTGTACGTGTATGTGCGTGTGCATCTATGTGTGTGTATGTGTCTGTGTGTGTGTGTGTGTCTATGTGTGACTGTGTGTCTGTGTATCTGTGTCTGTGTGTGTGTGCGTCTACGTGTGTGTGTGTCTGTGTATGTGTGTCAGTGCATGTGTGTCTATGTGTGACTGTGTGTCTGTGTGTGTATCTGTGTCTGTGTGTATGTGTCTGTGTGTGTGCGTCTGTGTGTGTGTGTGTGTGTGTGTGTGTGTGTGTGTGTAACAGAGCAAGAAGGATCTGAAGGCACAGCCCCAGCATCCAGCAGGGGCATCCAGACGGCCCCTCCCAGACCCCCGGTCCTATCTCCTCCTGATTCTGAGCTCCGGAGATGAAAAGGTACATAGGAGAGGGGAGCTCCCCCAATCCACAGACCAGGCAGCCCTGGAGCTGGGATGGGACCCCAGGACCCCAGACTCCCCTCTCAAAGGGCCACCATGACAACCCGCTGGCCCCACTTGCCCAGCAGCCCTCACACCGCCTCAGACACAGGTCAGGGCGTCATCTCTAAGTGTGTGCCTCCTCCATGCTGGGGCGGCTGTGTTCTCTTAAATAACTATGAAGGGGAGGATAGAATTAGGACACACAAGAGAAGCCCATGCCTTGTGAGATGAGGCGCTCCACCCTCCTACCTTCCTTGTCAGCTCTCAGACTAATTCAAAGTAATTAGATGTTCCATAGTTCTCTTTTATACATTTCAATAAATGTTTATGAAAACCAATTGACATTTTCTATATTTAATGTATAATAACTAGTCTTATAAATCTAAATTATCCCTATAAATCTAAATTAAACACCCAGGTTTACATGTATTCAGGACACCTAATTAATAAAGCACTGGCAATAACCATTACTAACCTGTTTACTTCGAGCTGACCTTCACTTTCACAAGATATTTCTGTGCTGTGTGTGGTGGGAAGGAGGGAGCACAGGGTCTCTGGGCAGTTTGCTTGTGGTTGTCAGCCTTTTCCAACTTCATGGCGCCCTCCAGAGCTGCCTAGGCCTTTTTGTGTCCGGCTTCCTCCAGGCTTTGGGTCATCTCCCTGCCCAGGATGGAGAAGGAGGTGGCCAGAGCGGCCTGCAGGTGAAGGCGTAGGTAGGAATCTAGAGGCCTGGCTTGGCCACTAATGTGCTGTGTGATCTCGGGCAATTCACTTACTCTCTCTGGACTTCAATTTATTCTTCTTCATAATAAGGCAAAGACAAGGTCATCGTGAAGGCCTTTTCACCAGCTGTGGGGAGAGAGTCTTGGGTGTGGGGAGGTTGATCCATGACATATGAGCAGTGTGACCTTAGGCAAGTGATTTAACCTCTTTGTGCCTCAGTTTCCTCATCCATACACTGGGGACAGTAAGAGCACCTACCTCACAGAGCTCTGTGATGTGCCTAGTTCAGGACCTGATAGCTGAGACCCTGTGGGGTCAGCTGTGGTTATTCTCCCAGGGCGGCCATTGTAAAGGTTGTCAGATCCGATGGCGGATTTATGGGGAGGGATGGGACAGCAGGAACAACGTGGGATGGGAACACCAGTGGCCAGAGCTGCAGGGAAGCGTCAGGGGATGGAGGGGCTTCTCTGGGCTGAGTCCCCCAGAGGACAGAAGGCCCTGCCCCTGCCCGGCCCCCAGGGTTGGTCCTCTGATGTCAGACCTGTTAGAACACGAGTTGGATCTCTTGAGAGAGAACAGTGTCGGGGAAGCTCGGCCTCTAAGTGACGCACCCATTCCTACATGTCACTGAGCGCCCAGCTGCGTGCGGAGCCCCAAGGTCTGCACCAGGTCACCCTCCACCTCCCCACCCTTAACCACCCACAGCCAAATGATCACCAGCTTGGGCTGGGCCCTTCCCTCATCCTGGCTGCCCCCACCTTAGTCCCCAGAACTGTCAGTCACACAGGCCATGGTGAACACCAAGATCTCCTCACAGCCCAGGCTCCACCTCCCCACAGTCGACCCCTTGCCCAACTCTCCCTACAGCTCTCCTCCCTCTCAACCTCTCCCACTACAGCACCCCCTACATTCTACCTCTGCTGCAGCCCACCTGACACTCCACCCCTTCCCCAACCTACCCTTCCCCCCACTCCTCCCCCAGCCCTCCCTTCCCTCCACCCCTCCCCCAGCCCACTTCCCTCCACCCCTCCCCCAGCCCACCTGACACTACACCCCCTCCCCTACACCAGCTCTCCACAGCCCACCCCATGCAGCCGTGTCCCTGGGCTTGGTGCATCTCACACCTCAGCCGCCCTCTTGGCTCCTGCTGTGATTGATATGATGCATTTGCTCTCATGTTAACTTTTATTACTTATTGATTTTTCTCTGATCTAGCTCGGCTGTGTCCATTTTTATCTGATCAAACAAGTAGAAGCCATTCAGTGGGAAAAGCAGAATTTAAAATTCCATGACCACAAATGGGGATCCATATTAATTGGCCCATCCCCTTTGAGGGGGCAGGAGAAGGTACCAGCCTGTCACTCAGCCATCACTGCTGGGCTGGGAGAGCCTGAGGAGGGGGATTTGTCCAACATCCCATTAAAGGGGCTTTGAGAGAGCCAGGCTCTGGAGGTTGCTCGGTGAAGGCCCTGGGTCTGGGTCTAGGATGGGAATGCCCCCTTGTGTGACCAGAGGACCTTGGACGGTCCTGGAGGCACTGACAGGGCTGTGTCTGAGGTGGAGGCTGAGGGGAATATTGGAAGGAGGCTCAACAGGGGTCAGACAGGACAGGATGGGAGTTACAGGGAAAGAAACGGGTGAAGCCAAGGACAGGCCCCAGTGGAGGCAGAGACTCTGAGCTGAGTACTCAGGTGCCCGAGGAGCTCGCAGGGCGTTGTCTTCCCCACCCCCGACACACCCCAGGAACATGTCCAGGGACCCAGCTGCCAGGCAGGGCGATGGAGCTGGGAGGGGAGCCCTGGGCTGAGTCCCCAGCCCCAAGCATCCTGCTTTCTCCTCCTGATGTGGGACTATCATAGTGGCCAACCTCTGTGCAACCACAGAGAGAGGTCCTGGGGGGCCATGTCGTGGTGGAGGGAGTGCTGTGTTGGGGTGTGGAGACCTGGAGCCACCTCTGGGCCCTCCACCTATTAAATGGGGACCTGGGCACATCATTCACCTCCCTATACTGGGTTTCCTCTCCTGTGAGGGGGAGAATGGTAGGACCTGCCTCTTGGAGTTGTTGGTGGAGGGTTTGTAATGAGGTCTTGTCACACAGTCCTTCACTGCACAGTGCCTGGGCCACATGGGCTCAATGGGGGCTTCAGAGGGAGCTGTGATGACAATGATGATGATGATGGTGATGATGATGATGATGATGATGATGGAGGCGGTGATGATGGTTGTGTTAAAGTTCTCCAGAGAAACAGAACCCTTTAAGTGTGTGTGTGTGTGTGTGTGTGAGAGAGAGAGAGAGAGACAGACAGACAAAGAGAGAGAGAGAGACAGACAGAGAGATAAAGAGAAGAGGAGAAAGACAGAGTTTTCTTTTAAAGAACTGGCTCACGTGATCATGGAGGCTGGCAAGTCCAAAATCTGCAGCCCAGGCTGGCAGGCTGGAGACCCAGGAAAAGCTGATGTTGTGGCTCAAGTTTGAAGGCCACCTGCCAGCAGAATTCCTTCTTATTCAGGGAAGGTTGTCTTTTTTCTCTTACATCCTCCAACCGATTGGATGAGGTTCAGTCACATTATTCAAAGTTAAAATTTAATCATATCCAAAAAAATACCTTCGTGGCAACATCCAGATTCGTGTTTGACCAAAAATCTGGGCTTGATGGCCTAACCAAGTTGGCACATTATCCATCACAATGGTGATAATGGTGATGCAGGGAGAAGAAGAGGATGCAGGCAGAAAACCACCACTGATATCTGACCCTTCCCCCTAATTATCCATCCCCATAATGCAATAGCCTCCTCCTCCAGGGTCCTGCTCCCAGCTGCAATTCCCCTGTGTTGGGGAAAAACTGAGTGTTGGGAAAAATGCTGAGGCAGGGCTTGCACGTCTGACATAATGTAAAAGAGTCTTGGAACATGTCCAGGGTCCAGGGCCTAAAACCCCTCGTGGCCTTTGGAACACCAAGCTCTGTGCGAAAGGGTGGAAGGCTGCCCTGCCGTACCACAATCTAAGCCCAGGGTATAAAACCCCTCGTGGCTTTTACGGAATCCAGGGCTCAGGGCATAAAACCCCTCGTGGCCTCTGGAATATGTCTAGACTTGCTGGCTCCTTGCTTCTAGCTCTCCCAGGCTCATAGATAGATTGTATTTTAAACTAGAAAAACATATTTCTCTTTATCTCAAGTAGCAGAATGTGTCCCATATGCTTCCAAGAAAATGCTAAACCATCACAGCTGTAGATCATGCGCTTGATACAATGCCTTCTTTCAACCCCCACATCCTCACCACTTGCTTCTTTGTTTGATCACCAATAAACAGCGTGGGCTCCCAGGGCTCAGGGCATTCGCAGCCTCCATACTAGCATTGGCCCCCTGGTCCCACTTTATGCACTCTTAACTTGTCTCGTCTCATTCCTTTGACTCCACCAGACTTCATAGCCCCCCAGCCTGGTGTTGGGTCTGATCACCCCAACACTCTGTTTTTGTGCTGTGTTGGGGTCATGTTGGGCCCTCCCTGGACTATCATTCCCACAGCTTCAGGGCCTGGGTCTGTCTCAGTCCCAGGTCTATCCCCAGCAGAAGGCTCAGTGCAGATAGTTCTCTGGGTGTTCTTGGACCAACCTGTCCTCCTTGCTTTCTAATTTGTAGTTCTCAAGAATAACTGTAGAATGTACTGAGAATACAACATCCTGAAATCCAAAGGGACTGGCCAGAACAGCCAGCTCTGTTCCAGCTCCTCCAAAAATAGGTTGTCCTTCAGTGCTGGGGCTCAGCAAGTCCTGTTACTCCAGGCAGCTTTCCAGGGTCCCTCAGCAGCAGTTCTAGTGAGGCCTGCACAGATGAGATTCCACCCACCGTGGGCAGCTTTCCTGAGTCTGTGAGGAGCAGCTCACAACAAATCCTAGGTGTCTATTGTCCCTTGCGGCCTATCTGTAAGGAATACACCTGCTTTGTGTAATTTGTGTGTGGGTTTGTTCTGTCTCACTAGATTCAAAAAAGTTGGTAACTCGTACATAGTAAACCTGCTTCATACCCGGTACCTGGAACATGACAAGCACACACTAAAGCATGTGTCCAGTGACTTGGCAGGAGGCAGAGAAGCAGGAACCAGTCCCTTTGTGGTCCCTGATCCCAGAACATCCTCAGGCTGCTCTCCCCCTGCTGCTCCTCCATGTGTCTTCCCTGTTCCTGGGTCTTAGTGGACACCAAGGGGCTTGGAAACCCCCATGACTCAGGAGCCTCCTTCTCAGGGTTTTGACCTTCCAGACCCCTTTGTGCCCTGGGGTGGTGACAACTCACATACCTGAGTAGTCAGAGGTCATTTGCTTCATGGTGATATTGACTTTTACTAGTGAAGAGGCACAATTTCCCCTGCTTTCTGCTCTGCACAGTAATGGGGCATAAATTCAAGGGGCTTGAGAGACCTCAAGTCCCAGGAGGATCCCTCCAGGGACACCCAGCATGGGCATTCTTTGGGTGCCCTCCAGGACCCCTCAGAGAGTGGTGAACTCTGTTATCTCCAATCTTCTGGGTGACTGGCTTGCCCAAGGGTAGCCAGAAGGAGACAGAGCTAAGAGTTCCCCTCCACTCTCCATCTAGAACTAGGGCTCAATCCACTCCTCTCCTGACCTCTCCAGGATGGGTTTGCCTCTGAGTGCCCCCATCCATGCTCTCTGCACTTGATTTCCAATAGAGGCTCAAAGTATGCCCTTTACAAGGTCAATATGCTCACTGGGGGAGGCCACAGTCTATGCAGCGGCTGCCCATACTCCCCAAGCCTGCAGTCATGGGGCAGCAATGAAGCCAACAGTGCCAGTTGCAGGCAGGAAATAGGAGGGAATCTTGCTCTGCCAAATACCAGAATGACTTAAGTGTTCGTTTCAACTCTTGTAACTGATGGTTGTAAGTTAAGATAAGAACAATGGTCATACATGGCTGGCTCCCTTCTGCAGAAGGCAGTGAGGTCAATCAGCAATGGATGTTTGAGGGATGCAGGCTCTGAGAGGCAAGAAGGTGTTTCTCAACTTATTGGTGAGAAAACTCAGATCCAGAGAGGTAAAGACTCTTGCCTAAGGTCACACAGCACAGTGACAACAGAACAAGGGTTGGAACTCACCTCTTTCCAGGACAGGACACTGCCCCAATATCAACACTCCAGGTGGGGGTGGAGGGAGAGGGCAGTGGGGGCTGGGAAGTAGGAGAGGGCAGAGAATGTCCAGCCATGTGCACTCCACAAGGACAGGGCTTACTGTGACCCTTGTTTTCTCCTGAATCTGCAGGGCCGGGCACAAAATAGGTGCTCCATAAATGCCCATTCTCTGCAGAATCCCCAGGCCCTCCTCACTGGGTTGCCAGGTCTGCATGGACTGGTGCAGGTCCAGCATTTGCTGCTGCACTTCCACATCTCTTCCCCACAGCTGGGCAGTCACATGCCCTAAGCTGTTGACGTCACTCCACCCCTTCGCTCCTGACTCCAGAAGTCTTGGCAAAGACTTGAAAATCCATCTGAGTTCAAATGAAAAAACACACACCTAAAAATGCTGCTTGTATTTCCCCCACTTCTCTGTCATCCATCCAAGTTCTGTCTTCACTTTCCCATCCCCTCAAATATCCAGCCCTCTGTATCTTCCCTCTGTCCTTCCTAAAGGACAGAAAGGCCCCACCTGTTCTGGAAAATGAAGGAATGATGGAAGAGCCAGTAATTACTGAACATTGTCCCCCTGCTTCCGAGGTGACAGAGCAGCTCAGCAGAGCCTGGCCCAGCTGAGTTGCAGGACAAAGGCGGAGCTTAGGGAGATGGGGTACACGCATGTCACCAAAAGCCACTGAGACCTGCAGCTGGTGACCCGGTCACGTCCATGGCCTGAGTGCTGAGCTCACCCACAGCCATGGAGTCCACATGCATTGAGGGCTTGTTCAGAGCTGCCATCCATCATCACTCAGTCAATGGTGCTTGAGTGCCTGCTCTGTGCCCTGTACTGTTCCAGGACTTGAGGACACAGCTCCTCATGGAGCCAACATTCTAGCGCAGCAGACAGGCTCCAAGGTCACGCCTCTTGGCCAGCTTTGTCCTGCTTTGCAGAATCCTGATGCAGGACCCTCAGGGCCATGTCACTGGCAGAATCTTGTTGGCCCCGGTCCCATGGCCTGTGATGGGGCTGTGACTGCTTTCACAGGTGAGAACCAAAGGGGGCTGCTGAGGCTCTGCAGACCTCCTGGGCCTGCAGTCTAGGTCTCCAGGATTCTACTCAGGGCCTCCTTCCTTGTCCCATTGGGTGTTCCTATTTAGCAGCTGCCCCGAACCCTCAGCTATCTCGCCAGAGATAAAGGGTCAGAGGAGTGGTCAGCTCTCCAGATGGACACAGATGGAGCAGGTGTGCATTCAGTGGTCATTCCTCCATTATTGCCTCTACAGTCAGAGCTCTCTGTAGCCAGCTGGCAGAGCACGGAGGTGACCCTTTCATTCCACAGTTCCCTGGGACAGATGAGTGAATCAGCAGTTTCTATGTCCAGATTAAGAATTGCCCAGCCTGGTTGACTGCTCACCAGTTGTGTGAACTTAACCATGTCTGTTCGCCTTTCTGGGCCTCAGTTTTCTCCATCTGTGGAGTGGGCATGTTGGTGGTATCTGCCTTCCAGAGCTCTTGAGAAGGGCCAGGCAATGATGCTGGGCATACTACCTGGCGGTGGTGAGCCTCCACCAGCAGTTCCTATGTGTTACAAGATGCCCCAGACCTCTTCCTATTCTGAGCTGCAGCCCTTCCAAGTCTCCCAAACCCATTTCCTCTCCCTGCACCTACTGTCCCAGCCAAAGTGTGGCCATCCTCCCTGTCTCAGCCGATCCATCATGTCAAGGGGGAGAAGGACACATGGGCAAATGGTACAGATACAGAAGATTTTTACGCTCACACAGGGACTCTGCCTAGGGATGGGGCTACTTTAGAGGAGAGATCAAGGAAGGCCATTCAGTGGAAGCGTCCCTTGATTTGGCTCTCAACAGTGTATTTTCTCAACAGTGTATATTTTCCAGATGGAAACAGCTGCGGGGTGGGGTGGAGGTCCCCCAGGCAGAGAAAGCATCAGGGTTAGGAGCATGGGACTTCAGAGTGAGGCGGGCGGAGGTTTAAACCTGATGGTCAGCACTGGGGAATCCCTGGCCTGGACCCTGGCTCTGCTGCTTGCTGGTTGTGCAACCTCAGATCTGAAGTCTCCCGCTCTGGACCCCAGTTTCCCATCTGTGATAAACCAGTATAAACCAGCAGGTGCTCAGGTGATCACTGCAGGAGGTCTGGCTGCACGGGAAGCTCCTGGGGTGTGAGGGCTTTGGGAATTATCAACAGAAAGGTGATAATTTAAATCTCAGGTGTGAAGGGGACCCCCCAGGGAGAGTGTGGGAGGAGAAGAGATAAAAGGAAAGCAGTGGAGAGTGCCCTGGAACCTTCCCCTTGATTCCGCCTGTGGACTCCTCTGATATCAGAATAAGGAATCAGACTCTGGCCACAGCAGGAGAGTGAAAAGTTAGACACAGAGAAGTACTTTCTCACCATGACAGAGACAGAGTGTAGTGGTTAAGAGGGTGTACGCAAAGCCCAACTCCCCGCTTACCATGTGACCCTGGGCAAGTGACTTGACCGCTCGGTGCCTCAGTTTCCTCATGTGTAAAATGAGGACAACAGGTATACCTGCCTCACCGTTGTCAAGAGGGTTAAATGAGGTAATCCATGTATAGCGCTATGCTCAGCACTAAGCAAGTGTTTAATGTGAGTTACATGCAATGATGATGATGTTTATGGTGATGAGGATTCTGATGATATTAATGGTGACAATGGTGATAACAATGACAATAATGAAGATGACAGTAGTGGTGGTGGGGAAGATGATGAGGATGATTGTTACGGATGGAATTGTGTCACCCGAAAATTCATATGTTGAAGCCCTAACCCCCAATGCTACTGTATTTGGAGACAGAGTCTTCAAAGAGGTAAAGCTGCATGAGGTCATCGGGATGGTGACCCTAAGCCAAGAAGACTCTTGTCCTTATAAGAAGAGGAAGAGGGCTGGGCACAGTGGCTCACGCCTGGAATCCCAGCACTTTGGGAGGCTGAAGCAGGCAGCTCACCTGAGGTTAGGAGTTTGAGACCAGCCTGGCTAACATTCCAAAATCCCGTCTCTACTAAAAATACAAAAATTAGCCAGTCATGGTGGTGCATGCCTGTAATCCCAGCTACTCGGGAGGCTGAGGCAGGAGGATCACCTGAGGTCAGGAGTTTAAGACCAGCCTGGTCAATATGGCGAAACCCCAAGTCTACTAAAAATACAAAATTTAGCCAGGCGTGGTGGTGCATGCCTGTAATCCCAGCTACTTCAGAGGCTGAGGCATGATAATTGCTTGAACCCAGGAGGCGGAGGTTCCAGTGAGCTGAGATCACGCCACTGCACACCAGCCTGGGCAACACAGTGAGACCTTGCCAAAAAAACGATAAAAGAAGAGGAACAGACACCTTCCCCTGTGTACACAGAGGAAGGCCACGTGAGGACACAGCAGGAAGCCTGACAGCATCCACAAGCCAAGGCGAGGGGCCTCAGGAGAAACCAAACCTGCTGACACCTTGGTCTTGAACTTTTAGCCTTTGGAATGGTGAGAAAATGAATGTCTGTTGTTGAAGCCTCCCAGTCTGTGGCTTACCTTCTTGTGGCAGCCCAAGCAGACGAAGACAGGAGTGAAGACGGGTCCCAGGCCAGGCTCTTCTCAGCTCTCTGCCCCACTGTTGCCAGAAATGCCTCGTGTTCCATCCTCCCATTCTGTGCTGCCCCAGGGTTTGTTGGGTGAAGCTTAGTCTCCATCACTCTAGCATCAGTATTACTTAGTAAAAACTGTAGGTTGAGAGCTGGATAGGACAGAAGTATTGAAAAATGATAAGGCCTAAGGATGGAGAACACATTTTTTTGCTCAAATCACAAAATTTGGAGCAGAGGGAAAGCCCAAGAGAGGTTGAAAACAAGGCAGGCATTAACCTCCTTGACTCTGAGGAGAGAAACTTTATGGGACTAAGGGTTGCAGTGGGCAGTAGCAGAAAGGCTTCTGGGAAGGCTCTCAGGTTGTCCTGGGTCACTAAGGGGGCACGAGTGTGGGTGGAGGGCTCTCTATACTTTGAAGTTCGTGTCCAGAAAGTAGCCACATCTTCCCAGCTTATTCTGATAGTTTCTGTCTTAAAGAATGATGTGGATACAAATTGCAGAGCCTGTGGCAACCAAATCACGAGCTTTCATACTGTATTAGTCCATTTTCACACTGCTACAAAGAACTTCCCTGAGACTGGGTAATTTATAAAGGAAAGAGGTTTAATTGACTCACAGTTCTGCATGGCTGGGGAGGCCTCAGGAAACTTACAATCATGGCAGAAGGGGAAGCAGTCACCTTCTTCACAAGGTGGCGGGAGAGAGAAGAGTGAGCACAGGGGAACTGCCCTTTATAAAACCATCAGATCTCATGGGATTTACTCACTATCAAGAGAACAGCCTGGGGAAAACTGCTACCATGATCCAATCACCTCCCACCAGGTTCCTCCCTCAAATGTGGGGATTACAGGGATTACAATTTGAGATGAGATTTGGGTGGGAACACAGAGCCAAACCACATCACATACTCACATCGGCCCTTCAAGCCATCTTACATCAGGATGTGCAATTGTGTATATAAAGTGGCTGGAACATGGAACTAGCTAAGTTGGTGGTGAGGATGATGGTAATGATGGTAATGGTAATGGTAGATGATAGTAATGGTGGTAATGGTAATAACTGATGATAGTAAGAGTAATGGTAAAGTTAGTAATAATAGTACTGGTGATTATAGTGATGGTGTTGATAGTGGTGATGGTAATAGGTGATGATGGTAATAGTAATGGTAATGAGAGTGATGATGGTGATGGCGGTAATGATGATGATGGTGATGATGAGGTAGTGGTGTTGGTAATGGTAATGAGTAATGATGGTAATAGTAATGGTAATGGTAATGTTACTGATTGTGATGGCAATGATAGTGATGATGGTGATGGTGATAATAATGGTGATGATAGTGGTGGTGTGATTGTGATGCAGATGTGTTGGTGATAATGAGGATGATGATGATAATGATAGTGGTGGTGGTGATGGTAATGAGTGATGATGGTGATGGTGATAATAATGATGATGGTGATGGTAATGGTGGTAATGGTAATGTAACGTTAGTGATGATGATGATGATGATAACAGTGATGACGGTGATGGTGATAATAATGATGATAGTGGTGATTGTAATTGTAAGGAGTGATGGTGATAATGGTGATGATGGTTGTGGTGGTGATGCAGGTGGTGGTAATGGTGATGGTGATTATGAAGATGATGATAATGGTGGTGATGGTCATTGTAATGAGTGATGGTGGTAATGGTGATGATAGTGATGAAGGTGATGGTGATAACAGTGATGGTGATAGTGGTAGTGATGCAGGTGGGGATGGTGATGGTGATGATGAGGATGATGATGATGATGATGGTAATGGTAATGAGTGATGGGGATGGTGATGATAATGGTGACAGTGATGGTGATGATGGTGGTGATGGTGATGATAATGGTGATGGTACGATGGTTATGATACAGTGGTAGTAATGGTGATGATGGTGATGATAATTGTCATGGTAATGAGAATGGTGATGAAAATAACAAACACTGGTTGAATTGAGCAGCTTTAATGGGGAGAGCTGTTATCTCTGATGGGGATTTGACAATCTAGAGATGCCCCAGCCAGCCCTTCACATTCCCTACTCTGCCCCACCTCACCTGCTCTACAGGAGAGGATCCAGGAAGCCTCACTTTTCAGAATTCCCTTGAAGAGGACTTGGGGATGAAGTTGGCTAATTCCATCTCTGGATGTTGGACACAGCTCCTACCTCTAGGGAAAGTCTGGGGTGGAGATAGGGGAGATGCAGGTAGGCCGGGGGCAGTGGCTGTGGACAGAGGGACAGCAGGTAGGCTCAGTCCCCCTGGCTTGTTAGTGGGAGACCGTTAGCACAGCAGCCCTGCCCTGAGATCAGCTCACTTTCCTGATCTAACCAGCAGTTTGGGACATTAAACTGTACCCCCAACCCAAGCCCATGCCCCGAGAGGTTTCAGCTCAGATAGGAAACGACTCCTATCGCTAAGGCAAGAGTCTAGACACAAACCAGAGACCGAAACTATAATTTTCAATTCTAATTATGCAGTGTGAGTTCATTTTTGAAAGTAAAATAAACAATAATCAAATAAAATATCCCACCCCTAAAATAAAAAATAATTAACATCCTGAGTTATTTCTGTTCATTTAAAGGAACGGGGCATTTTTATTCTTTACTCCCTTCCTGTTCTTATGGTTTGACTTATCCTTCGAGATCATTTGCTGAGCACCTACTTGTGCCAGGCAAATGCTGGGAGCAAGAATGAGAAATAAAGAAGTCAGACAAGGTGCCCACCCTCCTAGGGCTCATAGCCAGGAGGAAGACATGGCCCTTCAAGGAAAAGTCACAAAGATTGAAGTACACCTTGAAATGAGCCAAACATGCCATGTGCAAGAGGCTATGTGGAAGAATAGTCAGGGGGACTAACCTGGATTGGCAGGTGACGTTAGGAGCTGATATCTAACCTGAGGCTGAATAAGCCAGTTACCTGAAGAGTAAGGGCTAGAGTGATCTAGGGAGCAGGAACCTCATGTGCAAAGGCCCTGGGGTAGGAAGGAGTGTGTTGGAGGATCTAAAGAAGGCCCTGGGGTTGTGTGTGGTGAGGAAAGAATGTGCGGAGGTGGAGGAGGCAACAGCCGACCTGCAGGGCTTTGTGACCTTGGCAGCAGGGCTGGGTTTACTCGAAGTTTCCCAGCTGGCATGGAAGAGTTCTAAGCAAAGGGGCAGCTTGATTAGCTTGGGGGTACTACTAACCACACTTGACACTGTGTGGGGGGCCTGACTGCCTCTTCATGAGCCCCATCATTGGAGAGGCCTGCAGCCCTGTGGGTGCTGGTGTGGAACAGGTGGGGACATCAGAAGAGGCTGAAGACACAACTGGGTTAGTGTGTCTAGGGGCCAGGGCAGAAGCTAGAGTAGAATTACTTTAACCTCCAAGGATCCAGGAAAATCATGGCAGGAAATGGACTTCCCCAGGTTTCCACCCAAGAGTGTTTAGGTCATAAGGGCTTCCTGGGTGTTTAGGCCAAGACCCCTGACTCTGCAGACTCCAGCTCTGCAGCACCCAACATGGGCTCACGTGTTTGGATGACCTGACCCTCTGTGGGGAGCATCATGACCTGAGTTTGACATGACAGAAGTGCCTTAGCCCTGAGCAAACCATCTGTCCCAGGGGGCCCACTGAGGGCAAACTGCTCCACAAACCAAGCCAGGCACAGCAAGGGCAGGACAGCAGAGAGGATAACAATGCCAGACAGACCCGGGCTGGCTCCCAACACGAACAAGTCCTGACCCAGCAAAGGTGGGCAAAACTCTCCCCTCCCCTGAGTCTCAGTTTCTGCATCTGCGAAATGGACACTGTCTCACCACCACCTGGGGCATTGCCCAAACACACACACACACACAAACAGAACAAAACTGAACCAGCCCTCACAGTCCTCTAGGTCAGGGGTCTCCACCCAACCTTTTTGGCACCATGGACCACTTTTGTGGAGGACAATTTTTCCACAGATGGGCGTGGAGGGGGGATGCTTTGGGGATGATTCAAGTGATTACATTTATTGTGCACATTATCTCTATTATTATTACATTGAAATATATAATGAAATAATTATACAACTCACCATAAAGTACAATCAGTGGGAACCCTGAGCTTGTTTTTCTGCAACCAGATGGTCCCATCTGGGTGTGGTAGGAGACAGTGACAGATCATCAGGCATTAGGTTCTCATAAGGAGTGCGCAACCTAGATCCCTTGCATATGCAGTTCACAAGTCTCCTATGAGAATCTAATGCTGCCGTTAATCTGACAGGAGGCAGCACTCAGGCAGTAATACAAGCAACGGGGAGTGGCTGTAAATACAGATGAAGCTTCGCTTGCTCCGCTGCTCACCTCCTTCTGTGCGGCCCAGTTCCTAACAGGCCATAGACCAGTACCAGTCCGTAGCCTAGGGGTTGGGGACCCCTGCTCTAGGTTGTACGGCCCTACTCTCTGAGTGTCCAGGAAGGGGGCTGGAGTTGAGGCCGAAGGAGTGGGGGAAGCAGGCTGCACTGTTTTCAGTCTAGAGAAGAGGCTGTCCACAGAAGGGAAAAGGGATTTCTCATCCTCAAAAATATCTCAGTTGCAGCCTGGATGTCTAACACCCGGGAACATCCCTGGCTGCTCTGACCTTAGATCTGGAACTAAGGCTTCATGCAATGCCTCCCCAGCTTCCTTCCCCAGATCCAGCCCTTGCTGACAGCAACTAGAAACACAGCCCAATTCCATGTTCAAGGAGCATGGGAGCTATGGGCCCACATGCATCAGGATGGCTGAACAGAAGTAGGTAGGGTGTGGAGGTGAGGTGGGAGAGGGGTGTGGGCAGATCATGGAAGGAACTGTCAGCCTGGGGAATGTGTGGATTTTGTGTGGTCCAGACACGGTAAGTGCTCAGCAAATGCTTCCTAAAACACTGAACAGCACCTCCTGCCTGGAGCAGTGGAGGGGGATTCAACAATGAATCCCCCAGGTCCTAGCAGAGCCCCTGAGTCCACGGAGGCATGGATGGGAGGGGATACTGGTGGCCCCCCTGCCCCTGGCCCCTGGGTTATGCAGCCCAAACCCTGGCATTAGAGCAGCATCCTCACCTGGCTGCACACTCAGATAACCTGGGAGCTTTGAGACGGCACCGTGCAGGCCCAGTCCAGCCCTATCACTGCACTAGAGACAGGGCCTTTGTGGGGTGTCATGGTCAGAGGGAAGGAGGGACAGTGGACCCAGGGCCTGCTTCTCCTGTTCTGAAGGCCTCACTTCCTAGACGGGGCAGGTCTGGGTATTCACGTGGGGCCAGCAGTGGTGGGCCCAGATGCCTGCCTGCTCCTGGCACCCCTTCGTGGGTCTGTTTAGGAGACACTGATGGTCCACATGGGATCTCTAAGCCTCTCATAACCCCACAGATGGCTTCCACTGCCCCCTGCTTTCCCTGTGCAGTGCCCATAGGTTCCTCAGGATGTTTTCCTCCTACCCTGTCCTCAGGGACGGGCCCCACAGCCTCTGGAGCTGTGACAGAATGAGCAGGTCTCATCACCCATTGGTCCATCTTTCTTATCACAGCAAAATGCAGTCATGTGTTGCCTAATGGCAAGGATGGTTCTGAGAAATGCATTAGCCGATTTCTTCATGGGAACATCATAGAGTGTCCTTATGAAAACCTAGATGGTAGCGCCTACTCCCCACCTAGGCTAGATAAAATAGCCTATTGCTCCTCGGCTACCAACCTAGTATATTTCTGTACTGAATTCTGTAAGCAACTGTAACACAATGGTAAGTATTTGTGTATCTAAACATAGAAAAGGTACAGTAAAAATACAGAATACAATATAAAAATGGTACACATATACAAGGCACTTACCATGAGTGGAGATTGCAGGACTGGAAGCTGCTCTGGGTGAGTCTGTGAGTGACTGGTGAGTGAATGTGACGCCCCAGGGCATTAGTGTACATTACTGTAGACCTTATAAACCCTGTACACTTAGGCTACACTAGGTTTATAAAATAATATTTTCTTTCTTCAAAAACAAATTAACCTAAGCTTACTGTGACTTTTTTACTTTATAAACTTTCTTTATTTTTTAGACGAAGTTTCGCTCTTGTTGCCCAGGCTGGAGTGCAATGGCACGACCTCGGCTCACCGCAACCTCTGTCTCCCAGATTCAAGCGATTCTCCTGCCTCAGCCTCTCGAGTAGCTGGGATTACAGGCATGCACCACCACGCCCAGCTAATTTTGTATTTTTAGTAGAGACGGGGTTTCTCCATGTTGATCAGGCTGGTCTTGAACTCCCAACCTCAGGTGATCCACCCGCCTCGGCCTCCCAAAGTGCTAGGATTAGAGGTGTGAGCCACTGCGCCTGGCCTACTTTATAAACTTTTTAACTTTTTTACTCTTTTGCAATAATGCTTAAAACACAAACATTGTATAGCTGTACAAAAATATTTTATTTCTTTGTATCCTTATTCTGTAAGTCTTTACAAAACAATAAATTTTCCCTATTTAAACTTTTTTTGTTGTTAAAAACTAAGGCACAAACACATACATTAGCCCAGGCCTGCACAGGGTCAGGATCATCAGTATCACTGTCTTCCACCTCTACATCTTGTCCCACTGGAAGGTCTTCAGGGGCAATAATACTCACGGAGCTGTCATCCCTGTGGTAAAGGTGCCTTCTTCTGGATACCTCCTGAAGGACCTGCCTGAGGCTGTTTTGTTTTTGTTTTTGTTTTTGAGACGGAGCCTCACTCTGTTGCCCAGGCTGGAGTGTAGTGACACAATCTTGGCTTACTGCAACCTCCGCCTCCCGGGTTCAAATGATTCTCCTGCCTCAGTCTCCTGAGTAGCTGGGACTACAGGTGCGCCCTACCATGTCCAGCTAATTTTTGTATTTTTAGTAGAGTCGGGCTTGCACCATGCTGGCCAGGATGGTCTCGATCTCTCGACCTCATGATCCACCTGCCTCGGCCTCCGAAAGTGCTGGGATTACAGGTGTGAGCCACCACACCCGGCCCCTGAGGCTGCTTTATAGTTAACTTTTTTTATAAGTAGAAGAAGTATACTCTAACAGTGATAAAAGGTATAACATAGTAAATACATAAACCAGTAACATGGTGATTTGTTATCATTAGCAACTATTCTGTACTATATATAATTGTATGTGCTAGACTTTTATATGACTGGCAGTGGAATAGGTTTGTTTACTCTGGTATCACCACAAACACGTGAGCAATGTGTTGTGTTATGATGTCATTATGGCTGCATCACTAGGCAATAGGAATTTTTCAACTGCATTATAATCTTGTAGACCATTGTTGGCCGTGTGGTCTGTCATTTACCAAAATGTCATTATGCAGCACATAATCAATTTCACACAGTACCATTTTTCTTCTTCCTGAGGGACTTCTTATATCATTTCTTGTAGTATTTTATGATTAATTCTTTCAGCTTTCATATGGCTAAAAACAACTTTATTTTGCCTTCATTTTTTGGAAGCTGTTTGATATGGTTTGCGTCTGTGTCCACACCCAAATCTCATGTCACATTGTAATCCCCAATGTTGGAAGAGGGGCCTGGAGGGAGGTGATTGGATCATGGGGGCAGATTTCCCCCTTGCTGTTGTCATGGTAGTGAGTTCTCATGAGATCTGGTTGTTTAAAAGTGTGTAGCACCTCCCCTTTCTCTCTCTTCCTTCTACCCTGGCCATGGAAGATGTTCCTGCTTCCTCTTCACTTCTGCCATGACTGTAAGTTTCCTGAGGCCTTCCCAGTCATGCCTCCTGTAAGACCTGCAGAACCATGAGTCAATGAAACCTCTTTTCTTTATAAATTACCCAGTCTCGGGTAGTTCTTTATAGCAATGCAAGAATGGACTAATACAGTATTTTTGCTGGGTAAAGAAATCTAGATTAACAGGTTTTTTCTTTCATTACATTAAAGATGTTGCCTACTGTTGATCTTATCCACTGAATTTTACATCTCAGACATTATAGTTCTTACGTCTAGAATTCAAGTTAGGGCTTTTATGCACTTCGTGTCTCTATGTTTTGAACACCTGGGATACAGTTCAATAGCTAGCTTAATGTCCTTGTCTTCTCATTATAATACTGGCATCAGTTTTGTGCTGATTTCAATTAATTCAGTATTCTCTTCAGTATGGGTTGTGTTTTTGTGCCTCTTTGTATGACTGGTAATTTTTGTTTAGCTGCTAGACATTGTAAATTTTACCCTGGTGGGTATTTGATCTTTTTTTTCCTTTTTGTATTCCTGTAAATATTCTTGAGCTTTGTTCTGGGATATAGTTAAATTACTTGGAAACAGCTTGATCCTTCTGGGTATTACCTTTAACTTGTTGTATTAGGCTAAACAGTGTCCCCTGCAAAATCCTGTCCATGTGAAACTTAAAAATGGGACCTTATTTGGAAACAGGGTGTTTGCAGATGTAATTAGTTAAAATGAGATCATACTGGATTAGGGTGAGCCCTAAATTCAATGACTGGTGTCCTTGTAAGAAAGTCATATGGGCCAGGAATAGTGGCTCATGCCTGTAATCCCAGAACTTTGGGAGACCAAGACAGGTGGATTGCTTCAGCCCAGGAGTTCAAGACCAGCCTGGGCAACATGGTGAAACCCCGTCACTACTAAAAATACAAAAACTATCTGGGCATGGTGGTGAGCGCCTATTGTCCCGGTTACTCAAGAGGCTGAAGTGGGAAGACCACTTAAGCCCAGGTCGAGGCTGCAGTGAGCCATGATCACACTACTGCACTCCAGACTGGATGACAGTGGGGGGGAAAAAAAAAAAGGTCATATGAAGACACACAGGGAAGAATGTAATATGAAGATAGAAGCAGAGGTTAGAGAGATGTACCTACAAGCCAAGATTGCAGAGATTACCACCAGAAGCTGAGAGATAGGCATGGAAATGATTCTCCTTCACAAACTCCAGAAGGAACTAACCCTACCAACACCTTAATTTCAGACTTCTGGCCTCCTAAACTGTGAGGGAAAGAATTTCTCTTGTTTTCAGCCACCTGGCTTGTGGCAGCCCTAGGAAACTAGAAGATGTACATAAATTAGTCTAGGACGAATAACTCCCCACATCTGAGACAAGATCTTTTTGAGCACTCTGCCCCATGCCCCACGAATTCAGAGAGTTTTCAGTCTAGCTGGTGAACACAGCCATTATTCCTGGCCCTGGACCAGTGCTGGCTGCTGTTCACCCCAGTACTCTCAAATTGTTCTCTCCTGGCATTGTTGTCACACAATGGACGGATCAGTGCTCAGTCAAATACTTGAGGGGCACCCCCTGTACATCTCTGGGGTTCTCTTTTCTTGTGCAGCTCTCTCCTGTCTGGTGCTCCATCCTTGTAAACTCGAGCTGCCTGAGTCTCCCCTGACTCTGCTCCTCTCCTCCATTCCAGGAGCCTGCTGGGTTCCACCTGGGCTCCTGCTTCCTGCACAGTGATCTGAAAACCTTCCTCAGGCAGTGAGCTGGGGGTCATCAGAGGACTCATCTCCCTTGTATCCCTTTTCCTCAGGGATCACTGTCCTTGGTTATCTGATGTCCAGTGTCTTTATAAAAACATTGGTTTATATATTTTTCTTTCTTTCTCTTTCTTTTTTTCTTTCTTTTTCTCTTTTTCTTTCTTTCTTTCCTTCCTTCCTTATTTCTCTTTCTTTCTTTCTTCCTTTCTTTTGGCTGTTCAGGCTGTTTCTTTTGGCTGTTCAGTGCAATAAATTCATTGCATTAGTCCATCTTGAACATGAACAAAAGCATAATATCTTAAAGGCTTAGAATCCAAAGAAGCCTTATAATCTTGAGATGACTTAATCATAGAATCTCAGAGTCTCGGGCTTTTTGAAGTACAGCAATTTGGAATCTTAGCTTGCTCAAAGGAGTGAACACTTTCTGATAATAGGATCATCTCCAATATTCATTAAGTACAAATTGTGCCAGACACTGTGCCCAGTGCTTTGAACACGTGTCATTTAGTCCCCATGACAACTCTGGGAAGTAGAAACTTACTTTGCCTGACTTTCCAGATGAAAAAAAACTGAGGCTCAGCATGCCATGCTATGGTCTGAAAATATCTCCCAAAATTCATGTGTTGGAAACTTTATCCCCAGTGCAACAGTGCTGGGAGGCAAGGCCTTGGAGGAGGCAATTAGGTCAGAGTAAGGCTACTATAAAGTGGCTTAAAATGGCTTGGTGGAGGGAAGTTGGCCCCTTTTTGCCCTTCTACCCTCCACCGTATGAATACAGTATTAATCCCCTCTGGAGGATGCAGCTTTCAAAGCTCCATTATGCAAGCAGAAACAGACCCTAGCCAGAGAAACCTGCCAATGCCTTCACCATGGACTTCCCAGCCTCCAGAACTGTGAGAAATAAATTTCTGTTCTTTCTAAATGACGCAGTCTTTGGAATTTTGCTATAGCAGCACAAATGGACTAAGACAGGAACTGGTACCAAAACAATGGAGTGTTGCTATAACAAACACCTACAAATGCAGAGGCAGCTTTGGAAGCAGGTGATGGGATAGAGACGAACAATTTTGAAGCAAATGCTAGAAAAAGCCTGCATTGCCATGAACAGGGTATTAAGTAAGGGTGATACTGGTGAGGGCTCAGAAGATGAGAGCTGTAGAGAAAGCCTCAGTCTTCTTAGAAATTACTTAAGTGGTCATGACCAGAATGCTCTAGGAAAACGTATAGTGAACGCCATTCTGATGAGGCCTCAGACGGAAATGAGAAGGAGATTCCTATGGATAGAAGGAAGCCAGGTGCTCTTCATCCAGAGAATGGAAGAATAACAAAAAGGCATTTTGGAGATCTTTGGAGGCTGCCATGCCCCTCACAGGCCCAGGGTACTAGGGCCTTGGGGACAGAAGGGTTTCAGAGGAAGGGCCCAGGACACACATGGGGCCTCAGGACTCTGCTCAGGAACACCTCATGTCTCTGCTCCCCTTATTCAGGCACAACGCTCCTTGACCACCCTACCTATGGCTCAAGCAGACCCAGGTGTGGCTTAGGCCACTGCACCAGAGAGCTCAAGCGGTGAGCCTTGGAGGGTGCAGAGTGCAGGAGCTGTGGAGGTAGATGTGAATGGATACCTCAGAAAGTCTGTGGGCGCAGGCAGAGAACTGCCGCAGAGATAGAGCTACCACAGAGAGCTCCCCACTAGGGCAATGCCATGGGAGTGAGGCTGCCCCTGAGACCCCAGAGCTGTAGAGCCACCAGCATGCAAAACTCCAACCTGGGAGAGCCAAAGGCATGAGACTCCAATTCATGAGAGCTGCAGCCAGCAAAGCCACGGAGGAAGGGTTGCTAGGGCCTTGGGTTCCCAACACCTACCCCATGTGTCTGGAAGGCTGGACTTGGAGTCAACGATTATTCTCAAGCCTTAAGATGTAATGCTGTTTGCCCTGTTGGATTTTGGACTTACCTGGGACCTGTTACCCATCCACTATTTTTATTTTTTTATTTTTTATTTTTTGAGATGGAGTCTCGCTCTGTTGCCCAAGCTAGAGTGCAGTGGCATGATCTTGGCTCACTGCAACCTCTGCCTCCCGGGTTGAAGTGGTTCTCCTGCCTCAGCCTCCTGAGTAGCTGGGATTACAGGTGCACCCCACCATGCAAGTTTAATTTTTGTATTTTTAGTAGAGGCGGGACTTCACCACATTGGTCAGGCTGGTCTCGAACTCCTAATCTCGTGATCCGCCTACCTCAGCCTCCTAAAGTGCTGGGATTACAGGTGCCTGCCCCGTTTTTTCTTTTCTGTTTCTCCCTTCTGAAATGGAAATGTCTGACCTGCACCCCTCCCAGCATCATATTTTGGAAGCACACAAATGTGTTTGATTTCACAGGCTCACAGCTGGAAGGGAATCTGCCTCAGGATGAGTGTCTTGAGTCTCTCCCATGTTTGATTAGATGAGACTTTGCACTTAGATCTTAAAGTTGATGGTAGAATGAGTTAAGACCTTTTGGGGCTACTGGGATGGGATGAATGTATTTCATATGTGAGAAGAACAAGAATCTAGGGGAGGCCAGGGGAGAAATGCTATGACTTGAGGATGCCCCTCAAAAATTCTGGTGTTGCCGATGTAAAAGTATTAAGAGGTGAAACCTTTAAGAGGTGACTAGGCCGTGAGGGCTCCTCTCTCAAGAATGGGATTAGGCACACTTATAGAAGGGTTTAATGGAAGACCCTCTCCCTGTGAGGACACAGCAAGAAGGTCTTCACAGATGCCAGAGCCTTGATCTGGGATTTCCAAGCCACCAGAGCTACGAGAAAATAAATTTCGGGACAATTTGACTTCTTCTTTTCCTAATTGAATACTCTTTATTTCTTTCTCTTGCCTGATTGCCCTGGTCAGAACTTCCAACACTATGTTGAATAGGAGTGGTGAGAGAGGGCATCCCTGTCTTGTGCCTGTTTTTAAGGGGAATGCTTCCAGTTTTTGCCCATTTAGTATGATATTAGCTGTGGGTTTGTCATAAATAGCTCTTATTATTTTGAAATATGCTCCATCAATACCAAATTTATTGAGAGTTTTTAGCATGAAGGGCTGTTGAATTTTGTCAAAGGCCTTCCCTGTTTGCAGACAACATGATTGTCTATTTAGAAAACCCCATCATCTCAGTCCAAAATCTCCTCAAGCTGATAAGCAACTTCAGCAAAGTCTCAGGATACAAAATCAGTGTGCAAAAATCACAAGCATTCTTATACACCAATAACAGACAAACAGAGAGCCAAATCATGAATGAACTCCCATTCACAATTGCTTCAAAGAGAATAAAATACCTAGGAATCCAACTTACAAGGGATGTGAGGGACCTCTTCAAGGAGAACTACAAACTGCTGCTCAAGGAAATAAAAGAGGACACAAACAAATGGAAGAACATTCCATGCTCATGGATAGGAAGAATCAATATCGTGAAAATGGCCATACTGCCCAAAGTAATTTACAGATTCAATGCCATCCCCATTAATTTACCAATGACTTTCTTCACAGAATTGAAAAAAACTACTTTAAAGTTCATATGGAACCAAAAAAGAGCCTGCCTTGCCAAGACAATCCTAAGTCAAAAGAACAAAGCTGGAGGTATCACGCTACCTGACTTCAAAATGTACTACAAAGCTACAGTAACCAAAACAGCATGGTACTGGTACCAAAACAGAGATATAGACCAATGGAACAGAACAGAGCCCTCAGAAATAATACCACACTTCTACAACCATCTGATATTTGACAAACCTGACAAAAACAAGAAATGGGGAAAGGATTCCCTATTTAATAAATGATGCTGGGAAAACTGGCTAACCATAAGTAGAAAGCTGAAACTGGATCCCTTCCTTACTCCTTATACAACAATTAATTCAAGATGGATTAGAGACTTAAATGTTAGACCTAAAACCATAAAAACCTTAGAAGAAAACCTAGGCAATACCATTCAGGACATAGGCATGGGCAAGGACTTCATGTCTCAAACACCAAAAGCAGTGGCAACAAAAGCCAAAATTGACAAACAGGATCTAATTAAACTAAAGAGCTGCTGCACAGCAAAAGAAACTACCATCAGAGTGAACAGGCAACCTACAGTATGGGAGAAAATTTTTGCAATCTACTCATCTGACAAAGGGTTAATATCCAGAACCTACAAATAACTCAAACAAATTTACAAGAAAAAAACAAACAATCCCATCAAAAAGTGGGCAAAGGATATGAACAGACACTTCTCAAAAGAAGACATTTATGCAGCCAACAGACACATGAAAAAATGCTCATCACTAGCCATCAGAGAAATGCAAATCAAAACAACAATGAGATACCATCTCACACCAGTTAGAATGGCAATCATTAAAAAATCAGGAAACAACAGGTGCTGGGGAGGATGTGGAGAAATAGGAACACTTTTACATTGTTGGTGGGACTGTAAACTAGTTCAACCATTGTGGAAGACAGTGTGGCTATTCCTCAAGGATCTAGAACTAGAAATACCATTTGACTCAGCCATCCCATTACTGGGGATGTACCCAAAGGATTATAAATCATGCCGCTATAAAGACACATGCACACATATGTTTATTGTGGCACTATTAACAATAGCAAAGACTTAGAACCAACCCAAATGTCCATCAATGACAGACTGGATTAAGAAAATGTGGCACGTATACACCATGGAATACTATGCAGCCAAAAAAAAGGATGAGTTCGTGTCCTTTGTAGGGACATGAATGCAACTGGAAACCATCATTCTCAGCAAACTATTGCAAGAACAGAAAACCAAATACTGCATGTTCTCACTCATAGGTGAGAACCGAACATTGAGAACACCTGGACACAGGAAGGGGAACATCACACACCGGGGCCTGTTGTGGGGTGGGGGGACAGGGAAGGGATAGCATTAGGAGATATACCTAATGTGAATGACGAGTTAATGGTTACGGCACACCAACATGGCACATGTATACATATGTAACAAACCTGCACGTTGTGCACATGTACCCTAGAACATAAAGTATAATATAAATAAATAAATAAATAGAAAATAAATTTCGGTTCTTCATAAATTACCCAGTCTGTGGTATTCTGTGACAGCAACACAAAATGAACTGAGGCAAGTCAGTTGCTGAAGTCAGACCTCCTTGTAATCAGTGTGGTCAGAACTTAGCCCAGGTCTCTCAGCCTCTGTGCTGTTTCCTTCCTGCAAGGCCTCTCTGCTGAGTGCTCACCCATCCTCTGTGCACACACACCTTCAGTGTCGGGGAACTCATTACCCCTCCCCAGGGCTGCCCACCTATCCCAACTTTGGACACATTTCTCCTTCTCAGGACATCCACCCATTGGCCCCCACATCTACCCTAGGAATCTTCACCCAGGACCTCTACAGACAGAGGGAGCAGCTACCCAAGGTAAGGCAACAACTACACAGAAGAGGAGAGTGGGATGAGGAAAGCCCCGGATGCAGCCCATCCTGGTGAAAGATAAGGAGGTTTATCCAGAGGGAGGGAAGCCAGTGGAGACATGGGGAGCAGGCCCCGTGGAAGACAAATGAGAACAAAGCCCAGAATGTGGGAAGGCAGCAGGGCCGGGCGGGGCTGGGCGAGCAGGACACATGGCACAGGCATGTGATTCTCCAGCAGTCAGAGCTAAGGCCCTAATGAGACTGGAATCCTAAGTGCTGTGCCTTGAATTTCTTGGCTTTTTTCCCTAGAAATTTATTCTGCAAATGTGCCTTGTGCCATCCATTCTCCCAGATGGCTTTTTAAGTGAAGCTGTTTGTTAAGTGGGAGAAGAACAGGGACAGGGTGGGAAGGGGAGGAACAGGTGGAGCCGCTGCAGCCCTGCGCCTCACCCCCAACCCTCGAAGGAGAGGAAGTAGGAACAGCAAGTGGGAGAGTGGGAGGGTGGGCAAGGGGAGCCCCCGTGGTCCCACAGAGTGTGGCCTCCCAGGGTCGGGACCCTGTGGCACAACTGAGTCCACATAACCGGGGTCCCAGTGACAGTCTCTTAACAGTGACTGGGCCCCAGTGTGAGCACTGGGTGAGCACTTTGGAGTCGCTGGCCCTGTACATCCTCCCACATTCCCATGGAGCAGGCACCATGGCCCTCATCAGTCCCCAGAGGAGAAACTCAGAGAGGTGCAGTCACTTGTCCAAGGTCACACAGCTGGTGAGAGGCTGACTGGGGATTGAAGCTCTGGCTCTTAATTAAGATGTCACTGCTGCTCAGGCTGTCAGCTGGAAGAACCTTCGTGATCAGCCCCCCTGAGGCACGCAGGCCCCAAGTCATCAATTTCTCCCTCTGTACAGTGGGCTGGTTGGTGCCCAGTTGTCCCCAAGCCTAACTCTGCATCAGAATCTCCTGGGGACTTCTCGGCAGTGCTGAGGCCTGGGCCCTGCCTCAGTATCTAGAATTTTTAAGCCCCACCCCATCCCAGGACATTTTCTCAACCCACTTGCACAGGGTCACACTGAAGGTTGGAGGGTCTAGAACCCACACCCTACTCCCTGGTGAATTCTCAAGGTGAGTGTTTGCAGAGCTGATTGCAGTAGAGGGATGAGGAGGTAGAACTGTCCATGCTGCACGTCTGCAGCTGTCCGGAGGGAGGATGGCGATGGATCCCATTTCTACCTCTGCATCTGGAGGTCTCTTTTGCCCCCTCCTTCCTCTGTGTAACCCCCACCCCACCCCCACTCCTCCCTCCAAGCCTGGCTTGGAGGGGCCGAGATGGATCAGCATGGTGCCTGGCCACAGCTGGCATGTCCATCACCCTGTGCCAGCCACCCCAGCCTGGGGTGCACAGCAGCAGCTCAGTCAATCATTATGGAAGGGAAGAAGACAGGGCCTGGGAGAGGCGTGGTGCCAGGACAGGGGTGGCACAGTAGAAATGACAAACAGGCTTCCCTGTGGCACTTTTCCAGGCTGGCATTATGTTTCCCCAACCAGCAAATGCAAGACACACACACACACACACACCCCTACCTTTGTTGCCTTTTCTTCCCTACGGACAAGGCGGATGTGTCAGCTTCCTCCTCAGTCTCCGAGTGAAGGGAGGGGAGACGCAGGGTTGACTTGACGATTAGGTGGTGGAGATGAGGTGTCTCACCTTGTACCTGGGGGTTTTGTGTTCTTGGCTCCTCCAAGAGGCCGCAGGCACCTCCCCTGATGTCTGTGAGCCCAGCGTCCTCATCTTAGCCAGGCATCCTCACTCCCCTCACAAAGCCTGAGCCCTTGCATGTCACAGAAAGCCCTGACACTGCCTTGCTAGGAGGCTCAGCGAACAGAAGTTTCACTTCGTGAACCCACAGGGACTCTGACCCGGACCTCTGAGGAGCAAAGGTCCTATCCCGTGAGGCTCCCAGTCCCCGGGGGGATGGGCCTCTGTCACGGTCCCCTGGTCCCTCTCACACTGGGGCCTCCCTGGCCAGGATTATGTACCTGAACAGGGGTCCAAGCACAGGAGCATGTTCTGGAACCCACCCCTGATATCCTGCAAAAAGCCAGGGAGGGCAGCAGACAGGAGAGAGAGTGAGGGCTTCCGTCAAACCCACTTCTCTGATATTAACCCTGATTCGGCCTCTGGTGGTGAGTGTGGACAGGCAGGTGATTTGGGGAAAACTGAACATAGGGGAGTGGATGAGAATCCAACATCCCCGTGGACATCTGCTGCCACCGTTGACAATGACAGTGATGATCATCGGTCCCCTGTGTGCCAGGCACGGTGCCAGCCCGACATTCTTTATCCCCTGGAATCCTCACAACCATCTCCTGAATAAGGTCCCTCCTCAGAGGAGGAGACCCAGACTCTGATAGAAGCCATCGCCTGCCTGTCCCCAGTCTGGGCCCCTGGTGGCTCTGGTGTCATCTGAAACCCCCAGCTTTTCCCACTGACACCACCTCATCTGTGAGATGTAAAATCTGCTCACGTTCTGAGGACAGCATGCAGTGGAGACAGTCCCTTTTAGAGGAAGTCTGCGGAGGCGAGTGTCAGAGACGATGGAGTACTGTGTCCTCCGAGACCAGTATTGTCAGAGGCGCCCATTACGGAACAAATGAGCTGCGTGCCGGCTCAGGATGCACGGAGGAAATCGCTACAAGGACAAGGGAGTGAAGGGAGAATCCATCAGCCTGGGGCAGGGTGGGGCTGCCCGCAGTCTCACAGCCTGGCTGGGAACCAGCTTATAGGGGTGATGGGTGAGGAGTGAGGGGTGTTCACAGGAGTTCTTCCTAAGACAGGAGCTGCTGGGATCAGAAGTTTCTCCTGGCTTAAATTTGTCCCATGAAATCCAATTCCAGAAATGTTTTATATGGTGGGTATCTGTGTCTGGGGCTATGCTAAATCCTCCATATATACCTATAATTATCTACTTTTCAGGGCAATGCTATGGAAACAGTCATTATTACTCTAATTTTCTAGAATGGGAAATTGAGGCACAGAGAGGTAAAGATGCCTAAGTTTACACAGTTGCCAGGCCCTGGAGCCAAGATTCACAGCCAGGCTGCCTGGCTTCAGTCTGGGTCCTTCACCACCTTGACACACCATGCCTGCCTGAAGCGCAGTGAAGAGAGACAAATCACTCTAAGTGAAGGAGAGCTTGAGCAAAAGATGGAAGCAAGAGAATTCTACAACCAACCTGTCTTTTTCAAAGAGCATCTGACAGTTCAGGCTTCAGCAAAGATTCCTGGAACACCTACTGTGTGTCAGGCAGTGTTCTGGGCACTGGATGGGCCCAGGGAGGGAGACCAGGCTACTGTGGGTACAGGGTACAGGGAGACCTGGAGGAGGAGAGAGCCATGCCTGCGGCACAGGGCAGTTGAGGCAGAGATGGGACCAGCTCCTCTGACTCCCTACTTGGGGCTGCTTCATCCCAGGTTGGCTCTTGTCCTTGTCAAGCAGCTTCCTGGAAGCCCCAGAACTTAATTTGCTTATCAAGTTGCTGGGAAATAGGAGCCACAGGTCAGGGCTCCATGTGCCAATGATACCATGAAATATCATCTGGGACCAATCAAATCAGTAAAACAAAAAAACAAATAAAACATTAATACATAATGCTAATGAATGTGTGGTGAAATAGACATTCTTATGCAGTGCTGTGGCAGGGAGTGTCAAGCAAATCATTCAGGAAAGTGATTAAGTAATAAAGACCATGAGGCTTCAACATATTTATATCCTTTGATGCACTGATTGCACTTTTAAGAATCTGTCTTGAAGAAGGGATCAGGGATTCAGGCAAAGATAATGCCCCAAGATGTTTATCAAAGTCTGATGATGTATAAGAATGAAATATTGTAGCCCCTAAGTATCTAAGCTGAAGGATGGTGATACCAATTTTAATGCATCCAAATGTTGGTCTAATATAAAATTATTAACATGATGCTTTTGAGAAATTTCTAAGGATTGGGAAAATGTTCCCAATATAATAATACATAAGGAAAAAGGCCAGGGGCGGTGCCTTACAGCTGTAATCCCAGCACTTTGGGTGGCCAAAGTGGGGAATTGCTTGAGCTCAGGAATTCAAGACCAGTGAAACACATGGTGAAACCTCATCGCTACAAAAAAATACAAAAACTTAGCTGGGTGTGCCAGCTACTCAGGTGGCTGAGGTGGGGGGATCACCTGAGCCCAGGAGGTCGAGGCTGCAGTGAGCTGTAATTGTGCCACTGCACTCCAGAGTGAGACCCTGTCTCTGATTTTTAAAAAAAAGGAGAAGAGGAGAAGAAACAACTGAATAAAAGCATGATCCCAATTACATAAAATTTGATATATACATAGTGAACGATTAGAGGGTGATGATGATAACAAAAAAATAATAATAATGAGGCTACTATTTACTGAGTATTTGCTATGTGCCTGGCACTGCACTAAGTGCTTTACATATATTAGTTCACTTAATATTCACAACAACCCCATGTAGAGATATTATTATCTCCATTTTACAGATGAGGAAAGAGAGGCACAGAGAGGTTAAGTGAAATGTCCCATGCCACAAAGCTAAGAGGCTGAGCCAGGATTTGAACTCAGGTCTGGCAAACTCCAAAATCTTTGCATTATCACAATAACTCACTCCATTTGCCAAGATGGGGAAACCAAGGCAACGTATGTGGTGCTGAAGGTTGGCAAAGCCAGAGCACCAAGGGTGTTGTGATCCATACTGAGACGTTACACTTCATCCGTGGCCCTGAACAGAAGACCCTGGCCGATATAGATTGGATCTGTCTCTCCTCCCACATTTCATGTTCAACTATAATCTCCAGTGTTGGAGGTGGGGCCTGGTGGGAGGTGATTGGATCGTGGGGATGGCATTCTCATGAATGGTTTAGCACCATCTGCTTCCTGCTGTCCTCAAGACAGTAAGTTCTCGGGGGATCTGGTCATTTAAAAGTGTGTGGTACCTCCTCCTTTGCTCTCTTGCTCCTGCTCTGGCCATGTGACGTGCCTGCTTCCCCTTCACCTTCCATCATGACTGTAACTTTCCTAAGGCTTCCCCAGAAGCCGAGCAGATGCCATCATCCTTCCTGGACAGCCTGTGGAACCTTGAGCCAATTATAAATTACTCGGACTCTGGTATTTCCTTATAGCAATGCAAGAACAGATTAACACATCAGCCATGCTCCTGAGGATCTCAGACCAGGACAATGACCGCTCACTGGGATGCACTGTGAGCCGGGGGAGGGGAGGAGCACGGGGGCTGCTTTCCAACCCCCACTTCCTACCCTGCACTTTGTGCCCCAGCAACACTAACTGGCTTGTCAATTCCTACACTCCTGATACGGTCTCTTCCCTCCACACCTTCGCTCATGCTGTGTCCACTGCCTAAAATGCCCTCTCCCCTGCCTTGCCTGGCTACCTGGCAAACTCCTCTGTATCCATCAGCATCCCAGGCAGAATGTCATCTCTCTGGGAAGCTGCCCTCTTGCTCCAAGGTGGAGTTAGCATCTCATGCAGTCCTTGGAATGGTCCTTGTCACCGGTGTTGCTATCATCTGTGTGTCTCCTCCTCCACTAGAACGTGGACACTGTGGGACAGGCACTGTGTCTTTTGCCAACAAGACCAGGCATGGTCTAGGAGGGGCCAGAGCATGGGCATTAAGGGTGGAAGCTCCAGAGTCCAGCTCCAGCATCACCACTTACTAAAGCATGATGTGGCAGGTGACTTTATCCTTCTGTATCTCATTTTCATCATGTTTCGAGTGGCGATCACACTGGCATCACCTCATAGGGTCTGCAAGGATGAAGGGAGTGAATACCTGCAGTGTTAGGTGGTGCCTGGTGTGTAGATGGCACTAAATAAGCATTCGCTCTTATCTCTGTCTTTGACTCTTCCTGCCTACACAGAGCCTGATGCGGAAGCTGTAAATGTTTTTTGAATGATTAAGTGACTGTCTCGGCCTGGCTTTAACCACCGTTAAAATTCCCCATCCCCAAGAGCTCCTTGCTCAGGGTCTGTGCCGTCTTTCCCAGCAAGCTGATCCGTGCCCTTTCCGCTGCCATCCTGCTCTGTGGTCCCGGAGGCCCTGTGCAGGCATCGATAGGCTCCCAGGCCCTCTGGCTTCAAGGTGGGTTTGACCATTGGGGCCACGAGCAGGAGATGAGAGAGCAGGTCTTCATCTCCCTGCACCTCCCCTGCTGTGTCTCCGGATTGGCTGCATTCCTCCCCAAAAGGCCACAGCCCTTCTCAGCAGAGCTCCACACATGCAGCTCTCTAGCTGTCTCTGACTTACCCTCCTCAGGCCTTGGCACTGAAGGACTCCCTATTCCTGTTAATCCGGGGGTCCTGCACCGTCCCTTGTGGTCAGTGCCTTTCAGAGCTCCCGCAGCCCTGCGTGAGGGAGGCCTGGCTCCTGCAGGGCCCTGCCCCACCCTGCACTGCCTGCTTCTCCCCTTCACAGCCCTGAGCTCTGACCTGCCTGCCCACTGATCTTACTTTAACATGGCCTCTGCCAGGAGAGCTGCCCCTCATCTCTCCAGCCACCCACACCCTCCCCGGTTCAATGTCCTCCTGGAACCTCCCCAAACTCACCTCCTCTGACCCCAGGGCCCTCTGGAGTCCCATGGCTGGAAGCATCTCTCATCTAGACCTGCACGGCCTTTCGTGTTTGAGTTGTTAACGTGAGGCAGAGCTGATGTACTGGGGGCCAAAAGCCCTGAGTTCAAATCCCACCTCCACTCCACACCAGCTAGGTGAGTGTGGCAAGTCATCTCGCCTCTCTGAGCTTTGAGTTTCTCACCAGTGAAGTAGGCAGGACCGTCAGGACCCTACGTGGCCAGTGGAGGCTGCGAGGCAGTGACAGATGCAAAGCACTCTGTGCACATTAAGAGGCTCAGTAAATGGCAGGGACCACACTGCTGTTGAAGTGACAATGATTATCGTACGTCCACCTCCTTCTTATGCCGCAAGCTCCTCAGGGCAGGGACCAGGCCTGATTCAATGCCATGCCCTCAGTGCCTAGCTCAGGGCATGGCAGCTGGTAGGGGCTCAAGAAAGATGCTCACCATGCAGCCAATTTATGCCACCAAACAAGTATTAATAAGGACTGTTTTAGATGCTAGGACTGCGGCAATAAGCAACACAGACACGACACAAATTCCTGACCCTGAGGATCTGGACAGCTCGAGGGACAGAGCCTGGAGTTGAGTTGCCCGCAGAGCCGTGAGAATCCGAGAACGTCAGGGCAGTGAAAGACTTGGGGGATGCAGCGGTGCTCTTGCTGTGCCACCCTCTAGCCCCTCAGGCCATGCCTGAGCTCACCTGCAGCTGCAGTGGGCAGTTCCCGAGAACCTCCCAGCTTCCTGCTGCAGGTGCCACGCTCTGGATGTCTCCAGCCCCACAGGAGCTTGCACAGCCCATGAACAGGGCCAAGTAGAGGTGCGGGGGGATTCCAGGTACACAGAGGTAGACCTTGACCATAAGAGGCAGGAGGCAGTCGGGGCATGCAGCACGTGGTTTCTACAAGGGGCCCCAGCAGGAGGGGGTCAGTTGCCCAAAGAAATATCAGCTCCCAATGCAGCCTTTCTGACCCTTCTCTCCCTCCAGCTCTTTCTCTCTCTACTCTCATCTGTATGCTTCCTGAGGTCACCTCCCAAATACACCACCAGCAACTCAAAACCTTGCTTCAGGGACTGTTTGGGGAGAGCCCACCTAAGACAGAGGCCCTCTAAGTCCAAATGCATCATTGTGCCACTGAGGCCAGGGACTCATTTGATTCGCACAGCAGGTTGAGCCAGAGCAGCCCCTCCCAAAGGGCAGAGTCTGCAAAGCCAGCCTGGGCTCTGCCTGCCCTTCCTTCAGCCACAAGCTGAGCATTTCAAAATTCTTTGGGTTTGCATTCAAAAGATGCAGAGAACAGATGACGCAATTAAGTTTATACAAACGTGTTCAGGAGTGAGTTTTCTGATCCACCCTGTATCCTTAAACAGAGCCTGTGTTTACTTCCGAATGAGGTGCCTTCTCAGCAGAGCCATCTGGGCTGCTGTGCAACTCTGTGCACCTTGACGAAGATGGTCACTTCCTCCTCATCTTGCCTCCCTTTGCAGGGAGTCTGGGTCATCTCACCCACACTAGGTCTTGGAATGATGTCTCAAGACTCCTTCAGGTCCCACCCCCTGGGTCGAGGAGCAGAGATGCGACCTCCTTTGTCCTAAAGGTTCCATGCAGGGCCAGGGAGGTGTGGTGGCCTCCCAGGGGACACAGTGAGGCTGGGGCGGAGGAGTCCGTCTCAGGCTCCTCCCACTTCCCATCTCACTGCTCTTCCCGTCCAGCTGCGCATTCAGGCCAGAAAAGTCTCTGAGCCTAAAGAGGGAATGGAGCTCCTCTCACCAAAAGGAGCAGCCTGGCATATTTTAGAGTGCACTCTGTGCTGGCTCCAAGCTTGGCCCTCAATTTACATCACCACATTCAACCTCACTACAGCTTTGCAGGGGGTATCACGTTCCAGTTTCATAGAAGAGGAAACCGAGGGTCAGAGAAGCGCAGTGGCCTCGCTGAGCCTGCACAGCAGGCAGGTTAGAGCCTCGGCATCCTCCAGCTTAAGGAGCAGGTGTTCTTCCCACCCTGTGTGTGCGGGAAGGATAAATGAGAGCAGAAAATTGGCCTTTCATCAAATAAATGGAAACATTCTTTTCAACGCTTCCCTGTGCCTGAGGAACATTTTAAACACTGCGCAGTCTCAGTCATTCATCTCACGCCCCAACCTTCCATCCTCTCAGCTACAACCACTGCCCAGGGACTCCCACACTGCGCCTGGACCACACCTGAGGCCTCCACGTGCAGCCCAGCCCTTATTCCAATAGCCCCTGAAAGGCACCTGCTTCTCTTCTCAAGAAAAACACCACAGGACCCTTACCTGCCCCTCCCCTGACCTGGCTTCTAGTCAGCGCTCAGTCCTCTCCCTCAACTCACCTCATGTCAGGCTCCCTCTGGCCATGCGGGGCCCTGAACTCAACACAACCAGGCTATATTAAGCACCTACTGTGTGCCCAGCATCTGTCCTCAAGTTCCCTACTCCTGGGGGGAGCATCCTCTCCTTATTCCTGATGTGTCCCCAAGTCTCAGGGTCTGACCAGCCCAGAAAGGTCAAACAAGGCTTCACTCTTCCTCAAAGGCACCATGCACACTCTTGCCTCAGGTCCTGCACACTCCTGCCTCAGGTCCTGCACACTCCTGCTCGGGTCCTGCACACTCCTGCCTCGGGTCCTGCACACTCCTGCCTCAGGGCCTATGCACTTGCTCTTCTCTCTGTCTGGAAGGCGTTTTGCTTTTTGTAATGGCTCACTCCTTTACTCACTCAGATCCTTGCTCAAAAGTCTCCTCTTTAGAAGAGTCCATGATGATGGGGGGGTCTGACCTGGCCTGGGGGGTCAAGGAGAGCTTTGGAGGAGGTGGTCATGGGATGTGATCAGAAGGCTGGAGGCCACTTAGCAGAGCAGGGTGGATAGGACTTGGGTGATGGTCAAAGGTCTGGGCAAGGTGATGATTAAATTCCCCCAAATGCTAAAATTCTGTGATTCTGACTTGAAATTGTATGATGTTAGGATTCTATTAAGTACCGTTCCGAGTTCCATAACTGCAGACCTGCAGGGCAGGTGTGTTCTCAGGGGCTGGGATTTGCATGTATGAGCCTTCACTCCTGGAAAAAGGGCTGCCAACACTTCCTTTGGCTGATAAGGTTTTCCCTCTTCCTGCCCACCTCCCTCAGTGCTTTGTGGCTTAGAGAATGTAAATTTATTCTGCATTTCCAGTATCACACTCTCATCTACATGTTCCAGTTTCCGGAATAAATATTAGGAGATGAATCTTTAGAGATTTTCCGTGCGTACAAAAGCTAACCCCTGCAGCAGGGGCACATCCAGACATGGATTTTAGCACAGGCACTATTCCTGCACTCACTACAAGGCGGGGCAGGTGATTGGGCCTCCGTGAGTCCAGAGGAGGGAGGAAACCCCTGTTTCCTGCTGGAGGGACTGAGGAGGGGCTTTGTGTGTAGAGCTGAGGGGCTGAGGCAGAGGGAGGGAAGGGAGAACACCCCTAGGAAATCTGGGCTGGCCACATACATGGGTGAGGTCGTTCTACTGAGCAGCTCGGGGTCTCTGTGTGAACCACTGTGTCTCGGCTCAGTCAGGGGAGGCTGGTGCTACAGGCACCTCCCCAGGAGGGTGGGAGGGAAAAGAGCAGCCCCACCAGGAGTCAGACACTGCTCTGAGAACTGGGTGGGCTCCAAAGTCAAACAGACAGGGATGGATCTTGGCTCCCCAACTCACCAATTCAGCCACAAGAACTTGAAGAAGCCACTTCACCTCCCTGGGACTCAGTTTCTTCAATGTGACCCATAGTCCTATCCACCCACCTGCCTAGTGGTTCCAAGGGTTGGAGGAAAACACCAGGCTTCAGGCATATCATGAGCATCGATCCCAGCAACGGCCCTCATGACACCTACTGGGAGCCGGGCACTGCTGGAAACACTGCACCTGCATGTTATCCCCACCCCAGCCCAGTGAGGCGGTGCTGCCGTTATCTCCACCCACGGATGAGGAAACTGAGGCACAGAGAGGTTAAATCAGTACCCTACTATCACATGGGTTTAGAACGGTGGAGGCTGGGCATGGTTGCTCACACCTGTAACTCTAGCACTTTGGGAGGCTAAGGTGAAAGGATAGCTTGAGGCCAGGAGTTCAAGACCAACCTGAACAATATAGCAAGACCCCCACCTCTCCAAAAAATAAAAAATTAGCCAGTCATAGTGGTGTGCATCTGTAGTCCCCGTATCTCAGGGGGCTGAGGTGGGAGGACCACTTGAGCGGGGAAGGTAGAGGCTGCCATGAGCTGTGATCGCACCCCTGCACTCCAGCCTGGGCAACAGAGTGAGACTCTGTCTCAAACCAGAAAAACGGAGGCAGGATTTGCAATCAAGTAGTTGACTCTAAAATAAGTGAACTTATATATTATATTTAAATTTTTCCAACAATTCCCAGCGGGGATTGCCCAGGTGTTGACACTTTCAGTACCGGCTCCCTCCATCCGGCCCTCATTCTCTTTTCTCTGATGCTCTAGCTGTTTCCAGGCAACAGTGACATTCAGTCCTGGCCTCCAGGTCTTTGTTCATGCTGTGCCTTCTCCCTGGAACACCCTTGCCCCTGCCTGTCCATCCAGGAAACTCCTACTCACACTTCAAGACCCAGGCCAGGCATCATGTTCTCCATGGGCAGCCCCCACCCCACCTGTCCCTGCACCTGGCACATCCTCCATCATAGCACTTAGCAGGGGTATTGGGCAGGGGAGAGGGGACATGATTCCATCCTCAGGACCTGCCTGCCCTCTCTGTTCACCCACCTCTTCCTTCCACCAACGTTCACTGAGTTTGGCTTCTGTCCACTGAGTTTGAATTCTGGGAAGGAAGACCAGTCGCATGAAATTAGCATTATTGCCCCCTTTTTAGATAATCTCCCACTCAGGTTTTGTAATTCCTGAGACCACAGGCCCTGCTACAAAGGAGCAGTCTGGGAACTCTGATCCCAGCAACCCGGGAACTCGGACCCTACTCTAGGCTGCCAAGGTCACCTTGGGGAGTTAATGGGGAAGCTCAGAGGCTATAAGAGTGCCCCCTCCCCTCATCTACATCAGCTCCTCCTTCCTGCAGCTGGGCATGCAGGAAACGTTCCTCGTGTGTCACACTATAACACCATTGCCATTCAATCAGCAGTCGCGTTAATTAAATATGAATTGATTGTAAGAGCAGTGCTTGAGATGTAGAAGTGATACACTCAGGCACCAGGTAATTAACTCAAAGCAACAGGCAATAAGCATGGAGCCGGGTTAATACAACAACCTGGCAGACATCATTTAGATTCTTTTTACCCCTTGACTTTGAGGCTCAGTAGTAGCTGCCAAGTTCTTATTGATTAGCAATCCATTGAAAATTTATAGCAAGTTGAAATTAATTGGCCACAGTGAGGGTGAGTTTGACCCAGGCCAAGTTTCTGTGACCTGGCTGAGGTGAGACTGGAATAGGAAAGTGATGTGAGGGAAGCACCACCATGCAGACACCCTTGGGAGGCATCAATCCTCAAATGGCTTTCATGGGGTCTCCATCCCTGCAGGTGGGAGGATGGCTCTGATCCACCAGCCCCAGGGGCAAATCTGACTTTAAACCTGCCACGGTCCCTGACTCTCCAGACATTAAAGGCTCTTCATGATGCACTTGGCCTCTCCCCATCCCCATCTTCCTCCATGCACCCACACTGTCTCTGCCTGGCCAGGGCTGGGCACACTCAAAGCAAACCACTTGTCTATTTGCAGAGCTGCTCATCCCCAGACTCTCCACCAGGCCCAGGGAAGAGGAGCCCCAGGGACTGGAACAAACACATTAGTCAAGTGAGTTGCTAAAGTCTCACAGGGCACAACTTTGGGTCATTTCTGGTGCCCTTTCTGCCATCCCCAGCGTGGATGGAGCCCAGATGGTGTCTGTCTCCTGGCTCCCATGATGTCTCACCTCCAGGACCAGGTACCTCTGAGACCACAAAGACAAAGGCCTATATACACAGCTATCACAAGTTACTCAGACACTGGAGTCAGCCTGGGAAGTCAGTTGGAACCTGTTAGGCCTAAAAACTGCACCTATCCTTTCTGTTCCCACATATAATCCTTCATTGTCCACATAGACATGGTCAGTACATTGCTGCAAACCCCACTGACACCAGGTGATGGCATGTCTGGATGCCACAGGCAGAAGCACCAGAATGCCATTGATAGGGTTCTGGCATGGAAGTCAGAACTTGGTGCCAGTCCCAGCTCCACCACAGGCCTTGGGCAAGCCCCTTCTTCTCTTTAGGTCTTGGCATTTTCGCAAGTGAACGAAAAGCATTTAACCAGATATCTCAGGTATTTAAAACTCTGTGAGTCTCTGAGGCAGTAATAGATAATAATAATAATAGTAGTAAATAATAGTGTTGTTGTTAATACTAACAGTACTATGGTGATGATGGTGATGAAGAAGGTGCTGATGGGAAAGATGATGATGATGGAGAAGATGAAGAGGATGGTGATGATGAACAGGATAATGACGATAATGATGGAGAGGAGGAGGAGGATGATGATGATGATGGAGAGAATGATGATAATGATGAAAAGGATGGGGATAATGGTGATGATAATGATGGAGAAGATGATGATGGAGAGGATGATGATGAAGGAGAGAATGATGATGAACATGATGATGATGGAGATAATGATGATGGAACGGATGATGATAGAGGTGATGATGGGGAGGAGGAGGATGATATTGATGGAAAAGATGATGATGATAATGAAGATAATGATTATGGGGAAGATTATGATGATGGAGAGGATGATGATGATGGAGAAGATGACGATGAAGAAGAAGATAATGATTATGGGGAAGATTATGATGAAGAGGATTATGATGATGGAGAGGATTATGATGGAGAAAATGATGATGATGGAAAGGATGATGATCATGATGGAGAAGAGGACAATGAAGAAGAAGATAATGATTATGGGGAAGGTTATGATGGAGAGGATTATGATCATGGAGAGAATGATGATGATGATGAAGATAATGATTATGGGGAAGATTATGATGATGGAGAGGATGATGATGATGGAGAGGATGATGATGAAGAAGAGGATAATGATTATGGGGAAGATTATGATGATGGAGAGGATTATGATGATGGAGAGAATGATGATAATGGAGAAGATAATGATTATAAAGGTTATGATGATGGAGAGGATTATGATGATGATGATGATGAAGAAGATAATGATTATAAAGATTACGATGATGGAGAGGATGATGATGGAGAAAATGATGATGATGGAGAGGATAATGACACCAAGTGATGGTGGAGCACATACCTTGCTTGGTGCTGCACAGGATGCCTCACACACACCATCTCTTACAGCACAATAATTTACCCAAAAGAAGTTTTCTTGGTTTTATCTTCCATATGAGAAAATTGAGGCACAGCAATATCAAGTGTCCTGGAAGTTCACACCATCTCAACCATGAAGGCAACAGAGCTCCAGAGGCCACATGCCTCCTTCATCCTGGGCTTGTAATTGTCCTGACACATTAAGAATCCCCAGCCCCTGAATCCTCCTCCTTTACTTAAGTTGGGCAGAAAGTGAAAAGCTCACCATCAGTTTTCCTGAAACTCATCTTTTGCTCTGCAATTTGTCCTTCTGGCTGCTCGAGGCCCATTTTTCTCTTGGCCTCAAATGGCTTTTATGCCATATCCATTCTCGTTTCTAAGATTTATCACATTTAGTTAAACATCCAAACTATGGATTCAGATGGGTAACTCCTGATCCTGGGAGGCTCCCTTGGTACCTTCCTACAACTGCAGTTTGATGTCTGGGGTGGCCAGAACTGCAACAGAATCTGAGTCCATGTAGGGTTGGGCAACAGGCAGGAAAACTACAGAGTCACTCCCTGGAAACCCCCAGCTCATAGGTGCTGAGGGCAGAAGAGGGCTGGGTGGACCCTGACTCCAGGCTGAGACAAGAGAGGTTCAGACACCAGCCCTGGTCACTCAGCTCAAAACCTCAGAGATGGGATGAGGAATCTGCTCCTCCAGCTCCATGACCAGCCCTGTCCCCCAGTAGGCACTGAGTGTTTGGGCAGGGGTCTGATAATGTCTATGTTCTCTCTGCCTGAGCCTAGCCTCATGCAGCCTCCTCTGACCTGCAGCCAGCATAGCCTCTGCTCCCAAGACTATGACCAGCACAGCAGGGTGCTTAGTAAATATCCATATTTTTACACTATATTCACCACATTGTACAATAGATCTCTTGAAATTATTCCCCTTATATAACTGAAATTTTACATCCTTTGACCAATATCTCACCAACCCACATATACATATTTTGTTTGTTTGTTACGGAGTTTCACTCTTCCACCCAGGCTGGAGCAAAGTGGCGCCATCTTGGCTCACTGCAACCTCCACCCCCCGGGTTCAAGTGATTTTCCTGACTCAGCCTCCAGAGTAGTTGGGATTGCAGGCGTGCACCACCATGCCTGGCCAATTTTGTATTTTTAGTAGAGACAGGGTTTCGCCATGTTGGCCAGGCTGGTGTCGAACTCCTGACCTCAGGTAATCCACCCACCTCGGCCTCCCAAAGTGCTAAGATTTTAAGAATAATTAAGAAAGAACAAGTCCTTCAATTAAAATGAAATTAATAGTAATTGTCCTTTCAAAGGTGAGCCCCTATACTCTAAAAAGGCAGCCCTGGATTTATAGCTGCCTGCTCTGGCATTTTCCCTTGGAGGTCTAAAATACATCTTCAGCTTTCTTGTTTAAAACAGAGCTATTTCCTCTCTTGAAATGACTCTTCTCCCACCTTACCCAGCCCAGGGCATGGCTTCACCCCACCCCACACTGACCACAAGCCTTGGAGTCCCCTTGATCACTCCTGTCCTCTGCCTTCTGCATCTGATCCATCCTACAGCTCTGAGATACTCCCTCCAAAATATATCCCACTCCAGATATGTCCGTTCATCTCTGCCCACCGCCCAGTCCAGGCCTCTCATCTGGCCTGCCCACAGCTACAGCCTCCCTGACATCCCCTGCCCCCACCCCTGCCTGGTTCACAGGTCGAATCATGTTGCTCCTCTGCTTAAAAGTCACCCATTGCCTCCGGCTAAACTTGGAATAAAACCCAAGCTCCTCACCCAGCCCTCGTGGCCATGGAATCTGGCCTCACCTGCCTTTCAATCATTTGGCCCTGCAGTTCTCTCTCCCAGGAGTTCCCTCCCCTGGCTCTTCTCATGCTGGTTGCTTCTCAGCCTCAGCTGTTAATTTCAACATTGTCTCCTCCGAATCATCTTCCCTGAGCACTGTGCTAAGGTCACCCTTCCCCTGCACTGGGGTGTCCCCTTCCCACCCTGGCTTCACCCTTGTCCTCTCTGCTCTGTGCTTCCGGGGAGCTGCCCTTATGGGCTACATCCAGGGGCTCCTCATCCTCTGGCTTCAAGGTGGGTTTGGTTAACAGGGAGGCACAGCAGGAGATCAGGAAAGGAGGACGAGAGGAAGGTTGGGGTGTTTATCCCCCCACAAGGTCCTGCCCTGGGAAGAGCTAGGGCTAGCTTTCCTCAGACTGCAGCTTTCAGCTCCTATTATCATGTGGTCCCTCCCCACCCAGCCCCCTGGCAGGGCTCCTCCACCCAGCTTTCTCCATCTCCAGGTTCCAGTCATTGCTCCTCCCCGCACCCTCGCAAACCCAAGGGTGGTAATGGAGCCCTCTGTTGCCTGATGCCAGGAAACAGCACCACCTCCAGGATCTCCTTATGCCCTGCCCATGCTTTCGTCTTCTTGGTCTCTTTTTTACACTCTCCAAAAATTGCCTGACTTGACTGTGCCATCTCATCTGTCCCCTGCCACATCCCCAGCTGACACACTGCCCACCCTCCTCACTTCCGTCTCCTCACCCTGTCCAATTCCCCCACGGAACTTCTCACTCCCCAGCATGATTGCTTGTGTACTATCTGCATCTCCCACCAGAACACAAGCTCCATCTGAGACGGGGATTCATTGCATCATATGTCAGCGGAATAGAGAAAACACATGCTCGCACCTCCTAACTCTGCTCAAACTCGCAAGGAAGCCCAGCCAATTCTGTGAAAGTTCATGGTGAAATCACATTGACTTTTAAATGCCTGCACACGGCATTTCCCAAACTGGGATCAGGCAACACTCATTTAGGAGGTGTTGGCAAGCAGTTGGCAACCTGATACCGACAGACCATATCCGCCGGGTTGTCCTCATTTCACCGAGCGCCTCTGATAATTTCATCTCCTGCTATCATGACCTCAAGTCTGTCCACTGGCCCCAGTCCAGACTGGGAAAGCCGTCGTGCCCCAGCCCCTCTGGAGCCCAGGGAGCTCCAGCATGAGGCCTTTGCTCCATGGGCTTCATTTCACTGCTGTCTCCACATCTCTCACCGCCACACGGGCCAAGGCAGAGCCAAGACTACATCAGCCACGGGTCAGGAGATCAAATCCTGGTCTCTGTTCTGTCGCCAACTTACTATGTGACTTTGAACAGGTTGAGTTCCCACTCTGTGCCTTGGTTTCCCCCAAATTTTCCTGCTGTTCCTGCTGCCTGGAATTCTCTTCCCAGTAAGCAGGTTGGATCATACATTCTCCTGGCACGTCCCTGCTCTGGTGGTGAGACATTGCTCAGATAGATTAAACTGGCATAGTTCCTGTTGATGGTCATCTTTCTCTAGAAGGTGAGAAAGGAGAAAAAACTGTCAGCTTGGCTATGACACATAACCACTATGATCAGACCGCAGAAGACACAAGCTCATGCTGGTCTCTGCTGGTCTGACTGCCAGGATGATTTAGTTCCCAGGGTAACTAAGCTCCTCCTTTCTGGATGAGATGAAGCCTTGAGACAATAAAAATGTGCCCCTCCTCCAACATGTGGGTGTTGGTTCAGCTAAGCCAGAGAGATGGGATGAGGCCCCTTCTTAATGACAGAGCCTTTTGGGAACTGGACCAGCAAGAAGGGGCTGAACCTGATCATGGGGAGGAGGTGTGGGAAAGGGGGAGCCAGCATCAGCCTCATGTTGCCACTGTGGTCATGGCGCAGCCTCCGCTGTCCTGAAAGCGCTCTGTGGAACGACTCACCTGACTCTCACAACAGTGCCCTGCGGAGCTCAGGGTCACCACCATCGCCATTTCCAGGTGAGAACAAGGCTTCAGGACTACATCACTTGCCCAAAGCCACAAAGCTTGTAAGTGGCTATAAAAAGATCATGACAGCACCAAGCCCCAGCCAAGAGCTTGTTCTGTGTTTGCTGATTGATGCACTGACACCCGGGTGGTCCTTACTGTTCCCTTTGCATCAAGCAACCAAGGACAAGGGCCCGGCCACCATGAGTCAGAGTCTAGGTGGGGCCACTGGCATCACACCTGTCGCCTGGCTCCCCTATGTCACCTGGCACCTCCTGCCACCTGGCCCAGATCATGAGGACCAGTGTTTCAGAGCTGGGGAGGGGGGAGGAGGAGTGTTTGGGGAAGGACTGTGTGTGCCATTGCCTCCCCGTTCATCAAGAATGCTGCTATGGGCCGGGCGCGGTGGCTCAAGCCTGTAATCCCAGCACTTTGGGAGGCCGAGACGGGCGGATCACGAGGTCAGGAGATCGAGACCATCCTGGCGAACATGGAGAAACCCCGTCTCTACTAAAAAATACAAAAAATTAGCCGGGCGAGGTGGCGGGTGCCTGTAGTCCCAGCTACTCGGGAGGCTGAGGCAGGAGAATGGCGTGAACCCGGGAGGCAGAGCTTGCAGTGAGCTGAGATCCGGCCACTGCACTCCAGCTCAGGAGACAGAGCGAGACTCCGTCTCAAAAAAAAAAAAAAAAAGAATGCTGCTATGAACTTCCTTTTCATTCCCTTTTTTGATGGGTCTGAGGTTCACATAGCCACAATCGTTCAACCCCGTGGCTGGGTCAGGGCACATGGGATAAGCTATTTTTCTTCGTCATGGGCCTGCCTGCAGCAGCAGAATTGGATTCTAGATGATGTACGGAAAAGATAAAGTCCAGGCGCGGTGGCTCACGCCGGTAACCTCAACACTTTGGGAGGCCGAGCTGGGTGGATCACTTGAGGTCAGGAGTTCAACCAACCTGGGCAACATGGCGAAACCCTGTCTGTACTAAAAAATACAAAAATTAGCTGGGTGTGGTGGTGGGCGCCTGTAATCCTAGCTACTTCGGTGGCTGAGGAGGAGAATTGCTGGAACCCGGGAAGCAGAGGTTGCAGTGAGCCGAGATCACCCCCACTGCACTCTAGCCTGGATGACAGGGTGAGAGGGGAGGGGAGGGGAGGGGAGGGGAGGGCAGGGGAGGGAAAAAAGGAAAGGAAAGGAAAGGAAAGGAAAGGAAAGGAAAGGAAAAAGGAAGAAAGCGGGAGGGAGGGAAGAAAGGAAAAGAAGGAAGGAAGGAGAGAAAGAAAGAAAGAAAGAAAGAAAGAAAGAAAGAAAGAAAGAAAGAAAGAAAGAAAGAAAGAAAGAAACAAAGAAACAAAGAAACAAAGAAACAAAGAAACAAAGAAAGAAAGAGAAAGAAAGAAAGAAAGAAAGAAAGAAAGAAAGAAAGAAAGAAAGAAAGAAAGAAAGAAAGAAAGAAAGAAAGGAAGGAAGAAAAGAAAGAAAAAGGAGAAGGCGTTGGATATGCAGAGGCACCACTGCCGCAGCACTGAAGACAAGAGGAGCAAGTCAAACCAGGAGATTTGCCTGGGTCAGCTCCTGGATCTCAAAGGAGGAGCCAGCATCCAGTTTCATGGGGCCTGAGCTGGGCTGAGTGCTCCCTCCAGGGCAGGGAGAGCATCTGGCCAAGGTCAGGGGTCAGTCGCTGGTTGTGGACAAGTGGGGCCGCCTCCAATGTCCGCCCCTCCAAGAGTTCCTGCCATGGAAGTCAGTCGGTTTCCCCAGTGAAAAATCAGGACACCATCAAGACAAGATCATGAGACACATGTGAGGAACAGATGCTCAGTGTTCCTCCCCCACATGCCCACATGAGCTAGCCCTGGGCTAATGCCGCTCTGCCCTAGACCAACCAGGCCTGGGGTGAGCCGCTGGTGTGAGGGGCATCAGGAATGGGGGCTGCTTATGCAGAGGGATTCTGAAGCCACATAGAAAGCTTACCTTGGGGGAAAATAGAAAAAGGAAGTTAACCCATCATCTTACAACGGAACCCCAAATTCTGCTAAAGAAGAAAGAGGAGGAGGAGGGAGAGAAGGAGGAGGAGGAAAGGGAGGAGGAGGAGAGAGACGAAGAGAAGGAAGGGAAGGAGGAAGAGGAGGAAACGGAGGAGGAAGAGGAAGAGAAACAGAAAGAGGAAGAGAGGGAAGAAGAAGAGGAGGAGGAAATGATCTGATGTGTGCCCTGTGAAGGTTTATGAAGTGCTTTCTCTTTGAAACCCCATTTGGCCCCCGCAGCCCCCGTCGAACCACGTGAGGCAGAATCCTAGGAGGAAACTGAGGCCCAGGGAGGTCCGCACAGTTAGTAGGAGGCACAGCTGGGACCAGAGCCCAGGACTCCGGACCCCCAGTTGAAGGTTTATTCTCATGAGGCCACAAAGAGTCACAAAACTCTTTCACAGCCATTCGCTAGCCCCGCCACAGAACAGAGGCCCATCTCCCTGAGTGGCAGAGGAGGCATTCCCAGGGAAGGGGAGGGGAGAGGGAACTCCTGGGTCTGTGTGTCTGTAAGCCCCCGCCCAGCTTCCACACATAGCATAGGCCCTGGCAGGGCAGTGAGGGTGCAGGAATGAGCCTTAAATGGGAGCCCATCAGGAGCCCCGGGCATAGCACCAGGCAGAGGCAGGAACTGAGAGGGGAGCAAGTGGACAGGAGCCACTGTGGCATCAGATTTAAGTGTGCCCATCAGTCCCAAACACGAGTAGAGACCTGCCAGAGCCAGCCACGTGTCCCCACCCAGCTCAAGATATTTCAGGCTCCAGCAGTGACAACTACTCTGTTTCTGTCAAGGTCCAGCTGTTTTAATGGAGACTTTAAATAATCCCTCGGCTGCCAGTAAATTTATGTCTTGGTGTTCCAGCCACAGCCAGGCTCTTGTTTCATGACTCATCCCTGGTCGGCTGGTTCAATGGGAACCCCCAGCTGGTGCAATGAAGGAAGGACCCGACCAGCCTTCTGCCCCTTGTCGGGCGTCAGGAAAGGATCTCACATGCCCACACTCTGGCTCTAAGTCTCCACATTTCAGAGTGACCAGCGACCAGCATTAGTAGTAATCCTGCCCGAGGCCCCTCAGCTGGAATCCTGCCCAAATCCAAAGAAAGGACTTTGATCCTGTCCCTCTGAAGCTGAGAAGGGAGAGAGATTCTGTGACATCCTGGAGGACATGGTGGAGCCCAGGGCCTGGAGACCACCATGCATCTGCAGGGCAGGGGTGGGACAAGTGGTCACAGGAGACCTGGTCACAGGAACCTGGAAAGTACAGGAATGGGGAAGTCAACCGTGTGGGCAGGGGTGACCATCAACCACAAAGCCAACCCAGAACAAAGGCCGAGCCCAGCTTAGGGTTGGGAGAGGGTCTCTGGGGGCAGATTCCCTGGGTTCAAGTGATACCTCTACCACCCACTAGCTGTGTGACCTTGAGGAAGTCACTTAACCTCTCTGTGCCTCAGCCTTCTTACATATAACATGGGAATAAAATGATAGTGTCTATTTCAGGGTCCATATGAGAGTTAAATAAGATAAAATACATAAAGTGCTGAAAGCAATAGCTGGCCATGGTGATCATTCATGAGGGCTGCTCTTGGTCAGGTTCCTCATGCTCACCCTCCCCCTGCCTGTCTGTTCTTCAAGGGGTGGTCATCCCTGATGCCACAGAAAAGCATCCAAACTGAAGGGCACCGGGCTGGTGGGGATTTAGACAAAGGGAGCCTGAACTGGGCCATCCTAGCCCAAAGGAATGATTCTCCAGGATGCCCTCCCAGCATCCGTAGGCTGGTCAGGCAGCTACTGCGGGAGGGCCTGGGATTTGCCCAGGGAGCAAGTTGCAGAGATCTGCCCAGGATCCCTGAAACCTGACCATGTGGGTGGCCTCTCCAGCCGTTTGTGACAACATTTCTCAACAAGCAACAGCCCCATGAGGTAGGCAGAGTGCTTCCAGGTCAGGCAAGTGAGGCTCAGTGAGAGGAAGGGACTGTTCTCTTCAGTGCATCGCTGGCAGTCAGATAAGAACCCAGGACTCCAAGGCATGCAGAAGGGGTAGGTGCTTAATGCCGGAAAGCTTGGTGACACCTTGGCCATTTGTGAGGTCTATTTTTGAAGCTGCTGAAAGGGCACCTCCTCTCCTACCTGCCATTTGCAGCCCAGCTCCCAGTGAACTTCTGAAAATGAGATGAGAGGAGAAAGGGACAAGGATTCCTACAACCCCAGTCACAGCAGCGCTTACAAATGCCTGCCCATTGTGAGCCCAGGCAGCCCTTCACACCGCCAAGGTCAGACAGCGTCTTTACAGCCTAAACATGGCCATGACACAGGCGTCCTGCCGGGGATAAATCCTGCCCACATTTCCCTGTCCTCAGGCACCTCTGGGCCCCAGTGGTGACAACTGCTCTGTTCCACCAAGGTCCAGCTATTTTAATGGGGACTTTAAATAACTCCCTCTGCTGCCGAGGAATTTGTGTCCTGCTGAGACATGTGCCATTGAATAGATGACCAAGAGAGGTTCAGGGTCTGGCTGCTGTCGGACAACAACCACAAAGCTCCCTCCCTGTCCGTCATCTTCCAGGAAGCCAGTTTCCAGTGACTCAGCAGATCCACCACAGAGTGCCAGGCAGTGTACAGGGTTCTGGGCTCAGAGAGAAAGATTGTTCATGTTCCTGTGTCCATGAGGAGGTCATGGTCAGATGGCGGAGGCAGACGCACCAGCGACACACACCACCCACCTGCAAAGCGCCAGATGAGAGGTCACATCAATGACCATTCCATGAGCACCTGCTGTCAACAGCTCTACTAAGTTAGTGCCTACTGTATGCCAGCCCGGGGCCAGGAGAGTCACAGGTGTTGTCATTAGCTCACAACAACCTTCCTTGTTGGAAGGTAATTTATTTTGAACAGCTTTATTGATGTATAATTTGCATACACTAAACTATGCATATTTAAAGTATAAAATTGCATATCTTTGACATGTACACACCCATGAAATCATCATAATCAAGATAATGAGTTCCCTCACACCCCTTAGCAATCTCTGTCTTTTGCTCCCTGTCTCCATTCCCAATAACTGATCTGCTGTGACTATAAATTAGTTTGTATTTTCAAGAGTTTTATATAAATGAAATATTTCAGTATGTCTGGCTTCTTTCACTCACAATAATTATTTTGAGAATCATTCCTGATACAGCACATGCCAGCAGTCCATCAACAGTCTATTCCCTTTTGTAGATGAGTAGTATCCCATTGTATGGAGATCCCACAATTATTTGTATCCATTGTTTGATGAACATGTGAACTGTGTCCAGGTTGTGGCTCTTACAAATAGAGCAGCTATGAACGAATGTTCATTCAGGTATAAGTCTTTGTGTGGACATATGCTGACATTTGTCCTGGGTAAATTCCTCAGAGTGGAATTACTATACCATCTGATAAGTGTATTTTCAACTTTTTAAGAAACTGCCAAACTGTTTTCCACAATAGTTGTATTATTTTATATCATCACCAATAGTGCCAGAGAGTTCCATTGCCTCCACATCCTTGCCAGCACATGATATGTTCAGTCTTCATAATTTTAGCCATTCTAATAGATATGTAGTAAGACATATTCTAATAGATATGTAGTAATATCTCACTTCTGCTTTCCTAATGACCAAAGGGTCAGAGCATCTTTTCATTTGTTTGTCACCTGTATATCTTCTTTGATAAAGTGTCTGTTCAGGTCTTTTGCTATTTTTTGTTGGATTTTTTACTGAGTTTTGAGAATTCTTTGTATAGTCTGGATAAAAGTCATTTACCAAATATATGCCTTGCAAATATTTTCCCCCAGGTTATGTCTTCTCTTTTCATTCTCCTTTCAGAGTCTTTTAAAGATCAGTGTTTTTTTATTATTATTATTATTTTGATGAAGTCCAACTTATCATTTTGTTCTTTTATAGATCACACATTTTGTGCCATATCGAAGCAATCTTGATCTAAACTAAGGCTGTACAATTTTTTCTATGTTGTCTTCGAGTTGTTTTGTAGTTTTAAATTTTACACTTAGATATATCATACATTTCTAGTCAATTTTTATATATGGTACAAGGTAGGGATCAAAGTTTCTTTTTTGTTATTGAATTTAATGCCTAAGTTACTGAATTTAATGCCTTCAAGTTGTTCATAATATTCCCTTAATTATACTTTTAACATCTATGAATACTATGACACTTTTAACGTCTATGAATCTCTCTCATTCCTGATGTTGATCATTTCTGTCTTCTTTCTGTTTTCCTAACCAGTCCAACTAGGCATTTATTAATTTTATTATCTCAAAAACCCAGCTCTTGGTTTCATTTATTTTCTCCATTGCTTTTTTGTTCTTATTTAATCGTTTTTAAATTTTAACCTGTTTGTGTCTTTATATTTGAAGTGCCCTGGTCTTGAAAAGCTGCTGATTTTGCCTGTCAGCATCTATCCTCCTTCTTCTGATTTTCTATCAGGACTTTCCCACCTCCCTCGGTCTTCGTCTATGTGGTTTGACCAAGGTTTAGCAACATACCCAGCTGTGGTGTGAGCATGTGAGTCAGTCCTGACCAATCAATGACTTCCATCCCCCTAGAAACAGTGTTAGGCTCAGAGATGGGCGCGTGGCCCAGATGGGTCCTCAGGTTAGCCCTTGACTTTTTTATGTAAGTGAGTAAGAGGCCACTGCTTTTCTTTGGGGCTGTTAAAGTGGCAAGGATGAGCATGAGTTGCTGGTGACCACCTAGGGAAGAGGCTGTCAGTGAAAGAAGCCAACACAGACGTATATAGCAAGAAAAGGTGGGGAAAGAGCGACACAGAGAGGAAGCATGCATGTGTCCTAGTCACACTGACTGTGAGACCCATGAAGACAGAGACCCTCTTTGTTTTACTCCCTGCTGTGTGCCCAGTGCCAGAACACTGCATGCACAAACCCGCTGCCTGACCCCTGAGCAAGGCAAGGCTAAAGCCAGCAGCCCCCAGACCTCCCAGTTCCATGAGCCAATCTGTTCCCCCTTCTGTTGCAGCCATTTTGGGTTGCATTTCTAACACCTACAGCTCAAAGGTCCTAATCCTGCTCTCTAGCCACCACTAGGGAAAGCACAGCGCCTGGTGCATATAAGAGCTAGGTAAACATTTGTGAAAAATGAAATAAATGAACCCCAAAACTCCTACCTCCCCAGGCCCCTCAGCACTCTTCCCCTTTCTCAGGAGCCCTCACGCTACAGATAGCCTAACTGGGACCTCAAAGTGGAGACCGACAAATGATGAGCAAACACCTGCTTCCCCATAGCAGCCACACCTGCTCCTTGGGCCCTTGGAAGAGGATGGCTGGGCTCAAGGAAGCGGTCAGTATTTCTGTGTGGGAGCAGCACCATGGGGAGAAATTAGCTTAAGGCTGTTGGTCTGGGACTAGACATGACTCTCTTGGGCCAGAGAATACTGCAATAAAAGGATAATCACATTAACTCTATGCATGTCCCCAACACTTTACAATGTACAGATGATGAGTCCAACAGAGAAGACGAGCTCACCAGGCCTGCACTGAAATCCCATCTGAAATCTGCCACTGAGCAGCCATGACCTGGGGCACTATCCCCATGTTACAGAGGAAATAAAGGATACTCAAGGTGATGTGACCTTCCCAAGATGACTCGTGATTTAGAAGAATGGACTCTCTGACTTCCAGGCCAGTGCTCCATTCACTGCATCCTGGGCTTTCGGGGGAGCAGAGGTCACATCCTGCCAGGGAGCCAGCTTCCTGAACATGTGTCATCAGATGGGTCCCAGGATGCCCAGAAGGGTGGGCACTCTGCCAAGGACACCGAGGGCAGGTGTCCCAGGAGGGGAGCTGAGCCAGAACATCATCCCTCACATTCCCACTGACCACTGCGCTTTAACAAAATCATACTTTCATTTCCATCACCATAGAATGCATGCACGCACACATGAATGAATAAACTCAAATACATCATTTTTACCTGGAGGAAATGGAGTGCCTGAGAAGTCAAGTGATTTGCCCAAGGTCACACAGCCTGGGATGGCAGAGAAGGCCCAACTCAAGCCTCTGCCACTAAGGTCCATGCTCCTCCCCACCCCCTTACTGCCCCACAGAGCCAGGGGACAGAGTTAGGAAAGGAAGAGGCCAGAGTGGGCTGGACGCATCAGGGAGGGCTTCCTGGAGGAGGGGGAGCCCAATCTGGGTCCTGAAGGACACTCTGGAGGGTAAGAGCATGCAGGGAGGGAGGCAGAGCCCACAGTTTGCTGCTCCCAAATCTTTAGGACTCTGCATTTCTCCACGAGAAGGATCAAGGTCTTCCTGGGGCTCCCCAACACTCTCTCCCCAGAACAGGTGGAGCTGCATCCGAGCAGGAAGGGAGGCAGCTCCCAGGTAGGAGTGGTGGGCTGGGTAGAGCAGGAGCTGCTGGGAACTTCCTGTTCACTTGGTTTCCAGACCAGGTGCGCCTGAATGAGAGCAGCGCCCTTGCCCATCTGCTGTGAGGCGGACCATGGTCTCACAAGTGCTTCTGATGAGGCCGTTAGACCACATTCCATCAGCCAGTCAGCCCCATCAGCCACACAGACAATCGCTGCAAAACATCGCATCAGCTGAGAGCTGCACAGCCAAAAGGCCCTGTGATTTCCCTTGCAAATTCCCCCATGCCAGCAGCGTCCTTCAGAGGTAAGAATCCCCCCATTATGTCCTCATTTGGGAACATTAGACCCTTTCTCTCTCTTGCTCTGCCCCTGGAGCCCATTTCTCCGTGATGAGCCTGCAAAAGCAAAACAACATCATCTGGACATGAAAATACACATCAGCTCAGCTGCCCAGGTGTATTCTTGACATGTGGGTGGGGCCCCCTAAGCTGGGGCTAGTTGGGCAGCCTGATGCCTGTGTGGGTGGAAGGCTCATTGATTCTCTGCACAGATCAGCTTTCCAGAGGTAGGCCCAGGAAGCTGAGCCAGCGATTCTTTAAAATCTCAAATCTCCTTTCCATCCTGCGCACCCTCCCTCTCTTCGACAGAAGTTTATTGATGCCTACTAGATGCAGACCCTGAGGTGGGCACTGGACTGTGGGGATGGTGGGGATGGTGGAGGCAGATTCCAGCCCTTGGGGGAAGCCCGTCTTGAGAGAGAAGCGCATGAATCAGAGAAAACCCTGCAGTGACAGCATCCATTTATTTATTGACACTTTTGTTGAGCACCTACAATAGGACAGCCACTGTGTTCGGGAAGTTAAGCAAAACCACCCTGGCCCCTGCCCCACGAGGCTCACAGTCTAGAGGGAGAGACAGACACTAGTCAATAAGTCACACAAAGAAGTGTGAGCTTACACATGCAGTGAAGAAGTGGGGAGACTTGAGAGAGACCAAGGAAGACTTCCCCGAGGACTGGAATGGCTGAACTGGGATCTGAAGGGAAAATAGGAGTTGGCACGTGAGTGTGGGGAAAGGAGAGGGTTTCAGCCAGGGAACAGCATGTGCAGAGGCCCTGTCATGATGGCCAGCTGTCAGCAACCATGAAGAACTCCAAGGCCTGTGTGGTTGGGGGGGCAGGGGGTCAGTAGGGGCTGTGAAACAAGGTTGGGGTGGAGAAGTGAGGGCCAGACATCTAAGGGGCCTCAGATGCTACCTTAGGGGTTTGGGTCTTTGTCTCAAGAATAGCAACATCCCATTCAAGTGTTTTCAGTGGAGCCAAAGGGCAGGGAGGGGATTGATAGGACAATAGTTGTGTTTCCAGAAAAATCCTGAGGTCACGATGAGATGAATTGTGATGGAGGAAAGTGTGGGGACAGTGAAGTCTGAAGGAAGGAGTGATCTGCCTGGCTTAGAGGGAGATACATGCCTTCCAGAGGAGGAGATGGGAACAATGAGGATCCACATCTGTGTGGTCTTCACTCAGCCATTCGACTCCTACATGCAGCGGACCTCCTGCCATGCTCCAGGCCTTATGCTCAGTGCACGAGGTACGATCAAGAGGAGATCAGAGGTCTCTCTTGTCTGGTGCAAAGAAAAGACAGGTCTCAGGTCTCAGCCAGGAATGTTTCCACATAAGCATCAAAGCTCCTTCCTGCCAGTCAAAGGAGTCTGAGGAAAGGACATGAGCGGCATTGTGGGTGTGAGGTGGGGCCAGGCCTTACAGTCTCATGTTCCTCCCACTCATATGATCATTGCCGACACATGGTCCCTCTTGGCCACCCACAAGGGGTGCCCTTTCAGCTGGCCCCTAAGTCCTCCTATTCTGAGTCCCATGTTTGCACACTGGGAGCAGGAAGCTGAGTAGGCTTGGCTCCGGTGGTAGCAGCTGTAGAAGGAGGCTCCTGGCTCAGCAAAGCTGACATCCTTGTCCCCATCCTGAAATTCAAAGAGGGGAAGGCACTTTCCCAAGGTCACACAGCTACAAAGCAGCAGCATCCCCGTGCCAGGCTGGTGAAGACGTGAGGAGGAGTCATTGTGCACAGAGGGCATTTCCCACCCAGACCCTCATCCGATGACAAAGACAAGTGCCACCAGACAGCCGGGAAGCCTGGTGGTTGATAACTACAGCAAATGCTATTGCAGACTTACTATGGGTCTGGTCCTTCTTGTCTGCTAGTTTATTTCCTCTTCACAAGAACCCCATAGAGATGGATCAGCCAAAATGATGCCAGGCAACTACTACAAAATGCAATGCTTTCAACTGTTAAAGCAAACTAAGTAGGGCCTGAGAAGTACTCTATATGTCTGTCTGTATTTGAGTCCTTGTGGACAAACTGCAAACTTCCTTAATAGGGAGACAAAATTGAAAACCTAACTTAGGAGTATGCTCCTGTAACAACAGTTGAGTCTTGGCCAATCCCAGAAGCCATACTTCAGCCATTCATACACTGCTGAGTATACAAACTGTGTTCAAACAGGGCACACACTGAGCTGTAACCAATCCAGTTGTTTCTGTTACCTCACTTCCGATTTCTGTACATCACTTGCCTTTTTTTGTCTATAAATTTGTTCTGACCACAAGGCATCCCCGGAGTCTCTCTGAATCTGCTGTGATTCTTTTGGACACCCAATTCCTGAATCATTCATTGTTCAATTAAACTCCTTTAAATTTAATTCAGCTGAAGTTTTTCTTTTAACACAACCAATAGCATTTACTGAGCTTACAAGTCTGCAGGTCAGCTGCACAACCTTCTGATTTGGGCTGGGCTTGCTCATGCAACTGTGGTCAGCCCAGGGGTCAGCTGTGGGTTAGCTGTGCTGGTGATGGCAGAGACAGAGGGACAGCGTCAGCTCAGCTCCGCAGAGTCTTTCAGCCTCCAGCAGGTTGGCCCAGGCTTGTTCTGGAGGTCACAGGGATTCAAGAGAGTCCGTGAAAATGTTTAAGGCCTCCGGAGGCCTAGGCTCCTGCTTCCACCCCATTCTATTGTCCAGAATAAATCACAAGGCCACATTCAAGAGGCAGGGACAGAGATTCCACTTCTTAATAGGAAGTGAGCTGAAGACTCACATTGCGATAGATGTGAACTCAGGGAGGCATGGGGACTCAAAGTTCTTTAGCAAGCACCTACCACAAGGTAGGTATTTTTATAACATCTCACTGAGGCCTAGAGAGGTTCAGTGACTTGCTCAAAGTCACACAGCTACCAAGGGGCCATGGTGAGGTTTGAGCTCAGGGCTGTGCCCTTTTCTGCTGCCTCTTAAAAGCTGTGGGCAAACCAAGGACAGAGAAGCCCAGGGCCTTGGGCTTCCGGGATGGAGCATATCTACTACGCACCAGACCTTATGCTGGATGTAAGGGGTACAGTGAAGACTAAGAATGGCTGAGTCACTGTCCTTGTAGAGAGCTATATTCCAATGGGGCAGAGAGACCATGCAATTCCCTGGTGGGCACCAGGCCCAGCTCTGCTGCCAAGTGGAGGGTCTGGATTAGATTCAGCTATTCATTCATTCACCCATCCGTTCAATCAGTATGACCTTGGAAATGCATCCCTTTGACATGCCCTGCCCTGGCATTTTCTGTTCAGCTCAGCAGTCTTCTGTTCTAGGAAGCCCCCCGATCCTTAGGGCCAGTTGCTCTAGACATTTTGCTTTCATAGGCCCGTGGGAGCGTCCTTGGATTGTTAATTTCTGCATTGTCCCCTCACCCACCTCCACCCTCAGGGTCCCATGAGGGAGCCAGACCCTCAAGAACAGGCAGGCATCATATCTTTATCTCCATCTTCTGTCACCTTCCCTGGGCAGGAAGCTCTAGGACGCTCCCTGGGCCTAGGACATTGAGGACTCATAGCAGAAGCTCACGAGTGGTGGATAGAAGGAAAAAGGAAGGGGGGTGGGTTGGGGACTAAGTGGCCTTACTTCAGATGCAAATTAGAACTGGAGGCAGAGAAGAAAATTGGCGATTAATAGGTTGTGGGAGTGAGGACATCAGAAAAGGTTCAATATTAAATATGGTCACACGGTGACCTATGACATTTTACTTAATCAGAAGCAAATTACTCTGCACCCTGGAGCTTTTTAGTGCAGAACATTTCTTACATGGCCCTTTCATGCTCAGCTGGACACACTCCAGATAGCAGAAGGCAGGGAGAATCCCAGCATCTCAGCCCGGGGACCAGCAGAGGCTCCCTGTGAGCTGCTGTGAGCATCCTCTGCTCCTCACCAGCCGTGGGAACAAGGAACACAGAAGGAGACGCTCAGCCTCTCCCACCTGGAAACGCTCTCCCTCCCCTATCAGGGCCACCTCTGAGAATTCAGGTCAGGCCCCACCCTCTTCCAGGAAACCTCCTGGACGGCCCCACTTGCTGGGTAGGGGCTCCCAGTGCCCACTGTGAACGTTGACTGCCCAGTGTGGAGTCAGACGGGCTGGGTCCTGTGTTCTGGTCCCTCATCCCTCAGAGGGTGTTGCTGGCCATTGGGCATCACCTGGAGACTTCTCAGAAATGCAGAATGCCAGGCCCCACCCCAGACCAGAATCTGAATCTGCACCTTAATGAGTTTCCCAGGTGATCCATGACCCTGTCCTTGGCCACATCCCTGATGACTGGCACCCCAGGCCCCTGGAGTTCAGGGAATTCACTCTTTTCTCAGAGTTTGCCACAGAGACTGACTCGTTCATCACAGCGGTGAAGAGTCCTGTGCTTTCCGCTCAGACTGGGTGAGGATCCTGGGTTTGCCGTCTCTAGCCTGTGACCTTGGCAAAGGTCCCTTCTGACCTGTTTTCTGTACCCTGCGCTTTCTAAATATTCTCTTGCCTCCAGACCTCTGCAGTATTGCTCCCTCTGCCCGGAACTCCCTTTCTACTTTCCTCACCTGGCTAATGCCTATGCCTCCTCAATCTCAGTCCCGCACTCCCTGGGGAAACCCCTGCAATCCCCCAGCCTGGGTTTGGTCCCCGCCTCATGTGTGCCCCTCTGGTCATAAAGGGCTCCTCCCCCTTTAGCCTGTAACTGCAGGTTCTGACTGCATCGGGGTCACTGCTGCATTCCTATGCCTAGTACAGAGTCCAGGGCACAGAGATGCCCAGCAGAGGGTGAACAGGCGCAGGGGAGAGTGAGTGACCCCTCTGCAGCACAGTCTGTCTCCTCCCTCACAGAGTGGCTGTGATGATGCTCAGAGGGATTCCAGGTAAAGGGTTCTGAACACAGAAGGCTCTCAACAGGTATTGCTTCCACCCCTACTTCTCCAGCAGGAGGAAATGATGGGAAATAAATCAACTCCGGCTTGAGTGAACTGTGCCCGGCTGCAGAGCCTGAAGGTGGTACAAGTTGGTCTGTATGGGATCAGTGGGACCTCAAGTAAATAGTATCTGGGGCTATCCTGCAGCCTGAACACCAGGAGCCTGAGGAGGTGGGGAATGGAGCTGCCTCTCTCTGCAGAGACACCTCCAGGGAGCTATGAAAACTCACTTGTCAGGCACTGTGCACTTGTCAACAAGCAGCAGTAGACGCGTTTATAACATTTTTGCCTCAGACTCTCAATATTTATCTCAATAAACATAAGTCTGGTGTTTTTTTTTCTTTCCCCATCCCCCTGCTATACAATGCTTAGAGAGTCAACAGTGCATGATGAAGGGCTGATATGCAGGGAAAACTCATTTTTAGAGGATTCATTTTTAGGGAATTCCACCGAATTCCATCAGCCGCACTCCCCTTCCAGCAGAGCCCAGCAGATCAGGAGGCAAGCTGGGGTGGGAGAGATGAAAGAAGGGAGGTGGGGGCAGCTCTGGCAAGGGGCTGCCCACTGGGTGGGCTTGTTAGGGTCTCAGAGCTGTGGCAGGGCCAAAGGGAAGGGCCCAGACAGACTGTGACCCCCTTTAGATCTCATTCTGGGACCCTGGAATTCCGTGCCCAAGTGACCCTGAGCTGCCTCCAGGAGCCTGCCTGTCCGTCTTACCAGGGTCTAGGTAGCAAAGGTGACCTGGGGGTAAACACTGTCCCCAGAGCCCACACCCCAGACCCAAGTGCAGCTGAAGGTCCACACCCAGCCAGACTGCTCACAGCCTGCCTTCTCCACGTCCATCTGGAGCCTCTGGCCTGTGCTGAGGGAGTGGTTATATGTGGGGTAGTTTTTGGAGCTGCCAGGTGGGGTTGGGGCTGGGCTCAGGAGCCAGAGGTCCTAGCTGAAGGTCCTCACATAGGCAGCAGCATGCCCTGTAAAAGCTGTCATTTTCCAGGTGGGCCCTGAGGACAGGAAAAGGTCAGGGATATGTGGTCCTGTTTGTGTGCTAGAAGTCCTCTTGTGCAAGCATGGAACCAAGATGGCTGCTGTGGTGGTGCTGGTGGTGCTGGTGGTGCTGGTGGTGCTGGTGGTAGTGGCGGCGGCGGTGGCTGGTTTCATCAGAACCACAGCTAGACTGGGTTCCTCAGGGCGTCTGCACACAAAGGGAGCTCCAAGGAGTTGTGTTAGTGTCTCTATAGCTCCCCTTGAATCCTGTTTAGCCTCTTCTCTGGAGACCTGACTCAGGCCCCATCTGAGCCTTCGCAGCCCCTGTTACCCTTCAGTTGGGACCAAAGGGGTTCCTGTACCCAGTTATGTGGTTGCTTGGCCTAAGGCTCCCCTGGGCCTTCAAGAAGCAAGGCTGATTTTTTGTTGTTACAACAGGCCCAGCTGTGGGCCCCATTAAGTCAATGTAAATACATAAGAAAAGGGGGCATCAGTTACAGGGACATTGGGGTTAAGGGGGTCTAAAGGGGACATGGGCCACAATTCTGGCCCCTCCTGAGCCTCAGTCCTGCATCTCTAAAGCAGGAGCTGCAACAGTGATGGTCTAAGGTTGGGTGAGTGTTAAATGAGACCAGGGGAAAGTGCCCAGAGCAGAGGTGACCCTGGTCACAACTGCTGACCTCTATGACCTTGGGCAGGTTGTCTCATTCCTCTGAGCTGCAGTTTCCTCATCCATAAAATGGGGAGAATGCCACAATTTTCCCTATAAATTCACTGAAAGGATGAAAAGAGCTCATCACATCCCCTGATTCCCGCATCATGCACCTCGGCCCCACCCAAGGACACTGAAGTCCCACACATCTTTCTTTCTTAGGCCCCTATATTCGTCGGTTTTCACTCTGCTAATAAAGACATACCCAAGACTGGGTAATTTATACAGGAAGAAGGTTTAATAGATTCACAGTTCCACATGGCTGGGGAGGCTGTGCAATCATGGCAGAAGGCAAGGAGGAGCAAGTCATGTCTTACATGGATGGCAGCAGGCAAAGAGAGAGCTTGTGCAGGGAAACTCCCCCTTAGAAAACCGTCAGATCTCATGAGACTTACCATCATTAGAACAGCACAGGAAAGACCTACTCCCATGATTCAGTTACCTCCCACCAGGTCCCTCCCACAACATGTGGAAATTCAAGATGAGATTTGGGTGGAGACACAGCCAAACCATTTCAGCCCCCAAAAGAGGCTGCCCTCAGGCTTACCATAATTGGGAGCCCCAGGCTTTGAGGCTGGGCTGGGGGGAAAACAAAGGATCTTGATTCTTACCTAGAGCAGACAAAAGGGCCCCAGTTACAGGGAGTGGCTCATAGCTTTATTGACTTCTCATAAAGCCAAACAGCCTGTGAAAGTCATTGCTAATTTCATCTCTAATTTCTTTGCCAGCATTTTAAGTGCAGTCATTACCCAAAAGTTCCAGGTCCTTAGAGAAACAACCACCAATATGGCTACTACCTCTGTGCCTGCAGAACTTTGTTCTACCCTGGAGCTCCACATATGTTGCAGATGTTTATTTTAAAACCAAGGGGTCTCAGCTGTGTGAGGGAGAGGAGACTATGCCACCATGGGACAGCTAGGTGAGCCTGTGCAGGCTATGGCCAGGGTCAGGGATCCAGTTAGGCCCAGGGATGGCCTGGCAGGAGCATTCGTCACAGGGTGAGAATCATGGGCAAACTCCCCAGCCAGCCATGCAGGTCTGAGTCTACTGATGTGAGCCAGAGTCCCCAAGGTCTGGAGAGAGAACAAGTGCAAACCCACAATGCTGGCTCACAATTAGTAGCCAGCATTTCCTGAGCACTTATGATGGGCCAGGCAGTACCTTAAGGTTTTTATATTTATGTGTTTATTTCATCCCCTCTACATCCCAGGAAGTATAGATTCTATGATTCTATTATTGTCCATAATTCACAGATGAGGAAACTGAAGTAAGAAGAGTGAAGTGACCCATTCAATGGCCTGAGTCTTGGAGCTATGGCAAGGGTTGGGGAAGGGAGGTGACAAATGTTTAGGGTAGAACTGCCCTTAAGCCAGGTCACCAGAGTCTCCTGTGCTTTGGAGGGCCGCATCTGGGCTGTTCCCCACCAGGCTCTGCCCCATGGGGTGAAGATTCTGCAAGGCCAAAGGGAAGGGCCCAGACAGACTGTATCCCCCTTTACATATCATTCTGGGTCCCTGAAATCCTCTGCCCAAGTGACCCTGAGCTGCCTCCAGGAGACTTCCTGTCTGTCTTGCCCAGGTCTGGGTTGCAAAGGCGATCTGAGGGTAAACACTGTCCCCAGAGCCCTCAACCCCAGGCACTGGTAATAGGTGGCAGAACTGAGACTTGAACTCTGGGCATCTGGCTTCAGACGTGCACTAAGGCACTGTTATAAAGTCCAGATTTCCCAACCCAGTACAGAAAACATTAAAAAATCAGGCATCTTTTAATATGTATTGATGAGCTTTTGCTGCATAATAAATCACCCCATCATGAATTGGCTTAAAGCAGCAAAGGAAACAGGAGTGACATGGCCATGGTGGCAGGGACAGAGGCTATGGATGGGCTCAACAACATGGACCTCCCCTTATCAAGGCTGCTACTGCTATTGCTATCACTGAGAGCTTAACCTGCCAATAGCAGAGACAAACAGAGTCCCCTAGACGGCACACCCAAGCTCAGGAGACAGGGAGTGGAAGTGGGCATAACTTGTGACAGGATTACACCTCATAACCCACCCACAGAGTCTTTGCTTCCCGTTCTGGCAACATTGAGCTCTTCTAGCTTAGTTTTCTGAGTTTAGTCCTCAGGTGAGAAACACAAGGAACACAACCATGATGCTACTGAATGAGAAGATGAGACAGCCACCTGGCCACATGGGGCTCCCATGCCACCAAACCAGCCAGCGAAGAAAAGTTTACTGTGCTACCTGGAGTGATTTATTCCAATTACCATGGAGAACTTCGCTTGCCGCTGCGTAACAGAAGCAAGAAGGACTATGTGTACAACCCAGAGGAGTTCTCTGGCACACCTCTTAGCACTCCCATGCCCCAAAGTAAAGGTTAATGGAAAATTACAGCAACCAAACAAGGCAGAATAAAGGAGGACTCAGGCCTTTCAGAAATTAAGGTTTGGACCACACTACCCAGGTAAAGAACCCCAACCACCCGCAATTCGAACTGACAATGGAAATATGGAATAACTCGCGGAAGAAGGAAGCTGTGGATATCTACGATGGCCTTGTGACCAATTACGGAATCAAGAACCACAATAGCTTTGCATGTTGTCTCCTTGTTTGTTTATGCATGTGTTTCTCTGAATATACTAAGCATTTTCTTCTAGTTACTCCTCTTCCCGTTTTTATTTTGTATAAAAGTTGTTGGAGATTAATCTTTGGGTCACAGACCATTCCATGGAAACCATCACCAAATTTCAGCAGCAATTAATATAGCCATTGATTAATCAGTGATTATTAGGACTATACATCTTCCCACTGTGGGAAAAGGTGAGAATTTCTTCACTTCCAGGAAGGAAGTCAGATGGACTTAGAGCAGTTTGTTGTAGCACCAGTGTTCAAATGTGTGTAGAATCATGTGGAAGCTGAGTAGCCACAGGGGTGCACAGTGCAGTTATGAACTTATTGCCTCTGACCTTGAAATTCACCCTTCAGGACCTGCTCTGCAAGCATGGACTGAACTCTTTAAGTCCAGTAATGGATTTATTCTTTACAGTGATCACATTGTTATGGTTTGTCATTAGAGATCTCTGGAAAGACACTGCAGGAGGCAGAGCAAAGGCCCAGAGCACATGGCCACTCAGCAACCTTACAGCCCCAGCCCACATCTGGTGGCCCCTGACTGTGAGCTGGCCTCATGATCCAGCATGATCCAGTCCTCATGATCACAGCACAGTAACAACAATGTCTATATACTAGCTTCATCTTACCTGAACTCTGGAGCATTTTTCCTGCTTGCCCCACAACTTCAGTAAGCAACCTAGCGAATTTCTCTGCCATCCAGCAGGCGGCAAGTACACATTCTCCAATGTGGTCTGAAGTCCATCTTTGAAAGAAAAGCCCCCCTTCCAAGGGTGTCCTTCCTTGGATACTCCCCCTTAGCCTTAGGGAATTCTTCAGAGCTCTCTTTTCAACTTTACTAAAATTATTTATTAGAGTAAATAATTTTAAATTCAACTTCCTCTGTTTAAATTACTATGTGGTTTGTCTCCTGATTGCACCCATTCTGATACAGGTTCCTCCTTCACAGTGCTACAATGAGGAATGAATGGTATAATTTGTATATAGCAAAAGGCTCATGCACATTACTTAGAAAGAATTTGAAATTCCTATCTTGAACTAGAAAACCTATTTTTTTATGTTGCAGGGTATCCAGTGAGTTGGAGCTTGTCTTGGTTTTTATTGTTGTTGTTTTTGGTTTTGGTTCTATTTTTTTCTGTAAGAGAAGCTATTAAACCATAGACTTGAAGGATGGTGGGGTTTGAAGTGAGTAATTTGCCTAAGTAGCCCAGGGCCTTCTGGGAGGGAACAAGCAAGCAGATCAATGTCTGTTCTCTGCAGTTCAAAGCTCTTAAAACACATCAGAAAGCTCCAGGTCAATCTGACTGAGGCTCATGGATAGGAAAGATAATTAGTCCTCTGAAATGAGACCTTCACTGAGGGTGTCAACCTAAATCACAAAGACAGAGGCTCTTTAAAGAGCCTCTCTACAAGAAAAAGATATTTGGTGATATTTATTTGGGGAGGAGGGCATTGCAATGGGAATACGCATGCCATAGTAAACTATGTTCATCTTCATGGAAGTAAAGGAAGACAAAGGTTTTTAAAGGAAAAATGAGAAGAATTACATAATTGTTTTGAAATAATTATTTGTAGCTGCAAAGATCAATAACAAGGATGATGCCAGTCCAAGACTGCTGGGCAGATGTCCTCACAAAAGTATTTTTTGTGTAAGGCTGCAATGGCCTTTGTGCAAGGCTGTGATTTTTGCAGTCTTTTATGATAATTTTGTCAGCTTATCTGACATACAAGTATGAGAACTCTCCCTTCTTGGCCTTCCCTGGCTCTGTCAGGGTTGTTTTTTGTTTGTTTGTTTGTTTTGTTTTTTGTTTTAGCACTAGTGACTCCATTTTGATTCTGATAATTTTCATAGAGGAAGGAGGAGGGAACACAGGCCTTGCCTACTAAGGAGAGTCAAGTGGCTAAAAATACTGAGAATAGTGAGTATGTCAGAAAGGGGCTGGAAAGTAATACTTAGTCCCATTGTGGGTAAACTTGTGTGTTCTGACAAGTGTCTTTAGGTGGGACTGAAAGGCTGTCGCATTGGGATCCCACTTGCATAAAGGGGGAGCAGCCTCAGTGCTGACAGCAGTACTGAAGGCAAGGATAGCCCTGCCCTGAAGAACCCCTTGGCCCAGGCAGAGTTTGGAACTAGAGGGAGTGACAGGGACACTGACAGGAGGCTACGCTCATGGGTGAGTCCCCAAGGACAGAGACAAAGCCCTGGACTGTTCAGGATTCACCTGCTGTCAACTTCAGGATCAGAATCAATGACCATGTTGACTTCTTAAAAAATAGCTAACTTCTAGCTGTGACCCTTTCACAGATGACAAAATGGAATCCCAGAACGAAAACTCAACGGACCAAGGTCACTCAGCAAGTCAGCCACAGCCAGGGGCTCAAATTCCTACCTTAAACTCTCACCCAGGCCAGGCCGGGAGAAGGACACGTTCAGAGACCACTGGGAGCAAGGTGGTGCACTGTGCGGTGTCGGCAACTCAGACACACACAGCAAATTTTAACTGAGGGAAAGAGCTAGAGAGGCAGAGATACAGAAAAAACGAAAAAGAAGGTTATGAAATGTAAACAGATTTGTAAAGGAGGAGGACAAAGACCACAATTCCCATTTCACAGATGGAGAAAACAGAATCAGTTGCCTAAGTAGTGAGAGTGATGAGATACCTTAACATTATTAATAATATGTCTTCAGCTTTAAAAACTGTGCGGTCACAGAGCTAAGGGTATAAAGCAATGAAAATGCTTCAAACAACTGATCCTGCCACTTAGGCCCATAGGCTGAAAAAAAAGAGAGAAAGACAAACCATGGGAAGCACATACATAGCCATCCCACAACCTGGCAGCTCAGGGCACTAAGGCTTTGAAAGATGCCACCTACTATGTTCATTAGCTCACGCACTGGTCTGTTCTTGATGAGATGAAAGAATTCATCACCAGCAGATCTCTATACAACTATATAAAATGTTAAAGGAAACCCTTCAGGAAGAAAGAAAATAATATCAAAGAGAAATCTGGATCTATATCAAGCACTGAAGCACATCAGAAATGCCAGATACGTAGATAAGTATAGAAACCATTTTTCTAATTTTTCAAAATAACCTTAAAAGATAATCAAAAGCACACATGTGTTCACTGCAACATTATTCGCAATAGCAAAGATAATGGAATCAACCTAAATGCCCATCAAGGATAGACTGCATAAATAACATGTGATACATATAGACCATGGAATACTATGCAGCTGTAAAAAGAAATGAGATCATGTCCTTTGCAAGGACATGGATGGAGCTTGAAGCCATTATCTTCAACAAACTAATGCAGGAACAGAAAATCAAACATCACATGTTCTCACTTATGAGTGGGAACTAAACAATGAGATCACATGGACACAGAGAGGGGAACAACACACACTGGGACCTGTCGAGGGGTGGTGTGGGGGGAGAGAGAGCACTAGGAAAAATAGCTAATGCATATTGTGCTTAACACATAGGTGATGGGTTGCTAGGTATAGCAAACTGCCATAGCACACATTTACCTATGTAACAAACCTGCACATCCTGCACATGTACCCTGGAACTTAAAATTTAAATTTAAAAAAAGATAATAAAATGTTTAAAGAAAAAAATAATAACAATATATTTTGGGATTCGTGACGTGTAACGAAAATAACAAAAAGCATAGGAGAAGGAAAATGGAAGTATGCTGCTTCAAGTTTCCTTCACAATATGAGAGGTGATACAATATTACCTATAAGTAGGTAAGTTAAAGCAACTATCTTTAAAAGATACAATTTATAAACCAAAAATGAGATAAAATGGAATCATTAAAAATACCCAATAAATTGAAATGAAGGCAGAGGAAACAAGGAACAAAGAACAGATAAGACAAATAGCAAATAGTCAGATAGTATTTTTAAGCCCAGCTGTATCTGTCCCATTAAATGTAGATGGTCTAAATAGCCCCAATTAAAAGGCAGAGATTGTCAGGGTGAATTTTAAAAAGTAAGAATCAACTGTATGCTGTCATATGCTCCTCTATATCTCCAGGGCTTGTACATTACCTGGAATATGGTAGGCACAGATAAATGTTTGTAGAATAAATGAATTACTTAATAACTAATATGATTAAATAATTATTAAAAGTAATAATATTGTCGGTAATATTTAATAATGTTATTAAACATTATCAATAGTAAATGAATTGTTTAATAATTAATGTCATTAACTAATTATTAATAATTTTAATACTACTTGGCATTATTAAATAATCCACTTATTATTTTATTTATTCTATAAATTAATGAATTATTAAATTCATTAATAAATATATAATTCATTTATTATTAAATGAATTCATTATTGGCAAATTATTTGCAACTCATTTATGATTAAATGAATATATTATTGGTGAAATTAGTCTTTAGCTTACTTTGGAAGGGCAACTGCTTGTCATATGCTGTGCTTTTAGGGATAGTAGGGAGATGCCCTTGCCCCCAAAACATACGCCTAATAGGATTCCTAGAGAAGCCCCTTCTACTCTCTGGGCTCACTTTCCTCATTACAAAAAGGAGGTGTTGGACTGCTTGATTTTTAACATTGGGTCTCTTACTTGAGTGACAAGAAAGGTCAACCTGGGGAACCCTGCGCAAACAGGACAGCTCTGGAAACTTTGTTTGCCGGGACTCTTAAGATAGGCTCATGAAAACATTCTGGATGCATAGAGTAGGAAGTTTGTCTAATTCACAATTTCCCCTTATATTATACTATGGTACGATCCTTCTAAAACTCAAGTAGACTTTCTAAATATTGAAACTATTTTTTATATTTTCATGGGGAATATTGAGAGATTTGTCTTTAAAAGTACAATAAAATCGTATTAATTCAAATTAGAACTAATTCTGGACACATTTGCATTATCTAGAAAAAATATTCTGCTGTCTCTTAATGTAAACAAGACAGGAAGTGAGCTCCTACTTAAAAGTGAGCAGAGTTGGATCGGGGGCGGAGCAAGATGGCCGAATAGGAACAGCTCCAGTCTCCAACTCCCAGCGCAAGCGACACAGAAGACCGGTGATTTCTGCATTTTCAACTGAGGTACTGGGTTCATCTCACTGGGGAGTGCCAGACGATCGGCGCTGGTCAGCTGCTGCAGCCCGACCAGCGAGAGCTGAAGCAGGGCGAGGCATTGCCTCACCTGGGAAGCGCAAGGGGGAAGGGAATCCCTTTTCCTAGCCAGGGGAACTGAGAGACACAACACCTGGAAAATCGAGTAACTCTCACCCCAATACTGCGCTTTAAGCAAACAGGCACACCAGGAGATCATATCCCACACCTGGCTGGGAGGGTCCCACACCCACGGAGCCTCCCTCATTGCTAGCACAGCAGTCTGTGATCTACCAGCAAGGCAGTAGCGAGGCTGGGGGAGGGGCGCCCGCCATTGCTGAGGCTTAAGTAGGTAAACAAAGCTGCTGGGAAGCTCCAACTGGGTGGAGCTCACAGCAGCTCAAGGAAACCTGCCTGTCTCTGTAGACTCCACCTCTGGGGACAGGGCACAGTAAACAATAACAAACTCGGCCGAAACCTCTGCAGACGCAAACGACTCTGTCTGACAGCTTTGAAGAGAGCAGTGGATCTCCCAACACGGAGGTTGAGATCTGAGAAGGGACAGACTCCCTGCTCAAGTGGGTTCCTGACCCCTGAGTAGCCTAACTGGGAGACATCCCCCACTAGGGGCAGTCTGACACCCCACACTTCACAGGGTGGAGTACACCCCTGAGAGGAAGCTTCCAAAGCAAGAATCAGACAGGTACACTCGCTGTTCAGAAATATTCTATCTTCTGCAGCCTCTGCTGCTGATACCCAGGCAAACAGGGTCTGGAGTGGACCTCAAGCAATCTCCAACAGACCTACAGCTGAGGGTCCTGACTGTTAGAAGGAAAACTATCAAACAGGAAGGACACCTACACCAAAACCCCATTAGTACATCACCATCATCAAAGACCAGAGGCAGATAAAACCACAAAGATGGGGAAAAAGCAGGGCAGAAAAGCTGGAAATTCAAAAAATAAGAGCGCATCTCCCCCGGCAAAGGAGCGCAGCTCATCGCCAGCAACGGATCAAAACTGGACGGAGAATGACTTTGACGAGATGAGAGAAGAAGGCTTCAGTCCATCAAATTTCTCCAAGCTGAAGGAGGAATTACATACCCAGCGCAAAGAAACTAAAAATCTTGAAAAAAAAGTGGAAGAATTGATGGCTAGAGTAATTAATGCAGAGAAGGTCATAAACTAAATGAAAGAGATGAAAACCATGACACGAGAAATACGTGACAAATGCACAAGCTTCAGTAACCGACTTGATCAACTGGAAGAAAGAGTATCAGCAATTGAGGATCGAATGAATGAAATGAAGCGAGAAGAGAAACCAAAAGAAAAAAGAAGAAAAAGAAATGAACAAAGCCTGCAAGAAGTATGGGATTATGTAAAAAGACCAAATCTACGTCTGATTGGGGTGCCTGAAAGTGAGGGGGAAAATGGAACCAAGTTGGAAAACACTCTTCAGGATATCATCCAGGAGAACTTCCCCAACCTAGTAGGGCAGGCCAACATTCAAATCCAGGAAATACAGAGAATGCCACAAAGATACTCCTCGAGAAGAGCAACTCCAAGACACATAATTGCCAGATTCACCAAAGTTGAAATGAAGGAAAAAATCTTAAGGGCAGCCAGAGAGAAAGGTCGGGTTACCCACAAAGGGAAGCCCATCAGACTAACAGCAGATCTCTCGGCAGAAACTCTCCAAGCCAGAAGAGAGTGGGGGCCAATATTCAACATTCTTAAAGAAAAGAATTTTAAACCCAGAATTTCATATCCAGCCAAACTAAGTTTCATAAGTGAAGGAGAAATAAAATCCTTTACAGATAAGCAAATGCTTAGAGATTTTGTCACCACTAGGCCTGCCTTACAAGAGACCCTGAAGGAAGCACTAAACATGGAAAGGAACAACCGGTACCAGCCACTGCAAAAACATGCCAAAATGTAAAGACCATCGAGGCTAGGAAGAAACTGCATCAACTAACGAGCAAAATAACCAGTTAATATCATAATGGCAGGATCAAGTTCACACATAACAATCTTAACCTTAAATGTAAATGGACTAAATGGTCCAATTAAAAGACTCAGACTGGCAAACTGGATAAAGAGTCAAGACCCATCAGTCTGCTGTATTCAGGAGACCCATCTCACACGCAGAGACTTACATAGGCTCAAAATAAAGGGATGGAGGAAGATTTACGAAGCAAATGGAGAACAAAAAAAAGCGGGGGTTGCAATACTAGTCTCTGATAAAACAGACTTTAAACCATCAAAGATCAAAAGAGACAAAGAAGGCCATTACATAATGGTAAAGGGATCAATTCAACAGGAAGAGCTAACTATCCTAAATATATATGCACCCAATACAGGAGCACCCAGATTGATAAAGCAAGTCCTTAGAGACTTACAAAGAGACTTAGACTCCCATACAATAATAATGGGAGACTTCAACACTCCACTGTCAACATTAGACAGATCAACGAGACAGAAAGTTAACAAGGATATCCAGGAATTGAACTCATCTCTGCAGCAAGCAGACCTAATAGACATCTATAGAACTCTCCACCCCAAATCAACAGAATATACATTCTTCTCAGCACCACATCGTACTTACTCCAAAATTGACCACGTAATTGGAAGTAAAGCACTCCTCAGCAAATGTACAAGAACAGAAATTATAACAAACTGTCTCTCAGACCACAGTGCAATCAAACTAGAACTCAGGACTAAGAAACTCAATCAAAACCGCTCAACTACATGGAAACTGAACAACCTGCTCCTGAATGACTACTGGGTACATAACGAAATGAAGGCAGAAATAAAGATGTTCTTTGAAACCAATGAGAACAAAGATACAACATACCAGAATCTCTGGGACACATTTAAAGCAGTGTGTAGAGGGAAATTTATAGCACTAAATGCCCACAAGAGAAAGCAGGAAAGATCTAAAATTGACACTCTAACATTGCAATTAAAAGAACTAGAGAAGCAAGAGCAAACACATTCGAAAGCTAGCAGAAGGCAAGAAATAACTAAGATCAGAGCAGAACTGAAGGAGATAGAGACACAAAAAACCCTCCAAAAAATCAATGAATCCAGGAGTTGGTTTTTTGAAAAGATCAACAAAATTGACAGACCACTAGCAAGACTAATAAAGAAGAAAAGAGAGAAGAATCAAATCAACGCAATTAAAAATGATAAAGGGGATATCACCACCGACCCGACAGAAATACAAACTACCATCAGAGAATACTATAAACACCTCTATGCAAATAAACTGGAAAATCTAGAAGAAATGGATAATTTCCTGGACACTTACACTCTTCCAAGACTAAACCAGGAAGAAGTTGAATCCCTGAATAGACCAATAGCAGGCTCTGAAATTGAGGCAATAATTAATAGCCTACCAACCAAAAAAAGTCCAGGACCAGATGGATTCACAGCTGAATTCTACCAGAGGTACAAGGAGGAGTTGGTACCATTCCTTCTGAAACTATTCCAATCAATAGAAAAAGAGGGAATCCTCCCTAACTCATTTTATGAGGCCAACATCATCCTGATACCAAAGCCTGGCAGAGACACAACAAAAAAAGAGAATTTTAGACCAATATCCCTGATGAACATCGATGCAAAAATCCTCAATAAAATACTGGCAAACCAGATTCAGCAACACATCAAAAAGCTTATCCACCATGATCAAGTGGGCTTCATCCCTGGGATGCAAGGCTGGTTCAACATTCGCAAATCAATAAACATAATCCAGCATATAAACAGAACCAAAGACAAGAACCACATGATTATCTCAATAGATGCAGAAAAGGCTTTTGACAAAATTCAACAGCCCTTCATGCTAAAAACGCTCAATAAATTCGGTATTGATGGAACATACCTCAAAATAATAAGAGCTATTTATGACAAACCCACAGCCAATATCATACTGAATGGGCAAAAACTGGAAAAATTCCCTTTGAAAACTGGCACAAGACAGGGATGCCCTCTCTCACCACTCCTACTCAACATAGTGTTGGAAGTTCTGGCTAGGGCAATTAGGCAAGAGAAAGAAATCAAGGGTATTCAGTTAGGAAAAGAAGAAGTCAAATTGTCCCTGTTTGCAGATGACATGATTGTATATTTAGAAAACCCCATTGTCTCAGCCCAAAATCTCCTTAAGCTGATAAGCAACTTCAGCAAAGTCTCAGGATACAAAATTAATGTGCAAAAATCACAAGCATTCTTATACACCAGTAACAGACAAACAGAGAGCCAAATCAGGAATGAACTTCCATTCACAATTGCTTCAAAGAGAATAAAATACCTAGGAATCCAACTTACAAGGGATGTAAAGGACCTCTTCAAGGAGAACTACAAACCACTGCTCAGTGAAATCAAAGAGGACACAAACAAATGGAAGAACATACCATGCTCATGAATAGGAAGAATCAATATCGTGAAAATGGCCATACTGCCCAAGGTAATTTATAGATTCAATGCCATCCCCATCAAGCTACCAATGAATTTCTTCACAGAATTGGAAAAAACTGCTTTAAAGTTCATATGGAACCAAAAAAGAGCCCGCATCTCCAAGACAATCCTAAGTCAAAAGAACAAAGCTGGAGGCATCACCCTACTTGACTTCAAACTATACTACAAGGCTACAGTAACCAAAACAGCATGGTACTGGTACCAAAACAGAGATATAGACCAATGGAACAGAACAGAGTCCTCAGAAATAATACCACACATCTACAGCCATCTGATCTTTGACAAACCTGAGAGAAACAAGAAATGGGGAAAGGATTCCCTATTTAATAAATGGTGCTGGGAAAATTGGCTAGCCATAAGTAGAAAGCTGAAACTGGATCCTTTCCTTACTCCTTATACGAAAATTAATTCAAGATGGATTAGAGACTTAAATGTTAGACCTAATACCATAAAAATCCTAGAGGAAAACCTAGGTAGTACCATTCAGGACATAGGCATGGGCAAAGACTTCATGTCTAAAACACCAAAAGCAATGGCAGCAAAAGCCAAAATTGACAAATGGGATCTCATTAAACTAAAGAGCTTCTGCACAGCAAAAGAAACTACCATCAGAGTGAACAGGCAACCTACAGAACGGGAGAAAATTTTTGCAATCTACTCGTCTGACAAAGGGCTAATATCCAGAACCTACAAAGAACTCAAACAAATTTACAAGAAAAAAACAAACAACCCCATCAAAAAGTGGGCAAAGGATATGAACAGACATTTCTCAAAAGAAGACATTCATACAGCCAACAGACACATGAAAAAATGCTCATCATCACTGGCCATCAGAGAAATGCAAATCAAAACCACAATGAGATACCATCTCACACCAGTTAGAATGGCAATCATTAAAAAGTCAGGAAACAACAGGTGCTGGAGAGGATGTGGAGAAATAGGAACACTTTTACACTGTTGGTGGGATTGTAAACTAGTTCAACCATTATGGAAAACAGTATGGCGATTCCTCAAGGATCTAGAACTAGATGTACCATATGACCCAGCCATCCCATTACTGGGTATATACCCAAAGGATTATAAATTATGCTGCTATAAAGACACATGCACACGTATGTTTATTGCAGCACTATTCACAATAGCAAAGACTTGGAATCAACCCAAATGTCCATCAGTGACAGACTGGATTAAGAAAATGTGGCACATATACACCATGGAATACCATGCAGCCATAAAAAAGGATGAGTTTGTGTCCTTTGTAGGGACATGGATGCAGCTGGAAACCATCATTCTTAGCAAACTATCACAAGAACAGAAAACCAAACACCGCATGTTCTCACTCATAGGTGGGAACTGAACAATGAGATCACTTGGACTCAGGAAGGGGAACATCACACACGGGGCCTATCATGGGGAGGGGGGAGGGGGGAGGGATTGCATTGGGAGTTATACCTGATGTAAATGATGAGTTGATGGGTGCAGCACACCAACATGGCACAAGTATACATATGTAACAAACCTGCACGTTATGCACATGTACCCTACAATTTAAAGTATAAGAATAATAAATAAATTTAAAAAAATTAAAAAAAAAGTGAGCAACTTGTTTTCAAAGCTTTATTCAGAAATTTAATAGTTTGGAAGGGACCTCAGTGACCATCTAATTGGTCTCCACCCTCTGGTCTTGCCCCATATTATGTGTACCCAAGTGAGCTCTCAGAAACATAATAATAGCTAACATTTAAGCAGCACCTTATGTATGCTAGAAATTGGACTAGGCACTGTACATAGATTATATCTTTAACCCTCATCACAAGACTATGTTTCTGTTATCAGTCTAATTGTACAGATTAGGAAACTGAGGCACAGAGAGGTTAGATTCCCAAGGTCACACAACTAGCAGCTGAACCAGGACTGAATCCCAGAAAGTTGTGCTCCATAGTGCATGCTTTTAATTACTCCCCTATGCAACCTCCCATTACAGAGCTAACCAATTGATTCTCCTGCATTAAATTATCTTTTAAGATGTTCTTTTAAATCCTACCTCTAGGACTGTGTCTTCATTTTTTTAAACTTTTATTTTAGGTTCAGGGGTACATGTGTGTAATAATACCTTACATTGTTACATAAGTAAACTCGTGTTATGGGTTTTGTCGTACAGATTAGTTCATCATCCAGGTATTAAGCCCGTACCCAATAGTTATCTTTTCTGCTCCTCCCACTCCTCCCACCTTCCTCCCTCAAGTAGACCACAGTGTCTGTTGTTTCCTTCTTTGTGTTCATAAGTTCTTATGATTAAGCTCCCACTTACAAGTGAAAACATGCGGTATTTGGTTTTCTATTCCTGCATTAGTTTGCTAAGGATAACAGTCTCCAGCTCCAACCATGATCCTGCAAAAGATGTGATCTCATTCTTTTTTATGGCTGCATAGTATTCCACGTTGTCTATGTACCATGTTTTCTTTATCCAGTCTGTCACTGATGGGCATTTAGGTTGATTCCATGTCTTTAATATTGTGAATAGTATTGCAATGAATATTCACGTACATGAGTCTTTATGATAGAATGATTTATATCCCTATGGATATATACCCACTGATGGCAGCTGCTGACCATCCAGAGCAGCTGCTGCCATCACACCAGCTGCAGTAGAGAGGAATGAGTGGTAATGGCAGGAGCAGCTGTGGGAGCTGCAGTGGCAGTCCCCAAGGCCGCCAACTGCACCATCTCCACCCTTGCATGGCCAGGCAAGATCCATTCCCAGGCCCAGAGCCTCTGCTGCAGCCTCAACCTTGCTCCCTGCACCATCCTGTGGGCTGACAAGCATTGGGTTTGCTTGTGACACCATCTGTACCTCACCTGCTGCCCTTGGAGCCCACTGCGATGCAGCCAGGCTGAGTCACCCACCAGTAGGGGAATAGCATGGCCGGGCACAGAGGGGTGGGCAGAGAGGGGCCCTAAGGCAGAGCTGGGCCTGGGATGTTGTCATGCTCCACGGAGCCAGCAGGATCTGGGAGCAGACAGGACCCCTGCCTTCCTGGGCATGGCTGCAGCTGCCCAAGTTGCAGCTGCAGACCCAGGTATCTCTGGATTTTGGGGGGCCCAGGAAGGCCCCACATTACCCCGTCAGGGTTGGAGGTATCTGCTCCCACTACCTGACCTCTCCCCACTGTCAGCACCCACTCCAATCACAGAGCAAAGTTGAGGCCGAGCCCTGGTACTATTGCAACCCTCCTGGGTGTGCACATGCTTGGGGCAGCACTGAAATGCCAGCCCCCTCCAGACTTTGAGCATCCACGAGCATGGGAGGGAGGCTGAGGGGGTGCTAAAGGCAGCTCAGCATTGGCCTGCAGGTGCCCCTTGGCACAAACAGCCTGGGCACCATGGACAGTGGCAGGAGGCAGACAGGCTCCTGGGCAGAAGGGGGTGGTTCCCTGGGGAAGCCCCACCTTCAAGCCAGGAAGGGCCTGAAGCCTGGGGTCCAGGCTGCCAGTCCTGCCGACCAGAGCGGCAACTTGTGGTGCCTTTTCTGGGCCTGCTCATGGCTGACCATGGACCAGTTAGTGTGCACTTTCTCCCCTCTGAGGTCCGTAAAAGCCCCTGACTCAGCCAGACTCAAGAAGATGGCAGGACAACCAGCTGCAGAGAGAAACTACCCTCTCTGCTGAGAGCTGGACACTGCTTGGGATGACCTGCCTAGCAAAAAGGAGTTACCCTCTCTGCTGAGAGCTTAAGAAATGATGAGATGACCAGCTGCAAAGAGAAAGAGAAGCTACCCTCTCTGCTGAGAGCTGAACACTTGTCAGGACACCCTGGCTATAGAGAGGAGCTGCCCACTGCAGGTCTCCTCTGAGCTGTCCCATTGCTCAATAAAGCTCCTCTTCATCTTGCTCACCCTCCACTTGTCTGCATACCTCATTCTTCCTGGACACAGGACAAGAACACGAATGGCAGGACTAAAAGAGCTGTAACACGAACAGGGCTGAAACATGCCCCTTGCTCACCATGTTTTTGGTGACAAGAAGGAGAGAAGAGCTGTGCCCCTTTGGAAATCCCAGACCTACGAGCTCCCCAAGCCAGGACTGTGACTCTCTCTTTGGGGCCATGTGGGTCCTGGTGTCTCCAAGCTTCTGGGCACCACCGCGTTGCCCACTGTCAGCTGTGGAAGCTGCTTATGGTACAGCTGGTCCACCCACAGCCTCGCAGGGATCTAGCACACATGCCAGTTCCTGGAGTTGCCCACCCTACTGTAGCTAGTGTGCCTGGCTGTGCACAATGGCCAGATGCCACTCTTATCACACCCCTCACCACTCTGCACCTGGCTTGCCCTTGGAGACATGAGATCCAAGCCAGTAGTAGAAGCCAAGTGCAGCCTGCCAAGGCCAAGTGAGCAGAATGACCCAGTGGGCCACAGCAAAACTTGGGCAAAGGCACCACCGACCACAGAGGCTTCTGGCTGGTGAAACAACACCCCAAAGACCCCATAACACCAGGAACGAGATTGCCAGGTCAAGTGGTATTTTTGTTTTTATCTCTTTGAGGAATCACCACACTGTCTTTCACAATGGTTGAACTAATTTACACTCCCACCAACAGTGCATAAGCATTCCCTTTTCTCTACAACCTCACCAGCATCTGCTATTTTTGGACTTTTAGTAGCCATTCTGACTGACGTGACATGGTATCGCATTGTGGGTTTTTTTTTTTTTTATTTCCAACTTTTATTTTAAGTTCAGGGATACATGTGCAGGATGTGCAGGTTTGTTACATAGGTAGACGTGTGCCATAGTGGTTTGCTGCATGGATCATCCCGTCACCTAGACATTAAGCCCAGCATCCATTTATTCTTCCTGATGCTCTCCCTCCTCCCACCCCCGATCCTCCAACAGACCTTAGTGTGTTTTGTTCCCCACCACTTGTCCATGTGTTCTCATAATTCAGCTCCCACTTATAAGTGGGAGCATGCAGTAGTTGGTTTTCTGTTTCTGCATTAATTTGTCGAGGATAATGCCTTCCAGCTCCATCCATGTCCAAATGGGATCGAATTAAACTAAAGAGCTTCTGCACAGCAAAATAAACTACCATCAGAGTGAACAGGCAACCTACAGAATGGGAGAAAATTTTTGCAATCTACTCATCTGACAAAGGGCTAATATCCAGAACCTATAAAGAACTCAATCAAATTTACAAGAAAAAAAACAAACAACCCCATCAAAAAGTGGGCAAAGGATATGAACAGACACTTCTCAAAAGAAGACATTCATACAGCCAACAGACACGTGAAAAAATGCGCATTGTGGTTTTGACTTGCATTTCTCTAATGATCGGTGATACTGAGTTTTTTGCATATGCTTGATGGCCACATGTATGTCTTCTTTAGAAAAGTGTCTGTTCATGTCCTTTGCCCACTTTTTAATAGGGTTCTTTGTTTTTCTCTTGTAAATTTGTTTAAGCTCCCTATAGATGCTGGATATCAGACCTTTGTCAGATGCATAGCGTGCAAATATTTTCTCCCATTCTGTAGCTTGTCTGCTGACTCTGTTGATAGTTTATTTTGCTGTGCAGAAGCTGTTAAGTTTAATTAGATCCCACTTGTCAATTTTGGCTTTTGTTTTGATTGCTTTTGGTGTCGAGAAGGGGTCCAGCTTCAATCTTCTGCCTATGACTAGCCAGTTATCCCAGCATCATTCATTGAATCAAGAGTTGATATGATTTGGCTCTATATCCCACCCAAATCTCATGTCGAATTGTAATTCTCACTTGTCAAGGGACGGACCTAGTGGGAGGTGATTGGATCATGAGGGCAGATTTCCCCCTTGCTCTTCTCATGATAATGAGTTCTCACATGATTCGGTTGTTTAAAAGTGTTAGCACCTCCCCCTTCACTCTCTCTCTCTCTCTCTCTCTTGCTCCACCATGGTAAGATGTGCTTGCTTCCCCTTCACCTTGTGCCATGATTTTAAGTTTCCTGAGGCCTCCCAGTCATGCTTTCTGTTAAGCCTGTGGAGCTGTGAGTCAATTAAATATCTTTTCTTCACAAATTGTCCAGTCTCAAGTAGTTCTTTATAGCAGTGTGAAAACAGATTCATATAGGAGTCTTTTTCCCATTGCTTGTATTTGTCAGCATTGCCAAAAATCAGGTGGTCGTAGGTGTGTGTCCTTATTTCTCGGCTCTCTATTCTGTTCCATTGATGTATGTGCCTGTTTTTTTGTTGTTGTTGTTGTTGTTGTTTGTTTTTACTGTACCATGCTGTTTTGGTTATTGTAGGATTGTGTCTTTAATGTTCCCCTCCCTGGGAGCTCTGTGCCCCAAGTTTCCATGTGGCTAGCTCTTTTCATTATCCAGGCCTCTTCTCAAATGTTACCTTATCCTATTCCATTTTGCTGTCCCCTCACCCCCATTCCACCCAACCATCCACAGCCCCAGGCCCTTTTCTTACGCAAAAGTCTTTGTTTATTTCCTTCAGCCATATAAATACTGTCTGAAATCAACCTGTTATTGTCCCCCTATTTACTAGCCACCTCCCCCTCTGAAATGCTCCAGCAGGGCCAGACCCTTGCCTGATTTTTCATGGCTGTATTCTTAGTGCCCACAATAGTGCTTGACACAAACCAAGTGCAAGATATCTATTGGCTGGATGAATATATAAATAAACGAATGAATTCCTATATCCCCAATCCTAGCATAGTGCCTAGAACATGATGGTTTCCAATAAATGCTTTTTAAAGAACAAGTGAATGCAGAAAGTCTAACTACCTCAGAAGGCATCCCAAATCAGGTATGAAGTTAATCTTTGATTTGTCTGTGAAACAAGTCTTGCTCAACTATTTGAAAAAGTCAGTAAGATGGTTAAAGAAATGTTTGTCCCATTTAAAGCAACACATCATTTCTGGCCATTTCTATTCACAAATTCATTGCCCTGGAAGTAGCTTCAGTGGTCATATAGGACCAGAGCCTTCTTTAAAAATGAGAAAACGGAGACAGAGTGAGGGGAAAAAAAAGATGCATGTAAAATGGTACACTGAGTCACTTAATCCATTTTCTGTTGCTTATGACAAAACATCTAAAAGTAGGTAATTTATAAAGAAAATGAATTTATTCCTTAGCGTTACAGAAGCTAAGAAATCCAAGATCAAGGGGCTGCATCTGGTGAGGGCCTTCTTGCTGGTGGGGACTCTCTTCTGAGTGCCAAGAAGGCACAGGGCATCACATGACAAGGAGGCTGAGATGCTAGCCCAGGTCTCTCTTTCTTTCTCTTTTTAGAAAGCCATCAGTCTTGCTACCACGGTAACTCATTAATCCATTAACCCATGACTCAATCACCCATTCACCTCTTAAAGACCCCACTTATCAATTCTGCAACATCGAATATTAAGTTTCAGCATGAGTTTTGGAGAGGACAGACCTTCAAACCACAGCAGTCACAAACAGATCTGAGATAAGAAACTATCCTGTTTCCTTCCTATTTATTTCTGAAGTTGTGAGGAGGTGCTCTTGAGAGGTGGCAACGTGCTAGCAGCCCTCGCTCTCCGCACCTCCTCGGCCTCGGTGTCCACTCTGGCAGCGCTTGAGGAGCTCTTCAGCCCGCCACAGCACCGTGGGAGCCCCTCTCTGGGCCAGCCAAGGCCGGAGCCACCTCCCTCTGCTTGCCGGTAGGTGTGGAGGGAGAGACGCCGGCGGGAACCGTGGCTGCGCAGGGCGCTCGCGGGCCAGTGCCAGTTTCGGTGGGCTCTGGTTCCGTGGGCCCCACACTCGGAGCGGCCAGCCGGCACCAAGGTCCAGGGCAGTGAGGGGCTTAGCACCCGGGCCAGCAGCTGCGGAGGTTGTGTGGGGTCCCCCAGCACAGCCAGCTGACCCGCGCTGCACTCGAATTCTCGCCGGGTCTCAGCTGCCTCCCTACAGGGCAGGGCTCAGAACCTGCAGCCCGCCATGCCCAAGCCCCGCCTCTACCATGGGCTCCAGCGCCGCCAGAGCCTCCCAGAAGGGCGCCGCCCCCTGCTCTGTGGCACCCGGTCCTATCTACCGCCCAGGGGCTGAGGAGTAAAGGCGCCGCTAGGGACTGGCAGGCAGCTCCGCCTGCAGCCCCGGTGCGGGATCCACTGGGTGAGGCCAGCTGGGCTCCTGAGTCTGGTGGGGACTTGGGGAACTTTTATGTCTAGCTCAGGGTTTGTAAATACACCAATTGGTACTCTGTGTCTAGCTAACCTAGTGGAGACTTGGAGAACTTTTCTGTCTAGCACTCTGTGTCTAGCTCAAGGATTGTAAACGCACCAAACAGCACTGTGTCAAAATGGACCAATCAGCTCTCTGTAAAATGGACCAATCAGCTCTCTGAAAAATGGACCAATCAGCAGGATGTGGGTGGGGTCAGATAAGGGAATAAAAGCAGGCTGCCCGAGCCAGCAGTGGGAAAGTGTGGTGGTCCCGTTCCACATTGTGGAAGCTCTGTTCTTTTGCACTTTGCAATAAATCTTGCTGCTGCTCACTCTTTGGGTCCACGCTGCCTTTAACAGCTGTAACACTCACTGGAAGATCTTCAGCTTCACTCCTGAAGCCAGCCAGACCATGAACCCACCAGGAAGAACGAACAACTCTAGACGCACTGCCTTTTTTTTTTTTGAATCGGAGTCTCGCTGTGTCGCCCAGGCTGGAGTGCAGTGGCGGATCTCGGCTCACTGCAAGCTCTGCCTCCTGGGTTCACGCCATTCTCCCGCCTCAGCCTCCCGAGTAGCTGGGACTACAGGCACCCGCCACCACGCCCGGCTAGTTTTTTGTATTTTTTTTTTTTTTTAGTAGAGACGGGGTTTCACCATGTTAGCCAGGATGGTCTCGATCTCCTGACCTCGTGATCCACCCACCTCGGCCTCCCAAAGTGCTGGGATTACAGGCTTGAGCCACCGCGCCCGGCCTAGACGCACTGCCTTTAAGAGCTGTAACACTCACCGCGAAGGTCTGCAGCTTCACTTCTGTCAGCGAGACCACAAACCCACCAGAAGACAAAAGCTCCAGACACATCTGAGTGTCTGAAGGAACAAACTCCGGACATACCATCTTTAAGAACTGTTAACACTCACCGCGAGGGTCCGCGGCTTCGTTGTTGAAGTTAGCGAGACCAAGAACCCACCAATTCTGGACACACTCTAACAACCTGTTTATGGGCACATAAACTGACATAACTTTACTTGAAAACATTCTGATTAAAATAACCATAAAAATTTCAAAAACAATAGTAGCTTCTGCTACAGTATGATAAGTGCTTTAAATTCTCAGAACAACCCTAGGAGGGGGGTACCCTTGTTATCCCCATTTTACAGATGAGGAAACTGAGGCCCAGAGAGGCGATGTGTGTTCTGCCTATGGTCACATCGTTTGCAGTTGGTAAAGTCAAGGTTGGAACCTGGGCAATCTGGCAGTGGGACATCAAAAGCATTTGATTTGTGGAAGTCACTTCTAGAAAATTCACCTAAGAAAAATATGTGGGTGACAACAGAGTTTAAATGAATGACGTTGTGTTTCTAAGAATACAGACCAGACCTTCTGTCTGCTCTCGGTCCTCTGATGTGGGCAGCACAGATGTGATTTGCCCCTTGCTTTGAGACTGAGCACTTCAAGAGACTGAGAATCTTGCTTCTCAGAGTTGGGGCCAAAGATCCCTCTCCTAGATCCCAGAGCAGTCGGACCTCAGTCCTCAGCCTCAAAGTGATGTAACATCCTGTCCACCAGCCGAGCAGTTTGTCGTAGATCAAAAGCAGTTTGCTCAACTCAGGCTGATTCGCCCTGTGTGACTCATGCATAACATGGCTCTCACTATCCCTTGGAAATTGAGATGCAGACACCCAAGGTGCAAGAAAGGGTGGTGTGAGGAGGCACATTTCTTTAGCCTAAAAGGATCTGTTTTGCAGGCAAGCAATGGATGACAAAGGGAAAGCCAGCAAGGCAAAAATGGCAAAAATGCTTGTAAGAGGATGTGACAGCGTCAGCGCTTAATGGGAGGACGCCAGGTATGTGGAGGACACAGGGCCAAACCCCTGCTCCTCCGTTCGCCCTAAAACACAGGTGCATGTCAGCGATGCATGAAAACATTTCCCAGCAGGAGGGTAGGGTATTGGTCTTCTCTTCTTTACTCACCTGGTTTTACTTTTTGGGACATTAAGCAGGCTCCTAAATGTGAGTTCCCAAGCATTTCTCCATCCTATGGTTTCAACTGAATATTATGTATCTCTCATATTTGTATTTTTCCCCTTTTTCTAGAACCTTAAAAGTCAAGTAGGTTCTAGAAACACTGAACTGAGATAAAGAGGATTTGTGGATAATTTTGTCCCGTATAAAGGTAACCTAAAGTGAATATGAATAAATAAATCCACCTGGAGCTCATCACCTCCTCAGAGGCAGCCCTGGGACTCAGACACTGCGGGAATTCATGCATCCACTAGGGCCTGGCTTCCGGAAGTCAGTTCCCACACTAACTGTGATCCAAGGCCAGTTACCAGTGAAAGACTCTGATTTCCTGGAATATTGACGAGTCTTGTGGGAAGAATGGGGAGGCTCCCTCATTCCTTGGAATGAGATTCCAGTGACAGATCCTCTGTGGCAACACCTTGGGTTTCACCCACAGGCTCCTTGGGGCCACCTGAAAAGACTCCAGGCTTTGAAGAGGTTAGCAGCAGGATGTTAAAATCAGCTGACAGATGCTCAATAGAAACTTAATAACTTCTAATGCAGAGCCCCCAAGCCTGCTTAAATATTTAAAAGTACTACAGTTCATCACTTTAAAGGCCAATTAGGGCTACACAGAGATGCCAGTCTCCTAGGATCTTCGTTACTGGTAGTTTAGCTATTGTAGGATCTTGCAGAAGCCTAAGGACTTTGTAAGTATTCATAACACTGTTTTTAAATTATTGAACACCTACTAGGTACCAGGGACTATGTGATGAACTATACATACATGATGTCATTTTTATCTCCAAAATAACTCAGAGGCAGATGATGTTAACCATTTTACATATGAGAAAATAGAGATTTATGGAGGCTGAGTGATCTGCCCAAGGTCACACAGCAAGAAATTGGCAGAGTCAGGATCTAAACTTGTGTGTTAGATTCTAAAACCCACACTTTTGACTTTCACTTTGGTCGTAGTGGAGTAACTGGTATTGTGTCTGCCCCATCTCCACCCCACTAAAAAATGAAAAAAATTGGCAAGACACATGAAACAGCTATTTCAGACATTGAACAGCAGATCTTAAAGAACTCTGACTGCTAAGAGAAGGTAAGGAGCCCATGAAGCGCACCTGGAGGCACTTTTTAGACCTCAGCACAGGAAAGGGTAACAACAGAAGTAGAAAATGGAAGCTTCACTGAGTTGAGGGGGACAGATCTGAATTTGGGGAGACAGAGGTGGCTTGAATCTGCAGGAAAGAATGGCAGAGAAGTCACCATATGAATAAAGAACTCTAGGAAGCTGCATAGAGGGCCAGGTGTGGGATCACACCTGTAATCCCAGCACTTTGGGAAGCTGAGGTGGGTGGATCACGAGGTCAGGAGTTCGAGGTAGCCTGACCAACATGGTGAAACCCCATCTCTACTGAAGATACAAAAATCAGCTGGGCTTTGGTGTGCACCTGTAATCCCAGCTACTCAGGAGGCTGAAGTAGGAGAATCACTTGAACTCGGGAGGCGGAGCTTGCAGCAAGCCGAGATGCGCCACTGTACTCCAGCCTGGGCAATAGAGTGAGACTCTGAAAAGAAAGAAAGAAGGAAAGGAAAGGGAAGGAGAAGGGGAAGGGAAAGGGCAAGCTGCGTAGAGGTCCTCTTGTCTCCGTTGCTGAATACAATGCTGTGTAGGCATAGAGTGAAAGCTCATAAGACCAGGCAAAGAATCATCGAAAAGCACAAATCTCAGAACTCACACATGATTGTACAACACTTGAATTCTGATCATGCAGAATGGAGAGACCCCATTGAACAATGGGGTAATAGGTAGAGACTGTTAAGGACCATGCCTTACAAGAGAAACCCTAGCTCAAAGGCTACCCTAGACTCATCATAACAAAGCTAGAAAACAAGCTCCAATGCTTCTTAAAGGAAGACAACAAAATCCAGAAACTTAAGGAGAAAACATTCAAAAGTCCAGCATGCAATCATAAGTTATCAGACATGCTAAGAAACATAAAAGTGTGACCCAAAACAAATAGAAAAAAATAGTCAATATAAACCAGCCAAGAAATAACAGATATAGGTCGGATGCAGTGGCTCACGCCTGTAATCCCAGCACTTTGGGAGGCCAAGGCAAGTGGATCACCTGATGTCAGGAGTTTGAGATCAGCCTGGTCAACATGATTAAACCCTGTCTCTACTAAAAATATCAAAAATAGCCAGGCATGGTAGTGGGCGCCTGGAATCCCAGCTACTTGGGAGGCTAAGGCAGGAGAATTGCTTGAGCCTGGGAGGCAGAGGTTGCAGTGAGCTGAGATCATGCCACAGCACTCCAGCCTGGGCAACAAGAGTGAAACTCCATCTCAAAAAAAAAAAAAACCTTGAAATTTAGCAACCTGGGATTTCAAAATGGCTTATATCTGTTTCCAGACTTAAAGTAAACCACTACACAATAAGTAGAGAAATGAAACATATTGTAGAGAACTCAAGGAACGCAAAATGGAAAATTTGCTAAAGAGGATTAGCAGCAAAATAGACACGGCAGAATAAAGCTTAGTAAACTGGAATACATAACAATAAAAACTACCCAAACTGAAGCAGCCGGAGAAGAAAGACTTAAAAGAAAAAAGAATCAAGTCCAGGTGCGGTGGGTCACACCTGTAATCCCAGCACTTTGAGAAGCCAAGGCAGGCAGATCACTTGAGGTCAGGAGTTCAAAACCAGCTTGGCAAACATGGTGAAACCCCATCTCTACTAAAAATACAAAAATTAGCCAGCCGTGGTGGCATGCACCTGTAGTCCCAGCTACTTGGGAGGCTAAGGCAGGAGAATTGCTTGAGCCAGGGAGGCAGAGGTTGCAGTGAGCTGAGATCACACCACCACATTCCAGCCTGGGCAGCAGAGCAAGACTCCATCTCAAAAAAAAAAAAAGAGGATTAATAACCTCTGGAACAATGTTGAGTGGTCTAACATATGTAAAATTGCAGTCTCAAAAAGGTGAGAGGGTAGAGAAAAAAAATTTAATGGCCGAATTTTGTCCAAATTTTATGAAAATTAGAAATACATAGATTCTAATATCTCAACCGATTCTAATATCTCAGCCAACCCCAAACAAAATAAATACAAACACAAAAACTATACTAAAGCACTTTAATAAATTGTTGAGAAAAACAATGACAAAGTGAAAACTTTAGACGGAGTAAAAAGACATATTACATAGAGGGGACCAAAGGTAAGAATAACTATAGACTTCATGCTAGAAACAGTGCAAAAAAAACTTGGAATAGCATCTTTGTGGTGCCAAAAGGCAGGGGAGGGAAGGTCCACTTAGAATTCTATCTCCAGAGAAAATATCTTTGGACTATGAAGGCAAAATAAAATTTTTTTCAGACAAACAAAAACTAAGCAACTTTTACTATCAAACCAGCACTAACGGAAACGTTGAAGAAAGTGCATCAGGTTGAAGGAACATGGTAACAGACGAAAACTTAGATTTACCGAATGAATGAGGAGCACTGAAAATGGTAAATATGTGAATACATTTAAAAGGTAATAGCCTCATTTTTAAGATTTCTTTAAAAGAAAACCACTTAAAGCCAAAATAGTAACAGTGCATTTTCAGACCTATAACACTTGTAGAATGAAAAGGTATGAAAGCAATAGCACAAAGGGTGAGGGGGGGGAATGAAAGTGCAGTAGCCATCCCTTATCTGAGTGGGATGTGTTCCAAGACCCCCAGTGGATGCCTGAAAGTGCAGATAGTACCAAACCTTATATGTCTATCATGTTTTTTTCTTACACATACATACCTATGATAAGGTTTAATTTATAAATTAGGCACAGTAAGAGATTTACAACAATAATAATAAAATAGAACAGTTATAACAATATGCCAGGATCACTACTTTTGTGCTTTGGGGCCATTATTAAGTAAAATAAGGGTTCCTTGAACACAACCCCCGTGATACTGCAACAGTTAATCTGATAACTGAAAAGGCTACTAAGTAACTAACAGCTGGATTGCATATTCCATATGGGTACACTGAACAAACACATCCTGAGTGGGATGGAGCAAGATGGTAAGAGATTTCATCATGCTACTCAGAACAGTGGACAATTTAAAATTTGCAAATTGTTTATTTCTGAAATACACCATTTAATATTTTTGGGCTGCAGCTGACCAAGGGTAACTGAAACTGTAGAAAGTGAAACCTCAGATAAGGAGGGATTACTGTGCACTGTTGTAAGGTTCTTACATTATATGTGATATGTTACAACATTGTTTGAGGATACAGTGTGCTATGTTAAAGTTGCATGTTGTAAAACACAGAGGAACCCCTAAAGCATAAATCAAGGAAGAGGCATAACTATTAAGACAATAGAGAATATATGATGTTAAAAAATGCATGCTGTATTCAAGAAGTAGCAAGGAAAAAGAGAGAATGGAACAAAAAAATGAATGAAACAAGTAGAAAATTTGTATTACTTAATAGACATACTCAAAAGACTTAAATCTAACCATATTGTTGTTTATATTAAGTGCAAATTGTCTAAGCATTCAAATTAAAAAGCAGGGATTGTCAGACTGGATTTAAAAAGAGACAACACTATGCTGTCTATAAGAAACTTGCTCACTTTATGTATGAAAGACATAGAATAGTTAAAAGGAAAGGATGGGAGAAGATATACCATGCAAACTCTAATCAGAAGAAAACTAGAGCAGCCATATTAATATCAGCAAAGTAGACTTCCAGACAAGAATGTTAACAGAAATCAAGAAGGACATTTCATGATAAAAGAGCCAATTTGTCTATAATACATAACACTTCTAAATGTGTATGTGCATCAAATCACCAAATAACAGAGCTGGAAAATACATGAAGCAGGAACTAAGGAAAGCAAAAGAAGTAGACAAGTCCACAATTAAATCAACAAGAATATAGAAACTTGAACCATACCATCTTGGGCATTTAATTGATATTAATGGAACAGTGTATCCAACAACAGGAGAATACACATTCTTTGCAAGTACACGTGGAACACACACAAAGACAGACCACAAGCTGGACCACAAAACGAGTTTCAAAAAAAAATGTAAGGATGAGTATTCTACAGGGCACGAACTTTAGCCATACATAAGTACAAAAAAAATCAATAACAGACACCTGAAAGAAAACAACTCACATTCGGTAATCCGTAAGCCAAAGTATAATAGAAAGCACAAGTAAAAATTTTAAAATATTTTGAAGTAAATGACAATGAAAACACAATATATCAAAATTCATAAATTTTATAAGCAGCAAAACTGTACTTAGAGGGAAATTTAACCTTAACTACTCAGAAAAGAAGAAAGTGAAAAAAAATTAATGACCTAAGTTTTTCTTTCCGAAGAGAGGAAAAAAAATTAATGACTTCCTTTTTTTTCTTCTTCCAGCTTTTTACTATAAAAGCTAAAAGAAGAAAACAGAAGTTAAACCTCTGTGAAAGTTTTCAGAATCAATATGGAGTCACTAATGTGAAAAAACCCTGACGAAGTCAGAGAAGACTAAGAAGAGAGGGTTCTCACATTTGTATGCCTGTTGACAAAAACTTCCACAAAATACTCTGCAAGAAACACAGTCTTGTACCAAGGCCAACGCAACCTTACACAAAAACATACTTCTTCAAGAACATTTGCCCAACAACTGCCTGTCCAGCCTTGAACTGGAATCCCCCTTGTTATTGACATTTGTAGTCAAGGATAATTGTTTTTAAAAATTATGTAATCCTTCTCATTTTTCTTTAAAAACCTTTGCTTTCCTTTACCTTTCTGAGCATATGCACAGTTTACTGTTGCATGCATATTCCCACTGCAATGCTCTATTCTCAAATAAACATCATTTTCTTTTTAGAGAGCCTCTCTCTGTGATTTAGTTTAACAAATACGGTGTCAGAAACGGGACCTGAAAAATATCATTATCAAAAGAAATTGGTGATTCTAAGGATCAGTGTGCAGTACTCACTTCAGCCCTTTGAGCCCCCGACTTCTACAGCTAACCTTTCCTACCCTGGTGAGTCGTCTCCCAAGCCGAGCCTCCCTCTTTTTTGGTGGAAGCTCTTGACTTTATTCAGGATTTGATTTGAATAAGGCCACCTTAATAAAGGACTATGCATCCCACCTGGGATGATGAAAAAAACTTTTTGTCTCTTCTGGTAAGTTCTTTCTGGTATAAAGACATATGTCTCTGTGAATACTCTGATTTCTGCAGAATTTACATTCTGTCTGTGAGGCATATCTTTTCTGGTGAATTTGCTTTTAGTCTGCATGCCTAGTTTAATAGTTTGTTTGATCTGCACGTCTGGGTTAAAATTTTTGTGAACACTCTTATCTTGGTTTCTTTTGATTTGGTTTGATTCTTTTCTCTTGCATGTTTCTAAAAATCTTTCAGTAGCAAAAGTAAACATTCTGAATGATGCACACAGAATTACTAATTAAAAGCCACTAGGGTGGTTGCTATCATTTAAAACACTGACCCAAACTTCTCACATTCCCTGACAGGATAAATAAGATTTGCTTTGCTTTTGAGAGATTAATAAGAAATGGAATGGGATTCTCAAACATTAAGACATGCCAGGTTTTCTAGGAGTCCAGCTGGCTACATATTATGGCCCATTCTTCTGCACATTTTTTAATTGATGGGAAAATTACATCAAGCAAAATTCAAAAGTCAAGAGATCACTAATTGAACTTAAATTTTTTAAACTTACAACTATAGAGTTAATACGTAGAGCCTTCTAAGTTCTCTACTGCTCTCTATTTTTTTCTCTGCCTACTTTGAATCTGCTGGCTTTTCTACTGGTGTTGAGATAAAACTCATTGCCTATGGCATTCCAGCCAAGATTTTTTTAAGTCTTAAAAGGCTTCCAAACTAATGGCTTTACAAATGGTAACCAACAATCTAGACAGTTTTTGGACATGTAAATGTAGGATCGCTTGACTAACAATTACTTAGGGTCATAGAATGGTTAACTGAAAGATCAATAGTCTAAACTAAAATAACTAGATAAATGTTTATAAAAGGTGGGTTTTCAGGTCAAAATGAGGCAGGAGAATAGGGAATCAGGGTAACCAAGGCACAAGCAAAAGAACAGCAGGTGCTGCCAGTTCTAGGCAAGATTAGGCAGCATACAGGCCACATCCTCACTCCTATAATAACAAGATGGAAGTTTCCAATTCAGTCTCTGACTGACCACAAGCCAAGTCTCCACTTCAGCCTCTGACTGACCACAGGCCAAGTCTTTATAGGGTGTAACCAATTGGAGGCCTCTAGGGAGCACCTAGGGGTGTTACCAAGTTCTTTAAGCTTTATAAAAACCCTAATTGTCAGGGTGGGAGGAGGGGGAGCTCTTGAGCTGCTTGTTTGAGCCCACTTCTACTCTGTGGAGTGTACTTTTGCTTCAATAAATCTGTGCTTTCATAACTCCATTCTTTTGTTGCTTTGCTTGTCTTTCATTGTGTCATTCTTTTGTTGCTTTGTTTGTGTGTTTTGTTCAATTCTTTGTTCAACACACCAAGAACCTGGAAAACTCACAGTCAAGACCTTCCATCCAGTAACAAAACTATTGAGCTCAGGGCAATGATATAAGGTATTTGTCTGACATAAAAATTTGGTTTTGTCCACCATGCAAGGGCCAAAAAAAATTGAGAAAAAAAATCTGCTAAAATACTTCCCCACCCACTTCTGACTAGTCAAGCAAACCAGACCAGGAAAGAAAAGACAGATCCGAAGCTACTTGGAGATGTTATTTTCTTAATTAAGTCCTAGTTAAATGTGAACATTTAAAATTTAACCCTAAACCCATTTAAAACGGAAAAGGGAGGGGTCCGGAGTATGAAAGAGGTATTTGTTAAATTAAACTGCCATAGAAACTGCTTTACTCGAAATTTTGGTCCATAGCTTTCAGTAGATTACCTATTGAGGCAAATAAAGTCTAACCAATTTTGTTAAAAATACTATTTGGACCCAACTGTCTTTGATAAACTGGTGGGCATGTATTGCTATCTCCTGAATAAAATTTGAAAAGGAAAGTGTTAATATCTTTGTGTGTGTGTGTGTGTGTGTGTGTGTGTGTGTACGTTTAGCTGTGTTTATGCATATGTACATGTATTACCATGTCTACATGGTAAACTCTAACATAGCCAGAAATCCCTTAAGGACTTCTATTTAGATCGGCTTAGATAAGTGAGCAATCATAACGTACATAGCATACCTTTTAATTCACGTTACTTAAGTAAATATTTAATAAATGAGGTAGTTTTAAAATTATTAGTAAAATAAAAATTGTCGGCACACACTTTTGCCTGGGTTTACTGGTCAGATAGTTTTATATTTCAGATATCTTAAAGTATCAAGTTTTATTGCAAAGGATATAAAACAATAAACCCAGCCTAAAACGGAATGATTTTTGTTTGTGTATGAGTGTGTGTGTGTGTGTGTGTGTGTGTGCGTGCACACACGTAGATGAGGAGATGAGGTCTTGCTCTGTTGCCCAGGATGGTTTCAAACTGCTGGCCTCAAGTGATACTCCTGTCTCAGCCTCCCAAAGTGCTGAGATTACAGATGTGAACCACTGTGCCCATCTTGTTTGTGTGAGTTTTGATAAGTAAGACTTATTTAATATTGTTTAATGAAAACAACTATATTTTCTTAATTATTGGCAAAATACTCATATATTTAAGTTTCTTCCTTAGGTGAACACCTGATATTCACAGGCTATAAAAATGGTTAACAGGGAAATAATATGAAAGGGCTCTAAGTTTGTCTAATATCTCAGCTTTTATATCTAGATTTATGTAATCTAGGTAATCATTTTAAAAATTATGTAAATGTAAATGGGATAAAGATCTATAAATGAATTTGTCATGCAATTTGAAATCTTAAAATTATGCTATATTAAATTAAATGATAGTACTTCTTAATGCCTGGGTCATTTTCAAATAAGATTTTCAGAACTGAAATAAATAAACATTATTAAAGTGTGTTCTTTATGTCTTAAATTTTATAGAAAGACTATAGTTGGGTCTATTCACACTAGAAATTTTGTTATGGGGAAACATATTTCTAAAAATTATAAAATGATTCTCATCTATAATATACTAATATGTGACAGACAATTCAAGATTTCTTGCTTCCTAAATTTTCACTAAAATTTAAAAATACTAAGTATTAAATGTTTTAATTAATAGATATAATTCTGCACCAAAAAGTTAAGATGGACTTTTAATAAGAAAGATTTTAAGAAAGGCATAAAAGTGTGATATTTACCTTAAAAAAGCAAAAAATTTTTTCTAATTTGGAGGTTATTTAAAAGTTGTTTCAAAATTTAGGATGTAGGAAGAAAATAGAAACAACATTGAAAGTAAACAGTAAATAGGACAGAGAGGTGTGAGGAAAGTTATAGGTAGATGTATTTTTCGAAAGGAAGGTTAAAAGAAAAACAAAATAAATATGTATGAGAAAGAATTTCTTGTGGTGAATTATTATCCTAAAGTAAAATGACTGGTAACTTAAGAAAGAGGAAGTGTGAGACAAAGCAGAAAGTCCAAGTATGTCATCAAAATGTCTGAGCAAGTCAAGAAAGGCTTGCAAAAGATGAATTTAAGAAAGGAATTTAGGGTATGACCAAATTGGCTATAATTAGAATGGAATTATTTATAAGTCTTTCTAAAGATCAAGCTTTGGTATTAAAAATACACTAATACAAAACTAAAATTTTGGGCCACTATATTAGAACAATAAGATTTTCCTGAAATATTCATTTGCTTTTAGTAAAATTGCAAGGGGTTTTAATTTTTAATTCTGAAATATATTTATTTAACTGCCATTTCCCAAATGGCAAGCAGTTTTTATTGCTGCCACATTTATTCCTAAAATGTATTTAATTTCCCTCATTTTGGGTTAGAAATGGTGTCTTTTTCATTCAGAATAGTAATTTCATTCTCAAGGTAAAAATTTTCTTTTAAAACTTCTCAGAATCTTATTTCAGTTCAACTTTTGCTGTATATCACTGCACATGATTTGTAGATAATATTTCATTGGTTTTTGTTCTTTATCCTTTGGTAAAGGTGCAGCTTTTTGGTTGGCTGGGGTGATAATTTCCTCTTTCAACTTTGTTGTCAGCTCCTGTAACTTGTTCTTTTCTTCAGTTAGAGTCTTAAAGGCCTAGAAATGCAATGTTTTCATCCATTATAACTTAGTTCTATACTCTTGGCTTTTCTTGATGTGTCTGAATTATTTCCCTGTAACCGGGGAACTCCGCATGTTGTTACCAAGAGCCATGTAATCCCCTACTCAAGGTGGTGGTTTTGTTACTTACATTCCTCTATAATGTGGTGTACACTTATAACCCCAGACACAATATTCCTGTGTCTGATTAAATATAATTGCCCTTTTCATCAGGTTTGATGATAAGATTATCTAAATGGGGGCTTCCCATAAGGAGAAGCATTCAACATTGCAAGAGATTTTTCTTTACCTTTTTGGCAACTGGCCTAAAAAACAAAGAATTTAACTTAATCCAAATAGTTTACTGTGTTGTCTTTATTAAGTTTTCTGTTACTTAGGAAAACTGAGCTTTAAAAGAGTTAAGGTTTTTACTTCATGTAACTTTCTGTATTGCTTTTGATGTCTTTTGATTCCATGATGGTTAAATGAATGACTATTACTTTACAGTGACCTGGATGAATCTGTTTTGATCAAGTGCATTGAACTTTTTGACATCTTTGGCAGGCTTCCCTAGGATCAAAACTCTTTATAAGTCTTTTTGACCTAGAATTAACATTGAGATTTTTCCAGTCGGGCACCTGGAGAGCATCAAAGAATGTATCTCTCATCTTGCAGAGATATTAAATAATTAGTCTTGTTTGGTAAATTACATGGGAAGCATTTTCAAATTATAAGCAATACTAAATCTTCTTTCAGTAATATTTGTGGGTACATTTTGATATAAATGTTTTTTAAAGTATATAAATTCATAGAAATCTAATGCTATTAGCCCTAATTTTATTTATGTTAAATTTTTTTAAGTTATATTTTTTGGGTCTATTATTGATGTGAGTATTCTAAACATTACATGACATTTATAAAAGTCCTGATGGTCCCGATGTGACACACTGTCAGTCATGATTCTGTTTGTTATCTTACAATGCTGTATGAAATAGAAATAACAAAATTTTCTTACCAATTATGAACTTTCATCTGATTTTTAACCACAGCTAGTCTTAAGTTTTTGTCATCCGTAGTTATTGTTTTGATTTTCTCTGAAAGCATTTGCAGTCAGATCATGGAAAAAACTCTAACAGGTACTCTTGAACACAGATTTCTGATAACATTAAGATCAATGGATTAAATAAAAATTTTCCAGAACTCTGATTTTAAAAAACTGATGGGTTCATAAACCTGCTAATCAAGATCAAGTAAAACAAAAAGTAATTACGTTAAATTAAGTAACTAAGATAATGTTTTTATGACTTTTGTTAAAACATAATTGGTTCTTTACATAAATGTTTCATTTTCTAGATTTCAGGAAATTTTCTCTCTTAAGCTATCTATAGTTTATAGCAATTTGGTAAAGTATACTTTTGTGAACAATGGTGGAAGCATTTGTTTTTTCCCTCTACTTGATTCTTTCAAAATTCAAAACTATATGTGAATATTCTTATTTATATGGCTGTATGGTTATTTGCATGTGTTCAATAAAAATCTCTTTATAGCAGGACACAATTAGAAACACTGATTTTAATACCAAAGCTTTGACTAAATTATCATATTTGAGAATGTACACAGAATGCCTGATTTCAAGAGTTCCCGGTCGTAGAGTAGTGAGTGAAAATTGTCACTTCCTGACAGGGCCAAAAACCTTAAGACTGTAAGTAAAATCTAAAGTGTGCCTTTGTTTGACTTCATAACCTCAAGAGGTTTTTAAACCTGAGGTTCCTATGTGATAAATGTAGAGAGAAAAAGTGATGTTTCTAATGAAAAACTATAATACACCATGAGGAGTTTCCATGTAACCAGGGTTATAAGATTGTATCCCTGTGCATTGTTTTTCAGTCTTGTTATCTACCAGTAGACTAGAATAAATCCTGAATTCATCTAGATTTATCTGTGCCTTCTTCCATGAACTACTGAAAATGGAAACTGCTCTGTTCCTGAATCTCTATAACCTGAAACTAAATAAATTTTAAGAAACAAGCCTCATGCCTGATAAATGGGTCACATGAAAAGTTCACCTAATTGCCCAAGGTCATGACCAGAGACATTCAAATCACAAACTAGGATGAGAAGTTGACATTTTCACACTGTAGACAGCTTTTCCCAAGATGTTGGAACAAGACTCCATATCATAATGAGATTATTACCCTTTTTAACACTACCTTTCTCACTTGGCAGGATAGTGGTATAATTGCAGTTTCACCGTCAGTAGCTTCTGCTGGTCACTTGACAGAACCTGACCTAAGAGATCCTTTAGTGTCTATTGATTAAATAAGAAAATGTCTGTGATATTGCTAATACTACCTGCTGTTCCTATGTAAATTCCTCTGGGAAAGTTGAGACCTATATATACAAAATAAGAAAAAAGGCCACATGGTTAATAACAGGTTTCAACTAATTCCCTATGGTCGTTTGATTTATTTAATTGGTTGCCTTTAAGCCTAAGTTTATGGTTCAAAACCTTTATGCGAATTACAATATTGCATAATTACATATTAATTTTACTTTTTATTTTCCCTTCTTAAAACCTCATATCTGTTACTTGTTAAATTTTTGCAGAAGTACAACTCCTAACAGAATACTACTGGTACAGCACTTTGAAATGAGAGCAAAAGACTATGGAATAGACAGAACCGAACTTAATCATGGACTCCAGACAGACTTAGCCAGAGAACCACTCCCTTCAAACTTTCCTTGTTGCTCAAATGTGGCTAAAAGAGTCTTGACACAGACTTCTAGTGACCACATCACTCCTGCCAATTTGGGAGGAGACCAGCAAATGGGACAGGCCCATCCCAGCACCAAGTGACATCAAAACCTAACTACAGGATGAATGATCAGTGATACTTTTAGGGAAAGATCTTAACCAAAAGGAAAAAATATGAAAGTTGTCAGAATGAACATGGAATCACTAGCGTTTAAAAAAAACTGACACACCAAGCTGGGAAAGGCTAAGAAGAGAGGTTTCTCACACTTGTATGCCTAATAACAAACACTTTCACAAAAGACTGCAAAACTCACAACCTTGCACAAAGGCCATCACAACTTAACATAAAAATACCTCTGCAAGGACATCTGCCCAGCAACTACCTTTCTAACCTTTGACTGGCATCACCTTTATGATTGATCTTTGTGAATTTTTGTTTCCTCAAGTGAGTCTTAGCTGCAGATGACAATGTCAGCACCGATCCTCTGTGAGATGCTCCTCTCTGCATTTGCCGGGATGAGGAAAGCTGAGGGCGGGGGAGGGGGCGTGTGGGACAGTCTAGGCAAAGCAATGGCATGGGTGAAGGCAGAGGTATGGCAGGTGCAGTGTGGAAGTGGGGCAGTAAACAGCTCTGTGGGATGGGGTAGAATGTATGGGGTAGGGTTGGAGAGGGAGGGACGCAATGTGAGGAGAGGCTGGCAAAAAGTAGACTGCAAACTCCAGGGTGAAGAGTTTTAAATGAGTTCCAAAGGCCAGAGGTTTCACCAAGGTGCCTGCCCTGAGATGCCTCAGGAGCCACTGCAGGAGGGTGGGGAGGGCCTGGCCGAGTTGGCTGTTTCCCACCTCAACCAGAGAAGCTCGCCTGCTACTGTTTTAGATTTGGGAGACCTATGTTAGATCCCATTTGAGAAAAAAAGGGAATGATCCTAAATTATGATACATAAATGTATATTAAACCAGTTAATAAATTATACCTAAGGTCTCTTCTGGCCAGAGTCTAGAGTATCAGCATGCAAGATGCAGGCTGGGGACACTGCTGTCCTTCACCAAATCTCCTGGGCACAAAGGTAGGTCCCCTGTGTGGAGGGCTCTGGGGGTCAGGGGGCAGGGCAGGGGCACAGAGCACTGTGGACTGCTGGCCTGAATCTCACCGCCCTCCCAACATCCTACTGAATTATTCTGTTTGGGGGAACAAGAGACAGGGCAGTGTCTTCACCATTCCTGCGTTCCTTTCAGAGCCCAGTACCAGCCTGGGACACAGAAGTTCAACAGGGACGCAGACATGACCATATCACCAGATGAGGCTTTGGATGGGGTACAATACCCTGTTGCTATGTAAGGACAGTGTTTTCATTCTCAGAGGCCCTGGGACCTCCCCTGCTGCCTCCTTAGCCATGTACACTGGGCAGAGTGCCCAAGGACAGGGGCACTGAATCTCCCTCATGCAAGTAAACAGGTGCCAACTCACTGCAAGAGGCCGGGCTCCCATAACAGGGAGCTTGCCCACAACTGGGAATGTCTTTAACACCTATTGACAGCTTTTCCCCCATTGCTCTGTGCCAAAGTTGAAACAGTAAAAGGCATTGATTTCCCGGCACCTTGATCTTGGCCTCCCAGCTCAGTCAAGGCAGGGAAGAAGTGGGTTGTGGGGGACTGAGCAAGACAGGTTTTACATGAAATTATAATTCTCGCTCTCCAGGTGGCATTTCTTCTGTGCCACCACAACAGACAGCTTGCTGAGAAATGGCAGATCTGTATTTCACGAGGACACTTTGGTCAAAAGATCAATGATGCTTCTCGAACCTGTCCGTCCACCCACGGGGGCAGGTGAGCCTGGTGAGAAACCTGCAAAGACCCAGTTAAAATTAGACAGCTGCTGACAGACACCCGGTTCACAATCACAGAGCATCGATTACAAAAGTGGTGCTGGGCTGAAGGGCTTTAATCAGTCCCTGTGTTCTATCTTTGTGGATAAGGAACTTTTGTAATGAAGTGGCTCCCTCTCTGGGGAAATGGAGCTATCTGGGGGCAGGCTCAGAACTCAGCAGAGTACAGGAGTGGGGTGGGGTAATCAGTGATGGACAGTTCTGTAGTCTGAATACTCATGGACATCACCTTATTCTTATTAGAAATGTGGACTCAGCCCCACCCAGCCCTAGGTCATCAGAAGCTGGAGTTTAACAAAGTTCCCAGTGTTTCTGGGCTTGCAGAGCATCAGCCCATATCCATATCTGGCTAGATCCACTCTCTCTCCCACTTCCCCTTCCTTCCCCCTCTCTCCTCCTCTCCCCTTCCTCCCACATTCGACCAGCCAGGCCGTCTTCTCCAGGCTCCCTCATCCCCTGGGGCCTCTGCCTGGGCACCTGCTGGCCCTTTGCTCTCTCCAGCCCTCATATTCTGTCCACCGTCAGGACACAACCCCTCTTGGAACCCTCCCCTGTTCCCTGGATCACTGTGGTCTGTGGCCCCTGTCTGCCCCATAGTGTCTCATTCCAACCTTGTAGATTTTCTGATAGTTTTAAGGGGCACCACGATTCAGGGAGAGGAGGACCCATCAGCTCTAGAACCAGACAGATCTATGTTTTCATCCGGATAAACTCTCCAAGCTCTGAGACCTTAGGCAAGTCATTCAGGTGCTCTGAGCCTCAGTCTCAGATAATTCTACCTTCCCAGCTACTGGAATTATATCAGGGGTGGGGGGTATAAATTGTGAGCAACTGGGACTAGGCCAGAATGTGGGGAGAGGAGAACAGACAGAAGAGGCTGGGGCAGCGTCCTTTGGTGCCTTAGTAGTCATTGTTGCTACTCTGAAAATATTTCCAAACTTGCCCTCTTCTGGGCACATCCTGAAGAGGATGGCATCCTGGTGCTCTGGCTGGGCACGTCCATGGAACTGATGCTGGCCAGTGAATCATGAGTAGGAATGTTACTGTTACTTCCAGATCTGGCATTTGATTGCTGGAGTGAGACCCTCCAGAGCTCATATCCCTCTGGCACACACGTGAGACTAGCTGCTCTGTTACCCATGGCCCCTGGGTGACCATAATGGGGACAGCCTCCTCCACTGGCCCACAGTGAACAGGCAGCATAAGCAAGAAATGGCCCTTTGTTGTTGAAGCCACTACCATGGTCACCAGAGCAGAGCCTCACCCATCTGACAGAGGCCATACCCACGGCTGGAAAACTGCACAGTTATCGAACTCAGTGCACTGGTGCCCCAGTGATGCTGGGGCAGACAGGGACGGGCAAGGGATGGCAGTGGGTCTCTACTCAAGAATCATGCACCTGCTATGTGCCAGGCCCTGCGCAGGGCACGGGGACACAGGAATGAATGAGATAGACATTGCCCTTGAGTGGTTCATAGGCAGTGGTAAAATCAGCTTCTGGAGAATCCAGCAAGAACTTGCATGTGTCTAATGGACTTCATGGGCTGTAATGGGCTACAGAGCCTCAGGGAGAGGAAAGCGTAGGGGTGAGGAGCTGTGTGCTCTGGGACTGCACTCAAATCACAGTGCTGCTGCTAATGGCAGTGTAACCTGGAACAAATTGTTTAACTCCTCTGTGCCTCAATGTTCTCATCTATAAAATAGGGATAATAACAGACTTGCCTCATAGGTGTGTTGTGAAAGTGCAATGTAACACAGGCAAGGCTCACAGAGTACCTGACATAGCAAAAGCTTAACAATGTTCAATCAAAGCCTGTTGTCAAAGCTCCTCTGACTTCTTCTGGGTCTCCCGGCCAGGGTCCAATCCCAACTCCACCAATCCCAACTCCACCACTGAATTGCAAAGCAGCACTGGGCAAGTCAGCCCACTAGTTTGTGCCTCAGCTTCCTGATCTGTACATGGGGACAATAGCAACCTGCCAACCTCAGGCCTGGTACAAATAAGGGGCTCGGCAGGTGGTGGGGAGATTGTCTTGGGTGAGGCCAGGGTTTGAACCCAGGTCCCTCTGAGCAGCTGCCTGTGGTGCCACAGCAGACACCATACTGTTACTATCTTCCTGAAACTGCTGCGGGGATGCATCATTATTCAGGTGGGAATGCAGCCAGGACATTTGGGTTTCTGTGTGTTGAGTGGTGTCCTCACAGGGCAGCCGACTCCATCTCAGGCAGAGACTGCAATGAAAAGCTGTGCTCACCCACCAGCTTCCTGCCCTATAAAACATGCATGCCAATTCTGCACCTTCCCTGTGCCAACCACAGCGCCAGAGGCTGTAATTTGATTTTCATGAAAACTCTAACATGGAGAAATGGTCTTGAAAATCAAAACCAGATGAGGACACAGGCATGGAGAAGTTAGATAACTTGTACAACGGTCCATGGAGGCAGAGCTGAGATACATGACATACATTCAGAAACCCTGGGTGCTTGGGCCCAGCCTGCCTGGCTGGCTCCTGGTGGAAGCTAGCTCCACCTGCTTCCCACCTGCCTTGACATTGAGCAAGTACCCGGCCCTGGCACACAGATTGTCACAGCTGATCCTTCCACTTGTTTCCAAGCTCCCCTGGAAACGCTGGCTTCTGAAAAACACCAGGTCTCTGTTGTCAGAGACTTGGGCTCAAGTCCTGGCACTGGCTCTTAGCAGCAATGAGACCTTGGGGGACTTAACCCTCCCTGAGCCTCCACTTCCTTATCTGCAAAATGGGATAAAGAAAGTTCCATTGCACTGTGATGGTTAGGAGAGAGGACTCATTTAAAAATGCTTCACACAGCGTCAGGCACATGGTTCCTTCCTGCCTCCTTTGGCCCAAACTCTACATCCCATAACTGCAGCCCTTCCCCAGATGGTGGTAATGGACCTTGGAGTGAAGAAGGCCAGCCCCGGGCCTTAGGGATATCATAGTGGAGCTGAAGAAGTAAGAGGGAATGGAAGACAGAAATTAAGGAGCACTAACTATGTGTCAGGATGGTGATAAGCACTTAACATGTATCTCGTTTAACTTTCACAATGGCCCAACAAGATATGTTCTATTATTGTGATCTTCCACAGGGTGGGATTGGAGCAAACAGAGGCAAAATGACTTCTGCAAGGCCATCTCCTAATATTTAGTGCCGCCAGAATTGAACCCAGGCCTGACAGCCTGAAAGCCTAAAATTGAATCTAACTAATTCCACTTTACTATCTCCACTGCCTGGGCCCAATTTCTGAAATTCTACCATTCATTCCTTTCAAAAGAAGTAAGTATGAAAATGCTTCCCACCACCTGGAACTTAGCAAAGCCCCCCAAAAGACTGGTTGAAGGACCAGTAGATTTGAGGTTTGTGGAAAAAAGATTGTGAGCAGCATTTGAGGTCACAACCCCATGAATTAGAAGAAGAAAAACACACACATACACAATTCTGTTTTGGTGTCTCGGAGAACTCTGGGCTGCCCGGCCAACCCTACAGCTAAAACCTGGGAAGCCCCACCTGGCTAAAGCAATTACCACCCAGGGAGACCCTCAGAGCTCCCACCAAGGCCTTCATTTGGTGATGTGGTTGAGCTGTGTCCTCACCCAAATCTCATCTTGAATTGTAGCTCCCATAATTCCCACATGTTGTGGGAGGGACCTGGTAGGAGGTAATTGAATCGTGGAGGCGGGTCTTTCCCATGCTGTGGGACTGAATAAGTCCCACAGGATCTGATGGTTTTATAAAGGGGAATTTTCCTGCACACGTTCTCTTGCCTACTCTCATGTAAGACGTGACTTTGCTCCTCCTTTGCCTTCAGCCATGATTGTGAGGCCTCCCCAGCCATGTGGAACTATGAGTCAATTAAATGTCTCCTTTATAAATTACCCAGTCTCAGGTATGTCTTTATTAGCAGCATGAGAACAGACTAATACACTTGGTAAAACAAATATTGCAGGTCAAACCCTGTTCCTAGAGATGACGTTTAGCGCAAGTCTCACTTCTCCAAAAAATAAAAAGAAAGACCACCTCGCATCTCCATGGGAGACTGAGTCTCATTGGCATGGTTGAGGGAAGACAGGGTCCCATCTGTCTGTCCATAAAAGCAACGTTTTAAGATTCATTGAAGTCAACACTCTTCTATTTGTAACCAGGTTAAATATTGTAGTTAAATGAATCTGGACTGGGCAAAGTGACTTACGCCTGTAATCCCAGCACTGCTGGAAGCTGAAGTGGGAGGATCCCTTGAGTCCAGGAGTTTGAGACCAGCCTGGGAAACAGAGGGAGACCCCATCTCTACAAAAAGCAAAAAGATTAGCCAGACATAGTGGCAGACACCTATGGTCCCAGCTGCTCAGCAGGCTGAGGTGGGAGGATTGCTTGAGCCCATGAGGCTGCAGTGAATGGTGATCACACCACTGCACTCATCCTGGGTGACAGAGCGATACCCTGTCTTAAAAAGAAAACAAACACACACACACACACACACACACACAAATCTGGCACTCTTATTGGGTGGGAATGTGTGATGGGAAGTGCCTACCATGTGCCTTTATAAAGCTATAATCAAGATTGTACTCATTACCCTCAGACTAGGGGTAGATCCCAATCCATCCTTGCTCTGCCTAGTGGCAATTACTCCATACAAATCAAATGCAATGTTAAATTCCAAACCCCAAAGGAAAGAGCCATCCCCAAGAAAGCAGTGAAAGCTTAACACTGTAAAATTTTGAGTACACTGCATTAAATTAGTACTAATTTACAGTAACTAGAAATTCCTTCCAGAGTATAAGAAGAGAGTCATGGCAACTTTTTATATTACATAATCATTTTTATGGTCTTACAGATTTGATGAATCAAAATGAAAACAATCTCCACTCCACATCCCATCCTTTTTCTCTAGATCAAGGTGAAATCGATTCTTTTCAAGGTGGAGTTTTGAGAGTCTATATTTCTTAAGCCCCATTTAATGAAACCATGTCTTTCCCTAATTGTGGCTGTTATCTGTCCATTTCACCTTGCATGCGAAACTCCAGCTGATTTCACATCGGCACCCATCAACGAGTCAAGTTATCCTGATGCTCTTCAGAAGAGTCAAATGTGGGCTTTGCAACATTGTCCATTTCAAGAAGATATGGGGTGGAATTGGTAGCTTTGATGAAGCCCTCTTATCGTTGTTTTTCCTTGAGATGCCTTGTGGGTTGGGTTTGAAAAGGTGAGTTGGGGAAGTGCTGTCGCTCAGCCTGAGTCTCTACAATAGAGATGAAGAACAAGGGAGAGAGGCAAGACGAGGACACCAGCTGAAGACTGCAGGGCGCTGACACCCGCAGTGGTGGCAGCTTGCACGGTTGTCTCGGCAGCTGTCTGCAGACGTAGCAACAGTCCCAGAACCAGCAGCCCCTGGCCCAGCCTGGCCAACATGCTTCCTCCCATCTCAGCTCTGTGGGTCGGTCTGGTCGTGCTCAGGAGGACCATGGGCTGCAGGTAGGCAGGTGCAGGCAACGTAGCAAGTGCAATGGCCAAGTCTGGCCTTATATACTGGGAGCATCACAATGTCCTGACCTGACACCACCCCTACGCACTCACCTCCCCCAGGGCTTCCCCAACCTGTCTGCTCATGGTCACAGACCAAATACTTTATTTTAGAAACAAAACATTGAAAACTCGTTTAGAGCATCTGAACCCCACCACTTAGAAATCTAGGGTTTCAATTTCTTTCTTCCAAGTGACATTGAGACAATAATTAATAGCCTACCAACAAAAAAAGTCCAGGACCAGACAGATTCACAACCGAATTCTACCAGAGATACAAGGAGGAACTGGTACCGTTCCTTCTGAAGCTATTCCAATCAATAGAAAAAGAGAGAATCCTCCCTAACTCATTTTATGAGGCCAGATCATCCTGATACCAAAGCCTGGCAGAGACACAACGAAAAAAGAGAATTTTAGACCCTGATGAACATCGATGCAAAAATCCTCTATAAAATACTGGCAAACCAAATCCAGCAGCACATCAAAAAGCTTATCTACCACAATCAAGTGGGCTTCATCCCTGGGATGCAAGGCTGGTTCAACATACGCAAATCAATAAATGTAATCCATCATATAAACAGAACCAAAGACAAAAACCACGTGATTATCTCAATAGATGCAGAAAAGGCCTTTGACAAAATTCAACAGCCCTTCATGCTAAAAACTCTCAATATATTTGGTATTGATGGAATGTATCTCAAAATCATAAGAGCTATTTATGACAAACCCACAGCCAATATCATACTGAACGGGCAAAATCTGGAAGCATTCCCTTTGAAAACTGGCATGAGACAAGGATGCCCTCCCTCACCGCTCCTATTCAACATAGTGTTGGAAGTTCTGCCCAGGGCAATCAGGCAGGAGAAAGAAATAAAGGGTATTCAATTAGGAAAAGAGGAAGTCAAACTGTCCCTGTTTGCAGATGACATGATTGTATATTTAGAAAACCCCATTGCCTCAGCCCAAAATCTCCTTAAGCTGATAAGCAGCTTCAGCAGTCTCAGGATACAAAATCAATGTGCAAAAATCACAAGCATTCTTATATGCATTCTTGTACTTGTTTTTAAGAAAACATTAGCTTTTTTTAATAGGTTGCATGCTGAACTGTCTGTGTTTTATCCTCATTCTCTCTGTAAAGATGCATGTATTTATAAATAAAAAGAAAATACCCTATGATGTCATTCTTGGTTGTTTCTAGTTGATGAAATTTCTGTGTTTTTCCAACTTTTCTATATTGATATATATATAGTTGAATTAGTAGTTTTGGAGTTGTTTTGTTTTTGAGGGGAGAGCTTGGCGGAATTCAAGCTAGAAGAAACCAAAGTGGAAAATCGCTTTAAGAAATAAGACTATGGAAAGTTGACAGTGAAAATTAAAGAATAATGACACGGTTCATGGTTAACAATGGAGCACTTGTAGTCTGAATGGCAACCGACCCTCTTTGAAGGACTAGAATGGGTAAAAAACAATACACTCACTGATGTTTGAAATTTGGGGTATGACTTACAATAAGGAGTTTAATAGAAGATTTAAAAACCTGTGGCTTGGATTCTTTCATCAGCTTGAGGAGACACTTTCAAGTTTCTTAATACCTTGTTTGCCTTTTTCCACAAGGTAAATATTTTCTTTGTATTCCTGAAAATGAAAGCCTACTTTCCCTTTGTTTAATTCTAATTGGATTTCCTCTTTGGGAATCTGATTCTCTTTTTCTTAACCTTTTGGGGATAGCCTGAAGAATTCTCCCAACATTCTTTTTGCCATTTAGGATCTGGTCCCACACAAACTGATTCCCTCCTGCTTACTTATTTTTGCAGAGAGTGATATGGCGGTGCTGGCAGATGTTTGGGAGGCAGGAACCTTCCTGAGGGCCAGAGAGGTCTCCTGATTTCTATAGGTGCCTGTGTTTACTTTAGTCTACACCATGGTCACAAAGGAGTGGTTGAGAGCAACAAACTGACTTTCCACCAAGGGCGTTTCAAGGACAAGGATTCTCACAGAAGTATCTTTTCTCCCAACTTTTTTACTTTTCTCTCAACTTTTTTTCATTTTTTAATGCGATTATTTTTAATGAGACAGGGTCTTGCTCTGTCACCCACGCTGGAGGGCAGTAACACGATCACAGCTCACTCACAAACTCCTGGACTCAAGAAATTCTCTGCCTCAGTCTCCTGAGTAGCTGAGACCACAAGTGTGTGCCACCATGCCTGCCTAACGTTTTAAAATTTTTTGTAGAGGTGGGATCTCTCTGTGTTGCCCCAGCTGGTCTTGAACTCCTGACCTCAAGTGATCCTCCTACCTCAGCCTCCCAAAGTGCTTGGATTACAGGCATGAGCCACTGTGCCCAGCACTGACTTTTTTTTTTTTTTCTTTTCTGAGATGGAGTCTTGCTCTGTTACCCAGGCTGGGGTGCAAGGGTGTGACCTCAGCTCACTACAAGCTCCACCTCCCAAGTTCAAGCAATTCTCCTGCCTCAGCCTCCCTAGTAGCTGGGATTACAGGTGTCCGCCACCACACCCAGCTAATTTTTGTATTTTCAGTAGAGACAGGGTTTTACCATGTTGGCCAGGCTGGTCTTGAATTCCTGACCTCATGATCTGCCCACCTCAGCCTCCCAATGTGCTGGGATTATGGGCATGAGCCACCGTGCACAATATTGACTATTTTTTGTTGTTGTTATTATACATGTGTACAACGTGCAGGTTTGCTACATAGGTATACATGTGCCATGTTGGTTTGCTGCACCCATCAGTTCATCATTTACGTTAGGTATTTCTCCTAATGCTATCCCTCCCCTAGCCACCCACCCCACCAACCAGCCCCAGTGTGTGATGTTCCCCAACCTGTGTCCATGTGTGCTTATTGTTCAATTCCCACCTGTGAGTGAGAACATGCGGTGTTTGGTTTTCTGTCCTTGTGATAGTTGGCTGAGAATGGTGGTTTCCAGCTTCATCCACGTCTCTGCAAAGGACATGAACTCATCCTGTTTTATGGCTGCATACTATTCCATGGTGTATATGTGCCACATTTTCTTCATCCAGTTTATCATTGATGGAGATTTGGGTTGGTTCCAAGTCTTTGCTATTGTGAATAGTGCCACAATAAACATAGGTGTGTATGTCTCTTTATCATAGAATGATTTATAATCCTTTGGGTATACGCCCAGTAATGGGATCGCTGGGTCAAATGGTATTTCTAGTTCTAGATCTTTGAGGAATTGCCACATGGTCTTCCACAATGGTTGAACTAATTTACACTCCCACCAACAGTGTAAAAGCCTTCCTATTTCTCCACATCCTCTCTAGCATCCATTGTTTCCTGACTTTTTAAGGATCGCCATTCTAACTGGCATGAGATGGTATCTCATTGTGGTTTTGATTTGCATTTCTCTGACGACCAGTGATGATGAGCATTTTTTCTTTTGATAAGTGTCTGCTCACATCCTTTGCCCACTTTTTGATGGGGTTGTTTTTTTCTTGTAAATTTGTTTAAGTTCTTTGTAGATTCTGGATATTAGCCCTTTGTCAGATGGGTAGATTGCAAAAATTTTCTCCCATTCTGTAGGTTGCCTGTTCACTCTGATGATAGTTTCTTTAGGGGTGCAGAAGCTCTTTAGTTTAATTAGATCCCATTTGTCAATTTTGGCTTTTGTTGCCATTGCTTTTGTGTTTTAGTCATGAAGTCTTTGCCCATGCCTATGTTCTGAATGGTATTGCCTAGGTTTTCTTCTAGGGTTTTATGGTGTTAGGTCTTACATTTAAGTCTTTAATCCATCTTGAGTTTATTTTTGTATACAGTGTAAGGAAGGGATCCAGTTTCAGCTTTCTACATATAGCTAGCCAGTTTTCCCAGCACGATTTATTAAATAGGGAATCCTTTTCCCATTGCTAGTTTTTGTCAGGTTTGTCAAAGATCAAATGGTTGTAGATGTGTGGTATTATTTCTGAGGCCTCTGTTTTGTTCCATTGGTTTATATACCTGTTTTGGTACCAGTACCATGCTATTTTGGTTACAGTAGCCTTGTAGTATAGTTTGAAGTCAGGTAGCGTAATGCCTCCAGCTTTGTTCTTTTTGCTTAGGATTGTCTTGGCCATGTGGGCTCTTTTTTGGCTCCATAAGAGCTTTAAAGTAGTTTTTTTCCAATTCTGTGCAGAAAGTCAGGGGTAGCTTGACGGGGATAGCATCGAATCTATAAATTACTTTGGGCAGTATGGCCATTTTCATGATATTGATTCTTCCTATCCATGAGCATGGAATGTTCTTCCATTTGTTTGTGTCCTCTTTTATTTCCTTGAGCAGTGGTTTGTAGATCTCCTTGAAGAGGTCCTTCACATCCCTTGTAAGTTGGATTCCTAGGTATTTTATTCTCTTCATAGTGATTGTGAATGGGACTTCACTCATGATTTGGCTCTCTGTTTGACTACTATTGGTGTACAGGAATGCTTGTGATTTTTGCACATTGATTTTGCATCCTGAGACTTTGCTGAAGTTGCTTATCAGCTTAAGGAGATTTTGGGCTGAGACAATGGGATTTTCCAAATATACAATCATGTCATCTGCAAACAGAGACTATTTGACTTCCTCTTTTCCTAATTGAATACCCTTTATATCTTTCTCTTGCCTGATTGCCCTAACCAGAACTTCCAACACTATGTTGAATAGGAGTGGTGAGAGAGGACATCCCTGTCTTGTGCCAGTTTTCAAAGGGAATGCTTCCAGTTTTTGCCCATTCAGTATGATATTGGCTGTGGGTTTGTCATAAGTAGTTCTCATTATTTTGAGATACATTCCATCAATACCTAGTTTATTGAGAGTTTTTAGCATGAAGAGCTGTTGAATTTTGTTGAAGGCCTTTTCTGCATCTGTTGAGATAATCATGTAGTTTTTGTCTTTGGTTCTGTTTATATGATGGATTACATTTATTGATTTGCATATGTTGAACCAGCCGTGCATCCCAGGGATGAAGCCCAGTTGATCGTGGTGGATAAACTTTTTGATGGGCTGCTGGATTCGGCTTGCCAGTATTTCATTGAGGATTTTGCATCGATGTTCATCAGGGATATTGGTCTAAAATTCTCTTTTTTTGTTGTGTCTTTACCAGACTTTGGTATCAGGATGATGCTAGCCCCATAAAATGAGTTAGGGAGGATTTCTTCTTTTTCTATTGATAGTTTCAGAAGGAATGGTACCAGTTCCTCTTTGTACCTCTGGTAGAATTCGGCTGTAAATCCATCTGGTCCTGGACTTTTTTTGTTGGTAGGATATTAATTATTGCCTCAATTTCAGAACCTATTATTGGTCGATTCAGAGATTCAACTTCTTCCTGGTTTAGTCTTGGAAGGGTGTATGTGTCCAGGAATTTATCCATTTCTTCTAGATTTTCTAGTTTACTTGCGTAGAGGTGTTTACAGTATTTTCTGATGGTAGTCTGTATTTCTGTGGGATCAGTGGTGATATCCCTTTATCATTTTTTATTGCATCTATTTGATTCTTCTCTCTTTTCTTCTTTATTAGTCTTGCTAGCAGTCTATTTTCTGTTTCTGGTGACAAAATCTCTCAGCATTCACTTGTCTTTAAAAGATTTTAGTTTTTCTTCACTTATGAAGCTTAGTTTGGCTGGATATGAGACTCTGGGTTGAAAATTCTTTTCATTAAGAATGTTGAATATTGGCCCCCATACTCTTCTGGCTTGTAGGGTTTCTGCCGAGAGATCTGCTGTTAGTCTGATGGACTTCCCTTTGTGGGTAACCTGACCTTTCTCTCCGGTGCCCTTAATTTTTTTCCTTTATTTCAACCTTGGTGAATCTGACAATTATGTTCCTTGGGGTTGCTCTTCTCAAGGAGTGTCTTTGTGGTGTTCTCTGTATTTCCTGAATTTGAACGTTGGCCTGCCTTGCTAGGTTAGGGAAGTTCTCCTGGATTATATCCTGAAGAGTGTTTTCTAACCTGGTTCCATTCTCCCTGTCACTTTCCAGTACACCAAACAAACATATATTTGGTCTTTTCACATAGTCCCATATTTCTTGGAGGTTTTGTTCATTTATTTTCACTCTTTTTTCTCTAATCTTGTCTTCTCACTTTATTTCATTAATTTGATTTCAATCACTGATATCCTTTCTTCCACTTGATTGAATTGGCTATTGAAACTTGGGCATGCATCATGAAGTTCTTATGCCATGGTTTTCAGCTCCATCAGGTCATTTAAGGTCTTCTCTACACTGTTTATTCTAGTTAGCCATTCATCTAACCTTTTTTCAAGGTTTGTAGCTTCCTTGAGATGGGTTAGAACATACTCGTTTAACTTGGAGAAGTTTGTTATCACTGACCCACTGGAGCCTACTTCTGTCAATTTGTCAAACTCATTCTCCATCCAGTTTTGTTCCCTTGCTGGCAAGGTGCTGCGATCCTTTGGAGAAGAAGAGGAGCTCGTTTTTTGGAATTTTCAGCTTTTCTGCTCTGGTTTCTCTCTATCTTTGTGGTTTTATCTATCTTTGGTCTTTGATGTTGGTGACCTACAGATGGGGTTTTGGTGTGGATGTCCTTTTTGTTGATGTTGATGCTATTCCTTTCTGTTTGTTAGTTTTCCTTCTAACAGTCAGGTCCCTCAGCTGCAGGTCTGTTGGATTTTGCTGGAGGTCCACTCCAGACCCTGTTTGCCTGGGTATCACCAGTGGAGGCTGCAGAACAGCAAATATTGCTGCACAGAAAATGTTGCTGCCTGATCCTTCCTCTGGAAGCTTTGTCTCAGAGGGGCACCTGCCTGTTTGAGGTGTGTGTCGGCCCCTACTGGGAGGTGTTTCCTAGTCAGGCTACACGGGGGTCAGGGACCCACTTGAGGAGGCAGTTTGTCCATTCTCAGAGCTCAAACACTGTGCTGAGAGAACCACTGCTCTCTTCAGAGCTGTAAGACAGGGACATTTAAGTCTGCAGAAGCTGTCTGCTGCCTTTTGTTCTACTATGCCCCCAGAGATGGAATCTATAGAGGCAGTAGGCCTTGCTGAGCTGTGGTGGGCTCTGCGTAGGCCTCTTTGTTTACACTGTGAGCTACCCAAGCCTCAGCAATGGCAGATGCCCCTCCCCTCATCCAGCTGCAGTATGGCAGGTCAATCTCAGACTGCTGCACTAGCAGTGAGCAAGGCTCTGCGGGTGTGGGACCCGCCAAGCCACGCATGGGAGGGCATCTCCTGGTCTGCCGGTTGCTAAGACTGTGGAAATAGTGCAGTATTTGGTCAGGAGTGTACCGTTTCTCCAGATACAGTCTGTCATGACTTCCCCAGGCTAGGAAAGGGAAATCCCCCGACCCCTTACGCTTCTCTGGGTGAGGCAATGCCCCGCCCTGCTTCAGCTCTCCCTCCGTGGGCTGCACCCACGGACCAAGTAGTCCCAGTGAGATGAACCAGGTACCTTAGCTGGAAATGCAGAAATCACCTGTCTTCCGCATTGATCTCACTGGGAGCTGCAGACTGGAGCTGTTCCTATTTGGCCATCTTGGAAGTCAGCCTTGACAATTTTTTAACAAACACATTGAATCCACCTCCCTAGCATCAGCCTCCTCTACTTCCACCAGAGCGCCGTGATGCATGTCTTGTGTAAGGAAAGAACTCTGTGTTTTTGTCTTTCTGTTCCAGTAAACACAGGGGCTCCTCCAAAGTAGTATTCTCCACTTGAATATGTTTGACCTCTCCACTCAAATGTCCACCACCACAATGTGGAGTGCACATCTACCATTGTTGGTGGTCACCCAGCAACAGAAACCCCTTTCCAGATTATGGAATTTCCTGTCTTAAGAGACAGAGCCTGAACATGCCAGAGATTTTCTTCACCAGTCTCTTAGTGGAATAAATCAAAGTAGAAATATGTAGCAAGGTGCCTCCAATCAGATGCACCCCAAGCCCACCCTTTGGAAAGAAAGTTCTTGATGACATTTCTCCTTAAATTGATGAGAGAGGGTGTGTGTTTTGTGAAATAATTCTGACTCGTAAACTACAGTTTTGCCTATTTAAAAATTCTGCACTTTTTAGGACCAAGTTAAAATGCTGCCTCCTCCAGGAAGCCTTTTCTGATCTCTACAGCCAGAAATATTCTCTCTTTCCATCCAGTTTGCCTTTGGGTTTTATTTCATGGCCTTGTAGATCCTTGAGGACCGTGACCACACAGTCTTCTAGAATAAGGGTTAAGAGCATAGACTTGTGATCTACCACCTGGGTTCAAGCCCCAGCTTTGCCACAAACTATTTGTGTGACCTTGGGAAAGTTACTAAACCTCTCTGTCTCTATTTGCTCATCTATAAAACAGGGGTGACAACAGCACCTACCTCCCAAGGTCGCTGTGAGGGTTATTACTTGTGTTCATGTAAAGCACTGGGGACAGTGCCTGGCCTGGCCCAAACTCACATTGTGTGACTCCATTTCCTGCTGTGTGGCCCTTCAAGGATGTGTCTCTCATTCCTGCTGGCAGTTCACAGAGCACTCCAGGGTTACCCTCTCTTCCACAGCGCTGGAGACCTATAACTATAATCTACACTGTGCCCTTCACTGGCCCGAGTGCTCTCAGTCCCCTCAGACTGCTCCTGTTCACCAGTGTCTCACCATCCCCACAGTGTCTGTCTGTGGGGATGTCCCTACCCTCACCTGTCACCTGCACCATCGAAGGTCTCTTAACTGATTTCTTTACTGCCAGAGCCTCCCTCCCTTTTCACCTGCACCCAGGTGCCTTCCCCAAATGCAGAAGCTCTGAACACATCCTCCGGCTGAAACAGTAACAAGCTGATGCATCCCTGTGGCCCACAGGCTAACATGTAAACTCTTCACCCAACATTCCAGGTCCCTCCTGCTCTGATGCCTGCAGCTCCCAACCTCCTGTGCTGCTTCCTCCTCCCACACACCAACACACAGCCTCCAAATGTCTCCCAGATTCCTGACCACAGGGCACTCGCTCCCCTGCACCTGGGCCTCTACACAGCCCCTCAGCCCTTGATGTCCTCCCCATTCTCTGCCTGATGAATCCTGCTCATCCTCCAGGACTCAGCACAGTGGTGACCCTGCAGAGCTGACCTTGACCTCTGCCCCATACTCTCCTCAGGGTAGGGGTGTCCACTCTGCTCAACAACCTTTACCTGTGATGGTCCATGGAGCCCCCATATGTGAGCCCCTGGGCACAGAGCTGGACTGTTCTCCTCTGGATTCTCTCAGGGCCTCCAATCCAGGGGTCTGCATAGCAAGACCCAGCCCCCAACTCCGCTTCAAGTGTGGAATCTCAAAGGCATCACAGACTGCACATGCACAGGTCCAGACTCACGGGCTCCATGCTCCCCAGAAATGAGCCCTGCCTGGGTCCCTTCCTCCCATGTACGGCACCACCATCCATCCAGTCACCCCAGCCAGGAGCCGCCTTTCCACCTCTGAGCTGGTCTTTCTGGAACCCCCTCCTGTCTCTGAACCTATCCTCTCCTCTCCATTACTGATCACCTCTGGCCTGGCCACTGCCTTGACCCCAGCTGGCCCTGCCCTTCCCACCCTCTCTCTGCCCCTGCCCATTCCCCACAGCATCCAGAGGAACAGTGTGGAAAAACCACCCCAACACTCTCCCCCTCCTCTCAGCACAACACGGAAGCCTCAGTATGACCTGGACACCCTGCGGCACCTGCATGCCCACACCCTCCCTCCCCACTCACTCCTCTCCTCTGCTCTCCAGCCATAGCAGCCACCTCTCAGCCAAGAAGGTGTCAGGGGTTTCTCTGCCACAGGGGCACTGCAAGTCTAGAATTTTCTGTCTCATCCCTGTACATAGAAAGTGTCGAATTACTGCAGATCTCAGCTGACCTGTCATCTTCTTGGGGAGGACTCCTGCCCCAGGGCTAACCCCAGATCCTTTGTAACAGGCACCCCCTAGGTCCCACCTTCCCCCTTCAGAGCTAACCTCCATTTGTGATTCCCAGTCCCAGCCCTGGTATTCTTTAATCAATGGCCTCCCCCTCCTCCACTAGGCTCTGAGATCCCTGAGGATGGGGCCTGCATCTGGTTTTCTTTACCACTGAATTCTGTTACCTGAGCAGAGCCTGACACGCAGCAGGGGCTCACGAAACACCTGCTTATTGGGTGCCTAAAGGAGAGCTACTGTTTAGTAGGCACCTACTGTGTGCCAGCCACTGTGCCAAGCACTGAACTGCATTAACTAATCCAATCCCCCGAATCCCAACCTGATCCTCAGCATAGGGATAAGAAACCAAGGCTCAGTGAGGTAAGTGACTGTCCCAGAGTCCCACAGCCAGCTGGTGGCAGAGCTGTCTCAAGCTCTGACCTCTGCCCCACACTCTCCTCAAGGTAGGGGTGTCCACTCTGCTCAACAACCTTTACCTGTGATGGTCCATGGAGCCCCCATATGTGAGCCCCTGAGCACAGATCTGGACTGTTCTCTGGATTCTCTCAGGGCCTCCAATCCAGGGGTCTGCATAGCAAGACCCAGCCCCCAACTCCGCATCAAGTGTGGAATCTCCGCATCAAGCCCAAGTGCCTCGGAGCCCAGATACTCTGGGGCACCTGCCTCCCCACCCTTCTCCCTCCCACTCACTCCTGCCCTCTACTCTCCAGCCATAGTAGCCACCTCTCAGCCAAGAAGGTGTCAGGGGCTCCTCTGCCACAGGGGCACTATAGGTCTAGAATTTTCTTTCTCCACCTCCTCCGCCTAGTTAAATATTACTCATCTGTAAGATTCTGGCTCACCTACCACCTCCTTGGTGGAGCCCTCCCTGGCAATGCCACGGCACATACCAGCTACCCTAGGACACTGTGTTCCAGGCATTCCTAGGGCCCTATCCCCCCCTTAAAAGCTGACCTCATTTTGTGATTCTTATTCAGCCTGTGATTATTTAATCAGTCTCTCCCTTCTCCTCTGATAGACTGCAATCCTTGAGAACAAAGGCTATGTCTGGTTTTGTTCATCAATGAATTCTCAGTTTCCAGTCTAGCATATAATAGATGATCACTAAATATGTGTGTATGAGATAGATTAATAAACGTGACTATTTAATAAGCACCTGCTATGTTCCAGGCACATGAATGCATTATCGAATTTGTTCCTCCAATATCACCATGGCATGGGCACTGACATGATTCCCATTGTAAACATAAGAAAACTGAGGCTCAGCAAGGTAAGTCACTGGCCCAGAGTCCCACAGCCAGTCATTGGCAGAGCTGGGTCTCAAGCCCACATGCCTGGCCTGTGACCTGTAAACCCCTTACTTCAGTGCTATTTTAAATGCTGCTTAAAATCCTATACTCAGCTTTCCATAGGGCTTACTATCCTGCATCATAACTGTCCATTTAGGCGTGTGTCTCTCCATCAGACTGTGAGCCCCTGAGGGTGTTCCCCCATCTGAGCTGGAACTCCAAGGAGGCTACTTCCTGTCTGTGACCACCACTCTGTGCCTCACTTTCTGGTCTGCAAAATGGGCTCCCATGAGGAGTGAGCAGGGCAGGGGTGAAGCGCCTGGCACTGGGCCTGGGACGAGGGAGCACTGTCCCTGTCCATTTTTATTGGTGTCACAAGGACATAGCTCCCACATGTCCTTGGCCAGCCAGGAGTCCTCACCAGGCAGATAGGAAACTGTCACCCCTCAGGGAACTGGGGGTTTCCTTTGAAGTTGCCCTCCCAGACACACCCCAAAGACTTCCTCACCTCAGCGGTTCCCAGCTGCCTCAGGTTAGGGCAGGCCCAGTCCACAGAGCAGGGGAAGGAGGAGGGAAGGGACATACACGGGGCCACTGATGGAGAGGACGGTGGTGGCTATGGGGACCACACCCATCACACTCTCTGAGAGAAGCCTCTGGGCGGTGGGGCCAAGGGGCAGAGTCCTTCTCACCACAGGACACGCCCTGGCCCTTGTCACTAGTGGAGTCATCAAATAAATCCAACATTTAGGAAGGGGCCTGCAGAGGACACTTTCCTGAAATTCAACAATAATAAAAGAGAAAAATGGACCGGCTCGCTCCAGACAACCACCACCAAAGAAGTAATTACGCCAGTGCTGTCCTGAGCTGGGAAGCTGGTGACAGAGGCGCCTGCCCAGGTAATTCATCAGCCCAGATTTATGGACTCCCCGAGAACCCCCTGCACGTGGTCTCCATCCAGGTTACTCAACACACCTCTATTTAGATTTCACCAGCACTTCCTCTGCCGCCCCTGAGCAGGGAGGCAGGCACCATACCGGGTGGCACAAGTGAATACTGATTTGCTGACAATGGCCGAGAGAAAAACAGTCCATTCAAGAGAACCACTTGTTTCCAACTGCCTGACCTTCCCAGGCCTTGGTTTTCCCTGTGAGTCGCTGAGTTTCAGGCATCACATCAGGCAAACAACAACTCAGTTGAACATTCATAGAGAATAAGGGTGTGTCGTGTAGACAGTGCCTCAGTTTTCTCATCTATAAAAAGGGGCTTAGGGTGTGAGAAGATGGGAGCTCTCGTTTTATTGCTTGAAACATTTTTAAACGAACATACTTCGTTGTTCTGAGAAAATAAGGCACCATGAAAGCCTAAATAAATTAATTAAATGAGGATAAGAGTAATGATTGGGTTGCAGTGAGGGTTAAAGGAGATGAAACAATACCCACAGCACAGGACCAGGCATGTGCTGAGCACGAAATGCCCATAGTTTCCACTCTGCTCCAATTATTGTGGTTGATGATGGTTTGACTGTTGCTGCTGGAAATCAGGGTTCTTGGCAAGGTATTGATTGTGTGACTTTGGACATAGGGACCAACCTCTCTGGTTCATCCATAAAATCAGAACAACAGTCTCCTGGCCTAGAAGCACAGGGATGGACCGAATGACTTTTCTATGCCATTTCCAGTCCCTGAAGCCTCCATTTGTGAGTCTCCTCAGTGTTGGTGCCCTTTGATGTTCACACTTCAGGAAGATAGGAGGTGGCTGCAGAGGCCCTTTCATCTCTCCATGGCCTAATGCCTTCAGTCACTCACTCATGCATGCATTCATTCATTCAGACACCCACGAACATTTATGTAGCATGTTATAATCCTTGACGTGATCTTCGAGGAGTGGTCAGGGAATTCACAGGAACAGGTGAGCCTGGTGGAGGTGCTGGTTGCCAGGAACTGTGAAGTGCTGGAGGAGCTCTGGGCAAGGCTTGCCCGAATCTCCCTGGGGAAGTCAAGGAAACCTCACAGAAGTGACTTTGAACCCAGCCAAGAAGGGCAAGTATGAGCTTGTTGGGAGGACACAGTGAGAAGGATGCTCCAGCTGGGGGCAACTGCAGGTGCAAATGCTCAGAGGCTTGCGAGCATTTGGCCTGTTCAAGGTAGAGCACATGGTCAGGATGGCTGGAGAACTGGGTGTGGTTTAAGGGCAAAGCAAGAGGTCAGATGACCCTTGTGGGGACTGGAGACCACAGATTGGCATTTGACAAAGGTGTGTGGAGTCCTTGCCTGAGCTGGAACTCCAAGGAGGAATCTGGAGACGCCAATGCCTGGGGTTCCCTCTCTCTGTTTCCCCATGAATGATGCTTGTAGGACTTTTTTCCATGCCTGAGTTCAAGTCCCAACTCTGCTCTTGATCTGCTACACGACCCTGGGCAAGTGGCTTCACGTCTCTGAGTCTCAGTTGCTTCAATGATAAAACAAAAATAAGATGTACATCATAAATTTGTAAAAAAAAAAAAAAAAAAAAGTAAAGATGTTCATTCCTTTGTTCACTCATCTGGCAAGTGCTTTATTGGGTGTCTTTACCCAACTCTGTGCTAGGCAGGGGGCCACAGCTGACAACAACACAGGCCTGACCTCACATAACAAACAGGCTCATGAGAGACACAATTGTTAAATAAACACTAATAAATATATGATTTTGGAATTTGATGAACAAAATGAAAGGAAACTAAAGAATGTAATGAACAGTTAGAACAAGGGGACTCTCCTTGATTTGGATCAGGGAGAGACAGTCAGGGAAGACTGCTATGAAGATGTGACAGAGCCAGGCAGAGGGCCAAGAGTGGGGCATTCCAGATGGAGGAACCATTATCTGTGAGGGCCTTGGGGGAGGCCCATCAAGGTGTGTTTAAGGAATATCGATTAGGCCAGTATGACTGGAGCAGGTGAGTTCCTAAATATATGAAGCAAACATTGACAGACTTGAAGAGAGAAATAGATAGCAACACACTAGCAGTAGAAGACTTCAATACTCCCACTTTCAATAACAGATAGAACAACCAGACAGAAGACCAGTAGGGAACCAGGGGACTTGAACAACATTGTAAACCAATTAGACCAACAGACATAGAATATTCAACCCAACAACAACACAATAAACATGAAACATTCTCCAGGATACACCACATGTTAGAGCACAAAACAAGTCTTAATAGATTTAAGAAGATTGGAATCATACTAAATATCTTTTCCAGCCACAATAGAATAAAACTAGAAATCAATACTAGAAAAAAAAACTGGAAAAAAAAAACTGGAATAGCCACAAATATGTGGAAATTAAACAACACACTTTTAAACAACCAATCGGTCAAAGGATAACAAGAAAAATTAGATAATATCTTGAGACGAATAAAAATGAAAACACAGCATACCAAAAACTTATGGGAAGCAGCAAAAATAGAACTAATAGAGAAGTTTATAGCTGTAAATGCTTACATCAAAGGAAGAAAGATCTCAAATCAACAACCCAACTTTACACCTCAAGGGAAAAAATAAGAACAAACAAACCCAAAGTTAGGGAAGGAAGGAAATAATAAAGATTAGAGCAGAGGTAAATGAAATAGAGAATAGAAAAACAATAGAAAAAATCAATGCAACTAAGAGTTCATTTTTTGAAAAGATTAATGAAATTTGCAAATTCTTAGCTGGATTAACTAAGAAAAAATAGAAAAAATCAAATAACTAATGTTAGAAATGAGAGGCCATTGCAATTAATGCAACAGAAATTAAAAGGATTATAAGAGAACACTAAGACAATTATATGTCACTAAATTGGATAACCTAAAAGAAATGGATAATCCCTAGAAACATGCAACATATGCAGATTAAGTCATGAAGAAATAAAAAATCCAGTAGACCTATAACCTATGCTAAGGTTATGCTAAATCCTCAATGAAATACTTGCATATCAAATTCATCAGCACATTAAAAGGATTATACACCATGACTAAGTGGAGGTTATTCCTGGAATGCAAGGATGTTTTAACATACAAAAATCAATCAAAGTAATGCACCACATTAAGAGACAAAAACCATATAATCATCTCAATTAGTGCATAAAAAGCATTTAACAAAAATTTAACACCTTTTCATGTTTAAAACACTCAACAAACTAGAAATAGAAGGAAACTATCTCAATACAATAAAGTCTGTATATGAAAAGCACAATGATAACACATATTCAATAGTGAAATGCTGAACATTTTCCTCTAAGATCAGGAACAAGGCAAGGATGCCCACTCTCACCACTTCTAAAAACATCATCCTGGAAGTCTTAGCCAAAACAATTAGATTAAAAAAAAAAAAAAAAGAATTAAAAGGCATCCAAATTAGAAAGGAAGAAGTAAAATTAACTCCAATCAAGATGATATGATTTCATATGTAGAAAATCCTAAAAGGTACACACACACACACACACACACACACACACACACACACACACACAGAGTTAGAACTAATAAATGAATTCAGCAAAGTTGCCAGATACAAAATCAACATGCAAAAAGCAGTTGCATTTCTATACAACAACAATGATCAATCTGAAAAGAAAATAATCCCATTTACAAGAATATTGAAAAGGACAAAACTCTTAGGAATAAACTTAACAAAGAAGGCAAAAGACTTGCACACTGAAAACTACAAAACATTATTGTAAGAAATAAAAACACAAATAACAGTAAAGACATCCCACGTTCATGGATTGGAAAAGTTAATAATGTTTAATTTTTCGTACTACCCAATGCAACCTACAGATTTAAGGCATTGAGATCTATCAAAATTTCAATGGCATTTTTTTGAAGGAATAGAAAAAAAGTCTTAAGATTCATTTGGATAGTGCCGCAATAAACATACGTGTCCTTTGTGAGGACATGGATGCAGCTGGAAACCATCATCCTCAGCAAACTATCACAAGAACAGAAAACCAAACACCACATGTTCTCACTCACAGGTGGGAATTGAACAATGAGATCACTTGGACACAGGAAGGGGAACATCACACACCAGGTCCTATTGTGCGGGGGAGGGAGGGATAGCGTTAGGAGATATACCTAATGTAAATGACAAGTTAATAGGTGCAGCACACCAACATGGCACATGTATACCTATGTAACAAACCTGCACGTTGTGCACATGTGCCCTAGAACTTAAAGTATAATTTTAAAAAAAAATGATTCATATGGAAACCCAAGAAATTCTGAATAGCCAAAACCATCTTGAAAAGTTGGAGGCCTCATGTTTCCTAATTTTAGAAAATATTACAAAGTTACAATAATCGAAAGAGTGTGCTACTGGCATAAACAGACCAATGGAACAGAATGGAAAACACAGAAATAAACCCTTACATATACAATCAAATGATCTTCAATAAGATGCAGAGTCCACTCAATAAGAAAAGAACAATCTTTTCAACAAATGGTGCTGGGAAAACTGTATAACGTCATGCAAAAGAATAAAGTTGGACCCTTACCATACACCACATATGAAAATTAACTCTAAATGAATTAAAGAGCTAAACATAAGACCTAAAAACTATAAAGTTTCTAGAAGAAAATGTGGGGAAACATGGCATTGGTTTTGGCAATGACTTGTTGGATATGACACAAAAAGCACAAACAACAAAAGCAAAAATAGATGAATAGGACTATATCAAAGTTTAAAACTTCTATACACCAAAGGAAATTATCGATAGAGTGAAAAGGCAACCTATAGAATGGGAGAAACCATTTGCAAATCATATATCTGATAAAGGGTTAAGATCCAGAATATTTTTTAAAACTCTCTAACAGTAAAAAAATAAATTTAAAAAACAATTATAAAATGGTCAAAGGACTTGAACAGACATTTATCCAAAGAAGATATACAAATGGTCAACAGCATATGAAACGATGTTCAACATCACTATTCATTAGCAAATAAAAATCAAAACTACAATGAGATATCACCTCACGCTCATTAGGATAGTCACTATTAAGAAGAAAGGAAGAGAAAGGAAGGAAGGAAGGAAGGAAGGAAAGAAGGAAGGGAGGGAGGGAGGGAGGGAGGGAGGGAAGGAGGGAGGGAGGAAGGAAGGAAGGAAGGGAGGGAGGAAAAGAGAGGGGAGGGAAGAAAGAAAGGCTGGCAAGGATATGGAAAAAATGAATCCCTTTTGCACAGTTGGTAGGAATTTAAAATGATGCAACCTCTGTAAAAAACAGTATGGCATTTTCTCAAAAAAATTAAAAATAGAGTTACTATAGGATCCAGCAGTCCCACTTCTGGATCTATATCTAGAGGAATTGAAAGGAAATTCTTCAAGAGATATTTGTGCACCTGTGTTCATTGCAGCACTACTCACAACAGCCGAAAGGTGCAAAGCAAACAACCCAAATGTCCATTGGTTGATAAATGGATAAAGAAAATGTGGTAGAGACATACAATGGAATATTATTCAGTCTTTACAAATAAGTAAGTCTTATCAAATGCTGCAACATGGATGAACTTTGAGGACATTATGCTAAGTAAATAAGCTAGTCACAAGAAGTCAAATACCGTATGAGTCCACTTATATGAGGTATTGAAAGTAGGTGAATTCATAGAAACAGAAAAAGTAGAATGGTAGTTCCCAGAGACAAGAGAATGACTGTTTAATGGGAGTTTCCATTTAGGAAGATGAAAAAGTTCTGGAAATGGATAGTGATAATGATTGCACAACAATATGAATATATTTAATGTCACTGATCTATACACTTAAAAATGGTTACATGGGTGAATTTTATGTTGAGTGTATTTTACCACAATAAAAATTTCAATACAAACCACCTGAATCAGTGTAATACACCATATTAACAGACTACAGAAATATAGCATTATCATCTCAATAATGCAGAAAAAAAAGCATTTGACGAAATCCAACATCTGCTCATCATGAAAACTCTTGGCAAACTTGGGAATATAAGGAAAATTCCTGAACCTGATGAATGGCATCTGCAAAAGACACAACTAACATCACACTTACAGATAACAGACTGTTTTCCCCTAAGAGCAGGAGCAAAGCATGTTCCTCTCCATATCAGGCTGCTCATGACATCCTCACCTCCACCCATCTCAGCTACACTCAAGGTTCATAGACAAAATCCACTCCCTTGCAGGAAAAAAAAAAAAGGTCTAAAGGAAGCAAATCACTGCAGCCTGCCCCAGGAATCCACAACCACCAACATCAGAGGCATAAGCAGGTGCAAAAATGAGGTGGATGACCACAGAGGTGGGACACATTACAGGGACTGCGCCTGCTTTCTGAAGAACCAAAAAACCCTATAGATGCCATCATTCTTCACCTGTCTTCCCTGAGTAGCCTTGGAACTTGTTGTCAGGGGGTTCCTCTAATGCCTTTTTGTGGTAGCTTTGAAAGCCATTGTGTCAACATATTGCCCTGTTGTTTTTGTTTTGTTTTGTTTTGTTGTGTTGTGTTGTGTTTCAAAAAATACAACTTTTATGGAACATGCTCAGTGATGGGGGAAGACAACAGAGAAGTTCCTCCCATCCTCCAGGTGACCTCTGCACAAGCCTCAGACACTAGAAGCCCTTCTTTGCACTCAGTTGCTGGTTGGATTTGCAGATAACCCTGAGCATTTTGCAGAGTTGGACCTGACAACAGCATCCTAGGCACATTTTTCTCTAAGATCCACCTCTGTGAGAGCATCTACAGCATCCACTTTCCCTTTGAACATGAATCTCATTCATCTTTGTTCCCCCACACTGCCAAGCACAGTGTCCAAAGACTTCATAGGAACTTGGGGAAATGCTGGTTGAATTGAACAGAACGTGAAAGAGAAGTTAAACACGCTCTTAAGGTTGCATCTGAGAGGGAAAAGAAAATGTTTTAGAAGGAAAATCCTTCTCTGTTCATCCCTGGAGAGCACAGGACTTCAAGGAAGGCTTTGGCAAACCCCTTCATAAAGCGCAGAAGTGTGGAATTCCTGGGTACAGTCACTCGCACTCGTGACATGGTGACTTTGTGTATATATGCATATATACATATATTAATGTGGTATATATAATACAATGTGAATGTGTAAACATTGATACTAAATAGTTAAGTATTAAAGTATACAGTGACGATAAGTTTCTGCCTTATCATCTCTCTGTTCCTCCACTGGGACACCCACTATTATATTTGAGGTTTTATAGAAACTGCTCAGATAAGAAATATCTCACCTTCTCAGGATCACATTAAATCAGATCATTTATCACAAGACAGAAAATTCAAGAAACCAAGAGACAAAATCTGGCCCAAAGGGTCTGTCCTTCTAGTCCCTGGGGAGTGCATGTCCCAAGTATACAGCTATTAACCCACTGCCCACGCCTTCCACCCTTAGTCTGTAGGAGGGAGCTGTCATGTATCTGATTGGTCTGAAGCCCAGAATAGCTCAAGGTGGGCAGAGATCATCAACTGAGCCTCTAGCAGCAAGTTTGGGCAACTCCTCCAAAAAGGGGGATTCAGGCCCTGGGGCAGTAACGGGGACCAGCAGGCACATCTACTCGTGACTCTCTTATCTCATTCAGAACACTGAGAAGCAAGAATTATTTTATTTTCTGTCCTTGAGAGAAGACACTTAGCACTCTACAGAACTCAGTGTGAGAAAAGTGCACGTGATCTGTGGCCGTTTTAAAGTATGTCTGCACATCCCTGACACTCGGAGCTCTTTTTTGCTCCCGAATCTGGGCTGACCTTTGGTGACTAGTCAGCCAGGAGACTATGGCATTCCTCCTGAGGGCAGAATGTCCTCCCCCCCTCTGTAGAGCCCACAAAAGGCCCATTGAGGCGCAAGGTCCAGGATCTTGTCATCTGAACCAGGTCCAGGTACAGACGAGCCCCTCAGGTAGAACTCAGCAAGAACAGGACCCCACGAGGGGAGGAGCTGGGAGAGTAAGGATAGCAAACCCTTTCAGGGAGGGTGACGGCAAAATGAAGCATTGGAATAGGGTTGCAGCAGGAATGAGGGGTCTTGTGGCGGGAGAAATAGTGGGGTGCTTGCACACTGATGGGAGCAATCCCATGGAGACAGGGACGTCAATGACTCAGGAAGGGCCATGTTGCAGAACCAGGAAAGGGGTGCGAGCTTGAGACAGCTGCAAATTTGCATGGGGAAGGGCACAAATAGCTCCTTCAGAGTCCCACACCCATGAGGGATTTTCCCCAGGGTCTCCCAACACAGGATCACACGCTTCCTTTGGCAGGAGGCTGGTCTAGCTGGAAAGCCACTGGTCATCTGGGGGGCAGAGGGGACGCAGCATGCAGAGACACAGAGACCTGAGTGTTGAGCTGAAAGGGAACTTGAAGACCATCCAGTTAAAGCCACTCATTCTGCAGATGTGAAGTCCAAGGTCCACACTGATCTAGGGGCAATTGGGCACAGAACTTGGTCTCCCAACTCCGAGTTCAGTCATTCTTCTGCAAAGATCAGATCTCCATTGTGTTCTGACTTTCCATCTCCTACTCCTTCCCTTCAGATCCTCCATCCTCTCTAGAGTCAGCCCTTGGCAGCTCCCCCACCCCAGCACGCTGCGAAATCTCTGAGTTCACAGCACAACGAACACCCCCGGGTACCCACCCGTCCAGTCCACCAGTTCTTTCTCCAGTGCAACTCTCCTCACCCCCACCCCCGGCCAGCCCTCTGCCGCTGCTCCACTGCAGCCCTCACAGCTGGGCCCCCAGCCCCATTACCTCTCCGCAGGCTTGGGGGAACATGGTTCACCCCCTGCAACTATAAGGAGAGCCAGGGGCAAATGGGGCAATCTCCGTGGTAAGCAGTGCTTTACACATCCGTCCTGGAAGCCCCAAGCTGTTTGGGTCAGAGAGATCCTCTGCGTAGAGGATTCTTTGTCACATGTGTTTGGGAAAAACTGCAAACCACCTGGTTCTCTGCCACAGGACCTCTCAGAGCCTTTAATGCAGCCAGTAACTGAGGAGAGAAGGCCCTGAATCTGCCTCGCTCCTCACCCTACTCTTCCCTTCAGCAAGTTACTTAACCTCTGTGAGCCTTGGTTTCCTCATCTGTAAAGTGGGGACAATAATAGAACCTACCCCCAGGGTTTTGGTGAGAATGAAATGAATTCATTTGTGTATAAGCAGTGCCTGGCACACCACAGGCACCTGTAAAAACTTCTGCTGTTCTTACATTTCACATCATTTTCGTATCATCCTTGGGGGCCAGGTCTAATAACCTGGCTCCTGCCTTTTTCCTGAGACCGAATCCTAACCTGGAACCTTTCCAAGGACCCAGTTCCCTCTGACTTGGGTTACAGCCTTGCTCCTGCTAGGCCCACGCCTCCCCTCACCCCCTGTCTTGGACTTCCCCAGGGGCAGACCCTGTGACAGGGAGGGTGAGTGGTTTATTTGAGAGGTGACCCAAGTAAGCAGCGTCAGGACTGCCAAGCAGTGTCGAGGGCCTCCTCAGACAGTCAGCAACAGGACATGTGAGAACCAGATGAGCACCTCGCCCAGCAGAATTTGTCCACGCACCACACTCCAGTCACCGGCACTTATTTATCTGGGCATTTTCTGTGACCCTCATAACTGCCCTGTCAGGGAAGGTCCATCCACTCTGACTTCCAGGTGGCAACACCGAGGCACTGGGAGGTTAAATCACCGCCCAAAGTCACCCACCTGATCCTAAGAAGCCCTGAAGTGTCATGGGGAAGGGGACACACATACATCCCTCCCTCCCTCTGGCCCATCTGCAGATGTGGTTTTCAGTAACCTTCAGGGACAACACCCCCCTGCAATCCCCCTCATAAATCATTCCTGGCTGTTGTTTGCCCAGATTCCCATCCACCCCACTAAGCAAACGCCAGAGATTGTCTCCTGGAACCAGAGGTCATGCATCTGGCTGACAGACACTAGGTGAAACCTCAGCCCTCCTCCCGAGAGGGACTTGTTCAACCGACATTCCCTGGGGCACGGAGTCTGCAGAGAGGCCTTCTCCACTTTGGACTTTGTGGTAATTACAAGATGGCTGTTACCAAAAATGATTTATGGAGGTTGAAAGTCTGAGGAAGATTTTAGGGATCAGACTGCTGGACTCACGTAAATATGTCCATCACCAGTTAAATGCTTGGGTCATGCAACAATAATCATGAAACCATGAATCTTAATTCGACTCTTATTTGTGTTGAATAATTGAGCATGGGGTTAAATTGCATTGACTGCCCGGCCTTCTCTGGACGGACACCAGTACGGTGCCTTCTTCTGGTAGAAAACCACGAAGGACTCTGATGCTAGAAGCATTCCCATGGGCCTTCCTCCTGACAGCCCCAGGCAGGTTACCTCTTTCAGGGAAGTCGGCTTTCCTGCTTCCTGCTCTGGTCATCTCAGCAGAAGTAAGTGTGCCAGTGGAACAGATGCGGGAGCCACAGCTGAGCTCTGGGGAGGGAAGCGGTGGAAAAGCCACGGAATCAGAGTCCAATAGAACATGATGTAAGCCCTGATTCTCCACCTTGCCATCTGCAAGATCTCGGCACGTCGCTGTACTCCTGCGGGTGTCAGTTTCCCCATCTGCAGAGCAGGAACTGTGCTTCCCACCTGTGTAGAGCTGGCCATTGTTCTCTCCTCACACGACTCTCCTGCTTAGCCCAGGCCTGTTTGGGGAGCCCCTCCAAACCTGCAGTTTAACAGGCCTGGAGCAGACACTGTGTCCAGGCTGGGAAAACCAGATCCTCACTCGTGAGAATCTCAGTTTGAAACTTGGAGACAAAGTCAAACAACTAAGGAGAACGGACTACATCAGCCATCACCAGAGGGCAGGGCCACACCTGTCTTGCTCTCCACTGTGTTGCAGCACTTGGCGTGTAGACAGCCCTCATGAAATACATGTGAAACAAATACTTGAACCAGCTGACCTCTCCCAGCTGCTGCTTAACGTGTGGGCCACGCACCAGCAACAGCAGCAGCATCCCCGGGAGCTTGCTAGACTGCAGCATCTCTGGGTCCACCTAGCTCCACTGGATCAAAGCTGGCCCTGCACAAGAGCCCAGGGCATGTGCATCCAGGTCCCAGGAGCCCTGGAGGCTCAGCATCCCATCCACAGCCCCACATGGAGTCTCTCCACCCTCACTTGTTGTCCGGCCTCCTCCTTGAGCCTCTGCTGTCTTCTCTTGCCCCTAAAATATAAATCAGACCATGAACCCCCTGCTGAAAACTCCGTGTCTCCCCGCCTCACTAGAATACCCTCCTTCCTCCCTACTCTGTCCGGAAAGCCCTGCCTGATCTGCTTCCAGCGCCCTCTCACCCCACTCCCACCCACTGCCCTCTCTTCCCCAGACCCCGAGACATCCTGGGTTCAGCTTGAGGAGCCCAGCAGGGCCTTTTCCACATCTGTTCTGGCCTATCTGATTCAGGGGACCCAGGAAGGAGCTGAGGATTCCAGGGAAAGTCCCCTAATTGGAGTGGAGGCTGGAAAGAGTCCCGGGAGAACAGCCAGGGAGCTCAGCGACCTCAGAGCTGTATCTTTCACATGTCATTGTGATAGAGACAGGAGGCAGCCAAATACCTAGGCAGATAGGGGTGGGTCCCCAGAGAAGCCCCGCCTCCAAGCAGAAGACAGTTTAAAGCCTGAAAGCCAAGCTACAGGTTAAATCCTCGGACTGGATTGAGAACCTCTCTTCCTGCTTGGTTCACTTTCCTCTGATTTGTCCCCACACTTCACCTGTTTTCCATACACCTACCCTTTCCTGATTGGTTTTCTACAGTGTTGTGCCCACCTTTGAGTGGTGTCTTCACTTTCACCTTTTTTGCATACTCTCAAACCAATCAGCGTGCACTCCCCATTCTGAGTCCATAAAAGGCCCCAGACCCAGTCACACAAGGGAACTTTCCCACCTTCAGGTAGGGGGACAAACCCCACATCCCCTCTCTGCTGAAAGCCGTTTTTATCGCTCAATAAATTTCTTCTCTGCCCTCCTCACCCTTCAACGTCCAACATATCCTTGTTCTTCTTGGGCACGGTACAAGAGCTTGGGAACCACCAAACGTGGGTACTACCTATAACACAGGTAAGCTGGGGCACACAAGCGTGGCTGAGCAAGGCCTGGGCGGGGCATTGCCAGCCAGGGGTCCCTGGCTTGCAAAGTGACTGAAAAGAGAAGTCCTACATCAGCTGGATGTGGAGAGCATCCCCAGAGGATTCCTGCTTTTCCTCACAGTTTCCTGGTTCTAGAAAAGGTCTTTCTCGAAGAGCACCAGCTGCCTCTGCAGGTGGAATGGGAGAGCTACAGTGGTTACACAGAGCTGAGGGTCTGAATGGCCTGTGGGAACCAGGCAGGACCAACTCACCCGGCCCCTTAGTTACCTCTGGGGCTGAGATTGGAGGAGTGTTGTATGATTCCCCTCCTGTGAGATCCGGGGTGGGCCTACATCACCCCATACTCTCCCCCAGCTCCAGGATGCCACAATTCTTCTCCATCCCCCAGCAAGGCCCCTTCCCTTCAAGAGCCCATGGGGGCAGCAGGGCAGGTGGAGCAGTTTTGTGCCTCAGACCAAGTGCCACACAGCAGACACAGGGCAAGGCTGGTGCCCCAACAAAGGCCTCATGACTCCCACCACAGTGTTCTGTGTGCCCCATCCTCCAAATGATATTAACAGTAGCCCTGGTTCCTGGGTGCCCTCCCCAGGCCAGACATCTCACACACAGGCAGCCCTGCAAGGTGCAGATCGTCATGTCCATTTTGCAGAAGGAAGCTCAGGAAGGCTTCCACAGAGCGGTGAGGTGAACTTGCAGAGCCCGTGCTGTTTCCCTTACCCACTCGACAGTCTGCAGCTGGGAGCCCCAGGCCACCCTCATCTTTAAGTCCCTGATTTTGACCTTCCACTCTATCGTAGGCACCTGTGGTTTCTTCCCCTCCTTGCCCCATCCACTCCCTTCTGCCATTTATGGATTCTCAGTCTGGGTTGGTTTTCCTGGGAGAGGAGGGACCTATTTCCTCCCCCATTCTCCTTCCATGCATCTGGGATGGGCTCTCCCCTTGGTTTCAGGGATGAACCTTGTGGCCCAGGCCTGGCCAACCAAAGCTCTGCAGTCCCTGACCCTATGGAGCCCATATTCTGATTAAGAAGATGGATGATGACCAAATTAACAGACAACATAATGTCAGATTAATGCAGTGAAGAGAAAACAAACAGGACAGGAGAAACAGGGTGCTGTGGTCTGAATGCTTGTGTCCCTGCAAAATTCATGTGTTGAAATCTAACCCCTGAAGTGTTGGTATTAACAAGTGAGGCACCAGCCTGGCCAACACAGCGAAACCCCGTCTCCACTAAAAAGTTAGCCAGGTGTGGTGGTGCATGCCTACAGTCCCAGCTATTTGAGCGGCTGAGGCAGGAGAATCGCTTGAACCTGGGAAATGGAGGTTGCAGTGAGCTGAGATCACGCCACTGCTCTCCAGTCTGGGTGACAGAGCAAGACTTCATCTCAAAAAAAGAAAAAGAAGTGGGGCCTTTGGGAGGTGACTAAGTCATGAGGGTGAGCACTTGTGGATAGGATTAGCATCTTGATTTAAAAAATAAAGCGGGAGGGATAGGGGGCAGGCTCAGTGGTTCACACCTGTAATCCCAGCACTTTTTGAGAGGCCAAGACATGCAGATCACTTGAGACCCAGAGTCTGAGAGTGGACTAGCAACATAGCAAGATCCTGTCTCTACAAAAAAAAAATACAAAAATTAGCTGGGCGTGGTGGCACACACCTGTAGTCTCAGCTACCCAGGAGACTGAGGTGGGAGGATCGCTTGAGCCCAGGAGGTCAAGGCTACAGTGAGCCATGATCGCACCACTGCAGTCCAGCCTGGGCACCAGAGTGAGACCTTGTCTCAAAGAACAAAAGGGGCCTGAGGGAGCTTGTTTGCCCCTTCCACCACATGAGGACACCACGAAAAGGCACCCATCTAGGAGGAACGGCCCCCACCAGACTATATCAGCCAGCACCTTAAGCTTGGAATGCCCAGCCTCCAGAACCGTAAGCAATAAATCTCTGTTGTTTATAAATTACCCGTTCTAAGGTCTTTTGTAATAGCAGCCAAAACAGACTAAGACAGAGGGTGATAGGGGAGGCCTTGTGGCCAGGGTGGGCCACATAGAGACCTAAAGGAAGGAAGCGAATGAGCCTGGGGTAAACATTCCAGATGCAGGGAAGAGTAAGTGCAAAGGCCCTGAGGTAGAGTGGACAGCCAGGAGGCCAGTGTGGCTGGAGAGGAGAGCAGAGATAGGAAGGGAGCTCAGAAAGGTGGCAGCATGAGGCCATCTAGGGGATGTGAGGGCTTTGCAAGAGGGCAACCAGGGAGGGCTCTGAGCAGAGGATGGGCATGACTAGTTATGAATAGCAATAATAATAATAATAGAAAACAGCTATGTATGCTTACTATGGGCAATGCCTTTCTTCTGAGCTCATTGAACGTATATTCATTTCATCCTCACCTACCCAATAAGGGAGGTTCTATTATCCCCACATATTACAGATGAGAAGCTCAGGCTCAGAGAAGTTTTGTAAACAGGTTTGTGAAAGGAAAATGAATCTCCGGACCCCAAAATCACTAAGCCAAGGGAAAAGTCAAGCTGGGAACTTGAAACCTGCCTGTCATTTTAATTCTTTTTTTTTTTTTTTTTTTTTTTTTTTGAGACAGAGTCTCGCTTAGTCGCCCAGGCTGGAGTGCAGTGGCGCGATCTCGGCTCACTGCAAGCTCCGCCTCCCGGGTTCACGCCATTCTCCTGCCTCAGCCTCCCAAGTAGCTGGGACTACAGGCGCCCGCCGCCTCGCCCGGCTAATTTTTTGCATTTTTAGTAGAGACGGGGTTTCACAGTGTTAGCCAGGATGGTCTCGATCTCCTGACCTCGTGATCCGCCCGCCTCGGCCTCCCAAAGTGCTGGGATTACAGGCGTGAGCCACCGCGCCCGGCCTGTCATTTTAATTCTTAAATAAGATGGCTAAAAAGATAAAAGAGCTACACACTTCCCTCACAAATTGCGCACAAGAAAATTCTTTGCAGGCCTCAAGATCCTTATCTTACAACAGTTCTGTTGAATTTCACCCTGGCAATGTAAACTAACAGCTGATCTTCAGAGGCGTGGACAGAAAGTCATGCCTCTGCTCACCTGAGACAAGTGCATATCTGATGGCTTCCTCTGCCCTATTGTTTATGTAAAAATGCAGATTCTCTGAGTCAGACTAAATTGTGTATTCAGTGGAAGGCTGATCAGGACTCAGAAGAATGCAATCTCTCGTCTCTCATCTACCTATGACCTGGAAGATCTCCCCACTGCCCTGCCCCCTTGGAGTTGTCCTGCCTTACCCGACCGAACCGATGTACATCTTACACGTACTGATTGACGTCTCATGTCTCCCTAAAATGTACAACAGCAAGCCGTACCCCGGCCACCTTGGGCACGTGTCGCCAGTATCTCCTGAGGCTGTGTCACAGGTGCTTCCTTAACTTTGGCAAAATTAACTTTCTAAATTTGATTGAGACCTATGTCAGCAACTTTTTGGTTCACAGGTTCACAGTCACTCCTATGGCCAGGCAGTGGCAGAACTAGGATTTGAATGCAGACAGTTGGGCCCCACAGACCTTGCTGGTTATAGATATCTCATTTTAAAAGGTTGGCCATCCCTATTTGACAGATGAAGAAACTGAGGCTCAGGAGGGATTTGCCTAAGGTGGCAGAGTTGGAATTTGAATCCCGGTCTCTGTGGCCCAAGAGCCTGAGCGCAGGTGCTGACCCCGGACCCTGGTTAGGACTGCTCTCTCTTGGACCTGGGGATCCCCTTCACCCTCTCCACCCTGGCAGGACCCAGTCTGCTCTCCCATCCCATGTTGAGCGTACACACGACTCCCCACAGTCTCTGGGCACCTGCCCAGATCTGTCCCCTCTGTTCATGACAAACCCACTGAGACTGTGGCTGCCTCTCAGCCCTGGGCCCGAGACATGTCTGTGCTTCCTAGGTGCCTGCCCAAATCACCTGTGAGGCCTCATCAGTAGGTGTCTCTTCCGCTCCAGCCCTTGTCTGCAGTGAGGCTGAAAGCAAGAGCAGCCCTCCCACAGAGCACACTGCTAGCTTGCAGCCCACCCCAACTCCCCCACCCCAGGCTGGGGACAGCCAAGCAAAGGACACAAAATGGTTCCCAACTCCACCATTGGAGCAGCCAGACCAGAAACTTGAGGGTTTAGGTGAGCAGAGGGCCAGAGGGTCACCAATGAGACACAGCAGAGAAGCCCCAGCCACCGCCGCTCTCCACCCACAGTGGGGTTAGGCTGAGTTGTGCTGTGGCCACTCAGGTCAGTGTGGCCTGGCAGCAGAGTGAGGAAGAGTTTGTCCCTGGCAGGGCTGCACTGGTATCAGTCATGAGAGGGTGGAGTCTGCTGGCTTTGAGACCTGGTGCTCCATGTACAGTGGTGTCCTTAGCGATTTTGGCTGAGGCTGCGGGCGCCTCACTCATGTCCGCTGTGCACTCGCCCTCATACGCCAAGGAAGGTGCTCACTAAGGACACCTGCCGCTCTGTGCCCTCTCCATTACAGAAAGGAGCACCTTCACAAAGCAGAGCGTCTGCTACCCACCAGGAGCAGTTCCAGCTCAGAGCAGGACAGAAAAAGCCCCATTCCCACACAGTGGACGTTCCCGGGGAGATGGACATTGACAGACCAACTGCATCTAGAGTCAGGGGTGGAATGCGCTAAAAGGAGCACACACAGCAGGGTGAGGTCACAGAGGCAATGGGGTGCAGGTGAGAGGCAATGTGGCCTCGCTGTGCATGGTGAGGGTGGAGATTGGGGTTCATCCTTCCAATATCGCCAGCCCTTGTGCATGTGAGGATGCCCAGTGACCAAACTGTGGGGGCTGTGGGAGCCAGGGGCTGCTCCCTCACATATTCAGACTGTGGTCTGAGGAACAGAGATCCCCTTTTGGTGGGGGTGAGAGCCAAGCACAGGCTGGCCCTCGGCAAATGTCTGACAACTGAGCATCTAGATGAACTGAGCTCCCTCCTCAGGCCTCTTGTGTGGGGAACCAGTGCGCAGGGGCCTCGTCCCCTTCTCTCATCTCTGGTGAGATACCTCCACGTGGTCACATTCCCTGGAGATTGGGGTGCCTGCACCTCCTTTTACCCAGGGTCTCCAGAGCTCATTGCTCAGTAGATGGGGCCCAGGAGGGAGGAGGCAGAGGATGGGGGTGGTCGATGAGAGTGTGGGACTCCTCCTCACCTACCTTCTCCAAGCAAAGCCATCAACCCCTGGTGGGGAGGAGAGCGACTCCGACAGCCCTGCTGCAGAGATGGGTAGAGCTGGGGTGGGAATAGGAGCAGGAAATGTCACATCACAAAGCAGAGAGAATGACCCATGATGTAACATTCCCCAGGTGAACCCAGAAACCATAGAAGGAACCAAGCTCAGCCACATGGCCCCCCTCGCCTCACCCTCCTGGTCCACAGGGAAGGTCCCAGCCCTCCATTTCCCCTGTAGAGCCTGTTTCAAGTGCATTGTTTTTTCCGCTTGATAAAGTGTAACTCATTTAAGGCTCTCTGATGGTTATTTCACATCTCCAAAGCATACTTTTCACGGAAAGATCAATTCCAAGAAAACACTTAAAATCTGTGCAAGTTAGATCCATTAACAAGGGCTAAGTGGCCAATCACTCACAGAGGGGGCCTTTGAGTAAGCCCAAGAAATGATCAAACTGACTGGGTGGCTCTGCCAGGAGCCCTGGAGCGACATTTACAACACGGGTTTACAAGTCTTAATTATTTTTCCTACCACTGAGATTAAGTTGCATTTCCGAGTCCGGAGAGGATGATCAAAGTCTCATCAGAGAGCAAATAAGCCTTGTGCAGTGGACTGAGAAGCCCTTTACAGGTCACCCCCCGTGAAAAGGGGCCTCTGTTCCTCAAACCTCACGAGTGTGTTGAGGAATAGCCTCTGGCTACCGCAGTCCCTATGGTTTGGGCATCAGGCATCCTCACACGCACAGGGACAGTGGGGAGCAAGAGAACTGGAAATCCCACCTCAACGCCAGGATTCCAAGCCAGTAGAGACCACTTGTGGAGATCTAAAGAGGTCTAAGGGTTGGCAGGGAGCAAGGAGAGGGGGAGTGTCCTAATTCTGACACATTAGTAGAGATATCATCTAAAGACTCTAAACGCAGGAGGTGGACCAGGGCCTGGGACCTCATCTAATGCCAGAATCCCCTACATAAAAGAATATAGTGCAGAAGTAGCACTGCCCTCGGCTTTCAGTCACGGGAAGCCTTTATGTACGTTTTACATGTACCATCTCATTAAAACCTCGTAATAACCCATTGCAGTAAGGAATATTATTATCCTCATTTTACCAATGAGGAAACTGTGGCTCACACAGTTAAAATCATTCACCCCGAAACACCAAGTTGCACATCAAAGCCAGGCCTGTCTGATACCATATTTGAAGCACTTGATCTCACTATTATGCCTCCCTCTAACTCGTGTTTGCACACCCCCAAGGATAGGGAGCTCACCACCATTCAAGGCAGCCCATTCTGTCTCTGAACAGGTTTGACTGTTAGAAAGTCCTTCCTTCAGGCCACATGGAGGGCATTTACTTCCTCCTTCACATGGCAGCCCTTTTGTAGCTACAACAGACCCGAATGCAGTTCAACACTTATGGAACAAACTCATGAGTTGTTTTCCAGTTTCCATGGACCCTCAGCTCATGTAACCCGAACATGCCCAGATGAACCAGGTGTGCAACTACAGGGGGAACCTAAGTACTCAGACAGAGGGATGAGGACCAAATTAAGAAACGGACACTGCACAGCAGATCCAGGATCCAATCAGATCAAGTTCTGGCATTACCCCATGGCAGGATCCAATCAGATCATGCCTCTTGGCATCATCTCTTTGCAAGACCTAATCAGATCATGCCTTATTACCCTATGCTTATAAAACCTGATCCAGCTCCCAGTTCAGGGAGGTATTACTTCAGGACCTATCCCTGGTGTTCTCCTTACTTGTTGCAATAATAAAATCCCCTTGTTAAATCCCCCCTGATTGTGGTCATTGAGTTGATACACACCAAGAAACCAAAGCCACCCATTCTATGGGCAATACTTTTTATAATCAAAGACAACCCTCTCTTCTTGCAAAGATTTTATATCCCCAGGTTCTACAACCCCACCTCTTCCCTGCTGACCCTTCCTGAATAAGCGGACATTTGCTAAGACACAGGGTTGGTCATAGATAGCGGGAAAAACTCTCTTTGATCCTCTGCCCTGATCCCATGATTCTTGTTAAACATCCCCCCTCACAAGAGAAGTTTAAGGTCCGTATGATGAGAATTGAAACCATTCATGGTAAATCTGCAAAACTGGTGACAGTTTTCTACCCTTCCCTGTGTCCATGACCTTTGAAACCCTTCCCATCAGGAGGGAAAATTTAGTTCCCCACTACTTCATCTGAGCTGGACCTCTCCTGGCTTTGGCCAATACAAGGCTGCAGAAGGGACATTGTACCATTTCTGAGCCTAAGCCTCAAGAGGCCCTGTGTACTTCTGCTTTATTTTGTAACCTGCTTTCGCCGTAAGAACAAGCCTGGGTTAGTCACTGGAGGATGACAACACATCCTCCAAAGATAAGCTATTCTGCCCAAGGCCTCCTGGACCAGCCAGCTTTCAACCAACATGCCAGCCATTCTGCGGGGCTAACAATCCCAGCCAAGAGACCTGCTCAGGCCAGCCCAGAGCAGCAGAACCACCCAGCAAACCTACATATTCTTAAGCTAAATACATGTTTGTTATTTTAAGCCACTGAGTTTTGGCTTGTTGTGCAGCAATAGCAAACTGATACACCATGCCTCTCTGATCCCAACGTCATTCTACTCAGTTATCTTTCGACACTGCATCTAACACCTGTCCTTTTTCAAATTCTCCCTTTACCACCACCTTTACTCCTAAAAAAAAGAAAAAAGCACAGTAAATTTTCCCATGTCTAGAGAGACTATATGGAGACATTCCATTGCTAGAATCTATATCTCCCTTCAGTCATTCCTTCATTCAGTCATTCAACAAACATTTATTGTATGCTTGCTATATGTGCTAGGTACATGATCCCCACCACCATAGAATATAGAAGCTACCAGCACTAAGCAACTAATTACAGAAATAATAAACAATAAACAGCGTTTCACTCAGAGTTTGCATGAAGTACCCCAGCTTGAAATTAAATTGCAACCTCAATGCACAGAGTCCATGTTACAAAAAACAGGTGCTCCCAGGGAAAGGGCACTCACACCTATAAATGCACAGCTGGGAAGGCTCTGCGTGGTGGGAACACCATCTCCAAATCATGGAGGAGTTGCAGGCCTGTGCGGGTCCTTAAGACCATGATGACACACAGAGCCTCTGTGGACAAGACAAGGAAGAGTTCATGTCTCCCCCACAGGATGCATCCTGATTTGGAGCCAGTCCAGGGAAGAAGAAAGGGGAACTGCTGTGAGGGAGCTGCTGAGGGGGGAGCTGCTGTAGGGGAAACTGTGGGGGAACTGCCTTGGGGAAAACTGCTGTTGGGGAGCTGCTGTCAGGGGAGCTGCTGCTATGGGGGAGCTGCTATGGGGGAACTGCTGTTGGGGGAGCTGCTGTGGGGAGAGCTGCTGTGGGGGGAGCTGCTGCGGGGGGAGTTTCTATGGGGGAACTGCTATGGGGGAACTGCTATTGGGGGAGCTGCTGCGGGGAGAGCTGCTGGGGGGAGAGCTGCTGCGGAGGGAGCTGCTGCGGGGGAAGTTTCTATGGGGGAACTGCTATGGGGGACCTGCTGTGGGGGAGCTGCTGCTGTGGGGAGAGCTGCTGTGGGGGGAGCTTCTATGGGGGAACTGCTATGGGGGAGCTGCTGTAGGGGAGCTGCTGTTGTGGGGAGAGCTGCTGTTGGGGGAGCTTTTATGGGGGAACTGCTATGGGGGAGCTGCTGTCAGGGGAGCTGCTGCTATGGGGAGAGCTGCTGTGGGGAGAGCTGCTGTGGGGAGAGCTGCTGTCCCGGGAACTTCTGTGGGGGAACAGCTATGGGGGAGCTGCTACTGGGGGAGCTGCTGCTGTGAGGGAACTGCTGTGGGGGAAGCTGCTGTGGGGGGCGCTGCTGTGGGGGAGCTGCTGTGGGGGGAGCTTCTATGGGGGAGCAGCTGTGGGGGAGCTGCTGTCGGGGTAGCTGCTGTGGGGAAAGCCGCTGCGGAGGTACTGCTGCTGGAGTGGCTGTCATCATGGGAGGGGAGCCCTGTGGAACTAGATGTTCAAGCCTCGACCCCTGTGCTGTCTCTCTTATTTAGAGGCTAAAACAGCCCTCTCCTCTTGGAAGCAACAGTGAATGACATCACACATAGACCCTCCTTTACCCGTGGACTTTCTCAAATGGCCAAAGATGCCTGCACTCATCAGAGGAAGTCATTTCCAGGAATCACCAAGGCTCCAAGAACAGTCCCTTTCCCCCTGTCTCCCTGAGTCCTCTCTATCCCTCCCTCCCTCCCTCCCTCCCTCCCTCTGTCCTGGAGGGCACAGCAGTTGAGCACATTTGTGAGCACATTTGCAGAGAGCTCCTGACCATGGGTCGGGTCCCTCTGAGGACTGTTGCACTTTCCCAATAATGACATTCATTAGTCTATCTGACATCAATACTGTTCTCAGGCTAATATGTTTAACCTAATGAGGCATTTATTTTCGGTTTGAAAACTACTGAAGAAGCACATTTCTTCCCCGTGAGCTAAGCTGATGAATAGATTAATCCTAGACTAAGAACATGAAGTTAACTAGCTTATTTTTGTTCTTCAAGTATGACCAGCCTTGAATTAATTCGAGTTAACCTGGTTATTTCTTACGGGAATCAACAGGGAGAACTTCTCTGCTTGGCTTTGTGGCTTTTCCTCCATTTATCTGCTTTTTCCCTTTATACTAGGTCTGAGGAAATTAAATAATAATAATGCCAACATATGATGAGGGGAAGAAAGAATGCCTGAAATTGAGCAGCAGAAGAGCAAGAGCATGGAAGGGAAGCTCTCACATGGCAGCAGCGACAGCAGCCACAGTGGCCAGGGCAGGGAGTCCAGCTGGCCCGTCTCTGCCATTGCCAGCTCTATGGGGTTCACTGTTGGAGCCCCAGTGCCAGGCCCATAGTGGGCACTTCTATAGATATTTGTTGACATGAGTGAAATAGATATTCAACAATGGTGACTCCTACTGTTACTTAAGGAATCACATCTTCTCAAAAGGGAGAAGATGCCGATTGTTCCAGACACATCTGGTGGGTAAGCCAGTGTTCGGTGACTCTTGGCTCAGGGGCCAAAGATGTCCCAAAGGCCAAGATTCTTTGATGACTTGGTCAATGACTACACCCACATCTCTCTCTCCCCACAGCCTGAGAGGCCCTGCCAGGCATGGGACGCCAGCCAGAAAGCACTATCCTCCCTCCCAGGAATGGGTTGCCAGGCCATGCCAACTCAATGCCTGCTCCACCCACAAGTCAAAAGGGGCTTCACACACTTTTGAAATCACCCTGCCTGCTCAGTGACCCAAATTCGCACTGGTGGCAAGGTCAGCCACATTTTCATTGTGTTCATAGGTGAGAGAGAAGTGGGTTAACGAGTGGGAGCTTTGTAGGCAAAGACAGGTGGTTTCAAATCTCAAGTCTGTGAGTTGTCAGCTGAGAGGGTTTGGGCCTTCACCCAAAGTCCCTTCACCTTTGAGACTCTCTTCTCTAAATGTAAAATGGTTATAATGTTTTCTTTCTTAGATTGCTAAAATGATTAAATGAAACCACAAAAAAAAATTGGCTAATGCAGTAAAATACAATTTTAAAAAGGACTTTATATGTTCAAGTACATCTGGTACTTTGCTATTCTGCCACTTCAAATCTATCTTCCCTCTGAGGGTCAGTTCTTTGACCTGTTCTGATTTCAAACTGTGCGTCTGATCCACTGGGTTCTCCTGTTCTTCTTGACCTAGATCCCCCCTCTTCTGGGCTGGCCACCATGGTCCTGACAGCTATCTATGATCTTGGGATTATAACTCCTGGATGTTACTGCTTCCTAATTTATCCAGCACCTATTGAGTGACTATCATAGCCAGTTATCTCCATGCCCTTAGGAGCCCAACTCCTCTCCCCACCAGAATTCACATGAAGAAGCTGAGACTGATGGATAGAGCTTGACTCTGGTGTCCCTGATGCTGGACAACCCCCAAGCTAGGACAGACACAGCCTTGGGACCTCAGTGGGGAAACATAGTCCATGATGCCTCTCCATCCATCATTTGGGGGCTCTTGCATCACCAAAGGTACCTGTTATTTGCAGTCCTTAAGGCTACAGGAAGGAGGCATACAGTGGTCTAATGGGGTGTATCGGGAGAGGGGGTGATTTTAGGGTGAAGGGAATGCTTCCTGCTCCCCTTGGCCTTGGATGCCCTGTGACGGGGCCTGACCCATTATCTCCTTCAGCACCTTGGACAGCGGCCCAGCGGCCATTAAGCTTTTACCCAACTCCGGTGCCCTGGTTCTTACAGCTCAAGGCATAGTACATTAACACGGTTGACAGGAATCTCAGAGACCGTCTCAGTTCAGCAGTATCTCTCTTCATTTTGCAAGTGAAAAAGGAGAGCTGAATTGAGTAGTGATGTGGTTTGATTAAAAACAAAGTCACTGGACTACAAAACCCACGCCTGAGTATGCTGTGTGACCTTGGGCAAAAGCACTTCCCTTCTATGAACCACAGCACCACTAAAGTATATGATTCTAGGATGCCTGATTTGAGGCACAAGAGGCAGGTAATAGCTCACAGCCCTAATTCTCTACCTGTATGGGGAAAATTGCCCCCAAATCTCCTTGTGGAGCTACTGATGACCTACCACAATTTGCCTTCCAAACATTTTTCTCCTTCTGTTCTACATAGCAGCAATGTGTTTGCATTGATCAAATTAATTAGATATTTGCTAAAATGTTTCTTTATAAAGGGCCTCATGAAACACTGAAAAAGCCTCATGTCAAGGAAGCAGCTCCCAGATTATGAGAAGATTCTAGCTAGAAGGGCTTTGGCAATTGTTCCATCCAATCTTCTTCATTTTCCAGATGGTGTCCCTGATGCCAGAAAACAGAAGCCCGAGAAGTGGAAATGACTTGAGTTAGTGCCAGAGCTGGGACCAAACATAAGATTAACTCTTGGCCTTCAGCCAATAGCCATGTTCACTTCCCTCTTTAGGTGATAGGGAGATTGACACAAAGCATTCTGGTCATGCCACTGAGCTAAGAACCCTGAAAATCAGGCACCCAGGAAGATGGATACAAATAGCAATGATGCTGCCATTTACTGATCATTTGCCATGTGAATCCTCACAATAATTGTTTAAAAGAGGCACCATTGTTAGTTCCACTTTAGAGATGAGGAACTCAAAGCTCAAAGAGATTCATGGACACCAACTGTGAAATATAAGCAAAATATCTGGGTCTGTCTCAGAGCAAAGCTCATGTTCTTAACCACTACATTCTACCCACTCTCAAAGGGTCTGTCATACTAACTCTAGTTCTATCCTTGCTCTAACTGCAATCACTAACTCAGCCTGCTTTAACTGAGACTTTCTCCGTGTTAGCATTACAGGCCCCATATTTCAAAAACTCTTAGTCCTGGGTGAACCAAGAAGGTTTGTCACTCTACTGTAGCACCAGACTGCACCCTGACCTTGACTCACCCCCACATCTCTGCTCTTCCAGCTGGTGAAGTGTCAGGCATGAGACAGCTTCCCAGGGCATGAATATTACTCAAAGATTTGGAGAGCAATATTTCTACTAAAGTAAAATACAAATATTTTATTTGCAGGAGTAGACATGCAAGAGTCACATAGCTTGTTTTAAGGTAAGTCATCAGTCTTCAGAATGTTTTATTCATAGGGAGAATCATCTCTGTCTCTACCCTCTAGAACCCCTAGAGGAGTGTTCACTCTGCTTTTCCCAGAAGCTTGTCCTGGAGAAATATCTGGCTGCAAATAAAATAAAAATGAGGTTCTGCAGATGAAGTTCCTGAAGTCCTACGAACGGAAAAAGACCCATGCCCTGGGGTTAGTGCTAACTAGAGTTAGCATGAGACAGGCATGAGACAGCTTAGAAGTTTCTCTTAGAAGAGAAGTTGGAAGTTTCCTCACCCTAGAGGTAAACTCGATCATAGCCCTGTGAGGCTGATCCTGCCTTTACCTCTTAGCTGATCCTAATCTCACTCAACCAAAAACTTTCTGGGACCCCTGAACCTAAGAAATAGACTTTGCTGTTAGACATATTTGGATTTGAGGACCAGCTTTGCTGCCAACTAGTGATGTTACTTCCACTTGCTCATCTTTCAAATGGGGATAATGACCTACCTCATAGAAATACGGTACACTGTTGTAAGATACGTCCAATGAGATCACATACACAGTGTTCAGGACAGGGCCTGGCACATGGAAAGGGGTCAAAGAATTTTTTTTCCTTCTTCTTTTTTATTTTTTTAATTTTAGACAAAAAATATATTCATGGGGCACAATTATATCTTTTGATATATGTATGCATTATGGAATCATTAAAACAAGCTAATTAACATATCCATCACCCCACAAACTTATTTTTTTAGTGGAGCAAACATTAAAAGTCTACTTTCTTAGCAATTTTGGAATATACGTTACATTACTGTTAACTATAGTTACCATGCTATGCAATAGATCTTGAATCTGCAGAATTTAATTTTAATCTGCAGAAGATGCAGTATTCCTCCTGTCTAACGGAAACTCTGTACCTTTTGACCAACATCTCAGCATTCTCCATCCCTCACGCCCAGCCTCTAGTAACCACCATTCTATTCTTTATATCTATGAGTTCTACTATTTTAGATTTCATATATAAGTGAGATCATGCAGTGATACAGTTTGGCTGTGTCCTCACCCAAATCTCATCTTGAATTGTAGCTCCCACAATTGTGGGTCTTTCCCGTGCTGTTCTCGTGATAGTGAATAAGTCTCATGAGATCTGATGGTTTTATCAAGTGGAGTTCCCTTGTACAAGTTCTCTTTTTTTGCCTGCCACCATGTAAGGTGTGCCTTCACCTTCTGCCGTGATTGTGAGGCCTCCCCAGCCATGTGGAACTGTGAGTCCATTAAACCTCTTTTTCTTTAAAAATTACCCAGTCTTGGATATGTCTTTATCAGCAGTGTGAAAACGGACTAATACATGCAGTATCCAAGCCCTTCCTGAGCCCTCTCCCCAACTCCTGACCTTAGGAGCCTCCAGATCTATCACAGAGGGAGCTAGCACCCCACATTGAGTTAAGATGCATCCATTCTCTGCTCCACTCACATTATATCTTGTCAAGAACTTTTCAGGAAACAAACAAAAAAAAAACTCAAAACAGCAAGCAGCTTTGAGAAAGCAGCTGCAAGGCAATTGGATAGGACAGGTGTCAGGAGCTCAAAAGGATAGCCAGAGGATGCTCAGCTCTCACCTTGACCATAGGGGGATGGAGGCTGCAAGCCTGGTCTACATCCTAGCTCTGCCCCAATATAGCCTCAGGTCAATCACTCACCTTCCTAGTCTTCTGTTCCCACCTCTGCAGTAACTTGCCTGGGCCCCAGTCTCTCTAAGGCTCCTGCCTCTGACTTTCAGGAGACTCTAATTAGCACTAACCCCAGGGCATGGGTCTTTTCCCATTTGTAAGTGTTCAGGAACTTCATCTGCAGAACCTCATTTGTATTTTATTTGCAGCCAGATATTTCTCCAGGACATGCTTCTGGGAAAAGCAGAAGCCCTAACTCTCCCAGTCACCTGCATTCCTGTTAATGAGGCCAGGGTTCCTGAGCTTCCCCATCCCAGGGCAGTGTATGGGAAGAACAGAGAGCAAGAGACCAGAATTCAAATCTGAACCCTTACATCCACTCAGAGAGTCACTGTGAGCACATCCCTACCCTACCCTGGTCCTCAGTTCCTCTGTTTAAGTAAAATGCACAGTATCTCCAGGACTCCCACAACCTGGTAGTCTGCGATGCTTATGTGCCACAACACACCCTGAACTGCCTCACAGGAGATTCATTCAAAAGCCATCTGCAGAGGCCCTACTGTGCACCTACTTGTATCCCTGTGACTTTTCCTGGGATACAAGCATGGTTAAGGCCCTGTTTGATCCTCGAGTAGCTTTGGGCCCCATGGGGAAGGGAACCACATGGATTAATGTTCACAACACGGTGGGCAAAAGGCCAGGACAAGGCCAGCACAGGGCACTGCGGGACCCATGAGTGTCCATTTTGGGTTTTCTCAAGAGTTCCCCAGGAGCCTGGGCACACCTGCTCTGTGGCCTCTAGACCCATCTCACAACTTGCCTCCTGCCAGGCCTTGGGCAAGCTGTCTCCTTGTGGCTCCCTTTGGCTGTTGCCTGGTCTGTAAAATCCAAGTCTCAGTTCAAACACAGCTGGTCTCAGTTCAAATGCCACCTCCTGAAAGAGGCTTTTCCATGCCTCCAACCTGAAGTAGCCGCTGGTCACTCTCTCTTCCATGCAATCTTGAGATTATACTCTCATTCATTACTTGTCAATTGCTTTTTTTTCCTTTTTGAAACAAGGCCTTTCTCTATCAGCTAGGCTGGAGTGCAGTGGTGCATTCATGGCTCACTGCAGCCTCAAATTCCCAGGCTCAAACTATCCTCCCACCTCAGCCTCCTGAGTGCCTGGACTACAGGTACGCACCATGCCCAGCTATTTTTTTATAGTTTGTAGAGACGAGGTCTCACCATGTTGCCCAGGATGGTCTTGATCAAACCCCTGGGCTCAAGTGATCCACCCACCTCGGCCCCTCAGAGTGTTGAGATTACATGTGTGAGCCACCACACCCAGTCTTGTTAATTGTCTGAACATCTCTGACTGATTGCACACAAATCAAATGAGATTATTTCATTCGTTCATACAATAAGTATTTATGTGCCAGGCAATATTCTAAGCTCTAGAAATTATTAGTAAGCAAAACAGTGCAACACCCATTTCTTCACAGACGCTACATGTTGCTACAGAGACAGATGATAGGCAAGGGAAGTAAATCAAATATACACAGAATAAGCCAGATACTGGTAAGTGATGAGGAGACATCAGATAGAGATGGGGGAGGAAGAGTGTCAGGAGGTTGGGGGGAGGTTTTATATGGCTGATCAGGAAAGGCCTCAGTGAGAAGGAGTCACTTGGGAACAGCCCAAAGGCTGGGAGCCATGAGGATATCTAGGGTGGGCAGCCCCAGCAGCGGAAGCCACACGTGCAGAGTCCCAGAGGTGAGAGTGAGCCTGGCATGCTCAAGGGTCAGCAGGAAGGCCCAAGTGGCTGGAGGAGAGCAAAGAGGGGTAGTGGGTGAGGTCAGAAAGACCATGGGGCCTGCAACCAGGAGAGGACTCAGGCTTTAATTCGCAGAAGCTGGGCACTCATGGAGCATGAGCAAGGAAGGAAGTGGTTGCAGGGGCATTTTTAAAGGCTCTCTCCTGCTGCTAGGTGGAGAGGAGACCACAGAGCGCAGTGGAGATGATCGGGCGTCTCCTGCAATCATCCTGGCAGTGGGTGATGGTGGATGGAATCAGGGTGGGAGCTGGAGGGTCGGCGACGATTAATTAAAAAGCACCTGACACAGTGCTGGCGCACAGTAGGCCCTCAGGCGATGGTAGCTGTGATGACCCATATACCAAAAGTCCTGGGAGCCCTAAATTGGAATCTCTTGGCTGTCTGGTCACATCCCTCTGGCCCAGTACCAACATCATCTCTCAGAGGAGATTAACAAAGACAAATCTTCAGACTGCAAAGAAAAATCACTGATGACGTGGTGAGGGGGTAAGTCACTTGCCAAGGTCTTCGGAGTAATGGGAAAAGACAAGAGGGCTGCATTATACAAGTGATAAAACCCCGACATCTCACACATACGACATGTGCTTCAAAGATGTGCATTCAGATTCTTTTTAAGGGTAAAGTAACCTTTAAAAGGGATTTTTTTCCTCCTCAGTCTTAAAAGAAAAATGTTTGAGAGGTAAAATATATGTGTGTGGCAACTTGAGTTTTCCCAAGTTAAACCCTTCCTCCTGTAATATGCTGTCTCAATGGGCTTTTTACTGGATGGTGATTATATCAATAGCACGCTACATTCACACGGGCAAGAGATCACACACATTTCTTCTGGAGTGAAACTGACTGTCAGTTTAGATCAGAAAATCTGGCTGGTGGATGCAGGCAGGGAGCAGAGTGTGTGTGTGTGTGTGTGTGTGTGTGTGTGTGTGTGTGTGTGTGTGTGTGTGTGGTTTAAAAGGAAGAAAGAAAAGAAAACAGCCACAGAGCAATGTCGCAATTTAAAGATACCATTCATTTTGTTGGGTTTGGTTTCAATGAAAATATCAGGAGCGCATTCCAAGGCAAGATCAGAGGGGACCCAAGAAAATGGAGAGGTGCAGCCCAGCAGACAAGAAAATGGGGTTGGCACTCTTAGGGGACAGGTGTCAGGACCCTTCCCCAAGCTGGTAGGGTGACCTTGAACATATTGCTATTCCTCTCTGGGCCTCCATTGCCCCAATGTGTAAAACATGGACTCCTTGGTCTCTATGATTCCTTCCAACTTCTAAAATTATAAATAAGTCAAAGATGAAGGGTTATAAATGAAGAAGGAGTGGAGAGGAGTCAGGAAGGACAATCTTATTGATCTTGAGACTTTGATTCAAAGAACGAAAGTAAAAGGAAATGTCGCTCTTGGTGAGAATGTCGTGACTCACCCTGGATGAATGAGGCAGCAGAGTTGGTTAGATGTCTTCACCTTCATCACCTCGATCCTCCTCCTAGTCCCAGAAGGTGGGGATAATTATCCCCACTGCATGAATGTGGCAGCTGCGACTGACAGAGCTGGTGGGACTTGCCCAAGATCTCATTGCTGGTGAGTTACCTGCCAGAGCTGGATTTCAACTGATTCCAAATTGCACCTGTTCCAGCTGCCCAGACCTGAATTCTCAAGACAGAACCTGAAGGAGGGACCTGAGGCTGCTCTGTCTCTTTCTGAGATGGCCACGAAAGCTGAGGTTGGAAGGGACTGCAGTGTGGGCTCACAGAGAGCTGCTGTTGCTCTCCCAGGGCCGGTCACAGAGATCCTCCTCCTTTGCTAGTTAGGACCAAACAGGAAGACTTTCAGCTTTGTATCTGGTGAAACTTGACTGGAGAAAGCTGCTTGGGCCTGAAAACAGAACGAGGCATCTCACTTTTCCCTCTAGGTCTAGGCGGGGACTCCCTGGGAAATGAGGTTTTTCAGGACACCTGGGCAGTTGGCTGCCAAGAGAATCGCCACCCACAGGCCTTCATCCCTAGGAGCAGAGACCCCGAGAGAGGGGCAGACCTACCTGCAGAATGTGGACCCCAGCCCACATGCCAGGGAGGAACGGGGGCAAGCACCACCTCCAGGTCAACTTTTGTGTTTGCCTCTTCCAGACTCACCCAGTAAACCAACTTCAGCCTCATCCCAGCGTCCCAAACTCAGTGTCTTCCACCCACTGAAGCAGCTCAGCAAGGCAGCGAAGATCAACTTGGCTAAAATTTGCCTGAAACCACTTTCAAAATGAAACACATCAGGGAACAAGCAGCTGGGTGGTGGTCAAGATGACCAAACCATTTCTCTTCAGACTTCACCATTTCTTGATGACACCCTGGGCAAGCAACGAGAGACAGAAATCACAGGAAAAGTGGTTCTGCTGGACACAGTCCCGGGAGAGGTGTGCAGAAGTGAGACCCACCCCAGGTCCTCTGCTCCCACCCCAGGCCTAATTCATCGATCTCTGCATTTCCACATATCCCATGTCTCCTCCTGGGTAGGCTGTTGGTAGCTCAAACACAACATGTCCAAAAGTGAATTCAACTTCTCTCCAACCCAACTCTCACTGTGTTCCCAGGGCCCAAGGTTTGAACAACTCTCCTAGTCACCCAATCTTGGGAACTCAGTGTCATCCTGTTACACTTTGACAAAGAATTTTACTTAAGAAAATGGCCCAGCATTTTCTGAGATACCCAGAAAATGCTGGAGAGATGAACAAGGCTGGATCGCTTCAGACCAGACACCAAAAGGCCATAGTTTATGAGCAAACAATACATGTTTGATGAATAAATGGACAAATCCATGCATGAACAAAAGAGCAATGAATGAATGAAGTCATGCATGAAAAAGCACATTAGTAAGTGAATGAATGAATGGGTGAGCCAATTAAAGAAAGAATGAATAAATAAAAAGAAGTAAATGAGAGTTTGAATACCACTTATATTAAAATCTAAGAAAACAATATCTGAACAAAGTACAAAAAAATGAAAGAAGAAATGGGGGCACTAATGATGAAAGAAAGGATACAGTCACACGTGAATGAGTGTGAGAAATAATTTTTTTGAGATAAGGTCTTGCTCTATTGTGCAGGCTGGAGAGCAGTGACACCATCTCAGCTCACTGCAGACTCAACCTCCTGGGCTCACGCTCTCCTCTCACCTTAGTCTCCTGAGTAACTGGGGCTACAGGCACGCACCATCATGCCCAGCTATTTCTGTATTTTTTGTAGACATGGGGTCTCACTATGTTGCCCAGACTGGTCTCAAACTCCTGAGCTCAAGACAATCCTCCTGCCTTGGCCTCCCAAAGTGCTGGGACTATAGGCATGAGCTACCACGCCCAACCTGAGAAATAATTTTTAAATAGATTTTGAAACAGACGCAAGAGATGAATAATGAATAGTGAATGAATAAAAGAATGAATGAATTAATTAATTAATTAATAGAAGAAAATGTACAGGGATTAACCAGCAAATGAGTAACTGAACAAATACATAAATGGATAAAAATGGTGAAAGTGGTCCAGCCTTGATATGAGGGGGTGATGGGGTACAGGGAGGGATGATGACAAACTCCATGGGAACTCAGTGGGACACCCTGGAGTTGAGGTCTTGGTAAACTAGCCACATTCCTCTTGGGGAAGATTTTTAAAGGGACTTCCATTTGAATTTAATAAGAATATTGTTAAACAAATATCAGCTGAAGCTGGCTGCTCTCCAGGATTAACTCTGGGTTCGTTGGAAAGAGCTCAATAGAATTGACTATATTGTTGTTCTGTTGCAGATAATTACCCATTATACAGCAACCCTCCAGATGATTTTGATAATTGCTATTAAAATAAGGACTTCCAGTGTCGCTTTACAAATTAACCTCCAGGAGGTGTAATTACTGTCGTAGCAGGGAGGGTGGCTGTGTGGCCTGGGAATGAGGGCTGGGGTTGAAGCTGTTACAGTGACCACCCTGTGAGGACCAGCATGGGGTCCAGTAAGGAGGCATGAGACTAGGGTCTGGGAGCTCAGAAGTCCTAGGTTGCAGGCCCCATCCCCTGTCATGCAACATCACACGAGTCGTTCACCTGTTTGCGTCTCAGCTCCCTTTCCTATGAAACTGAGGATGGTTCCCCTGAGCTCCCACAGCAAGTGCACATCCCTCACCCAGTGGAAGCAACAGAGTCTTCTTTTGACATATGCCCCCTCTCCAGACTGAGGATGGAGACCCCTCAGTGCATCTCAGCAGCAGCATGGGGCCTGGCACATAGTAGGTGCTCAGTAAGCACTGGCCCAGGGAATGAATGAATGATCTTAGTGTAGTGTGTGTTTTAGGAGCTTCCCCGAGTCCCTTTCAAAACAACTGTGATTTGATGAACAGGTGCCTCTTACAACATGTCCTTGAGTCACTTGTCACACTCCCCCAGCCGTCCCTTGTTCCCTTGAACCCCCCCGCCCGCCCTGTGTCCACTCATCTCGACCCCTCCTGATGCCATGTGCTGCCTCTTACATCGGGTGGGCCTGGGAAGCATGGAAACAATCAGGGGGTCTTGGGAATCCCTACTGCACTCCAGCCTGGGTGACAAAGAGAGACTCTGTCTCAAAAAAAAAGAAAGAAAGAAAGAAAGAAAATGTCCCAGCATTTTCTGAGACGCCCAGTAGTGTGTATGTGTCTGTGTGTGCGTGTGTGTGTGGTGTGTGTGTTTTGTGTGGTGTGTGGTGTCTGCGTGTGAAGGGGAGAGGATGATGAGGCAGAAGAGGGAGTCCAGCCTGGTCACAGCAACCTCGATTCCCATGCTGAGGAGTGTGGTCTCCTCTCATCCTGCACAGATGGGGAGTGGGTGGGCTTCTGAAGCACATGCATGGTCAGCTCTGCAGAGCCAGGTAACCCCTCCACTGAGCACTGGTAATTCTTTACTCCATGTCCAGGGGCGTCAGAGATCCAGAGGTGGCCTCTTAGTAGCCCTAGCAGAGTGTGGCCATGAGCTACCTTGGGGTTTCTTGCCTAAAGAACTTCCAGGGGAGATTAGTTCCAGGTCTCCCCACCTTAGCTGATGGTGTTGACTACAGAGATGCAGAGACTCTCCCCAGCCGGTCATCCGCACAGGCTCTGTCCAGAAGGGCCATTCTGACTTGGATTCCACCACGCCATATGCTCTGCTGTAGCAAGTCCAGCCTCGGGGGCTGCTTCCTGATTAGGGACAATTCTTCAATAATTAAGTGACTAAAAGGTTTCTGAGAATGTAAGGAGCAGAAGAACCAGGGGCTTAGTCAGGCAGATGTGGATTTCAGTCTCAGCTGAGCCATGTCCTTGGGCAGGTTTCACTTCACCTTCCTAACCGTCATTGCCTCCTTGCTAAAGTGAATGATGACTCCTCTCTCGCAGGGTTATGAGGCAAGTTTAAATGAAAGAGCATGGGTAAGACAGCACGGCACCTGGGACACGGGAAACACTCACAACATGGCCACGGCTCTTACAAAGTGAAGAATAAAGATAAAGCCAGGGTTGTCCAGAGATGCTTGTTGCTTCTTTGTCCCTTTGGAAATTTCCTGATGGACTGCATGAGCCCATTAGATAATCTCTTATTCGTCTGAGAAAATAAAGCTTGACTGCAGAGAGCTTTATCTCCAAGAAGAAAAGAAAAATGAAGATGTCCACACTGTGATAAACATAAAATTCATTTCTTTACACAAGACCCTGAGAGCAAAGGAGTGAAGGGCAGCCACTTGCCTCTCCAGTATCCCCAGCACTGAGGACTGGACAGGCGGAGTCGACAATGTCCCCACAACAGCTACAAGAGAGTGTCATCCTCCCATTGTCCAGATGAAAAAACTGGGGCTGAGAGCACTGACATCATAAGTCTTTTGCCCAAAGTCAAACAGAGATGTGAATGCCAGAGCCAGGCTCCATCCTTCGTATTTGTACTTTGAACTTCTCTAGATTTCTTCTGCTTCCTTTTCTTTTCTTTTTGGCTCATTTCCTGCCGTATACTACAATGATCAAGTTTTTATTTCTTTTTTTCCTCTACTGATTTGGAAATGGTACATTCTATTTCTCTTCCTTTTTGGTTAACCTTTATATTTTAATAAGCACACTTGACTTAATACAGTGCAAAGCAAATCAATCTATCTCCACTTCCTTTGAACAATACCCAGATCTCAGAACACATTGATTCTCACCCCTCTCCCCTCTTAGTGTTGTGGTTGCTCCCTCCTTTGTGTTCCAAATTAGTTACATCGCTATTGTTGTTATTGCTCCTGTGTGATGTGATCAATGCAAGTGCACCGATCTCTGCTCAGTGTGTCATCTGTGATTCACTCCTTTCCTCTCCCAGCAGTGTTCTCCCTGGAGTACGTCATGCATCTGTTTTCTCAGCAAGAGCCTGTGAGTGATAACATCACTCGGACTTTGCCTGAAAATATCTTTCTTTTGCCCTCAATTTTAAATAATAGTTTAGCTGACCCTAGAAGTCTACTTTCATAGTCATTTCTCTGGGCCCTGAAAATATTACTCCATTGTTCTCTGGCCTCTATTGTTGCTGCTGGGAAGTCTGTTGTCAGTCTCACTGTCTTTCTTTAGGAGGTAATCAGGTCTTTCTCCTGTTGCCTTTTGCAACCCAAACTTTTTTTTTTTTTTTTTTTTTTTGAGACGGAGTCTCGCTCTGTCCCCCAGGCTGGAGTGCAGTAGCCAAATCTCAGCTCACTGCAAGCTCCACCGCCCGGGTTCACGCCATTCTCCTGCCTCAGCCTCCCGAGTAGCTGGAACTACAGGTGCCCTCCACCTCACCCGGCTAGTTTTTTGTATTTTTTAGTAGAGATGGGGTTTCATCATGTTAGCCAGGATGGTCTTGATCTCCTGACCCAGTGATCCGCCCGTCTCAGCCTCCCAAAGTGCTGGGATTACAGGCTTGAGCCACCGCCCCTGGCCTTAACCCAAACTTTTTACTGATGTATAACATACATACAGAAAAATTCACAAATCATAAGTGTTCAGCTGGATACGTTTTCACAAAGTAAACACAAAACATTACCAACAAGCCCATTTGTAACCCCTCTCAGTAGCTATACCTCCACCAAGGGTAACTTTTGTCCGGACTTAACAGGATAGCTTAGGTTAGCTTGTTTTTGAACTTTAAAAAATAGAATAATGTACTGTATACTCTTTTATATCTGGTTTCTTTCTCTCAATATTATGTTTGTGATATCCACATACATGATGTATAGTTTTGGTTTGTTCATTCTCATTGTTTAATATTCTATGAACATATTGTATTTTATTTATCCATCCTGTTGTTAATCAACATTTGGTTAACTTCCAGTTTGGGGCTATAATGAATAATGATGCCATGAACATTCTTGTACATTTCTTGTACATTTACAAGTAGAACTCATATGTCCTGGGATGGGATAGAATTTGCTGAGTCATAGGATATTTCTCTTCATTTTCTAGTTTTCTAAACTGGAAGCTTAGATTATTGATTTTAGATTTTTCTTCTTTCCTAATATAGGTGTGTAATGTTGTAAATTTGACCCTAAGCACCTCTTTATTTGCATCCTGAAAAATTTTTTAAGTTGTGTTTTCATTTTCATTTAGTTCAAAACATCTTTAAATTTCTCTTGAGACTCCTTCTTTGGCCCATGTGTTATCTAGAAATGCATTGTTTAGTTTCCAAATATTAGGTAATTTTTCAGCTTTCAGTTATTAATTTCTAGTTTAATTCCATTGTAGTCTAAGAATACACTTTGTATGATTTTCTTTTATAAAAAGCTCATTAAAGCATGTTTTGTGGCCCAAAATATGTTCTATCTTGATGAATATTCCTTGTGAGTTTGAGAAGAATGTGTATTTTGCGGATATTGAAGGGTGTGTTCTGTAAATGTCAATTAGATCAAGTTGATTGATAGTGAAACATTGTGAAGTCTTCTTTGTCTGAAATCATCATAGAATTCCAGCTTTCTTTTGGCTAGTGTTAACATTATATATTTTTATCCATACCTTTACTTTTAAGTGGGTTTCTTATAGAAAACATGTAGGTTAGTCTTTGCTTTCTTATCCACTATTGACTACGACAATCTCTGTCTTTTAATTGATGTATTAAACTAATCTCATTTAAAGTGATTATTGATATATTTGACTTCATATCAACCATGTTTGTAACTGTTTATATTTATTGCCAGAGGCTTCCTTTTCTGCCTTCTCTAGTTTCAACTGAGCATTTCATATTACTCCATTTGGTCTTCACTCAATGTATCAATTGTACTTCTTTCTAAAAGAACATTTAGTAGCTTCCCTCGCATTTATAATATATACTTTCAGCTAATCTGGGCCCACCTCCAAATAACAGTATTCCACTTTGCATATAGTACATCTGTCTTATAACAGAGTATTTCCAATCCTTCTCTCCCATTCCTTGTGACAATGATGTCATTCATTTTATTTACCCATTTATAATCACCAAATACATAGTTACTATTATTACTTTGAACCATTTAAACAAACAGTTCTAGATTAAGAATAAGAAAAATAATTACTTCTGTCTTTATTTTTTTTCCAATACTCTTCCTTTCTTCATATACATCTAAGTTTCTGACCATATCATTTTCTTCATGCCTAAAGAAAGTATTTTAATATTTCTTGCAAAATTTTGGCACCCTAAAGACTGTGACACCCAAGGTGTTTCTCCGTCCTCATACTAATTCATACACAGCCTCCAACAATTTGTCAAAATTGCCATTTATGTGTTCCTATGACTTTATGGCCCCAGCAGCTTCTGCTTTAAGCAGGGAGATCTCAGCTGTGCCTCTCTGAATTCACCTGTCTCTCCAGATTTTAGTGTGATGGTTTGCTCTGCAACCTCAGTTTTCTGAGGCAGCCAAGAAAAGTTGTGGATATTCAACTTGTCCAGCTTCTTCTTGTGAGAATGGGAATGACAATTTCCAATCTCTTCACGTGTCAGATGTGAATTTATTTGTATTGCATCTGCTCAGATTCCTTTGGAAATTATGAATTCAAGTTTTTCATGTATTCTGTAAAATTTAATAAAGGTTTGTTGAAGCTTCTCATTGTCTCCTTTATGTCTTTGAACTTCTCCTCCACATTTTCCTTCTCTATTCCTTTCTGGGTAATTTCCTATTGTCTATGTCCTGGTAACTGACTATCTCACCAGTTCTACCTAATCTACTATTTAGTCTGCCCTTTAGGATTATTTTTTAATTGTAATAATTGTAAATTTTATTTTTAGACTTTCTATTTTTTCAAATGTGCCTATTCTTTCTTATAGTGTCTTATTCTATTCCTGCGATTTTTATTTTTATGCTTTTAATCACTATATATATGTATTTGTGTGTATATATATTCCTATCAGGGATATATTCCTGTATATATATATAAATATATATGTGTGTGTGTATGTGTGTGTGTGTATATATATATATATATTCCTATCAGAATTTTTCTATTACTTGAAGTTATTTGATTTTTGGTGTTTTCTCTTTTTTAAGACAGACTTTCACTCTGTCACCCAGGCTGGAGTGCAGTGGTGTGATCTTGGCTCACTGCAACCTCCACTTCCTGGGTTCAAGCAATTCTCAGACCTCAGCCTCCCGAATACCTGGAATTACAGGCATGCACCACACTCGGCTAATTTTTGTATTTTTGGTACAGACTGGGTTTCTCCATGTTGGCTAGGCTGGTCTCGAACTCCTGGCCTCAAGTGATCTGCCTGCCTCGGCCTCCCAAAGTTCTGGGATGACAGGCATGAGCCACTGTGCCTGGCTTTTTGGTGTTTTTATCTTCCTTATTTTCATAGCTATTAATTTTCATTCATTATAAATAGTTTTCTCATTTGTTTTGAAATTTGGGATTTTAAGCTCGTCTTCAGTAGGGCTGTATCGTGAGAATCCAGTGCAGACTGCCTTCCTGATTTGCTCTAGGTTGGCTTCTGCCAGATGCCCCAGAAGTTTCACCAGCCTATGATCAATTATAGGTTAATTGCCTAGTTTGGGAGTTTACAAAAAAAAGTCTGTAGGCTGGGCATGGTGGCTCACACCTGTAATGCCAGCACTTTGGGAGGCCGAGGCAGGCAGATCACAAGGTCAGGAGTTCGAGACCACCCTGGCCAACATGGTAAAACCCCATCTCTAATGAAAATACAAAAAATTAGCCAGGCGTGGTGGCACACACCTATAATCCCAGCTACTTGGGAAGCTGAAGCAGGAGAATCTCTTGAACCCAGGAGGTGGAGGTTGTGGTGAGCAGAGATCACGCCATTGCAACTCCAGCCTGAATGACAGAGCAAGACTCTGTCAAAAAAAAAATCTGTAATATAAATTAAAGCCACAAATAAACCCTGTAGTCATTATAACCCAAGGAGGTTCTCTTTCCTCTCATAGGCCAAGCAGAAACTGACAAGCTCCCCTGTTGTTTCCTGGCTCTTGGGAATAAACTATTTTTCTGGTATACTCTATCACTGAGGTTGAGCCCTTTAATGCTCCCAGCTTTATACAACTCCCTGCATTGTACTCAAGACATCATCTCCTGTCCCTGCAAGGCATTAAGCCCAAACCCTTAGCAGGGGACCAAGAATGTTATGGGACCAACAGGTTCATAAGCCCACTGCTCAGTAACAGACCAATGCACTAAGACAGCAGGGATGCAGCAGAGAAAGAGTGTAATGATCACAGGGTACTGCGTGAGAAAATGGGAAGAGACTCTCAAATCCATCTCCACAAAAAGTTACAGGCTGAGGTTTTTGAGAGGCTTATGGAGGGTGAGGGGCTGGAAAATTGGAATCGTTGATTGGTCAAGGTAAGGGGGATAAGATCGTCAGGACATGGAAACTGCATTATTTGGGGAGTCAGAGTCCTTCAGTCCAGCTAACACCAGTGTTTCATTGGTATGTAGGACCTGAAAGAATATCTCATAAGGAAAAGGTAACATTTCCTAATGTTTGAGTTGTTTTCTACAGAACAATGCAGGGGAACTATCATCTTGTAACAGGGTCCACGTGATTCTGAGGCATCAAGCAGCAAGCAACTTTGAGGAAGCAGGTCAGAGGGCAGCTGACCCAGCAGTCAAGGCTGAACGTGCTGCGGGCTCAGTTTATTTTTCTTTATCTCCCTCCTGTCTTCCTTGATTAATATTATAAAGTTTATAAGGATGGTTTCAAGAGTGTTAACCTTGCTAACATGGCCTGCAGCTTGGCAGCTGCTAACCCAGTTCCCACACTCACTTTCTACTCTGCCTGTCCATCCCCTGGGATCTCCCTTTCCCTTTTGCTACATTTGATAAAAAATTTCTAGAGCTTATGCAGGGAACATTTTCAGGAGCAGAAGTCAGAACCTGGTCTCTAGGTTGGAGCCAGCTCCTGCCCCACCCACCCTAGGCACATTTGACTCAAAGTCTGAGGATCCCAGGGGTCACCCAGGACAGGTGTCCAGGAGGCAGCTGGGTATATGGGTCTGAGCTCAGTGCACGAGGCTGGGGTGTGGGCACAGATGTGAAGTCCATTACATGTGCTCATTACCATCCTTGGGAATAGACAAGGATTGTGTGAGCAGGGACATAAACTTTTGTGTCTGAGGCCTGGATCAGTGACAAATGTGAATGTGAACCTATGGGGCACCAAATCCTGCTGCCTTTAGGGGTGCAACTAAAAAGATTCCTACAAGCTGAAGAAATGAGGCAGCTTGGGCCATGTCAATAGCCCAGGCTCTGACATTGATGAGATATGTGACTTTCAGCAAGTCCTTTTTCCTCTCTGAGCCTCAGTTTCTTCATCTGTAAAGTGGGGATAATGCAGATGGCCTTTCAGAGTTGCTGTGAGAATCAGCTGGGATCACTCATGTCCAGATATATCTGCGGGCACATGGGAGGTGCTCAATAAGTACATAAGGAGCCCCTGCTTTGTGCTCAGAGGCAGGTCAAGTTGTGATCAAAAAGGTGATGTTGTAGTTGGGCCTTAAAGCATCAAACTTCACCAGGTGGGAAGTGTAGGGAAACACTCTTCAGGCAGGGAACACAGTGTGTGCAAAGGCTGGGGATGCCAAAGAATGTAGAATGTTCCAGGAGCATTGAGGGGTTCTGTGTAGCCGGGACAGGGGCAAGATGAGAGGAGGTGTAAATTCCATGGACATCCAGGAAGACTTTAAGGGATAAATAAATGGAGAAAAGTGATCCCACGGGTCATAGCTGGCCACACGCTGAGTTTGGATGAGAAAAGCGGAGCTTTTGGGGCAACCGTTAGCAGGAAACTGAGGTGTCTGTGCTCAGAGGGGTCCGCCCTCGGCCAGGGGGCAAACGCTCGCTCTGTGTGTGGCAGAAGAACCCTTCCTGCTCCTGAGAACACAGGATTCCATGTGGCTCTTCCATTCAGATGGATGCCAGAGATCTGGACAGAGTCCCAAGCAGGACTTGGGTGATCACAGGGGCGGAATCAGCTGGTCTCACAAGAGGGTGCAATGATTTTATTTATCATCTGAATTAATTACTAGTAAGTATCATAGCTGACATCTACGGAGGAATTTCTATGTGCCAGGCACTGTTCTGTATATGAGCTTGTTTAATCCCCATGACAAGCTCATGAGGTGAATACCATTATTATCCTCGTTTTACAGAAGAGGAGACTGAGGCACAGAGAAGCTGAGTTGACTAGAGGAAAGGGAGGAGGGCAGGGTGTGTGGCACAGATGTGGGAGTCAGGCAGGAGGAGTTCAGATGTCTGTCTGGCCCCTCACAAGCTGTGTGGCCTTGAAAAAGTGACTGGTATCTGAGCCTCAGTTTCCTCCTCTGTAAATGGAGAGATAGAATATGACATCCGCAGGACCACAGGTGTGGTAGGGGCTGCAGAGATGAGAGTGTTCCATACCTCCCTGAAGCAAGGGTCAGCACCAAGCCAACTGTTGGGGTCAGAGCTCGAACCAGCACCAAGCCAACTGGCGGGGTCAACATGTTGGGTCAGGGATGCCCAGAGGAGGATATGGGACCCTTCGTGAGAGAGAGATTGACTGAGCTGCCTTTTGTGAGCTTCCCTGGGGACCTGTTTCCAGCATCACTTTTGGAGTCCATGCCCCATCTGGCCAAGAACAGTCTTTCAGCTAGCCCTAAAGTCTTTCAGCAGAGGAGCTGAGCTCCCACTGCTGGAGGCTGGACTTCCAGATGCAAGCATCTCTTTGATTACTTTTTAATGAAAAACACATTTGAATCTGAACTGAAATTATATTGTCAGCAGTTAATTATCACTTGTCAAACAATTGTGTGCCCAGATTGCAGGTTTAATTTCCATATAGGTTTGCAAAATCCTCGTTCCTCTTATTTGATGAGGGCTCTCTGAGTAAGACACACTCATTATTGAGATTTTTGCTTTTTTTTTTTTAACAGTTTGTTGTTGTTGTTGTTTTGTTTTCTTTTTTTAATAAGCAGATTTCTTTGGCATCTGTGTCTAAGGCTCTTTGCAAATAACAGGGAAAAAAAAAAAACCACTCAATGATGTAATTTAAGCAAAGAAAAGTTGGAGAGGGGTGGGGGACCAGGCTCCAAAGATATCTCTGAGAACTTAGACACCTAATGCAGGCCTGGAACAAGGAATTGAAACTCCCCACTGAGACCACCACAGCTGCCCTGCCCACCCCTCTCTCGGGGCTCATGCTCTCTCATCTCAGCTTCTCTCTGTGCACCTGTTTCAATCCTCTCCTGTTTCTTGGCATATCTGCTGATGGTGAAGAAATGGCCTCCCCTCATCTTTGAATAAATGGCACACTCTCTTGGTTGAGGACCTAGAAGACCTGAGGGCAAGTCCTGCCCTGACTCGCCAGTGCTCTTGGCCCAGTCCCTTATCCCCACAGATCCACAGCCTTGTGTGTGAAATGAGGCCAGTACCGGCCTTGCCCATGTGTTTTACGGATGAAAAGGCACCATCTAAGTAAAGCGCTTTGCACCTTCACAGTCCCATGGTGGGTTCTGAAAGGAAGGGTACCTGTGGCTGATTGTGTCACTGTAGTGGTCATTATAATAATAACAGCAATACAGCCTCCTGAGCAGAGTGGAAGCCTGATGTGGTTTGGCTGTGACCGCACCCAAATCTCACCTTGAATTGTAATAATCCCCGTGTGTCAAGGGCAGGGCCAGCTGGAGATAATTGAATCACGGGGATGGTTTCTATCACACTGTTCTCATGACGGTGAATAAGACTCAAAAGATCTGAAAGTTTTATAAAGGGGACTTCCCCTGCACAAGCTGTCTCTTGCCTGCTGCCATGTAAGATGTGTCTTGCTTCCCCTTCACCTTCCCCCATGATTGTGAGGCCTCCCCAGCCATGTGGAACTGTGAGTCCATTAAACCTCTTTCCTTTATAAATGACCCAGTCTCGGGTATGTCTTTATTAGCAGCATGAGAATAGACTGGGGAGACAGAGATAGAAGATGTCACTGTCTCTTAGACTGTCTCTTAGATCCTCATTGGATTAACAAGAAACCAGAGTAGGTGCTGTGTGATCTCAGCCCTGAGCCACGAGCCTCAGCTTACTTGCCTGCAGGGTGGGGATAGTCATGTCTACCTGGAAGCATCACTGCAGAGGCAAAATGAGGTAACAGAGTCTGGCATGCAATAGATGCTCAATAAACCTTCCTTTGTTTTCTGGCCCGGGGTCTTTACAGTGAGTACAGAAGGAACAGTGAGTACCCAATGAACAGAGAAAGAAAGGAGAATAAATCAATGATGATTTTCTAATGGGACCATAAATCACATCACAGCTTAGCTTAGGATCCTCTCTGTGGGACAGGAACTGGAAGCTGGAAATTTTTTAAATTTTATCCCTTTGTTATTTGGCTGATGTCTGTTTTCTCCAGTTAAACTGGAAGCTACATCAAGCCAAGAACTGAGTTTCTGGTCATGATTCTCTCTCAAGCACCTGGAATGGCATGTGGCACATGGAAAACATCGCAAATACATTGAATGAATGAGTGAGGCAATATGTGTACTCAGCTCAGCACCCGGAGCAGTCCATGTTCTCAGTAAACATTATGCATGATCACCACCAACTTTCTAGAGCTAGGCGTGACTGAACCTCAAGGTGGGGACAGGAAAGGACACCAAGGATGGTACAGGCAGGATGGAAGAAGTTGACCAGCTGCCAGGTCTGAGGGTGAAGGAGACCAGGAGGAGGCTTAGGGAGGGGAAGGGATGGGCCTCCAGTTGTGGGGAGTTAATGGAAGGGAGTGACTCTGTGGTGCAGTACAAAGACCAGGCCTGAGAACAAGGACCCTGGGCCCAGCTCCATGGAATGAGACCAAGCACCTGCTCTCAGGCCTCAGGTTCCCCATAAACACAGTCTCTGCAGCACCTCCAGCCCCAAAAGCCCTGAGTCTGTAACGAACATAGCAGCCCAAGTGCATTTTCGGCCAGAGCACAGAGCTGCAGGGATCTGGAGTGATCCATGTTGGCCAAGGAGCCAGAGAGGGCAGCGTCTGTGCCTGTCAGCTTCAGGGCATCTGTGGGGAGGGCAGGGCAGGGTAGGGAGCTGGTCAGCACTGGAGGCAGAATCCATGCTCATCTCCCAGGAAAGTGAGGGTGGTGGCACCAGACTGAATTTGTAGATCTCATGGTCTCCAGTCTGATCAACTCCACTGTCACCATCTCCCTCCACAGGGCTGAGACAGGGAGCATCCCGGGGCCACTGATGCACATACACCCCCACCCCCTTTGCCTCTCCCTTTGGGGGGCAGTCTTGACCCCATCTTTGACTCTGGTTTCCAGACTCCCCTGGCCACATCCGTGACTGAGCTGAGCCATGTCAGACACCAGGCCAGTTACCACAGGATGAGTTCAGAGGAAGATACGTTACTTAACATGAGCCAGTCAGAGCAAAGCCCAGGACTTCTCCATTCTGGTTGGGAGACACAATACGCTCTGCTAAATGGGAAGGAGGAAATACATCACCCAAGTTGATGTGGAACCACAGGAGAAGACAGACTGAAGATGAAGTTGATACTCTGGGAGGCAGAGCAGATCACTGAAAAAACACTGGGTCCTTGGTCACACAACCGGGGAGCTACATCAATTCTTGTCTGAGACCCAATCCAATTCTAGGCTTGATAGTTTAAGCCAGTGTGCATTGGGTTTTCTGTTCCCTGCAGTGCGCTCATGCTTCTGTAACAGGAAGAAGCTATTCCCTGTAGGCTCTGTTCTCCGGCTCCATGGGGATGAAACGATATTAGGATCCCAGGAGTTAGCAGGTGCCCCAAGCCCCTGAACAAAAACTTTCAAGAAGTGAAATTTGGGGAGTAGAATCAGGTATCAGTGTAGAATCCATTCATTCTTTCATTCATTCATTCAACCAGTAAAGGTTAAGCAGCTAATATGTTCCAGGCCCTGTGCAAGGTGCAGGGTTGACCTCCAAGGGAAATAAGATGGACAAAAGGAACACAAAAAATAAAGAAGGAAATCAGTAAATAAACAAGACAATTTCAGAGGGTGCAAAGTGCTTGAAGAAAATTAAACAGGACAATGTGATAACAACTCAGGTGTTGAAGAGCAGATGCTTTGACCTGCGGGAGCCAGGGGAGGCCTTCTGGAACAGGTAGCATTTGGGCTGAAACCTAAATGAAGAGGAACAGCCATGCCAAGATCTAAGACAGGGCACTCCCAAAAGAAAGAACAGCAAGTGCAAAGGGCCTGAGGCAAGCACGAGCTTGTTCTGTTCAAAAAAAAATAAAAGGACAGTGGAGCTAACTCATGTCAGACTCAATAAGTTTTGAGAGCTGTGTATTATAAGTCAGTCACTAGTCTAAGCACTTTGCTTGTGTTACCTAGCTTAATCTTCTCAACAAACCCACAAGATATGACTCATTATCCGCACTTTACAGATGCTGATGATGAGGTTTAGAGAGATTTATTAATTAGCTTACAGCCCAAGAGCTAGTAAATGGCAGAGGTTGGACTTGAACCAGGGTTTATCGATGCCAGAGTTGGTGTTATCAACCACTACCCTATGCCACCTCCTTTGGGGAATGACGGTGACAGCCTTTCTGTGGGCTACTGTGAGCTCACTGTGGCCTCCTTTGGCTCCTCACCCAGACAAGGGCCTTCTCACCACCTTCAGCCTTATGGTAAGCTTAATGTGCAGGCCAAGTCCCTGGCGGGGAGGGCTGCTGTCTGGGGAGAATCTGTTCAATACTTGAGAGTGTTACCAACTCACCGTCATGCTTCTTCTGTGCTGTGCCCTCCAAGCAGCTTCACCAGTAATGAAGGGAATTTTTTTTAAATCTACCTGACTTCTGTGTCTTTGTTTCAATTTGTTCCAAACTCGGGTGGGAAGCAGAAATGCCATTTATCGGCCCCTCAGTGAAGGCAAGGAGGGTATAGCAGGGCTTCAGGTGAGAACTGAGAGGGGTCACACAGGGTCATGGCAGTGGATGCAAACAAAGCAGGTCACTAGAGGGGAATCTAAGAGGAGGAATGGACTGGATTGTGTGGGGTGTGCATGTGTGTGTGCTCACGGAATGAATGTGTGCCTGCGTGCATGTGTGCACATGGGTGTGTGTGAGTGGTGTGCATCTCTGTGTCTGTATGTGTCTGTGTGTGCATGTGTATGTGTGTATGTGAGTGAATGTGTGCCTGCATGCTTGTGTGCACATGGGTGTGTGTGAGTGGTGTGCATCTGTGTCTGTATGTGTCTGTGTGTGCATGTGTATGTGTGCACGTGGGTGAACGTGTGCCTGCATGCTTGTGTGCACATGGGTGTGTGTGAGTGGTGTGCATCTCTGTGTCCGTATGTGCATGTATGTGTGTGCATCTCTGTGTCCATATGTGCATGTATGTGTGTGCATATCTGTGTCCATATGTGCATGTATGTGTGTGCACGTGGATGAATGTGTGCCTGCATGCTTGTGTGCGCATGGGTGTGTGTGAGTGGTGTGCATCTCTCTGTCCGTATGTGCATGTATGTGTGTGCATCTCTGTGTCCGTATGTGCATGTATGTGTGTGCACGTGGATGAATGTGTGCCTGCATGCTTGTGTGCGCATGGGTGTGTGTGAGTGGTACATATCCATGTGTCTGTGTGTGTCTGTGTGAATCTGTGTGCACATGTGTGTGAGTGTGTGTGTATACATGGGATGAGTGTATGCCAGTGTGCTTGTGTCTGTATGTTTGTGTTTGACTCGTGTGTCTCTGTGTCTATATGTGTCTATATGAATCTGTGAGTGCAAATGTGTGTGTGTGTGTACACATGGGATGTATGCCCATGTGCTTATGTGTGCATTGGTGTGTGTGAGTGTTATGTATGCATGTGTCTGTGTGAATCTGTGTGTGCCTGTGTGTGTATGTCTGCACACATGTGGGATGAGTGTGTGCCCATGTGCTTATGTGCACATTGGTGTGTGTGAGTGGTATGTGTGTATGTGTCTGTGTGAATCTGTGTGTGCCTCTGTGTGCGTGTGTGTGTGCACACATGTGCTTATGTGCGAATGGGTGTGTGTGAGTGATCCGTATGGGTCTGCGTGTGTCTGTGTGAATCTGTGTGTGTGTACGTGTGAGTGTGCGCATGTGTGTGTACACATTGAATGAATGTATGCTGGTGTGCTTGTGTCTGTATGAGTGTGTGTGAGTCATGTATGTGCCTGTGTGTCTGTGTGAATCTGTGTGTGCCTGTGTGTGTGTGTGTTTGCACACATGGGGTGAATGTGTGCCTGTGTCCTTGTGTGTGAATGGACGTCTGTGTTTGTGTGTGTCTGCACATGTCTGCGTGTGCTGTGCACATATGTGCACAGCTGCGTGCACATATGGAGGGTTCTGGGTGAAGCCACAGGGCTCACTAAAGCCGTGGACCCAGCAAACCCCACCTCTGGGCTCGAGGCCCCAGTCCAGCGCTCTCTCCACTGCCCTTGCTGCCCCCGTAACTGTGACCAAGGCGGGCTCCCCACCTCCACCCCCACCCAGACCACCTTTCTCTCCATCTCCAGCTGTAATGGACATAAATGCCGCTCTAATTTCTCATCACTTCCTGCAATTTGCAAAATGGTTTCTTTGGTTTTTACAAAATGGGCTACAGTGTCGCCTCTGCTCCCCTCCTTCCTTTTTCTGTTGTCTTGTCGTTAAGCAAAGAGAAGAATAACAAGTGATCAAGCATCACGAAGAAGAAAGGCAGCCACGGAGCCTGAGGGAGATTACAGGGAAATGATGTGAGCAATCATTTTAGCAAATTCTATTTTAACTAAGATGAGTTCAGTCCACTTCCTAATGTACCAGCCTCACCATGTCCTGTGATCCATGCAGGGTAAGGATGGCCTGTGACCCAATTACTCAGGACCGCTGGGTGACCAGTCCAACTCCACCGCACATGTCAGGCTCATCAGCAGACGGCCAATGGCCTCTGGTTCCATTCTGATCCTCCAGGCAGCTGTGGGCAGAGCAGGCAGATGTTGTTCCCATCCTCCAGCAAATGCAGGGTTTGTTCCACACTGGCCCATGTCCTGTCCCCTGTCCCTGTCATTCCCTCCCTCACCCCACAGGGACCTCTTGCCTCCCAGCATCCTCAACAGACCCCCAGACAAGTCGGGTCCCCAGTATGCTTAAGCACCTGCTAGATACTAAGTACAGAGCTCAGCACCAGGTATGGGTGACTAAGGAAGACACAGGCTGTGCCCCATGGGGTTTCCAGTCAACAGGACAGGCTAAATTAAAGCAGTTATGCATGAAGAACCAGGTATCATGCGATGAGAGCTAACCGGGGACCTGCGCTCTTGAGGGAGGTGAGGTGGGCTTCCCACAGGAGACCTGAAGGATGCATAGGAGTCAACCAGGTGAGATGCCGTGGAGGATGCTCCAGGCAGAGGGAACAACACTGGCAAAGGCTCAGAGGTTTGAGTGGCAGAACACCCGTGTGACTGCATCATTCTGAACGGGGAACTGTGCCAGGTGCTGAGGTTGTGGAGGTGGCGGAGCCAGATCGTGCTGGCTTTAAGGCTTCTCAGAGCAGGTGACATTGGGGCAAGGACTGAAGGAGAGGGGGAGGGAGCGCAGCAGATGTAGGGAGAGGTTCCAGCTGAGGAAAGCACAGAGCAGAGCCTGGAGGGAGGAACTGCAAAGGCCCTGGTCCAGGAAGGAGCTGGTGGGGCTGGAGGGGAATGGATGGGGATTCATATGGGCCAAGGGGTGATAGGGCTGGAGGCTGTGGGGGGATGGGACACTGCAGGCCAGGGCCACTGTCAGCTTGGATGCACCCCAGTGAGGCAGGAGCCCCAAGCCTTCAGAGCAGAGCAGAGATGGCTCCACCCTGAGTCTCACCGAGGTATTAGGGCTGCTGCAGGGAGAGCGGGTGGAGCCAGGGCAGAGGCAGGAACCTGTCAGGATGCTACTGTACCAGTCCAAGTATGATGATGGTGCAACCAGGGAGAGAAACTGGAGAGGGAGAGGAGATATAGGGTCTGGTTTACGGGGCGGGGTGGGGTGGGGTTTGTAGAAATAGGTCTCCTTATGTTGCCTAGGCTGGTCTCAAACTCCTGGACTCAAGCAATCCTCCTGCCTCAGCCTCCCAAAGTGTTGGGACTGCAGGTGTGAGCCACCACACCGGCCCTGGGTTTACATTAAAGTTGAGCCAACAAGACCTGAGAATTATTCACTCCATAAATACTTGGTATTACTAGTTTTTAAATTTTCATACTATGTCACTCAGCATCTCCCTATAGAAATCTTTTCTAACAAAATAGAAATGTAGAGGCAGATGTAAGAACAAAGCTAGCCACTGCGGTGTAATTTATGACAGTAAAGAAAAAAAATAGAAACTTCAAATTTCAAAAGTAGGAGTTTAGGAGGACCATTAATCACGTGGACAATTTCCATGAATATACAATGCAATGGGAAACTCATCAGCCTGGAGTGTCAGGTAGGAAAGCCTCAGATCTGTATCTGCACATGGGAGGACACAGCTGGGTCCACCAATGTCCACTTCTTTATCTGGGCCCACAGGAGAACAGCATCTCCCGTGGCCTTCACGTCAGGGTGGCCATGAGACTTGCACTGACCAATCAAGTGTGAATAGAGGTGGCGAGTGTCCCTTCCAGGTGGGAGCATTTACGAGTCAGCGCTCAGCTCCCCTGTCTTCCTTCCCTGTCACAGTGACTGTAGAAGCACATGTGGAGATGTTGACATCCTTAGACAGTGGAGCCTCCATCGGTGACAGTCCCTGCTGTCTGTAACGCCTCCCTGCCGGTCAGCGGGGATGTGTAGCAAGAGCAAGAAATTACCTTTGCTGTTTTGGAGGGTTGATTGTTTCTGTACCATATCCTAGGCTATCCTGACAGCCACACGAATGTGAAAGCAGTTATGAAAATAGATGTTAGTGTAAGAAGAGGAAAAGGAATGAAAAAAAATGGTGTTAATAGGGGAGTACTACGAGTACTTTGAGAGGCAAGGTACCGGATGAGTTATATACTGTCTTACAGAAATGTCTGCACTTGCCAAATGCTTCACAGTAAGGATGCATGGCTATGTCGCGGGGAAAGATCAATATTATTAACAAGAACACCCGGGCCCTGGCCGAGGCCGTCCTCGTCCCAGGCTGCATTTTTCTCTCCTTCATCTCGGGCTCCTGGTCCACTTAGCTTTTGTCCCCTGCAATTATCCCTTTAGTATAGATCGTTTTGTTCTCTAATGGTCTGCCCTGCGTAATGTAGCATAATCATATTCTGTCTTGTTCTCAGATATTTAATTCCGTGTCCCTTGGCCTCAGTTTCTTCATCTCTAAGTGCAGTGGTGGCAGAAAGGGAGATCCTGAGATGCTCCTGAGTGCCGCTGCTCCTTCAGGGCTGAGAGGAATGAAAGCACCCTAGCAAGCGATGCTGCTTTACAGATGAGAATCCAAGGCGGACAGGTGGGGGAATTTGCCCAAAATTGTGCGCCCAAGTGAGCCCTGAAAGTGCAATTTGAGCTCTGGAATCTGGCTTCAGCCGAGGTACCCTCTTCAAATCACAATATCCTTGTGTGGTCAGTATTATGTGCCCATTTTACAGGTGGAAAAACTGATGAGGCTTACAGAGGTTCAGCCACTTGCCCAAGTCACACATTGAGTGAGCGCTGGAGGCTGAATCTGAACCCAGGTATGTGGGGTCCAGGGTCTGTTCTGTTCTCACTGCTCCAATGGTGAGCGGTCCAGCTGGGGCCAGCACCCTCAAGGGCAGGAGATGACCACCCGGGTGCACTTGGGGCCAGAGAAATCACCAGCCCCAACACAACAACAGCAATAAGAAGGAGAACGGCCCTTGTCCCTGCAGCGTGCGCTGGTGGTTGCTGAGCCCGTGAGATGCATGATCTCGCTGAAGTCTGGCCCCACCCCATAAGGCAGATGCTGTGATTACCAACTCACACGTGAGGGAACTGAGCTCAGAGAGTGAGGTTAACTTACCCAAGGCCTCATGCAAAACAGTGGCAGAACCCAGGCTGGAAGCCGAGGCCTGTGGTCTAACCAGCGGCCACACTGCCTCCCTCCACCTGTGCCTGGGCTTGGAGACCACTGATGGGATCAAGTTTTCCCTTATGTAGTCAGGATCTGGAATGAGAATGCAGAAGCCCCACAGAGGTGAGCACAAGTCCTCCAGGTTTGAAACAGGGAGGAGGGAACCTGGACCACAAACAGCCACCACGCTGGGGGCCTGGAAGCGCAGGCCTGCCATGGGCAGAGAGGGACAGCACTGTCTGCCCATGTGAACCTGGAGGAAGTCGCTCACCTTGTCATTGAGGCCAATGCCATTATCTGGGCTGACCAGGGCCTATTAGGCATAGCTGGGGTGACTGGCAGCTCTTCAGCAGGCAAGGCCCTGACTCACCATGAGTCCCAAATCCAGCAGGAGTTTATCGCCTGACCTAATTGTTCTAATTGTCACTGTCATGACTGATAACATCAGGTGACAGCCATAGCCACAAACTCAGGAAGTCTGAAATGGGCCCCAGAGAAGGGAGAGGCCTTGAATGGTTTGGAGGGAGCTTAAAAGGGGAGCAGGGGAGTAACTCGAAGCCCTGGGCAGGTTCAGGCTGGGGGCAGTCACAGAGTCACAGAGATTACACTCCCCAAAGGTGGGAGTCAGAAACTATTGAACACAGTGAAAGAAGAAGCTTTTTTTGTTGGACGTAGAGATGCATGACACTAAGAGAGGAGAATTGTCAAGATCACAACCTAAGGGTCACAAAACAGCAGAATACCAGGTGTGAGCATGGGACACTATTGGGATGCTTAGAACATGGCAGAACCTTGGACACAGCTTGTCAGCATCTTGGGCTTAGGAGGCCAGAGTGGTGTGAGGAGTCAAGGGGAGAGACTTTCAGAGAGGCCTGGATCTAAATCTTGGTTCTACCAATGATTAGCTCCGGGACCACTGCCTTGCTCCATCTAAAAAGTGGGGAAATTAAGCCCCACTCATGGAGTAGGTGAACCTGAAATGGCAAGACGGGTGGGTGGTGCTTAGCAGCTAAGTACTGGATATGAAATGGACACAGATGTGTATGTTGTGTTTTACAAACAGTATATGATTGGGGTGTGTAGGGGTGGGGGTGGCAGGGCTGGAAGTAATCCTTGGAAATCACACAAACTCTAGACTAGAGCACTCACTGCATGTTTCCCATTGGAATTACCTGGGAGTTTTAACTCATGGATTCAAAAAGGCCCCTGAGACAGGGCTGTGTACAAGAGTGGCCCTGCCATTGGGCCCCTTATTCTCTCCACAATGACCCTGTAGGCAAGACTGAACTGCCACTGATCCAAGTCTTAGCAGAATGCCCGTGAACGCTGGGAACATGAGAGTGGCTGCCTTAGGGTGCAGCTACAGGCTGTCGACTGCTCAGCCACAGCACGGATCAGCTTCTCAGCAACAGATCACCCCACTGCCCACGTCATGGTGTCATCGGGCCCCTCTGCGTTCAGGTCATCCTGTGGGCAACGGGCCGTGGGGGGCTGGCACTTTGCTGACCTTGCTTTTGCTGGCTATTCAAGTCGTAAGCTGCCTGAATCTAAAGAGAGCTCAGTTTTTGTTTTTTGTTTCTTTACCAACCAAATCTATCCCCCTTCCTTGCCAAGCCATGTCTGTTTTGCTATCTGTTGCATCCCTAGCACTTAGAACAGAGCTGAGCATGTAGTAGATGCTCAACAAATATTTATTGAGTAGATGAACAAAGCACTGAAGTTTAAGAGGCAGAAGCAGTGGCAGCTGTAGCCTTGGATGAAGTTAAAATCCTCACGCTATGAGCCCTGGCACCTCCATTTCCCTGGTTGTGAAATGGAGTATCGGCACCAGCCTGTGTCACAGAGAATGACATACAGTGTGGCTTTGCAGGGAGATCTATTGTTTAATCAAATCTCATTCAATTGGTCCTGCCAGGGGTTCCCAAAGGGAAGTGGAGCAATGGTGGGGGCAGAGTGAGGTGAGGCCTGATGCGGGGGATTCCACAGGCTGGGATAAGGAGTTTGGATTTTTCCACCAAGCAATAAGGAGCTGTTGGTATCTCTGAGCCGGGCAGGGTTGAGAATCTGAGGAACTCCTGGGAGTCTGCTCGCTGGGGAGGCAGCTGGCAGCTTAGCCCAGACCAGCTGATCTGAGTCTCAGGGGCTGGCATGTAAGGAGTCCATCTTTTTAAACCTCCCCAGGTTTAAAAATCTCAGGTTAACATTTGGCAACTGTTACTATGGTTGATTCCTCTAAATTCTGCCAGGGATCATCTCATCCAGGGAGGGACAGGAAGGGAAGTGGAGGGAAGGATGAGGCAGGTTTCTCACCGAAAGTATTGTTTTGATAAAGGAAAAGCAACCTGGTCACTGCTGGTGGCAAAAACGTTACTTTGGATCCACTGAAATTGCTGTCTTTACATGTCAAAATGGTTATCTGTCAGCTATTTTATGTAATAGTTATACCAAATAGGTCCATTTCTGCTGTTCCTAAATTTCCTTGTACTGGGGGAGTCAGAAACAGCTGAGCCCCCGGGAAATGAATCTTTTCTGATGGGGTCCCCGTCTGATGACAGACCATACCCTAAGAGGACTGAGCCTTTGCTATCCCCACCCCTCTTCCCCTGTCCCCAGCTCCAGGTTCTCAGCCTCTGCCCAGAACCTGGGAGAGGGGGCTTCATTCCTCACCTCCCCAGGGGGAAGGGAGTTGCTCCCCACTGCTCCCTAACGCAGCTCATCTCTCCTCGTCTCCACCCATGAAGCCTGGCAGTCTGCTGCCACCCCCCGCCCCCGCCAGCCTCTCCTTCCCTGAGCCCGTGCTCTGCTCCACTCAGGCTTGGCTCAGATCCTCCAAGTCACCGCACCTCTCCTGCTTCAGTGTCCTCACACATGCTGTTTCCTCTGCCTGAATCCACCCCCCAGCCTCCACAAACTAGGAATCCAGGAGCACCAGGAAGGCTGACAAGGACAGCAAGGGGGCAGGTCTGCATGGGGCCAACAACAGTGACAGTGGAGGCTTCCCCAGCAGAGCTAGGCTGCAGGCTTCGGGTCCCACTTGGTGCCCAAGCTCACGTTATGGTGCTGGGGAGAGACCTCGAGCAGCTGTTAAACTGTGGTGTGCCTGTGGGTGTATAATTATGGAAGTGGGTTTTGCATATTTTGATAAATTTATAAATATGGAGTGTAATTATCCCTCATTAGCATATGCTTATGTTCTACATAATTGTATCCTGTTTCACAAAAAAGTGCAAGTTGCCAATTCACAACCAAGACACGGCGTCACCAGCTTGACTGTCGTGCATCCCCACCATTGCTGGCACAGAATGTGTCCATTCATCATCCTGGGCAGGAGGGCAGCCAGGACGGTGGCATATCTCCCCACGCCACAGGCAGGTCTAGGGCCCTGGAGCCCAGGGAGGGACAGACAACAGGGTTGGGAGAGCAATTGGCCCAGCCACTGGCCTGGACCCAGGGTGGAAAGGGGTCACCTGGGCACCTGCCTGTGCCAGGGCCCTGCATAGCAGTTGGACTCTGAGCACCCTGGAGCCCCACCTGCCCTCACTCCACCTACGTTCCCCTTCCTGAGCCTCGGTTCCTCTGACATAAAATGAGGATGAAAAGGGCTCTTTCCTTGGGTGGCTGTGAGGATTAGGTGAGCGAGTGCAGGTACAGGGTGCCCTGCACGTGTAGGAAGTGCTCGCACCTGTGAACTGATATTCCTGCTGTTGTCACTTCTGGGACTGCTACAGAGAGGGCAGCATGGGCCACTTTACAGATGGGCCTCATCCCCGCAATAGCTGACAGGTGTTAACACCCCCATGAGCCAGGCACCTGCACACATGGCCCACATCACCTGCATGACCTCCCTATGCAGCAGGTGCTGTCGTGGTCCCCGCTCCACAGGGGAGGAGGTTGAGTACTTCCCAGATCATACAGCCCACAGGGGTGGATTCTCAGACACAGGCTTTCTGTCCCTACCCCAGACCCCACACTGCACTCGTCAGCAAACTCTGACAAGAGTTTGGCTTTCTGAGGACAGAAGTCTTGGGTGAAGCTGAGCCAGGCACCCCATCCGCCTTCTCCAGAGATCCTTTTAGGCCTGAGCACACAACCCAGACCTGGCCACTGGGGTGAGAGAAGCAACTTGCTCTTGGGAAACAACTGCTTCTAGGAAGCATCCCTTTCTGCCCCTGCCTCCTCCTTTCTTCCTGATTTGAATGCTGTCATGAGGGCACCTGATGTCTGGTTGTGGCAGCCATCTTGCAACCATGAGGCAACAAGCTAAGGATTAAAAAGCCCCCACAGCCAAAGATGGTAAAGAGGGAAGAAGTCCTTGTTGACATACCGGAGCGTCTGACCAAGCAGGAGCCACCTCCCTCTAGAATAGGGGCCAGCAAACATTTTCTGTGAAGGGAGAGATAGTAAATACTTTAGACTTTGTGAGCCAAGAGACAAAATCAAGGATATTATGTAAGTATTAATTTAATAAGAAAGAAAACAAATTTCCACAAATTTCATCAAAATGTATTAATGAAATTCAAAATATAACAATCAAGGACAATTTTTTATAACCCAGATCTAATGAAAACAATGACATTCTCTTTTGCAGGGGGGAATAACATTTTGCTTACTTGGGATTCAAATTTCGTTGCGTTTTCCCTGTTGTCAAATCAATTAAGAATGTTTGTGTATGAAAGCCATCCTTAGCTTGTGAGCTGAATGAAAGCAGACAGTGGCCCTAATTGGCCCACAGTCTGCAGCTGGGCAACCCTCGCTCTAAAACATCAGGTTCTATGAGAACATTTCATGTCTCAGTTGCTTGAGCCCTGTTGTGGGGTTTTCTGTTGTACGCTGCCCACACATTCTAATGGAAGCGCCTACTGTGTGCCAAGCACCTATCTCTCCTAAGATTCATGGCCATCTGACTACATGACATGTCCTGGGGATCTGTCTATAGGGTCTTCATAACCCGGGAGTCCTATACAGATCATGATCCGTGGTGAGTCCTAATCAACACGTGAATAACACGAATGAATTGTGAATTAATTAATGAATGAACAAATAAATGAAGCACTTTGGGAACTGAAAAGTGCCAAGCCCACACACAGGGATAGGCTCTGGCAGGTGGACGCAGAGGTGCAGGGATCAGAGACAAAGAGGCAGCTCCCGGCCCACACCTCCTCACCCTGGCTTTAGCAGGGATGAGGGCGCCATCATCCTCCCAGAGCTCCCTCTTGCTTACACAGACCACAAGACTGTAAAGACCCACCTGCTCCCTTGAGCCTCCTCTGTTCTTGCCAGCTTTGACAGCAAAGCACCTCCCTCCCTTTCCCAAACACTGAAAAACAAGGCTCTGTGCTCTGTCATTTTCCTTCTAAAAACCCGTCGTGAGAAAAAATGGTCATCATTATGCCAGCTGCAATTCTTTGCTGTGTTATTTTCTAAAAGACGGAGGACAGGGCACCGGGAGACTGTGCAGTGGGGAGAAGTAGGAAGAAACCTGTTAGGGTGAATAGGCTTTAAAATTTCAACTCCAGGTTTCACAGGGAGACTGGATTAAAAAACCATTTCAAATGAATTTTGCCATCAGAGTGAGAGATATGTCTCCCCAAAATGCTTTACTTTGACAGTTGGCTTCAAGGGGCTTAACAGAATTCATTATTCCAGCAGACAAGAAAGATCAAAGTATTAAACAAAACACATTCCACCATGAGAACTCTGTTAGCCATTTGAACATAATTGTGTTTCATCCAGAGTGTTTTGGCCTTATCTCCTCCCTTTCTTTTCTTACCTTCCTTCCTTTTTCCCTCCTTCCCTCTCTTCTTCTCTTCTCCCTCACTACTCTCTTTTTTTTTTTTTTTTTTGAGACAGAGTCTCACTCTGCTGGAGTGCAGTGGTGGAATCACAGTTAATACCTACCTTGACCACCCAGGCTCAAGCCACCCTCCCACCTCAGCCTCCCCAGTAGCTGGGACTGCAGGCACACAACACCACACCTGACTAATTTTTTTTATTTTATTTTTTGTCTTCCTATGTTGCTCAAGCTGGTCTTGATCTCCTAGGTTGAAGCAATCCTCCCACCTCAGTCTCCTACCTTCTTTTCTTCTCTCCCTCTCTCTTTCCTTCTCTTCCTCCTTCCCCTCTCCCCCTTTCCACGTGTTTATTAGGGGCCTCTTAGGAAACTGCCCTGTGCTGGGGAATGACTGTGAACCAGTGAGTTCATGGAGTTTACATCCAGTAAGACTTATTTGAGAAAAAAAATCAGTGGATTTTGACAAGTACACTGAAGATCATAGCAAGGTGACAGGACAAAGAGTGCACCTGGGGACTGGGGTGGGATTAACAAGGCTGGTCACAAAAGGCCTTTCTGAGAGGGCAATATTGGCACAGAGATCTGAAGGGTAGGTGTGTGCCAGGCCCTCTGTGAAGCACAGAGGGAGAGCATTCCAGGCAGAGGCAACAGCTAATGTGCAGGCTCAGAGGTGAGAAAAAGCTCACCACCTGGAGGCAGGAGGTCTCTAGCTGGAGCATAGGACTTCAGAGGAGGGAGAAGGTCTGCTCAACTGAAGCATCCTGGAAGGCTTCCTGGAGGAGGTGTGGTTCAAAGTTTGGTGGATTTCTGGGTGGGAGTGGGATTAGGCCTTGTGGGGAAGATGGAAGGAGTCAGTGAGAGTGATGACTTCATACAGAGCACAGAGCATGAGTGAGTATGAGGCACGTTTGAGTCACAGCAAGTGGTCAGGAAAAAACACCACTCCAGACTGAGAGAGAAGGTAGGGACAAAAGTGATGAGGCTGGAAAGATGCTGGAGGCAAACTGTCAGGACCCTAAATGCCAGGCTAAAATCTTAAAACTATCAATGGGGTATCACTAGTGTTTTTGGAGAACAGAAGGGATAAAATAGTAAGCCCTGTTTACTGAGCACATACAATGACCAGACAGCAGCCAGGCATTTAACAGACATTTGCCACTCATTTTTATAAAGCCCAATTTACAGATGGGGAAACTAAGGCTGACAGCAGTTTTGTAACTCATTCAAAGTCACACACCAATGAGAGGTGAGGTACCTGGGTCTGTCTGACTCCAAGGCCCTCACTCCAAAATGATGACCACATGAGCGGAGGGGGCTGGAAGGGGTAAGCCTGGAGTAGGGAGCCCGTGGGGGTAGGGCGGTGCTAGATGACAGCTCATTTTATCTTGTTATAACAGAATACCACGGATGGAGTAATCTATAAAAAGCAGAAGTGTATTTGGCTCACGATTCTGGAGCTGGGAAGTCCAAGTGCATGATGCTGCATCTGGCGAGGGTTCTTCCATGGTAGAAGACATTGGGTGGCAAGGAAGTGTGCATGAGACAGAGAAATGGGACCAAATTGATCCTTCTATCAGGAGCCCACTCCCTACATATCGGCATTAATCCACTCATGAGGGTAGAGCCCCTCATGACCTGAGACCCCAACTCTCAGTAGTGGTATATTGGCACTTGAATGTAGACATGACTTTTGGAGAGGGCATTCCAATAACAGCACTAAATGTTCAAGGAGGCACGACCAGCCCCAGACACTGCAGGGCTGTGGGAGCGGAGGTGGGGAAAGGGTGGAGAGTGAAGTTGTTCATCAGCCTCAAGGGCCAGGGGAGCTCAACAGAGCAGAGCTGAGGACAGAACAGGCCCTGGGGAACCACGCAGGGAGTGGGGGTGGGGAAGGTATGGGCCACATTTCCCAGACACCAGACCAGGCCTCTAATGGGCTGGGGGTGCTGGCTCCCCCTTCTGCTGAGCCACTGCCCAGGCTCCCAGGAGGAAGCCGAGAGGAGGAAACTCGGGCTGCAGTTGACAAACTCTGCTCCTAAACAGTTAGTGATCCTCACTGGGACTAATTAACGTTGCATAAATGCTCACACTGGGTAATGATGTATCTGATAAACAGTCTCGGGAGTGCTGAAGAGGCCCAGCAGTTACAGGGGGAACCAGGACCATCAAAAGCCCTAGGACATTGACATCAGGCAGGTCTGGGTTTGAATTCTGGGTGCAGCCAGTTCCCGGATCAATGTATTCCCAGCCTGAGATTATGTCCTTGAGCAGTTCCTTCCTCTTAGAGAGACCTGAATGCTCTGCCCTTGTCAATTACTGGTGCTATGCATGACAACCCTGCCCCAGCTTGTCACCTCACACCGGGGACATGGGGGCAGGATGGTGCACTGTGCCAGGGTGGCCATAGGCTCCCCGGAGCTCCTTGCCCACATTCTCCCTTCTCAGGTTCACGGTTGAGAGCCCGACTGTGCAGCTGGGTCTCTTGGGTTCGAACACCAGTGATGTGTGACCATGGGAAATGCACACAGCCCCTCTGCACCCAGTCCCCTCATTTGCAAGTGGAGATGTGTTGGCTACTGCTATTGTCACCAATGCCTTCTTCCCCCTTCCTCCACCCCGGCTACCCTCACCCTCATCATCACCCCGTCTCTGCCCACACCTTGCTCCTGGATGCCTGCCCCCCTGTCTCGATGTGCACAGCTCGTGGAGTCTTTGGGATGAGACCCCAGGGATGGTTGTATTTCTCAGGGGCCCCAGAAACTTGAACAGCCTTTGATGCCCACAAGGTTGTGTCCTCAGAAGGAGCAACTTCATCACCACTACCTTTAGGAATAGATGACCCCACAGTTCCCATGCTGAGGAGCCTTCTCACCATGGTGCTTTGGGAGTAATGATGAGGCAGTTACCGGGTACCCACAGGGCACCAAGTGATTGATCAGAGCAGATCTGGGAAATGCAGCAATGGTGCCCCTTTCCCAGATGGAGAACGAAGGCTCCAGGAAGTAAAATGCCTACAAGGGTGATATTGTCCCCTCTAAATTGCATGTTGAATTGTAATCCCTAGTGTTGGAGGGCCTGGTGGGACGTGATTGCGATGCCAGGCAGGTGAGCCCCAAAATTGGGGCTTAGCCTGGGAGGGCTGTTGGCTTCACCCAGGAGAGAATTCAAGGGCCAGCCGGTGGTGTTAGACAGCAACTTTTATTGAAGCAGCAGTGTGCAGCAGCAGCAAAGCTACTGCTCCTCACAGAGCAGGGTTACCCTGCAGGCAGTGTGCCCAGAGTAGCAGATCAAAGGCTGTTGTGTTGTCAGAACTCACTTTTAAATTATACCCAATTTTAATTATATTCAAGTTAGGTGGCAGGTAATGCAAACATTTCTAGGGAAAGGGTAACTTCCAGGTGTTGCCATGGAAACGGTAAACTGACATGGCACACTGGTGTGTCTTATGGAAAACTGCTTCCGCCCCACGCTTGTCTTAGCTAGTCCTCAATTTGGTCTAGTGTCCAAGCCACACCACTAGCGTTGAGTCCTGCCTCTTACCTCAATTGGATCATGGGGGTGGATTTCTCATGAATGGTTTAGCACTATCCCCTTGGGGCTGTCCCCACGACAGTGAATGATTTCTCATGAAATCTGGTTGTTTTAAAAGTGTATGGCACCCCAGCCTGGCATGGTGGCTCACGCCTGTAATCCCAGAACTTTGGGAGGCCGAAGCAGGTGGATCATGAGGTCAGGTGAAACCCTGTCTCTACTAAAAATACAAAAACATTAGCCAGGCGTAGTGGTGGGCGCTTGTAGTCCCAGCTACTCAGGAGGCTGAGGCAGGAGAATGGCGTGAACCTGGGAGGCGGAGCTTGCAGTGAGCCGAGATCATGCCACTGCACTCCAGCCTGGGTGACAGAGCGAGACAGTGAGACTCTGTCTCAAAAAAAAAAAAAAAGTGTATGGCACCCCTCTCTTGCTCCCACTCCTGCTGTGTGACACGCCTGCTCCCGCTTCACCTTCCGCCGCCTTTAGTAAGTTCCCTGAGGCCACTCCCCACTCCCTGAGGCCTCCCCAGAAGCCAAGCAGATGCCAGCACCATGCTTTCTGTACAGCCTGCAGAACAGTGAGCCAATTAAACCTCTTTTCTTTATAAATTACACAGTTTCAGGCATTTCTGTATAGCAACACAAGGACAGCCTAACACACAAGGTGGCACGAAGAGTAAGCAACTGAATAAGGATTTGACCTCAGTCTGCCTGACTCTAAATTCTATGTTCCACTGCACCACATTGAGGGCTCCTGGGTGATTTATGTGTTCAGCTCCAGGCTGGGCATCAGGGCACTGCAAAGATAAGGCAACCATGGGAATGTGAGCACCATGAAGCCTGGAACCACCCCATTCCTGGTACAGGGAAGTTCAAGTGTCTGACCATGCCAAGCTGCCTCCCCTAAACTCTCTGAGCCCATCATGAGGATGGTTGCCTGGGTCCATCACATGGCACCTGGAGCCAACAAAGCCCCTGCCTGAGCCCCGCAGCATATCCCAGCTCAAACAGCTGCTCCCACAGGAGCCATGATGGGGCTCAGCAGACACAGCCGACCCTGGAACACACAGACACTCATAAGGCCCCCAGGCAACATGGGAAGGTTTCCACCCCACCGGCATGCCCAGCACAAGCACTCCACAGGATCCTTTCATTGGACCGCCATGAGGTCCAGGACTCTCTGGCCACCCTGCCCATTTCCTGCCAGACTGCTCACTTAAAATCATGCTAGACACCTTCTACCAGCTGGCTCACCTCATATCAGCCTGCCCACATTCCTACACCTGGTTCACCGCCTACAAGAGCCTGTGCATCTCCTGCAGCTTGCTCATTTCCTATTAGCAGGCCCGCCTCCTCCCTGCCTGCTTTTCTCCTCCCTGCCTGCTCACCTCCTCCCTGTCTGCCCAGTTCCTCCTACTTCCTCCTTACCTGCCCACCCCCTGTCTGCCTGCCTACCTCCTTCCTGCCTGATCATCTCCTCACTGCCTGCCCACCTCTTCCCTGCCTGCCCACCTCCTCTGCCTGCTCACCTCCTCCCTGTCTGCTCACCTCCTCCCTGTCTACCTTCTTCCTCCCTGCCCATTCACCTGCCCCCAACTCCTCCCTGCCTGCCTTCCTCCTACCTGCCTGATCACCTGCTGCCAGCCTGCTCACCTCTGACTAGTCTACAAAGTGACTGTGCCTTCTTTTACTTTTAGCAATTATTATGTGACATAGAAAATGAATAAAATAAATGTTCAGGGAGGCAGCAGGATCTCTACAATCCATTCTTTCTCTCCAACTCCTGGCCTTTTTCGTCCCCATCACCTCCATCTGGACCCTTTTGCAGCTTCTTTTCAGCCTCCTGCTCCAGCTCCTGCCCCACAGTCCCTTCCTGACCAGCAGCCAGAAAGAGCAGTTATCTGCTCGTGCCTCCCTTGCTTAGACCCCTTATGAGCTCTCCATTGCTCCCAAGATGGAAGTGAAACTGCTCCCCACAGCTGACAAGAACCCACAGGTCCTTGCCATGAACCTTCTCCACCTGATGGGGTTCCTCCATGTTTCTCACATCGCCCCTGAGGCTGTGGCCCTTGCTCCATCTGATGCCTCTCGCTCTTCCCCTGAGCTGAGCCTGCACTTCACAGTTATGTGAAAGCAGTCCAGGGCGTCCCTGCTGATCCTGCACTCAGGGGACCCACAATGGCTGCACCAAGAGTGTGTCTTCCCGGGATGGTCCTTGCACCACAGGAGGCCTTCCCAGTCCCACTGATGGACCCCCACTGCTCCCCATCAGCAGCAGAGACCCTTCTTCTCTCCCCACCTGGGGCTGGCATTCTCCCCAGCAGTTCCTTCTCCTCTGCCCCGGGAGCATCATTTATCAATCACAGATGTGGGGCTATAGAGTCAGGACTGTGTGTCTATCTCCAGCGACCAGGGGCGAGGGAACCATTCAAATCCCAGCGATGCTGGGAAGGGGAGGAAACACTCTGACAAAACGTGGAGGGAGCAAAGAGGAAACAGAGATGTGTCTGGGAGATTAATCCATCGCTCAGACATGAAAGAAATATGTTCAATTATATTTTATTGCATTTCATTGAAATGTACACGTCGTACTTAGTTGCCTGCAAGCCTAGGATTACCCAGAGAGAAAGCACAATGAAAAACAAGGAAGAATGAAAACACAGATAAAAATGTTCCCGAAATCGAAATGATTTAGGGAGAAACAAAAACCAGGCTGGAGACAAAGAGGCCACTTGGCACTCAGGCCCGCAGCACTGACACCGGCCCCGCAGCCAGACCAGCAGAGTCAAGAAACTCAGGTTATAGTCTTGGACCTGCCACCAACACGCTGTGCGGCTTTGGGCGGATCACTGCCCCCTCCGACTCTCATTCTCCATACGTCCTGTGGGGCTTCCCCACAGCAGCATTATGGACTTTTGGTGGCTGGATAATTCTTTCTCATGGAGGACCGACCTGTGCACTATAGGATGCTCAGCAGCAGCTCTGGCTTCTACCCCTAGAGGAGGATCCATCACCACCAGTCCAGCTGTGACAACTGAAAATGTCTCTAGGCTTTGTTTGCCAGCTGTCCCCTGGGCAGCAAAATCTCCCTGAGTTGACAAACCTGAGCCAGATACCCTCTGAGTTCATGTGGGAGAGGGAAGAACAAGAAAAGGGTCATAGGGATCCCCAGCCCAGGATAAAGGGAGACCCCAGAGACATCCGCTGGGGGCGAAGAGCCCATAGATGAATGGAGACCAAAGGGCACCTAACAGGTCACTGCAGCTGTGTTGAGGCAGCGGAGGGTGGGCATAGGTGGATCTTAGCCACTCCTCCCTCCCTTCTGGTACCTTCCCTTTGCCCTGGAAGCCCAGCCCCTGGGCTCTCTGTCCATGTCCATCAAAAGTCCTCTCAGGAAAGGCCCTGGAAATCCCCTCTCACTGTAGCCTAATTGGCTGAGGTGGGGGAGGGGCAGGCACCTCATCCCTCAGGGCAGCATTGTCCATTTGCAGACAGAGGTTTGTGGATCTTGGTGAGAGGGCATTTAGGGACCCTCCAGGTTCCTGACCACTGATTACACCTGCCCTTGAGGCAGGGAAACCATGCAGGGTACACCAGTCAGAGAAGCTGGGAAGGGACCACTGCTTAACAGCCAGCTACCGTGTGTGAGTGTGTGTGTGTGTGTGCGCGTGTGTGAATATGTGTGTGTGAATGTGTGTGTGTGTGTGTGAGAGAGAGAGAGAGAGAGAGAAAGACCCGTGACTCAGTGACAGTGCACAGCAGGTAGCAGCTCAGACACTCTTTAAGCCTGGCACCAGTCCAGTGGTAAAGCATCTCATCTGTTAAGAGCAGAAAGGATGCTCCAAGCAGGGTCTGAAGAAATAGAATGAGCTGGGCACAGCCCTGGGCAGAATCCAGGCCCAAACCTGGCTGAGCACTCACCGTGTCAGGTCTCAGTGAAACACACCAACATCCTTCCATGCATTCATTCAGCAAATGTACACTGAGCATCTGCTATGTGCCAGGCTCCCTTCTTGGCACTCACAACTGCACTGGACAAAACACAAAAGCCTCTCACAGAGCTTATATTGAAAGTCCTCCACAAATGGCCAACAGTAGCCAACACTGATTGGGCACTCGCTGTGTGCCAGGGGGGTGCTGAACACTTTTCTCGGCCCATCTCTGAGTTAGAGATTATGCCCTCGTGTTAGAGGGGAGAAGCTGAGGCTTGGGGAGGTTAGTAACTTGCCCCACGTCCCACCCAGTAAGTTCTGGGGTCAGAATTCGAATGCAGGCAGTTTCTGACCAGGTCTCTTTTCTGAACCCAACACTATGAGTAGTGATAATAGCACCATTATTATTCTGAGTATCACTTTTAAACCACCCCATCACTACAGCAGCCAAGACACCAGTTGAGCGTCAGGCCAGGTCAGACCTTCCAAGGCTGTGGCAATCATCACTGGTGCTCACTGATGCTCACTGAGCCGGGTTGCCCAAGTGGCCCTCAGTGGGCCCTGCATTTTACATGCATCAAGCCAGCAAATCTTCACAGAGACCAGAAGGGAGGAACATGATTACCCCCACAGCACAGATGGGAAAGCTGAGGCCCAGTGAGGCTAAGGGTCTGCAGCTGGCAGGTATGAGACCCACATTCTTGAGAGCTCAGTGCAGCCTTTCTGGTCTCACCTAAGCCAGACATCCACTGAAACAGAATAGGGCAGCGACTAAGCCCCACACTCCTAGAGGAGTCCCATCTGGACTCAAGGTGCCCCATGGGTTCCCCGCCCCCCTCCACCTCACCCCAAGTCACTCCCTGGCCCCATCCAGATGGGGGTGTAAATGGGAACTTTACTCCACCCCTGCCTCCTATCTGACCTCAAAGCTCTAACCACAGTGGCTCAAACTATAGGCCTGCCAGAGCCCCAAGCCCTGCATCTGATGGGCGTAGGGGAGGAGGTGAAGGAAGAAGATGACTGGGCCTTGGGCATGGATGGACTTTTCATGAAAACTCATCATGCATGGGAGACAGCCTCCCCTCCTCAGCCTGCATGCTCAGGCCTATAGGTAAAGAGGAGCAGCCTCTGAGGGTTGTGGGGTCCTGAAGTCATGTAGCCCAGGTGGTAGCCCCAGTCTCCTTGTCCAGACCAGCCAGGAGGGAAAGGCCCCTCAGAGATGGCATCTGAGTGAATTCCAAAGCCCCAGGCCCAGCTCCAACTTCACCACTTCCAGAAAGTGGGCAGGTCACTTTCTGACTCAGAGCCTCAGTGTTCTCTTCTGTAGAACGGGGACAATGTCAGATTCTGCCTAGTGGGGTGGTTGGGATCAAACAGGTGGGCAAGGAGCTCAGCGCCATGCCCCACACATCCAGCAAGTGTTTCCTCTCAGATATCGCTAGAGGCTGGAGACCGTGGACCCTCATCTCACTTCCCTGGACACATGGAGTTTCCAGGAAGACAAGGCATGTAGAGATAGATGCTGACTCACCCGAGGTCACAGGTGGGTTCAGAGTGAAGCCAGGGCTCCTCCTACACCCTCATCCCAGACTCTGATCATCAATGCTTTCAGAGAAGGTGACAAGGCCTCCTCCTCACCCACCACCACACGGAAGGGGCTAGAACCCTCATCGTCAGCAAAGGAGGAGAGCATCGTCAGGGAGGCTGGGGCAGAGCAGAGTGGCATTGTCACCCAGAGAGAGTGGAAGTGCAGCACCTGCAAGAATGAGCACAGCACAACTCTATTTTAGTCAGAGTCTCCATGTCTACTGTCTTAGTGACTCCTGCCAGCAGTCAGGTGAAATGGGCATGGTAAACATCTGCCTGCTTTCCAGCTGGGGAAACTGAGGCTCAGCAAGGGAAAACAACTGACAACTGAAGAGACAATGAGTCACGGACATGGGATTTGGACTCAGTCCTCAACTTGAACTCAGACTCTCCACAGCACCAGTCACCCAGTGCATCAAAGGGGCACTAGAGTGGCAGACAGGGTGCCTGGGTCGAGCCCAGCTGGTAATGAGCTAGCAGGTGAACTCAGCAGTTTCCCAAAGGTGCACCCCCCTCCTGACCTTTGCACAAAGTATTTGTCCAGGGTGTTCTCCCGCCAAGTGCTTCAGAGCTTGACTCTGGAGTTATACAGACCCAAGTTCAAATTCTGAAGCTCCTTACTGTGTTCAACCTCTCTGACTCCAAAGTTCTCATTGGTGAAATGGGAAATCTGCCTCAGGATGAGGTGAGACAGCACAGGCAGTGCCTGGCACAGCAGAAACCCTCAGTAAGTGGTGGTGGTGGTGGTGGTGGTGGTGGTAGTGATGGTAGTGTTGGTGATGGTGGTGGTGGTGGTGATGGTGCTGGTGGTAGTGGTGGTAGTGGTGGTGGTGGTAGTGATGGTGGTGATGGCGGTGGTGGTGGTGGTGGTAGTGATGGTGGTGGTGGTGGTGGTAGTGATGGTGATGCTGGTGATGGTGGTGATGGTGGTAGTGATGGTGGTGGTGATGGTGGTGGTGGTGGTGATGGTGGTGATGGTGGTAGTGGTGGTGGTAGTGATGGTAGTGATGGTGGTGATGGTGGTGGTGGTGGTAGTGATGGTGGTGGTTGTGGTGGTGATGGTGGTGATGGTGGTGGTGGTGGTGGTAGTGATGGTGGTAGTGGTGGTGGTAGTGATGGTGATGGCAGTGATGGTGGTGATAGTGGTGGTAGTGATGGTGGTGGTGGTAGTGATGGTGGTGGTGGTAGTGATGGTGATGGTGGTGATGGTGGTGATGATGGTGGTAATGGTGGTGGTGATGGTGGTGGTGGTGGTAGAGATGGTGGTGATGGTGGTGGTGGTAAGGGCGGTGGTGATGCTGGTAGTAGTGATGGTGGTGGTGGTAGCAGTGATGGTGGTGGTGGTGGTGGTGATGGTGGTAGTGATGGTAGTGGTAGTGGTGATGGTGATGGTGGTGGTGGTGATAGTGATGGTGGTAGTGGCAGTGATGGTGGTGGTGGTGTTGATGGTGATAGTGATGGTGGTGGTGATGGTGATGGTGGTGGTGGCAGTGGTAATGATGGTGGTGGCGGTGGTAGTGATGGTGGTGGCGGTGGTGATGGTGGTGATGGTGATGGTGGTGATGGTGGTGGTGGTGATGGTTATGGTGGCAGTAGTGGTGATGGTGGTGGTGGTGTTGGTGTTGGTAGTGATGCTGATGATGGTGGTGGTTGTGATGGTGGTAGTGATGGTGGTGGTGGTTGTGGTAGTGATGGTGGTGGTGGTGATGGTGGTGGTGGTGGTAGTGGTGGTGATTGTGATCATGGTACTGATGATGGTGGTGGTGGTGATAGTGGTGGTGGTGATGGTGGTAGTGATGGTGATGATGGTGGTGGTGGTGATGGTTATGGTGGCAGTAGTGGTGATAGTGGTGGTGATGGTGGTGCTGGTGTTGGTAGTGATGGTGGTGGTGGTTGTGGTAGTGATGGTGGTGGTGGTTGTGGTAGTGATGGTGGTGGTGGTGATGGTGGTGGTGGTGGTGATTGTGATCATGGTACTGATGGTGGTGGTGATGGTGGTGGTGGTGGTGATGGTGGTAGTGATGGTGGTGGTGGTGGTGGTGGTGATGGTGGTGATGGTGGTGGTGGTGGTGATGGTGGTAGTGGTGGTGGTAGTGGTGGTGGTGGTGGTAGTGATGGTGGTGATGCGGCAGTGGTGGTGGTGGTAGTGATGGTGATGGTGGTGGTGGTGGTAGTGATGGTGGTGGTGGTGGTGGTGATGGTTATGGTGGCAATAGTGGTGATAGTGGTGGTGGTGGTGGTGGTGGTGTTGGTAGTGATGGTGGTGGTGGTGGCAGTGATGGTGGTGGTGGTGGTGCTGATGGTGATAGTGATGGTAGTGGTGGTGGTGATGGTGGTGGTGGTGATAGTGATGGTGGTAGTGGCAGTGATGGTGGTAGTGGTGGTGATGGTGATAGTGATGGTGGTGATGGTGGTAGTCATGGTGATCGTAATGATGGTGGTGGTGATTGTGATCATGGTGGTGGTGGTGATAGTGGTGGTGGTGGTGGTGGTGATGGTGGTAGTGATGGTGGTGGTGGTAGTGATGGTGGTAGTGGTGATGATGGTGATAGTGATGGTGGTGGTGGTGGTGGTGGTGATGGTGGTGGTAGTGATGGTGGTGGTGGTGGTGATGGTTATGGTGGCAGTAGTGGTGATGGTGGTGGTGATGTTGGTAGTGATGGTGATGCTGGTGGTTGTCATGGTGGTAGTGATGGTGGTGGTGATTGTGGTAGTGATGGTGGTGGTGGTGGTGATGGTGGTGGTGGTGGTAGTGGTGGTGGTTGTGATCATGGTACTGATGGTGGTGGTAGTTGTGGTAGTGATGGTGGTGATGGTGGTGATGGTGATGGTTGTGATTGTGGTAGTGATGGTGTTGGTGGTGGTGATGGTGGTGGTAATGATGGTGGTGATGATAGTGGTAGTGATGGTGGTGGTGGTGATGGTGGTGGTGGTAGTGATGGTGGTGGTGGTGATGGTGGTGGTGGTAGTAATGGTGGTGGTGGTGGTGGTGGTAGTGATGGTGGTGGCGGTGATGGTGGTGGTGGTGGTGATGATGGTGGTAGTGATGGTGGTGGTGGTGGTGATGGTGGTAGTGATGGTGATGGTGGTAGTGATGGTGGTGGTGGTGGTGGTGATGGTGGTGATGGTGGTGGTAGTGGTACTGGTGGTGGTGGTAGTGATGGTGGTGATGGCAGTGGTGGTGGTGGTGGTAGTGATGGTGATGATGGTGATGGTGGTGGTGGTGGTAGTGATGGTGATGGTGGTGACGGTGGTGGTGGTGGTGATGGTTATGGTGGCAGTAGTGGTGATAGTGGTGATGGTGATGGTGGTGGTGGTGGCAGTGATGATGGTGGTGGTGGTGCTGATGGTGGTAGTGATGGTACTGGTGGTGGTGATGGTGGTGGTGGTGCTAGTGATGGTGGTAGTGGCAGTGATGGTGGTAGTGGTGGTTATGGTGATAGTGATGGTGGTGGTGGTAGTGATGGTGGTGGTGGTGGTGGTAGTGATGGTGGTGGTGGTGGTGGTGGTGGTTGTGATCATGGTACTGATGGTGGTGGTGGTAGTTGTGGTAGTGATGGTGGTGATGGTGGTGATGGTGATGGTTGTGATTGTGGTAGTGATGGTGTTGATGGTGGTGATGGTGGTGGTAATGGTGGTGGTGATGATAGTGGTAGTGATGGTGGTGGTGGTGATGGTGGTGGTGGTAGTGATGGTGGTGGTGGTGATGGTGGTGGTGGTAGTGATGGTGGTGGTGGTAGTGATGGTGGTGGTGGTGATGGTTATGGTGGCAGTAGTGGTGATAGTGGTGGTGGTGGTGGTGTTGGTAGTGATGGTGGTGGTGGTGGCAGTGATGATGGTGGTGGTGGTGCTGATGGTGGTAGTGATGGTACTGGTGGTGGTGATGGTGGTGGTGGTGCTAGTGATGGTGGTAGTGGCAGTGATGGTGGTAGTGGTGGTGATGGTGATAGTGATGGTGGTGGTGATGGTGATGGTGGTGGTGGTGGTGGTAGTGATGGTGGTGGTGGTGGTGATGGTGGTGGTAGTGGTGGTGGTGGTGGTGGTGATGGTTATGGTGGCAGTAGTGGTGGTGGTGGTGGTGTTCATAGTGATGGTGGTGATGCTGGTGGTTGTAATGGTGGTAGTGATGGTGGTGGTGGTTGCGGTAGTGATGGTGGTGGTGGTGATGGTGGGGTGGGGGTAGTGGTGGTGGTTGTGATCATGGTACTGATGGTGGTGGTGGTGGTGATGGTAGTCATGGTGATGATGGTGGTGATGGTGATGGTTGTGATTGTGGTAGCGATGGTGTTGGTGCTGGTGATGGTGGTGGTAATGATGGTGGTGGTGATGATAGTGGTAGTGATGGTGGTGGTGGTGGTGGTGGTAGTGATGGTGGTGGTGGTGTTGGTGGCGGTGGTGGTGGCAGTGATGGTGGTGGTGGTGGTGATGGTGGGGTGGGGGTAGTGGTGGTGGTTGTGATCATGGTACTGATGGTGGTGGTGGTGGTGATGGTAGTCATGGTGATGATGGTGGTGATGGTGATGGTTGTGATTGTGGTAGCGATGGTGTTGGTGCTGGTGATGGTGGTGGTAATGATGGTGGTGGTGATGATAGTGGTAGTGATGGTGGTGGTGGTGGTGGTGGTAGTGATGGTGGTGGTGGTGTTGGTGGCGGTGGTGGTGGCAGTGATGGTGGTGGTGGTGGTGATGATGGTGGTAGTGATGGTGGTGGTGGTGATGGTGGTGGTGGTGGTAGTGCTGGTGGTAGTGATGGTGGTGGTGGTGGTGATGGTGGTGGTGGTGGTGATGGTGGTAGTGCTGGTGGTAGGGATGGTGGTGGTGGTGGTGATGGTGGTGAAGGTGGTAGTGGTAGTGGTGGTGGTGGTAGTGATGGTGGTGATGGCGGTAGTGGTGGTGGTAGTGATGGTGATGGTGGTGATGGTGGTGGTGGTGATGGTTATGGTGGCAGTAGTGGTGATAGTGGTGGTGGTGGTGGTGTTGGTAGTGATGGTGGTGGTGGTGGCAGTGATGATGGTAGTGGTGGTGCTGATGGTGGTAGTGATGGTACTGGTGGTGGTGATGGTGGTGGTGGTGCTAGTGATGGTGGTAGTGGCAGTGATGGTGGTAGTGGTGGTGATGGTGATAGTGATGGTGGTGGTGATGGTGATGGTGGTGGTGGTGGTAGTGATGGTGGTGGTGGTGGTGATGGTGGTGGTTGTGATGGTGGTAGTGATGGTGGTGGTGGTTGTGGTAGTGATGGTGAGGGTGGTGGTGGTGGTGGTGGTGGTGGTAGTGATGGTAGTGGTGGTGTTGATGGTGGTGGTAGTGATGGTTGTGGTGGTGTTGATGGTGGTAGTATTGGTAGTGATGGTGGTGATGGTGGTGGTTGTGATCATGGTGGTGATGGTGGTGGTGGTGATGGTGGTAGTGATGGTGGTGATAGTGGTGGGGGTAGTGGTGGTGATGGTGGTGGTGGTGGTTGTACTGATGGTGGTGGTAGTGGTGGTGGTACTGATGGTGGTGATGGTGGTGGTGGTAGTGATGGTGGTGGTGATGGTGGTAGTGATGGTGATGTGGTGATGGTGGTGATAGCAGTGGTGGTGGTGGTGGTAGTGATGGTGGTGGTGATGGTAGTGATGGTGATAGTGGTGATGGTGGTGATGATGGTGGTAATGATGGTAGTGATGCTGGTGGTGATGGTGGTGGTGGTGATGGTGGTGGTGGTGATGATGGTGGTGGTAGTGGTGACGGTAGTAGTGATGGTGGTGATGGTGGTGATGGTGGTGATGGTTGTGGTGGTAGTAGTGGTGATGGTGGTGGTTGTAGTGGTGGTGGTGATGGTGGTGGTTGTGATGGTGGTGGTGGTGGTGGTAGTGATGGTGGTGGTAGTGATGGTGGTGGTGATGGTGGTGGTGGTGATGGTTATGGTGGTAGTAGTGGTGATGGTTGTGGTTCTAGTGGTGGTGGTGATGGTGGTACTGATGGTGGTGATGGTGGTGGTGATGGTGATGGTGGTGGTGGTGGTGGTTGTAGTGATGGTGGTGATGATGATGGTTGTGATAGTGGTAGTGATGGTGTTGGTGGTGGTGATGGTGGTAGTAATGATGGTGGTGGTGATGATGGTGGTAGTGATGGTGGTGGTGGTGATGGTGGTGATGGTGGTGGTGGTAGTGATGGTGGTGGTGGTGTTGATGGTGGTGGTAGTGATGGTGGTGGTGGTGTTGATGGTGGTGGTAGTGATGGTGGTGGTGATGGCAGTGATGGTGGTGGTGATGATGGTGGTAGTTATGGTGGTGGTGATGGTGGTGATGGTGGTAGTGATGGTGGTGATGGTGGTGATGGTGGTGGTGGTGATGGTGGTAGTGGTGGTGGTAGTGGTAGTGGTGGTAGTGGTAGTGATGGTGACGGCAGCATTGGTGGTGGTGGTAGTGATGGTGATGGTGGTGATGGTGGTGGTGGTGGTAGTGATGGTGGTGGTGGTGGTGATGGTTGTGGTGGCAGTAGTGGTGATAGTGGTGGTGGTGGTGGTGTTAGTGATGGTGGTGGTGCTGGCAGTGATGATGGTGGTGGTGGTGCTGACGGTGGTAGTGATGGTAGTGGTGGTGGTGATGGTGGTGGTGGTGGTAGTGATGGTGGTAGTGGCAGTGATGGTGGTGGTGTTGGTGATGGTGATAGTGATGGTGGTGGTGATGATGATGTTGGTGGTGGTGGTGGTATTGATGGTAGTGGTGATGGTGATGGTGATGGTGGTGATGGTGGTGGTGGTGATGGTGGTGGTAGTGATGGTGGTGGTGGTGGTGATGGTTATGGTGGCAGTAGTGGTGATCATGGTGGTGGTGGTGTTGGTAGTGATGGTGGTGATGGTGGTGGTTGTGATGGTGATAGTGATGGTTGTGGTGGTTGTGGTAGTGATGGTGGTGGTGGTGGTGATGGTGGTGGTGGTGGTGGTAGTGGTGGTGGTTGTGATCATGGTACTGATGGTGGTGGTGGTTGTGGTAGTGATGGTGGTGGTGGTGGTAATGGTGGTGGTGGTGGTGGTAGTGATGGTGGTGGTGGTGTTGGTGGTGGTGGTAGTGATGGTGGTGGTGGTGGTGATGGTGGTGGTGGTGGTAGTGATGGTGGTGGTGGTGGTGGTGATGGTGGTGGTAGTGATGGTGGTAGTGGTGGTGATGGTGGTGGTGGTGGTTGTGATTGTGGTAGTGATGGTGGTGATGGTGGTGGTAGTGGTGGTGGTGGTGGTAGTGGTGGTGGTGATGGTGGTAGTGATGATGGTGATGGTGGTGAACAAGGAACATAGCCAGACACCAACCCTGTGCCAGGCGTGTGCAGAGCCCTGGAGATACCCAGGATCAACACACATGAGGCCCCTGCCCACCTCATGGACTAGTGAGAGCAACAGTGATTCCAGTAAATCCCCTCAAGGAAAGAATTACAGAAAGTGCTAAGAGAAACCAGAGGAATGCCAAGAAGTTGGGGTGAGGGGAACCAAGTCTGTTGGGCGGTGCGGGGAGAGGTCACGTTTAAGCTGATGAAGATCAGAGGGACTGGCGAAGTGGAGGAGAGCAGGAAAAGACATTGCAGGCAGAGGGAACTGCGTGGGCAAAGGCCCTGTGGCAGGAAAGGGCTCAGTGTCCACGGGAGAGATAGCAGGGAGGGAAGGGAGGGCGAGGGCTGGGCCACACAGGCCTGGGAGCAGCAGTGGGGGGTCTGCACTTGATCCTGGAGGGAAGGAGAAGCCACTGAAGGCTCAGGAGGAAAGGGACGTGACCAATCCTCATTTCAGAAGAACCTTCTGGGAGCCCAGGGCCAAGCACAGGGCCTGGCATACCGTTGGTGCTCAACGAATGCTTGCTGACAATGACACTGCAGGAGGGAAGTGGGGACACTTCACGTAGGGCGACACTGACCGGCCCTGCACGATGCACCTGCACTAACACCCAGCCGACGGGGCTGTCCCCTCAAGGACAGTGAGGAGCTGGTGTTTCTGGAGCAGCTGCCACCTGCCTGGCACTGAGTGCAAGCTTCTTACATGACAGCTGAAATGTCCTCAATGATGACCCCAGGAGGAAGAGGCACAGAGGTCCCTAGTGAAGACCAGGAGGAAAAGCAAAGATGTCCCCAGTGAGGGCCAGGGGCAGGGGGCACAGCCGCCCCCAGGGAGAACCAGAAGAAATGAGGACCCCCAGGAGAAGGGGCACAGACGTCCCCAGGGAGGACCAGGAGGAGGAGGTAAAGATGTCTCCAGTGAGGAGGAGGAAGAGGGGGCAGAGACATTCCCAGGAGGACCCCAGGAAGAGGGTGCACAGATGTCCCCAGTGAGGGGCAGGAGGAGGGGACTCAGAAGTCCTTAAAGAGGAACTGGTGCTGTTTTCTCAGTGAAACGGGCCCAAGGTGAAATGCTCTAACCAGACACTAGTTCATATGAAACAGATTCTCATTACAAAGCGTATCAAGAAATATTTCAATCTGGGAATCAATGGGAGCTCATGGAAAGAATTACTTGCAGAATAATGAGGAAGGACAAGTCAATAGTACTGAGTAAACGGCAGAGGAGGAACGTCCCAATGCCTCCCCTGCCTTAGCCTGCTCGGGCTGCCATAACAACACCCCACAGACTGGGAGGCTTAAGCAGCAGAAATTGATATCTCAAAGTTCTGGAGGCTCAAAGTCCAAGATCAGGGTGCCAGCCCGGTGGGGTGCTGGTGAAAGCTCTCCTTAGGGTGCAGATGGAGGCTTCTCACTGTGTCCTCACAGGAGAGAGAGAGAGAGAGAAAGCAAGAGAGACAGAGTGAGAGCGAGAGAGCGAGCAAGCAAGAGCAAGAGAGAGAGAGAGAGAGCACTCCAGTGTCTCTTCTTACTGGAGCATGAATCCCATCAAAGAGGCTCCACTCTCCTGACTTCATCTAACCCCAACCACCTCCCAAAACCCCCCCTCCAAATATCATTGTGTGAGGGGTTAGGGCTTCCACATCTGAATGTGGAGGGCAAGGGGACAAACATTTAAGTCGAAACATGACCCACACACAGCCTCTAAGTCATCTAGTTGACAAAACTATGACATTGAAATATGAGGAAACACGCAGCTTCCTAACGAGAGAGACAGAAGTCAGCTCAAGTGATAATGAATGCTACCTGGGAAACATCAGAACCTGTGGCCTGTCTAGCCATAATTTCTAGCCATATATGTGACTCCTGAGGACTCCATCAGTGTCCCCAGGAGAGAACCCCATGCCTGGACTCACGGTCTGGCCCTGCTCAGCCTCTAATCAGAAACACAGAACTCGGCATCCCTCATACTGTCTCTGGACCTAAGGTTGTCATTCCCTCTTCAGCCACAACCTGTGCCGCTCATATACAGTCTTCTTAGCCCCAAACACATTGCATACCTTAAGGAGACCCCCAGACCACCCAGCCCTCAACCCTGGCTCCGATCACAGCCTATTTTTCCTGAACCAGACATTCAGGGCAGCTTGTCCTGTGGGGGCAGCACACTGACGTAGTCGCAGGCTGGATTCTGGAGTCAGAGACCTGGGTTCACATCCTGGCTTATGTGTGACCCTGGCCAAGCTCCTTTACCTGTCTGAGGCTCAGTTTCCTCATCTGTAAAGCGGTGATCATGATTCCTGCCTGATGGGACAACAGGGAAGTGAGATGATGTGCAGAAAGTGCTGTGCAGAGTGTCTGGCACCCAGGAAACGCTCAGGAAGCGTAGCTTACTGTTGTTGTAGCACTGAACAGTTTATGGGAACAACGGGCATCACTGGCAGGTTCACATTCTCTCTCCCACGGAAATGAGCATCTCTGACATTGGCACTGAGCTTGGAACCTTGCAGAGCCCTCTCATGCCGTTCTTCCTAGGGGACCCTTAGAGCGACCCAGAGAGGCAAGTGAGAACATGAGCTCTGGAGCCAGACTCCCTGGACTCAAATCTTGTCTCTGCCATTGCTGAGATACATCAACTGGAGGAAGGTATTTCCCTCTTCGAGTCTCGTTTCCTCAGCTATAAAATGGAAAGATGATAATAATACCGACATCGTGGGCTTGGTGCAAGGGTTAAGTGATTTGGTGTATGTAAAGCACCTATGATATAGGTACAGTAGTAATGTTTTTACTATACTACGTATAGTAGTAACGTTTTTATCTTTATCATTCTTTCCATCTTACAGATGAGGAAACCAAGGCTCAGAGAGGAAAAGTGGCCTCCTTGAGTCCTTGCAGCTGTTGACATTGCTGTGCCAGGATTCAGAAGCCAGTGCTTTGACCTACTTTCCATGGTGCAGTCCCAGGAGTTGCTGTATCTCCTTCGCTTTGGAAGGGGACAAATGGGGGCAGGAAGCTGGAGTCTCTCACTCTTGTCTGCATAGGCTCATGGCCAGGCCAGCATATGCTGCCCAGGCAGTGCCCAGGAGAAGGGGGTAGCAAAAGTGTCCAAAGACGACTGACCTCACGCCCATCGTGGCACTGAGCACCTGACCTTCGTTTTCCCTTTCATCATGACAACAACTCTATTCCTACTTCACAGAGGGGCAAACTGAGGCTCAGGAGGCTGAGACACGTGACCAGGATCACACAGATAATGGCCGTCAGAGTCGGCTCTAACTCGGATCTGTCTTTGTCCAGGCCCCACGTCCCACCTGCCCGCGCCAAGTGCTGTGTGGCTCCCGACACACACTCACCTCATTGAATCCCACAGCATCCTTGGAGGGAAATCTCACTCCCCATTGCACAGGCAAGGAAACTGAGGCCATGCTGGGCATGGAACTCCCCAAGGCCCCACAGCCATGAGTGGAAGAATCCCACAGAATTCAAACCCAGGGCCATCTGTTCCCAAACCCACAGTGAAGGTGGCTCCCTCCTCCCTGCCTTGTTCTCGAAGCCTGCAGGGAGATCAATGACCCCACCGTGGGGAGGGCACTGCAGGGACAGAGGGGCCAGCTGGGGCCTGCAGGAGGGCAGGCAGGGCAGTTCTGATTTCTGGAGTCTCCAGGAACTTTCACAGACTTCAATCCTCCAAGAGGCCAGGAGGGAAGATGGCAGGAGAATCTCATTCTCTGGGTCCTCTTCCCGTGACCTTTGCAGAGCGGTGCAACTGCATCAAAAGTAGAAGTTACCACTTCAAGGGCCTCAGGATAAACCCCACAAAGAAGGATGTTTCTTAACCTCTTTATCTTTCCCTCCCCAGGGTCGGGGGTCAAGTCAATAACTTCCTGCCAGTGCCTGCTGCAGATCCCGGCAAGGCTGCAAACCTGTGTCCGCTGTAAATCCATCTCCCCCTGGAAATCAATTGGAAACCCAGTTGCTAAATCCACCCTAAATCCAGCAGTTCACAAATCAAAGGCTGTTTCTGGGCTCATGCTGGGCTGGGCAAGGCGCCCTGGGGACGGGGACGTCTTCCTTGAGTCTCCATTTCCCCAGACTCAGATTCCAACCGGGGTCAGGGGAGCAGGGGGGACCTGCCAGGGCCAGGCCCAGCATGAACTGCAGAGTAAACCCCAAACCAGTGGTTGCTGTTCCAACCCGCCTCGCCCTCACCAGTGAGCCATAGCGGACACTCCTGCCAACCAGGCCCAGGAAAACTCCAGGTGTGCCTGTGGGGAGAGAAGGACCTCAGAAACACAGAGAAGCCACCCTGGGCCCAGAACTGAGCTCAGGCAGGTCTCACTCAGCCAGAAGCACTTGTCAAGCACGTGCTCCAGAGAACCGCGGTTCTGAAGTTGCCCAGGAATTTACCTCCAAGTTCATTGCTTTGCAAAGCTAGAGAGTTTAGGCAGAGGATCCTGCAGGTGGGGAGGAAGCAGGAAGTAGGGCTCATTCCCAGGGTTCTCTCCCTGCAGCTTCCAGAGGGTGGCACGGGTGCCAGGCAAGGGAGGCAGAGATCACAGGCACTCACTCGGCGTGGAACCCACTCACACTTCTGTCAACTGGGCCTCTATACCAGCAGTGGAATTCTTCCCTGATCCACCAGATTCCCCATCCCTCCCCAGTTCCACTCCACCCCCTACAGAGCTTCCCAGTACAACCCGCTGCAGCCTCTATGCACGGCACAGCCCTCTGTTTCTTCTGTCAGAGTTCCCTTCCTGCCCGTCCCTGAGCTCAGGGACAGTAGGAGCCTGTGGCCAGGTTTGCCCGAAGTAAATGAGCCCGGGGCAGCAGCTCCATGCATATTGTGAATAAATGAATAAGTGAATGAACAAGTGAGCAAGTGAGTAATCAAATGGATGCAAAGGTCACTTGCCCCTGGGGCACCCCCAGCCTCCCCTGGGAATAAACTTGGCCCCAAACCACTGTTGTCATAAAGCCGACAACAGCCCCTCACACATGCCCATCACTAGCCTTAACAATTTCCCCTCCTTTCCTCCTTTGATCCACACAAGGTAGGTGCCGCTACTATTCCATCTGGGAGACAGGAACACGAAGGCGGAGGGGGACTGAGAAACTTGCTCAATATGGCATGTCAAGATCAGATCTTAACCCAGATCTGCGGGCCCACCTCCGTGCTGTCCAAGGCTCCTGCCCCCGCCCCCAAGCCCTTTGGCAGGGTAGTACATTGTCCTGTCAACACCTTGGGTTTAACCCCTCCCTCTTCCCCAAACTGAGGACTTTCCCTCTGAGCCTTAGTCTCTGCTGGGCTTTATTAGTAAAGATTTAGTGTCCAGATTGAGGGAGGTGAAAGTCTTGATCAGATCCAGAGGATGGTGTTTGCTCTGGACTTAAGTGGCACCCAGACTAGTGGGACCTTGTACCAAGGATCGATTGTGGGGTAACGGGAGCCCTCCCCTCCCACACCTCCTCTGCCATCCCCAAGCCCAGGGTAGGTCCCACCCAGCTGCGCTGTCTCACACAGCCTGTGGGGAAGCACAGCTGTCAGGGCTGGATTTTCAGGATTAGTTTGGTTGAAGAAGCAAAAACCCAGCTCCCCTGGCTGATACCGAAGGGGGCATTCCCAGTGGGAAGCAGCAGGGCCTCCAGGAAGCAGGAGGCAGAATCAGAGGCCCCCAGGGCTGGGCTCTTCACCTCTGCATTGGTTCCTACCACAGGCTGAAAACAAGTTGTTGCAAGTCACATCCTCACAGTGGGACCGACTTTCTCACTGAGGCATCAGTGACAAGTCAGGTGTCCATCACTGTGCCCAAAGGCACAGGGGCCCTGCCTGGTCCAGCTCTGGTGAGGTGCCCATCCTTATGCACCAAGAAATTGTGGTCAGGGGAGGCAGCATGGCCAGGTAAGACCATGAGAGGCTCCACCACTGCCATGTGGAAAGGGAGTCAGGAAGGGTGCAGGAAGGGGGAGGGCAACTGGGCAGACAGACACCCCCATATCACAGATGAGGAAACTGAGGCCCCCAGAGCAGAAAGAACTTGCTGGAGGTCACACAGTGAGTAAGCAGCAGAACTGGGATCCAAGCCCAGATCCATCAGGCTCCAGAGTCTGTGCTCTAAAAACCAGGAGGCCCTGCCCGTTCTGCAGTCTGAAACCCCATAGAGGTCAGAGGGTGCCTCCAGGAGACAGGGACAAACCTGAGAGCCCCCAGACCCAGGACACCCGGCAAGATGGCGCTCTGCCCTCGGCTCCCATCACCCCACTCAGAGGGCCCAGCTGAGTGAGCACGTTCACGCCTCGCAGCCCAACCCGGTGCCAGTAAATTACTCCCAGTAATGGGGATGTTTGCCGAGGGAATTAAAGAGGCAGCAAACAGTTGCCAGAGTAATTAGACACGAATGGCGGACGTGCCAGGCTTCCCAACGCCGGGAAACAACTGCCATAGTAGCCTCCCTCCGCATGGCGAGACGAGACCACTGGGTTGCGATTGTCAAGTTAAGCAGCCGAGAGCCAGAGAGTCAAAGAGACTGCAAGACAGTACTGGGGGAGACAGGGTAACCTTGGAAACTACCGTATATAATCCCCTCAGTGTACAGATGGGGAAAGTGAGGCCCAGGGAGGGAGAACAGGCCTGCCCAGCGATACCTAGCAGATTAGAGGGAGAGGTGGGCCTGGAGCCTCGGTCTCATAGGAAGCAGGTCAAGCCAGTTCCTGGCACACTTGGTTACGCACAGTTCAAATCATCTCGGGGAGAAAGGGTCACAGCTCTGGCAGTTAATGGGGGCACAGGTAACAACGATGATGGGTGAAACTTCAGGCAGACATTCATTCATTCATTCAGTGACTATTTATTAACTTCCTACTATATTCTGGGTTCTGTGCTAGGCTCTGGGGAACAAGGCAAGCAAAAGTCCCTGTCCTCAGGGAGCTGACACTCCAGAAACACAGAACGCAAAAGCAAGTCGGGAACTCAGGAGGCTCACAGGGGCCTAGGATAAAGGGAGGTGCAGAGACAGCAAGGAGGTGGAGTTCAGGGGAAAATGCAGGCATAAGCACCCTCTCCTGCTTCCACATGACCTGGGAAAGGGATCGGGATTCCAGAGGAGGCATCTTGGCCCTGTCTGGCTCAGAACCTTCCTCTGGGCCTTCCCAGATCAGGTTAGTGGACACACAGCAGCTGTGGGAAGTGCAGGCACAGAGCTGGGCCTGGCAGCCACCCACACCTGCAGTTCCAACCACAAGTACACAACCCACAGATGGATCAAAGTGAACCACTGCAGATGGGCCTGAGGCAGGGCAGCAGCCTCTAATAGGGAAACAGGAAGATTTGCAGACAGGTAGTGGTACAGGATGGACCCCTGGAATCTCATGGACCTGCATTCAAATCCCAGCCCTGCCACTCACTTGCTATGCTACCCTAGGCAAGTTACTGATCTCTCTGAGCCTTGGGTTTCTCATCTGCAAAGTTAGAAATAAAGGTCTTTAAGCTCTGACCATCCATAATCAGAGCTTTGAGCAGCAGACAGTTCGCAAGATTAAAGCTGGGAGGCACAGCAGGTACTGCGTGTTGCACATCAACCAGGCCAGTGTGAGGAGCACTTCCTGTAAATCCTGTCATTCAGTGTCTGAAAGGCCCCTTGAGCCTGGACCATCCTCTCTGCCTGCAGTACCCCAGACCCCTTTTCCCTTCGGTCCCCAGTAAATCCCATTCCTCTGCTTAGAATAAGCAATTGGCCACGGATCAGCAGGCCTAGATCTAGGCCAGCCTCTGCCACTTTCTCATTGTGTGACCCAAGGTCACGTGTCTCAGGTTCCCCATCTGTGTATTGAGTGCTCATCTTGGAGATCTGGCACTTCTTTTCTGCAAGTGGGCTTGAATTGTCGATTCAAAACACCTCCTGTGTGACTTTGGAGGAGTCACTTAAAGTCTCTGGGCTGGGCTAACCTTCTCACCCAGAAGCCCTGCACTTGGAGCCAGGGCACCTTCCCCTGCCCACCTTGATTCCCATTCAGTGTTGGAGCTTGAACAGAAACCAGCTCCACTCCCAAGCCCCTCAAGATGCCAGGGACACTCAGGCTGCCTCCCCAGCTAATCCCTCAGGGCGAGAGACAGGGGAAACACCTGCAGTCCAGAACTGATGAGTCTAAAAACAGCAGCCAGGGCCCACCTGTGGAGGATGAAGAGGAACGCATCCAGGGCCTGAATTGCCCAGAACTTCAGACCCTGGATACAAGCCCCAGGGATGCGGAAGCCAAGCAGCCAGTCCCCCAGCTCAGAGAAGGTGAGGGGAGCAGAGCCCAAGAGAATGGGAGTAGGGAGGCTTAGGGACAACCTTTGAAAAATTTAAAAACTAATACCAACTTTGTTTTATTATTTTTATCTCCATCATAAAAACAATAGCCAGGCACCCTCAGACAGAGCTGGTGGGAGTATAAGTTGGTACAGTATTTTGGAAAACAATTCAGTAATAGTGATCCAAGTTAAAATATATATACCTTTTGACCCAGCAAGCCCATATCTAGGAATTTACCCTACAGAAGTGTACGCTAAATGCCAGGAAATGTACATACAAGAATGTTCCTAGGAGCACTGTTTGTAAAAACAGGGAGAAACTGAAAAGCGCCCAAATGTCCATCAATGGGGGACTAGTTAGTGAAACACGGAGCATCCACACAAAGGAAAGAAATGCAGTTGGTTTTTTTAATGAGGCAGATCTATACATGCTGTCAGAGAGACATTTCTAAGACCAATTAGAAGAGAAAAAAAGAAAATTGAGTAACAGTGCATAAAATGGGATCACATTCTTATAAAAAGAAAAGACTCCGGGGGTCTGGAAACCAAACTGCCAACTCTTGAATGGTGGGTGTCGGGAGGGCAGAGGAGATGGGCGATGTTTATTTTCTACACTGGGTATTTCTGAAATGTTTGAAAGCTTCTATTAGTCAGAAAAACAGTAACAATAACAACACTCATTTTCAAATTAAATTAGCACACTCTGGTAACAAAAAAAAGTGTTTTGGATTGTTTTGTTTTTTTAATGTGATTTCTCAACACCCAAAGGTGTATTTCTAACATTTGGTTGCATTTCTTTGAGTATTTTAAAATCAGTTTTTCAGGCATAGTTATTATTGATATGTATGTATAATTTAACATCCTAGGGATTTTTTTAAAAAACTCATAGCATTAAGCGTTTCCCATCTAGCATGAATGTAAACAATGTTTTCATTGCCTGTGGAATATTCTGGGTGGTCCACAGTTTTAGGTTGTTCCTTTTTTCTTTTCTCAATTTTTTTTTTTTTTTTTTTTTTTGCTATTTTAAGTAGCCCTGTGATAAACATATTTATGCCTAAATTTTGGGAGGAGAAGCATAGGCGATCTTTTAATGAGTTCATGCCTTATTAAAAACATAAAATATATATGTAACCAATCTACTGAATGGGTTGAACTTGACCAAGGGATAAACAGAAAGGATATAAATCCCACCACCACAGCCTCCGCCTGCCAACGTGCTCTGCCTAATGCCCACCCCGTCCCTCGAGGACATTCCAGATGGGTTTTTGGGCTCTGTGGACCCCGCAAACACACCAGCAACCCTGTGTTAATCCTGTCCACTTGTCAGCATTGACGGGTCCAGTCTGGTCAAGCCACACTGTTTCTGCTCCAGCTCAAGCCTGACTAGAGGTAGGGACCCCTGCAGGAGCTGGAGCCCAAGGTCTGCATCTTCTCTCTTTATCCCTCCTGCCCTCTCTGCTTTCAGCCCCTCCAGGATCCTGTATGACAGGATGTGAATCTAAGCTGCCAAGTTCCAGGGTCGGTGTTTATAGTCACTGCGCTTCATCAAATGGAAGGATAGAAGGGAGCGGGGGAGTGGAAGATGACGGAACACTTGGTCTCCAACCACTGCTGGAGAGAATTACGTGGTCCTTCCTTGGACACACCTAACAAGCCCTTGCCTTTATGAGCAGGCTCCACCCACTCTGCATGCTTGGCTGCAGACCCAGACGGTCTGGTGAGGAAGGAAGTTCCTCTGGTGAGGTCTAAAAACCTGTCTCAGGCCGGACACCGTGGCTCAGGCCTGTATTCCAGCACTTTGGGAGGCCAAGGTGGGCAGATCACTTGAGGCCAGGAGTTCAAGACCAGCCTGGCCAACATGGTGAAACCCCATCTCTACCAAAAATACAAAAATTAGCTGGGCATGGCGGCACACACCTGTAATCCCGGCTACTCGGGAGACAGAGGCATGAGACTTCCTCGAACCTGGGAGGTGGAGACTGCAATGAGCCAAGATTGTGCCACTGCACTCCAGCCTGGGCAACAGGATGAGACCCTGTTTCAAAAAAAAAAAGAAAAAAAAAAAAAGAACCTGTCTCAGATGCTTCTTTCTCTGGCCACTGAGGTCTTTACCATGAACCCCTTCATTTCTGCAAGGAAAATGCCTTTGAAATAGCAACCAGTGTTTTCTCCTGTGGTTTCCAGACATCCCTCAACTATGTTTCAGGCCACGGTTAGATCACTCAGGCCCTGCTGACTCCAAGCCAGGACTTTTAGCAGGAAACTGAGTATAAAGTGAACTCCTCTCCTATTAAGTTACAAAAATCTAGGCCCCCAGGGTGTTGACAATAGATGTGAAAGCACACACAAGGATTCTGAGCAGGGCTGTCCAAGGGGCAGGAGAAAGATGCCCCTGGTTGGGGGAGTGAGGATATGGAGGGCCGGGGAGGCGCTCGCCAAGAGTTCAAATGCGGTCCCCACCACTGCCACATGGCCTACCAAGCCCCCATCATCCTCCCCCAGGTTACTGCTGTGGCCTCCTCTCTGGGCTCCCTGCCTCCACCCTTGTGCCCCTATAATCTCCTGGCCTCACAGCAGCCAGAGCGGCCCCTGAAGACCTAAGTCAGATCATGTCGGCCCCCTCCTCAGAGCCTCAGGTGATCAACCTCACTCAGTCAAAGCTAAGTGCTTACAGGAGCCTAAGAGGTCTCCCCACGCTCTGGCCTCCTTTACCTCTTAGCCTCCCACTCCCACAGGAACTCTCCACCCTCTCATTGACCTACAGTCTCACCACCCTTCATGGGCCTTGAACACTCCAGATGTGCTCCTGCTCCAGGCCCTCGGCACCAGCTGTTCCTTCTGCAGGAAGCACCCTTTTCCTAGACTTCTTCACAGCTTTCTCCTTTACCCACTTCCAGCCTTTGGTCAAACGTCACCCTCTCAAGGAGGCCTTCCCTGGCCAGGCCACCATCTTTACAATGACACTCTGTCCTCCTTGAGCCAGCAGTCCTGTCTCTGGTAAACTGAGTTGTTTCCCTGCTTTGTGTCAGTTGCAGAGAAAGAACACCCAGTTGGTTTAAAAGGCAAGCAGGATTGGCCAGGGGTGGTGTCTGACGCCTGTAACCGGAACACTTTGGGAGGCTGAGGTGGGAGGATCACTTGAGGTCAGGAGTTCGAGACCAGTCTGACCAACATGATGAAACCCTGTCTCTACTAAAAATACAAAATTAGCCACGTGTGGTGGCGCATACCTGTAATCCCAGCTACTTGGGAGGCTGAGGCAGGAGAATCGCTTGAACCCGGGAGGCCAAGGTTGCAGTGGGCCGAGATGGCACCACTGCACTCCAGCCTGGGCGACAAGAGCAAAACTCCATCTTGAAAAAAAAAAAAAAAAGACAATCAGGATTTATTGGCTGGCCAGAGGAGGAGTGAGCTCTTGCTCCCAAGACACCTCCTCCCCGCCAAGCTGTGGGAAGCTGGGGAACTTTAAGGAGTTAGATATGGGGGAGGGGGGCAGTTGCAAGTATGTGCAGGGAATAACTTTAGATTTGCAGGCACAAGTCATAAATATGTCTCTTCATAAGACACATGTTCAGAAAATGGCAGTGCTTTTCTTCTGTGGGGGGGGATTTAGTATTATAATGATATGCTAATGATCTAAAGGAGTCACTAGTTCTGGTTTGTTCCAGTTTCCAGCAGGCCTTCTCATCCTCCGATAATTGGTGAAGGGTCCTGAAGTTCCCAGGGCATCTGCAGTCCTTGTAAGCTAGCTAGAGCTAAAGAGACTGAAAGAAACTATTGAAGAGACAATATCAAGCTTTTTCAGCCATCTACTGCTTAAGAAAATAATGAGCTCTTTCACGTGTTTTGTTCCCTCTGCTATGTTTCTCCAGGACTGCCCTGGTAACAATTCCTGCTCCCTCATCCTGCATCACAATGTTTCATCATGGTCATCGTCTGCCAAGATACTCTGCAGTTTTACTTTCTATGGTATTTACAATCTGCCTGCCCATCACCAGACTATGCTATGTAAGGGCAGGGACCTTTTGTCATTTTATTTTCCCCAAGGGAGGCACTCAATCAATACCTGTTGAATACAGAATGGACTCCTACACTGGGGGCTTCCTTCCCGCCTGCCTCCTGGAGTTATGCCTGGGAAGGAAACCACATGTTCACCATCAGATGGTGTGTGGGATCTGAGAGTAGAGGGGCGTGGAGCAGCTTTCCCTGCTGGAGTCCCAGGAAGAAAGGGACGCTGAGGTGTCCAGGGGCTGTGGCTGGCTGCAGGTGGCCACACAGGGTTTTCTGCACCTGGTGTGGCATAGAAGAGGCCCAATGAGGCTGTCTCGAAGCAGGCCTGCAGGCAGATCAAGCCCAGCTCCCTGCATGACTCGGTGGCCGAGGGGAGGGCAGGGGATGCTTCTACAGATGCCAAGATGGTGAACGGGCCCAGGAGTGAGACACACCCTGGGGTAGGATCCGGATGTGTCAGGATCACAAGAAAAGACAACAAGCCACGTCTCATGGACTTCTGAACTGAGATTTGTGCCTGAGACATGGGGGGCTCTTCCACCCCCTCCAGGACTCAGCCTCAGGACAGCGGGGGCACGAGCAATGCTTTCCACATGCTTTCTCCAAAAAGCGGAGAAGAGTAGACCACACTGGGCTCAGGGGTTTTAACCAAAGCTGATACCCTCAAGCACCATAGTTGTTAAGTTTATGGATCAGCTTGGCTGGGCCATGGTGCCCAGATATTTGGTCAAACATTGTTCTGGGTGTTTCTGAGGGTACTTTTTAGATGAGATTAACATTTACATTGGTGGACTTCTGGTAAAGCAGATTGCCCTCCAGAATGTGGGTGGGCCTCATCCCATCAGTCGGAAGCCTGAGTAGGATAAAGAATGACTTGCTCCCCTGAGCAAGAATGAATACTGCTAGCGGACCCAGAGAGCAGCTCTTCCCTGAGTCTCCAGCCTGGCGGCCCACCCATCAGATTTTGGACTTGCCAAGCCTCCACAACTGTTTGATCCAGTCCTTAAAATAAATCTCTCTCTCTCTCTCTGTCTCTCTCTATACACACACACACACACACACACACACACACACACACACACACACACGGTATTTACGTACTGTGGATACTAAAGTATCTATAATACTATGTTGATATGTATATAGATACATATACATCGTATCTATATATGTGTGTATGTGTATATACACATGCACACACATATATGTATATATTGGTTCTATTTCTCTGGAGAGCCCTGATGAAAATAAGCACTGAGTTATATTTTATCTCTAATACTATGAACCATTGATGTTTCATTTCATAAGATATTCATATTTGTCTTAATATAGATACATGCTCAGTGTCCTGTCAGTTAAGTTACTCAGCACGTCCCTCCCCAGTTCCCCAACCGAGTACAAGGCTGTTTGGTAGGAGATGCTCTCCGCGATCACCCCACCTCAGCCCTTATCGAGGTCTTCCGCAGTCTCCTCCTGTGTCTCAGGCCACTCTTCCTCAGTCTTCTCAGCAGAATCTTCTTTCTCTGCCTATTCCTTAGGATTTATATTTCTCAATATTTTATCCCTCTGCATTTAGTCCATTTGTCAGGCATTAAGGCCCGTCATGATTAGGCCCTGATGTGCTTCTCCAGCCTCACTTCTAAGCAATCTCCTGAGCACGTGTCCTTAGCTAAATGCTCTCACACAGTCAGATAACCACAAATTCTTTCTGAGCACCTGCTATGAGATAAGTCTCGACCCATTTTCCCTTTCCAGAAGACACTGTGTAGTTTCCTGCCCCCATGCCCCATTTTCACCCTGCTGTTCCCTTTCCAGGCTTCGCTTTCTCCCCACTCCCTACTTTACTTGGAAAATTCCCATCCACCCTTCAAAGCTCAGCTCAGATGACCCACCTGAACTTCTGTTCTTGGCAGTGTGGTCAACCAGATACCCTAAACTCTCCCCATGCAAACAACCTCAATGCTGGATAAAGTTCTTTTTCATCTTTTTAAAGGCATCAGTGAACTGGCACAAAATTGTGAAATCCTAAGAGGCCAAAAACAAAGAGATAGAAGGATTCTTAGGCAGTGAAAAGCACCCAAACTAGCATATTTCCCCCAAAGTTTCACAAAACCCCAGAGACATTCATAGGAGATAAAGCCTAGAGCCAACCATGGTGATGGGCCTAATAGAAGAGTCCAGCATAAAATGAGAACCCCAAAGGACTACACCCTTTGTGAATGACTGAATAATAAATAAACATGCTGTAAAGAGAGGAGCAGCAAGAAAACATGTCTGTCTCAAATTCAGTGCCAGGTGAACAGAGGAAATACTGTGTAAAAAAAAATTGTAACTCTTTCATGTGGATTTGGAGTCAAATTTATGACATGCACGACCAAAACTTCAAATAGAACATTTAATAAAAAGTGATTCTGTACCGGGCGTGGTAGCTTATGCCTGTAATCCCAGCACTTTGGGAGGCCGAGGTGGGAGAATCACAAGGTCAGGAGATCGAGACCATCTCGGCCAACATGGTGAAACCCCATCTTTACTAAAAATACAAAAATTAGCTGGGAGTGGTGGCACGAGCCTGTAATCACAGCTACTCGGGAGGCTGAAGCAGGAGAATGGCTTGAACCCAGGAGGCAGTGAGCCGAGATCGTGCCACTGCACTCCAGCCTGGAGACAGAGTGAGACTCCATCTCAAAGAAAAAAAAAAAAGTGATTCTGAGTTGCTGGTGGTCCCAGGTGATGAGCAACAACAAATACAAGTTGAAAGAATGCAACCTCTAAGGAACATGAGTTCACAAAACACACAAGGAAACAAAGCACCATAAGTGAGAGCCCACAGAAACTGCAGACAACAATATCAGACCCATGATGGCCCCAGATGTTGGACTTATTAGCCATAAGCTATAAAAGAGCTATATCTAATATATATAATGCAATAAAAGAGAAGATTGAAAATATAAGCAAGGAATAAGAGACTATAGAAAAATGACTAAGCAAATTTTAGAAAGAAGGAAAACGGCAGTCCAGAAACAGTTGAAGAGAATATTAGTGAACTGAAAGATATTGCTGAAGAATGTGGCACAGAAAAATAATGAGATAAAAATATGAAAGAAAGACTAAGAGACGTGGGGAATAAGTGAAAAAGCTGAACCAATAATCCCATCAGGGTTCTGAAGGGGATAATAGGGACAAAGGAAATGAAGAAATACTTGAAGAAAATTATCCAGACTTGTTGAAAGACAACAATTTTCACCCCAAAAACATTAAATGAGATAAATTTAAAAAGAGAGCCATGCTGAAACACATATAGCAAAACTGCAGAGTACCAAAAGAAAGAGAGAAAGAAAATATTAAAAACAGCCAGAGGAAAAAAAATACAGATGTCTATAAAACAAGGATGGCTGACTTCTCAACAGCAATGATGGAAGCTAGAAAAACACAGTGAAATACTATTTTCATTGTGCTGAGAAAAAATAACTGTTAACATAGAAGTCTAGCAAACCTATCTTTTAAGAAGGATAGCAAAATAAAGACATTTTCAGACAAACAGAGACTGTCACCAGCAGGAAGTAAATTCTAAAACATGCCTTTTTCAGGCAAAAAGAAGCTTACCCTCAGGAGAGGTAAATTCTAAAGGAAGTTGGTTAAGTAGAAGGAAAATAAGTTCCAATATAAGGACTGACAGACAAAATGGATTGATGAGGAAATATGTAATAACCATATGGGGATTGAGCTACCATTAAATGTAAGAAATAATGACAATAATGTCTAATTTGGGAGGTTAAAAATAAACAAGAAAGAATTAAAATATGAGATTAAAAGCCCAGGTAGGTTGGGAGAAGGTGATCAGCACATTCTAGAGGACTCTTGTATTGTTTGGGAAAAGTATACAAATACTGGTGAATGTTAAACCTTGTTAAATTAAGTAGGCATCTTAAAACAGCTAGGTTAACCACTTGGAGAATAGATAGGTCTATTCCCTTATTATCCTACAGACTGAAGGTGTGACCAGCATAAAGTACGTTCCACAAACATCAAAGGATTTGTACACAGTCTCAGATCACAAAACAATTAAGTTAGAAATGAATTAAAACAGTAAAAAAATGCTTATGTGATTAGAAATTACAACATATTCCTCAACACTTCAAACTAAAAATAGAAATAATAATGGAAATGTTTAAATATACAGAAAAACAATAATGATGCTACAAAACATTAAAACATGTTGGATGCAGTAAAAGCTGTATTTAGAAGATTACAGCCTTAAATGCTCACACTAGAAAAGAAAACCACTCAAATTCAACGAGCTAAGCGTCTAGATTAAGAAGTAGAAAGACAAGAACAGAATAAACCTAAAGAAATTTAAGAAAAGACGGCCTGGTGTGGTGGCTCATGCCTGTAATCCAAGCACTTTGGGAGGCCAAGGTGGGAGGATCGTTTGGGACCAGGAGTTCAAGACCAGCTCGGGCAACATAACAAGACTCCATCTTGACAGAAAGTTTACAAATTAGCCAGGTGTGGTGGCGTGCACCTGTAGTCCCCACTACTCATGAAGCAGAGGCAGAAGGATTACTTGACCCAAGGAGTTCGAGGATGCAGTGAGCTATGATCACATCACTGCACTCCAGCCTGGGTGACAGAGTGACACCCTGTCTCTTAAAAAAAAGATCTTTAGGAAGAGAAATTTGAAAGAAATAAATTATTAACAAAAATAGAAGTGAAAGCAAACACATAAAACAATTATGTGCCAAGCACAATGCTGATATGTATTAACTCTGTTCATCTTTACAAGTATATGGAATGCATATTGTTACTGTTCCTATTTTTATAGATGGGGAAACTAAGGCATAGAGAAGGTAAAGCAAACATATGATAGACAAGATCAACAATGCCAAAAGCTGGTTCTTGGAAAAGACTAAATAAAGAGAAGGCCCACACATGACTGAAATGAGAAAAGAAAAACATAAACAGCAAGAGAAGGCACAAAGAAACAGCATTAATAAAGGGAAAGAGACCATATCATAGAAGCTACAGAGATTAAATAAATAAATAGAAACACATCCAGAACAACTTTATAACAGTACATTTGAAAGCACATGACACTGACTCATTCCTATAAAAATACGACTTATGCATACTGACTCAAAAAGGCATTTTAAAAGTTGTGCAATCATGTATGTAACCATTTAAAAAGCTGGATTAGGAATAGAAACCGTCCCACAAAGACACTGGGCCCAGATGATTCTATAACATGCTTTCTAAACACACCAGATAGAAATAAATCTAATATTTCAAATACACTTGTAGTTTATGAGGTTAAGAAAACCTTGACACCAAAGTCAGGCAAGAACAATATGATAGTGGGAAATTACAGGCCAAGTTTACTCAAGAACCCAAGTATAAAAGTCCTGAACCTAATATTAGCATAAGAAATGCAGCAATGTAAGTGTATCATGACCAAGCTGGTATTATCCCAGGAATGTAAGGTTGGTTTAATATCAGAAAATTAATGTAGATCATATTAACAGATTAAAAGAGAAAAAACATATGAATATTTTAATAGCTGCAAATAAAATTCAATATATTTTCATGAGCAAATTCCTAACTAAGAATTAAATAGGACTTGCTTAGCTAGATAAACAGCATCTATGAAAACCTACCTACATCATACATTATGACACAAAGCTCAAAGCTTTCCATTTGAAATCAGCAACAACACTGATCACTCCTAGTATCACTCCTAGAAAAGTTAGAAATAAAAAAAATTGAAGCTATAAGGAACAAACAAAAAAAACAAACCTGTCACTATTTGCAGATGTGGTTGTCTATGTGGAAATTCTGAAATAATCTACAGATAAGTAAACAATTAATAAAGAAGTTTAACATGTTTGCTGGATACAAAATCAATATATATGTTGAATTACATTTCCATGCATCAGTAAATGAAAAAACACCATATACAACAGAAAAAAAAAGCAAGCATAAAATACCTAGCAATGACTCCAATAAGAGTTACAGAAGCTGTTTCCAGAGAAAATGAATACTACATACACAACCTGTTTATCTCAGACCTTGGCATGTTGTAGCCCTTGGATTGTGCATCCTTCTTTTTCCACTCCCTTACAGTTCAGGCATTTGTTATTGTCAATCCGAAGTGGAAAAACACTACCAATATGTCACAACAATTTCTGTTTATCGGGTGTCATTGACATGTTACATTCAAAAGGAAGTTTAACATTTGCTTCATACTTTTGCGTTTTGCAAACGCTATCTCCTTCACTGTCTTTCATAATAGCCAACACGGTCCAGGGGCTGTGGCTCACACCTGTAATCCCAGCACTTTGGGAGGCCAAGGCTAGAGGATTGCTTGAGCCCAGGAGTTCGAGATCAACCTGGGCAATATAGTGAGACATCTAACTCTTAAAAAATATATTTGTTTAATTGCTAACAGGTGGGCATTTGAGGAAACTGAGGCTCAGAAAGATGAAGTGATTTGCCAAGAGATAAACTATGCAGGCAGGATCTGAACCCAGGTCTGTTTTGTTCCAAAACTGAGTTGTTTCCACCACACCTCATGCCCCTTGAACTGGGGCTCACTTGTTGATTAATTTCCACGTATTCATTAACACTGTGATCGAAGCTGGGGTACCATAATGAACAAGGTGGATGTGAACTCACTTTCCTAGAGCCTAGAGTCCATTGAAGGAAATAAGTCATTAAATAATTGCCATAGAGCTAGATGATGCTGTGCTGTGGGGACTCAGAGCAGGAGAGCAGGAAGACTTCCTGGAGGAAGGGGTATTTACTTCTAAACTGGAAAAGGAGCATGAGTCATCCTGGTAAAGAAGAATGGGGGTGAGGGTGAGGTAGAAAAGTGCAGGAAATGTTTTTCAAGCTGGAAGAACAGCATGTGCAAAGGCTGGGAGGAGGGAATGGCCTGGGTGTGGAGTGGAAGGAAGTCTGGTGTGGCTGGAGCCTAGGCTCTGGTCAGTGAGGGATGACAGGCAAGGGACAATCCAAGCAGGGCCCAGCATGGCAGGCTAAGGAGTTTGGGCTTTATCCTAAGGAAAATGAGGAGCCACTGAAAAGCTTTTAAGAGAGAGTGTCGTGTTTTATTTGGGTTTTAGAGGACAGAGTGAACCGAGTATAGAAAGATACTGAAGTCAGTACTGGGTCAGAGGAGACCCTCATACCCAGCTGTCCTGCTTTCTGCCCATATAGAGCACTCAGGACCTCATGAGCCCACTCCCAGTATCTGTCAGGACCTCAGACCACAGCAACAGACCCCAGTTCAGCAGCTGAGGCCTTTAGAATGGGGATGATTGGCCCCAGTGCCGACCAAGATGCTTGGGTGTAAAAGAAAAGTCTTCCAGAATCAGATCTTAGTGCTCCAGGATTTTCTCTCTACACATCTTTTATCTTTGTGTCTGGTTCTTCTTGCAAAGTGGCCTCAGTTTCTCCCACCACACGTGGGCATGCCCCATGAGGCCAGGGCAGGTGTCTTCCATCAACTCCAGCGGAAAATCCCATGGGAGGCTTGGATTGGCCCATCGTGAGCCAGTTACTGTGGCTTAGGGATTCAGGACTCTGATTGGCCAGGCCTGGGTCACATGCCCACCCTGTGATCCAAGTGGGCTAGGGTGGGGTTGAAAAGCTGTAATTGACTGAACAAACATGGAAAGACCATTACCAGATGAAGGAGGAGGCTTGGTAAACAGGGTAAAAATGAACAACAAATAGCCAGCAAACACACAAAGAAAAATCAAACAGATGTTCTAGGTATAAGCACTCACTTGTCATTTAGGACACCACTGTTATCACCTATAACAGGAACTTTCTTGGACCACTCCTCCAAGACATTGTCAGAACTCCCCTCATGCATCCCCCTAGAATTCTGCACTTACCTTTGTCACAGCCCTTGTCAGCCAGTACAAGCGTGTCTCCCACACTGAACTGCAACTGCTGAGAGCAGAGGTCTTTCTGAGCCACCATCCTAGCATAAAGGAGGTGCTAGCAATGGCTGGTAGTTAAACAACTTAATGCACATCTTCCCCCAAATTTTCCCAGGGCTAGCTAGTAGAAATGGACTGAGAAACTACCAAAACTGCCAGTCAACCTGGATCAGTCAATCCAACCACCAGTCAGTACAAGAGGGAAGAGGGAGGGAGCCAAATGGTGTGTGGGGCTGGCCCAATAGATGTCCCACAGGGTTGTTCTGACAATTCTTTCCAAAGAGCCACACAACCAAGAAATCTTACCCAGAGTTGGCAGTGTCACCAAGAGCTGTCCATGAACATGGACACGGAGAGTGGACCATTAAGCAAAGGCCAGGTCCTCAGCCATGTCACCTCATGCTGCCTGCAGCAAACAGCAACCTGGAACTCAAAACCCAGATCTTCCCCAGTCTCCTCCTGTTGATGACAGTGACAGCACATCTAGAGCAGCCACTGCTATTACACTGGCTGCAGCAGTGAGGCACAGCTGGGACCACATACTCCATGGTGCCAGCAGGGGCTAGGGACAAGAGGGAGCCTCACCCCTTCCAAGTTGGTAGGCCAGGAGCTCCCCAGATACAGCCACAGCAGCCCTAGTTGTGGCTGCAGACCCACTGTCTCCTGCTCCATGGAGCAGGCAGGAGTCCCGCACCCCAACCCAAACTGGGCACAGCTGCAGCCACCCAAATCGCAGCTGTGGACCCAGGCATCCCTGCACTCTTGGGGGCCCAGGAAGGCAGCTCCTGTCCTTGCAGAGTTGGAAATGCCTGCTCCCACTGCCTGGCTTCCCCCTGCTGTCAGCGCCCATTCCAATCTTGGAGCAAAGTCAGCACTGAGCCTGGGCGCTGTCACAGCCCAGCTGGGTGTGCATGCATGTGCTTGGGGCAGTGCTGACATGCCAGTCCCCTGACGCCTTGGCTCTCTCTGGACTTTGGGCACTGATGAGCATAGGAGGGAAGCCAATGGGGGTGGGGGTGCTGAGAGCAGTTCAGGGCTGGTCTGCAGGTGCCATTAGCAACAGCAGGAGGCAGACAGGTTCCTGGACAGAAGGTAGCAGGTTCCTGATGAGGCCCCACCTTCAAGTCAGGGAGAGCCTGAAGGCTGGGGGCCAGGCTGCCGGTCCCATGGACTAGAGTGGGAACTTGTGCCTTTTCTGGGCCTACCCATGGCCACCCATGGACCAATCAGCACACACTTCCCCACCTCTGAGGCTCGTAAAAGCCCTGGACTCAGCCAGAGCTGAGCAGACACTGAAATAACCAGCTGCAGAGAGGAGCTACCCACTCCAGGGCCTCCTCTCTGCTGAGAGCTGCAGAGAATGACAGGACGACCTGCCTGCAGAAAGGAGCTACCCACTCCAGGGCCTCCTCTGAGCTATTCTGTCAATCAATAAAGCTCCTCTTCACCTTGCTCACCCTCCACTTGTCCATGCATCTCTTTCATCTTGGACGCAGGACAAGAATTCAGGACCTGCCAAATGGCAGGGCTGAAAGAGCTATAACACAAACAGGGCTGAAACATGTCCCTTGCTCACCATGTTACAAGTGAAGAGAAGGAGAGGGCCAGGCGCGGTGGCTCAAGCCTGTAATCCCAGCACTTTGGGAGGCCGAGATGGGCGGATCACAAGGTCAGGAGATTGAGACCATCCTGGCTAACACAGTGAAACCCTGTCTCTGCTAAAAAATACAAAAACCTAACCGGGCGAGGTGGTGGGTGTCTGTAGTCCCAGCTACTCGGGAGGCTGAGACAGGAGAATGGCGTGAACCCCGGAGGCGGAGCTTGCAGTGAGCTGAGATCCGGTCACTGCGCTCCAGTCTGGGCGACAAAGCGAGACTCTGTCTCAACAAAAAAAAAAAAAAAAGAAGAAGAGAAGGAGAGAAGAGCTGTGGCCCTTCAGGGAACACAGACCTGGGAGCTCCCGAAGCCAGGGCTGTGACTCCCTCTTTGGGGCCCTGCAGTTCCTGGAGTCTCCAAGCCATGGAAGCTGTTTGCTGTGTACCTGGTCCAGCTGCAGACTTGCAGAGAGGTACCTGGAGGTGCCTGCCCCACTGCAGCAGCCAACATGCCCAACTGTGCACAGTGGCCAGACCCCACACTTGCTCACTCACACACCCCTCACTGCTCCATGCCTTGCTCACCATTGGCAATCATGGAACGCAGGCTGGGAGCATGAGCCAAGCCCAGCCTGCTAGGCCAAGTGGACAGAACAAGCCCAGTGGGCCCAAGCAAAACTTGGGCAGAGGAGCCACCAGCCCCAGAGGTTTCCAGCCAGAAAAGCAACACCCCAAGGATCCTGCAACACTGTGGACAGGTCAGAAAAGACCTGGCCTGGAAAACCCTTCAACTCAGCCATTCCACTTCTGAGTATCGACACCAGAGAAAAATTCCAATATGAATGCAATGAAACATGCATGGGGTACTTATTGCAGTGCTTTTTACAGAGAAGGAAAAAATGAAAGGAACCTAAATATTTAATAATGGGAAAATCATTTTTTAAAAGATGACACATCAATGCCATGGAACATGATACATGGCCTCATTAAGAAAAATGGGGTAGTTCTTGGCCAGGCACAGTGGCTCACGCCTGTAATCCCAACACTTTGGGAGGCTGAGCCAGGTGGATCACCTGAGGTCAGGAGTTTGAGACCAGCCTGGACAACATGGCGAAACCCCGTCTCTACTAAAAGTACAAAAATTAGCCATGTATGGTGGTCAGTGCCTGTAATCCCAACTACTCAGGAGACTGAGGCAGGAGAATCACTTTAACCCAGGAGGCGGAGATTGCAGTGAGCTGAGACTGCCCCACTGCACTCCAGCCTGGGCAATGAGAACAAGACTCCAACTCGAAGAAGAAGGAGAAGAAGAAGGAGGAGGAGGAGGAGGAAGAGGAGGAGGAGGAGGAGAGGAAGAGGAAAAGGAAGAGGAGGAGGAAGAGGAGGAGGAGGAGGAAGAAGAATGGAGTAGTTCTATATGTACTGACATGGAAATATGTCTAGGATATTACTAATGTTAAAAAAAGGCGGCCGGGCGCGGTGGCTCAAGCCTGTAATCCCAGCACTTTGGGAGGCCGAGACGGGCGGATCACGAGGTCAGGAGATCGAGACCATCCTGGCTAACCTGGTGAAACCCCATCTCTACTAAAAAATACAAAAAACTAGCCGGGCGAGGTGGCGGGTGCCTGTAGTCCCAGCTACTTGGGAGGCTGAGGCAGGAGAATGGCGTGAACCCGGGAGGCGGAGCTTGCAGTGAGCTGAGATCTGGCCACTGCACTCCAACCTGGGGGACAGAGCGAGACTCCGTCTCAAAAAAAAAAAAAAAAAAAAAAAAAAAGGCAGATGCACAAAAATACTTATTGCATGATGTTTTCTAAAACACCCATAATAAAAATGCATGCATATGTATGCATATAAATGCATAGGAATTGGGTCTATAAGGATTATATGCCACCCTGATAACAGTGGCTATTATGGGGAAGGGATTCAAATGTGGAGGAGAGTAGCTCAGGCAACTTTTTATCTAAATTGTTTGACTATATGACAAAGAGAATATATGCATCTAGCACTTGCATAGTCAAAATTAGTATTTGAAAAAAAAAAAGCCAGGGGATTATGTGTATTGCAGCATTGCCAGTAATAGCAGAAAACTCAAAAACAACCTAAACATTCACTGGGAAGGAACCAGCTAAATAAATGCTGGTGCCTCTGACAAAAGATTACGAGGCAGCCACTGAATAAATGGGACAGACCCAAATAGGAAAATACTCTCAAATGAAAAAGCAAGCTGCAAATGATGCTTAGGGTATGATCTCATGTTTGTGAAGGAAAGACAAGTTATCATATACTTAGGGGAAAACAACAGATGCCAAACCACTGTGGAGGCAGAGGTGGGTTGGATACACCCTTGAAGACACACAGAGCTGGGTTCAGTCCCTGCTCTGAAACCAGCTGAGTGGCCTTGGGGGGTCACTGTAATATTCTGAGCCTCCATTACCTGTCCTTTAAAACAGAATCATGGCAGAATCGACCTTGTAGTGCTGATGACAGGACTGAAGGATGTAGTGAATCTGCAGGGGTCTACCCATGGGCATGATTCAGCAAGCTCACTGTAATTAATATCTGCAGTATCTCATCCAGGAGGTGGGTTTCAGGCTTGGGGAACAAAACACTTAAAATCCTTACACTCTTCTACGTTGCTTGAATTTTAACAGTGAGCTTGCATCACTTTCGTATTTTAAAAAACTAACAAAAACTAAAAAGAGAACCCAGCCCAGCAACTGCCTGTGATTAGTCCATTCCCCAGGGTTCTTCTCCACCCCAGTGCCATCCTCACACAAAGCCCCCAGGCCTGCCATGCCAGCCATCCTCAACTACAACCTATGAGTGCGTGCGCCTGGCCACCGCCAGCTCTCACCTCGAGAAAATTGCTTCCAAGACTGTGATTATGGAGAAGCACAGATAAAATAAGCTGGGCCCTCAGGGAACAATGATCCCTCCCTGCTGTGGGCTTGAGACCAGGGGGACAGCCAAGAGGTGGGCGACAAGTGTTCTCCTGTCACCTGCCTGCATCCTGTGATTCAACATCATTTTGACATTTCTCCAGCTGAGTGGCAGTTACGGCTCCAGCCCCATGAAATCAAGTGGATAAAAGTTGGAGCAAAGGGCATGGAGACCTTGACTCCCTGTCATTTTGCCACCAGCTGTGCCAGAGACAAGCTGGCACACAAAGCCACTGAAGTCAATAAGGAAATGGATCGGCGCTGAAGGGAAAAAGAGAGACTGAGAATCCCGTGAAATTGCTCCTTCCTTGAGAGTCTGCTGCTGTCTCTGGTGGAAGGGGGATCAGGGAGGATCCATCCAACTGCTGGCAGTGGAGTCTGGGGGCTACAGTCCCATGCACTGAGCACCTACTATGTTCCAGGCCAGGGCAGGCACAGGGATGCCGCAGTGAACAAGACAGGTGAGGCCCCTGCCCCCATGGCCAATCATCATTATCATCCTAAATAATATCATTCCTTGGTTGCCTACTACCTGCCCAGCTCTCCAGCTCTGTGCTAAGTGGTCCACATGCTTTTCTTTTTCCTAATTCTTGAAAACAGCCTCTGAAGTAGCATTTTATAGAAAAGGAAACAGACTCAGAGAACTTTAGCATGCTGCCCGCAATGAAACTCTTTTCTTTTCTTTCTCTCTTTCTTTCTTATTTTTTTTTTTTTCTTTTGAGACAGGGACTCCCTTTGTCGCCCAGGCTAGAATGCAGTGGCTCGATCATAGCTCACTGCAGCCTCAAACTCCTGAGCTCCAGGGATCCTCCCACCTCAGCATCCAAGTAGATGGGGCTACAGGTGCACACTACCACACCCGGCCAATGTTTCCTTCTTTTTGTAGAGACTGAATCTCACTTTGTTGCCCAGGCTGGTTGAAACCCAGACCCTCTCTGTTTCCAGAGCCTCCACCCACTGCACTGCAAGGTTTGGCACCTCTCCTTTTCTGGAACTGCTCTGTGGGCCCAGGAAGAGGAGTTCCAGTCTTAAGTGAGTGCTGTGTAAACCTTGTACAATTTGCTATATAGCCCCTGCCCTGGGTACGTACTTGAACAAGTGTCAGGGCAAAGGTAAAGGATCTTGCACTTATTCATTCATCCACTGCACACTACTTGGCACCATGCTAAGCCTGGGGACCAGCAGGGGACAACCAGACAAGGTCCCTTCTGGAGAATGCAAGCGCTTTGGGGAAAAAGCCATTATCTCCAAGCAGCCAAGACAAATCCAAAGGGGTCAATGCTATCGTGCAGCCCCTCTCAGCTCCACTAGACTAGCCAATCACAGAGACCTTCATCACCGCCCTTCCTGGGAGTGCAGAGGATTCCCAGGGGGGATCAGGGACAAAAGCCACCTCCATCCCTACTGGTACGGGCCCTACTGACTCTTTCTTTACAAAGTGACAACTTCCCAACATTTCACCTCTAGAAAGTTCCAACTTTCTAGTACCCACCAAATATGTAGAATAATACTCTGTAAGGTTGATTTGTTGTTTCTGTAGTTTCCTATAGTTTTTTTTGTTTGTTCGTTTGTTTTGTTTTGTTTTTTCCAACCACCTGCCCTGACATCATGTCCACATGACCTGAATTCAAGGCAGTAGCTCTTTCCCTCCCATCTCCTCTCCATCCACCCACAGGCGACTGGCTGCTCACTTAATCCCCCTGGAGCCCACACAGTAAGCCTGGCACTCCACCCAAGACTGTGCTGGGCCCTGGACAGCCAAGGGTCTGAGCCCCTCAGCTCTGCATCCTTGGAGAACAAACACCACCAGAGGGACCCACAGCTTCTGACCACCCCCCTTCATCTCTCACGTCCTGCCTGGAGGACATGAGCTCTGTCGCATCAGGCAAGTCCCTTCCTCAATCTGGACCTCAGTTTCCCCATCCGTTGAGTGAGGTCCAGACAGGGGAGCCAGCCAAACACCAACACCTTTCATTACTCATTGTAATGAAAGCTCAACTCCCTGACTCACCATGGGCCCCACTTGAACAGTGCATCCTCCATCTGTGTTCCCAGCACAAAGCCTGGCACACAGCAGGGCAGCATGGCACATGGTTCTGAGGATGAACCTGGAGTCAGATAGGCTGGGCTCAAGTCCTGGCTTTGCTACCCATGTGGTCTGGCGCTTTGCTTCTAAGGGTCTCAGATCCCTCATCTGTAACAAGGTGACAGCACTGTCACCTCTGCCAGGGGCTGTTGTGAGGATCAAATGCGACAGCGGGTGAGAGGCTGTCAGCACAGGGCCCACACACACTGGGTGCTCAATTAATGTTAACCGCTGTTAATAACATTAATAACTACTTTAACAAAATATAACTTCCTACTCCCCCGACGGTGGGCGCCGCCCGGGCCCAGCAGCCTCTTGGCTGGGAAAGAGACAGACAGGACCCCCTCCCCCGGGAACCGTCTTTTCAGTAGGAACAACGACGACCCTCGAGGAACTTGACAAATGAATTAAACCAGCACCAGCGTGATGAGGAAAGCGAAGAAGGAAAGAGGGAGCTGTGAGGAGAGCGAGGCTCCTCCGGGAAAGGTCCTTCTGCTCCAGGTGAGAGCGGAGCGAGATGGCACCGCGCAGCGACAGGCAGGGCCGCATCCCCTCTGGGTCCTGGCGTAGCGACGCCCCCTGCCCCCTCCGGGCGCCCGCCTGCAGCCCCGACACCCCCTCGGCCCTGGGCTTCCAGTCCCTGACAGTCCCTTCCCCAGGCAGCGCCCCCTGCCACGCCCGCCGCCTCTGGACCCTGGGAGGGCCCCGGGCACCTGCACGTGATGTGTAGCCACACCCCCGCCACAGCTGATTGGACCGAGGTGGACACCTGAACCCAGGCGGACCAATCAACTCTAGGATTGGCCCGAGACCCGGACCGCGCCCAGTCCACCCGCTGGATCTGAGCCAGGGAAGGCAGGAGGCTGAGGGCAGGAGGCAGAAGGCAGGCCCTGAGCTAGGACCCGAGAGGGAGAAAGGGCGGTCCCCTCCCTCAGGTCCTGCTGCTCTCCCTACCTCACCTCTCCCGGGAGTCAGGTCCCAGCTGTGACTTAAGCCAGCCCCAGTAGGTTTCAGTCCCTCCCAGCAGAGCGCCCCATTCGCTTCCCCTGTTCCCCGAAAGCAAACCAGTGTCATCCCCTCCCCAGCTCCTCTGCACCCCTCTGGGCCCCTGCCCTGTCTTCTCTGGGGCCACTACTGGACCCAAGCTTCCCAGGGACCGGGCTCCTGGTGTTCTAGAGGAATGAGTGAATGAATAACAAAGCCTCGGAGGCCCCCACAACAATAGAAAGATCCAGGGCCGAGGGGCAAGCAGAGCTGGGCTTGGGTCCTCCTCTGCTCCTCTCGACCTCCCTGAGCCCCCACCTCCTCACCTGCAGTGGGGTGTTCACCCAGTCAGCGCCAGCTGCGTGAGTGCTATGCCTTACGCATTTTATAAATTTCTTTTCGGTAAGAGATTGCAGACCTAGGTTCAGCTTCCTCCTCCCTGAATATCTTGAAATGCACCCCCGCCAGGAGCCATAGGTGCTGGGGCAGCCAGGAGACAGGGGTCCTTTCCAGCTCAGGCTGAGGAGGGAGTGGAGGCCCAGCAGGGGCGAAGCCACTAAGGCCAGTCTTGGTTAGCCATGAATGTGGGCCTCGTTCCTCAGGGGAGAGGAACTGAAGTCAAGAAACCCTAGGCCCTGCACTTCCCCCACCCGCACTGTCAAGAGGAGGTGGAGGTAGACGCTGGGGCAGCTGTCAGCAGAAGTGACCCTCCGGGATCCCCCACGGCTCCTAGACAGGGGCGGAAAGCAGGGGCCGGGGCGCGGCTGAGGGAGAGGAGCTATCACGCCTCCTGCCCTCCTCCGTTTCGCAGCTCTCTGCTTGCACTGGAACCTCCCAGGGTACAACTCTAGGCAAGGAGGGAGAAGGGAAAAAAAAAAAAGGAATGAGAGAGGGGAGGCTGTGGGACTTCCTTGGAGGGGCTGAAGCAGATAGTAGGGAAAGGGGAGCCAGGAATCTAGTGCAGAGACAGCACAACCCTTTAATTTAGTGAGGCTTTTTCTAGCAGCTCATCAACTTGAGAAGAGGCTGTTTAACTGCTATTTTTGTAAATCCTGTGTGTCCAAATCTGGCCTTTTCCAGTGCTCTGATTTCAACCCCCACATCATGTACTACCTCCCCTCTGACTCCCAATCCAAGTTGGAAGCGCTTATTTTTTTTCTCCCTCTTTCTTTCTTGGGCAGGTCCACAGGCTGGGTCTGGGGGCTTCCAGGGAAGGGGAGGAAACACTGGGACCCCTCCTCAGCCTCCTTTGCCTGTTTCTTTCATCACCATGTCCTCCAAATGTGGAAATGCCCCGGGACTGGGTCTTCAGATCTCTTCTTTTCTCTCTCTAGCCTTATTGCCTAGATGACCCAAGCCAGTTTCAAGGCTTAAATAGAGACCGAGCATTGAAAACCCCCAAGTGTGTTTCTCCAGCTTGGAGCTCCAGCTGCTTATATCCAACTGCCTCCTCCATGTCGCCTCTCTGAGGTCTAACGGGCTTCTCAAACTCAACATCCAAAACTTAACTCCAGACTCGTTGCTGTCCCCAGCAGTTCCCAAGCCTACTCCTCCCACAGCTGCCCCATCTCCATGAATGGACACTCCATCCGTCTAGTTGCTCAGTCTAAACGTTGGAGTCCTCCTTGACACCTCACTTGCCACACCCACCTTCAATCTGCCAGCAAATCCTGATGGCTTTAACTTCAAAACATGGCCAGAAACTGACCACTTCTCACCACCACAACTGCCCTGGTCCAGCCACCTGCCTCTCTCGCCTGCCCACAGGAATGCCTTGCTTTGTCCACACCCACCCTCTGCAGACTCTCCTCGATCCAGCAGCCAGTCACAGTAACCCATCAATCAGAGCGTGTCACTCCTGTGCTCCCAAACCACCAAGATCCACATCCTCATCACACTCAGGGTCAACCCAAAAGTCCTAATCGCAGACCACAAGGCTCTACAGTGTCCATCCTCCTGTCACCCCCTCTCCTCCATCTGGGTTTCTGGCAGAAGAATCGAGTGAATACAAGGGAAAGAGGACAAGGGGGAAGAAATAGAGCAAGAGTCTGATAGACCAGCCTGACTAAGTAGATGAGAGTGAGAGAGAAAGACAAAGAGAGAGACATAGGGAGCCACTCAACCCCCCACACGGGCCCATGGCCTGACCCTGGTCCTCAGGGCCTTGCACATCGTGAGGTCAACACCCGTTTCCTGAGGACAGTACCTTTTGCAAATTCAAAATGAACATGCATCTCCAATGAGCCGGGGACAGTGGTGGGATATACACGCCATGGAGGGCCAAATGAGGCAGCAGGGTAGGGATCTCGGAGCCACTAAATCACAGCTGCGGGAAACTCTCCTTGGTGCTCCCAGAGATTTGGGGGCGGGGGAATCACTGTGAGTTGAGCAGCTACTATATGCTTCCTGCCAAGCATAGCTTAATGGGGTGTGAAGATGACTGAAGGAGTGTGTGAAGGGCTGTTGGTATCTGGTAAGTGCTTGGTGAAAGGTGGCTATTTTTATTATCTTAATAACAGCCTCCCGGGGCCAACATCATATTCCTCAAGTCACTGAAGTGGCTCAAAGCAGTGAGTCTGGTCTTTCTGATTCCAGAGGCTGGGCTGTTGACACTGCCTGCCAGCTCGGCCTCAGCCTCCAGTTGCTTCACTGTTATTTTTTAAAATCCTATGTGTCTAAATCTGGCCTTTTCCAGTGCTCAGACTCCAGCCCCCAGAGCATGTACCTGCAGGCAACTCTGTGGCCAGGGGAGATCTGGAAAGGAGCACAAAGGACAGAGCGGTTGGATCCACGCAGGCTGACAGCTCTTCACTGGCATCAGTCTGCAGTGGCCAGGAAGGGGCAGAAACAGGCCCGAGCAGCAGTGTAACCAGAGACCACTTAGCCTGATGGGGCAAGTTTTTTGGGGGGTGGGTTTTGAGACAGAGGTCCAGGCTGGAGTGCAATGGTGCGATCTCTGCAATCACTGCAACCTCTGCATCCCAGATTCAAGCCATTCTCCTGGCTCAGCCTCCCGAGTAGCTGGGATTACATGCGTGCACCACCATGCCCAACTAATTTTTGTATTTTTAGGAGGGATGGGGTTACGCCATTTCGGCCAAGCTGGTCTTGAACACCTGACCTCAAATGATCTGATGGGTCAAGGCCCTTCTTAACCTAGCCTTCCCCCAGCCCGAGTTGGCCTCATCCCCTGAACCACAGGCAGTTCTTGTTTCCACTGTGCATTGTGTTCTTCTCACAATCCTTTTTCCTCCTTATCCACTTGACAAACCCCTATTGATCCAGCAAAACCCAGATTAGAGGCCTCCTCTTCCAGAAAGCCTCCCTGCCTCCCCCCATCCCTGTATACTAAATCTTCTCCTCTCTTCTACTTCTAAGGTTTGCAGCATTCAAGTGGCTCTGGGGTCTTGAGGACCCAGCCCCCGTGGCATGGACACTGTCATCCTCAACCCTGCTGGGGCACCACCAGTAGGGTACCTCCAGGCACCTCTAGAGGCTTCCTGAGTAGAGATCAGTGACAGCCAGGGGGAGAAGAGCACAGCCTCCACCTGGTGACTGTACCTGGTGGGTTGGTTTGTGAACCCACATGAGACACCCCAGGGACTCCCAGCTGGGGACTTTGCAAGAAATGGCTGTTCCCTCAGGTGCACCTCGGGTGTAGGAGGACCATAGCATTGTGCAGACTAGCTTTCCTGTGACATGTTGTATTTCTGTGCACAGGCTGTTGAGATCGCTAGCCACAGCAGACCCCCAGCTGGGTGCACATGTTCCCCTGTGTGCCCCTCCCAAGAGACCCCTGCAGCCCAGAGGCAGGCTCTAACTCAGGAAGAAAGCCTGGTCCGTTTTAATCCCTATCACATCTCCAGCCCTGGAACTATCAGAGCCTGCAATGGGCACACAATGGCTGGGCCTGGGGCTATTTGCATGGAAACCCACTGCACCCCACCTGCCCAGATCTGTACCTGGGACCCAGACAGCTCAGCAGCACGCTTGATCTTTTTCTTCTGACAAATCGCTGTGGTTTTGCTAAAGCCAAGCAGTGTGGAAAGTACAATGTGTGCAGGTGTCAGAGACACAAAAACCAACCTCAGATTCTGCAGGTTTTATTGGTCTCACCCACGGTCACCCGCTGTCCCCCACCCCCAGGGATGTGTGCAAAGCCCTGGGCTTCAATTTCCAGCATAATGAACAGCTGTTTCCTCTTTTTTACTCTTTCTCTCTTCTTTGCTTTGTTTTTCCCTCCTCTTTCTCTGCTTTTTCCCTTGCTGCCTGTAATCTCTGAGAACAGAGAAACACGATCTCAGAATGGTGTTGCCTTCCTCTAATCAGAGCCTAATTCGTTTATCACAGAACTCAGAGATGGAGATTTACAAAGGAGACAGAAAGGAAGATACTGACCATAATTAACATTTCTCTGCTTTGCAGAAAACAGGAATTATTCCAAGGTGTGAGTTTCTTTTAAGGGGTGTTAGAATGAGAGTTGCTGGGAGGCAACCATGGATGAGTAGATACCCCGACAGGCAGAACAAGAATTCAGAGGAGGCCGGGCGCGGTGGCTCAAGCCTGTAATCCCAGCACTTTGGGAGGCCGAGACGGGCAGATCACGAGGTCGGGAGATCGAGACCATCCTGGTTAACACGGTGAAACCCCGTCTCTACTAAAAAATACAAAAAACTAGCCAGGCAAGGTAGCGGGCGCCTGTAGTCCCAGCTACTCGGGAGGCTGAGGCAGGAGAATGGCGTGAACCCGGGAGGCGGAGCTTGCAGTGAGCTGAGATCCGGCCACTGCACTCCAGCCTGGGTGACAGAGCGAGACTCCGTCTCAAAAAAAAAAAAAAAAAAAAGAATTCAGAGGAAAGGAGGAGCGCCAAGCTGAGAGGTGAGAGGGTAAACCTTGAGGCAGGATTGAGGGGGCCCCACAATAAAGGCCAGAGCCAAGCTGTACCTCCTGCCAGGACAACCAGAAGCTCTGGGCCTCAGGGAAAGGGGACCCAAGGCCCTTCCTAGGTTTATCCTCGTTCACTTGAACTTTCGACCCTGCCCACCCCCAATTACACTGCCTTGGTTAAGATGGCCCTGTCTGACCCACATAGAAATCAGGGAAGATTCCCGTGTGGCCAGAGTGGAGGGCACTTTGGGGGAACAGCAGGAGACCAGGCTGACGCCGTGATTCAGGTGAACTCAGGGGGTTATCAAATGCTGTGCCTAAGAGCTGGGTGTTATGCTGAAGACAGCTGGGAGCCATTAAAGCCTGACAGTTTGGGTGTTGGTTTTGTTTTGGTTTTGTTTGTTTGTTTGTTTGTTTTTTGCATTTTGTTCTGTTGTCTTCTCTTACATCATGTTCCTTGAACCGGAAGCCATGAGTGGATTTGCCTTTACAGGCAGGCAGGCCAGGTGAGAAACTGCCTCAGTCATTAATGGAGAGGATGGTGGCCTTGTCCCAACCAACATCCGGGTTGGAGCAAAAGAGACAGATTCCATTAGGAGGCAGGAGGTGGAATGAATGCGACTTGGAGACCCAGACACAAGGAGGAGGCAAGAGAATCTGCTCATTCATTAGCGGTCACTGGGCACCCACTATGCGCCCGGCCCTATGCTGGGCGTCTCACCTCTGCTCCTCATCAGTGTACCAGCCACTGAAAATGCTAAGTTTGGGCATCTCCAGTGATGAATCAGGGGTTTAGTGAGGTTGAGGATATGTCCAAAGTCCCCCTACTGAGTAGCAGGGCCTATGTATAAGCTGAAATGATTCAGGGAATGTTTCTAAGAAGGAATCTCAGGCCTCAGTGACAAATGATAGGAGTGAGGTGAAAGAGGGAAGAAGAGAGACATGGCCGCTACCCTCTCCCTCCTCTAATCCCAGCCTTGGGGCCTTCTTATCTGAAGACCCCACCCCCACACATATGATTGACCTCATTCCTAACAGCTGACCCCATCTGTGGTAAGAGCACTGGACACGGAGTCCAGGGGCCCAGGCTGGACCCCATCTCAATGCTTTCCTAGCTGGTCACCTTCAATTCATGTTCCTTCACCTCTGGGAGCTACAGTGTCCTCCTGAGTAATGTGAGGATAACAGTATCTTCTTGCCCACACTGCTGTGAGAATGAAAGGAAATCCACACTTACCAAGTCAACACAAACTGACGCAGGAGGCTCACTCGAGCCCAGGAGGTCGAGGCTGCAGGGAGCTAGGATCGTGCCACTGCCCGCCAGCCTGGGCAACAGGCCAGACAATGCCCCCATGCACAGATGTCAAGTCAGTTCACACGACGCCCTTAGATAATGTTGGATTTTACTAAATTCAGGCCTTTCAAGTTGTGGCACAGAACTGCACTTTCATAAACATTCATTACACGAATTAGTGTGTTAATTAATGGGTTTGAATTCTGTCTCTGACTGTCATGAGCTGTGTGACCCCCAGCTGGGGGCCTGCCCCCAGGACATCTCCGTTCCCTCCTCCGTTCATCTCTATAAAGCATCGTCATTCGCTCCCTGAGTTCCAAATATAAAACACAGAGAAACAGACGCAGATTCAGACAGACACAAAGCCTGAAGGGCAGAAAGAGAAAGAAGCGCGTCAGGGAGGAGCCAGGTGTCTCGCACTCCATGCGGCGTGAGAGCTAGAAAGGCACAGCCATAGCTGCTCAGAGCACAGCACCACTAATTAAGCAGGGAACTTTAGGACATGGTGCTGGAGAAGGTTTTCATTCTCTCTCCTCTGAAGGTTGGGAGAAGGTTAGGAGGTGGGGGGTCCTGCAGGAGAATGGAGCCCAGGCCCCTCAGAGGTGGAGATGAGGATGGACAGGAGGAAGGAAGCGTGGAGGGAGAGGGGAGGCTGAGACTAGCAGAGTGCATGCCTTGCCTGCACCGTTATTGTGCCTGAGCCCTCCCACAAGCCTGGGGGATGTGGACTGCCACCCCTCTGACAGGAGACACTGAGGCCTGAGTGGTGAGGAAATTGGTCCAGCCCCCGCAACCAGCGAGGGCAGAGCTATTTGGTCACCACAGGGACAGAGAAGCCATCGCGGCCCTTAGGGCCCCCAGTCCACTGAAGGACAGATGGTGGCAGCACTGTGGGATCTGATGGGGGAGACACAGGGGGTGTGGGAGCTACAGGGGCCCCTAGCCCAACCTGAGGGGTCAGGGAGCTCCTCAGGGAGGTGCTGCCTACACTGGGGCCTGGAAGAAAGCCGGGGTTAATTCTACCTGGAGGAGGAGAAGGGGAGGAGGATGTGCAAGGGAGGAAGAGGAAGAGGAAGAAGAGGAGAAGAGGGGGCCAGGTGCGTTGGCTCACGCCTGTAGTCCCAGCACTTTGGGAGGCTGAGGGGGGTGGATCATGAGGTCAGGAGATGGAGACCATCCTGGTTAACATGGTGAAGCCCTGTCTCTACTAAAAATACAAAAAATTAGCCAGGCACGGTGGCGGGCGCCTGTAGTCCCAGCTACTCGGGAGGCTGAGGCAGGAGAATGGCGTGAACCCAGGAGGCAGAGCTTACAGTGAGCTGAGATCACGCCACTGCACTCCAGCCGGGGCAACAGAGTCAGACTCCGTCTCAAAAAAAAAAAAAAGAAGAAGAAGAAGAAGAGGAGAAGAGAGGGAAGAGGAGGGAGAGGAGAAAGAGGAAGCAAGGAGGAGGAAGAAAAAGAGGAAGAGAAGAAGAGGGGAAGGAGAAAGAGAAAGAAGAGGAGAAAAGAAGGAGGAAAAGGAAGGAAGAGGAAGAGGAGGAGGAAAAGAGGAGGAATCGGGGAGGAAGAGGACAAAGGAGAAGGAGAACAGGATGCAGTGGAGAGAACAGCAAGTTTCCTGGTGGTATCAATGGAGGTTTGCTCAATGAATGCATCTGCCAGTCGACTCCCACCCCTGCCTCTGCTCCTCCCAGCCCCCTGCCCAGGTGCCCTTCCTAGACCGTCTATGAGTCCAGTGTCGTCTCCACAGCCTGCCTCTTCAGGGGTGACTTGGGCTTCCCCAGAATGCCTTCATACCTCTCTCCCCACTGCCTGCTTGGAGTGTCGGCTCCTCCAGTGAGATGTGCATTCCCGGGGCCCAGGACCAGCCTCATGGGACCCACCTCCAAGTGCACAGCCCTGTGCTTCACAAGACCCAGCATTCAGCAGGACTAACCGGACTTAGCCCAGGCTTGGATCAGTGGCAAGTCTTACCACCAATGTCTGCAGTCTCAACTCCCCCTGATGTACAAACCCCCTTGTCCCTCCTGCATGGGGCCAGGGGAAGAGCAGGGACTTTGGGGTCAACTAGACCTGGGTTCAAATTCCCCTCCTGCCACTTAACGAGCTGAGTGGGCTGGGACAAGTCAGTCAGCCTCAGAAACTCATACTCCCCTCCAGGACAGTGCGAGTGGCCATGTCCATGTCGGGGGACAGCACATGGGTTGATGGAGGCAGTCCTGGCGCACAGTAAACCTCAGTGCCCACCAGTCCTGACAAAGCCCATCAAACGCTATAAGTTGCATCCAAGGCAGACAGAACCAAGAATCAAAGAAGCTTCTGCATGAACCCTTGATCAGAGCAGCCTCCAGTCCCCAGCCCCACTCATCAGAGGCCCCAGCCCGGCCTGGAGCCCACCTCAGCTCTACTTCTCCTAACATAATTTGTATGTTTTTTGTGAGGGTTATTCCACCCACTACATAGAATAAATCTTTCAGGATGTTTAAATTCCAACCTTTCTTGTAATTCCCCCAACATGTGAAGAGAGATGGTTGTGTTTCAGCAAAGGTCACACATAAAACATACCATACTGGACGGGAAAGGAGGCGAGGGCTGGATTAAGAAGCAGTTGCCATCATTCATTAAGGGAAATCACAGTGCCTCCTTTCAAGGAGCACTTGCTCTGCCAGGGCTGCGAAGCCCAGATGACTGCACTCTCCTCCCCGCCACCTCAGAAATACGTAATTTAGGAGCTCTAAGCTGCACTGCTTCTTACAGCAAGGGTGTGAGGCGTGTTTCCTGAGAGCTGCTTCCTCAGGCCCACGAGAGCCCTGCAGGGCAGGAGGATCATTACCCCCACTGCAGGGATGGAGACAGGTAGAGTGAGATGTGCAGGGACTCGCCCAGGATCACACACAGCAGGAAAGGGTGGGCTGAACTTTGAACCCAGGTGTTTCCTGCTCTAAGGCCTTTTCTCCTTGCCCCCACTCTCCTGCTCCCTGAGAACACAGGAGGATTACAGCAGGAAAGCTGAGCAGAGAAATTAGCCCAATCCAGGCAGACACTCCCCAGGCTTTGGATTCAACCCCCTCCTCTGCTCATTTGCATGTATTTACATGCCAAGGCTCCAGAGGCCTCAAGTATAGGCAATAAAATCAATTAATTTGTGCAGCCGACCAGTGGGCACTTGGCTACAGGATGCCCTCAGATCACTGTAACACACGGAATGGATTTTGGACAAGATTTGTCTCTTTGCCTCTTGGGTCAGCAGAGCCAGCCCTGAACTGGGCCCAGTCTCTACCACCAGCCTTTCTTGGTCAGAAGTGAGACGCTCAAGGAAAAAGGGTGACTTAATTTTCTGGAATAGAGTCTCTGCTATTTTGTGCTTACACCATAATATCCCTCTATAAAACCAGGGCCTCTCCTCTCTACAAACGCAGCAGAGGCAGACCCTTCTCCTACCCAGAGCCAACTGGATGCTCAGATAAGTCCTACCCCAAGCCCGGGGTGAAAGGACACCCCAGGCAGAGTGAGGGAAGGTGATATGGCCCAGGTCACATGGACACAACTGAGTGGTAGCAGGCTTCCCTCTGATGGGCAGCTCTGGTCACCTCTGGGGTCCACTCATTAGTGCCCAGTCCCTGAGAGACCTTGGAGGAGGAGGTGGTGGGGCAGATCTAGGGCTCCTGGACCATGAGACCCAAATGCTATAATGCCCTAGATCCTACAATTTCAGCACCTTTAAGTGACATGGGAGTGATCACGTGTTTTCTACCAGCCATGTTCAGAACGCCTTCTGGGGCCTGGTCTGTCTGCCCACAAGCTGGAAAAAGGCTGAACAGTGGGGTTGATCATGCCCGGATGTGTGTGTGAATTAATGCATTGACAAATGCAGGAACAAATGAACTGACGCCTGAATGAATGTATTAACAAATGGTGTGAATGGGTAAGAGCAAGAATGAACGAATGCACTGAACAAATGACAGTGTGAACTACTGGATGGAAGGAAGCAAGTCTGCCTGAGTGAACAAGACTAGATCATACCAGACATATGCCCATTATATTGCTTTATCAGAGAGGAAACGGGCACAGAGAAATTAGGAACTTGCCCAAGGTCACACGGCTAGTACGAGAGCTAGCTGAGATTCCAACCAGGCAGTCTGGCCCCAGGGCCCACACTTCCAGCTCAGCCTTGGGCTGGTGCCAGGGCCAAGGCTTACCGAAGACTGAGCCTACCCACCTCACCCCCACCCACCCCCAGAGGACATTCAAAACAAACTAATAAAATCCAGCTCATACAGTCCCAGTGGTGCTCAGTTTCATCATCAAATCATTCCATCTTGTTGTTGGCTGGGATTTTGCTGGAAGCAGATCTTGCTTTTTCCGATGATTTTTCCAGTGGTTTATAGCTTGCTCAACTTTCTGCATCTGTAGGGGCTGGAGGGATACCATGGAGGCTGGGCAGGCTACAGATGGCTTGCTCTAGGCAGGGCACCAAAAGGAGGGAAGAAATGTCATTGTCAGAGGGTATGACAGCACACACCTTCCATAGCTGCTTAGCCCTCAAAAGTCATTGTTTTGGCTAGAGAAAGAGTTTAATCTCTGCCTTGGTATTTACGTTACTTATTATAACGTTACTTATTATACCTTTGAGGTAAATGGGGATGGCAAGGGCTGTGGCCAGCAAGAGAGGGTGGGAATTCACATGGGGACAGATTTAGGCTCAGCATTCACAGCTATGTCTGCTTAAAAGTGAGACAAGTTGCCCTGACAGGTAATGAGCATCCCGTCCCTAGAAGTGTTTAAGTTATTACAAAACAGTGAAGAGAGGGCTTCCCAGATTACAGGAGGGAGTTGGACTAAGGTTATTTCATGATTCCAAGATTTCTATTTCAATTCTAAGTTTCTCTGAATGATTCCATGTTCAAAGGCTTTTGTAGAGATTCCTAAATTCTAAGATTCTGTGGGCCTGTGAGTCCATGAAGGCATCTGTGATCCTGTAATTCCAGGATTCTGTATAAAGCCAAGATGCTTAGACCTGGCAATTCAAAGATTGTACAAAAAAGCATCTTTGAGTATAAGAAAGATGTTCTAGTTCCAAGATTCTATGCAGCTCAGATGCTATGAATGGTACTAACATATCTGAAAATGCCCCAACTCTGACAGAAGTGAAGGTTGGAAGATCCAGTATCTTTAGAAGGTTTGGCTGTTCATCTCCAGGAACTTCAGCATGAAAGGGTGGGTTTCCTGGAAGTTCTTGATTCCATTCTCCCCTCTCTTCCTCACCTGGCTCAACCTGGTCTCTCCCAGCAAGGACTTAGAGCCCTCGGGGTTCAAGGAAACATCAAAGAAGTCCTTACCTCCACCTCAGCCTGGTCCACCTGCCAGCAGAGATGGGCCCTCTGGGAAGGCCTTGGTCCTTGACACTACTCTACAAAACTGCTTTCTGGATTCTCCCAGACACCCTCCCCAGAACCCTCCCCCATCCTGGAGAAAGAGGGCTAGGATACCTCTTGGCTTCTCTCCTCCACCCTCTCCGGGCCCCAAACCCAGGGCAGTGAGTATGGGCCGCATCGCTGCTGCCACTGGGATCTTCTCAAAGTGGGTGTCACCTGTGATGGTTAGGTCATTCCAGAGACTCCTGCATCCAACTCCACATGTCGAGTGGGTTAAATGGGTCTTGAAGCCCCAGGTAACAAAACTTGTTAGAAAAAACTCTAGGTAGATGTGGTCTCAGCTGAACACGCTTCAGGGATTTTTCCTCTAGTATTCATTATGAGGATGGTAGGGACACAGCCTTTGCCAAGTGGGATTTTTCTAGTGTTTTTCACTCAGGATAAGCAGCTTCGGGAGCGAGAAGCCCCCTGTCGTTTCGAGTCTGTTTATTCTTCTGATGGACTCACCCTGCCCCGCTGTGGAGGTCTTCTCCCGTATTTCCCCATTTAATTGGTTGTATTCTCAGTGGGCTCTGAGCAACTGCTGTCCTGCCAGGGTCAGCTCGGGTTTCTCTATAAAGGGATTTTATTCCGGACAGGAGAGAAATGGGAGAATAGGCAGGGAGGGGCTGGAATTCTGGAGGAGGCTGGATCTGCACTGAGCTCCCCAGGTATCTTAAGACAGCCTCCTCCCCCACCCCCACCTCCACCCTCACCCTAACCTCAGCAGCTCTTCAGCAGGCAGGCTGGGGTCCCTGGGCCACCTGCCACAGAGCAGAAACCACAGCCCAGAGCCAGGCAAACTTGGCTCTGGGGACTCCCATCTCGGTGACTCAGGGACCTCCCCTGAAACAGTCCCCAGCTAGCCTGGCCTGAGCCCCTGTGAGCTGGCAGGGGAGGCTCTGACCGGGGAAGGTGGGGCAGAGGCTTCCACAGGCTGTACAGATCCAGCTCTCAGCTCGGATAGTTCCAGACTTTCCAGCCTGTGGCTCAGGGGCCTGACAGGTCTGTACACTGGCTCTCCCTGGACCCAAAGGGCCTCTGCTCCCACCCTCCAGCTGCTTAATGTCTGTTGCGCCTCAGGGACCTCGGCTATCGTGTTCATTGCTAAATAGCCAGGGACTAGCCCAGAGCTCCTACTCTCTCCAATGCAGTGCTACTTAAAAGGAAGCCACAACCAGCCCCAAGCTGGAGTCTCTGGCAGCCTGGTGGGAGCTGTTTGGGACAGGGGCCCTTCTCAGAGAGCTGGGTTCATTGCCAGATCCAGGCATTGAGTGACACCTTCAGGAAACCAAGTGGGACTGAGCCAGCAGCAGTATGACTCACTATGGGAGTCTTGAGGAAGGGACCTCCTGAGGCCTGAGCCACAAACAGACCTTCCAGGCCACAAGTGGGCCCAGAGACAACTGGTTCCCAGCCACCAGGGACTCACTTGGCCAGACGGGAAAGAGGCAGCCGGGGATCCCAGGGGCCTGTCCCTTGAGTACAAGCACACCTTCCTCCTCCACCCAGCAGCGTCCCCCACCATAACACACTCAGCCCCACTCACCCACCCAGCCCAGCAAGCCTGCTCGGAGAGTGGAGGCAAGTCCTGGGCTGCGCTTCCCAGCCTGGAGGAGAGGAACAGGGTGACTGGCAGGTTAACTCCTCCACAGCCCTGGGTGCAGAGGCCTGGGCATGGGAGGAGAAGGGGAGTCTCTTGGGACCAGGTGGAGGGCACCTGTCAATCAAGGGCACCTATCAATCCGCTACCTACGGCCCCGGGGCCTGGCCGGCCAGACATCTCTCCAAGTCACTTACCCGGCTGTCTCTGGCCAGACTTGAAAGGAGGGAAGCCCTTCACCCACCCTGGCCAAGGCGGGACAGGCCTTCAGCTCAAGGCCCAGAGAGCAGCCCATGGCCTCAGTGTGGAGAGAAGCCTTGTGCGGCCAGGGGCTCAGGGGGCAGATGAGAACATGCAGCCTCATCATGCTCTGGTCTGTTTTCCACTTCCCTGCCCTGAGCCAAGGCAGCTGCTATAGTAACCGCACAGATGTGGTGACACAGGCAGCTCTCGGCACAGCCGAGGGGGCATCTCAGACCCCAGAGCCTGCAGGGTCCCAGGGGGGCTCAGGGAAAGAAACTAGGGCCTTGAGGGCCTGAGGGAGGGGTGTCCTGGAAGAGAAGGAGGAAAGAAGGGAGAGAGGGAGGGAGGTTGGGTCTTGAGCCCCCACTCCCCACCATACCCTATAATGGGCACTCCACACACTCTGTCTTAGGTAATTCTCACAACAGCCCTAGGAACTTCTATTAATGTCCCCATTTTTCAGATGAGAAAACTGACTGCCTGAGATGACATGGCATGCCCAAGTCTCTAGCTGTTCAGTGGCAAAGCCAGGATTCCCACCCAGGCCTATCCAACTCCAAAGCATGTGACTTTCCTTGTGTCTCAATCAACAAAGACATGAAATAACCAACAGTTACAGACTCCATCCGACACTGAGTACGGGGCTCAGGGCCATGGGTGTAAGTTTTATGAGGGTTAAAATGAGACCTGTGTGATGGCATACAGTGGGCCATCAACAAATGTAAGCTGAGGCAGGATCTGAGGCTGTGCTGGGCTCTGAGCGCTCTGCTGTAACCCCTTCCTCACCTGGGGATTTCCTGGCTCTGTTTTGTGCATCCAGTCACCCATCCTTCCATCCCTCTATCCATCCCTCCATCCATCCCTTTATCCATCCATCCATCCATCTATCCATCCATGCTTCCATCCATCCCTCCATCTAGCCATCCATCCTTCCATCCATCCCTCCATTCATCCCTTCATGCATCCATCCATCCATCCATCCATCCATCTATCCATCCATCCTTCCATCCATCCATCCATTCATCCATCCACCTATGATCCATCCCTCCATCCACATATCCATCCATCCATCCCTCTATCCATCCATCCCTTCATCAATCCATACATCCCTCCATCCATTCATCCATCCTTCCATCCATCCCTCCATCCATCCATCCTTCCATCCACCTATCCATCCATTCCTCCATCCACATATCCATCCATCCATCCATTCCTCTATTTATCCATCCATCCGTCCATCCTCTTGTTGACTTCTTCAGTGCTAATCTAGAACCACTCCTCCCTGGAGGGGGACACCAGGATCAACAAGAGACTGTCGCTGACATCCAAAGGCCATTTCAGCCTAGTGAGTGCAGCAACAGGCAGAGGGATGACTGGGGTTCCGGCCTGAACAGAGGTCTAAGGAACTTGGTGGTCCTTCCATCCATCACCCACTCTCCCTTCTGCAGGAGTCCTGGGGGAAACACAGGGAGGGCACCAACCTGAAGAGGAAGTCAGGAGGGGCTGCAAGAGAGAGTGGCTAAGTTCATCTCCAGACTCAACAGAGCAGGAAGAGCATTCCAGGCACAGCATGTACAAAGGAACGGAGGTGCAGAAGAACCTGGCTGATCTGAGGAAGGGCAGGCAGCTCAGCATGGCTGGACCCAGGCGCAGCATGTAGGTAATGGGGAGGGGATGGAGAGAGCAGGGAGAGGACATAGCCTGAAAGGAAGCAGGGTCAGGCTGGGAAGCCTTGAGTTCCAGGCCAAGGAGATTAAACTTGATCCAACAGAAAATTAAAAGCCACAGACAGTTCTTGAGCTGGGGCATGACAGGATAAAATTCACATATTTGAGAGCACTCTCTGGCAGCAGTCAGCAGGAAGAGTTTCGGGAGAAACAGGAGTGAGGGGGCCAGCCGGGAAGCTGGTGCACCTCCCAGGCCCAGCACTTTAGGGCAGTCTTCTCATGGCAGGTTTCCTGGCACCCCTCCACCTGCACCTACAGGGATACCCATAGAGTTCAATAGCTCAGGCTCAAGCATCAGGTGGGGGCCTGGCTGGGCAGTGGCCCACAGTCAGTCCAACTGGAGCTCAGCCCATGACTCAACACAAAAGTACACACTGCACATCCCCCACAATGGCCCAAGGGATTCCTGGAGTCACTCCTGGACCGCTGTCAGCCCCCGAGGCCTCATCACCAGGACATGTGCTCTGCCTCCCATGTGGCAGGTCCGCAAGGGGACAATTCAGCCTCTCTCCTCCTCCCTAGGTTTCCCTCCTCCATCTCCTGTCTTTCTCAGCTGGTGACATGGCTTCCTGGTATCCAGAGAAAATCCAAGCCTCACAATAAGAACTTGCTAGATTTCCTAACGACAAATATCCAAACTCCTGGCGCTCACAAGGCCCTGCCCTTCCTCCTCCTGAAGATGGAGACTGTCCCCTCCTGCTGTCTGGGGATCCAGCCTGCTCTGACCAGCCCCGCCTACCCACTGCCTGGATCTGTCCAGGGTGGTGGGGACATGTTTAATCTCTCTACCTGTCTATACTCATCCCTGTCTCCATGCCCCGTCTCTTCAGCACTGAATCATATTCAAGTCTATCATCCTACAACAAACCTGAACCTGACGTCTCCTCCGAGCTATTACCCTCTCACTTTCTCACTTTCCCTTCACTGCCCAACTTCCTGAACCAGCCATCTTTCTTGCCTGGTCTTCACACACACTCTGCCCACCTCAGTCCCCATGCTGTCCCCAAGACACTGCTCTTGTAAGGCCGCACTCATCTCCTGGAAGGACCAGGCAGTGGGCACCCTTGGTCCATGCTTAGCCCCGGGGCAACACTCAGCCTGTGCCTACTCCTCCTCCTCCTCCCTCCTCTTGGTCCTTGGGACCCTGTCTATTTTCCTCTTATCCCCCTGGCCACTCCTTTGGCTCCCTTGCTGGTCCTTCTTGCTGTCCCTGAAATGTAGGGGTCCTGGGGCTCTGTTCCAGGTCCTCTTCCCTGATCTTCCTCTCAACTCCTCCCCCTCGGGGCTCATCACTCCCTGCAGCTTCAGTCATCTACATATTTGCCAATGATCCCCAAACCTTCACCTGCAGCTCAGGACCTGCTTCCCCTGCCCCCTGGACACTCATGGGGTATCCACCAATACAGCCACATCTAGAATCTCACCTAACCCCAAACCTACTTCTCTATATGAGGACTTTAGTGAGGGTCCCCCAGGCACCCAAGTCAAAAACCTGGGAGCCCCCCTCCACTTTCCCATCACTCATCACTGAGGCTAAGACTGAAACCCCCAAATGTCTTCAAATTGCCCATTTCTCCCAAGCCTGCAGCCACTATCCTATTCAGAGCTCCATGGCCTCTAGCCTGCATTACAGCCCCCACCTCCTGACTGACTCCTTCCCATCTCAGTCCTGTCCGCACCCACATGGTGGTCAGAGGGACTTTCAGACCCAAATCTGCTCATATGCCTTCCCACTTATACCCTACATGCAACTGTCACACTTAGGATGTCAACTCCCCACTCCACACTCACTCTACCCTAATCCAAGCAGCCATATTAATTAGCTTCAGGCCCATCTCACCACCCATCGGCACCTCCCAGGTAAAGCTAAGCCTCCACTTAGCCCCCTGACACTCCCTTCACTTGGGGCATCTGAGCCAGTACTGGCAAGACCAGGAAGAGTTCCCTTCACCTATGAACTCCTCCTTCCCTTCCACCATGAACTCCACCATGAACTTGCAGGTTCCAGCCCATATGCCCCTTCCTCCAGGCAGGTTTCCCTGATTTTTGCCAGGGGCACCCACAGCAGCCTGTGCTCCCCTCCATAGCCATCCTTACACCTCGTGGTGACATGTGCTCAACACCAGTTTCTCTGCTCAACTAAAGCACCATGCTGGCAAAAACTTTGGGTGTCTCGTCCAACTCCACCATACAGGCACATAGTAGATGCTTGGTTGCCATTTAGTGGATGCATGGATGCATGGATGCATGGATGCATGGATGGATAGATGATGAATAAATGGATGGATGGATGATGAATAGATGGATGGAAGAACTGATGGAGGATGATGGATGATGGATGGATGATGGATGGTGGATAGATGATGGATGATGGATGAATGAATTGATGGATGGATAATGGATGATAGATGGATATGGATGGGTGGGTGGATGGATGTGACTTACCAAATGTTCTATTAATATTTGTTGATTTTTTTTTTTTTTTTTTTTTGAGACAGAGTCTAGCTCCATCACCTAGGCTGGAGTGCAGTGGCACGATCTCAGCTCAGTGCAAGCTCTGCCTCCCAGGTTCCCACCATTCTCCTGCCTCAGCCTCCCGAGTAGCTGGGACTACAGGCACCCACCACCATACCTGGCCAATTTTTTGTATTTTTAGTAGAGATGGAGTTTCACCGTGTTAGCCAGGATGGTCTCAATCTTCTGACCTCCTGATTCGCCCGCCTCAGCCTCCCAAAGTGCTGGGATTACAGGCGTGAGCCACCACGCCCAGCCTAATATTTGTCGATTTAAATTTACATTTCGGTGCTACTTAGCTCCCATGTTGTGAGTGGACATGTTGGACAGCTTCAAGGTATCTAAGAACCTCATAAATAATGATGATTAGCCATGGGTAGGATGAAATTTTGGCTTAATTGTCAGACTACATATCTGACAATCAGAGCAGGGTCGGACCCCCAGAGATTATGCCAAACCTGTCCCCACCAGAACAACAGATCTTTCCCCTGTGGAGGACAAAATCTCAGAGGATAAAGCCCTAGTACATTCCAGGACTTGACCTGCCTCTCCTTGGTGCTCCTCACAGTCACCCCCATGAAGTCAGCCTTGTGGTGTCAGCCTACCATCAAGGACATGGTGGCTCCAAGAAGCTGTCACCACTGGGTGACACTCCAAAGCCTGCCTGGCCCAGGGCTATGAAGTTTGAGGAGGAGGTCCCGGGTGGGGACGGCCCTCATGGAGCTCTGCTGCAGATTGGGGTGGCAAGCTCTTGGCCCCTTCCCCTCTAAAAGCCATCAGTCACCTCACCCAGAGTAAAGCTCCTGAGGATAACAGCGGTGCCAATGCCGATAATAATCATAATGATAACACCAACCCCCTCTGCCCTTGGTGGGCCGACCCTGTGCCACGCTCCTGCCAGCACGCCAACCTCCTCATCTCACCAACCCTCGCCACAACCCTGCAAGCTGTTACTGCTCATCCCATATCACAGATGAGGAAACTGAGGCTCACAGAGGTGCAGCGACCTGCCCAAGGCCCCTCAGCCCCAGGCAGAGCCAGGCTGGCCCTGGGTGTCTGACTCTGGGCTTCAGAGGCCTCGTCCACATCCCTCACACTTGAGCAGCTTCTCTGACACTTTCATGCTTTTTGCTGTCCTCTCCCCCTGCACAATGTTGACTCAATCGTCCCTTTAATCCCACTTGAAATAGGCCCTCTGTTTTCCATTTGTGTCACCCTGAGCAACAATATGCATGAAATCAAGTCTTCAATCCACTAATTGCTGGTGGGTTTTTTCCTGATACTATTAAAATACATAAATGACTGGGAAACTATGACATATAAAATGTTTGTGCACCCACAACCCATGGTCACCTTGTATCCCATTAAGTTCAACCCCATCCCTGGGTGACTCTGACTGCTGTTGGAGAGGCGGCAGGACCGGGAAGGACACAGCATCCCATGTGGACGTGGCCTGGCCTCTCCCAGTCCAGCCCAGCCCAGCCCAGCCCAGGGCAGGGCCAGTCTTCTCCCTCCTGGAAAGGCCCCACCCACGCCTGCTGCTCCCAGGCTGGGCATGGACAAAGGAAACTCTGTGGCAACTGGAGGGGGCTCAGCTGACCATGGGCTCTGTGAGGGAAGGCCCATTCCGGGGGAGTTGGGGGGGATTGGAGGGCTGTGATAGACCCAAGGGCCCCTGAGAATGGGATGCGGATGCACGTTGCGGTGCTCACCACACGCACTCCCCAATACTCCTAACTCCTGGAAAAAGCCCCAGGCATGGGACGGAATTCTCACTTTGCACCACTCACAGGAGAGTGGCTGAAAGGCACTTGCAGTCCTCAGGCGAAGGAATTCTGCCAGGAACGAGGTCAGGAGACTGCAAGGGAAAATCTGATACCAAGAAGAAGGGAAAATCCTTCTCGAATTGTGGCAACCTGCCCAAGCAGCCACTGCACCAGCCGTGGGAGGAGGAAGATGGCAGGCAGACAGGCCTCCAGGCAGGAGTGGAGGCTGCCGGACTGGGAAGGGGGTCTGTTCCAGCCTGTTCTGTAGCTGGGACTTGGCCACAGTGCAGCAGATCCACAAATGAAGCCAGCAGGGGCAAGACCCCAACCCGTGAACCAGAGGTGCCCCAGAGAACACCTGAGGCAACAAAGGGGTTTCCCCATGGAGGAAGGAACACCTAGGAGCCATGTGGGGCGGACAGGCCTGGGTCCCAGTGCCAGGCCCGATCTGCTGCTGCAGGTTCATCTGTCCTCTCAGCCTTGCTTTCCCCCACTGTGAACATGGAGTAGTCCTGAAACCAGCGCAATTGTCTGTTAGAACTGATGTTTTTGTTTCTTTTGAATAGACATAGAATTGACTCTCCCAGTCTTAAAACTTGAGAAGGTTACAATTGTCTTATCTAAGTTCCTTTCTCAGGAAACCAACCATCAGGGCCCCCAGATAGTATCAAGGAGCTGAAAGTCACGGATCACTGCATCAGGACAATGAGATGCCAGACCCCTCACCCATCATGATGGTCTCACTGACCACCTGCTTCCTGTTGACCAGTTTCTCTTCCTTATCCCTCCCTAATTCTTATTCTCCTGCATGTAGGTACATTTATTCCCCACTATTGAAACCCTCGACTTTAGTTGGTCGTGACAGATTTGAGACGAATCTCCCATCTCCCATCTCCTTGGCTACAGCACCCAATTAAAGCCTTCTTCCCCAACGGTACTCATTGTCTCAGTGATTGACTTTCTGCACAGTGAGCAGCAGGACCTAGACCACAGGCATTTCAGTAACAGCCTTACCTCCCGCAAGAGGTGTGAGGAATAAAGGAAGTTGGTCTTTTATTGGAACAATGCTTGGCTCATCATAAGCACTAATACATGTTGGCTGTTTATAAATTTATATTTACTAATTACTAGTTAGGAAATATAATACACCACAAGTATGCTATTATAAAATAACATACATATTTTATATTTATATTTATATTTCTTTTTTTTTTTTTTTTTTTGAGATGGAGTCTCGCTCTGTCTCCCAGGCTGGAGTGCAGTGGCGCAATCTCAGCTCACTGCAACCTCCGACTCCCAGGTTCAAGTGATTCTCCTGCCTGTTTATTCTGTAATATACAAGTATTATATGTAAGTATATATAATTGAATAGTATCTACTCTGTAGATACTATACTATAAATCACCACTTATAAATTATTTACTATTACTACCACGGAAGGGCTGTGGGAAGCAAGGAGAGCAGGTTCATGCTTTCCCTCATTCACTCACTACGTATCTTTATCAAGCCCCTGGGGAGCAAAGCTGCCTCAATCTGAGGAGAGGCTAAGTGCGACTCAGCGAACACTGGCTGGCGGAGTTCCCACAGCGGGTGCTGGAGTGTCAGCTCAGTCCACATGGACAAAACGCCTTCTGAGTGCCTGGCACAGCCAGCGGTGCCATCAGTGGAACAGAGCTCAGAGAGGGGCAGAGACTTCCTGAGGTCACTCAGGGCCTGAGTTTAGAGCCACATGTCACACCCAGGTCTGGGCACAGTCCCCTGAAGACTCCTTAAATCAGGGGGCTGGGACTTTGCATTCGAAAGCCTCCTCAGGACAGCAGTCTGCACTGGGGAAACACAGAGGGAACTCCAGTTTCCAAGAAGAATCAGTGGCGGGACCTTCAACCTCCCCCGAATCTCTGAAAATCAGGCACCCAGTATGGAGCCAGGAGCTTGGCCCAGCCTCATGGATGGCCCGGCTAGCTGGCCACACAGTGATAATCAGACCCCATGCCCTGTGCTGAATAAGCCCCTCCGCTCCTTGAGTGCCCCCACCCCACCCCAGCTGCTCTCCCGTCCCTGGTCTGGGCGCTGGCACATGCCCACCGCCACCCACCTTCACATCACTCTCTGGACACTCCCTGGACCGTCCCCCGACTCCCCCGACAGCAGACTCCCCATCACCCTCACGGACAGGTGCTTGCACCTCACAAGGAAGGGGAAGGACAGAGAGAAGCCACATGAGACACCCTACACCCTGGAGGGGCGATGGGAAGGGAGACGCTTTGACCTGGTGTAGGTTTTCCAAGAGGGAGGAAAGGCAGCTCTGAATTTGGAGGAGAGCCGGCCTCCTTGAAGCCCTGGTGTGAACCTGTGATCTGAGCCTCGAGCCTGGGCCCAGACCCTGCGCTGCTGTCGCCACAAAGGTGCAGCTTCGTCTTGAACAGCGAGGGCGCCCGGCCCGTGCTCGGTGCTTTGCACACATCCCCTCGGCTCACAGTCTCCCCCAGCGAGGGGAAATCATTCTCGCCATCTCCCAGAGGAGCAAACTGAGCCCCAAAGCTGCAGTCGCATGACCATGGCCACAGGGCACGCCAGGGACGGAGCACACTCACGCCAGGGCTTTGGATGGCAGAGTCCGTGGTCCCTCCAAGGTGCCTGTGGTCTCTCCAAGCTCTCTTCGACACCTCTGTTTGGTGTCTGTAGTATCCCCTCCCCCACCAGGCTGCAGCTATTTTTGGCTTGAAGACACTTACATTCTGACTTGGGGACAAAGGACTCGGCAATTTGCCCATAGGAATGAGGGAGGGTAGGGCACAGGAAAATACCTCCTTGGTGTGCTCCTGCCTGGCCCCTACTGTACCCCAATGCTCCAGATCTGAGCTGCCACCCCCTGCTCCAGCAAAGCCTCTGGACATGCCCCTCCAGGGCATCTCAGAGTGAGTGATGGGATAGCAAGGCGGGCTGCAATTGGGGAAGATATAACCGTCCCCATGAGAGAAGTCACCACCTTTGGGTGCCTTTGGGAGGGAGTTTGGGAAGGAGGGGATTAAAGAGATTAGATTAAGTGCGACAGGTGCCACAGTGACAGGGACTAGCCCAGCTCACAGCAATGAAGCCTGAGCCCCATCCCCCAGCAGGGCCTGGTCACCCCATTCCTGGGCCAATGGTGCCATCCTGTGGCCAGATTCCTCCCTAGCAGCCTCAAAGCCAGCCATTCCAGCCCCATTCAAATCACATAATTCCACTGCAGTCATCATTTCACTAAGTGTATGAAAACATCCCATTGTACACCTTCACTATAGACAAGACAAAATAAAGAAAGAAAAAATAAATTTAAAAAAAATTTTTTCAATCTGTAATTCCAAGGTCCAAGGCAGTCCCTGAAATGATTTTGCCCCCGTGTCAGGAGTCCATTTCACAGATGGGCAAACAGGCTCAGAAAGTATCAGCCAAGGCACAGTAGAGGGTGAACTTTGGAGTCCAACAGACTCAGCTTCAAATCCCAGTTCCACTATGCCATGACTCAGGTGAGTCTCTTCCCGTCTCCAAGCCTGTGTGTCATCTGTAAAATGGAGCTGATAACCATACTGGCTTCACCTCGTGCTTGTGAACTGTTAAATAGCACGCCGGTCTTTGCCATCATGACTGTGTAGGAATGTCCACCTCTCTGACTCCAGGCTGCACCCCACACTGTGCACAAGCTCAGAATCAAGTCTGAAACCAGAGGCCTGGGCCATGTTCACACCGGGCTCCCCCAGGGTGAAGGCCAGGGCACCACCCCCACCACCACCCCACCCGCCTGCCAAATACGGCTTCATTGTTATGTTGTTCCTCAGCATTTCTGTGTCTGCAATGCTCCCACACTTCCTTTGCCCCTTCCTTCACAGCCAGGCTCCTGTGAAAAAGCAGGGTCATGATTGCAGAAACAACCTGCTCATTGCTGGGGCCCCGGGGCCTGAGCCAGTGCCTGGCACAGAGCAGGTGCTCAGTAAATCACTGTTGGATGAGTAAATCAATGAATGATTTACTTTTGGTCCCCGCTTTCACATGCAATTACACCATTGTTCCTTTTTAACATCATATTCAGTTGTCAATGCACGGCTGTATTATGTCAGCTCAGTTAGCACTGTGGCTGAGAGCACCTGACTCAGGAGTCTGTGAGATCTGTTTAGTCCCACTTCTATCACTCACTAGATGGGGCACACTGACATGCTACTGAAACCCTCCATGCCTCAGTTTCCTCATCTGTAAAATGGAACAATAAATAGTAAGTCCTTCATAGGATCACAGTGAGAAGTAATCAAATCTAGGTCTAGTCTATGAAAAGTGCCCAAAGCAGTGCCTAGCACATAGTAGGTGCTCAATAAACACTGGCCCTTATTACTGGTAACTGCATTTGGCCTCGATATCTCCAACTCTTTCCAGCATCTTCCCTCATTTGTGTCTTACCCTGTCCCTTGCTCGTTAGCCCTTCCCCCATCGTAATCACAGAGCAGGGGGAGCTCACTGCAGAAGACGGGGTTCAGCCTCTGAAGCACAACAATCCTCAGTTCAAACCCTGTTTGAGCAGCTTCTTGCTGTGCAGTTTTGGACAATCTATCTGACCTTTCCAAACCTGTTACTCCTCAGTGAGCAAGAACAGCAATGTGCACCCAGTGCAATATTTGCCATCAATAAAGGGAGGCTGTCATTTTATTACTATCATTGCTCAGGTGTTCCAGTCCCATCTGTATCTGTTGCATTGAATAGACCGGAAGCCACTTGAGATCAAGGACAGTAACTAGTTGATCACTGTCTCCCTGTCGTCAGCACATGTCTTGTGCCCTGCACACAGCAGGTTCTCAGGAAGCATTGGGAGAATTAAAAAACCACCTGAGGTTTCTCTATCTGACTTCCATGGCAATGCCTGGGACTCTTGGAGCACCATAGGGTGAGCAAGACCCTAGTGGAAAGATATCTATACCCCCTTACCCTAGTCCTCACCCTGTTTCACAGCCTAGAAAGTGCCACCCTTTCAGGACCTCTAGCCCTGGGAGTTCTATCTTGCACAAGTGACTTTAGCTCTCTGTGCCTGTCTCTCCATCTCCACAATGGGAGTATTGATGGCAACGTCATATAGTTCTACGTTTCTAGAATGCAGCCTCTGTGAGATCACAGTAAGATGAAGTGAGACGGAAGTAAACAGCAGCCAGACCATACAGCACTTAAGGTGTCAGGCTATGTTTGAATTTTATTCAGGAGGCAGTAGGGAGCCGAAGAAGGTTCTTGGGCAGAGGTTCTGATCAGATGGGCACGGTAAGATCATCACTCTGGTATCAGTGTGCAGAATGGACTAAAGAGCAAGAGCCCAAAGGCAGGAAGGCCAGTTAACCAGTGATGGCCCCAACCTGTGGAGAAAGGAATAGGGCCCCCTTTCACCATGGTAAGCCTGAACCTCAGAGAGGTCGTGTTCTGGAAAGAGCCCTGATCTGGAAGGCAGAGACTTCAGGGTTTAAATCTCAGCCCAGCCACTTCCTGTCCACGTGACACTTTACAGCTGGCAGCCCTAGTGTCCCCATCTGTGAAATAAGTTTATTAAAAGGATCACTGAGAAGTGCGAATTGGAAATTGTGTATATATATCACCCAGCACATAATCATCCGAAAATGGTAACTCAATAGGTGACCCAAACTTGATTCTGACCCCAAATACTCCAAAGTTGCCACGACCCCAAGAGCAGAGTAGCCCCCTCCCCTTGTCAACATACTTTGATGCCAACCAGGGTTGAGTAGCAGGGCGCCCCAACCCCCGGCCTCACAGGCGGCTCTGAAGAGGATGCAGGCCCAGCCACAGGGATCAGGAAGTCCCTGAGCAGCTCCTGTCTACTCCTGGATTAATTGCATTCACATCTGGAACAGATGGAGCACTGGGACTCTTCACCCCCGCCCCCTTTCTTCAAAGAGCACTGGTCCAGGAGAAAACCATGTAATTAAAAGAGGAGAAATGCAAAACAATCCCCTTAGTGGACTATGCCATCTTCTCTCCCTTGTAAATCCATTAATGAACTGTAATTGCAAAGACAAACCCCTTATTGAAACCTGGTAACCAATGCACTACAGGGCCAAGAGACTCCCATTATAGCCCAAGGCCTGAGGAAAGAAAGAAAAGAACAATCCTAATTAGTTTAGTCCTGTTTATTTATACAAAATTCAAAAAAACAAAATTACAGGTTACAAAGTAACTTGCCATCTGTCAGTAGACCACGGCTGCCCGAGGGAGATGCTGGTTTTCGTTTACAACCTTCTGTTAATCAAACCTAGAGCAGAGAGGGGTGTGGGAAGTCCATGGAGAGGATGGATTTCAAAAGGACCTGGAGTAGCCGTGGGGAGAACTGCGATGAGTTACGGGCAAGAGTTTGGGATTGAAAGACCCCAAGAAGCTGGTCCCTGCCTTCCTCAGAGCCTGGTGACAAGTTCCTGCCACTACTCCACCCGCCGGGCAGGGAAGAACGAGGTCCTATTCCCAGGCAGGGCTTCCACCCCATCTGTCTTCACTCATCAGGGACATCTGTTGCTTCTGCCCACCAGCTCCCAGGCCATGGTGTCTGCTAATGAGCCCCTCTTCCTCCTTGGGGACACACTGCTGAGCCTTCTCAGTCCATATCAACATGGCTGCCTTTCCCCCACCCCACCTGTGTGGGGAGAGGGAGTGGATAATCTCAGAAGAAAGGAAGAATGGGCAGAGTCACTCCTACCCCAGGGACAGGCAGAGAGAAAGGGCTTGGTGAACCGTGTAGGAGGTGGAGTCAGGTCACAGGGGCGAGGGTGGCTGTGTCCCGTTAAATCACTCTTGTGTAGTTGTGCTGTTGTACTGATGTGGCTCTTGGGTACTGTTCGTGTTGTTATTCTGCCTCTATGAACTGCCTCTGAGGAAGATCTTTCGGTGTGGTCTGAGCTTCTTGTAAAAGCCTTTTAGACATGCTCTCAAGTGTGAATCTAGTAGTAACACTAAAAATGCTCCATTAAACAAGAATAGGTTCAGAAAATCACCAAAGCTGCCCCTCTGAGAGGACAGAGATGGAGATTCCAGAGGGGTAGGTCCAATAGGGGCCTGGGGGAAATGGCCAAGATCTCAGGCTGTGACCTGCAGACCCCTCGTAGGGGCTGGAGGAAGGGAACATAGGGCCAGGAGTCTTTCTCTTATGCAGTCTCTGAGGTGGAGCTGCTGCCATCTGTGTTGGGGATTTTAGGTTGGGGGTGATGCCGCCTGTGCACAGGAAACAAACAACTCCAACAGGGCGTGTTGGGGGCAGGAGTGGAGAAGCACCTAGGGCAGCCCAGGCCCAGGCTGGAGCCCTTCCCATCATCTCATGCACACACTCATCCCGTGGGCTCCCAGGTATCAAGAGGAGGCACAAACCCCTGGTACAACCTAAACCCACTCTCTTTTCCTCTAGCTGGGGTGGGGGTGACATGAACACCCTGCTCAACTGTAAGTCCCTTAGGGCAGGAACTACGTCTGTCTCTTATGCCACCATCCCCCACCCAGCTGCCCTGTAAGTACATGATACCTGAACGAATGAGTGAACGAACGAATGAATGAACAAATGAGTCCTGTCTGGTGTCATTTCCCTTTTTCTCTGACGCCTTTTTCTTTGATGTTCTTCAGTCCTAGATTCAAGTCCTGTCTCTCCAGTCGACCCACTGCTGAGCAAGTCATTTTATCATTTAGACTCTCAGCTTTCCCATTGGTAATGGGGACAATTTGAGTCTTTTCTGGGTAGGGTTACTGGAAGTGAAATGAGGTCAAGTAAATGAATACGTAACTGAAAAGGCAGGACAAACACCAGCTGGTTTTGGTGTGGTCACCGTCATCACTGTCACCACCACTGTTACCATCCTTCCAACCATCGCCTCCCACCACATCTTCATCCATCCTTTGCCCTGGTCCCCAAATAACCACACTGCCTCCAGCCCCATTCAGTGCTTAAGGTAAATCACATTTAATTGTTTCTCACCAGAGAATAGAGAAATCAGTAAATAAATTCACAGCACTCAGAGTCAAGAAAGGGTTAACTAAAAAAAATGGGAATATATTAAGCTTTTGATTATAAAAATGCAAACGCAGTCTCTCTCACACTCACCCCTGCATTATCACCCTCACACTCGCATTCTGGCTTTCACACTCACACCCACCCTCAGGCACACGTGCACACGCACACACACACACATGCACACATAAACACACAAGCTCCCAAACACCATTACACACTCCCAACAGGCATACCCAGACATGCCCCCTCCCACTCCCAGGCTGGCTTCCCTCACTAAAATGGCAAAGCTACAGGGGACACGCGCAGGATGCTTGGAGAGGCCACAGTGGCGACAGGCAGCCTTAGACGACTGTGTTCTCCAGGATAGCCAGTCGCTTACTCACAGCTTCCAGTGGACTCAGAGTTAAGGAGAGGAGCAGGTTGGCCAGAGCAGGGCAGGGGTAGGTGTGGCCCTGCACTCAGGCCCCTGCAACACCCCACTACAGCATGCGTTCTCCCCTCTGTCAGAACTTATGCATCCACTGTCCTCAGAATGGTGCTTTCCAAAAAACACAGCCGGTTACTGTGAGCCCTGAGTGCCCAGCCCTGCTCAGTTGCAGGTTTAGCCCTGCTGGGTCCCCCACCTAGTCCTGGCTGAGCCAGGGGAACTGTCTGGGGCCCAGCCCCACCTCTGAGTGGGTACTGGGGTCAGGCATGTCACCATGAGCCTGAGAAATGGGGTGTCCACGAGCTGCATGTTCTTCAGAGCATGTCCAGGACTCTGGTGTGTGTCCAGTCCCTAGATCCTGCTTTCTGCTTCAATTTCTCTATTTACCCTTTAGGAGTCTCCACTTTTGACAGGGTCTGCACTATCTTCAGCCTATTCTGCCAGAATGCAGCCCATCAGCAGAAAGCAGGCCAAGAGAAGGCTTCCCAATCGACTACACTTGAACCATGCCCCTGCCTCCCCCAACACTGCCCTGCACCCCTCCCCGGCCCCAGCCACCTCTGGGAAGGGATATGTTTCCTGGTCAGGGCCTGCAGCAGCCCCTCCACTTTGGCCTGGAATGTCACCAGGGACTCACAGGCACACGGATCTTCCTCTGCAGGGGACAGGGAGGAGGAAAAGAGAAAGAAAATCACTGTTGAGTGATTGCCCAGGGGGAGGGGGGACAGTCACTGCCCAGGGCCAGGACTCAGGAGTCTTGGGGGAGTGAGGGGCTCAGGGGACCTGAGAAGGCAGAAAGATATAGATAGTCCTTGAGACAGCACCCTTAGGAGTGATGGAGGAGTGACCCCTGAATGTCTTCCTGGTCCCTTGGAGCCCTGAGAGTGAACTACGAGAGCATCCCTGTACGTGCTGCATGAAGAACACTATTAGGGACCTCTATGTCACCTCAGTGAGTTCACCCCAGCCCTTTGGGTTTGAAGTCATTTATCCCATCTTACAAGTGAAGAATTCAAGAAGTGAAACAACTTGCCCATGGCCAACAGTGTCAGAGCAAAGACACAGGCCCAGGCATGGCTGGCTCTGAAGCCCACATGCCTTACCACTAAGAACCAGCTGGTGAGGTCACCAGGGAAGACCAGAGAGGCAGTAATGTTCAAATCCTGGGTCTCCCAGCTATTAACAGTTGTTCCGCCCCTTTGGCCTTGTTTATCCCATCTATAAAATGGGGGTAATGACATTCTTACCAGATAGGATCTGATGATTTAATATCCGGAGAGCACTGAGAACAGTGCCAGCCACGTAATAAGCATTCAACACGTTTGCTGGTAGTAAGAGCTGTACTTGCCAGCCCACTTTCTGGTTCTGCCAATTCCTAGTGCCACCTCGGCCCCTGCTTTTCCCCACCCACACTGAGTTCCAGGATGGCTCCACTCCCACAGTGCCCCACCTGCACATTCCATCAATGCCAGCCCTGGCCTCACTCACCCACACAGATCTTCTTCTGCAACTTCTTGCCTATCTGGTTGATGGTCTTGAAATCAGCCGTGTAGAAGTAGTGCTCTGCCACAGGCTCCGAGGCTATTTCCCTCAGCTCATCCTCCACAGCATTGCCCACACCCACAGCAAACATCTTAAAGCCTGCCAGGAGGAACAAGAGAAGTAAGGCTGGACATGGGGACGGGCAACCATATGGCTGAGCCTCCTGGGGAAGGCTTAGGCAGCCAACACCAGACACCTCCTGCTGGCAGCTGCTGGAATTGCAAGCACAATGCCTGGAACAAGGACAATGAGAAATCAACATTTCCTGAGGTTCTACTCTGTGTCAGACCCTATAGTGACTTCCCGTACTGGAAGCTTTGTTCAGCAAGCTTCATTTAACCCTAATAATCATCCACCTGATGGTTATTTTTTCCTCATTTAATAGGTTGCAAAACTGAGACTCGGGCTTGTTCCAAAGTAGAGTTGCCTTCCAACAGTTGATGTGCTCTTAGGAATATCTGGCTGGAAAAGTTCCAAGCCTCACTTACAAAAGGACCATCTTACTTTTCTGGGGCCTCAATTTTGTCATTGGTATGAGAGAATTGGACTAACCAATCCTCCTCATTCAAATTCACCTGGGTTTAAGGCACTAAACAGAAGACAACAAGATAAACTACAGTTGGGCTGTACCCGTGTGTACCCCTGGACATCAGTGGTGTCCAAGGTCCAGGCAGGCAACACCTACCGAGGTCTTTGGCCTTCTTGGCAGCATCATTAATGTAGTCCTGGCTCCGGCCATCAGTGAAGACAATGCCCACCTTCTGGGCCCCAGGCCTAGCCCCACTGGACACAGTGAAGGAATTGTCAATGAGGTACTTGAGAGCAGCCCCGGTCATTGTGCCCTTCTCCATGTAGGACATATTCCGCACAGCCGCCTTGATGTCCTTCTTGGTGTGGAAGCGACCCAGGGGGAACTCCTGGCGCACAGAACTTGAGTACTGCACCAGCCCCACCTGGGCCAGCTTGTCTGACACATCCAGCGTATCCACGATCTGATTGATGAACTTCTTTACCAGCTCAAAGTTCTCTGGCCTCACACTCTTAGATCCATCGATGAGGAAGACCAGGTCAGTGGCCGAGCTGCCACCACCACCACTGCAGACTGGGGAGAGCAGGAAGGCAAGGAGATGAAGCTGAAGGACATAGTCATCCATCCTGTTCCCTGGCTGGGTACCCATCACACACCAAGAATTGTGCTGAGGATCATTCCACTGTGCCCTCAGAACTGCCTCTATAAAGCCAAGGTGACAGGTCCCACTGTACAGTATTGGAAACTGAAACTCCAACAGCTGTGAGATCACACAGCTCAGAAGTGGTAGCACCAGGATTTGATTTTGAGACTATGTGAGTCCTTCTACCACACTAAACCCACCACCTATTGTGTTGAAAACAGGGACAGAAGTCAGGCGAGAACTTCTGCAGATACCAAATTCTAAAAGGCGTCTGTCTGCTTTGAAGATTGGTTCAGAGGTAAGGTGCAGGAAGGCTCGAATGGGTTTCCTGGGGAGTTGCTGAGGCCCCATCACCGCCCCTCCACACCCTCTCCAGGGCGAGCCTGTGTCCACCCCACTCACCATTGCAGGTCTTGCCGTCGCTGTTCAGAGTGAAGCCCTCACGGCAGGCACAGGTGTAGGAACCCGGGGAGCTGATGCACACCTGCTCACAGTCATGGTCCCCTGTTGCGCACAGGTCTGACACCACTGCGGGGACAAGAGATAGCTCAGATCTCACAATCACAATGCCTTGGGCACTACAGACAGGTTGTCCCTCCCTGATTGTGGATACCAGGCCCCATCCAGACTCAGGGAAACTAAGGCCTCCAACGTACTGTGGCCCAGGTCCCTGACTCTCAGCCCAGGTCTGGAATCACTGCACCAGTGCCTAGATACCTGAAGAAGGTTATAATGCTGATGATAAGAATGAAAAGTTCCACTAAAAAGGTAAAGGCCAAGGGTTAGGGCCTTTAGTCTGTTTAGCTCACTGCTGTATCAAGACACCCAAGTGCCTAGAACAGCATACAATGAACACAGCACATATCTGTTAAATACCATAAAATGAGAGTTACACCTTGCATTATCTCACTGGATCCTCGGAATAACGTGCATGCTCGTCCTAGACCCATTTTGCAAATGGGTAAAGCCCCTGCCTTAACCCTGATCCAGTCCTACTGGACACCCCGCCCCTGCAGGTCACATCCCAAAGACCGCCACACACACCTCCCCTCCGAGAAGGGCTCTGAACCTTCTCCTGCCAGTGCCCAGGCCCCCTCAGACTCTCCCGCATCACAGAAAACTCTGGCACCCAAAACTCACGACACAGAAACATGTGTCGTGGGAGCTCTCCTTCCTGGGCTCCGGGCCCTCCTTGGTCCCTGTCAGGATTCCACCACATAAAAGGGCTTTTTTTTTTTTTGAAACGGAGTCTCGCTCTGTCACCCACGCTGGAGTGCAGTGGCCCAATCTCGGCTCATTGCAAGCTCCACCTCCCGGATTCACGCCATTCTCCTGCCTCAGCCTCCTGAGCAGCTGGGACTACAGGCGTCCGCCACCAAGCCCGGCTAATTTTTTGTATTTTTAGTAGAGACGGGGTTTCCCCATGTTGGCCAGGATGGTCTCGATCTCCTGACCTCGTGATCCGCCCGCCTTGGCCTCTCAAAGTGCTGAGATTACAGGCGTGAGCCACCGCGCCCGGCCATAAAAGGGCTCTTAACATCGCCTCTCCCCAACTGCCTTCACCTGGATCTGGAGACCCTCCTCCGTTATCAGGCTCCGCCCCAGCTACGGCCCCACCCCTGGTGCTGGCACCACCTCAGTCTAATCCAGGTTCCACCCCCAATCCACTTAGGCCCTGTCCCTAGCCCTGACCCCGCCCTGATGTTCCCGTGTAACTCAGTCCCCGCCCTTTTATAGGCTACCGCCCCAGCCAGGCCCCGCCCTCTGATGTGGCCCCGCCCCCGACTCTGAGTTTTCTGTCTGCACCTCCTCCCCGGCCCCGCCCCTAGCCTTGGCCCGCCTCAACGCGGACTCTCTGTCTCGGCGCCTGCCATGGTCTCGTCTCGCTTAGCCCTGGCCCCGCCCCTGGCTCTGACTCTCTCCGTCTCCGCCTCCGCCTCCGCCCCGGCCCCGCCCCGGCACTTACTCTCTCCGTCTCCGCCCCTGCCCTGGCCCTGCCCCCAGCCCTGGCCGCGCCCCGCCGCGCTCTGCGTCTCCGCCCCTGCCCTGGCGCCACCCTTGCCCCGCCCCGGCGCTGAGTCTCTCCGCCTCCGCCTCCGCCTCCGCCCCGGCTCTTCCCCGGCCCCGCCCAGGCATTGATACTCTCCGTCTCTCTCTCTCGGTCGCCGCCTCTGCCCCCCTGCCCCCGCCCCTTCCCCGCCCCGGCGCTGACTCCGTCTCCGCCTCGCCCTCGGTCCCGCCTCCAGCCCTGGCCCAGCGCCGCAGCTCTCCCCTTCTCCGCCCCGCCCTGGCTCTGCCCCCGCCTGCCAGCGCACCGCAGAAGGCCTCCTGGAACTTCCTGGAGAGCTTCTCGATGACGCTGTAGCTCTCCACGTAGTCGACGTGCTCGTCCTGCGGCTCGCTGGCGATCTGCCGCAGCGTGGCCTTGTCCACGCGGCCCACTCCGATGGCGAACAGCTCGACGCCGCTGGCCCGGGCCCGCGCAGACACGTCCTGCACGCTGTCCTGGGGCCTCCCGTCTGTCACCACGATGACCACCTGCGACACGCGGGGCGGTGTGACAGCGGGCTCCGGGAAGCCCACGGGACTGTTAGGAGAGGAGGCTGAGGCCCGGAGAGGCGGGGGGACTGCCGGGGTCGCACAGCCAGGCGGCACCCGGGGGAAGAGGACCTAGCTGGCCAAAGAGGAGACCCCGTTTCCTCTGACTGAAAGATGTGGCGGAGGGGCTTCCCATCTGCGTCGCCTCCCTCGGGCAGGCAGCTCTGAGATGCCCGGAGGGATGCGATGCCCCATCGCCAAACTGGGGCCTCTAAGGTCAGGGCCATGCCTTCCCCTCAGACTGAGGCGGCTGAGGGCAGGATCCTCAGACTGATGGCTGTGGGAGCCGTGCCACGCCCCTCGTGCCCCCGTGAGGCCGGGCCGGGGGTCCCGTGGCTTCACATGGTGCTGTTCTGGGCTTTGGCCACCAGATGGCAGCCGAGGCTAAGGGATGGGGCCACCGCTTCCCGTCCCGCTGTCCTTGTGCCTCTAAGCCCCGGGACCCTGGACCAGGAAACGGAGGGAGGGCCACTCAACCCAAGGAAGATGCCTCCCTTTTCTTCCTCCACTCCCCGGTGTGATACATGCCCCTTCCAGAGAGGGAAAGAATCTGCCCGCTCCTCTCCCACTAGGCTCCTCTGGTCTGTACCCTGGAAGGAGAGGCGGCGGATTCCGAGACTCATCTTCGAGACCCCCTGCCTGCACCCGCCCTGAGGCTAGGGCGCTCCCAGCTCTGCCCAGTCTGGGTTAGGCGTCCAGCCCCCGTTTGCTGCTTCTCTGCTTCTGACTTGGGTCTGCATCTGATTCCTGGGTCCCATCCTTAGCCCCAGGCCCTGACCCCCTGTCCTGATGACCGGCAGTTTAGATAGGCCGTGGTTAGAAATGCAGCTCCACAGCCTACAGGTCACCTTCCTGAGCCTCGGTTTCTTCATCTGTAGAAAGGGGTTGTGCTGAGGTTGAGTGAGATGACTCGTGGTTAGAAGCCAGAAAAAGCAACTCTTATTTTTACCGTCATTACCCTGGGCTCCCTGGGGAGTGATCTTGCACAATCTCTTCCTCTCCGGGGGCCTGGGCTCCTGGCTTTGAAAATCTAGCTGTGACTATTAGCTACCATCCAGAGACCCACTGCCTCTTCGAGTCCCTACTCTCCCTGCTACCCGGCTTTCAGATTGTCCACCTTGTTGGGTCCTCCCACAGACGAACTCCAGGCTGAACACCTGGAGTCTGGCACCAGCTCCCCCAATGCCTCTGTGTCACCTGCTGGAGGACCTCACCACCCCAGGTCACCACCCCCATCTCCTTCACTCTCTCCACCACCTCAACCATCAGCTTCATCTGCAGCACCCCATGCTGAAACTTGTAGTTGGCCTCAAGACCGACAGGCTGCCTGATATGTCATTTCTTTGAGGGGTGGTCATGGCTGGGATGATATGCTGTTGTCTCTGTGAACACTTTTCCCACTTATTGGCTAAGCAAGTTGCTTAAGCTCCCTATGCCTCAGTTTCACCATCTGTAAAATGGGGATACCACCTCTGAACAGGATCGTGCTCATTTATTCACTGCGTGCTACAGAGTGGGGTAGGAAGGGGGGATAAGAAAGAGAACCTCCCCTGGGCTGGGGCCCTGGGCAGGGAAGTGGTGACTGGTGCTAACGAGGGCTGCGGTGGGGAAGTGCTGGAGCCTATGGGTGTGCTGCAGCAACAGAGGACACCTGGCTTAACCTCAGGTTCTGTGCTGAGCCGTGAACATGACAGTGAGGATACAAAGCCTGGGAAACGCTCAGCTCTCTGCCTGGAACCCTCGCTGACAGCGCAGGTGGCCGCACAACCTTTCCATTTCCGAGCCCCTGCCCTCAGAGGATTATGAAATTAAAAATTAGCAAATGCCATGACGAGGCTTACGTGGTGCCAGGCACCGTTCTGAGTGTCTTATGCTTATGAACTCAGTCCTTGTAGCAGCACGTGGGGAAGGTGTTTATCATTACTCCCATTTTACAGGTGAGGAAACCAAGGACCAGTGAGATGACATCACTTGCTCAGGGTGGCGCAGCTTGTATGGTGAAGCAGGGCGTGAAGCCAGACAGGTTGGTGGCGGAGTCCACACCTTCACTCCTCCCGTCAGCATCTGGTCTGTCTGCAATGTCTTCAAGGGGCTCAGACTGGTGGGGGAGCCAAGGTCAACTAAACTGAAATGATTGTGAGCTCCTAGGATGGAAAGGTTGGGTAAAGGTGGCTTCATATCCCGCCTCTGTCACTTGCAGCTGGTGACCTCTGTCTAATGACCACCCCACTCTGACCCTGTTTCCCCAGCTGTGAAATGGCCACCTCATGGGGCATCGTGGGAATTCAAGTGTCTGCAGGCAAAGCTCGTAACTCTGAGCGGGAGCCTCCAAACAACAGCATCCTAGCAGGGAGGTGTGCACGTACCTTGCTGATGTCAGGGGACCTGGAACGGCCACCCTCTGCATCGCTGAGGGCTTTGGTGATGGCAAACTGGATGGCCAGGCCAGTCATGGTGCCTGTGGACAGCGGCTGGATGCGGCGCACAGCCTGCAGCAGGGCGGCCTTGGAAACGTGAGCCCGCAGAGAGAACTCCTGCTTCACGGTGCTGGCATAGTTGACCATGCCCACCCGGGTGGCATTGGGCCCCACGTCCAGCGACTCAATGACCTGGGACAGGAATACCTTCACCTTCTCAAATTCTACAGGCCGCACACTGCGGGAGCTGTCGACAACAAACACCAGGTCCGTGGGCCGCGTCCGGCAGAGATGGCCTGGGAGTGGGGCAGGAGGGGTAAGCAGAGAGCAGGGACACAGGTCAGGGACTGGGCCTGAAGACACAGAATGCGGCTTCTTAGATCCAGTGCGAGGCCTCAGGCCCGGGAGGCTGCAGACTTCAGCTGGGCTGGCTGAACCCTTTTGTCAACGTGCAGACACCAGCAAGCAACTTGTCACAGGCCCCTGGCTCAGCCCATGGGGAACACAGAGGGCCAAGCCTGGCTTTGGGCCATTCGCTTCACTTCTCTGAGCCTCAGTTTCCTCATCTGAGCAGTGAGCTGGCAATCCTGCCTTACAGAATGTTCTGGGGAGCCAGGAGAGGGCTGGGCATGCAGTGAGTATTCCGGGGGTGGCAAAGGATCCCTTGGCCTTGAAAACATACTTAGGTTTCAGCCCAGACTTGCTGCCAGAAACAAGGGCAGCTATTTCTTCTAGCTGGGCAGGAGGGCACCAAGGATGGGCCCTCCGGGCATGGGCACAGCCTTGAGAGCCAACGCAGTGCCCGTCAACATGGCCTTTTTCATCTGAGCATCAAAGCAAATCACCAAAGTGGAACCAGTTTCCCTCAGCCTGGCAGCGCCTGCTGGCGGGTTGCGGAAGACAGGGGAAAGGAGCAGGAATTCCAGGTGGCCACCTCAGCAGCCTGATCAGGTGCACCCCCAAGACACACCCCCAAGGAGCAGTGTCCTCCAGAGACCCAAGAAGGCAGCGCTATGTGCTGGGAAATATGCAGGGTCAGAGTGAGTTCAGGCCTGGGTTCAAATCCTGGCTCAGCCACTCTGTCGGGCCCTGGGCAGATCATTGCACCTTTCTGAGCCTCAGTAATCTCACATGTCCAGTGGCGAGAATGTGGCTACTGCATGACACTGTCACTGGCCTGGGCCTGCAGTCAGGAAGGGCTCACTACAAAGGCCCTTCCCTCCTCATCCCATGTGGAGTCTGAACTGAGCAGAGCCAATCCCAAAGAGGAAAGGAGAAACGTGCAGGGCCGTCCCAACCCCCAAGTCACAGTAACTCACAGTGCCCCAGACTGGAGCTCTGGACATCAGAGTTCCTCAGGAGACCTTAGACATCACCATGCAGCTGGCTCCCTGCTGTCTATAAGCTAAGGCTACAAATGGGTGAACTGAGACCCAGAGAGGGAAAGGGAGTTGGCCACATCGTACAGCAGTAGATCAGTAGCTAGAGGATCTGGGGCTATCTCACTGTGTGGTCTTAGGCCCTCGCTGACCTCAGTTTCCCCATCTGTACAGGAAGAATGGGCATTCCAGGACTCAGTGCCCAAACCTGAAACTCTGGGGGGTGGTGTTGCCCCCAGGGAGCCAACGGCTGGAAGGACCCGCAAAGGGGGAATGAGCTCTTGGCATCCCAGGTGTGCTCTCATCAAAGAGCTGTGGACTCAGCCCTAGGCTTGATGCAGCTCCAGATGTCAGCCAGCTCTGAGTAGCTTCTGCTCCCCAGAGACCTGGAAGACCAAGGTCCTTGCCGCATGCATGGTCCCTGAGGGCTGAGGAGCACCCCTGCCTGACCCTTATCAGCACCATGGTCCCTGTCTGCTCCTGCACCAGCCCACTGCCCACTGCTGCCACCCTGCTCCCTTTCCCAGCCTGGATCCCATTTGCTCCCTGCCATATCAGTACCCAACCCCCAGTGCTGACGGTCAGGGCCCACTCGCTCAGTATCCCCCACCTCACACAGGCCCCCTCACCTCTGGACTGGGGAACGAGGCCGGGGCTGCACGGGGCCTGGAGCAGCAGCAGGCTGCAGAGCACGAGGCTAGTGCCAGAGAGGACCCTCATAGTTCTGGCAGCACGGGCAGTAGCCGGCGCGGTTGTGGGGGCCAGTGGGGTCCAGGTCTTATCAACCTCGCTGCCCGCCCAGCCTCTGGGTCAGGTGGCCCCCAACTGACGACTGATGTGGGGGCAGCCCGCCCTGGCCCCTAGGCCCCCAGGGGCGGGGCTCGGGCTGAATGGAGGTGTGTGTGCCCTGAGAGGGCGGGAGCGCCTGGCCCGGAGTCCGGAGGCCCCTCTGACCACAAGGGCTCCTTTGCCTGCAGAAGCAACCAGAGCCGCAGCTGGAATTTGGGAAATCTCAGGTGGGTGGGGGGTGGCTCCTCCAGGGGCTGGAGCCCACACTGCCTTGAAGCTCCACCCCAAGCCCAGGCATACCTGAGTCCAACGGCCGAGCCCAGCCCTGCCCTGCACCTTCATCCCACACCCAAATCCTTCCCCCACCCACAACCCCAAGTTTCTCATTAAATGCACTTCCCCTTCCCTAGCCTCACTGCACTCTGCTCTCTGCACACACCCTGCTCTCCAGCTACCCCTGGATTCTCCTCGAAGGCCTCCAGGCCATCGCACATGCACGGCCATCTGCCCAGAATCCTTTCCTCTTGCTAACTCTCTGCCTTGCAGTATCTTTCAAGGTCATAATCAGGGCTAACATGTACCTTCACTCAGTATGGGCAGGGCAGTAGAGACCATGGTTAAGAGCACAGACTTGGGAGCCAGGTTACCTGGTTTGCTGGTATAGCAAACCACCTGTGTGACCATGGGCCAGTGACCTCACCTCTCGTGTCTCAGATTCCTCATCTGGAAACTAGGGATGGTAAGAGCGCCTGCCTCCTAGGGTTGACTCAAGGAGCAAAGGAGTTAGGTGTGGTTTCTCAGTTAATCCTCATGACAACTTTGTAAAGCAGCTACTGTTAAAGAACAGAGAGGTAAAGTAACTTGTCTGAAGTAACACAGCTAAGAAGTGTTATTGCCAGGATAGAGCCCCAGGCCCGGCTCTCGGCCATGCTGCTGTCTCAGTGCAGCATGATGGGGGTGCCTTCTCCATGCCCATCTCTTCCCGCTGTGGGTCCCTGCTTGTCCCACCTCACCTGTGAGCCAGTGGATTCAACTCTACATCAGGCCCAGCACAGAGAAGGCAAAGATAAAGCTTTCTAAACAAAGTGAAATCACCAGGAACGATCCCTTTCATTGCATTTGGGTCTAATAGGTCATGAGATAGAGCGGAAAGAGCATGGGCTTGGCTACCTGAGAGATCCAGGTTCAAAGCCACTTCTGCTCCTATCTGGCTGTGTGACCTGGAGCTGGTGACTTAACCTCTCTGAGCCTCAGCTTGCCATGGTGCAGTGGGAATGGTCGTTCTTGATCTCCCTGCCCCATGTGAGGGGCAAGAGGGGGACAGAAGTGGAGATGGGGTTAAAAGATTGTCATTGCTCCCGGAGGCAGAATCCTAAGACTTGGGACCTATGCCCTTCACTCGGTGTAAATTATCCTTAATAAAAGGAAATGTACAGACAAAAAGTGATTGCCGGGTGCAGCAGACCCAACTCATGGCTACCACGCTCTCTGGCAATTATTATAATGATCCCGTCCACCCTTGACATGGCACAGTTACTCATTCTATCACTCTATCTCCTTTGCTCTCCCAACAAACCTGTGAGGTCAGCAGATCTGAGTGTGTTGGCCCATTTGTCAGATGGAGAAACTGAGGCCCAGAGAGGTTCACTGACTTACCCGAAGCCACCCAGCCAGTTTGGGGCAGAGCCAAGCCTAAAGCTCAGGCCTCACTCGCCTTTGCACCAGTGTTAGGGAAGGAGGATGTTAAGAGCATCGCCTTCTGACTTTCTCCTCTTACATTTTATGTGTGCCTGATTCACAGCCCTCCCCAATTCCAAAAACCACGTGAAGCTGCTGATTCCTTTTTCTGCTACAACTTTGAAGTCGAATTCTCCTCCAGAGGTGCTGCAGGGTGGGGCGATGGTGGTGCCTCTCCCTTCCCAAAATGGTGTAATAAAGATGTTACCTGTCTCCCCCACAGGACATGAGCTCCCTCTGAGCAGGGGACTTGCCTGTCTCAGTCGCCACTGAATCCCTGGGACCCAGCGTGATGCCTGGCACAGGATCTCTGGTGAGCAAATGAAGGAAAGAATGAAAAGAACTAACTACGAACCGGTTCCATTTCCCTATAAACCACCCAGGGTCACACAAGGGCCATCGATGGTGACCAGGGATGAGAAATGTACAGTGCTGTCCTCGTGCCATGCTGGAGGTGAACGAGGAGAACGTGAGCTGGGGTGTCCTCGCCAACTACGCACGCCCCCCCGCAACTCCCCTGACGGCCAGGGCTGTGTCTGGGGCTCAGGGCACAAGGCTCCATTAGCTGGGCAGCAGCTGGCCCATGAAACAGCCCTTTCAGCTCCACCTCTGAATGGCAGTTCTATGGGCTCGTTGGAGGAACACAGGCGCCTTCTCTGTGTCACTTCTGCGCTCATTAGCAGAGCTGTAGAAATACACTACAGGTAGGTTTTCAGGAAGAGAGATGGGTCCCCCACCGACCACCACCAAAAAAAAGTAAGGGCAGCTTTGGCATTCTATAGCAGGGGCAAGGCCTGGGGGCGGTGGTGGAGAAGAGATCTGGAAGTTCAGCATATACATTAAGGAAAGAAAATCAATATTTGTGTTTTTTTAATGTGAAACATTTTTCCCTAGGACTCAAAATCGAGAACAGTGTGTCTGGTATGAGCCAGAAGAAAAAAAAAAAATGCACGGAGAGGCCTTCTGCGTAGTTGCTCACAAGGCAAACAGTGAAGGGCTCTGCTGTTCCCTCCTCCTGTTTTCACATCCCTCGGGCTTCCAGAAACTTAAAGCCGTTAGTGTTTAATGCAAGAGAGAGCATTTGTGATCCACGGAGAGGCCCCTGGGCAGTGTGGTTCAGTGGGAAGCACCCAGGACTCCCTCTCCAGTGCTCCCAGGATCAACTCTTTCCCTAAAGAGCAAACTGGTTAACTTGCAATAACCTAGCTAACCAGATGCAACATCAGACGGGGCAGGCTGCCGCCTTCACTCTTCGCTCACCATCATCAGTTTGGCAGTATCCACATACGCCTTTACCAGTACTTATTTAATCTTTTTGTATAATTCACTCTAAACCAACTCACTTCTTAAAAATTTCTCTGCCTTCTAAGAAATAATAGCCATGAAATCACTGGTTTGATGTATGGTTTATTTATTTATTCCAATAAACATTCATTCAATATAAAATTTAAATAAATTCAAAACTAATTAAATTTAGCTTTTTCATCCACACATCACTGAAAATTTTGTTTTCTGCCGGTGGCATGCACGACAGACTTTGAGGAATGCTGTGAAGTGAAACGGCTTCAGAATCAAGGAGAGCTGGGCTTGAGTCCCCCTCAGCTGTGGCGATTTCCAGTAAATCCCTCCCATTTCTTCCTGTTTCATGTCTGTAGCATTGGAATCTTAATGCTAATGCCACTGGAAGATTGTAAGGAAGCAATGCAGTGAATGCTACATCAATGTGTATTGGACTTTTTGTTTTAGTTTTTGGGTTTTTTTTGTTTTTTGTTTTTTGTTTTTAAGATGGGGTCTCTGTCACCCAGGCTGGAGTACAGTGGCACAATCACAGCTCATTGCAGCCTCCACCTCTCTGCTTCAGGTGACCTTCCCACCTCAGTCTCCTAAGTAGGGGACTATAGGTGTCCACTACCATGCCCAGCGAATTTTTTTTTTTTTTTTTTTTTTTGGTAGAGACAGGGTTTCACCGTGTTGCCCAGGCTAGTCTCGAACTCTTGAGCTCAAGTGATCTGCCCACATCAGCCTCCCAAATTGCTGGGATTACAGGCGTGAGCTACCATGATGGGCCAATGCTTATTGTTCTTACAATGCCTTCTTGTATCAGTCAGGCTAGGACAGGCTATGTTGCAATAACAGACACGCCCCCCAAATCACAATGGCTTAATACAGGGTTTGCTTCTCTCTCCTGGCACCGTCCAGGGCCGGGCAGGTGCCCCCCACATAGACCCTCTCCAAAGTTGCCTCCACCATTTCCAAGTCCTTGTCTCTGGCCATGTGGACAAGAGAGAGATAGCAAGGGTCTCTCTTAACTGCCTCAGACAAGGAGTACACATTACCTGACTCTACTTGGATGCCCAGGGCCAGGATATGGCATTTAGTTAGCAATGACAGTCTCTGTCACCACTGCCAGAGGGGTAAGGCTTTGTTAGCCCTGTATCACCTCTAGATGGAAATTCAGACTTAGCTGGCGTTTAAAGCTCTTCACTGTCAGCTTCCTTCCACCTTCCGGGCCATTGTCAGTCTTTCTCTTTCTCCCCCTCTCCTTCCCTCCCGCCGTCTCCCTCTCTTCTCTAGCACAGAATGAGTCACTCCTTCTGTTTTCAGAGCCTCCCAGAGAGACTCCAGTCCTCATACTAACTCCCTATCAGAGTTTGCACTCAATCCATGGTGACCCATTTTATTTGTGGGGAAATGTCAAACCCTGAAGCTCAGGCTGTGAAGGAAACTCAAAGGTTATCTCCACCTGGCCACCCATGCTACTCACCTGTTGTTAAAACTACAAGCTCCACCACTGCTACGTGCCTTCTCGGGGCCAGAGGGTCAGCTGTCACCCCAGGAGCAGCTGTGAGAGCTTCCCAAGCGAATGGTTCCTGCAGTCAATCACAATGGAAGAAGAAATGAGCATCTGGAGGAGCGGGCTCAGGTTTAGCACTGGGAACTCTAGCTGGCCCAGTTAATGCCCCGACCCATGGCCCTTCAGCCCACTGTGGGTCCAGCTCACCTACAGCTGCAGCAGGTAGTTCCCAGGGACGTGGGCAGTGGGCCAGGCAGCCTGGGATTTAACATCCCCAGGGGTAACCCACAACCCGTGGGGATCAGAAGACCCCAGCATCCCCATCCCCCACTGGACAGTTCTGAGACACGCTCCTCACCATTCCTCAGAAGGTCCCCAGCAGGAGTGAACCCCAGTTGCCCACAGAGGTGACCAGTTTATTCATGCACATTGTATTGGCTTTTATCCTGTCCCCACCTCACTTCCCCTCACTGTATTTCCTGGGATCACCTCCCAAATAAGCTACCTGCACCCAAGTCCTTTTCTCAGGATACCTGGTCACGTCTCCAGGCCTTGGCCCAACTGTTTTCCAGCCTGGCATGTTTCCCCAGCAGGTAGAGCAGAGTAAGCAGCAGGCGAGTGTCCTGTTTGACCATCTAGGCCACTGAGATGGCAGCAAAATTGTTTCTCAGGTGGATGTTGTTTATTTATTTAGAACTGCGGCTCCCTCGTGCCAGCAGCTCTCTGCTGTGCCCACTGACCATCGGAGCGCTCTTCATGGCTGATTAGGGAGGCTTCCTCCCGGAGACCCAGGAGACAGACTGGAATGTGAGCACTGGTTCCCAGAGAGCCCATCCGGGAGGGCAATGGGCAAGGCCTGTGGCTGCAGAGACACACAGTGGCTGCTTCTTACACCCTCCGTGGAGGCCCTGCTGCCACCCAAAGACCCAAGGAGAACCCAAAGATGGGTCCTGCCCCTGACTTCCTTTAACCTGCAACTGCTTTTCTTGACACTTAAACAGTTTCATTGCATATTGGAGATACTGCCAGAGTATCGGATTGGGCATGAATCTCTGGTCTTCCCAAAAGTCAGGCAGAGACGTGGCGGGACCCACAGTCACAGGGCAGGTTCCTCATCTAAAAGGTGGCCATGCTCATCCCGGCATCCAGGAGCCTGCAGTGCAGCTAGGCTGCTCCTCCTGCCCAGGCCCCATTCGGACCACAGTCCCCATGATCTGAGATGTCACATGTGGTTCATGACACCTCCCATGTGCTGTCTTGGTCTCAGGCCCCACGCCTGGTCAACCAAACTGGAATCCAGGGTGAGGAGGCATGTGCTTTCATCCGCGGGCCTGTCTGGGGAGGCTACGGTGCAGCAGCGCGTCCTGCTGATGGGTTAACACCTCTGTGAACTTGAGTGACACCCACCCAACCTGACATCCCACCCACACATCCACAAGTAGTGCTCACATCTCAGCCTGCCTCCTTCCTCGCTCTCCTGAACTCCAGACCTAGAGACCCAGCTGCCTCCTGAGCACCTCCCAGTGAATGTCCCCCAAGGTAGTGCAAATCCAGCACCACCGAAACTCGATGCGTCCTTTGCCATCCCCCACTCTGTGTCCTCTGCTCAGAGCTGGGCATCACTATCCAGGGGCCTGCAACATCCAAAAGCTCCCTGCCGCCTCCGAGGCCTCCCTCTTATGCCAGGGCCCTCCCAAGAGGGCTCAGAGCCTGGAATAGGAATTAAGTGAGGGCCTTGTGAGGTGGAAGTTCCCAGAGGAAGGGTGAGGTTACCCAGAAAGGTCTAGAAACACAAGCTCAGGTCCATTTGGGTGGACTGAAGTACAACCAGCTCTGCCCCTTGGCCGATGCATGACTGTGGGCAGAGGCAGCCCCTCCCTGAACCTCAGGAATGATCACCACCCAGCACCTGCCGTGTGAGGCCACTGGGAGCTTCATGGAGCCAGCACACTGAAGGGCCTGCTCAATTATGGGGACCCTTCCTGCTACCGTTACAGCCCCTGAGAAACCTGAGGTTGCCCCACTTAGCACCCCAGGTTTAATTTTACCAGCTCTTTTTTCCCTCCAAGAGACAGCCACTCTAGGTTGCCCTCACCTGCCCAGGCCTGGGAGCAGCTCCCTCTATCCTGGGGCTGGCTCCTTTCCAGGCATGAAGCTCAAACAGGCGCCGTCAGTGGGTCCAAACCATCGCAGCCCCGTCAAAGGACCCCTGTGTGAGCCTCAAACGGGGCATTGATAGGGCCTGGGTGAGGGCTGCCCAGGCGATCATGGGCTCGCTTGGCTTGGCTGGTCATGCGGACTTCCCCAAACCCAGCTATTTCCTGTCCCTCGGGTGGCCCCCTCCCAGCTGCCTGGCCACAGGGTACAATCCCACTACACAGCTCAGCCTGTTCCTCGGCTCCAGGCCAGAGGTGGGAGTCGGGGAAGGCGGGAAGGACAGGAGAGTCACGCTGGCAAGTTCAGGGCCTCCTGGTCCTTGTGATACAGGCAGCCATGGCCCTTTGGTCTCCTTGTGAAAGGATGCAAGACTGGGCCAATGTCTCTCCTCCTGTGACCTCTGCTCTCAATCCACACTTCCTGGGGCTTCTCAGCAGGCCCTCTTCCCATGGGTCTTTGCAAGAAGCAACAACTCACACAGACTGGGGCTCCAGCCCCTCTAATAGCCTCCACTCGGAGTAGAAAAAAAAAGGTGCTTGGTCTCATCTCTGACCACTGTGTGGCCTCAGGAAAGTCACTTGATGTCTCTGGGTCTCTGCCCTCAAGTGTGAACAGGAGCTCGCTTTCCATTTCTGTGAGTTACACTGCACCGATTGCTTGGGGGTCTGATAAGGAGCAGATAACATCCATGAAGAAATCTGCCATTTCCCCAAAAAACTGACACCACCAGAAGGTTGACAATGCCTCTCAAACTCATCCCCGTCCCTACCTCCCCATAGGACGACTTCCCCAGCCTTTGTAGGGGTCCCTGCACTTGGGCTCTTCCTTCCTAAAACCCAAATCTTGTAACTCCTTGGCCCAAAATCCTTCAACGACACTTGTCTCGGGTTAGTCCATGTTCCTCGGTGTGACATTCAAGGCTCTATGAGGGCTCTTTTGGTATTGGTGACAGATTCCAATTCAAACAGCCCTGGTCTCTTTATTAACTTTACTCTCAGGTGAGCCCTCAACAGCTCAGCTACACCAGGGGAGAAAAGATAAGAGATGGAGAAAGAGAAAGAGACATTAATAAAGAGTTGGAGTCCTGGATCCTGCCATACCTGAAGCCGAAAATCCCTGGATTTTTTATTTGTATGAGAGCCAAGAAACATCATGAACCACCTTCTGGTTTTTCATAATAAACTTGGTTCATAAGGCTTCTGTTACTTGCAACCATGTCCCTCCTGTAAATTCCCTTCTTGGCTGAACTTAGCCAGGGCGAGCTTGCACCCAAAGAGCCCCACTGTCTGCAAACGCTCTTTCTCACCCAGACCCCCACAGCTGGCCCACAGCTGGCTGGCCTCCTCTCCCTCCCCACCCAACTTGCAGCCACGCTGAGCGTCTCGCCCGGGCTCCTCTCCCCAATGCCACAGAGTCCTTGCACGTCCTGCTACCTAGACCTAGAGCACCCTTCCCACTCTGCTTACTGCTGCCTTCTTATCCTTCAGACTCCACTTGGTGACACCCTTCAAGAGGCTTTCTCTGGCCCTCAGGCCACATCTGAGGTCCCCCAGGCTTTCCCTATTGTGGCAGCCCTTTTGTGGATCTGTCCCTCCTACCCAGACTGGGGGGAACTGGAGGCGAATCCTACCTGTTGAGGTCATCCCGAGTCCAGAGCAGGACCCGGCCCCAGGGGAGTGGAGTGCGCGCCCGATTAGGGAGACGTCAGAGTGCTTCATCTCGGGCTGTGGTTCATGATCAGTCAGCATCGGGTCAGGACCACCTCTCGCTCAGCATGGCTCATGGGAGGAGTTTCTGGATGGAACAACCAGGTGTGTGTGTATTTATGTGGGTGTGTGGAGGTGGGTGTGATTGTGTGAAGGGGTGTGGGGAGTGTGTGTGGGTATGTGGGGGGTGTTTGTAGGTGTGTGGGTGTGTGTGTGTGTGGAGGGGCATGGGGGGTGTGAGTGTGTGGGTATGTGGGGGGTGTGTGGGTGTGTGGGTGTATTTGTGGATATGTGGGTGTATTTGTGGGTGTGTGGAGGTGGGTGTGAGTGTGTGGGTATGTGGTGGGTGTTTGTAGGTGTGGGGGTGGGTGTATGTGGAGGGTTGTGGAGGGGTGTGTGTGGGTATGTGTGGGGTGTGTGGGTGTATTTGTGGGTGTGTGGGGTGGGTGTGAGTGTGTGGAGGGGTGTGGGGGGTGTGAGTGTGGGGTGTGTGCGGGGTGTGGAGGTGTGTTTGTGGGTGTGGTGGTGGGGGTGGGGGTGTGTATGTGGATGTGTGAGGGGGGTGGGGGGTGGGAATGTGTGGGTGTGTGTGGATGTGATTGCTTGATGGGTGTGGCTGTGTGTTGGATGTGTGTGGGTGTGTGGGGGTGTTGGTGTGTATGGTGGTGTGTGTGGGTGTGTGTGGCTCTGGAGAGTATTAATGTGTGTGGATGTGTCTGGGTGTGTGGAGGGTTGCTGTGTATATGAGTGTGGGTATGGGAGGTATGTGTGAGTGTGTGGGAGGAGTGTGAGTGCATGGGTGTGTGTGGATGTGAGTGGGTGTGGATGTGTGTATCTGTGTGTGGGAGTTGGTGTGTATGTGGGTGTTTGTGGGTATATGGGTGTGTGGGTGTGGGGGGTGTTAATGTGTGTGGGTGTGTGTGGATGTGGGTTTGGCTGGGTGTGTGGGTGTGTGGGAGGTTGGTGTGTATGTAAGTGTGGGTGTGGGGGTATATGTGTAGGGGTGTGGGGTGGGAGTGTGTGGGTGTAGGTGTGGCTGTGTGTGGATGTGTGTGGGGGTGTGGGGGGTGTTGGTGTGCATGTGGGTGTGTGGATGTGTGGCTGTGTGGGTGTTTGGATGTGTAGCTGTATGGGGGAGTGTGAGGGGGTAGGGGTGTGTGTGTGAGTGTAGATGTGAGTGCATGGGGGTGTGTGTAGATGTGAGTGTGTGTGGGTGTGTGGAGGGTGTTGGTGTGTATGTTTGTGTGAATATGTGTGTGTGGGTGTGAGGGGTGTGAATATGTGTGGATGTGTGTGTGGGTATGGGGCGTTGGTAAGTACATGGGTGTGTAGGTGTCGGTGTGGGGGTGTGGGGGTGAGGGTATGAGTGTGCATGGATGTATATGTGGGTGTAGGTGGGTGTGTGAGTTTAGGTGTGTGGATGTGTGAGGGGGTGGGGTGTGTATGTTGGTGGGTGTGGGTGTGGGGGGTGTGAGTGTGGGGGGCGTGTATGTGGGTGTGTGAGGGGGTAGGGGTGAGGGGGAGGGTGTGGTTGTGGGGTGTGTGTGTGAGGAGTGCATATGTGGATGTGGATGTAGGTGTAGGTGTGTGGGTGTGTGGGGGTGGGGGTGAGGGGTGGGTGTGGTTGTGTGTGGGGGTTGTGGGTATGTTGGTGGGTGTGTGTGCTGGGTGTTGGGATTGTGAGTGTGGGGGTGTGTATGTGTGGGGGTGGGGGTGAGGGGGTGGGTGTTGGTGTGAGTGTGGGGGGTGGGGGATGTGTATGTTGGTGGGTGTGGTTGTGGGGGGTTTGTGAGGGGTGTGTATGTGGGTGTAGGAGTGGGAGTGGGGGTGAGGGGGTGGGTGTTGGTGTGAGTGTGGGGGGTGGGGCATGTGTATGTTGGTGGGTGTGGTTGTGGGGGGGTTTGTGAGGGGTGTGTATGTGGGTGTAGGAGTGGGAGTGGGGGTGAGGGGGTGGGTGTTGGTGTGAGTGTGGGGGCTGTGGGTGTGTACATTGGTCAGTGTGGTTGTGGGGGATGTGTGTGAGGGGTATGTATGTAGGTGTAGGTGTGGGTAGTTGGGGGTGAGGGGGTGGGGTGGGTGTGAGTGTGTGTATGTTGGGTAAGTTGGTGGGTGTGATTGTGGGGGGTGTGAGTGTGAGTGTGAGGGGTGCATATGTGGGTGTGTATGTAGGTGTAGGAGTGTGGGTGTGTGGGGGTGGGTGTGAGGGGGTGGGTGTGGTTGTGTGTGGGGGTTGCGGGTATGTTGGTGGGTGTGTATGTTGGTGAGTGTGGGTGTTGGGAGCGTGAGTGTGGGGGTGTGTATGTGTGGGGGATTGGGGGTGAGGGGGTGGGGGTGGGTGTGTGTGGGTATGTTGGGTGTGTATGTTGGTGGGTGTGGTTGTGGGGGGTGAGTGTGTGACGGGTATCTATGTGGGTGTGTATGTAGGTGTAGGTGGGGTGGGGGTGATGGGGTGGGTGTTGGGGGTGTGAGTGTGGGGGTGTGGGTGTGTACTTTGGTGGGTGTGGTTGGGAGTGTGTGGGGGTGTGTATGTAGGTGTAGGTGTGGGGCTTAAGTGAGGGGGTGAGTGTTGGTGTGAGTGTGGGGGTGTGGGTGTGTACGTTGGTGGGTGTGGTTGTGGGGGGTGTGTATGTGGGTGTGGGGGAGTGTGGGTGAGTCCTGGGGGTGGTGGAGGTAGAAGGCTGGTCTCCGCCCTCTCTACACTGTATTTCCAGAAACACATCAGCCAGAGAGAAGCTTGTTGCTGCTTTATTGAAACTTCCTCCCTGTCGCACACAAAGCAATTACACAAGGGGGTATTGCCAGGAAGCTTTTGCAGAGCCTTCTCCCTCTGTACCCCCCGACAGTCCCCAGAGACCCTGCCTCTGTGGTCTCCACCTCTGAGTCCGCTCCCTGGAGGACCCCGACACACAGGGAAGCAGGCACAGGAGGGCTGTGGGGGCCAAACCTCCCTGGTTGCCACAACCACCATGACCCCAGTGGCAAGGTCTGTGCCCACAAGGGGGTTGCCTGCTTTGACTGAACTAACCGGTGGGTTTAGTCCAACGAACAGATGTGCCCGACTTCAGGGCTGAATTTTTGCTTGATCACAAGCCTCAGGCAGAACTGACTCGTCTATGACTGAATCGACTGAATGGATGGCCAGCAACGGCCTGGCCTGGGAATGGACTGGCAGCTCGTCACTAAAATGACTGTGATTGAGCTGACTCCTTTCATGGAATCAACCACTATGCAGCCACACTGACCACAGAGCAACTGAATAGGTGAGCATTGGACTGTTGATGACAACTCTTCCGCAGAACAATTGTGTGTTTGAAGAGACGGTTTTATGATGAAATAACTGTTATTTCCTGGAGCTAATTATTGAATGACAGTCTGTCAACTGTTTAAATTAATCTCATTTGAATTAACAATTATACAGTCACTCAGAGGTCCTACATTCACCAGAGTTGGCATCCAGTTGATGGGTTCATTTGAATAAAATGGTTTGGAGGCTAACTTGGTTTTTTAAATTGAATTTCGTCACTATTCTATGTATTCTATTTATCACTATTCTAAACGACTCATGGTTGGCTAACTGATTATCATTTAAGCAAGCTAGTTGAAGAAATTGATTACATATATATTTATATATGGGGGTAGCTAATTGATGACTACTTGATTAAATTGCTATGTGAAGTGACAACTATTTATAAATCAATGCAATAGACTGTTGTTTTGACCAAATTATGTTACTGAACTGACAAGTGGGTTTTTGATGCGTCAGTTGCTTGGCTGAACTGATCAAGTCGATAGTTGCTTAACAAACTCACCAACTTTAGAATGACCGATGGTCTAAACAAGTGTCGGAGCTGATTGACATAAACCAAGCATTGTTGGGCTGAATTTTTGAGAGACCTGAGGAGTGATTCAGCCTAAAGCGTTGACCCAATTGTGAGCAGCTCACAGGCCCTGCAGGAGGAGCAGGCCAGCGAGGGAGACACAAGCAGATTGTCCTGCCGAGGGGGGGGGCAGGAGGGTCCACCCAGGCTGCAGGGGCCACCAAAGCAAAAAAGCAAATTATGAGGCAGCTCCACCCCTCCCAGCACTGGGGCTGGGGCCAGGCGAGGGTCACACTTCTGAGTATGGGGGTGGTGCTGGGTCGCCCTCTGGGGTCTTCGATGGCAAAGACAGGGCTTCCTCGTAGGACGGAAGGACCACCTGGGAGAGACACAGAGATGAGGGTTGAGTATGATCAAAAACGACCTGCAATTCCAACCCGGGGTCATGGGACCCAAACCCCCACCTCTGGCAAAATGATGCTGGTGCTGCTGCTGATGATGATGATGATAATGACTGGCAGGTCTTGGATGTTTGCTATGTGCTAGACACTGCCTGCATGAGATAGGTGCAGTCCCCAGCCCTGTAGTGGACATACTTGCCTTTGCCTATTCAGCATCAAGTCCCCCTTATTTTGAATACAGTGCACCATTTTCCTTGGGAAAACATTCTCTGTCCATATACCTCCAAAAGAACTCGTCCCATCCCTCAGATCCAGCGGGGTGGCTGGACTTGGCCACTCAAAGTAGAATTCCATCCTCCTGGCTATCGTCCTTGGTTTGGGGATAGGCACGTGGCCCAAGTTGGTCCAATCAGACATACTACTGGGACCTTCTTTTTCTGTTGGGATTACTGAGAGGGTGGGATATCGCCTAGGGGTTTTGGCAGTCATTTTGCCACCACAAGGGACGGGCTTCCTGAAAATGAAGCCAACATCAAGGAAAGTAGAGTCGAGAGATGGAGAGGATGAGATCGTATCCTGATGTCGTAATTCAGCCAGGCCCAAGCCAGACCTACATTTGGCTGCTAAGTTCTATGAGCTAGTAAATTCCTTAAGTCAGATTGAGTTGGGTTTTTGCCACTTGCAACCAAAAGTGCCTTAACTAATACAATCTCCACCTTACCGGGGAGGAAAGTAAGTTACCAGGAATTTAAACCATCACTTTCCAATAAGCTACTTCTAAGTACACCCCATCCTCTCTTCCCCGAAAGCCTCCTTCTCCTTTCCCAGCTATCTCGTATCCATTGTCCCTCCAAGACCAGTCAACTGTCACCTCCTCCAGGAAGCCTTCCCTGATATCCAAAAAGAGGCCAGGTCTTTCCTCTGTGCTTACTGTCCCTGTGCTTCACACCAAGTTGTAATTGTATCTATGTGTCTGAACTATACACTCCTCTAAGGCAGAGGTGGCATCTTAGTTTTCTCTGCGCCCCCTGGGATTGATATGAGACTAGCAAAGAGTGAGAGGTAGTAAATACTGAATAAATGAATGAGTGAGTGAATGAGTGAGTGAATGAATCTTAGACTACCAGAACTGAAAGAGACCACATTTCTTCTGTTCCAACCCTCGTCTTACAAACAGAGAAACCAAGGTCCAGAGAGGGAAGGAGACTCGACCCAAATGGCACAGGCAGTGAATGGCAAGGCTGGCACCCACCTGCAGCCAAACTCACCTTCTGGAACATCTTGGAGTTGCTCCTCTCCTCAATCGAGTTCAAGCACTTGATGAATCTGTAGCACCGCCACACACACTTGAACATGTAGACCTGGAAAAAGGCCCAGGTCAGGCTGTGCTCTGCTGAGCGTCCTTCTCACACTCCAGCAGGCCTAGGACGTATGCCAGGCAGGAGCCACCACTCTCCCCAGAAGCCAGCATCCAGCCGCTCCTGCTCAGACCTCTCATTCTGTTCCTCACCAGCCAGTCCAGAATATTCCAGGTACTGCCCTTTTCATTGCCCCATAGACACCACATAGCAAGCGGATTTTGGTGGCTTCTGGCCCACCCTCCAATTTCCCCGGCAATAGACCCACAGCTCCTGCTTGACTGCCCACACTGACCGGGAGCTCACTACCTCCCGAGACAGCCCTGGCCATCTGGAAACAGAGCTGATGGTGGGACATGTTTTCTTCAAAATTGCTTCTGATATGTTGTTTTCTAAAGCAGATTACAAAACAGCATGTGCAGTATTGGTCCATGTTTATAAAGGAGGAACAATTGGTATATATCCATCAGCTGATGCAAGTTGATGTAAGAATTGGGCAGAAGCTTTCCAGAGTGGGGCGTACAATCCCAAGGGGCGAGCTCAAGAAACAACAGAAAACCCCCAGGATGCCCCCTGAGCAGGAGGAGAGGGTCCTGTATACTGGAAGGTCTTGTTTGATGGATTCCCTGGTTGGGCACATAGGTGGGGCAAGGAGACATGTGGAGGTACTGAGTGACAAAGAATGAGGCATGAAGGCCCAGGGAAAATCAAGTCGGTGGAGGGGGCCAGCAAGGCAGAATGAGGGTCAAAGAGGGAAACCCCTCATTCTGGAAGATCAAAAACAGAAGGGGAGCTGGGGGACGGAGCTGTGTGGTGGGATCTGGGGAGGGGTCCTGCAGTAGAGAGTGCCGTGGAAACCCCACACTGACTTCCCCCATGAAGCCTTTGGAGCGTTCTCACTGCACACTCACTAGTGCTTTTGTGCTAGGTCAGTCCTTGGAGAAGATGTTAAAAGGGGCAAGGTTCTGTTTCTAGATTGGCATTAGGTGACGGCAGAGACTGCCCAGGGCCTCAGATGGAAGCAGGAGCTGGAGTCCGCAGACGCCCACCCACCAGCACAGAAAGGCTGGGGGGAAATGCCCCAAGTTAGCAGTGATGTTCTCTGTGTGGGGTGGGGATGGTGGAGTGCTTGTCTTCTTTCTACTTATCTGGAGTTTTTTGTTTTTTGTTTGAGAGGGAGATTCTCACTCTGTCGCCCAGGCTGGAGTACAGTGGCACGATTATGGCCCACTGCAGCCTCTACTTCCCAGGCTCAAGCAATCCTTCTGCCTCAGCCTCCCTAGTAGCTGGGACTACAGGCACGTGCCACCACATGCGTCTAATTTTTTTTTTTAATGTTTTGTAGAGACAGAATCTTGCTATGTTGCCCAGGTTGGTTTTGAACTCCTGGTCTCAAGCAATCCTCCCAACTTGGCCTCTCAAAGCACTGAGATTACAGGTGTGAGCCATCGCACCCAGCTCACCTGTAGTTTTTTAATTTCTACAATGACCTATGTTACTTTTATGATCAGAAAAGAACACTTCTTAAAAGCCCTTCCTTCTGTTCTGTGGTCATCAGCATCCCTGTGGCTTCAGGCCACAGGCCCCCATTGTGGCCTCTAGGATCCCACAAAATTCCCCACGAGAGTTCTTCAGGTGTTAAGAAACAGCAGTCGTGTCCCCCTTGAGTCCTCTATTTTCCATGCAGAATAGCACTCAGGTCTTCGTTGGGTTTTGTGGGGGGGTTTTTGACTTCCTAAGATGGTATGTTTTCTTGTCTCTTCACATTGCTGGTTGCACTGCTGTGAACACACTCTGGTCCTTCACCATCACTCAGACCTGGGTCCTGAAGCTGGACCCTATCCCTGGGCCTGACCACCCCAGAGAAGAATGAGACCATTCCCCTCCCTCCTTCTCATCAACAAACCTCTATTAACATGATCTCAGGCACATGTGGATGCCTGAATTACACAAAACTGTAACATAGGCAAAGTAAGACTCATGCCCCTGAGGCCCAGAGAGAAGTGACTTGCTGAAGACCAAGCACACAGCTAATGACAGTGGGGCTGGGATTCAAACGCAGGCCAGTCCAAATCTAATTCCGGACAGCTGGAATTAGACATCCGAACGCAGGTGGCCTTCATGGATTCACATCCCCTAAACGGGCTGTCTCGGAAGATCCCAAGTAAAGTCAGAGGAGCTGGCATGGGATAGCAAGAGAAAGGAGCTAAAAGCAGGAGAGGAGGCATGGAGGACACGTGTCCCTGCCTTCTAACAGCTTGGCACGGGCAGGCCTGGGCCCAGCACGCCTCACCACCCCTCCCAGAGCCACAGGGCAGGGGTCCACTCACCTTGAAGATAAGGACAGTGATGAAGGCGATGGAAAAGATGATCATCATCTTGATGAACTGGTTATACGGCATATCCTCCTGGCTGGGGAGGTAATTCTGCAACAGATTTGGGAGCCACATCAATGTCTCTGGACATAAGGAATTCCAACAGCACCCACACATCCAGGACTAATGATCCCACCCTCCACACACACAGGAGCACAGTGTGGCACAGCCGTCACCTTGGTCGACCGCCACAGCAGCCTTAGGAAGCAGGTGCTACCCTCAGCCCCATCCCACTGACGGGCAAACCAAGAAAAGCCAAGTGGCTACTACCTCCAGATCCGCGTCCCAGGCTGGTGCACCTGCCCATCCCCAACTGGCAGGTGTCAGCTGCCCATGGGCCACACCTATGCCCTTCTCTAGAAGATCATTTTGGCTGATAGGGACCACCTAATCCACTAGTACCCGGGAGGTTACATTCGCTCCTCTAGGGGCAGCTTGAAACCAATGACTGATGCAGAGGAACTCGCCCTAGGTGAGACTGCCTCTGCGGTCATTTGCAAATATTACCACACATTCTTTGAGACTCCTCCCTTCTAAAGGTAGTGTTTATTTCCTGTCCCCATGAGTGTGGGCTGGACTTAGCAACTCACTTCTAACTAACAGAGTGTAACAGAAGTGATGGAAGTCGTAAAAGACACTGCCTTTCCTCCTTGCTTGTCTCTTACATCGCTCCCGCAGGGGAAGCCAGCAGCCATGTCAGGAGAGCACTCAAGCATCACTACTACAAGTCCACACGATGAGGAATTAGACAAAGAGCCCACATCCTGTGAGTGAGCCACTGGGAGTGCATCCTTCAGATCCAGTCAAGCCCTCAGTTGTCCACAGGCCCAGGGACCATCTTGGGTGCAGCCCACCAGAGTCCCTGGGTCAGAAGAACCCAGCTAAGCCACTCCCAAGCTCCTGATCCTCAGAAACTGTGTGAAATAATAAATGTTTATTGCTCTAAGCCATAGTGTTTAGAAATAATTCATTAGACAGCAATAAAAACGGATATTATGTCTGTGTTGCAATTCACACACCAAGGCCCTCTCTGGGATCATGCAGGGCTGCTCCTATAGTCGTGTCTTTGCTTGGTTTCCTCCTTTTCTCAAACCTGCCTTCCTCACTCCTTACAAGTTTCCTCCTGAGAGGGCTCCCTCAATACATCACCAACACAAGAATCTTCCTCCCAGGTTCCAGCTCCAGGGAACCTGGCCTAAACCACAGACACACAGAGACATGAAGTAACTTGTTCAAGGCCACACAGCCAACAAATGGGCATGGACCACTGCCCCAGACTCACCATGTGGTTCATGGACTTGAAGTTGAGATAGGTGGGCACTTCCATGTAGGAGCTGCAGAGGGTCAGGATGCTCAGGCAGAAGTCCAGCAGCTGCAGCGTCATCAGGGGGAACTTGGAGGGGCTCTGGGGAGGACAAATACAAGGAGGAAGAATAAGGAGCGGCAATTAAAGTCCCAGTTACTGAGCAGCACATAATATGCCCTCACTTGAGAGAGCATCTCAGCTACAGACATCATCGACTCATCCCCTGTGCACAGAGAGACGTGAACACACAGATGTTCATACCAAGAGCTGGTGGCAAACCTGGGACTAGAACCAGGGTCTCCAGACTCCTAGGCCAGGGCCCTTTCACGATGTAGTCCCTCGGTCTCTTCAAGGACAACAGTTGGGGAAAGTGAGAAAAGCAACTTTGGGTGACTGTGTCCTTGACTGGTAGCAGCCCTCAAGCCACTCCACAGTGGACACTCACTGGCAGGAATCATCCTTCTCTTCCTTTCTTCAACTTGGAATAACACTGGGGGCTGGGGGCCTGAAAGCACACGTGCCCTTTCCTCAGGTGTCAATTCACTCCCAGCGGCACTGACCAAATGCTGACCATGGGCTACACCCCCCAGTGTGCGTGTTCCTCATTTAACCTTCATAAAGCAGGCTGGTGAGATGTGATTGCAGGTACATTCCACAGAGGAAGAAACTTGGGGCAATGTGGAGGGACTCAGAGACTGGGTCAAGACCCCAGCCAGGAAGAGGGCTCCTACCCTCCCCAGCCTGAGCCCAGGGCCCGTGTCTGGCCCCCTCCCATCTCCCATGCCAGGCCTGGGGTCTGCTGTCCAGTGAGAGGTGGGGGCTGGGTACTCACAGCACGGCTCCGGGAGGCCAACTTGAGGTAGGCAGGCAGCTCAATGTAGGAGCCCAGCAGGGTGAGCAGGCACAGGAGATAGTCCATGATTTGCAGGGACAGGAAGGGCAGCAGGTACTTCTCCCGGTTCTGAAAGGTAGGCCCAACACCATCAAGTGTCCCCTGCATGCAGCCAACACTCCCCCACCCAGCCTGATGTCCTCATGCATCCCCTGCCCACCCTCTCCCAAATCTTCCCTGCCCTCCTCAGTTGAGGTCACCTTCCTCTGAGTGACACTCTGGGGACAGGGAGTGGACAAAACCCAGGCCCTGAATGAGAGGAGTCTTGGTGTCCCAGGAGACGTAAGGGAACCGTCCCCATCTATCAGGGCTCAAAGAGCAGGATTTGACTCAATTTGCTCACAAGAACCCAGCAAGGAAGGGCTTTGTGCACTTTTTACAGAGGAGAGGGGATCGGAGAGGACTTGCTGGAGTTGGGGACACCAGGGCTAGATCGGGGAAGGAGACTAGGAGCGAGCAGGAGGGAGGGGTGGGGCACTGGAGGCAGAAGGACCGACATGAGCGAAGGCCCAGAGGCAGCAGAGAGCCCTGGCCCCCCACCCCCTCCATCTCCCCCACCACCACCCCACATACAGTTGGACCTCCCTCCGCGGGCCACTCCCAGGGGTCCAAAGTCACAGTAAGGGGCCCTGCCAGGAAGAGGCTGAAGTCCCTCTCCTTCAATTGAAAGCAAGTGACCACCGTGACCAGTATTCATTCATATGCTCTCACAGCTGGGGACAAAATCACGGAAACAGGGGTTTCCTGGTGTCTCATGTGGTCATTTAAAATCACTCAGGAGGCAACCAGAACAACCTTGACTGATCTCAGAGTCAAGGACCACTTGCTCCATTTCTCCATTTCCCTAGCTGAACCATTTGAGTTTCTGCACAAGCACCCAGAGCCACCCTGCACAATGCAAACGGCCTCCCCGGGGAACATGGGTTCCAAGACACAGTGGATGTTAGCAAGGGGAGAGGGTGTTGGCATTTTAGGCAGGGTGGGTGCATTCCAAACCAGCACCAAATCATCACCTCACTCCTCCGGCCCTGCAAGTGCCAGGCCCCTGTCTGCTCAGGAAGGACTCTCTTTCTGGATCCTACTCTCATGGCCATGTGATGAGGCCCTGGCTTCCTGCCTTTCTGGGGACCAAGGGACAGCGGCTTCCTCTTCTGCAGGGGGTTGAGCTGCAGCCCATCTCAATCCTCCCACCAGATTTGCCTCGGGCCCAGGAGCCCCTCGTTGTCACACTAGACTGTCCCTGTCTCTCTGAGGGCCCATCTTCCCCAGTTAAATCATGAGCTCTCTGGGGGCCTTCCAGGGCGTAGGTCCCCCTCAGGGTGCTGGCACCTGTCACTGCACAGATAGAGCTGCATGCATCCTACGTTCCTCCTGCTTCGGCTCCTCTCATCCATTACAAAATCCAGTGCTTTCTCCCCTCCCTCACCCCCAGAAACAACACTTCCTCTTCTCACTCTCCAAATTCCCTGCTTCCACCTGCCATTTAAAAGGATGTGGGTCATCAGCTAGTTCTCACCGAAATGTCGGTGACCAGCATGGCCCACCAGGCCCGGCCCCATGGAGGCTCATGTTACCAGGGAACCGAGGTCACCAGCCCAGGGAATCTCAGGGAGAAACATGGTTCGCCAAAAGGTAAATGTGAAGATCTCCAGCATGCAGGTGGGACCTCCGAACACACCCGCCTCCCCCCCGTCTCGGCACCCAGCACTGCCCATCAGCGGGTGTGAATAACAGGAAGGGGCAGGGGCAGCGGGGCTCCCGAGCCCTCACCTTGACCACACCGATCAGCAGGCTCAGGCTGATGACGAAGAGCATGGCGATGAGCATGAAGCTGGAGATCAGGTCGGCTGAAAGGCAAGGAGAGCAGTGAGGCGCTCAGGGGTACCCCCGGCACCCAGCCAGGCTCCCAGGAAGACACTTCAGGAACCACTGGTTTGGGGACACGAGGGTGCACAGGAAAGCCCAGGCCCTGCCCTCACGCAGTCCTCAGTCTGGAGTGGGTACAACGACAAAAGCAGAACATCACGCGTAGCACAAGGTGGATGCGACAGAGGGTGTTGGGCTGGAGGTGCAGGCTGGGGTCCACTTCAGCCAGGGTGAGGCCGAGGAAGGCATCCCTGGGGAGTGGCCTGAGAGCAATGAGGAGTCGGCCTGAGACAGGGACAAGGTTGCTGAGGTCAGTGTGGCTGAAGCAAGGTGTGGGCTGAAGAATTGCAGGGAGATGCTGTCAGAGAAGTGGGCAGGGGCTGGGTCCCATGGTGAGGAGTTTCCATTTTATTCTAGTGTGATGAGCAGCCACTGACAGCTTTAAGCAGAAGAGTGAGGCTGTCACCTTTACCAGCTGGTGGGGGTTTGCAAAGTGCCATTCCATCTGCTCTCACCACCTGCATATGTGGGTGGGGTCAGGTGGAACATCCCCATTTGCAGATGAAACAGCCGAGGCCCCAAGAAAGGAAGACACTTGCCAGAGGTCATCCATCGTCCATGGAGAGGTGACAGGGCCTCCAACCCCAGCCTGGCTATCCCCAGCCAGGGCCCTCCCTGTCCTCCTCCCGCCGCCACTCCACCGGCGTCCCCTGGACCTACCGATCCTGAGGTAGCCCATCTTCGAGAGCTTGCAGGACGCCTTGCCATGGGCCACCTCTATGGAGTGCTCGATGAACAACAAGACGCTCATGATCTGGAGGCAGAGCAAAGCGTCAGTCAGCTGAGCCTGCATCACGGCCCCCCGACCAGCTCTTCCCACCTTAGTGGTGTACAGCAGGGAAGCCAGTAGTGAGGATCCTGGAGTGGATGGCATGCCAGGTCAGTAGGGCATCCCAGACAAAAGAGTGGCCTTTACATAGAAAGCCCATGCTCAGAATCCTGGGTCTTCCTCTCTCCAGCTGTGTGACCCTGGACAAGCTACTTGACTTCTATATGCCTTGGTTTGCCCATCTGCAAGATGGGGATAATACTAGTAACTTCCTTAGGAGGCTGCCGTGAGAAGTAAATGAGACTATCCCAGGAGAGCCCTTGGGCCCGGCTCTCAGTAAGAGTGGTAACTGTTACTACTGAAGGTCAGGCTTAAAGGGGTGGGGTGGGGGGTAGAAGTTGAAGGCCCCTCCACTGCACCCCCTTCTCTAACAACAGGCTCTGGGGATCAGAGAGCATCATAGAGCTTCAGGTTCCCGGAATCATCAACACAGGCCCAGGAGGGCCCTGGAGAGCATCTAACCCTGAATCCCTGTCTCCCATGGCCCCTCAGGGAATAATAACATCTTCCTCACAGGATTGTGGTGGAGCCAGATGGGATAATTCACTTAAAGTACCTGGCAGATAGTAAGCACTCCATCTGTGCTATTATTATTACCGTTATCCCCACTCGACTGTAGGTTCCAGGCAGGGAAAGCTTGTGTGTGTCTTTGTTCATCCCCCTAGCTGTTGTATTTGTTGAATGAATGAATGAATGAATGAATGAACAAATGAACCCCACGCTCTCAGAGGACCGTTGCTAAGAATGATGGGGAAGGGGCGAATCTGATAGGCCAGAGTGTTGGGGTGGACCTAGAAACCACTGAAATTCAGCCACAAAACTGCAGTTTGAAAGAACCTTGGAGATCACTTTGTCCATGCCTTCCACCAGCCAGTGCAGGAATCCTGTGCCATGCAGCCTCTGCTGAAGTGCTTCCAGCCATGGGGAACTCACAACCTTACGTGTGTCCATGTCCTTGCAGCAAGCCCTCCACCCTTCCCCTACGACACACATGCAGTTCTCCTCTGCCCATATAAAGAACAAGAAGACTCTCCCCTCCCTTCTAGTGGGTGCCCTATCTCTATTAATATGGCCCTAAGTTTACATTGGCTTTCTAGGCAGCCCTGCACTGGTAACTTATGCTCAGCTGACAGGCAACCAGCTACCCACCATCTGTTTCCCCCTTGCTGACTGTGTGGGTTTGTTTTTTGTTTTTTTTTTTAGCTCAGACACAGGTCTCAACTTGTCTTCCTGCCACATTACATCCTGTTTATGGGCGTGGAAAGGGACTGAACAGAAGAGTGATGAAGAGCTGGGCTCCAGATCAAGAGGGATTTGAACCCAGATCACTGTGTGACCTTGGGCAAGTCTCTTAACCTCTCTGAGTTGCCTCATCTGGAAAACTGCAATCGCTGGATTCAGTGAAGATTAAATTGCATTATACTTACAAAACCCTGAGCTCAGGGACTGGCAGGGGGTGCCCAGCAAACAGAATCTGCTTTTGGCTGGGGCAAGCTTACGTGGTTGGGCAGTAGTACCAGGAGCATGGTGCATGCTCTAACTGCCCCCTCTAGCTGCTGGAGAGTGAGCTGGAAAGGCTTTGTCTCATCATGAAAGTCGAGAGCACCCTGAGCAGAAGGCAGGTGTGGTGAGGGCTATGGCTAACACTCAGAGGAAACAGCCCTGAGAGAAAAACTCCTTCCTCAGTCCCTAAAGGCCAAGCCGCAGCCCCTCTCCTCTCAGTTTCACCTTGAACGAGAGAAAGAGAAAGGGAGGCAGATGACAGCTCCATCCAGCACAGAACGGGGTGTCCTGTGAAGTGGTGAGCTCCCCGTTCCTGGGAGTATGTAAGCAGATCACAGATGAGTCACAGCTGGGCTTAGGGAAGGACCATGAGCATCAACCAGCTGTGAAACGAGAAGACTTTCAAAGTGTCAAGATTCCAGGAGTATCTGAGATCTGGAACAAAGCCTAGAATCAGATCATCTCAACCTCCCCTTGCTAGAAGGAGCCTACCTCTACTTGTTTTATAAGCTCCCTCTGCTTGTTTTATAAACTCAGAGAGATTAGGTGGCTTGCCCAAGGACACACAGCAAGTTGAGTGGGGGATCCCAAGTCTCCCAGTGCTATTCTGATGCCTTCCCATTCCCCTGACCCCCAAAATGCCTCAGAGCCCTGCTAGCCTGAACCCTGGGGAGGACTTCGATGTTTTCATCATGCACCTATGTCAGTAAAACCTTCTGAACACACGCCTCTATCTTCCTTTCTTTCTAAATTACATGAATGTGTTACTGTCCTAGTTTATCATGAACATCATAAAACAGCTACTAAAAAATTTCCAGAAATTAAAAAATTGTATGATTGAAAAATTTAGAATTTTAATATTGTCATCCTGAGGCCATGAGGTCACCCTGAACATTACCCGACTTTAGAGACCTCTACTAATCCTCAACTCCCCTCTCAACTCCTCTGTTCTCCTCCAAGCATCCCTCACTGCCCTGCAACCCCTCCAACCACCCCAGGGGAAGAAGGGGACATTTGTATAGCCTAACCCCACGCCACGTGATCTTCCCCTCTACTCAGCAGAGGGATTATTAATACTTTCACTCTCATTTCACAGATGAAGAAAGTGCAGCTCAGGGAGGTCCAGGGCCTTGCCCAAGGCCTCCCAGCTGGTCATATGTAGGGTTAAGGTTCAAATCTTGGCCAATTCCCTCCACTGCCCAGCATCTCCCAGCCACCCAGCTCTGCCTGAGGCCTGACCCTTCCCTGTGCCTCAGTGGAGGCAGAGAGGTGCCCCCATCCCCTCTCCCTCTGTAGTCCCCCTCCCTCCCCTCAGCCTGAGCACCAGACACCAGAGGTATTTCTACTTTTGTGAAAACCACGTGCACTTAAAACCCAGGTCACCCTCCCCCTATTTCACCTTCTCAACAACCCTGAGGCAGGGGACGGGGGAGGACTTTGTCCCTATTGCCGGATGGCCCACGAGGCTCGTAGAGAGCAGGGACCGGCCCACGGTCACGGAGCGAGGCAACCTCAGAGCCTGACTCAGACTCTGCGGGGCCCCGACCTTCCACGAAGATGCCAGTCCCTGACCCGGTAGAAAGGGAGGAAGCTCGGCTCCAGGCGCCCATGCTGCTCTCTAGGACATAGAATGGAGAAGAACTCACATTTATTCAGCAGCTACTGTATGCTCAGACCCGCACACAGAGGCTTGCACTGCAATCTCCCAAAACTTTACAAAAGAGGCAACATTTTCCTGTTTTACAGATGAGGAAATGGAGGCTGAGACAGAACTCATGTCCTGTGTCACGTGGCCCGGCTGGGGTGTGAACCCTGTTGCCTCTCTCCTGGGGTCCGGGGCTCCCCACAAGGCTGGGCTGGCTCCCCTGGGACTCCAGAATCTCTCCAGCCATCTGCCCACTCTTCCCTGGCAGCCAGGCCCCAGCCCCTCAGAGCTCAGGAGACCAGAGCTGGGGAGCAGGAGGCCTCCGCCACTGCCTCACTGCTGTGTGGCCCGGGCCAGGTTCTGGCTTCTCCCCGGCCTCAGTGTTCGCCTTTGGTCAATGAGAAGAGACCCTCATTTTCCCCTGGGGCCATGGGGATGACAGAGCGCAGGAGGGTCAGTGGGGTGGAGCTCCTACACACTGCAGGACATCTCACCCAGGCTGCCCACAGTCCTCCACCCCCAGCCACCCCAGGGCCAGCACCCTACCCCTCAGAAGGCCCTCACTGCCCCACCCATGTCCCTAACCAACAGCTATTGGTAATTCCTGGAAAGTACCTGGACGACCTACAGAGTATGCAAAGAGTCCAAATTTCCAAGCTGGCCAGGCACGGTGGCTCAGGCCTGTAACCCCAGCACTTTGGGAGGCCGAGACGGGCGGATCACGAGGTCAGGAGATCGAGACCATCCTGGCTAACAAGGTGAAATCCCGTCTCTACAAAAAAATACAAAAAACTAGCCGGGCGAGGTGGCGGGCGCCTGTAGTCCCAGCTACTCAGGAGGCTGAGGCAGGAGAATGGCGTGAACCCGGAAGGCGGAGCTTGCAGTGAGCCAAGATCGCACCACTGCACTCCAGCCTGGGCAACAGAGCAAGACTCCCTCTCAAAAAAAAGAAAAAAAAAATTTCCAAGCCCCCAGCCCTTGCTTTCCCTTCATGCCCCTGGTTTCCACCTGAACATAGCGCTGGCTTCTCCCTAAGCTCTGAGAGCCCAGCTGGGCTGTGACCTTGGAACACAAGTCTTCCCACGACAGGCACAAGGCTTCTCTCCTCCAACAATGCCCAGGCAGATAGCATGCCCTCACCCACCTGTTCCCCCATTACAGCATCTTTTAACCCACTGTCCCTTCATTCTATGCTGGTGAGATCATGAAGATAAGAGTTGGGGTGCTGGAGTCAGATGGCCCCAGGCCCCAGCTGATCTCTGCACCCTTGAGCCAGCCACTAACCTCTCTGGGCCTCGGCTCCTCATCTGAGGAATGGGGTTAATCACTGACCTGCCTCACAGGATTGCTGAGGTCAAATGGCATCATGCAGTGCACAGAGCCAGGCACACAGCGGGTGCGCCACAAGCAAGCACAGTTGGGTGGTGGTTTTTGCTACCTCTGGGCTTTCACTGACTCTCAGTAAACACCCGCTGAGCACCCACCACCTCCAAACTCTGTCTAGACAAGCCACTGACTCTGACGTGCCGGTGTCTCAGTCTCCAGGGAACTCAGTGCATGAATGGTGTGCTCAGAGTCATGACAGAGGACACGCATGGGGCTTGGGGTCCTTGATAAGGGATAATGCATTGCTATTTAAAAAACTTAAGGAGAGTTTCACCAACAGGAAACCCACGAGCATGGCTTTGAAGGATAAGTAGGAGTTTTCCAACACAGAAGAGAAGAAAGCATTCCAAAAGAGGGGACATCGTGTGCAAGGCTACAGGCCTGTCAGTGCAGGTGTGTTTCAGTCTCTCCAGGGAAGCTCAGAAGGTGCGGGAGTGTCTCTTCCCTGAGAGGAGGATGTTACCAGTGGGGAAGTATGGCCCAGAGAGAGACAGCGACCAGCCCAAGGTCACACACCAAAACTGTCGCAGGGTCAAAATCAGCTCTGTCCTCCTGCCTCCAAGCCGGGCTCAGGCTGCGGTCCCAGCCATGCTCAGCCACCGTTCCCACCCCCACTCTCCTTTCCCGCTTTTCACCTCTTCCTTCTGCCCCTCTTTGGTTTCAGTTCTTATTCCTGTCTGCATGCAGCACTTCTTTCTTAATGACAAACACAGCTTCCCCAAGCTGGCCACTGGGGAAGTGGCCAGGGCGCAGGGGTATTTGTTTCTTTTCCTGGTGGCTCTGAGGAGCAAGCAACAGGTTGAGCTAAAAGAATGGGGGCAGGGGCTGGAGGAGGGAAATCAGGGAAGGTGGGGACAATGGGGTCAGTACTGAACATGGCTGGGCAATAAGGATGGCGGTGCCAGAGGGGATGCCGTGTAAACAGTGCACCAGATGTCACCTGGGAGGCACTGGCCATGGTGACCATGTGAGATGGGGAGTGGCTGTTGGGATGTTGTTGGAGTTGGCGTGGTGATGACAGTGATGATCAGAGATGCTGCTGGTGATGCTGGTGACAGTGATTGGGGTGACGGCAGTGGGGACATCAGGATAGGATGGTGATAAGGAAGATCATGTGGATGGTGGTGATGACACCAGAACCCCCAATTCTGGGGTTCAAAGACCAGTCCCTTCTGCAGAAGAACAGGCCCACTCTCTCACACTCTCTGATGCCCAGGATCCACCATCTCAGAAGCAGACAGGCAGAGACCCACCCTCTGAGATTTTCAGGGAGGTGAAGGTTACAGAGAAAGAACCCAGCCTTCAGTGAGCACCCATCGTGTGCCAGCCGGAGTGTGGACACTTTCCTGTCTGTTTACTTCATTGGCTCCTCCTACCAAATGTGCGAGCCCAGGACAGAGGCTGCACAAGAAGACATGCCCGGGCTTGTCCTCAACCCTTCCCAACAGACAATGCAGTTTGCCAAATGGGTCCCAAGTGCCACAGCCTTCCCTTGCCCCTCCCGCTCAGGGCTGCTCCACCCTGACCTTGTGTCCTATGGCCTCACACTTCTGCCATCATCGTTACCATTATGGCCCGTCCCTGAAGCTCAGTCCCCTCAACCTCACCTGCCCACCCTGATTTCCCCGGGTTGTCTGGGAGGAGGATGTCAGAAGGGAGTCAGATGTATCACTGTCAAGAGGAAGCTCCCCTCCCCCACCCTGTGCTTCTGGTCAGAGCTTATGGGGGGCTCAGTGGGGGCCAGCCCCCCAAGAGCTCTATCTCCCCAACCACCTCTCCAGCCAGCCCAGATACCACCAGACGCCCCCATTCCTGGGGCCACGCACTCTGCAGCAGCCCCGCCTGGCTGCCTACAGCTCCCCAGAGCCTTGCTTCTCTCTCTTCTTCACTCTTCTGCAGTCCTCGTCCTCCCTCCCACTTCCACCTCATTCCCTCCTCCCTCCACTGGGCTCTGGGGCTCACAGACTTCAGTGAGAACCCCAGTGCTGATCCCCTGTGGGATCCTGGCCTGGCCACATTACTTCATCTGTAACATTTCCTCATCTGTAGAAGGGAGGGAAGAATCCATCCACCTCCCGGAGTGGGTGTGAGAAGTAAATCACTGAAGACAGTGATTCAGAAAGATCAGCGGAGCTGCAGAGGTGGCTGTGTGTGGACACCCAGCACGGAGCCTGCTGGCCGTGGCTGCCTTATTTGTAACAGCCCCAAGCTGGAATCAATCCAAATGTTCTTTTGCAGGAAAACAGGCAAACGCATTGTGGTAGATTTATACAATGGCGTATACACAGCAATGGAAAAAATGAGTTAGCTACCCGCAACCACACAGATGACACTCCCAAACATATCGTTGGGAGAAAGAAGTGCTCGCAAAAGAACACACGCTACAGAATTTCATTTCTACGTAGTTCTACAGCTGTATGTGATATAGAACTACATAGATGGGTAGAAGTCAGTGGGGGTGGGGCAGTGGCGAGGGGGGGTTCTAGGGGCCTCTGGGTGCTGGTCCTGTCTGATTTCTTAGTTTGGGTGGAGGTCACATGGATGTGTTCACCTTGTAGAAACTCACCAAGATATGTGCTTACGATAACTGTGCTTTTCTATAGGTAAATTACACATCAAGAAAAGGTTTGCAAAAATAAAATAAAATAACATAGAGATGGGCTGACACCTACTGTGCCAGGTTCCACAGGATCATGAAGATGAATCAGGCTGGGTCAAGACCCAAACGAGCATCCAGGCCAGAGGGCACGACTCCCAGGGACCCAGCACACAGGGCTCTGGGTCAACACCCAAAGCTTAGGGTCCAATGGTGGGGGTCAAGGAGGGCTTCTCAGAGGAGGTGAATATTGAAGAAGATTCCCCCAAAGAGCAATGGGAAAAGTGTTCCAGGCAGAAGAAAGGGCATGAGCAGAGGCCAGTGTGTGTGAGTTTCATTCAGGAAGCCGCAAGACGTTTCTCTTAGTGAATTGTGATTTGGCATCATCCATGTGCTGAATACGCAGCAGGCCTCAGTAAATGGCAGCAGTTGGCTGGGAGAACACACGGATCCACTGGTTTGGCAGGGGTGGGGCCTCTGGGGTTAGAGAGAAAGGGGAAAGAACATGCAGGAGACATGACGGCTCATGCAAAAGCCTGGAGAACCTAGACTCAGATGGCTCAGATGGCACTGGAGGAGGCTGTCACAGGCAGCACAGGAAGTGCTGTGACTGGGCGCTAGCAGCTAACTTTGCCCCAAAAACAAACAGTGCCAGTGAATCCCAGCAGCAGAGGTATGCTGGCTGGTGGTAGCTTATCAAATCTCCCTTTAGGAGCAGCCAGTTGGGGGCTCAGAGTTGGCCTCTAGGTATGACACAAGGCCCTGTCATCCTCCACTTCCTAGATATCTGGGGAAGCGCCCTCCACTCCCCCAACGATTCTCTCAAACCATCGCTTCTCCCTTTATCTTCAGAACAAAGACCCACGACAGTGATAATAAGTATTGATACTATTATTATTCTGCATTTATTAGACGCCAGGTCCTCTTCTGAACATATACAGTCGGCCCTCTGTATCACGGGCTCTGCATCTGAGTATTTTCAATCTGCAATCCAAGATGCGGAACCTGCGGGTAGGGAGGGCCGACCAACCACACGCTCTCTCACGTCATCCTCGCGCCAGTCTTGAGGGACAGGTTCTGACATGAGTCCCACGTTTTTCTGATTTTGCAGGTAGAGTTGAAATCAGCTCTTCACACATGGGCTCTGTGCTTCTCAGAACAAGGCTCTGGGGATGGCAGAACTGACCCCCCACCCCATCCCATGGCTGCCAGGAAGCCTGCCCTCCCTGCCTCCGCCTGGAGCAGACACTTGGGCTCGGATTCTTTATCTAACACAGGCTTCAGAGTCACTCGCCCTCCTGAGCCTCAGTTTCCTCATCTGTAAACTGGCGGCCCCGGTGGCAGCTGCCATTTGTCCGGTGCCACAAATGGGAGTTACTGATCCCCATTTGACTGGGGAGGAAATTGAGGCCGGGGGAGGGGTGCCTTGTCCCAAGCAGCCCCTGCGCAGGGCTGAGGCGGTGCAGCTCATGGCTCTGCTTCCTGCCTCATTAGGGGGTGCTTTGCGCCACTTCCCCTGGCAGGGTGGGGTCCCCTGGGAGACCAACGCTCGCCTCACAGTGAGCTCAGAGCGAAGTCCTGGTTTCAGGCCGGTGCTCTAGGCTCAAAATAAAAGCCTCATTTCCTGGAGGCCTCGGGGCCAGGTTGGAAACAGAGAAGTCTCGGCCAGGCCAGGCTAGAACCTTCAGCCACTCTCTCGATGGGATGGGCCACGGGGCCCTCCTGCTTTTAGAAGCTGGGGTTCACGCCCCTGAGGTGAGGAGAACAACTCAGTTCTGACACTGAGGAGGGGCTACAACTCCCACCCTGCCCCCACCGGCCTCCTCACCCCTCCATGAAGGGCACAGAGCTGCAGTGGCAGAGAACGCAGCCTCTCTGTCCAGCCCAGGGGCATCGGGCGTAAAGGTAGCAAGTTCTAACAGATTCTCATCCAGGGTTTTCCCCACCTGGCAGTTTGGACCCATTTTTCAATCCCAAACAGATGAACTTTCAAGAGGGGAGCGGGGCCAGGCACAATGGCCCACGCCTGTAATCCCAGCACTTTGGGAGGCTGAGGCGGGTGGATCACTTGAGGTCAGAAGTTTGAGACCAGCCTGGCCAACATGGTGAAACCCCGTCTCTCCTAACGATACAAAACTTAGCCAGGCGTGGTGGCACACACCTGTGATTCCAGCTACTTGGGAGGCTGAGGCACAAGAATCACTTGAACCCGGGAGGCAGAGGTTGCAGTGAGCCAAGATCACACCACTGCACTCCGGTCTGTATGACAGAGTGAGATTCAGTCTCAAAAAAAAGCGGGAGGCCTTGTGTTCTTCTTCCATAGCCCACTTCAGGGACTCGCCTGCTAGCCCCCGACCCAGCTTCGCTAGGGCCTCCTCCAAATGATCACTTTTGAGGCAGGGACCACTGGCCCCATTTACAGATGAGGAAGGCAAGGCTCAGATAACAAAGGTGCCTGCCTGCTCAAGTCGCATTGCCGGTGAGTAATGGAGATGGGCTTGTGTTCCTTTCAATCACAAATCACTGTCCCCGAAGTGGAGCAGAGAAAAGAGCCCCAGGAGTTCTAAGGAGGTCAAATCAGGAGAGCTTCCTGGAGGAGGAAGCTTCCCGTGAACTGGACCATAAAGAAGAAATGAATGGTGGGAGGCTGGATGAGGGCAGGGCCTCCCAGACAGACACACCACCCCAGCCATGGGCCAGGGAAGGAACTCATTTGCCCACTTTCTGGATCATTCCACACACCTGTGTGCCAGCAGTGGGGCCTGAAGGAAGCTCCTGCCCCACCTCTCCATGTGTCCTGGAGCAAGTAAGGGGCCCTGCTGGACCTGTTTTCCCATCTGCAAAATGAGCTGACGGACCGAGCAGAGATCCATCCTCTTAGCTCTGAAGCTTGTAAAAGCAAAGGACTCGGGCAGGTCCCACCCCTGGGGACCTCTCCACCCTACTCCCCCACACACCTCGTGGCCACCCCTCCTAACCCAGCTTACCAAACCTCCTAGGTCTCTGAAGCACGGCGGGGTCCTTGCCCTTCAAGCCTGTGTTCATGCTACTCCCCCCGCCCAGCATGGCCTCTTTTCCAAGGTGCCCAAGCAAAGCCCTACTCATCCTTAGGACTCAGACGTCCTCCAAGAAGCTATTCCAGAATCCCAACCTCCAGCCCTGCGTCTGTGCCCCCATCATAGCCAGCAATGTCATCTGTTGTCCTTGTCACAGTTTTTCCTTGGCAGACTGGCCCCTCTAGGGCAGAGGCCATGAATGAGTCAGGGCTGTATCACGGCCTGGGACTGGGCACAGAAAGACATGGGGGGCTTACCTGCACGAGGTCAGGGCAATAGACACTCCTTCTTCAAATACTATGATTTGAATGCTTTACCTTTTTTTTTTTTTTTTTTTTTGTGGAGACAGAGTCTCACTCTGTCGCCCAGGCTGGAGTGCAGTGGCATGATCTTGGCTCACTGCAAGCTCTGCCTTCCGGGTTCACACCATTCTCCTGCCTCAGCCTCCCTAGTAGCTGGGGCTACAGGCGCCGCCACCACGCCTGGCTAACTTTTTTGTATTTTTAGTAAAGACGAGATTTCACTGTGTTAGCCAGGATGGTCTCAATCTCCTCACCTCGTGATTCACCCGCCTTGGCCTCCCAGAGTGCTGGGATTAAAGGTGTGAGCCACCATGGCCGGCCCTTTTTTTTTTTTTTTTAAACAGAGTCTCACTCTGTCAGGCTAGAGTGCAGTGGTGCGATCTCGGCTCACTGCAACCTCCGCCTCCCAGGTTCAAGCAATTCTCCTGCCTCAGCCTCCCGAGTAGCTTGGATTACAGGCTCCCGCCATCATGAATAGCTAATATTTGTATTTTTAGTAAAGACGGGGTTTTGTGCTGACGTCAAGTGACCCACCCGCCTCAACTTCCCAAAATGCTGGGATTACAGGCATGAGCCCCCACACCCGGCCTTATTTTATTTTATTTTTTTAATTTTTCTCGATTTAAAAGTAGTATACTTGAGCCACAAAGTAAAGTAGCATTGGGTTATAACCCAAAGCATACAGTAAAGATCCTGGGGTCCCTGTGATACAAATACATCATTTATTTATATAATAAATCAGGAGTACAGACAAATCTCCTTGAGAAATTCTAAGTAATTTATGTAGCTACTCTGCCCTCAAGGAGGTGGGGCGGAACTCCCCATTCATCAAACTTGGGCTGCATGGAACAGCACAGTGATTTCCTTCTAAAACATACAGCATGGAAAGGAGAGAAAAAAGAATAACTTTACAAGGGAGCAACCTCAGCCGGGGGCTCAACGTCACCAGCAACAGTGGTGAGTCAAGTTGGCAGAACCTTTTCTTAGTACGATGTTCTGAGACTGGCACGTCACCTCCGTGGGCTTCCTCCCAAAAGCACATTCCCAGTCTACTCATGAGAAAATCACCAGAGACCCCAGCTGAAGAACATTTGACAAAATGCCTGACAAATACTCCTCGAACTGTCAAGGTTTTCAAAAACAAGAAAAATCTGAGAAACCATCATACCAAGAGGAACCTAAGGAAGCATGAAGACTAAATGGGACGTGGCATCCTGGATGCAATCTTGGAACAGCAAAAGGATATAAGAGGAAATCTGGGGAAATACGGGTAAAGCGTGGATTTTAGTTAATAACAGCTCACGAATATTCATTCACCCATTGCAACAAACACACCACGCTAACTGTGCTCTATTGCTAATATTGAGACGTTAGCAATAGCGGAACTAGGCACAGGGGATGCATGAACTATCTGTACTGTGTTTGCAATTTTTTCGTAAATCTAAAACCGTTCTGAGTACGTGCTCATTGTACCAAATATGGAAAATACAGAAAAGTAGAAAAAATAGAGTCTTCACCATCCTAGAACCCAGACACATTTCCTCCTCGCCCTGTTTTGACGTATCCTGTTTCGATACTGTTGAAATCATAGCAGGTGCTAAGTTTTTTAACCCAGACAATGCATTTCTAAGAGTGGAATTCTGGGCACCCTGGGGAAGAGGGGTCAGGAAAGGAAGAGATTTCTGGACGAATGCGTCTTCTGGGGGTGCCCACTTTCTCCCATTGACTTAGGACATGCTTCAGGTTGACAAAAAGCCAGGACCCAAGGGATCAATTTAAGAAATTTATCTAGGCTGGGCTCAGTGGCTCATGCCTGTTATCCCAGAGTGTTGGGAGGCTAAGGCAGAAAATCACTTGAGGCCTAGAGTTTGAGACCAGCCTGGGCAACACAGTGGGACACTGTATCTACAAATAGATATATAGTAAAAATTAGCTGGGCATGGTGGCATGCACCTGTGATCCTAGCTACTCAGGAAACTGAAGCGGGAGGATCACTTGAATCCAGGAGTTCAAGGCTGCAGTGAGCTGTGATGGCACCACTGCATTCCAGCCTGGGTGACAGAGCAAGACCCCATCTCTTAAAAACAAAAACAAAACAAAACAAAACAAACAACAAAAGATGGGCAAGTTACTGAACTTTGGAAAAAAAGAATAAATTTTAAAAAGAAAGAAAGAAAGTTTGTTGGCTTCCTAAAGTGTGCAAGTTTGGGTGACCCAGAGAATCCTCTACACAAACCCAGTGACATCCTGAGGAAGACGCCCGAGCCCAAAGCCACGGACCAGGCTTCCCTCATGTAATAACGCCCTCATGACTCAATAGAGCATGGCACTGTCTCAGGATGGCAAGGGCCCAATTTAACCCTCCCCAGAGGGGCCAAGTCCACAAATAGCTCATGATGTGTAGAGTCGTCACCCATGGCTGGGTCCAGATGACAGCCGGCATGGGCTATTGACACATCTGGACCACAGCTTCTCTTTTTCCATTCAGATGCTCAAGGTCCTATCAGCACACCTGCTAGCCTATGGGAAAGCCCCCAGGCCCTGCCCTTTCTGGGAAGGAGAGAAGACTCTTTCGGGGTGCAGGAAGATAACCCCCCACTGGAGTCAACTGAGGACCACAGCCTGGAGACAACCTGGGCCGAACGCACAGCTTCCAGGACACCCCTCTGTTCTTATGCCTGCTCCTGCTCTAGAGCATCTCATCACTCATAGGCATTGGCTCTCAACTGGAAGAGACTGGGCCCCATAACTAGAGACATTTTTGGTTATCACAAGAGGCAGGGTAGGGAGAGGGGCAGTGCTACTGGTATGTAGTGGGTAGAGATCAAGGATGCTGCTGAACTTCCTCTAACGCACAATTCACTCCCCCATGACAAAGAATTATCCAGCCCAAAATATCAACGGTGCACTGCAGGGAAGATCCAAAGTCTTAGCTTGTCACTCAAAACCTTTATCACCTCCTCCCCAAACTCCAGGTTGGTCTCTATTGTGTCCCTGTAGAAGCCAAACATATACGCCATTGCTCACCCATTTCTCCTCCCCTTCCATACTGCCCACAACCAAACTCTCCCTTTTGCCAATGGCACCACCTCCAAGAAGTCTTCCATGATTGCTTGGGCCCACACATTCTTCAGCTCTGTGAGCAGGGACCGTATATCACACCACCATTTACAGGTGAGGACATCGGATCAACATTTCTTGATCAACAAGAAATCTTAACAGCCCCACAGTCCCGGGTTTGCAGGGCAGCCTCTAGGCCCACACAGCCTGCAGATGGATTCCACTTGGCCGGCACAGAGATTTTTTTCTACCGTGCATCAATCACTAGCATTGAAACATCAGAAGATGTGACACAAAAGCCTGCTCCCTATTCTCCAAACATCAGAAGAGTGGCCACCAGGGCCCACAATCTTTTGTGGAAACAACCAGCAAAAACAGAGAGCAGCTTCAGGGTGGGACAAGCAAGGCCTCCCCAGGTCACCGCAGGCCCATCTGCCCCCTGCTGTCACTCACATGGCCTGCCCAGACCCTGGAGGCATCAGAGTTGGAGACCTCTGAGCCAGTCAACATCACCTTACCCCTGACTTTATAAAAAGGAAACTGAGGCCCGGAGAAAGGCTTGTCTGAGTCCACACAGCCAGTTAGTGGCAGGGCTGGGGTGAGGACCCAGGGACTTGCTACCTGTGAGATGCCCCTGCATGCCACACTGTCCTTCCAAGAACGCTGCATAGTCTCAGAGCTTGAAGGCCTAAAAGACAGGGTACAGGGACACCCAAAGAGTGATATGCTTCTCTCAGCTCTTGCATTGGCAGGAGCTGGGCAGGACAACCTCTGAGTTCCTGCTCCCAAAACTAGAGTCCTTGAATCTGACAGCTTGACTCCAAGGATGCTCACAACAGGTGCCATGTCTGATGCACAATGAATGATAAGGCACTCACCTGTGCGTCAGGCATGGTTCTGCAAGCTTTGTATATATCAGCTCCCTGAGCCTCACAACAAACCCTATCAGATGGGTACGATAACTCACATCCCCATTTTTTTAAATGAGAAAACTGAGGTTCAGAGAGGTTAAGTAAATCACCCAAGGCTGCACAGCTGGGAAGCAGGGAAGCCAGAATTTGCACGCAGAAGTCCGCATCCAGAGGCCGCGCGCTAACCACTGAACAGCATCGCCCCCCTGAAGGCTGGGCTCTTGCCACAGCTCTGCCTGCCCTGCCTGTGACAGGAAGCAGATGCAGGCAGGTCTAAGTGTGCAGCAGCCCACCGCAGCATGTGGATCTAGGCTAATTTTGAGGAAGCCCTTCCAGACTCATGAGAAAACTGTCAACCAACCACAGGCCCTGAGTCACCCCAGGAGGAAGTTGCCTGGGTCTAGGGGAGATGGGTGTGGCCAGGAGTTTGGGGGTGAGGTGGGTCTAGGCAGGACAGTACAAGGACCCTGACCCTCAGCCACCCCAGGCAGAGGGGGAGCCTTGGCCCCCGGGCACTGTGACTTGCCCGAGATCACACTGTGAGTTACCAGGAAAGGAGGAACCAGGGACAGCTGTGACTTCACAAGTTGCCCAACAGGAGCTTGGGCCGGGCAAGTTACCCTAATTATTAGCACAGGTCGCAATTCTCTTTGGTAGGCAGAAGGCCGTGGTTTGACTGAGCTGGAAGCTAAGAGGACTCGGCCCCTCCCTTCCCACTGGAAGCACAAAGGGGTGATGCCCACTTCTTTTCCCCTTGAGTGGCCCAGGCTCCATTCGGGCCCCAGGGGAAGAATCGGGGCTGTGTCTGTGGCCGACCTCACATCCTGGTCAAACAATCCCAGCCCACGTTCCTTCCAAGATCCCTGACTTCCAAAGCACTTTCACATCTGCTGTTGGCTTTGTGCACAAATAACCTTCCGGCCGCTGCTGTGCCCCATCTCACAGAGGCAGAAACAGAGCCAGCCTCGGAGTGAACGTCAGTTACATTTGCCTGGAAAGTGGATTCCTGCTCCCTTACTCCTCACTCCTGCGGGTCCCCCCAGCCATTTGACAGAGGAGGAAACTGAGGCCCAGAGCAGGACAGGGATTTGCCCAGGATCCCCCCGAGAGGTGGAGAGCAGGAGCTCTTTCAGTTGCGGGGGGCTCCGTAGATGAGGGGTCACCGCAGACACGCACACTCACGCACGCACACACACACGCACACCCGGGGCCCCCACACTCACCACATGGTAGATGGCCAGGGCGGTGGTGGCGATGCGGACATTGAAGCAGCAGCAGGTCTGGCGGACGGTGGACAAGCGGGGATCCATGGTGCTGCTGTCCCCTCCTCTGAGGCACTGAAGGGGAAAGAGCCCGGTCCCTGGAGCAGGGCAGAAAAGGGGAAGCTGCTGGCTGCCCTCCTCACTTCCTTCCTGCCCCTTAGACAGGCAGGGACAAGGTCGTCACAGCTGGGGTGGGGCAGCTGGGAGCGGGGGCAGGGCAGCAGCCTGCCTCAGAGCACCCCACCACCCTCTGCCATTCCCAGGAAGGGGTTCCGGGGAGGACAGACCCTAACAGTGTCATCAGGCCCTGCTCTGCACCAGGGCCAGGGTTCTGCCATTTCACACACCTTGCTTACTAGAAGCACACTACCAACTTTGGAAGCCAGGACTGTTACCAAACCCGTTTCCAGATGAGGAAACAGCTGTCCAGAGAGGTCAAGGCACTTGCCCCAAATCACATAGTAGTTAGCACTGGTGGCAGGATTCAAACCTAGATCTGTCTGGCTGCAAAACTAGCTGTTGTGTAGGAGGCATTTCCTGCCTCTTCCAGGCATGCTCCGGATTCACTCCTTTCATCCTCACCTCAACCCTTTGAGGGAGGTACTATGATGATCCCCATTTTACAGATGAAGAAACTGAGGCACAGAGGGGAAATGATTTGTGCAAGGTCACACAGCTAGTCAATGAAGGTACAAGGATTTTAACTGAGGCTGACTGGTGCTAGAAGCCTCCCTGGAGCTGGCATTCTCTCCCACTTCCTCACCCTGAGCCACAGGGAGAAGCATGTTCTTCCTAAGCTATGAAGAGGCATGCAGGGCTCCAGACAAGAACGGAAGAATAACCACTAAGCAAACCCATCAACTGTGGGCCAGGCCCTGAGCTAGGCTTCTCTTCTAGCTGGGTCAATAACTCTTCACAGCAATCTGCGAGACCCAAACCTCATTTTCAGGACCTCGAGACCCCTCCCCCATACTCACACAAAATCAGGGATTGCTTTTCCCCTTGATCTTGGGAAAAGTTGGAATTAATAAGCACAACTATTCGGCAAACTACCTTGGGATCTCTACTCCCTCCTCAGATGATAAGTTATCCATATTTCAATAAAGAAAGGGAATAGGAAGTAGATGCAACTTTTCTGGAAGAAGCCCTGCTTTGTCCCACAACTGAGCCCCTTTGCAATGCCAAGCTTCTAGTGGAGAGCAGACAGGAACTGCCATGAAGCCCTGCCCTCCCAGGAGATCGTGGAGTTAGGATTGGACACTGCTGCAGCCCATCATGTCTGCCCCAGGAGAGGTTATAAAAAGTCCCTAAGCTCCTCCCACTTGGCAGAAGTTGCACTGTTAGACCCACAAAACTTGGTTGGTGGACTTGATCAAACCATTCTCCTTGTGCCAATGAGACCAAGGGGACTCCACAAGCTTGGGGCTCCTGGGAGGCCTGGCCTATCCCTTCCCAACTTCATTTCCTTTTTTTTTTTTTTTTTTTTTTTTTTTTTTTGAGACAGAGTCTCACTCTGTCACCCAGGCTGGAGTGCAGTGGTGTGATCTCAGCTCACTGCAAGCTCTGCCTCCCCAGTTCATGCCATTCTCCTGCCTCAGCCTCCCAAGTAGCTGGGACTACAGGCACCCACCACCACACCCGGCTAATTTTTTGTATTTTTAGTAGAGACGGGATTTCACTGTGTTAGCCAGGATGGTCTCGATCTTCTGACCTCGTGATCCACCCGCCTCGGCCTCCCAAAGTGCTGGGATTACAGGCGTGAGCCACCGCACCCAGCCCCCAACTTCATTTTCAAGTCTGTTTCTGTTCCTTCATAAGCCTTGCTGAGGCTGGACATCATAGAAAGGTGACACAGTGCAGTGGTTAAGAACTTTGGCTCCACAGGCCCATGACCTGGGATCTTCTGGCTGAGTAGGCAGAAAAACAAGAGAAGTCCTCCTTTGTCTAAGAGTAGCAAGGCCAGAGGAACTGGAGATCAGGAAACCAGGGGCCAGGAGGGCCCTGAGACCATGCTGGGGAGTCTGCATTTGATTGTGCACAGAAGCCATTTGACGATTTCATATCATAATAAATGATAGCCATTCATAACATTGTGATTTGGTGAAACTAGGACAGGTGCGAAGCCGACTCCCAAAGAGAGGGATGAAACACACTGATGGCATGTGGAATAATTGTACATGGTCTATGGATGAACATTTCTCATTTTTACGGTGATAAATTCATTTTAATGTGCATTATAAAAATATACATAACTAGCCCATGAATCCTGTGATTTTCCATTCATAGGAGTAATATAAAGTCTCATTTTAAAAGAACGCATTCAAATAAAAAAGGCAGTAAGTCGATTTAAAGAACATATTAAGGAAGCCACAGCCTAGTAGGAAGCAGATGTGGCAGACAGCCCTGGAGGTGGAGTGGGTGGCATCCGTTTGGGAATCCTGGGGCATGGGGAATCCCAGCTCCCCACTTGGTAGCTGTGTGATCTCAGACAAGGCACTTGATCTCTCTGAGCTGTTGTTTCCACCTCTGCGAAATGGTGGGGGGGTTGGGAGGGAACAGAAGTTTGCCTGGCAGGGCTGCGGTGAAGGCGAAATGAGGTCACATGAATGCATCTGTTTGTTTTCTCCCTTCTAGCCCCTCCCTGCTCCCCGATCTCACCCATACTCAGGCTGCTAGGAGGAGGCAGAGCTGGGATTGAACCCCTGATCTGTCTGATTCTGGGTCCCCTCAGGCACTGCCTCCCTCGCAGAAGCAGGAGTTCTGATGGAATCATTTGTCCATCACCGGGTCACCAGGCTCCAGCACACACTGGCCCCTTGGCAGGTGCTTCAGTCACTCCCTGTGGAATACAAGTCTGAATCACCTTATTTTAATTCCCACCAAACTCCCTATGGAGAGGATAGCTATTATCCCAAAGGTCAGACCTTTTGGCCAAAGCCACTGCGATAGGCAGAATAATGCCTCTCACCCCCCAAAAAAAAAATCCGCCTTGATCTCTGGAACCTGTGCATACATGGCCTGGCATGGCAAAGGAACTCCACAGGCGCCAGGAAATTCAGGATCTTGAGGTGGGTGGGGAGATTATCCTGGATTATCTGGATGGCCCTGAGGTCATCAGATGGGACCCCATAAGTGAAGGAAGATCAGAGAGAGACTGAAAGTTGCCACGCGCCTGGCTCTGAAGTTGGAGGAAGGGCCATGAGCCAAGGAGAGCAGGCTGCATCTGGAATCTGGAAAAGGCGAGGGAATCGCTTCTCTAGAGGCTCGAAAGGGAATCACTTTGATTTTAGCTCAGCGAAGCCCATTCCTGACTTCTGGCCTCCAGAACTGTAAGACAATAAATGTGTGTTGTTGTAGTCACTGTGTTTCTGGTCTTTTATTATAGCAGCCACAGGGAACAAATACAGCTGCTCAGTGGAGGCCACAGCCAAGCCTGGGCCCCCTGTCGCTGGAGCCCAACGCACTCCACCAAGACCACAGTCCCCATCTGCATGAGTACAGCCCTTACTTCCTTGCTGTGTGACCCCGGCCAAGTCGTGAACCTCCCTGAGCCTCCGCTTCCTCCTGCACCAAGTGTGGATAATAGTAATGCCCATCTCATTGTCTGTACGTGCAGGTGGCAGCACTCTACATAAGCTCACTATTTATATTCTGCTGTTTTCCGTTACGAATGATACGTTTTGAGTTTCTTCAAGTTGCTTTTCATACCTTCTTTGCAGACAGGTGGAACCCTTGAAAACTTCAGGCCCTCTGAATTCATCAAGATAAGGACAAGGAAATGCTCCATGCTGCCACGGCCGCAGCAGGGCAAATACAAATCTGCTTGTCAAACTGCCCTTGTCAATGTTATTTCTGACAGAGGAATCTTCTAAGACCCCCCTGACTTCAGAGATGGTCCCCAGACCCTAGAGAGTCGTCTCTAATCCTGAAAAGTTCTGTGATTCTGGCTGGTTATCCTGCTTAATAATTTGCTGCCATGGTATATTAATATTTAAACAGACAACTCTGTTTCCTCAAAGGCAGAATTACTTGTAAGCTTTCTTTATTAAGTCAGAACATCACTAGAACTTCCCTCTTCACCCACATGCCTGCAGGTAAAAATAAAACCCACGGCTCTGCCAGCTTTCATATTTAAACAAAGACTTTGGGAGTCTTGCGTCCTTTCCATTAACCTAGATGAAGCACTTAGGAGGGGCTGGGTCATGGTAAGGACTGCACACAGTGGGAGGCATTTTGATCACGATTATCACTGTGATTCTTCTTCCTGTCCTTTAAACCCTTTCTCAGCCGAGCCTCCCCCAGCCCCGGCCAGCAGAGGAAGGCAGCAGACAGGCACAGATCAGCTCCCGTAGACCCAAGGGGCCAGTGATCTGCTGCAAGACACACAGCTGGTCAGGAGCAGAGCCAGGACCCAGGTCCTCCTTGGGGACAGCTGCGTGGGCGGCATGTGAGTGGTGGCAGCCAAGGTAGCTCCAGGGCTGTCTTCTCCTGAGGGGCTCCTGGGTGCCCCCTGCAGCTCACCCAGGCTGAAGGTCAGCTTCCTGCCAGACCACTGGCCTGTGACTCCCTCCTGGCTGCGAGCCCCACCTCACTTCTACCTTTGAGGTTTGGGTCTGGAACCTGTACGGCCAAAGCCAAAGGCCTGAAAAATGTGAGAAATGGCACAACATTCTCTCCTGTCTCCTGCTCCGAACCCAGCACGATCACCAGGGGTCAGGGCCTGCACGTGCAACCCACAGGGTCCCTCCCTTACTCCCCTGCCTGTGGAAGGGGTCCAGGCCTTGAAGTCAGCCTGGAGAGTCAGCCTGGCAAGGGCAGCCCACAGGCCTGCGGCCTGGGGACAATCAGACCTTCCAAAGACCAGCCGCTCAGTCCAGTGGGCAGGCAGGGGACCCCAACTGTCTGCCAGACACGCCAAGGAGGCCTCCCCTCAGCCAGGCAGTCCAGGGGTCCCTGGCTGCACCCAGGGGCACAATGACACCATATCCTAGTCTGTTGCTGCCACAGGCTCTGCAGGCAGGAGGCTCCAGGGAGATGGGAAGAGCAGGCAGAAGGGGCACTGGCTGTGAAGTCTACATAGCCAAGCCAGCACCCTTCAGCTGAATATCAGCTCTGGGCACACCCCAAGATGGAACATTTTAGATCATGGTGCAGCCAATGCTGTCCGTGCAGAGCTGGGAAACCCGGCTCACTCCTGGCCCTGGTCTCCACCCAGCCTTGGCCTCACTCTGAGTTGTAGAGTGGGGATTGTCATAGCACATCCAGGGTGCCGCAAGGACTAGGTAATTCCCTCCTAAGCACCGGCTTCTGCCAGAGCCACCTCCTCCCTGCTGCTGACCCCATCCTCAGGAAAAACCTCAGAGATCGAGGCACCTTAAGAAGTTGGTGGCTAAAATAGCACAACTGCCATTAACACCACAGTAGGAGTTACCTCATTAGGGGATTCTCCCAGCTAGGGGATTTTTATTTTAAAAAATAAAACAACAACCACCTGCAAACAACAAAAGTGACAGGTCCCACTGAGGACCAAGTCTGGGGCTAGGCTCTAGATAGTTTAAAAAAAAAAAAGAAGCGAGGTAGAGAACTACTACACACGGTGTGCGATTTAGTCACTTCTAAGAAAGCTGCAACTTTCCTGATTTGAAAGGGACAGATTTCATAAGCACATGACTTCTACCCATTGTCCTAACTCCCTTCTACCTTCTGGAAATGCAGGTGCAATGCCTAGAGGCACGGCAGCCATTTGGGGATCATGAGGACAAAAACCATACCCTAATGCGGAGAGGAGAAAGAGGAAGAGCCAGGATCCCGGATGCCATCATGAAGCCTCTGTACCAGCCCTGAACCTCCTTTCTCTGGACATCTTGTAATATAAGGGAAAAAACCTCACCAGGCCTTCTGACTTCATCCCTTCAACAAGAGCCTTGTTCTGTGTGCTCAGGACATAGCAGTGAACAAGGCAGACAAGGTCCCTGGTCTCAGGAAGCAAACATTCTAGTAGGAGAGGTGGTGAACAAGGACACACAGGAACAAGAGCATCTCAGCCAGTGACAGCTCTCCATCACTTCCTCCTGCTGCCCTCTAGACAGGCTTCTGGTCTTGACTGGAGCACCAAATTGCTGTGGGGCTTTGGGATGGCCACTTCCCCACTCCAGCCTGTTTTCCTGTCTATAACATCAAGGAGGGGTCCAAATCCATGCTCTCTGAGGCCTGGCCCCTCTCAGCCAGGCCCTGGCACCAGGCAGGTTACTCCGAGCAGCTGTACCCAGAGGCTGGACCCACTCCAAAGTGACTGGGCTGTTGCTGCCCTCAAATTCCTCGGCACTGAGTAAACAGCTGGGCAGCTCTGGTCAGCCAGCCAGGCCTCCTGACTGCATCCTTCTCAGGGACATCCACAAATCTTCAGCCAGCTGCAGGCTGAAGAGCCTAACTGCAACTCAGGCTCCCCCTGCCAGTGCCTGGCACAGAGCAGCCTGAAGGGCCAGGCCATGAGGGGGCCACCCCTGCTGTTCTAGGGCCACCATCCCTACTCTGGCGACTCCAGCTGTGGCTAGTGCCTGCCCAGATCAGTCACTGAGTCTCAGCACCCCTGTATGGCACACACACACACACACACACACACATACCCCACAGCCATCGTGCACTCCATACATCTCAAACTGGCCCGTCTGAGTGTTGGCCCCTCCAGTCTCCCCACTGCCCAGCCAGAGACTGCAGCACAGCCTCCTCTCTCTCCTCACTCTCACTTCCACCTCCTCCCAACCTTCAAGCCCTGTGGATTCTGCTTCCCTCCCACCTCCCAAATCTTTCTGGTTTCCTCCACCCCCACTGCCCAGATCCAACCCCCCACGCCACCCCACACCTGAGACTTTGCTGTGGCAAAAGGCGGGGAGCAGAAGAAGAGGCCTGACCAGAACCAACCAGGCTCCAGGGGCTGCTGCCTGGACCAGCCGCACTGCTCCACCCAGCAGGGCAGGGTTTCTTTGGCCAAGGGGCTTGGAGGGCTGGGATCTATCAGGCCTGGGGCTCCAGGCCACTGTCCAGAAAGTGGCTAAAGAGCAGGTGGTCTAGGCCACCAACAAATTCAGAATATATATACACATATTCTTTTTTCTTTTTTCTGAGTCAAGGTCCTGCTGTGTCACCCAGGCTGAAGTGCAATGCTGCCCGCAGCTCACTGAAGCCTTGAGCTCCCAGGCTTAAGCAATCCTCCCACCTCTGCTTCCCAAGTAGCTGGAACCACAGACATGCACCACCATGCCCAGCTAACTTTTTTATCTTTTGTAGAAATGGGGTCTCACTTTGATGACCAGGCTGGTCTCGAACTCCTGGGCTAAGAGATGCCCCTACCTCAGCCTCCCGAGGTTCTGGGATGACAGGCGTGAGCCACCACACCTGGCTACATGTATACTTGAACAATTAAAACCTTTTGTCAAACGAGGAGATCAATTAGGGCACGCATCCAACTGAAAGGTCGCACTTCCCACAGAATAGCTCTGCCGTGGCTCCTGGAGCCCATGACCTGTGCTTGTGAGGATGCCCCCATTAGGACGCATGTGAGGAGACCATGTGGCCCCGCACACACCGGCCTTGTCATGAAGAGAACTTGGGTCTGTTCTGACATCCTCCAGGGGGACAGTGTGAATATGCTAATCTGGCATGCGACTGTATCATTCATTTATCCAAGCAGCGTCGGGTATCTCTTGAATGCCTGCTATGTGCCAGGCACTGCATTAGGCCCTAGAGCGGTGACCAAGACCACCCTGGCTGCAGGGGCTGCCGTCTACTCAGGGTGCCCGCCAGATCCCAGCCCCACTCACAGAAGCCCTCCCACCACACTTCCTCCCCAGTCCAGGCTGCCTGGGGGCTGGGTGAGGCTGGGGCCGCAGATGGCAGCCCCAAGGACCCCAGGTGGGGAAGGCAGAGGTCAGTAATAGTCACAACGTGAGTGACAGCATCACGAGACAAGCCGGGTAACAATGCCATCTCTTAGTCAAAGGCACAATCGAGATGACACCAGTGGGCTAAAAATAGCAAGCCCCTCTTTAGAGAGGTATCGGGTGTAGGGGAAGTCCACAGACCCTGAAGGGACAAACCTGGTCAACACACCGGCTTTGCCCCCGGCACGCTGTGTGACCAAGAGTCAATCTCACCACCTCTCAGCTGCTCCGGTTTTCTCAACTGTAGAATGGAGGTAACAATATGTCGGCCCCTCTTGAAGAATTACTTCAAAGAATAAGAAAACATTGAGGAAGTTGGACTGGACAGGTGGTCCCCAACCTGTCACCTTCCCCTTTGCCACCTGTACTTCCTAAAGGCTCATTCAGAACAAGCCTGCCTGGCTCAAGAACTTTCAATGGCTCCCTGTTGCCTGCAGAGTCATAGCCAGACAACTGAGCCTTGGAATGTTCCCCCTAATCAGGTGCTGCCTCTCTGTCTGAAGCTTTCCACAGAAGCCAAGGCCTTCTTGGAAGCAGAGCCCACATGCAGCACCTCTCCTGGGTCCCAGAGCAGGGCAGCCAAGGGGGCTAAGGCCCCTGCTAGTGCACTCTCCACCACCCAAGGATGCCTTGGCCAAGAAAGCTTAGGGGTACAAGGCCTGAAGGTGTACAAGGCCTCACCAGCCTCAGCCCCACCCCACTCCCCTAAATACTGGAGGGAAACGTGGGGGCGTTTGTGGTTGGAGAAGCACGCCATTTCCCATGGTGCTATCTGATGTTGACATTTTCCACTCCACCCTCAGCTGCTTTGCTAAGCAATGTGGCTCTGTCTCCTGCCTGGGGAGGGGAGCAGAGAGGGAGCCTGCCCCAGAGGGAGTTCCCAGAGGGTGGCAGAGGGTCATGGTGATGTCCGGGAACGCCGAAGGGGCAGCATCACAGCGCACAAGTGTAACCCTGTGAATGAGGCGCTGTGTTGCCCCCATTTTACAGACTTAAGAAACTGAGGATTGTGGAATGAAGCGGTTTACTGGAAGTACATTTGGACTTCGGGCTCAGGCATGAAATCCTGTATACTTACCACCACCCCACATGATCTCCTGATGCTGCTTAGGACTGAAAAGAATTCTGAGATATGTACAAGGTATAGATCTTCTTCATCTCCCCTCCCTCTCCATCAGCCCCTCAGTGATGTGTGAGATGTTGGCATTAGCCCTTCTCCTTGTGGGTAAAATAATACCCCTGCTGCCCACTTTTGAAAATTTTTGTTTTAATAGATAGCAAATGCACATGGTACAAAGTTGAAAATATACAAAAGGATATACAGTGAAAAATAAGTACTCATCTAGCCCCTCCCATCTACCCTGTTATTCTTACTAGGACAAACATGATTACCTACTTTGTGGTGTTTCCTTCCAGAGATTTCTATGCGTATGCAAACACATTCAAATACACACCAGCATCACAAATAGTAGTATAACTTACCATGTTCTGAACCAGCTGTTCAACACTTAATGTGTTTGGAGATTGTTCCGTTTAAATTTTTTTTTTTTTTTTTTTTTTTTTTTGAGGAAGGAGAGAGTTTCACTCTTGTTGCCAGGCTGGAGCACAGTGGCACAATCTCAGCTCACTGCAACCTCTGCCTCCCGAGTTCAAGCAATTCTCCTGCCTCAGCCTCCCAAGTAGCTGAGATTACAGGCACCTGCCACCACGCCCAGCTAATTTTTGCATTTTTAGTAGAGACCATGTTGGTCAGGCTGGTCTCGAACTCCTAACCTCAGGTGATCCACCAGCCTCAGCCTCCCAAAGTACTGGGATTACAGGCGTGAGCCACCGGGCCCAGCCTTTTCCATTTAATTACATGAAGAGTGCGCCCAGTCTTTATTTTGGCTGCATACTATTCCTTTGGGTGACTATCTCATCATTAAATAAATTTTAACCCACAGACATAAGATTGTTTCCAGCCTTTTGCAATTACACACGCTATAGCAATAAGCACTTATTGTACACGTATCATTTTCACATGTGTGAATACAATACATGTGGAAGTTAGGTTCCTGAAAACGGAATTACTAGATTAAAGGGTACCATCATTCCAGTGTTTTTCAGTATCAGCAAATTGCCCTTCGCAGAGGTTGTACCAATTCGTACTCCCACCAGCAAGGTGAAAGAGTGGCCACTCCCCATAGCCTCACCAACACAGTGAGGAATCAGACTTCTTAATCTTCACTAATATGATTGATAAAAAACGGTTTGCATTGCAGTTCAACTCTTTTTAGAAGGTTAAGAATATTTTCACATATTTAGGAACCATTCGTATTTCCTCTTTTAGAAACTGCCCCAATCCTCTGCCCACTTTTCTTTCTGGTTGTTGGTCTAGTTCTTATTGATTTGCAGGTATTCTTTTGATGTTAAGGAAATTCTTCTTTTACCTGTAATGTAAGTCGCAAGAATCCCTGGATTTGCTTATGGAATTTTTCACCTTTTTTTTTTTTCTTGTTTGAGACAGAGTCTTGCTCTGTCACCAGGCTGGAGTGCAGTGACACGATCTCGGCTCACTACAACCTCCACCTCCCAGGTTCAAGCGATTCTCCTGCCTCAGCCTCCCGAGTAGCTGGGATTACAGGCACGCGCCACCACGCCTGGCTAATTTTTGTATTTTTAGTAGAGACGGGGTTTCACCATGTTGGCCAGGCTGGTCTCAAACTCCTGACCTCAAGTGATCCACCTGCCTCGGCCTCCCAAAGTGCTGGGATTACAGGCGTGAGCCACCGTGCCCGGCCTTTCACCATTTTTAAAAGGAACTTGAATGTGTTGATAATGTAATTTATAGCATCTGTTAAAATGAAAACTTTCCTCCACGGTTTTTGCTAGCACTTTCATGCTGCTGCTTTTACATCAGTCCCTCTTCTGAGTCACTTGTGTGTCCTGGCTTGCACCATGCTTCAGGCCCGGACATGCTGTGTCCTCATCCTGTCTGTGTTAGTCTGGAGCGGAGGTTCGAGCAGGCAGAGGTGAGCCTGGGCACAGAAGTGAGCATCCATAGTGTTTGTCCACCGAGTGGCACAGGCCACTGTCCGGGGTTGCTGGAAGGGAAGGGCTGTGAATCACAAGGCCAGGTGTTGTGGCGGGAAGAGCACTGAGCCGGAAGTCAGTTGTTTTACTTGCTTCGTGTACAGACTGACGCTGTGTGCCTCAGTTTACCCCTTTGTCAAATAAGTTCCCCTCATGAACTTCAAAATGCGAATTATGTACTAGCTGCACACTAAAGCTCCTTCCTGCTCCTCTCTCTCCCCCCCACTTTGGAGCTATTTTATTCTTTGGGAGTTCCACCTGGGCTTTAGCAAGCAGGGAAGGCTTCCAGGAGGAGGTAGGCCCTGGTACACTGAGACCTGAGTTTCTGATCCAGTCTGGGAGCCAAAGCTGCAAGGAGGAATGTGTGTTGAGCAGCAGCTCTGGACCTCACTCTCTTACCTTACCTGGTTCAATCCTCACAACAGCGCAACCCAGTGATCCAGCAAGGCCAGATGACCTTTCGTTTTACAGATGAGAAAACCAAGGTTCTGAGACGTTGAGCCATTTGCCCAAGATCCTAGAGCCCAGGGTCCTAAGTGGCAGACTGGAACTCAAATGCTGGCCTTGGATGAGCAGAAGCAGGTTCTCAGCTTCTCCAAGGGTTGGAGGGGTCCGGGGAGGTTGGGTCAGGGTGTGGGCAGCAGTTGGTGGTCAGTGACTTTCCCTTGTGGCAGGAAGAAGAGGTGGGGGAAGCAGCTGGAGTTGGGAGATAGGAGGCTGAGGCAGCAGGGCCTACAGATAAAGCAGGAGGTGGACAGGGGCGGGTGTGCACATCCCGGCAGCTGGAGTGTAGATGAAATCTCAGAGAGCCCGGAAGAAGGGCTGGACCAGGGACCACGTCACTCCCAGGCCTGACCAATCCCTGCTTCTCAAGGCCACGTCTCACCCCTGAGCCTCGCAGCAGCCATTAGGGTACTTTCCCGGGCCTGGACACTGCAGCCCCAGCCAGGCCTCCCTCTTCTCCAGGGTCAGGTGCGGAGGGACATGGTGCGAGAGTCGGGGCTCTGTCCTTCTGCTCTGCCTCAGCCCTGCTACACCTGAAAGTCATCAGCCGGGCCTGTAGATGCTCCGGGCTTCTCGCGATCAACGTGGTCCTACCACCTTGTTGTTTTACTTTGAATGTCTTCATGACAGGCGCACACCTTCCAGCTCTCCACTGTTGTCTGCCTCTCCCTGTTGTCCCAGAACCGGTCGCACCCCACATTTACCTTCTCTACCTGGCCTCTAAAGAATTTCCATTTTGAGGACCTGAATTAGTTGAGCAGATGCACTGAAGGTCAAAGTTTGTAATTTTCAGGGAGAAGGAACCTTTGAGATAAAAGGACCCAGAATGAAGCAGTAACATCCCCAGAGTCCCACCGCAGAGCTGGACAGAAATGGGGCCAGAACTCCCGACTCCCAGTCCAGTGCTCGCTGACCTGACTTCTGCTGCTTCCCAGAAACACCTGAAGGAAAAGAATGGAGAATACACAGTTCGGGAGGCTGAGGCGAGAGGATCACGTGAGACCACGAGTTCAAAACCAGCCTGGGCAACATAGCAATACTCCATCTCAAAAAAAAAAAAAAAAAAAAAAATTAAGTCAGCCAGTATGGAAGTGTGCACCCGTAGACCCACCTACTCCAGAGGCTGATGCAGGAGGATCCCGTGAGCCCAGGAGATCAAGCTTTCAGTGAGCTATAATTGCACCACTGCACTCCAGCCTGGACGACAGAGCAAGGCCATCTCAAAAAAAAAAAAAAAAAAATAGAAAGTAGAATAGAAAGTAGAATACAAAAGAGTGTTGTTCTGAGCACTGTGACCCAAGGCAAGTCCCTGCCCTGCCACATTTGAGCCTCAGTTTCCCCATCCACACAGAATGAGGCTGGCCCAGCAATAGTAAGCGCTGCTGTGAGCGCCTGAGTCCACCTCTCCCTCCCAGAGGCCGAGCAGGACAAACCACACGTTCCTCAGGCCTGTTTCGCACGAGCTAATATTGACCCAACGCTGTTTCCCTTGGCCCTGCACAGGGGCTATATTTGCTCTGCAGGACTCCAGCCTCGCCTGTGCCCCTCTGGGCTTCAGATGTGCTGGCCCAGGTGGGAGAGGCCAGGTCAGGGGCGTGAGCCTCACAGGCTAATGGGCGAGGGAGAAACCACAAGAGGCCCAGGACACCATCCCAGACCCCCCTTAAAGCTTCTAGTGTATTTATATATATTTAAAAAAAAAAGAACTGCCCAACCTCAGTTTTAGAATCTCTGATCTTTTTTAATGTTATATTTCATAAATACACTTTTTTAACACACATCTAACATGCATGCATACACACACACGCACACGAGATGTTAACTAAATGTTCAGCCTCATCTGGGAGTCTGGTAGAAAGCTTAAAATTAGCGCCTGCATTGGAGAAATGGCTGATTCCAGGGTTACGCCAGGGAAAGAACAAGAGGAGCCTGAAACACCTTTTGTGCCAGAAAGTAAGGAAGAAATCAAGGAATGACAGGGCCGTCACTGGGGACATGACGGAGGTCCCTCCCGGTTCTTCTGAGTGTCAAAATAAACACCCACAGTAACACATCATCATCCACTGAAAAAGATAGGGAACTGTGAGTTCAGGCTGATGTGAATTAATGAATGCCTGACAAAAGTTTGGTGTGGAGTTAGCTACTCACGGCATCTCAGCGTCCCAACCCAACAAAATCCTTTTCCACAATGAAGGAGAAAGAGTCACTCTACAGTGGAGAAGCCAACCAAGGGAGCCCAGTGGATTTCATCGGTACCAGGGCAAATGAGAACCGCGAGCCACCTGCAGGGATGCAGGAGGAGACGCAGCATCTCTCTGAGATCAGCCCTCTGAAGATGCCCAGCCTGATATAACCAAGAGGAGACAAACCCAACATAAGGAACGTTCTCCAACACCAGCCTGGAATCTCCAACAATGTCAAGGGTGCAAAACCAAGACTCGATGAGGAGTTGTTCCAGGCTAAAGAGACAGGACGACTCAATGGCTAGGACATTCCTGGAACAACAGGGGGACCTAGGATACAGTGTGAGGATCGCTTTGGGATTTTCAGGTGGCATCATGTTTGTGTAGGAGAACGTCCTTGTTAGTAGGAAACAGACACAAGTATTCAGCAGGGATAGAGCACGATGACAGCAACTTAGTCTCAGATGGCCAGGGAGAAAAATAGCTTTCCCTAGTGTACTTGGGGTGTCCTTATATGTTTGAGATTGTTAAAAAATCAGAAAGGAGATGGGGGCTTCAGAAATCTCAGGTCACAGCCAAGATGGTCAGACAGGAGACAGGAAGAAGGAGCCTGCCTTGAAACACATCCCTCACTTTTTTTTTCTTTCCTTTGGAGACAGGGTCTCGCACTGTCACCCAGGCTGGAGTGCAGTGGTGCGATCACAGCTCCCTGCAACCTTGGCTTCCTGGGCTCAAGCAGTCTTCCTGCCTCAGACTCCTGAGTAGTTGGGACTATAAGCATGAGCCTCTGTGCCTGGCTAATTATTTTATTTTTTGTAGAGATGGAGTCTCACGATGTTGCCCAGGTTGGTCTCAAACTCCTGGCCTCCAGCGATCCTCCTGCCTCAGCCTCCCAAAGTGCTGGGATTACAGGCATGAGCCACTGTAACTGGCCCGTCCTTCGCCTTTCAAAGCACCCCAGCAAAGGAGATGACAAATAGATGTTCACAGGGGACAAGCGCTTCCTGAGCCACACAGGAACAGAGCAGCCAGCCTAGTAGCTCCCTGCTCTGACGTTTCTCTCTTCCTCCCTCAGGCTCTCTGAGGCTTCGGGGGGGTTCTGGGCTGCAACACCAGGCAAAGGCGGCATGCTGAGTTCTAGTCCTCGCTCTGCCTCGACTTGCTGCATCCACTTGGGTAAGTTTCTTCCCTGCTCTGGGCCTCGTCCCGATCTGTTCAAAGGGACATCACGATGTTCTCACTAGTTGCCTTCTACTGAGCTGGAGGCCAAGGACTCAGATTTGGTTTGGCTGGTTCTGCCTCTGACCTGCTGGGTGACCTGGAGCAGGTCATTTAACCTCTCTGTGTTTGTTCTATCAGGATAATCTGTTGAAATATTCACCAATGCCTCTCTCTCCAGAATTTGCTGTTGCCCCTCCCTCCCTGCCCTCTGCTCCCAGTCCCCACATCTGGGCAGCTGAGCAGGACACAGAAGAACATAGGCACAGCAGTCAGAGTACCTGGTTTTCCACATTTCAAGAGCCCACGCTCTGAATAGTACAGAAAATTTAGAAGCTCACGTGATGAACCAGAAATATCCTCCCCACCCTTGAGACCGGGGTAAAAGGTGAGGAAGAGAGGAGAAAGCTGGGGTTGGGGGGTCCCTGCACCCCCCTGGAGGTGACAGTTCTCCCAGGCCCAGGGAAAGACAGCATATGGTGAGAGCAGAGCCCAGGGCATGGCCAGAGCCACCCCATGGAAAGCATGGGGTGTTGCCTGGAGGGCAACAGGGCCAGAGAGCTCTCTCAGAGGGACAGATGCAACCGGATGCTGCCCCTCTACCCACAGTGGCACAGACCCGGCACTGACGTGGTGACTCTCACAGTGGCACGGACCCGGCACTGACGTGGTGACTCTCACAGTGACATGAACATGGCGTTGATGTGGAGGCTCTGAAGACACACTGTGGTCAGGAACAAAGAAGGACTCTGCAGTTCCCTGCAAAGTCTAGACAAGAACACAAGGCCAGGCACGGGAGCCCATGCCTGGAATCCCAGCACTTTGGAAGGCCGAGGTGGACAGATTGCTTGAGACCAGCCTGGGCAACATGGCAAAAGCCCATCTCTACAAAAAAAAATTTAAAAATTAGCCAGGCGTGGTGGTGCATGGCTATAGTCCCAGCTACTTGGGAGGCTGAGGTGAGAGGATCGCTTGAGCCCAGGAGGTTGAGGCTGCAGTGAACCATGTTCGCACCACTGCATTCCAGGCTGGATGACAAACAGAGAGAGACCCCATTGAAAGAAAGAAAGAAAGAGAGAAAGAGAGAAAGAGAGAGAGAGAGAGAGAGGGAGGGAGGGACGGAAGGAAGGAGGAAAAGGAATGCAAACATCACAGGGGAAGCCGAGAGGGGACAACGCTAAGAATCTAATGTGTCCCTGCCCACCAGTGTCTCAGCGCCACCTAAACCCCCACACCCTAGACAAGCCTGGGCAGGAACCCATGCTGTCTAGATGTGGGGCTTCCATCACTTAATGGAATGAGGATCTAAAATAGAAACAAAGGTCAGTTCAGGAAGCAGAGGCAAGGTGCTTTCCCCACACATCTGAATCTGTGAATGGAGACCACTCCCCAGCTTATGGTGGGCGTGGGAACAGGACGGGTGCATCCCGTGGCTTAACTCTGCGTTCAGTGGCCTCACGGGCCTCTGTGGAATTGTGAGAATTGATAAATACTACAAAGCAGTAGTTGTTGTGCTTGGGGTTGGTTGGTTGCTTTGTTTTTTCAGAGAGCCTGTTTACCAGCCTCCCACTGAATGGAATCCATCCGCATGGCATCCATGTTGCCATGACAGGAACTGCCGGTGTGTGGGGGCTTGGCCCCGGATATAACTGGTATAACTTTTTGCAAAGCTGGTTTCCGCAGCTGCCCCTGCAGTCGTCCTGACTGAAAGACAGGGGACAGGGGAGTCTGTCCCGCTGCGAGCCTTGTCCCTTCCCCGCTGACTGCTGGGAGCGGGAGGATCTTTTAGCTCCGTGGGTCACCAAAGGTGTTCCATGTGAGGGACCCTCTGCCCCATGCCCTGAGCAGGCCTGGACTTGAGGATGTTTCACTCACTAGAGGATTGGAAAAGACCCAGGCCAGCCCCAAGCGGGCAGCGGGACCTTCTCCGGACCTCCCAGGCGAGCTGGGAACCCGGCCTCTTGGGAGGACTTTGAGAGAGCAGGCAGTTGGGCATGAGCCTCTGGCTGGGGGGCAACGCAGAGGGAAAGAAGGGATGGGACCCATGGACCCCCAGACCCCCAGACACTCAACCAGAGCCAACCTTGAATGTGCTGGAGCACTTCTCAGTGGAAAAATCACAGGGCGGCTTTGCCCGTGCTGGGCTGTGTGCCCACTGTAGGCCGGCAGGGACACGGTCTTCTCCCGGCGTCCGGCTGCACCGCACACCCTGTCACACGCGGGGAGGCCTCCCAGAGGGGTGACACTGGGATTGCTATGTTTATCTTATTTTTATTTTTCTTCAGTTCAGGATGCCCCTGCCTGGCCCAGAAACCACACTGCCATGAATAGGCCAGGACATGTTACCGTCCTGTGCCCACTCCACCCAGCCTGGGGTGAGGGAATGGGGGCAGATGCCGGATTGCGGCCACCGACCAGCCGCAGAGCCCAGCAGGGCCATAAACAAGGCTGGGTGGGGTTTCCAGGCCCACTCAGTGAGGCTCGTTTATTTGGACGAGGGCAGAGAGCACCGACCAGAGTGCCTCAAAATAACTCACATGGCTGTCCGGGAGCCAATCCCTCCGTGGAAAATTTAAATGAATTCTTCACAGCTGTGAGGCCCAGGCCCCCAGACAGCCCACCCAGAATCACCAGACACCATGGCTCTGATGGTTCCAGAAACCCAAGAATGTTCTGGAAGCCCAAGGAAGCCATAGTCGGTCTCTGGTGTTCTTCACACAGCCAGAGGTCATGATACACTCAGAGAAGGATGATCCAGTCACCAACAGCTCAGCCCCTCAGGACACTGGTGCCCAAAAGGCCCATGCCTGCCAGCCTGGTCCTCGTGGACATTGGGCTCTGGAGGAAGGGCTGCCCAGGTTTCACTTAGCGCTTCTGGGAGCATCCTCCCCTCCTTATCTGGGGACACTGAGGCTCAGTCAGCTCCTCCTGTGAGGAAACAGACATGTAGCAGCCAGTGCTGACCACCAGGCCATCCCACCCCCGTGCCAGTGCCTGAGCCACAGTGACCGGGTCAGGCTGCAGATGCGTGGTGAGGAGAGCAACTGGGGAGGGATGAGGGGAGCTGAAGTGGGGAGGGAGGGAGGGAGTCTGAGGGAAGGAGTGAGAATGGACCCCAACGAGCATGAGGCCAGCAGCAAAGGGTTAAGGAAATGCACTCTCGGCCTGGCGCAGTGGTTCACGCCTGTAATCCCAGCACTTTGTGAGGCCGAGGCGGGGGGATCACCTGAGGTCAGGAGTTTGAGACCAGCCTGGCCAACATGGTGACACCCCATCTCTATTAAAAATACAAAAATTAGCCTGGCGTGGTGGTACGTGTCTGTAGTCCCAGCTACGTGGGAGACTGAGGCACGAGAATCGTTTGAACCTGGGAGGCAGAGGTTGCAGTGAGCCCAGATCATGCCACCCCCACTCCAACATGACAGAGTGAGACTCCAAGGAAAGGAAAGGGGAAAAGGGAATGGGAAGGAAAGGAAAGTCACAGGGACCCAGGGGCAGCCAGCAGGGCTGGACTGAAGAGACCGACCTTGACCTGAGAAAGGGGGATCAAGGCCTAGAAACAGCACAGGCCAAGGTAAGAGGCAGAAATGGTAACACCCTACACACAGCCCTGCAGACCATGGGGAATGCAACGTCCAGTGTCTCATCTCACAGCAAAAAGGCCACCCCTGGGCCACTTGGTGGGAAAGAAGAGGCCAAGCCGGGGCTGGAGTCCTCGTCCCTGGTCCTCAACCCCATGCCCTTTCCATGACCCGAGGCTGCCTACTGAGAGGCCTGGAGGAGTCCAGAGCAGGCCCAGGGACTCTCACTGCCGCCCTGCACTCTGCAGTTGGTCATATCATGTGGGTGGGGGCCTCGGATGGGAAGGGCTTGCACCTTGGGGATTTTCTTGTCCCCGAACTCCTCAGGGAGGAAAGAGCCTGGGGCGTTTGGAGGAACTTGGGCTTCGGAGTCAGACCCATGGAGGCAGACTCCAGGCCACGCCACAGTTTGCCAAAGGTCATGACCAACTCTGCTCTTGCCCGCCACGTGCCAACATCTCAGTTAATGCTCCAAACATCCCGTGAGGACATATGGCCATCATTCCCGCTTTACTGATGTGGGGACTGACGCGCAGAGGTGAAGCAACTTGCCCAAGGTCACACAGTCATTCCGTGGCCAATCCAGGAGCTCAGCCCAGGATGCCTGACCCCAGAGTGGCCACCCAATGCTTTCATCTCCAGGCCACCTTGAGCAAGTCACTGAACCACCCCAGGCCTCTGTTTCCCCACAGCCACAGTGACTCCCACCTTGCAGGGCTGGAGAGGAGTCAATGAATTAATGCCTGAGTGTGTGGCTGGTGGCAGCCACCTTGCCTGTTTTCAGACAGGCTGCAAACTGACCCCAAAACCCCCATCCCCTTCATCTTTCTCAGGGGCACTGGCACCCGGGACAAGGTCCTAGCCCCTCTCGCCTAGCAGAGTGAGGGACCAGGAGAACTGAGGCCACTCTGGGGTCCTGGACAGGGCAGAGACAGGGCGGGAGAACTGAGGCCACTCTAGGGCCCTGGGCAGGGCAGGAGCTGGGCGGGAGAACTGAGGCCACTCTGGGGCCCAGGGCAGGGCAGGGGCCGGGAGGCCACGGGAACACAGGTCCACTTCACCCTCCTGCTCAGCAGGGCTGGATCCTCCCTGTCCCCCAGGGCCCACTGGGGATTTGGGGTTTTCCTGCATCTGATTAGCATAAATTAGCAGCTGTCAGCAGCAGGGAGGAATGCAGCCTTCCAAGGGCCCAGGCTTGTTTTTGGAAACGATATCGAGTTCTGCTGAGGGCTCGCCTTGTTCACTGGCCACTGGATGGCTGAGTGGTGTTTGTGTACCCAGCAGAGGCTCACCCTCACCCCTGGTGAGCCCCCCGCCCCCAGCCTCAGCTCCAAGGATAACACAGAGGGAAGGAGCATGGTGCGGGTGGCAGCAGGATGAGGGGGGATCCGGCCAGACTCACTGCCCTCATCCCACTTCACACCTCTCACCTAAGCTCCCTCCACACTGAGAGAGCCCTCTGTGCAGGCTGGTGGGGCGGAAGGGCCCAATGACCACCTTCTGTTTTCCTAGCGGGGAGCAGTGGCCATTGGAGCTTCCTAGGCTGGGGCTACGTCCACAGAGAACTTTCAACCGGACAGCACCAACCTGGTTCCTTGGGGATAAAGTCGGTCTGCCCTGATTTTCCAAGGAAAGGGAAGAACATCTATTCCACAAGGCCTACTGTATGCCAAGCCCAGGAAAGGGTGACTTCTTTGTCATCCAAGAATCCCACGGGTGCTGGATGGAGTAGGGTTTGTCTGCCAGGCAGCCCTTCCCTTCTGCTTCTGATAACGCCACAGCCTTCCTCAAGGTGAACTAGAGCCTGTGCTCTGGAACCAGAATGGGTTCAAATCCCACCACTCACCAGCTGTGTGCCTCTCTGCCTCGGTTGCCTCACCTGTAGAATGGGACCCTGGTTGTGAGAATTAAATGAATTCGTGCGTTCAGTGTGCTGAGAACAACACTGGCACATGGTAAGTGACGCGTTAGCTATGACTGATTGCCCTGGCCCCACTCAAAGTGGTTCTGGAGAGGCTGCTCACCCGGACCCCACTCCCAACCACAGGGCCACACATGTAACCTAGATCAGCCAGTTAGGATGCCTCATCTCCAATTGGCCACAGTGATTGGCCCAGGAATAGATAAGCCTAGCCAATCAGACTCTTTCCCTGTGATTTACTATTTGGCTGTGAGTAGAGAAGCTCTCGCTCTCTCTCTCTCTTTCTCTCTCTCTCTCTCTCTCGGGTGAAAAGCTGGAAAGATGTAAGCTCAATGTTGTCTGTGGCCCTGCCTTCCTTTCTTCACCCATCACATCAAGAAAGCAAGCCTGCAGCAGGAGAAAGTGAGGCCACCAGCCCAGAGAGGAGCAGAGCCCAGAGAGGTGGAGAGGCGACTGAGAAACCAAGAATAAATGATAGAGAAGGATAACTCTGTTATTTCCATCCCTGACAGCAGCTGTGCCCGGGACTTCCCTTTAACACAAGATGTTTCCTTTCACTGTTAAAATCCGGAATCATCCAAGGCTTATTAGCCCTATTGTACATATGAGAAAACTGAGCCTCGGGGAGGTGGAATGATCAGCCCTTGGGGGCAGAACTAGTAGGTGGTGGAGCCAAAGGCAGGTGGCCTGGCCACAGAGTCAGAGCGCACATTAGCCTTTGTTTGAATGGTCACCTGGAGGAGAAGGAGAAGCTGGGTTTGAACTCCAGCTCTGTCGTTTTCTGGCTATGTGAGCTTTGAGCAACTCACTTCTCTTCTCCGAGCCCAGTTTCCTCGTCTGTAACATGGGAATAACATTCCTTACTTCACTATGCTGGCATAAAATAAAATGTCCTATTGGAAGCACCCAGCACCTAATTAGTACCCAGTAAATGTTCATTTTTCCATTCCCCAAAACAGCAGCATCATCAACCCTCCAGGAAGTCAAAATGCCTGACTTGCAGGGCTCTCGATGGATCCTCAAGACAGCAGTGGTAGCCTCCCATTTCAGAGATGGGAAGCAGGCTCTGAATGGTTCAGCCGCACACATACCCAAGGTCACACAGCTTGTTAATGGGACCTCTCCCACTTCTATCAAGTTGCCTGAGTCCCTGCTGCAGGGTTCTCTGCAGTCAGGGGCTGGGAACTGGGTTGGCGGTGAGGAGGGTAAAATGGAGATAAAGTAAGTGGTTTGGACTGAGGGTGCCTGAGCCCTCCGCTCTGCCCTCCCCACCCTCAAGCCCAGACAGACTCCGAGTCTTGGGTCAAGGACGCCCCCTGCTGGCCACGTAGGGAACTCCATCCCAGGCACCTGATAAATCCCAGAGAAGGCACCACATGGGCGTTTTTGTTTTTTTTTAAGGCAGGATCTCACTCTGTTGCTCAGGCTGGAGTGCAGTGGTGTGATCACAGCTCACTGCAGCCTCAACCTCCCAGGCTCAAGCAATCCTCCCACCTCAGTGTCCCCAGTAGCTGGGACTACAGGCGTGCACCACCACACCCAGCTAACTTTTTTTTTTTTTTTTTTAGATACAGGGTCTCACTATGTTATCCAGGCTGTTCTCAAACTCCTGAGCTTAAGTGATCCTCCTGCCTCAGCCTCCCAAATTGCTGAGATTATGGGCATGAGCCACTGCACCTGGCCATCTGTTTTTTTTTTTTTTAAGACAGAAAATAGCAAGTGTTAGTGAGAACGTGGAGAAATTGGAACCCTTGTACATTGCTAGCAAGACTGTAAGATGGTAGAGTCGCTGTGGGAGTACAATATGGCAGTCCTTCAAAAATTAAACGTGGAATTATCACATGACCCAGGAATTCTACTTCTGTGGATGCACCCAAGAGAACTGAAACGGGAACTTGAACAGATATTTGTTCACCCCCAATGTTCATAGCAGCATTATTCATGATAGTCAAAAGGGGGAAGTAACCCAAGCGTCCATCCATGCATGAACAGATAAACAAAATGTGATCAAGACACGCGATGGTATATTATTCAGCCTGAAAAATGAAGGAAACTCTGACGCCTGCTACAATGTGGGTGAACCTTGAGGACATTATGCTGAGTGAAATAAGCCGGACTCAAAAGGAGAAGCCTATTATATAGTCCTACCTGTATGAGATACCTACAGTAGTCAAGTTCATAGGGACAGAAGGTAGAATAGTGGTTGCCAGAGGCAGAGAGGAGGGAAGAAATGGGGGTTGTTGTTTAATGTTTAATGGGTACAGAGTTTGAGGCTGGGAAGATGACAAAGCTCTGGAGATGGACGGTGGTGATGGTTGCACAGCACTGGGAGTATCGTGAATGCCACTGAACTGTACACTTAAAATGGTTAAAATGATAGATTTTATGTTATGTATCTGTGCTACAGTTTCAACATTTGTCCCCTCCAAAGCTCATGTTGAAGTTTAATCTCCAATGTGGCAGTACTGAGAGGTGAGAGTTGGTCTTTTTTTTTGAGACGGAGTCTTGCTCTGTCACCCAGGCTGGAGTGGAGTGGAGTGGAGTGCAGTGGCACGATCTCGGCTCACTGCCAGATTCAAGCTATTCTCCTGCCTCAGCCTCCCAAGTAGCTGGGATTACAGGTGCCCGTCACTACGCCTGGCTAATTTTTGTATTTTTAGTAGAGACAGGGTTTCACCATGTTGGCCAAGCTGGTCTCGAACTCCTGACCTTGTGATCTGCCCGCCTCGGCCTCCCACAGTGCTGGGGTTACAGGCGTGAGCCGCCGCGCCCGGCCTGAGAGGTTGTCCTTGAAGAGGTGACTGGGTCATGAAGGCTCTGCCCTCATGAATGATCTAATCTATTCGTGGATTCACGGATTAATGGGTTAATGGTTAATTGATTATCATGGGAATGGGACTGGCGGCTTTATAAGAAAAGGAAGAGAGACCCGGGCCAGCACCCCAGCCCCCTCGCCATGGGATGTCCTGTGCAGCCTCCGGACTCTGCAGAGTCCCCAAAAGCAAGGAGGTCCTCACCAGATGCGGCCCCTCAACCTTGGACTTCACAGCCTCCTTGTCTTTGTAAATAACCCAGTTTCAGGTATTCTGTTACAAGCAACAGAAATGGACAAAATACGTTACCACAATTTCTAACATAAGGATAAATAAAAGAGCATTTGAGCTAAGACTTAAAGGATGGACAGTCCTCCCAAGTAGAAGGTATTCTGGGCAGAGGGAACAGTGTGAGTCTCGCCTGGGAGGCCAGAGGCCCTGGGTGTCCCAGGAAGGGGCAGGTGCTGAGGCTGGAGAGGTCGGGAGTGGCCCAGTCACGAGGCCGCCTGAAACTCAGTCTCCTCAACCACCATGTGGGGATGCTGCCACTCATCTCACAGAGACAAGGTACCCTATCAGCTCATCAGACGGGGGTCTTCAAAACAGGAGGAAAAAAATCCCAGTCAGGGCCTTAGTTCCTCTGAGGTACACATGTTGGTGATGCTGGTGGCCAGAACTATATCAACCCCACCTCCACCCATCCCCCCAAAAGTAAAGAAAATTGCTACCCCTACCGCCCCGGCGGGCCACCCCCGCCTCCCATCCCACACCACCACCACCAGCAGCAGCCCAGTGGAGAATTTAGCGACCGGGACTCGGATGGAGCAGTGTTCCTGAGTAGCCACCAGAGGGCGCACTGCACCCGCCAACTCAGCGAGTCTCCCGCTCTGGACAGGGGAGAGGGACAGGGAGGATGGGCTACTGTCCTGGGACACATTCCTGGGCAGGGGGCTCCCAGGTAGTGTGGAAAGCTGTCCTCGGGCAGAGGACATCCTGAGCCATGGATTCACAGCCACAGAGATGTCCAGGTTGGAAGAGGTTTAGGATGGGGACCCTTTTACAGAGATGGGGCCCAGAGAGCAGAAGCCAGCTGTCTAACATCACACAACGGGTCAGGGCAAAGCAGGGACTGGCACCCCAGAGACCCGCATCCCCCTGCACACCACACCTGCGCTTGCTCTCCAGGTCCCGGACAGCTGGGCCTAGATGGAGACCAGGGGCCAAGACAAAATGGAACTGTGGAAGAGGCTCCAGCATCTCCACCATCCCCTGTTCTCCCAAGATGCTGAGCCGCAGGGAAACTGAGGCACGGAGAGATGAAGAGGCAGAGGTTGTCTGCATCCCTCCTGAGCAGGTCAGGGCCCCAGGCCGGTCCCAGGGAGCCCCTCCACTCTCCCTGGAGCCAGGTTTGGGGACAGCGGCTGTGACTAGCCAAGCAGGCTGGGCCACTGTGGCTGAAGGCTCAAAGCCCAGCAGGGAGCCATTAATCAACCCCAGACTCCGGCAGGGAGGGTGCCGGGGTCAGCCACGATGGGCCCCTGGAAGGCGGACTATCTGATGGGTCCCAGGGCCTCCCCTGGAGGAAGTGGGGACCTGAGTGGGAGGTGTCCGGGGACTTCTGGGCTTTGGCAGGGCCTCCCTCCCCTCCACCACCTCCCTCTTCAAAAAGGCATCTGGAAACAGTACCTTCCCTCTTGGGTGCAAGAACCTTCACAGGGGCCTTGACCTTCTATGACTCCGCCCCACAGAAATCAGCAGAAGCAGATGAAGATGGCCCCTGAAGCACTTTGGTGCTTAGTGTCATTTAATCCTCTGAATGACCCCATGGCATAGAAGATGATTCGTTCATCCCATTTTGCAGCTGGGAAACCTGAAGCCAGGATGAAGAAGGCAATTGCTTGGCAGCAGCACTCCAGAAACACCACGTGCCATGCAGCGTCCACGGCTCAGCCCCCGCAGCCCCCGTGCATGCTGTCTCATTTAATCCCCCCAGCCACTCTGTCAGGGAGGTGGGGTGAAGGCCCCGTGTTAAAGATGAGGAAAACGAGGCACCGAGAACAAATTGTCCTGTTGCTCAAGCTCTCTTGGCTTCCTGTCACCTCCCAGACCTTGGGGGGCAGAGGCACATTAAGGAAGCCCCTCAACACCCCTGCGGGAGTGGAGCCTCTGCAGGGGGCATGGACTCAGTAGCAGGACCGCAGTAGCCAGGCAGGGACATGGATCCCCCACCCCCAACACCTTCCCCAACTGCCCCTCCATTGCCTTACTCAGTTCTTGAGGCTGGAAGGCTCATGGCTCATTTTCCTGACTACCTTCCAGTCGTGAGCAGCCAGGGGCATGTTCTGACCAAAGAGATCTAGGTGGGAGTCTATGAGGAAGGCTTCACTTCCCAAATTTTATTTTTATTTATTTTATTTTATTTTTTCGAGAAGGAGTCTCGCTCTGTCGCCCAGGCTGGAGAGCAGTGGTGCCATCTCAGCTCACTGCAACCTCCACCTCTCAGGTTCAAGCTATTCTTCCTGCCTCAGCCTCCCACATAGCTGGGACTACAGGCCCCTGCCACCACGCCTGGCTAATTTTTGTATTTTTAGTAGAGACGGTGTTTCACCATGTTGGCCAGGCTGGTCTCGAACTCCTGACCTCGGGTGATCTGCCCACCTCGGCCTCCCAAAGTGCTGGGATTACAGGCGTGAGCCACCACCACACCCAGTCACTTCCCAGATTTTAAAAAAGCCTCCCAAGACCTTTGCCTTTCCAGTGCCTCTCTGCCTGCAATGAAACGTGAGCGCTGGAGGCACAGCAGGCACTTTGGAACGACCAGGGCACACACCACAAGTTAGGGACAATGGAGTTCGGAGAGCCTGCACTCTGACAATGCTGCTTACCTGTGCGCCAGCCCTAGAGTTCCCATCATGCGAGAAGGATAGACCCCTCCTTCTCATAACACGGGGGACCCATGTCTCTGCTGGTTGCTGCCTACTCGAGTTTGCACTCCCCATCTGACCCACAGCAGCCCTGAGTAGGGGTTAAGAATGTAGTTTCTTTGACCGGGCGCGGTGGCTCAAGCCTGTAATCCCAGCACTTTGGGAGGCCGAGACGGGCGGATCACGAGGTCAGGAGACCGAGACCATCCTGGCTAACCCGGTGAAACCCTGTCTCCACTAAAAAATACAAAGAACTAGCCGGGCGAGGTGGCGGGCGCCTGTAGTCCCAGCTACTCGGGAGGCTGAGGTAGGAGAATGGCGTGAACCCGGGAGGCGGAGCTTGCAGTGAGCTGAGATCCGGTCACTGCACTCCAGTTTGGGCGATAGAGCGAGACTCTGTCTCAAAAAAAAAAAAGAATGTAGTTTTTTTGTTTTGTTTTGTTTTTTGACAGAGTCTCATTCTGTCACCCAGGCTGGAGTGCAGTGGCATGATCTTGACTCACTACAACCTCCCAGGTTCAAGTGATTTTCCTGCCTCAGCCTCCCAGGTTCAAGTGATTTTCCTGCCTCAGCCTCCCAAGTAGCTGGGATTACAGGCCCCTGCCACCACGCCCAGCTAATTTTTGTATTTTTAATAGAGGTGGGGTTTCACCATGTTGGCCAGGCTGATCACGAACTCCTGACCTCAGGTGATCCACCCACCTCGGCCTCCCAAAGTGCTGGGATTACAGGCGTGAGCCACCACACCCAGCCAAGTAGTCTTCGAATCTTGGTTGACGAATTGGTAGCTGCATGGCCTTGAGCAAGGGCTTTTGTGGTGGACGAACCTCCATTTTCTCTTCTGGATCAGACCCAAGTGTGCTTCCTGCACAGAGCTGTTGGACAGTCAAATAAGACACCGAGTGCCCTGAGCCCAGGACGGGGCACACACACACACAAAGGTTGGGTGTTGTTAGGAAAGGAGAAATGGGCCATAGGGAGAAGACAGGGAGAGGCTCTGTCCTGGATCCTTCCCCCTCAGGAAAGGCTGTTTGGGAATGAGGTCTGATCGGGGAAAACTGAGCAGCGCCTCCTGACAGATCTGTAGCTCCTGAACCCCCAGACGTTGAGTCCCCATCCCTATAACGAAGTGCGGGCTCAGCCAGCTCAGTTACCTGGCGCCCAGCATGGCAGCCGTTCTGCCGGCAGGGCTGGCCTCACACCCTGGAGATGTGGGAAGGGATCCCACACACTCCAGCCTTCCAAGCCTCTTCTCCACCACCCACCACAGGGTCGGGCCTTCTGCCACTGGGGATTCACTCCTGCTGACCTGAAGGCTTGCAGGAGCACCCTGGGTGATTAGGGCTGGCACCCTGATGAAAGGCCGTGGTTCTGGGGGTGCTCAGAGGCCACTGCTGAGGTGTAAGTGCCTTGGAACATGTCAGCCCCCGAACCGTGGTCAGCTCTGGCGCCCGGGTGCAGGGAAGGGGAAGAAAAGGAACTGGCACCTCGGGGATGTGCCCTGCCCCAGACAGAGGTGTGTCTCGGCGCGTCGGGTCAGCGCAGCCATCCCGCAGGAGGGTGTTGCTGGCCTCAAGACAAGAAAAATAACACTTAGGAGAGTTGAGGGACTCGCCCAGGTCACACAACAAGCAACAGCACAGAGCCGGGATTCAAACCCAAGCCTCTTCCACTCCAAGGCCCAGCCCTGGGCTCTGCTCCCTAACCAGCTATGTGACATGTGCAACTCCCTCCCCTCTCAAGGCCTTCTTTAAATGTGGCCGTTCAAAGACATGAGCCTGGCCAGGTGCGGTGGTTCACACCTGTAATCTCAGCGTTTTGGGAGGCCGAGGTCGGTGGACCATTTGAGGTCAGGAGTTTGAGACCAGCCTGGCGAACATGGTGAAACCCCGTCTCTACAAAAAATACAAAAATTAGCCCGTGCGGTAGTGGTGCTGAGGCAAGAGAATCACCTGAGCAGAGGTTGCGGTGAGCCGAGATCACGCCACTGAACTCCAGTCTGGGCGAGAGAGTGAGACCCTGTCTCAAAAAAAAAAAAAGACATAAGCCTGCATGACTCCCTCCCCCAAGTCAGATGCTGTGGGCACACTGCAGGGAGCTTAGGAGAGGGGGCTCTGGAGTGGGTCTTTTGGGGGGTGCTCCCAGCTCACCCCTTACTTGGGAGTTTGGATACTTAACCTTGTTGTGCCTGCGCTTGCTTGCCTGTGAAACAGGGAGAACTGTCTCCCTTCTCAGAGCTGCTGCGCCTGCTGGGGCAGCTCCGTGTGAGAGCTGCACTGTTGTGACAGGCTCCTTGGAGGGCCAGAGCAGGAAGAGACTGGGGGACGAAGGGAGAGCCGAGCAAGGAGGTGAAGGAAGATCGGTGACATCATAGAAACAGGTCTGTGAGGACCAGGGCTCCTGCCCTGTGGCCCTCAGATGGTCCCACGAATCCCTGGGCAGATAAATCCCAGCTCGCCACTTCCTGGCCTCTCAAAGAAGCCCTTTGTCTGGTGGGTATCAGAGGCTACTTCCGGCTGCATGAGGGCCTGATCAAATGGAGACAAAGGACCCTCACACTGGCCAGAGAGGCCCTAGGGGATGCCCACCGGCCCCCAACTTCCGCGGCCCGGGTGGCCAAGGGGGGCCCCCGCAGCCCGGCTGAGATCAGAGGCAGTGGGGACAGCAGCCACGGCTGCTGGGAAGTCAGGGGAGGGCCTGGGAGAAGTGGGTGGCAGGAAGGGAGTCAGCAGGGACAGGAATTATAGACTCCAGAGGGCCCCTTTCAGGAGCCAGAGGGCCTTTTTGTTTTTTTTTTTTTTTTTGAGACAGAGTGTTGCTCCGCCGCCTAGGCTAGAGTACAGTGGTGTGATCTCGGCTCACTGCAACCTCCACCTCCCAGGTTCCAGCAATTCTCCTGCCTCAGCCTCCCGAGTAGCTGGGATTACAGGCACGCACCACCATGCCCAAATAATTTTTCTATTTTTAGTAGAGAAGGGGTTTCACCATGTTGGCCAGGCTGGTCTCGAACTCCTGATCTCAAGTGATCAACCTGCCTTGGCCTCCAAAAGTGCTGATATTACAGGCGTGAGCCACCGCATCCAGCCAAAGGCATTTTTTAAAAATAGATAAATCAAGCACTCAAAGCCTTCTGCAGCTGCCCATCAGCCTCAGGCAGACTCAACTCCAGCCTGCCCCCAGCCCACGAAGCCCCGGGCTGCCCACCTCCTCCAAAATAGCCTTCTGCTGGTTCTCCAAACACAGGCAGCCCTGCTCATGGGGGGTCACTTTGCCCCAGTTTTTCACTCTGCCGGTAGAACTGTTCTTCCAAGGCATCCATGTCCCTGACTCCCTCCTTTCATTATGGCTTTGCTTTAGAGATGCCCCCTGACCCCTGACCCCTTTGGCACACTCTCCAATCCCCCACCTCCCTCTCCCTCCGGAGCCTGCTTCAACTGGGCTTTCGTCCTCATGTCTCCTCAAGGTCACCCATGGCCTGCCTGTGGATGGACCAGATAGCCAAGTGCCTCTGGGTGTAGGCGGTGGCAGCACCTAACACAGGGCGGCTGGGTCTCCTCTCCAGTCCTCAGCAGCTTCGCTCTGGTTTTCCTCCTGCTTCCTGGTTCCTCTGCTGGTGCCTCCTGGCTTCCCTGACCTCCTGGGAGGCTCTGGTCCTGTGCCTTACCCTCACTCCCTCCTTAGGTGACCCACACAGTCTCTGGCTTCCACCACCTTCCATCTCCCTGACCCACACCTCCAGCCCCAGCCTTTCCCCAGAGCACAGGACTCCTGTGTCCATGCCCACTTCCAGGAGTCCACGCAGCTAAGTGACGGCATCTCGAAATCCACATGCCCAAACCCAGCCCCGGCGGCCCCTGCCCCAGACCTGCTTTCACGGCACCCCCAGCTCTGTGGGTGATGACGCCCCCTCGCTCATCCTCAACCCCGTCTCTCTGACACCTGACGCCTGCAGACCCAGAATCCGACCACTTCCACGGCTCCTGTTGCTACCAGCCTCAACCTTCCAACTTCCGCCCTTGTCCTTTTCAAAATGCTCCCATCCTGCCCTCCCCAGTGACCCCCAACTCAGGGTAAAAGGACAAGTGTGTAGCTGCCCCCCAGCCCTCTACTGTGACCTCTTGAACCTCCTCCCCTGCCCTTCGTCCCTCACTCCAGCCCTGGGATCTCCTCGCCGGTTCTCAAACATTCCAAGCTGGCTCCCAGCTCAGGGCCTGCATGTTTGCTGTTACCTCTGCCCGGGCCAGACCTGCAAGGCTTACTCCCTCACCTCAAAATATCACTGGATCAGAGAACCCCAAAAAGTGCCCATCACAATACTCCCCACCTCCTCCCCCAGCTTAATGTCCTTCATGTCATGCATCCCCACTGGTGGCCTCCCCACAAGCAGGCAGCTCTCTGAGAAGGGGGACTACACTTTTTTGTTCAATGCCAGCACATAGATCATGCCTGGCACACAGGAGGGGCTCCAGAAGCATTGGCTGAGTCAGCGGATGAATGCGCTGAGCTGAGTATTGAAGGCTACATGAGTCTGCCAGGTGGGTGGCGGGAAGAGACGTTCCAGGCAGAGGGAACAGCAGGTATGAGGCCGAGGCACAAAAGGACACGGCGTGTCCAAGGAACCAGGGAGTGATACTGTGTAGAGCAGGAGGAGGAGGGTCTAGGGCTGGGAAGTTTGGGGCTGCGGAGTCAGCTAGGGAACCTGGGCATGAAGGGAATGTGCTTGCCCTTCCATTCATTCGTTCATTGAGTATTTATTAAGCACTGTGAGAAGTCTTGCTCTCTCCCCATCTAAAGGGATAAGACTTAATCTTGAAGGTACTTGGGAACCATTGAGAGACGCAGAGAAGGGGCAGCACCTATCACTGCTGGTCACAGGATGGAACCCCAATATGCCCCCGGATCCTCCCCTAGCCCCAGGGGGTGTCTGCTAAGCCACTGCCTCCTTTCCAAGGCAGCATTTTGGAGGTCTGGGGAGAGCGTGCCCGCCGAGATTTCTCCTGCCAGGCCACAGAGCAACTGAGTCTCCACGAGAGCCAGCCTGTCCACCTGTGGCCCCCTCGATGTGTGAGTCACGTGGCCCGGATGGGGGCTGTGAACCTCCTGAGCTAGAAGAACCTCGGAGAATCCAACCCTTCATTTTCCAGACAGGGCAACTGAGGCCCACCAAAGACAAAGGATTTATTCAAGGTCCCACTGTGTCTCATACACAACTCTTGTTTGCAAGTGGCAAGCACCTGATTCAGATTGACTTTTTTTTTTTTTTTTTTTTTGAGATGGAGTCTCGCTGTGTCGCCCAGGCTGGAGTGCAGTGGCACGATCGTGGCTCACTGCCAGCTCTGCCTCCCGGGTTCACGCCATTCTTCTGCCTCAGCCTCCCAAGTAGCTGGGATTACAGGCACCCACCACCACGCCCGGCTAATATTTTGTGTTTGTAGTAGAGATGGGGTTTCACCATGTTAACCAGGATGGTCTCGATCTCCTGACTTCATGATCCGCCCGCCTCGGCCTCCCAAAGTGCTAGGATTACAGGTGTGAGCCACCGCGCCTGGCCCAGACTGACTTTTTTGAAAGGAGGAGGGACTCCGCAAGCATGACCAGGATGTTGAAGAGTGAACTTCAGGTGCGGCTGGATCCAGGCTTACCTTGGGACACATGCTTCCCCTCCAGCAAACACTTGCCACAGATCTGGAGGACTCTCAGTGGCCATGTCTGGAGATAATGTGTCTACTCCTGGAGTGGGGGTGAGGCGGTGGGGGCAGTGTCAGCCCCACATGGCACCCCAGGACTGAGAAGAGGGTGGGACCCCAAAGGAAAATTGAATTTACTGGTCCAAGAACAGGGGTAACAAAAGCTGATGTCCCCACACCCAGGAGCTCAGGGATAGAACCCAGACCAGATCTCCACCACCTGATTCCAAACCCAGCACTCATCCCACCTCCCCAGACTCCCTCAAGAAGACGAACTGGACAGCAGAGTGGATGGAGGCTACAGCCAGAGGCAGGGGACCGGGGAGGAGGTCGTCCAGGTGAAAGGCAATGAGTCCCTTGGAAGAAATTCATCAATCTCCTAACTCCCAACTCATTTTCCCACATCAGCATTTTGCTGAGGGAAACATCCGTCACTTCTTCAAGATGAATAACACACCAACACCATTATTAATGTATTCTTAAGTGGTGTTTAGAATCCACTTCATTCTAACCAACATGACATACATCTTTGCTGACTTCTTGGGACCCCAGAGACCTGGCACTGCATCTGGGTGACCCCTGATCCCCAAGTGAGTAGCACGGGGTCAAGCTCACAGCAGCCTGGCAAACAGCAGGAGAATGCACGCCCCCGCCAACCCCGAGTGAGGGAACCCTGACGCCAGTGAGGGCCAGTGAGGTGAGTAATGCTGGCTATGGCTGGTGGGAGTGTCAGGGCCATTATTTTGGAAAGTCATCTAGCAGGGTACTTTTTTTTTTTTTGAGGCAATTTTGCTCTTGCTTTCCAGGCTGGAGTACAATGGCGCCCTCTCAGCTCACCACAACCTCCACCTCCCGGGTTCAAGCAATTCTCCTGCCTCAGCCTCCTGAGTAGCTGAGATTACAGGCCTGTGCCATCATGCCCCGCTAATTTTTTGTATTTTTAGTAGAGACGGGGTTTCAACATGTTGGTTAGGCTGATCTCGAACTTCTGACCTCAGGTGATCCGCCCACTTCGGCCTCCAAAGTGCTGAGATTAAAGGCATGAGCCACCGTGCCCGGCCAGTCATGTAGCAGGGTACTCTTACTGCCTAAAATGGTGCACACCTCTGGAAAGGCCTCTTAGAGATGTAACTGGAGATGTGAAAAAAGCTTTGAGTGCCAAAGATGCTCATCAGGGCATTGTTTATAATAGAGAGAAATTGAAAGTTACCCAAGTATGCAACAAGGTTATGTCCAACCATAACCTGAAATGGTTATGCAAACTCAGGCAGGTCCATTCTATGGGACGTTCTGTGTCTATTCAAAAATGTGGTCTTCAAAAACTACCGTCTTGAGATCATTTGATGGGAAAAAGAAGAAGCTTATGAGAGCCCAAGTCAAAAGAATGATGTTTAGCATCAGAGGAATGTCCCAGAGTTCCACGGCTGGAAGCACCACCGAGACACACAGAACTACCAGGTCCTCAGCGGCATGTGTCTCCTCAACCACACTAAATCCCTCCTGCTTCTCTCTGGCTGCAAGGTTGTCTCTCTGCAGGCCAGTCTGGCTGCCTCATCTCTGGAGCTTACCCACTTCTCCAGCTCAGCCTCACAGCATCTCTGGAGCTTACCCACTACTCCAGCTCAGCCTCACAGCATCTCTGGAGCTTACCCACTTCTCCAGCTCAGCCTCACAGCATCTCTGGAGCTTACCCACTTCTCCAGCTCAACCTCACAGCATCTCTGGAGCTTACCCACTACTCCAGCTCAGCCTCACAGCATCTCTGGAGCTTACCCACTTCTCCAGCTCAGCCTCACAGCATCTCTGGAGCTTACCCACTTCTCCAGCTCAGCCTCACAGCATCTCTGGAGCTTACCCACTACTCCAGCTCAGCCTCACAGCATCTCTGGAGCTTACCCACTACTCCAGCTCAGCCTCACAGCATCTCTGGAGCTTACCCACTACTCCAGCTCAACCTCACAGCTGTTTGATTCCATCTTCTCCTCCTGCTGAAAGAAAATGAGAGAGGGAGGAAGCAAGAAAAAGAGGGAGGCAGAAAGAGAGGGAGGGAAGGAGAAAAAGAGGGAAGGAAGGGGGAAGAGAAAGAGGGGAAGAGAAAGACAGGGAGGGGAGGAGGAAGAGAGGGAGGGGAGAAGGAAAAGAGGGAGAGAAGGAGGAAGAGAGGGAAGGAAGGAGAAAGAGAGGGAAGGAGGAAGGGAAAGAGGGAAGGAGGAAAAGAGGGAAGGAAGAAAGAAAAGAGGGAGGTAAGGAGGAAGAGAGGGAGGGAAGGAGAAAGAGAGGGAAGGAGGAAGGAAGAGAGGGAAGGAGGAAGAGAGGGAGGGAAGGAGAAAAAGAGGGAAGAAAGGAGGAAGAGAAAGGGGAGGAGGAAGAGAAAGAGGGGAGGAGGAAGAGAGGTAGGGAAGAAGGAAGAGAGGGAGGAGAGGAGGAAGAAAGGGAAGGAAGGAGGAAGAGAAGGAGGGGAGGAGGAAGAGAGGTAGGGAAGGAAGGAAGTGAGGGAGGAGAGGAGGAAGAGAGGGAAGGAAGGAGGAAGAGAGGGAGGAGAGGAGGAAGAAAGGGAAGGAAGGAGGAAGAGAAGGAGGGGAGGAGGAAGGAAGGGAAGGAAGGAGGAAAAGAGGGAGGGAAGAAGGAAGAGAGGGAGGTGAGGAGGAAGAGAGGGAGGGAAGAAGGAAGAGAGGGAGGGAAAAAGGAAGAGAGGGTAGGGAGGAGGAAGAGAGGGAAGGAAGGAGGAATAGAGGAAGGAGAGGAGGAAGGGAGTGAAGGAAAGAGGAAGAGAGGGAGGAAAGGAGGAAGAAAGGGAGGGGAGGAGGAAGAGACGGAAGGAGGAAGGGAGGGAGGGAAAAAGGAAGAGAGGGAGGGGAGGAGGAAGAGAGGGAAGGAAGAAGGAAGGGAGAAAGGAGAAAGAAAGAATTTCTAGAAGGGACAACTGAATTGTCTTGGCTTTGGTCAAGTGACTCCCCTGGTCCTATCAGCTGTGCTGGACCAGGAGGGCTCCCCATAGCACAGCAGGCTCCCGGTAGTTTGGGGTAGGGTAAAGCAGGAGGAAATGACTGATGTCCCAAATCCTAGTACATAATCACAGGGTGTATTAGTTATCTATTGCTGCATAACAAATTAGCCCTATGCTCAGTGGTTTAAAACAGCATTCATTATGTCACAGAAGAATTGAGAAGTTTTTCTGGGTGGCTGTGACTCAGGGTCTCTCGTGAGGCTGCAGTCAACACGTCAACCAGGGCTTCCATCTTTGGAAGGCGCAACTGGGCTGAGGACTCTGCCATCGAGCTCCCCACAGGGCTGTGGGCAGCAGGCTTCGGTTTCTTGTTGGTTATTGGGAGGAGGCCTAAGTTTCTTGCCCCACAGGCCTCTCCGTAAGGCTGCTCTGAACAGGACCGCTGGCCCTCCAGAGCAAATGACCTAAGAGAGAGAGAAAACTCTCCAAAACTACCAAGACGGAAGCTGCAGCATCTCTCATAACCCAGTCTCAGAAGTGACGCCCCATCAGTGCTCCCGTATTTTATCCTTCACACAGACGCACCCTGGTACAGTGTTGGAGGGCAGCGGATGACACGGGCACGAATCCCAGGAGAAGGGACCACTGCGAGCTATGCTAGAGGCTGGCTAACATACACGGAAAACACTCACTCTACAAAACTGGTTTCAAAAGTGGATATGCTCCACACATTTTTTTTTTTTTTTTTTTTTTTTGAGATGGAGTCTTACTCTGTCGCCCAGGCTGGAGTGCAGTGGCACTATCTTGCTCACTGCAACCTCCGCCTTCTGGGTTCAAGCGATTCTCCTGCCTCAGCCTCCCGAGTAACTGGGATTGCAGGCATGCACCACCACACTCACCTAATTTTTGTATTTTTAATAGAGACCAGGTTTTGCAATGTTGCCCAGGATGGTCTTGAACTCCTGGCCTCAAGTAATCCACCCACCTCTGCCTCCCAAAGTGCTGGGATTACTGGTGCAAGCCACTGCACCCAGCCTACCTATTTTTAAATAAAAGAATCAAGTAGGGTCAACATAGTCCCAAAGAAAGCCTTCCTTTTAAAAGAAATTGCCTTTGATTACTTCTGCTGGGTCAGAGAGGACCTGCCAGATCTGAGATCTGGATGCATGCAGTATGAGGGCTGGGTGACACTCAGCATCCAGCCTCCATGTGCGACCGTCCTCCTGGTCACAGGATGGCCACGGGGCAAAAGGTACTTGCACCTCGCCGTGGCTGGGGTTCAGACAGATGTACAATGTAACTGGTTGACTTGGGGCAGGCGCCTAATGGAAACCAGGCCCGACTGCCAGGAGCTGAGGAGGAAAGCCTCCGTAAGAGAAAGCAGAGAGCGGGTAGCAAGCGAGATTCAGTGGCAGGGGCCCCTGGTTGGAGGGGCTCTTGGTTCTGAACACCTCTTGACACCTGGTACCAGGACCCGCTCCAGCCCGGCCACCTCGGCAGCAGCAACAGCCCTGGGTGGGGAGGCTGAGTGTGGGCAGAGAGAGCTGCTCTGAAGACAGTCCATGCTGCCCTGCCAGGGGACGCACCCTCAAGAAGCGCCCTTCCTCTCTCTCCCTGGCAAGCAGTGACCTCCCGAAGTGGCAGAGGACTGAGAGCGTGGGGGCCCTGGGAGGCAGGGCCCGGCTGGGGCAGGGCCCTGATGGAGACGCTGGAGGCAGCAGCAGCGGTGGGAGGGGGTAGGGATTCACCCACACACTTGAGAGGGGAGAGGAATGAACCCAGGAGCTGGAGTTCCCACAGGTGGAGGTGGGGGGCGGAGCCAGCAAGACTCAGATATTAATGCTTACTCTGGTCATGAGACTTTTATCATCTGATAATTCCTAGAACCACAGAAGCCAAAATAGACAGGCCCGGAGGAACCTCGTTAGAAATCTAGTCCAGCCCCACAAGTCTCACCAGTGACTCCTCCCAGCAATGGTGAGCTCACTACTCCGGAAGAAAATTCATTCCATCGTTGGACAGTCCTAACAGAAAGCTCTTTCTGAAACATTAGACACAATCTGTCTCCCTATGGGTGCCACTAATTGGCCCTAGTTCTGCCTTCTGGTGCCTCATAAAATAAACCAGCACCCACTCCTCCAACAGTCACCCTCTTCATGGTTCAGATCAGTTCCTCCCAGCACATCACAGACCATCAAAAACCATTTGTTCTTCCACACTGCAGTGTGAGCCACACCGCATAGCACCACACGCCCCCTAGAATGGTCAAAATGGAAAAGGCCGGCCGTGCCAAGTGTTGGTGAGGATGTGGAGCAACAGCGACTTTCACACACACCAGTGGGAACGCATGGCCACCCTGGAAAACGGTCTGCCCTGCCCAGCCCTTCTGCTGCTGAGTATTTACCCGAGAGAAGCAAAAACACGTGTCCACAAAGGCACACACACATTAATATTCGTCGCCGCTTGCTTATAATAGTCAAAAACTGAAAACATCCCGAATGTCCATCCACAGGCGAATGGAAAAACAAATTGTGGTATATCCATGCGATAGAATACTACTCAGCAATAAAGAGGAACACACAGCAACAGGGATATATCTCAGGAAACAGGGATAAATCTCAGGATGGAGTTCACCGAAGGAAGGGAGCTAGACAAAAGTCTAATACTCTGTGCTTTCAATTATAGAAACCCCTAGAAAAGGAGGAGCGACCTAGAGGGTAAGAAAACAGATCAATGCTGGCCTGGGAATGGGAGTGGGGGAAGGGATGGACCGCTAAAGGGAATGAGAAGAAGTGGGGGGATGTGGAAATGGGAGGTACCCTGATTGTGGAACACTTTCTCAGGTGTGCACATCTGTCAAAACTCACCAGGTTGTGTGCTTTAAATATGGCAAAGTTGTACACATCAAATACATACAACATATTTTAAGTTGTTTCTTAGAAACTCTAACATGCCATTCCTTAATTGAATGTGCTAACAACCTGGCCCAGCTGAAGGCCTGGCTCTGCTGTGATGAGCTGTTTGTAATTGGCACATGGAGGGGCGCCCCCTCGCTTTAGCAGGTTTGGCCTTGTTAATGTTTGACTCTGGAAACTTTCTTCCAATGCTTTCCAGCAAGTTAATGGCAGAGTCAGGACGTAAGCCCAGGTTTCCTGGTTTCCGGGCCAGTTCTCCAGTCCCACAATGTGAGAAGAAATAGAAACCAGCGCTTGTGGAGTGCTTCACGGTTCTCCAAGCTGCTTGACATCTGTAATCTCATTTCCTGGATTAATCCCATTTAACACAGTCGAATGTGTCATGGATGAGATGGGGCTGGGAGCGCATGAACTTGTTTATTTATGGCAGGCATCTATTCTGATGGCTCGAGGCCCAGGCCAGGCCAATTGTTAAATATCTTGAATAACCCTCCTGGGTTAAGCATTCTGGGTTTTGGAGTCAGATAGATCCGGGCTGGAATCTAGGCACTACTATTTACTATTAGAAGACCTTGAACAAACCGTTTAACCTCTTTGAACCTCAGTTTTCTCTTCCGTAAAATGGGGATAGCAGCGATAACGTCCTTATATTGGTGCTGGGATGATTCAGTGTGATAACGGCATCCAGCATGTGATAAACCCTCCAAGTCTGGCAGCTGTCATGGGCCCCATTACTGCTATTAATCCTCATACCACTCTTATGAAATGAGTCCTATTACTGTTCCCATTTTACAGAGAAAGAAACCCAGGCTCAGAGAGGCAAAATGATCTGCCCAAAATTACACCGTAAGTAAGTGGCAGAGCCAGGACTCGACCTCAAGTCCCCTGTATGGCTGCAAAGCCAGCTCTCTCTTCGTGGCCCCACACTGCCTTCTGCTTGAGCAATGGCAGTGCTCAGGGGGCCTAAGATGGAAAAGCATAATCAAACAGCCCTCACATCCCACCCAGTTACAGCTAGAGCTGAAGGAAGCCAAGGCCTGGGTAGGCTGATGCGGCCGAGACCAGGTCAGTCTCCTCTCTGGATCCTAGGCTCTGCCACTTTAAAAACCAGGACACGGCTGAGCACAGTGGCTCACGCCTGTAATCCCAGCACTTTGGGAGGCTGAGGCAGGTGGATCAGCTGAGGTCAGGAGTTCAAGATCAGCATGACCATCATGGTGAAACTCCATCTCTACTAAAAATACAAAATTAGCTGGGCATGGTGGCACATGCCTGTAATCCCAGCTACTCGGGAGGCTGAGGCAGGAGAATCGCTTATACTCGGGAGGCAGAGGTTGCAGTGAGCTGAGATCATGCCACTGCACTCCAGCCTGGGTGAAAGACTCCTTCTCAAAAAAAAAAAAAAAAAAAAAAAAAAAAAAAAAAAACCTCAAGGGGAACTGAAGTCCTGATGCATGTGACAGAGGCGGCTAGAATAGTGGTCACCTTGTAGGGAGGCAGCACAAGTGAGTCCCTGGACACGGGTGATAGTCACACAGTCACATAGTTTCATACATATATAAAAATCCATCAGGATGTACATCTAAGATTTGCATACCTAGACCGGGCACAGTGGCTCACGCCTGTAATCCCAGCACTTTGGGAGGCGGAGGCGGGCGGATCACCTGAGGTCAGGAGTTCAAGACCAGCCTGACTAACATGGCCAAACCGCATCTCTACTAAAAAATACAAAAATTAGCCGGGCGTGGTGGCAGCACCTCTAATCCCAGTTACTAGGGAGGCTGAGGCAGGAGAATCACTTGAACTGGGGAGGCAAAGGTTGCAGAGAGCCGAGATCATGCCACTGCACTCCAACCTGGGCAACAAAGCAAGATTCCATCTCAAAGAAAAATAATAATAAAAGATTTCCACACTTTATGAAAATTAGACTTCGATAAGAAATAAAAATAAAAAAGGCCAGGCGCGGTGGCTCACGCCTGTAATCCCAGCACTTTGGGAGGCCAAGGCTGGCAGATCATGAGGCCAGCAGATCGAGACCATCCTGGCTAACGTGGTGAAACCCGTCTCTTCTAAAAATACAAAAAATTAGTCGGCCGTGGTGGTGGGCACCTGTAGACCCAGCTACTCTGGAGGCTGAGGCAGGAGAATGGTGTGAACCTGGGAGGCAGAGCTTCCAGTGAGCGGAAATGACGCCACTGTACTCCAGCCTGGGTGACAGAATAAGATTCAAAAAAAAAAAAAAGAAATACGCAACGTCGACAGCAGCTTGACTGACATGGGGACTGGCCCACTCCATGCCAGGATTTCCAAAAGGAGAAGACATTTCCTCCAGTCTATGGCTGGGCTGCTGGAGGAGGCCACGGCCTTGGCGCTGCTTCGGCAGGTTTCTCATCAGGCCAGCAGGTCTCCTGTGCAGCCTGCAGCACCTGGGGATCTGGGGAGAGGAGAACCCAGAGTCCTGGGAGGATCAGGAGGTCCCCTGCCTTGGTCATCCCCTCTTCTAGGCCAAGACTATGCTAGATCAACCTTGGGGTCAGCCAGTGAGTGCATGAGTCCCCAGGAGGCCAGGATGGGGGAGCCCTGGAGGGTAGGAAGTCAAGTTCACTGTGGCAGTATGGGAAAATGGTCACACGGGTGAGCTTTGGAGCAGGAGAGCCCTGCTCAGCAAGGCTGCCCCAGCAATGCCATTTATTAGCTGTGTGACCCTGGACACATTACTTAACCTCTCTGGGCCTCAGTTTGCCCACCTATCAAATGGAGATGATAACATTACCTGGTAGGAGAATATGACATGGTGGGTAAGGAGGTGGGGAGAGAGTTCAATGACATCACACTCATGTTCCTGGGCATAGTAAGTTCTTAACAGTGTGAGTCATTTTTATCAAAGGCCCAAGGACAGGAAGGGGCCTCTAAATATTGAGTATCTCGTGGATTGCAAAGTGACGGTCACGAGCTCAAATGCAACCCACAAATGGGCTTTGTTTGGCCTACACAGTGTCTTTCTTTCTTTCTTTTTAAATTGTTGCCAACATTTAAAAATCAGATTTCACATTTAAAAATCCAAATTTTCTGCTTCTCTTGAAAAGTTCAAAGATTTGGCAGTACTGGGCCTGCATTCCCGCCTGGCCATCATCAGCCAGAGCTGAGTGGCCGCTGCCCAGTTCAGTCCAGCCCTCCCGCTTCCAACCGCCTTCTCCCAGTTCCTGCCTGGCCCCAGGCACTGGAGTTTGCAAACCCCTCACAACCCACCAGCACCTGGTCCCAGGCCTTCATGATGCACATGGACAAATGGGGCTCTAGAGGAGGTCCTAGGGGCACAGCCTCCCCCGGGGTCACAGCAAGTCAGTGCAGAGATGGCAATAGGACTCAGGTCACCTGATTTCCAATCCTTCCTGAGCACTGGTTAAATTCCAAGGAGGAAACTGGCTGGGCCCCCAAAAGCGCCTGCGTCTACAGCACTTGCTGGGGAGTCAGGATCATCGCCGGGCATGGGATGTCCTTCTCTGAGTCTCAGTGTCTTCATCTGTAATACAGGATCATCATAATCCTCCTTCACAAGGCAGTTGTGAGGATGAAATGAGTTAAAAGAAGTAGAGATCTTGGAGCCGTGCCCGGCACACAGTCATTGCTTGATACCAGCATCATTCTTGTTCTCAGTAACTCCTGACACACACGATGTGTGCTCATGACCTTTTTTGGTTCCTAACAACCAGCTGTGATGTCACTCTACTTAGCCCCCTCTCGCAGATGAGGAAACCAAGGCCCAGTAAGACTCACATAGCCAATGAGGGATGGAGCCAGGATTGGGGATTTCAAGCCAGGGTCGTCTGGCTCCAAATTATCATGCGCTAGAAGCCTCTGCACAGTCCACACATAAGTTACATAAATCACATAAATATTGAGTGCCTACTATGTGCTGGACACTGTTACAGGCACCAGAGACATGGCTGGGAACACAAGAGACAAGGTCCCCAGCCCAAAGAGGCTCACAGTCTGAGAGATGGGCATGGGGCAACAAACAGTCAACAAATCACTCAGGTTCTGGTGCTGTCGGGTGCTAGGACATATTAGAAAGTGCCTCAATCTTCCCCCAAATGTCCAGGCACACATATGAACACATAGGTGAACATACATGCACACTCATGCACTCTCCAGCAGCACCTGCTCCAACAACAGTACCGCTAGACAACAGGGGCCAGGCATGGTGGCTCATATGCCTGTAATCCCAGCATTTTGGGAGGCCCGGGTGGGAGGATCCCTTGAACCCAGGAGTTCAAAGTTACAGTGAGCTATGATTGCACCACTGTACTCAGCCTGAGCAACAAAGCAAGACCCTATCTCAAAAAAGAAAAAGGGAGGAAGGAAGGAAGGAAGGAAGGAAGGCAGGCAGGCAGGCAGAGGGAGAGGGAGAGAGGGGGGTAAAGGAAGAAAGAAAAGAAAAGAAAAGAAAAGAGAGAGAGAAAGAAAGAGAGAGAGAGAAAGAAAGAAAGAAAGAAAGAAAGAAAGAAAGAAAGAAAGAAAGAAAGAAAGAAAGAAGAAAGAAAGAAAGAAAGAAAGAAAGAAAGAAAGAAAGAAAGAAAGAAAGAAAGAAAGAAAGAAAGAAAGAAAGAAAGAAAGAAAGAAAGAAAGAAAGAAAGAAAGAAAGAAAGAAAGAAAGAAAGAAAGAAAGAAAGAAAGAAAGAGAAAGAAGGAAGGAAGGAAGGAAGGGGAAGAAAGGGAGAGAGGGAGGGAGGAAGGAAGAAGGAAAGGGAAGGAAGGAAGGGAGGAAGGAAGGAAGGAAGGAAGGAAGGAAGGAAGGAAGGAAGGAAGGAAGGAAGGAAGGCGGGCTGACTGTCGAGAGGCACAGTAGGTGCCTTGCTACAGTAGTCAGGGAGACTGCCCCAGGGAGGTGACATTAGACAGGGACCTCAGAGCTGAGAAGGAAGAGGCAATGCAACAACTGAAACCAGCAGCCAGAAGAGCTGCTGAGCAGGCTCCGGACTGGAATGAACCTGGTGTTCTCCAGCCATGGAAGAAGGGTCAGTGCAGCTGGAGCAGAGTGAGGAGGAAGGCCTAGGAGCAATAAAGTCAGACAGAGAGATGGGGCCCGACTACCAAGCACCAGAACACCCAGCTAAGAAACACTAATACCTTCTGCCCTTTACCCAGGGCCCACAGTGTGCCAGACACAGCACTGAGCACTCTTCCTGCAGTGTCTCTGTCGCTGTCTCCGCTCATCTACACCGCATTGTCTCCATTTGTCAGGTGAGGGCACCGAGGCCTAGAGAGAGGCAGGCACTTGCCTGAGGCCACCCTACTGGGAAAGACGGGTGCAGGCCTGGAACTCCCATCTGCACTCTAAGCCAGGCTAAGCCAGGCCCTCCCCACCCACCATCAACCAGGAACAGACCACAGTCTTACTGGCCTTGATGTGATCCATACTGGGAACAAAGGGTCACTTCCCAGCCAAGGTGGGCCTCTTCCTGGTCTTATGGCCCCCATCCCTAGTAAACCCAGGCTCCCAGCTCATGGACGTGGCATACCCAGCACACACACAGTGCCTATGCGCACACACACACACGCACACACACATACACAGCCGCCCTGCCAGGAGGATGAGACAGGAAACAGTGCTCTCCACAGGGGATGAGCTTCCAGGCATCAGGTTGCTGTGGTCTCCCCAAGCTCCTCATCTCATCAAGGGCACAACCCATCATCTAGGCCAGCAGCTTGAGCACCGTCCTCAACTCGCTTCTCTCTTACCCTCCCCACTTCTGATCGCCTATGAAACCTGCCCATTCTAAGCCCACCCCAGCTTTGGCACCCATGGCTATCTTCTGTTGGGGCTCTAAAGGTAAGCGTCTTTCCTGATTTCAGGTCCCCTCACCCACCACCACCTTTGCTGGAGAACCAAGGGCCAGGCAGCAATGGCAGCCGCTGGGGACTTAGGAGTGGAGAAAGGAAGGGCTTTAAAGGAAGATCAGAGCGGTAGGGGGGTGATGTCACCAGCCCAGGACACCTACTGATTGATGCCAACATCACCCTTCAAGACACACACACACACACACACACACACACACACACACACACACACACACAATCTTGAGCTCCTATTTCATGGCTATCAGGTTGCAATGCCGCTGCTCCAAGACAAAACAGGAAATCCCACGACTGAGCCAGCCAGATGGGGCAAGGGGCTGAGAATCTGAAACCCCCTCTGCTCTCTGCAGTCACCCTCCACCCACCCCCCTTCCACCTTCCGCAGGCTGGAGCTCCGCGGCAAGAACCCTCCCTGGGCACCTCCCTATCCCAGGCACTGACAGCCCAGCCTCCATTGGATTCAGGGGTCCGAATTCCTGCCCTGTGCAAGCTCCCTGCCCCACACAGGGCCTCACGTCTCCATCGGGAAGTCAGGGGTGGATGATTTCTGAGGGTCTTCCCAGTTTAGATACTCCACCTTTTATGGACATTTGCCTCCCAAAGACACGGGGGCTGGGAGTCCCCAAAGTAGAAGGTGCAGTCAGCAGGCAGGCCAGCAGAGGGCAACCGCGCTTCATTTGCAGGAGGTCCGCGTCGAGCGACAGGCGACAGGGTTGGAAAGAACGCTGGAAACACTGGGACTTTGCTTGTACCCCTCACCCATTCCGATTTTCATAAAACTCCGCATAGTTCAACGGGCAGGCCTCTGTGCCTTCGCACATGCAGCGCCCCTGCCAGCCTGCAAAACGGAGCCAGGGATCTCAGCCCTAGGGAGGCCTCTCCTGACCCCTCTGCTCTGCTGCCTCTGGATCCACAGTGCCCGCTGCAGATCTGACTCCAGCAGACCAACCGCGGGTGGCTGGAAGGATGGACGAAGAAAGCCAGCTACAAGCAGCTACGTGGTCGTTCTCTTGAAACAAATAATTTGATGTGGAAAACTGCTGGGGAGGAAAATCATTTTTAAAATACAAAACACTCACTGAGGTCTAAGGGCTGGCACCATGATCTTACTTAATACTAACCAAACGCCTTGTTGGGATGGGCAATATTACCCCCATTTTACAGAGAGGGAAACTGAAGAGGGAAACTGAAGACAGCAAGTGGGCCAGGCACGGTGGCTCATGCCTGTAATCCCAATGCTTTGGGAAGCCAAGGCAAGAGGATCACTTGAGCTCAGGAGTTCCAGGCCAGTCTCAAACTAAAAATACAAAAAATAAGGCCAGGCGCAGTGGTTCACACCCATAATCCCAGCATTTTGGGAGGCTGAGACGGGTGGATCACCTGAGGTCAGGAGTTTGAGACCAGCCTAACCAATATAGTGAAACCCCCGTCTCTACTAAAATACAAAAATTAGCCAAGCGTGGCGGCAAGTGCCTGTAATCCCAGCTACTCAGGAGACTGAGGCAGGAGAATCGCTTGAACCCAGTAGGCAGAGATTGCAGTGAGCCGAGGTTGCACCATTGCATCCCAGCCTGGGCAACAAGAGAGAACCTCTATCTCAAAAAAATAACAATAATAAATATAAATAAATAAATAAAACAGTTGGTGGGCCAGGCACAGTGGCTCACGCCTGTAATCCCAGCACTTTAGGAGGCCGAGGCAAGCGGATCACCTGAGTTCGGGGGTTCGAGACCAGCCTGACCAATGTGGTGAAACCCTGTCTCTACTAAAAAACACAAAATTAGCTGGGCATGGTGCCGCATGCCTGTAATCCAGTTACTTGGAAGGCCGAGGCAAGAGAATCGCTTGAACCCGGGAGACAGAGGTTGCAGTGACCCAAGATCGTACCACTGCACTCCAGCCTGGGCAACAAGAGCGAAACTCTGTCTCAAAAAAAAAAAAAAAAAAAAACACTGGGCATGGTGGTGCGTGCCTGCAGTCCCAGCTGCTACTTGGGAGCCTGAGGTGGGAGAAACACCTACACCCAGGAGGTCCAGGCTGCAGTGAGCTATGATCAGGCCACTGCACTCCAGCCTGGGGGACAGAGGAAAACCCTGTCTCAAAAAAATAAAAATAAAAGAGAGAGAGAGAACAAGTACATTGTCCAAGGTCACCCAGCAATGTGGGAAAAGCAGGATTCTAACTCCAATCCGTTTCACTCTTCATTCTGCTGTGACCGAAGCCCCAGCTCTGAGCTCAGCCCTGTCCTGATCCCTAGCAGAGTCCTCTGTGCCATCCTAAGACACAGACAAGTGCAGACAGGTCCCAAACAGACTGGCAGCCCTGGGTCCGAGGTTTTCCCTCAAAATTCTATCAACTCAATCTAACCCAAATTCTAGCCTAATGCTGACTCTACTAATAAACACTAATATTTACAAAGTGCTATGTGCCAAGTACTAATACTTTGGATGCAACATTTTGTTATCCTCAATAAAACCTAATATGAGGCATAGTATCCCCATTTTACAGATCAGGTTAGTAAGATTCTGAGAGGTTCAAGCATTGCCCAGGGTCACACAGCTAACAGATGGCAGAGGCAGGACTCAAACCCAGCACTGTCCATTTTCAAAGCCCAAATTCTGACCAGATTCAACTCAAACTCACTTTCTCCCTCCTCCAGCAGACACTTCACTTGGCCTTTCCTCGCCAGGCCTTAGCCGAATTCTTACTTGAAAATGTCCTGACCATGCCCTTCTCAGGCCCCCTGACAACAGAGTCAAGGCCATGACCCCAACCTCTGGAGGAGGAGCTTTGGTGAAATAAAAAGGAGCCTCTCTCTCCTCTCCAGAAGCAGAGGGGCCCCCCCAGACCTGTGTCCCAACCTGGAATCTGAATCACGCAGCCCCTGCCTCTGCAACTAATTTACTCTGGGCTCGGGGGAGTCCTTTAATAGCTCCAAGTCTCCATTTCCTCATCTGTAAACTGAGATACAGGTTGTGTATCCCTCATCTGAAATGCTTAGGACCAGAAGGGTTTTGGGTTTTGAACTTTTTTGGATTTTGGGATATTTGTGTTATACCAATTGAGCACCCCTAATCTGAAAATCAGAAATGCAAAATGCTCCAACAAGTATTTCCTTTCAACATTGTGTCAGTGCTCAAAAAGTTTCCAGTTTTGGAGTATTTTAGATTTCAGATTTTCCCATTAGCGACACTCAATCTATAATAGTATGAGGGCCCCAGGGCTGCTGGGGGCACTCCTGTCACACTCACGAGCTCACTCCACGCTAGTTCCCTTCCCTAAACCTCCCAATCCAGAGACTTGGCTGTGGGGGGTCTCCTGCTCATTCATTCACTCAGCAAATCTCTGGGCACGGCTGATCTGTGCTGGGGCCCGAGCTTGGAAGGGGAAGCAGCAGAGAGCGCTGACTAAGAGGCTACCTCTGCAGAGACTGCTTTGCCACTTAAGTGCTGTATGACCTCAGGCAAGTCATTTCACCTGGCTGTGCTTCCATTTGTCTTAGTAAAATGGGGATAGGCATGGTGCCTGCCTCCAGGGTTATTGAGAAAACTGAAAATCAGGCAGGTAAAGTCTTAGCACAGTACCCAGCACATAGTAAGCACTCAGTGACGACAGCTATTAGGATATTACTGAGTTTTCAAAGTCTGATGGGGAGAGGGGACGGCTAATCAAATAATTGTCATACAATGGGATCACTGCTAATACCAGTGCAAACCAAGCACTGGGGGCACACAGGGGAAGGAGTAACTAGACATGCCAGGGGAAGTCAGTGAACGCTTTCAGGAGGAGGTGCCCCTTGAAAGCTAAGTAGAATTTTACCATGATGATGAAAGGAAGGGCATTCCTGGCAGGGGGCACAGCAGGTTAGTTACAGAAGCTCTGAGACTCTTGGAGGCACAAGGAGATGCTTCCTGATTGTGTCTGGGGAAGTTGCAGGACACAGAGCTGGGAAGGTGGGTGGAAGACGATGGCAAACCACCTTGCTGGCCTGTCTGAGGAATTGGGACCCCCTCTGGGGCAGGAGAGAGGCGGAGAAAGACAAGATCCTATTTGCCTTTGGGAAAGATGAGCCAGGTGGAAGGTCCGGGAGGGTGGCACAGGGGCAGGACGGGAGGCAGAGACTGAGGAGGCTGCACTTGATGGGGGACCCAGGGCAAAGGTTGGGGGCAGTCTTCAGACTACGCTACCAAGACCCCGGCCAGGAAGGAGGTGCTGGGTCAGGCTGGGGTGGGGCGGGGTGGGGGTGACCGTGACCTCAGTCAGCTGGGACCAGAGCTGAGGCGGGGGTGGGAAGGGGGCTGCCCGCACACTGAGTCACTCGACTTATTGGATTTCTGAGAAATTGCTCCCCTCCCCCTTGCCTCGGCAGCCAAGGCTACTCCATTAAAGCTGCACCGTCAGTCAACCTAGGCCCAAGAGCCCAGGTACGAAGCAGGAATAGGCTGGGCACAAACAGAGAGATCCACAACCTTGGGACTTTTCAGAGTCAGCCCTAGAAGGGCTGGTGCTCAGGGCTGACCACACAGGGAGGCAAAAGGGGAAAGTGGTTAGAGGTGTGGACACTGGAGCTGGCCAGCCTGCTTCAAATCCCAACTCTACCCTTAGCAGCTGTGTGACCCAGACCACTTTCTTAACCTCTCTGTGCCTCAAATGGGGATTATTGACATGCCTACCTGAGACAGAGGGTTGTTCTAAGGATGATTAAATGGGCCGGGCGCGGTGGCTCAAGCCTGTAATCCCAGCACTTTGGGAGGCCAAGATGGGCGGATCGCAAGGTCAGGAGATCGAGACCATCCTGGCTAACCTGGTGAAACCCCGTCTCTACTAAAAAAAAATACAAAACACTAGCCGGGCGAGGTGGCGGGCGCCTGTAGTCCCAGCTACTCGGGAGGCTGAGGCAGGAGAATGGCGTGAACCCGGGAGGCGGAGCTTGCAGTGAGCTGAGATCCGGCCACTGCACTCCAGCCTGGGCGACAGAGCAAGACTCCGTCTCAAAAAAAAAAAAAAAAAAAAAAAGGATGATTAAATGAAACCTGTCCAGTGCTAGGCAAGACGCAGTCTCTCAGTGGGGACGGGTGCTCCTGTTGGTGTTCAAGGTGGAGTTACCTAATGCCCCAAGCCCTAACTCAACTCTCAGCCTTCAAAGTCTGCTCCAAAATAAAACCCAAGCTCTTTGCTCATCATCAAGCCGTTCACACGGGATCCTGTTTCCCTCTCCAGCCTCTTCTGCAAGCCCACCCCTGCTTCTGCCATTCAGAGCCTCCAACTCCTCCATCCGGTTTCACACCTCCACGCTTTGACTTGTGCTGGTCCTTCTGCCCGCAGGACCCTCACCTGGTTCCTTCGTCTCTCTGATATACTCCTCGTTTCTACAGTGACCTCAGCTCACATAACCAGGGAAGCAGGAGGTGCCCACCTGACAGATGAGGAACTCGAGGCTCAATAATGAGCAGCTGTCCAAGACCACTCAGGCAAAGAGAGATGAGAACTCAGGTCCAGCCTGCCCTCTGCCAAGCTCACGGTCATGCCTGCCCTGCCTCACTCCCATGGGGGCCTGGGGCTCACCAGCCTCTCCCTGAAGCCCTGCCCAGTTCTGTGGCTGACAAAACAGATGCACATTCTTCCCTTTGCTGGGAGAAGCCACGCGGCATCAGAGCGACTTCCCTTCTAGCCTCAGCTGCCCTATGTGCTGGCCGTGGAACCTCAAACAGGTTATGAGTAAATCCGGTAAGCCCCGTTTGTAAGTGGAAGGAATGACTGAGGGGTTACCATGCCCAGGATTATGTGAGTTTAGTGGAGGCACAGAGTAGGTGGCATCGTGCTTGGCTCCCCAAACAGGAACTGATGTTTTATTCCTCATCTGTGTGACTGTTTAAGATGGACATTCCCCCATCTTACAGATGAGGATACTGAGGCTCCAAGAGCGGAAATGACCTGCCCGAAGTCACACACATAGCGACAGAACAGGATTCAAAGCATTGCTTTCAGCACCAGGCTCAGCAAATTCCCCCGAAGGACTCCCAATCAAAGAAACAACCCCCAACATTTATTGAGCACTTATGGTGTGCCTGTTCTACGCCCTTGAACTAACTCATTTAGTTTCACAACAACCCTAATGCGTGCGCTATGATTATTCCCAGTTTGCAGAGGCGGGAACTGAGGCCCGGAGCGCCTAAGGTTCAGTGCCCTCCCCAAGGTCACAAGGCTGGTGAGAGGCCGGTCCGGACCAGAATGAGGGCTGGCTGACTCCCGAACCTGGGTCCTAGCTGCAGGCTAGGAGTGAGGTCGGGTTGGGGGTAAATAATCCGGGGCGAGGCCGCCGCAGGGCCGCGCGGGGTGGGGCAGAACCCGAGCCTGGGGGTCTCACGGAGACACCCGCCCCTCCCCAGCCAGCGGATCCGGACTCCGGGATGCCTCCCACCCCGCCCCCGCCCCGGGCCGCCGCCCGCCGCCCCTCGCCGGGGTTAAGCTCCAGCTTAGCGGGTCCCAAGGGCTCCCCCGGGCGCGCCCCGGAAGCCGCAGCCGCGCATTTCATTACTGCCTTGGCCACGGCCTCAGGGCCCTTCCCGGAGTCTCTCCGTCTTCTCCTCACTCAAATATCACCTCCCCGGGGACATCTCTTCATTTCTTCCTCCCCTCCCTGCGCTCTGCGGAGCCGGGCATCGTGCCAGGCCCTGCCTCGGGCCCTGCGCTTGGCCCGGGGAGGCCTCTCAGTAAACAGGCAATTACCCCGCGCGAAGTGTGCCCTTCTGTAATAAGATTAATGAAAATAATAGCTCACATTCGTGCCATGCTTCCAGTAGTCACTGTGAAGAAAGCTCTACATAAATTAACTCATGCGGACCCCCCACAACCCCCCGAGGAAGTACTCCACTGGACAGACAAGGAAACTGAGGCCCGAGGCCATGCTCTATTAAATGGTGCATGCCCACGCAGGGGACATTTCTAGGGTCCTCCATGCTGAAGAGAAAAAGGACAGCTGTCATTTCGAAGAATCTGCTTCATTTTTAACCTCACCACCCTCTGAGTACCAAAGAAAGTTAAACCCTATTTTTCATCTATTAAATCAGGAGGGAGATATAACCAGAGTAATTACCACTCCATCTTCTCAGGAAGTGGCGGAGGGGGAAGCTGGGCCTTGAATCTGGAGCTAAACTTTCTACCAAAGCCCCATGCATGCCTCCAGGTCACAAGCCTCCGTGTGCCATGGGAGCACAGACAGGGAGGTATCAGGAGAGGCTCCCTAGAAGAGGTGATATTAGAACTGGGTCTTGAAGGATGCGTAGGAGTTGCAGAAGAGACTGCCACAGCACATGCAAAGGTCAGAAGTCCTAAGGACTGACTATCCCTCTTAACCGCTGGGTGACTTTTACTCTCACTTAGCCTCAGTTTCTTTATCTGCCAAGTGGAAATAATCGTCCTGAGGTTGTCAAGATTGCGTGAGATTGTGGAAGTAAAAGTGCTTGGTGAGCTGTCACTGTGGGGGAGGAAGAGCGTTGCTGGAGCGCTGACCACCCACTGCCTGGAACACAGCTCTTCACGGAAATGACTCTTCTCTGCTCATGAAAAATAAGATGAGTGATATCCCTGTTCTATCAGGAAACTGAGGCCCAGCGGCCCCGTGAGATTAAAGAACTTGGCCAAGATCACACAGCAGAAATTGGAAGAGTCAGGTCGGGTGGGGTGGCTCACACTTGTAATCCCAGCACTTTGAGAGGCTGAGGCAGGCAGATCACCTGAGGTCAGGAGTTCGAGACCAGCATTGCCAACATGGCAAAACCCTGTCTCTACTAAAAATACAAAAATTAGCTGGATGTGGTGGTACAGGCCTGTAAGCCCAGCTACTCAGAAGGCTGAGGCTGGAGAATCACTTGAACCTGGGAGGCAGAGGTTACATTGAGACGAGATTGTGCCACTGCACTCCAGCCTGGGCAACAGAGTGAGACTCTGTCTCAAAAAAAAAAAAAAAAGAAAGAAAGAAAAAAAAGAAAAAAGAAAAGAAAAAGAAACTGGAAGGGTCAGGATTTGAGCCAAGATTCATGTGACTTCAAAGACATGGCTTCACTGTGTCAGCTCTCATGGTGACCCCATATACCATTGGGTTGACCCCTCACCACCTTTCCCTTGTCGTTGCACACTGAAACTGTGGTTTTGCATTCTTATAAATAGCCTTCAAGTAGACATCTTTGGGCACAGACTTTTTCCATAGTTTATATTATTACCCTAGGACAGATCCTCAAATAAGATTACTGGTTCCAGAAATAGGAACATTTTTATGGCTTTCGATAATATTTTCCAGTTGCTTTCAAAGGGGTTCCCAATTCGCAGTTCCACCTGCAGCGTGTAAGAGAGACATTTCACTAGATACTCACCAGTGACTTTTTTTTAATCCCTTAAATGTACAAGATGACAGTGGTATTGCATAGGTGTGCTGGCTTTATTATTATTATTACCAGTGAAGCTGAGTGTTTTTAAGGGCTGGAAAGAGGGTCTGTATCAGAAGTCACAGGGCCCCTGAGAGAGCCTGGAGTCAACGTGAAGGCACTCGGGGTGGAGAGCATTCGTTTCTGGTGGAGAAAAGGAACGCATGGCCAGGCCAGTCGGGCATTGCTCTTTCTGGAGCACTCTTTCTGGGCTTCTCATGAGCTGGCCAGTCCTCATCCTTCAGCTCTCAGCTCAAATCAAACGTCAGCTCCCAAGAGAGGCCCCCCGACCCGCACCGTCTAAAGGGGCCACCTACCAGGCTCTCTCTGAGTCATTATCTTCAGAGCACTCAGCATACCTGAAGTGCTTATTCATTCATTTCCTGGCCTGTTTTCTGCCTCTGCCACTAGAACACAAGCCCTTGAGAGCAGGGATCTTTCTGCTTCAACTTCTAATGAATTTCCAGTGCCTAGGACAACACTTTTCATTAATTAATTAAGTGTTTCCATTTGTGGGTCATCTAGCCAGCCAGCAGTGCTGTTGCTGTGTGCATCACATTCCAGAGGCGGAACAGGCCTCTTTTCCTGCATCCCCAGATCTGCCTCCAACACCACTTACCCAGGGCACGTGTGCACATAGCTGACGCTCATGAAGTTTAGGGCCCCGAAAAGTCTTTACACCATCAGAGCGCTCAGCCCGCCTTCCCCACATTCAGGGCTCTACTTCCTTAGAACTCAACCTCCCTCTCCTCTCTCACCAACCTCTGGAGACCCACAAAATATTCCTGCTCCACCAAAGTCCACCCACTCCAGGTCTCCTGTGGAGCCATAGCTCCGGAAAACCTGCAAAGGCTCCGGAATACCCATTGTCCCCCCTCGTCTCCCACTGGGTTCTGTGCAGCAAAGGAAGTTGTGTAGAATTTTATCTCCCTGAGACATGAATTACACCACCACCCCCCATCCCTTGCCTTAGAAGCAGAGTGGGAAGTGGAACAGACTGTTTTGGTTTTTAATAATACATTTTTTTTCTCTCTATTCTCAAACCATGTCAGTCTACAGTAACCATCCCATAGTAGTATTTCTCCCTTGGAAACTCCAAGGAGTCTCTTGGGTACACAGAAGCTGTCTGGTTTCGAATGGCAGGTGCGACCTTCCTTCTTGTCAGTTCCCCCGTGGGCAAGGCCCCAGTGACTTGCTGGAAGCCACTGGGGAGGCTCTGCTGCCAATGCCACCAAAATCACCAGCTGGTACTTCCTTGGGTGAGCCTGAGTTGGGATGACAGCCTCCTCAGGGGCCCCAGGGAAAGGAGTTCTGTTGGGTTCAAATGAGTTTCCATATTCCAAAGGAGAAATGACTGTTACTTTTAAAAAACAGATTGACCCGGATGAGTGGTTAAAATTGCAAGGCAAAGCGAAGAAGTGATTCGGCGCTAATGAGTATTGATTACAGAGAGGAAGCTGGTTAATTGAGTGAGTTGGTAAGTTGGTTGCCAAGGTAACATCTCACTTGGAATAACATCATCCTCACAGTGGGCACATACTGCATCTGGGTAGAGACCAGACTGAGAAGATGAAACATCAAAATGTTGGAAAGTACTTGAGAAAGGAAGTTTAAAGTCTTTCCTGACATAGCCAAGGCTATTTTCCTTCTACCAAGAAGATATACACACATGAGCCTGAGAACAGAGCCTCTCTCTGCGCTCCATCCATCGTGCATAGATGCAGGAGAGAAAGCTGGGGCACCGCTCTGTGGTCAGTGAGCTAGCAGCCCATCACCTTTCCACCGGCTAGAAATGGTGGGCGTGAGACGAAGGAACCATTTTCCTGAGGTTTAAACGAAAAGCCAAGCTTTATTTGCATAGACAGTAATAACAGTTGAGCTTAGAAGAAAATGGACAGTGTCTGCCAAAGGTTTGTATTTCTTTACATTTTGCTCTATATTTGACCATATTAAATGCTGGAATAGGCTACTAGAAAGATCAGAGCAAAACTGATGTCCCCATCTAGTAAATATTCAGAACTTTAAATCATGTGGTTTCTGTACTAACTTTGCTATTTTTGTCTTATTGATAGAGCCTTAGCCTTCCTCCATCCTGATTTCCTCAATTATCTTTACCCTATTATATTCATATAATTTGGCAAGCCACCGCAAATTCTTTTTGGAATGAAATGAGACTGTAAGTAATTCTGAAACGTCTAAAAGGTGGTGTAATAACAAGTAAATTTTTAATAGAGAAATTGAAGAGACCAAGTCTGTTTGTTTGTTTGTTTGTTTGTTAGAGTCTCACTCTATCACTCAGGCTGGAGTGCAGTGGCACAATCTTGGCTCACTGCAACTTCCGCCTCCTGGGTTCAAGCAATTCTCCTGCTTCAGCCTCCCAGGTAGCTGGGATTACAGGCATGCGCCACCAAGCCTGACTAATTTTATTTTTTATTTTTAGTAGAGATGGGGTTTCATCATGTCAGCCAGTCTGGTCTCGAACGCCTGACCTCAAGTGATTTGCCCGCCTTGGTCTCCCAAAGTGCTGGGATTACAGGCATGAGCCACCATGCCTGGCCCCAAGTCTTGAGGTTTATATCTTACCTTTTAGTTATGCCCTACCTTGAGTAGGCATTCCTGATACACCTATTAATAGTGTTCACTTGATTGCAATGAATAAACCCCAGAATCAATATCTAAAAAGATATCTCCATCTGCAACTACCAAGGGAGTGAAACTGTCACAAAGCCTGTAAAAAGTTGAGAGGTTGTTTTTCTGAATGGGTGGCATCTGCTTATAGCCTCCGTGGGATGGTTAACAAAAAATAGCTGGGCTCTATCTGCGTGAATTGACATGGATGAGGTGTGATTTAATTATGACCATCAAAATCATGCTGGATTATCACACATCGGGCCGTGAGCAGCTGTCCTCCATTTCCTCTGAGGACAGCAAAAGATAGGAAAGCAACCAGCAGCAGCTCTGTGTCAGAATTCTTAATGCACAGACAACAGTTGAAATAACTTCACTAGTTTTTATTGTTGCACAACAAACTTAGCACCTTGGTGGCCAAAATTCCAGGTATTTCTCTATGCACACACACAGACAGATGTTTTTTCTAATAAAATTGAGTTGTATTGTGCCTTTTTGAAACTTGCTTTTTTATTTACTTAATATGTCACAAATATCCACACCAATAAGTTACCTTCTTCATCATTTTAAAGGCTATCTAGAAATCCATTCCATGAATAGACCATCTTTTATTTATTCAAGTATCTTTGTACATCTAGGTAGGGGGGGTTTGTTTGTTGGCCTTTTTTTAGGGTTTTTTGGGGGAGGCATGCTATTATAAACCCCAGAGCATCCTTGCAATTATATCGTTGGCACATCCATGATTATTTCCTTTGAATAAATTCTAAGAAGAGAAATTTCCGGGTCAATTTGTATGCAAATTGTAAAGCTTTTCATAGATATTTCCAAATTGCGGAAAATTTCTAAAATCCAATTTACGTCTAGAAACCATTTTTTCAAGATAATTATTTTAAGTAGACATAGAGAAAAATCAGAAAATAATATGAGCAAAAGTATAGTCAAAGTCACTCACAGTCTCACTGCCCAGATAGGACGTCTGCTACAACCACCTCTCCCTGTGTCTGTATCTCTGTCTCTCCCTCACCCTTTCTTGCTCTCAAGTTCTTTTTGTCTCTCTCTGACTCTGTCTCTCTTGTGTCTCTAGCTCTCTGTGTCTCTCTCTGTCTCTTTCCCTGTCTTTCTCTCCTGTATCATCTATCTTTTATTTTATTTTATTTTTTTGAGATAGAGTCTTGCTCTCTTGCCCAGCCTGGAGTGCAGTGGCATGATCTTGGCTCACTGCAACCTCTGCCTCCCGGGTTCAAGCAATTATCCTGCCTCAGCCTCCCGAGTAGCTGAGATTACAGGCACCTGCCACCACGCCCGGCTAATTTTTGTATTTTTAGTAGAGACAGGGTTTCACCATGTTGGCCATTCTAGTCTCGAACTCCTGACCTCAGGTGATCCACCCGCCTTGGCCTCCCAAAGTGCGGGGATTATAGGTGTGAGCCACTGCACCTGGCCTCCATATCTATCTTTCTTGTTCTTGTTCTCTGTCTTGCTCTGTCTCTGTCTCTACCTGTCCACCTCCACCTTGTTTTCCTCTTTCTCTGTCTCACTCTTTCTGTCTCTGCCTCTGTCTCTCTTTCAACAAAACTAGGGTCACTCCTCACACGGAGTTTCATAGCCTGGGCAGCACTAATAATCTCACACTTGGACAGAACCTGGGGACTGGCAGGGCATATTTCACATGTTATTATCACCCTTTCCCAGGTGAGACCCTGAGGCTCCAGGCAGCCAGTTGTTGTTCCTTGCCCAAGGCCCACAGCTCATAAGTGTCTCCAAGTCCAGGACATTTAAAGCTCCAAGCTGTTCCACTCACCTTCAGAGACATACCCATGCCCCTGATGCACCTGCATGGACCCACATTGCTGCTTCCCTTGGGGACCATGTGGTTACAAGGTCAGTCAGGCAGCTCAACTAAGACAAGGGCTTGGCATAAGCCCCCAGGCTGTCTCCAGGAAGCCCAGAGTCCTACCAGGATGAGGATGGGGACAGGGAAGGAAGCTGCCTCTTGCCTCCCACTCTGGGCCACAGCCTGCATCCACTTCCGCCTGTCCCCAAATGTCTGCTTCTTTCATCTCTCCCCCCATTCACCTGCTTCCTGCACATTGCTTACCATCCAAATCCCACACCCCATCACCTCTACTCCCCTCTTCTCTCTTCTCCCTCTTTATGGGGAACTCATCTGTCAGGCCTTGGCCTTCACCCTGAGTCCAGTGGGACTGCTCCTCCTTGGACCCCTCGAAGCACCCTCTTCTGACCCCTGGCCTAACGTCCCCACACAGGTTCTAATGGCCAAACTGGCAAAGTTCCTGCTATTGCCATCGCCTCCAAGGCTAGTACTCATGGACTCAGCGTGGGCTCCGGGTGCCTGAAGCATGGCGCACACCAGAAAAAGGTAAGCACAGGTGTGTTCTTGGCTCCAACAGCCCTCCTCCTCTCCTCTCCTTTCTTCTCCTTTCCTTTTCCTCTTTTCTCTTCCCACCTCCTCTTCCCACTTCTCCTTTCTCTTCCTCTTATCCTCCCATCTCTGTCTACACTTCCTCCTTTGATCTCACCAACCCCATGGCTTTAGTTATCATGTCTACACTGTCAATATCCAAATTTGTATCTGCAGTCCAGACCTCTTCCTTGAACTCCAGACCTGAGTATCTCCACTCAGCTGTCTCCCAGGCATCTCAGACATAACACATCCCAAAACAAGCTCTGGATCTTCTCCCCTGAAAAAGCCAGTTGTCAAGCATCCCACCCGCAGCACCACCTGAGTCTCTCCAGCCCAGTTAGCATCATCATCACCCACCTGGTCGCTCAAGGCAGAAACGAGGAGCTATAATTTCTGCCTTCTTGTTTCCCACCCGCTACTTGCAAGTCCCTCAGCAAAGTCTGTCTACTCTATGTCCAAACCAGTCAAGCTCAGCAGCTTCCCTAGCCGGCCATGGCCAGCACCATCTCCAACCAGGACGACTGCATGTCCCCCTGGATCTGTCAGGTCCCTCTGCTACCCACTCCCCACACAGCAGCCAGAGGGAGCTGCTTCTCACATGTTAGGGCTTCTCACTCTCCTGCCTAGCACCATCTGATGGTTTCCATTGCCCGTAGAATAAACCATGCCCCCTATCCCAGCCCATGAGGCTCTGTGTGATCAGGCCCCTGCCTGCCTCTCTGGCTCCTCCCAGACCTCTCTCCCCTTCGCTCACCACCTCCAAGCTCCTCTGGCCCTTCCGCCTCTGAGGACGCACCAAACCCATCCCCACCTCAAGGACTTTGTCCCTGCCTGGGTCTCTCTTCCCTCTCGTGGCTGGCTCTTCCCATTATGCGGATCCCTCATCCTTGCATGTCATTTGCTCAGAGATTGTCCCTGACCATTCGTCCTCTTTAAGAGCATCGTCCGCACCCATCATCCTCTATTTCAACACTCTACTTACAACACGTTGTATTATTATTTGCTCTTATTTCCTATCTCCCCCAGTAGGTGCTCCATAAGGGCAGAAACCAGGTCATCACATTGTCGGAGCATGATAAAAATTAACTGACCAAATAATGTGGTGGTGAAGAGGGCAACTTCGGAGTCAGACACGCCTGCATTCTCCTTCCTGCTCTGCCACGTGTGTGACCCTGGACAGGGTCCTCCATCCTCTTCGCCTCAGTGTCTTTGCCAGCAAACTGGGAATAAGAATCCTGTGTCATGGGGTTGTCATAAGGAGAAAACGAAATGATGCAAGTGAAGTTCTTAGCATAATACATGTATTCAAAGCAAATAAAAAGTGCTCAGCAAATGCGGATACTATTAAGCACATTTGTTGGATGAACAAGCAATCCCATAAAGCATGTATTTAGAGACGTGGAACCCAAGACTCCGGAAGAGGAAGCGACTTGTTCCGGGTTGTGTGGTTACAAAGTGTCAAGTCAGGGTCCTCCCAGGCCAGTCTGAAAGCAAGCCTCAGGGCCTAGAGATCCTCTGAAACAGGGCATACCTGGGGCATGGTGTGCACATGGTGGAGTGAACAGATCAGAACTCAGGGAGCAGCTGAGTCAGGGAGAAACAGAGTGAAGAGAATGCAGCGCCAGGACCGAAACAGACCAGGACACAGAAACAGAATGGGCAGGACATCGAGCAGCAGCCACGTAAAGACTTGCTCTCAATTTGCCTAAATATGAGAGAATTTGGGTCTCCGTGTCCTGGATTGATGCGGGATCCTGAAGCCACTCAACGGCCTCTGCATACCAGAATCCCATCCTGCTGCCCTTTAGGACTCTCCCTGCCCCTGCCAAGGTGGAGGGGTGGGTGCTCAGGCAGCAGAGTGACCACCCGGGCACCTCCTCGGGATGCTGCGGCCAAGGGACGCAATGCATCAGCAGGTGGGCTGGGGTCCGGGCCCATCCTGGAAAAGGCCGGCTGCAAGTTTCCATGGAGCCCGTCGCCATGGTAACCAAACCTCCGCGGCAGGACTCCAGCAGAGCCAGGAAAGACAAGCTCCTTTCTTGTCCATATCCCAGGAGCCTGCGGGGGGGGGCGGAGGGAAGTGGGGACAATCAGGCTTTCTGAACCAGGATGGGGGTGGGGGCAGAGAGAAGCGGAGGTTGTCTTCCTGTTCAATGGGTCAGCCATAAACTGCCAGAACGTGGCACCCTATTTCACGCCTCTGTGGTTTGCTCGTGCTCTTCTCTCCCCTGGAATGCCCTCCCCCACCCTCGTCTCCCTGGAGCGCTCCCAGCTGTCATCCGTGCCTCACTGATCCTTCTGGGCAGAGTCCGTCCTTCCCTCCTCTGGCCACCTTTCACACATCCCCAGGGTGTCTGGCTCACCCACAAGCTTGGGGCGTGTGGTGGTGGTAAGAGCACAGCTCTGGAATTAGGGAGACCTGAGTCACATCCCAGCTCTGCCATGAACATGTCGGTGACTCTAAGTAAGCCACTTATCCTCTCTAAGCCTCTACTTCCTGCTCAATGGGTCAGGACTCACTGAGCTCAATACTCAATGGGTGATTCCTCATCTTTCATCTTCCAGCTGTGTGATCTTGGGTGAGTTTCCAAACCTCTCTGAGGCTCAGTTTCTTCATCTGAAAAGTGAGGTGATGTCCATGAGGTGCTTGATGCACAACTTGCATGTAATAAATGTCACTGATTGTTCTCATGTGTAGTGAGCGCTGCCTCTCTGCCCCCTGGGGAGTGGCCTTCCAGTCCCTGCCAGGCTTGGTTTATCCCCAAGCTTACACTCAGTCTCCCAACCCCTGTACTAAGCCCTCCCCTCTGCCAGGAGTCCTGGCCTGGCATTGTCCATGCCTTTCAGAGTAGGGTCTTTGAGAGGCACGAAGCTTTCCCTGCCCAGAGCAGGGACTGGCACGCCACACAGAGCTGACATTTCCAGCCTGACATCTGAGAGCAGGCATTGTGAAGGAGAATAGATTCCCTGAGAGCTTCCTGACAGCAGGGCCAGCCTTTGGGCTGTGTGTGTGTGTGTGTGTATGTGTGTGTGTGTGTGAATGGCTGTCAGCAAACACTCTAACATGCACACACAAACACATATGTATACCCATGTCCTCACACACTCACACACACACCACACACAAAACTGACCCGGAAAAGTGCAAACATGTCCCTGATCACTGTGGACCATGTCCCGGAGGCCAGCCCATGACCCCATTTCTTTCCAAACTACTCCCTCTAGAGCCCAACCCTGGGGCTCTCTGTTGTTTATGAAGCAGGTGAGGGATGATGAAGAGACCCTTCCTGGACTCATCATCTGGGGACTCAACTGGGGGAAGTGAAAAGGCCAGGTCACCATCCAGACAACTGGTCTACTTATCCACAGGTCTCCAAGTCCACCTGTGGCATTTGGATACCTGGGATCATGCAGACAGCATCCTTACCCCCACTGCTGCCGAGCAGGCCCAGCTATAGACTGTCACACTGCCTCCACCCTGCTGCCACCTCTCTTCGAGTTCCCTGGCCCAGGCTCGGGTCTCAGACCTCCCAGCCCCTTTGTTCCATCCTGGGCATCAGAGTCCACAAGGTCAGGCCATATGTCCCATCTCCCCGGTCTCCAAACCATCCTGAGATATAGGCAGAGGAGGTGGTCACCTCCTTCAAACCATGAAGCTGATCAATGCCAGCTGACATTTATTGAGTACTTGCCCTTTGCCAGCCACTGTGCTAAGCACCGTACCTGTATTTCTTCCTCGACCCTCACAATAACACCATAAGGGAGGTGATCTCATCATCCCCACTTTGCAGATGGGAAGACTAGGCACAGAGGTGTTCAGAAGCACAGCTAAGAGTGTGTTCCCATGGGAATTAAAACTCAGGCATTCTGGATGCACGGCCCAAACTACATTGTGTCTACTCAGCCACACTGACCTGGGCACAGCTAGAATGTGAGGGGACTCAAAAAGTGACATCCCAGTTTCCCCCCTGAGTTTAGAACATGCAGGTGACAGTCAGATGATGGGCAGAGTAATGCCAGCTCCATTCATTCACTTGACAAATATTTACTGAGCACCTACTATGTGCCTGCACTAAGCACTGGGGATATCGCAGTTAAAAAAGAAAACAAACAAACAAAACCCCTTGGTCCCATGGAGTGGTTATTTTGATGGGAAAGACACGATAATCAAGGTAAATAAATGAAATAAGTTGTGTTAGTAGTAAGTGCTAAGGAGAAGAAAAGCAGGGAAAGGGGAATGAAATGTCAAGGGGTTAGTGGGGGGAGGGGGTGTTGCAGTCGTAAGAAGCCAAGAGCGTGATACTTGAGTTAAGACCTAAGTGGCTAAGTATGGTCATGCATTCATCTGGAGGAAGAGCATTCCAGGCAAGGGCCATGAGGCAGGAGCTGGCCTGGGGAGCTCAGAATCAGCACAGCCATTGTAACTGGAATGCAGTGAGAGGGAGGGGCACAGGTGAAGTAAAGGTTAGAAGAGGCCAGAGCAGACCGGGGTCGAGATGGTGAGAGCTCTCCAGGTTGCCATGAGGAATCTGGCTTATGCTCAGGTGAGTTGTAAAGCCAGTGATGTGAAGTGATGTCACAGACAAACCTGCCTGGAGGAGGCAGCTTTAGCCAAATGGGCTTGTGAATACCCCCACCCCTGAATTAGACTCATCCTCTCTGTTCCTGGCAGTGCTGGACAAGCACAGACCTCCCCAGAGGGACAAAGCCAGCCTGCTGAGCTCAGCTGCTACCAAAGAACCACCCAGAACATGAGCCCCTCTGCAGGCAGGCTGCGCTGAGGACACAGGCTATGCCCAGAGGGAGGCAAACTGAACAGGTCCCTCACCCCACACTCACCCATCAGCTCCCTGGGTAGGAGTCAGGGAGGGGCACAGAGAGGCCAGGCATGTTCCTGGTGGATGCCTTTCCACATTTGGTTATTAAAAGGCAAGAAATGAGTCTGGTCCAGGCATCTGAAGGCGGAGAGCCTGTCTCAGGCTGAGCATGCACAGGCTTTGATTCTTCATTAATGTCAGCCTGGCCACCAACTCCCTCGACAAGAATAACAACCCCTCGTGTCTGCAGAGAAGTATACATTCTGTCATGTGCTTCCCAGTTGAAGGAGGAGAAACCGAAGGCCCGCAGCCCTGGAGATAAGTGGTGGAGCTGAGGTTTAAGCCCAGGTCTGTCCCACTCCGTGGCCAGTGGCTCTTCCATATACCCCAGTTGATAACTAGGGTAGCATTAGCATTTCAGCTGCGCCAGCAGCACTATCTATATTTGGAAGTTTTATGGCAAAACTTACAAGATGAAAGACCTTTTAAGGTATGTGCCTTTTTGCCACAATAAAAGTATAAATACAGCAATAATAGAGGATAGTAAATATAAAATAGTACCATGTTATCTACATTTATCAGTAATCTTGTGTGGCTCACAATGATGGTGGTTACCGTTTGGGAGCGTGCTGACTCCGTGCTAGGTGCTGTGCCAAGCACTACGCATCTCCGTCCCGATGTGTGGGGCAGGAGACCGCTGGGAGACAGCGCCCCTCATTTTCTAACCTTTGAGTCTGCAACTCTCAGATGTTTCTTGGGATACCTTAGAGGACCAATGATCTCAAAGAGCTTTCCCTTCCCCATGCCTCTCTTCTTCCTTACAACATCTGGACGGAGGAGCAGCTGGACTCCCAGAGGAAGCGCAAGATCTGCAGCCCCTCCGCTGACAAGGTCAGGGCTCAGGGTCTCAAACAGAATCCAAGACTCTTTCTCCGCTTGGCCAAAGGTCAGAGGAACTTAGCCTTGGGGCAACTAGTTGTGAGGCCTTGGACAGGTCACAGGAGTTCCTCATTCTAGCAAGTGGAGGTAAATTATCGGTATGAGGTTGCTCTGAGGTCTACATATAAGAAAACATATAAAGCAGCCGAGGATAACAAAAGGTATGGTTATTAGGGGCAGAAATTGGTCCCTATTCATGTCAGGGAATAACAGAAAGCAGCTTACAGCAGTGGCTTTCAAAAAAGCACACATTGTCCTTTCAGCCGCTAGATTGCTGGTTCTCAAGCTTTAGCCCCTGGGGGGAGGGGGAGCTGTTGAAACAGACTACTGGCCCCACTCCCCTGGAGTTTCTGATTCTGCAGCTGCTCTGGCGTGGGGCCTGAGAATTTGCATTCTCAGACGTTCCCAGGTGATGCTGAAGCCGCTGGTCCGGAGTCCAGGCTTTGAGAAGCACTGCCCTTGATCACTGGTTCTCAGCTGTGGCTGCACCTTGGCATGGATCAGGGGGATGCCTCAGCCAGCTCTGAGACCTGGATCACACTCTCAGAGATTCTGAGGGTACGGCTCCGACATGGGAGTTTTCCAAGCTCCCAGTTGATTTTAATGTGCAAGCCCAAATTGAGAACCGCTGCCCTGAGTAGAGGAAGGAGCACTAAACGGGCCTTCTCGTTGAGTGGGCCCACCTGTAGCATCTGCCACACCCACCAGCCACTAAGAGCAGGCAGCTGTGGGGAAGGGTTTGAGAAAGCCCTATCATTGTTAGCAATAATAAAAGCTAACATTTCTGAAACGTTCACACGGGCCAGGCGCTTTCTTAAATACTTTACATCTAATAGTTCATGAAATCCTCATAACAACCCCATGAGATGAATAATGGCATTATTTGCCGTTTACGTTTCAGCCTGATATACAAAGAAGTTGGGTCACTTGTCAAAGGTCAAACAGCCAGAAAGTAGTGGAGTCAGGATTTGAAAACAGCATTCCCACCTCAGTTGTTTTTTTGAGACAGAGTCTCGCTCTGTTGCCCAGGCTGGAGTGCAGTGGAACGATCTCGGCTCACTGCAACCTCTGCTTCCGGGTTCAAGTGATTCTCCTGCCTAAGCCTCCTGAGTAGCTGGGACTACAGGCACATACCACTATGCCTGGCTAATTTTTGTACTTTTAGTAGAGACAGGGTTTCCCCATATTGACCAGGCTGGTCTCGATCTCCTGACCTCAAGTGATCCGCCCGCCTTGGCCTCCCAAAGTGCTAGGATTACAGGCGTGAGCCATCACGCCTGACTGGGTCCTAGTTCTTGACCACTGGGGCTAAGCAGAATGTACTTATGATTAATTCTTGTGAAATAAAAAAAAAGATTTAGTGGGAGAAAAACTCATTTTGTGTCTACTCTTTGCTCTGGAAGCCTTTCAGGGGCATTAGGCCAAATATGATATGATGCTGACTCTAAAATATTTGATTTACCTTTTCCAAAGCACATTTGCAGACATGATCTTATTTTGATGACCCCAACAACATGATCTCTCTCTACCACTCTTCCCGTAACCCATGCTCCAGTGAAATAAACCACTTCACCATTCATTTCAACTCAACCAACATTTACTAAGTACGTACTTTGTGCCAGCCACCAGCCTACAGCTTGAGGACATAGAGATGTCAAGACCCCACCACTCAGAGAGGCAGTGACCTGCCCAAGGGTGAGTTAAAGACAGAGACTGGGCCCAGCTCATCTAACAATACTCTCGTCTTGGAGGAGCTGAGGGATGAACAGGAGAGGAAGGTGGTCCTGCAGGAGCTGCAACAGTGCTCTTGCCCGCTTTGGGACTGGCACGGCCTCTGATGGCTACTGGAGAAAAGACACCAAGTTGGGGGCTGGCAGGAATTAGGAGAGGGGCATGAATGCCCAGGCTTAGAGCAAGAACTTATGAGCTCCTGCTCAGACATAAGCCTTGGCCCAGCTCCTTCTGGCCTCCACATACCCTCACCCCTTCTCTACCCACAGCCAGGCAGCTTTCCTATCCAAAAGGGCAATTACTCCAACCATCCAGGAAGGCCAGAACCAGGGGACAAATTTCCCAATATAACTCTGGTCTAGACTTTAACCTCCAAATGACAGTATACTCACAATCCTTGTGTCTGCTTGTAATGTTAATGTGTAAATGTGAACATAGTAAATAACCACAATTTTTGTCACCCTGTTAGGGGCACATCTCTTTTTTTTTTTTTTAACAATATCCAGAGGCCTTAAAAAATAGAAGTAGTCCACGCCACTCCCCACCTCTGAGAAGCTCTGCTGAGAGATCAGGGGACAGTGGCCCAGAGAGGAATGACTTGCCCGAGGTCACACAGCAAGCCAGTGTCAGAATCCACCAAAACCCAGGACTTCTGACTCCTACCCAGGTCTCCTTGGGGTTCTAAAGGACCCCCTCACCAGAGAAACCTGCTCGTAAATGTCCCAGTTCTTAAGCAGCTCATGTCTACTTACAGCTTCAGCCACCACCTTTACGCAGGCCACCCCAGCCCAGACCTCTCCCACCCAGTCCCACCCAGAGGTCTCACAACCATCTCAGATGCTGAGGCTCCAACTCTGAACTAACCACCTTTCCCATGAGATCTGCCCCACCCGTATTCCCTCTCCCCCAACCCTTAGCTGCTCAAACCAGAAACACAGGTGTTACCCCAGGCAGCTTCCTCTCCATCACCCTCACAACCTCCAGTAAACCAGTAGTGCCCATCACTTCTACCTGTCTTTTACCTTTCTTGAACCCTCCCTTTTCCCCTCCCCTCCACCACCCCATGAAGACGACCTCATCACTTCAGCCCTTATCCATCAGGACAACCTCTCCCCTTCAGTTCACGCTTTCCTTTGACAAGTGCATGAATACTCAATGTGGGCCTGGCACTGTACCCTGGGCTGCGGTGCAGCATTGAGCAAGACAGCCAAGATTCTGTCACCGGCATGACTGCACGAAAACCATTTTGACCACGCTTCTCCCCTGCTCTGATCCCTGGATGGCTGCAAACTGTCCCCCGGGTTCAAGTGCAAACTCCCTCATGCAGGTATTCATATTCCTGGACCTTCCAACCACCCCTGATCCTTCCGGACTGGTCTGTCATTGTGCCTTGCCCAGGCTGATCCAAACAAGCTATTGGCCATCCTCCAAAACACCAGCTCAAAGACCCCCTCCTCCACAAAGCTTCGCTGCCTGAGTCAAGCACCCCACCTGGCAGGGTGAGTTTTATCTTCTTCTGGAATCCCATTGAAACCCGGGGTTTGTGTGTCTGCCTCCCAGACTGGACTGTGATTCCAGGCGCTCAGGCGACTGAGCCATTGCCAAGCCCAGAACCTGGCACTGACGGGCATCAATGTGTTGTGTTGATGGATGGACAGACAGAGGGGTGGGTAGAGCGAAGTCCAACTGCCCTTTTCATTCACTCAGCCCAGTGCCTATGCCTTTGTAGTTTTCTGGAAGTCCCTCCAGCTGTCTAACCTCCCCTGCTGGCATTATGGAAGCTCATGCCCAATTCTCTAAATCTGTCCCCTTCCCTTCCCCAAAGCCCAGACCGTCCTGCCTTTCCCTTGACTGGGCAACAAGTCAACAAGAACAAAGGTCTAGTGAGGCCAACCAGGGAAAGGCCAGCCCAGGCTCTCGGGGTCTCAAGCCCTCGGGCTGTGTGTGTGCCAGAGCTTCCCACAGACTCGGGAAGAAGGTGCCGGAGGCTGGCCGGGCTGCCTTGCGGTTTGAAGCAGTGAGTCACCTTCTGGCTGCAAGCGAAGGAACTCTCACTGAGCCCTTGTTTGGACAAGACGGGGAGGCGCACTCAGAGTCAGAGACCCTGGCGCAGAGACAGGGACAAGAAGGGGCCACCGAGACCCCAAGAGAGTCAGGGAGGCAGACGCACAAAACGACCGACACAACCAGGGACAGGTACGGCACGCAAAGAGAGAGGAGAAGGACAGAGGCAGCCAGCCCAGAGCAGAGGGGGAGCGCGCGGAGCGCAGGCAGAGGAATCGCGCCGCCGGTGTAGACAGCTCGGCTCCCTGCGCACGCTCTGTCCTCCCCCTGCGGTGTCCGGGCACCACACGCCTGGACCCAGACGTGGACAAAAACGGAGCCAATGGGCTTTCAGACCGGGATATTACCTCACCAGAACCAGCTGCCATTGGCCGGCGCCCCCGCCGGGGCGGGCTGTTGCTATGACAGCTCAGGCCGGCTGTGCAGAGGGACGCTCGCAGCAAGCTCCGGGAGGGAAAGCCGCGTCCACACCTCTTTCCAGGATTATGGTGGGGCCCAGGGGCCCCCTCCCCTCCGACTGAGCCCCAGAGACCCCCTACTCAGGCCGTAAGGGGAAAGCCGAGCTCCTGCTGGCCCAGGCATCAGAATTCCTGTAGACGCCCACTCGGCCCACTCCCTCAACCTGGCCCACAGTGCCTTGCCAAGACCACCCCGCCCCCACAACCCTGGAACCACACACTCATCCATACATTCTGCAGACAGCAATGAGCACCCTCCAGCATCCAGGTGCAGCGCTGGGCTCTGCAGACGCAAAGATGAGTCCACCTCCACGCCCTGCCCTCACAAAGCCCCCCCAGTCCGATCAAGCAAGCAGTCCAGGAGAAAATGACAAGGCAGTGTGTTAAGGATTAAAATAGAAGGAGCACGGGGCTTGTGGGAAAACAGAGGAGGGGTCCCTACTCAACCTACCCAATCGGGGGACTGCTGGGAGAAAGGGATACAGAGCCAGGACCTGAAGGAACCAGATAAGGAAGGGTGGGGAAGGGATTCTAGGCAGAGGGGACAGCCTGCGCAATGACTGGGGGCAGTAAAAAGCAAGGAACACTCGAGGCACTATGGCAGGAAATTAGATGGTGGAGTTGAGGGTGTTGGAGAGGAGGAGGAGTTTAAAATAAAGCTGAAAGGGGAAGCAGAAACGAGATCCCAAAGGGCTTGAATGTTGTGCTAAGGGATCTTGGACCACATTCTCAGGCAGCTGGGTGATGGACGAGGAGAAGTCTATGATTAGGTTTGCATTTTAGGAAGATCCCCACTCTTGCAGCTGTGTGGAGGATGGGCTGGAGGGGACTAGGAGACCAGTCATTGCAGGGACTGGGAAGAGTCAGGGCAGGGGGGACTAAGACTTCCAGCTGGAGTAGAGATGGAGAGACCCAAACTCAGGAGGAGGTGTAAAGGACGTGGAGCCACAGTTCAGGTGACTGAGGAGATGGCACCAGCTCACCTGGGAGGCTGTGAGGGCTTCCCTGGCAACCAGATAGGGTCATCACTCTCCTTCCGTATGATATTGGTGTCAGCTTGTGTATGCAACTTTTATTTCAAGAGTCATGCTGCATCGAAAAGATGTCTATCTCTTTTCACATCTCCCCACCCCTACACACACACACACACACACACACACACACACACACACACAGGCTGTGATTCAACTCCATTCCCAGCACTCAGCACAGAGCTTCGTCCCAAGTACGCTTCCACAAATCCAAACCCCCATCAGCCCCCTACCCATGGCCCTTACCCCAGCCTCCACCCATCCCTCCCAGCCTCTACCCTTCCTTCCCAACCTCCATGCACCTGCTTCCCATCTCTTTAGTCGTGTTGTAGCGACCACCTAGGAGCTGGGACTGCCCCCAACCCCCACCATGTCCATCCTTCCTATCACCCCTCGGCAGGGAGGAAAAGTTGCCTATCTGTTGGGTCAGATTTCTGAAGACTGATGAGGCCCATTTTCTGGTAAGCGGGGTCATTACAGTGCAATCATTGGGTTGTTATGAGAATTAAATAAGGTTTGTTGCCTGGCACATGCAACTATCCAATCAATCAGCTATAGTAATGACATTATTATGGGTGTTAGAGGAGGATGGAGAGGGCTTGCTAGGACTCTAGTGTGGCACAGCCCTGTTTTGGGATACTGGTGTTTGCTTCACTCATTACAGAGTGGTGTCTTGACTTCTCATTTGTCACACATACTTGTTATTCACTCTCTCAAGGAAAAACGTGAAACAAAGTAGATGGTGGGATAAAAGCCCTGGGTTTTTATTATTATTGTTATTATTATTTGAGATGGAGTCTCACTCTTGTCACCCAGGCTGGAGTGCAATGGCATGATCTCAGTTCACTGGAACCTCCGCCTCCCAGGTTCAAGCAATTCTCCTGCCTCAGCCTCCCGAGTAGCTGGGATTACAGGCAGGTGCCACCATACCCAGCTAATTTTTGTATTTTCAGTAGAGACGGAGTTTTGCCATGTTGGCCAGGCTGGTCTCAAACTCCTGACCTCAAGTGATCCACCCACCTCAGCCTCCCAGAGTGCTGGGACTACAGGCATGAGCCACGATGCCCAGCTGAGTCCTGGATTTTTGTCATAATACCACGTGAATACCCTCAAACTCTCACGGAAATCCTTCATGCAGTGACTACAGATGTCCTCTCCCAATGAACCAAGACAGGACAATTGAGTGGCTTCTTAAATGTCAAAAGAATCAACTCAGATCTTCCAATTAAGGAAACTTCAGAATGTCAGAGCTGGCAATGCCCTTAGAATCCTCTTATTCAACCTTTGGTTTGACATATGAGGAAACTGAGGGCCAGAGAAGGCAAGTGACTGCCCAGAGTCACACAGTTGGGTCGACCAGCAGAACCAGAGTCTTTTTAGGCACCCGGTTTCCCCCTCACTGTACTTTCCCAAATCTGGTCTGTCTTTCAGTTGAACAGTGACTAGAACCTCCTCTAGCCAGGGCACATGTAGGGCCTTCACATATTGTTACATTAAACATTCAGGACAGCCCTGCAGGAGGGGTATTGTTCTTCCTATCTGAAACGTCCAGAGAGAGAAAGTGTCTCCTCCAAGACCACATGGTATTACTGAATTGAACCCAGGCCTGTCGTGTTCCAAGGCCCACGTTCTTGGCATAGCAGTGTGTTGACTCTAGGACTGCTCACGTGGTTTATTTGGAGCTTGCGGGCATCAGAGTGATTTGCCAATATAATCACTCAAAGAAGAAGAGGTGAATCTGCAACTTGATGAAAACAAAAGAGGGCCTGGAATCTTCTGCACATCAGTGCTTTATGTACCTGCCCTGTTGTGTGGAAGCACTCCTCTAAAAGCAGTAGGTGTCAAAGGGTTATGCCCCATCTGAGGGTCTAGAAGTGAACCAGCTAGGAGACTTGCTTCCCAGCTAGACTTGGGCACATTTTCTGAGTGAGGCACCACCACCTGTGTTCTCTGAGTAGAGGGTCTTCAGAAGGAAACACAGGAGAGTATGTTTTTATTTTTATTTTGAGATGGACTCATTCTGCTGCCAACTCTGGAGTTGGCATGATCTTGGCTCACTGCAACCTCCACTCCCAGGTTCAAGCGATTCTGCTGCCTCAGCCTCGCAAGTAGATGGGATTACCGGTGCCTGCCACAACGCCCAGCTAAATTTTTGTACTTTTAGTAGAGACAGGGTTTCGCCATGTTGGCCAGGCTGGTCTTGAACTCCTGACCTCAATTGATCCACGCACCTCCGCCTTCTAAAGTGTTGGGATTACAGGCGAGAGTATGTTTTAATGAGGTCTCTGCATAAGTATGGATCTTGAAGTGATCATAGGTTCAGGATATCTTGCAGAAAGGGCCAAGTGGGTGATATCTATAACGACAAATTGTGTTAACTTCATTGTCACTGGAGACTCCCACAGCACAGTGCCCTATAGCCTGTTCCAGCCTTTGATGGAGGAAGGGCAGTGTCCCTCGGCACTGGAAGAGATGCCATCCTTTATAGCAAAAAAATGGATTATTCTATATCTTCAAGAGGTTCTATTTCTGGCTCTAGAAAACACTATGACTGTTGATCAGCAAAAAAATTTTGCTGTCTCTGGCTCTGGAAATATATCTGATCTTGGCTCTGGAAAATATTCCAGAGATATTTATAGTCCCACAACATTGTAGACTCCAGGGTAAACCCCACAGCTCCAGAGGACTTTCTGCTCCTAGTTTTGGAATTCTGCAGCCTGTTTCTGGAAGACCCTTCCTCACTGGTTTTGCACTGTCCTGCCCTCCTGGCTCCAGATTATGCAATCCCATTTCTGGAAGACACTCTGACTGTGAAGCCAAACAACTCTCTATACCTGTCTCTGGAGGGCTGATTCTCTGTGACGATGGAGGACCACTTGACTGGCCTAGAAGACTGACTGTCCATACTCCTTTTCCAGGATCTGGACTTGACATCCCTGGCCCAAAAATACTGACTATCTAGGGACCTGAAGGGCCTCTCTAGCTGACACGCTGTAATACCATATTTCACAAGTGCCGTCTTGACCCAGTTTTGAGATCCTGGCTAAAACCTCTCAATCCCTCCTTGTGGGTGCTTTGCTCAGCCTACACCTTAACCCCTCCAAACTCTAGGCATGGAGGTGTCTGTGCCCCTGGATCTAGACAACTCTTAGAGTAATCTTCATTCCTGGCTTCTGGAGCAGGAGGGGAAATTTGGATAGGTTGGAGGGATGGGAAGATAAGAGGAAGGGATGGGAAGATAAGAGGAAGGGATGGGAAGATAATGGAATGGTTACTGTGGCATCTGTCCTGATCAGCAACCTGAGCTGGATTTAAGTTCCATGGTCACAGGTTAGAGGCCACAATTGTTCAAATTTCATTTACATGAGCAGCCTGATGAGGTTCCAGGTTCAACAGGCAGAACTAATTTTGATTCTGTAGTGCATGAGGCCTAGAGTGGGAGAAATGGAGGCTGTTCTCCCCCATAGCTGTTGACCCCAGCAAGGTTCATGGAGTCTGAAGGTGAGGCATCCTGGCCAAGACGTGCAGCATGATGGGCCCTGGCCAAGCCACTTTATGGACAGAAACATGGACAAGTGGAACCAGGGCAGAAAAGAGGGCACATGACAAAATTCCCATGAGGTCTGCAGTCAGGGCCATTCAAAGGCCTTTCTTACCATGCCAAACACCATACCCTATCCCTGACCTTCTACATTCCTCCTGGAATCACCAGTGCTAGGAGTTTAAAAATTACATTTCCTGGTCAGGCATGGTGGCTCACGCCTGTAATCCCAGCACTTTGGGAGGCCGAGGCGGGCATATCACGAAGTCAGGAGTTTGAGACCAACCTGACCAAAATGGTGAAACCCCATCTCTACTAAAAATACAAAAATTAACCAGGCACAGTGGCGCGTGCCTATAATCCCAGCTACTCGAGAGGCTGAGGCAGGAGAATCGCTTGAACCCGGGAGGCAGAGGTTGCAGTGAGCCGAGATCGCCCTACTGTACTCCAGCCTGAGTGACAGAGGGAGACTCTGTCTCAAAAATTTTAAAAAATTACATTTCCCAGACATCCTTCAAGTTGGATTTCGATTGGGTTCTGCCAATGGGATGTATCCATGCGAGATTCTGGAACTAACATCAGAGAGAAGCCAAGCTCCTAACTTTTATCAGTGGCAATGACAACAGTCAAGCAGCATTGATAGTGATACAGGATTGTGAGCCCAAAATGACACCACATTTCTTTTTCACTCCACTGGTCCTTCCAACATTTTTACAACCAATTCCCTAAATTGAATCATTCTGTCTGAAGTACCTAGAGTGGTTTCTGTTTACCTGACAATTATCAAAGATTTATGAGTGCGTACTATGTTCTAAGATGTTCTAAGAACTAGGACTATGAGACTGAACAAGAGTGGAATAGTGGATGGGGTCAGAGAGGTTGGCAGGAGCAAAGCCATACAGGACCTTTTAAGCCATAGGAAGAAGTTTGGGTTTCAGTCTGATTTCAATGCTAACAGCATCTTATTCAGGGAAGGGAAGGATGTGACTTATGACTTGGGCTCTATGACAGGTGAAGTCTAGCAGGCTGTAATAGAAAGGAGGGAGAGAGGGGGCTATTTGAAGACTTCAAGACTTCAAGATGACAGACTGAAGCTGGTGGGGAGGGGCTTACTGTTATAACATTAGGGTCTGACGATGGTCAGATGGACACACTGACCTCTGATGAGATGAAAAGCAGAACTCTATTACTTACAGCATCCAGTGGGAGAAAGTTGCCGTGCAGGGCCATGTAGGGGATTGCACCCAGGGACAGGGGAATAGCAAGCTGGAATGTAGAAGGTGGCTTCTCTATGGCAAGTGGAGTGGGGTTAGCAGGTCTAGGGGCTTCCTGTGGGTTGGGAATTTTGAGTGATTTCACAGAACCAAGGAAGAAGGGTTCATCCCTTGATGTTTAGCAAAGAATTCCTGCAAGTTGGGTATATTGTTGTGACCCAGGAATGTTAGAGCCCAGTAAGGAAAGGGGTTGGAGTGCAGGCTGAGCGAAGTGCCCACAAAGAGGAACTGAGAGTTTTTAGCCAAGATCTCAAAATTGGGTCAAGAGAGCCCTTGTGAAATAGAGTATAAGAGCATGCCAGCTAGAGAGCAGTGGGCATGATCAGGATCTGCTTTAGAGGTAGAGCTGACCGGACTTCCGACGGACTGGACATGAGAGAAAGAGGAATCTTAACCATGGACTTCCAGAATCAGGGCTCTGATTTTGAAACCATGCCTCTCATCAGATACGAATAAAGATGTTTGATAACTTTTTTTTTTTTTTTTTTTTTTTTTTTTGAGACGGACTCTCACTTTGTTACCCATGCTGGAGTGCAGTGGCAGGATCTCGGCTCATTGCAACCTCCACCTCCTGGTTTCAAGCAATTCTCCTGCATCAGCCTCCCAGGTATCTGGGACTACAGGCGCCCACCACACCCAGCTAATTTTTGTACTTTTAGTAGAGAGGGGGTTTCATCATGTTGGCCAGGATGGTCTCGATCTCTTGACCTCATGATCTGCCCCCCGCCCCCCGCCTCCCAAAGTGCTGGGATTACAGGCGCGAGCCACTGCGCCCGACCATTTGATAACCTTTTAAAAACTCTTTCAAATAAATGAAGGGCTAACAAGATAGTAAGAAATAACCAGGGCTAGTTGGAAGGAGATATATAAGAACCCAGAAAGGAAAATGATCATAGAAGCCACTTTTGCCCTGAGAACACTGACCAAGAATAATGAAGAACAGACACAAACACACAATATCAAAAATAAAGGGCGGATGCGTCACCACCAATGCTACAGACATCAAAAAGAGGAGAATGTGATGAAAAACTGCATGCCAATACATTTGAAATTTTAAATCAAATAAATAAATCCTGATAAAAATATAGCTTAATAATACCGACTCAAGTTAAAAAGAAAAAAAAAAATGCTACAACCACTTTGGAAAAGAGCTTCGTTTTTTCTAGGAAAGCTGAGAACTTTCTGTGACCAGCAGTTATAGTCCTAGATATATACCTTAAACAAATTCATGCATATGTGTAATCATTGAAATGGGTAGGAATATTTTTAGAAGTTCAGAAGCACTGTTAACAATAGCTGGGGCTGGACATGGTAGCTCATGCCTGTAATCCCAGCACTTTGGCAGGCCAAGGCAGGCGGATCACAAAGTAAGGTGTTCGAGACCAGCCTGGCCAACATAGTGAAAACCTCTCTCTAGTAAAAATACAAAAATTAGTCGGGTGTGGCGGTGCCTGCCTGTAATTCCAGCTACTTGGGAGGCTGAGGCAGGAGAATCACGCGAACCTGGGAGACAGAGGTTGTAGTGAGCCAAGATGGCACCACTGCATTCCAGCCAGGATGACAGAGCGAGACTCCATTTCAAAATAATAATAATAATAGCTAGAAATTGGAACAACATAAATATCCATTAAGAGTAGAAGGTGGCATATATAGTATAGTGAAATAATATGCAACAATGAAAATGTATGAACTACAGTTATACATAACAGGATGAGAATTACAAGTATCATACTGAAAGAAAACGTGAAGATGCAAAAAAAAGTATTCTGTGATTCCATAAATATAAAGTTCAAATACAGGCAAAGCATATATATATATGATTTATGATAAATTTTTGAGTGCTGGCAATGTTATTTTTTGACCTGAATGGTAGTTGCATGAGTGTTTATCTTAATTTGTTAAATTATGCGTTTATTTTCATGTACTTTCTGTATATAATTTCTGTTTTATGATATAAAAAGGGTTCCAGAGAATGATTAAAAGAATGGAGCTAGACAACTGGATGAATAATGGTGCCAATTTCTGATTTGGAGAGAGTTTCAAAAAAGGAGTAGGAAGTGGGAAGATGGGGAATCCGTAAATGAGATACTCATTCTTGCCATATAAATTCTGGCATACCCGTTGGACATTCAAGAAAAGATCTCAAGCCTGTAATCGAGGATTGAGTCTCAGATGAGAGGCCCCAACTCTCCATCTCAAATGAGTGGAAGGAGATATTTACAACAGACATAGCTGGCAAACAGCTTACATCTAGAATATATATAAAGAACTCCTGCAAATGAGCAAGAAAAAGATAGACAACTTTGTAGAAAATTGGGCAAGAGACTTGAGCACATTAGGTTTTAATGTAAGAAATTACACAACTGGGTCATTGTACGGGAATGAAGCGAAACCCAGTAGCTTGGAATCCCCAAGCTACTGGGGAGTCAAGAGACTGGTCATTGCAAGGCAAGGATGTAGGATGCAAAAAATTGAAACATGTATTATTGGTTAAATCCCAGACAAATGGCAAGAGTTTAGAAAGTGCCAGTGACGTGCCTGATAGAATCTCACCACAAGATGGACACCAACCCATCAGAAGCCTGGAAAACCTACCCAGCATGAGACCTCTGTGGGTCCAGGATCTTGGAATGGCATCCCATGGCTTAATCTTCCTAATTCAACCAAATAAAGTTGCCCCACCCATGTCATGTACCCAAGCTTCCTACCAAGTCTCCTTAGCTTAAATGCAAGATTAGTACTATTTTGTTCGTCTTGATTGGAGTGAGAAATGAATAGGTCCATGCACATATATTTCTTTTACCACAACAAGATGATGAAGAAATAAATCCATAATATTGATACTTTTGTATAAGCTGTGTTTACAGTTGCAGTAAGAAATTTTATAATCTTTGATTTGCTTTATATAGTTTCTGCTTGCTTTTTATGATATTTAAAACAAAATCTAAGCAACAAATTTTATGTCTGATTAGATTTACAGAAGCTGCTTAAGTGCTTAGGGATAATTTGTTCATCATATTTGTAAGTCTCCCTTGTTAGGTGTTTGAAGTGTTTGAATTGGCTAAATTAAATTCATAATTGTAGTTGAAATATCTAAAGGAATTTTCTTAATTAAATGTTTAAATGATGTTAAAAGTTTATGAGAATTTAATCTATCAAATTTATGAGTTAATTGAATATGAATCAATGAACAAGTAAATGTGGTCTTGCTTTTATATAAAAACTACTAAGTTCATAAATAAAATACAAAGATCCATAAGTTGAGAGGAAAAGCAAAAGCAAGAGCGAGCTTCTAAGATCTATAACTTAAAAAAATTAAATATTGATTGAAATGTAAGTCATTGTAATTATCCCCACTAGCTGAAATCTCACATCTGAATGCTTACACGCAAAACAAAATGTTACCCTGAACATACTAAACAAATAAAAAACCATGTGGTAATTACCATACATACACATGCTCACTGCTGGAAGCATTCACGCTGCACTCAAATCCAGGTGGGAGAAGGCGGCGTGTGCTACAGGTGAATCCTGGCTCTTCTCCTGTGGGGATCAGGTCTTTTTCTTAATTATTTTCCATACATTTTTCTTCCTTTACCCAGAGACCTGGAGGCCCTCTCAGCCCAGGTCCAATTCAGATGGATTCATAATTAACATCATTAACCTATTGATTTACTTGTTTATTTACACTGTGGCACATGTTCGTTATGCAGAAGGAAAATCTGCTTTGCATCTTATACTGAATAATATCAATGCACACAAACCTACCCACTGCTTAGGGTTAAGTTACTGGATGATTTTAAAATAATAACAAGATTTTTATTTACTTCCATTTAAAATGCTTTGTTTTAGGCAGAAATCCTTGAAAGGTTGCTAGATAGGTGTTTAGCAATGCTTTTGAGGTATTTGAGTTAATTGGTTGGGAGTTTGGGTGTGCCGGGAACGCCATATACTCAAACATTTTTCCTTCCAACACATCTTTGGGAACAGATTCAGTTGATGTGGTGGCAATTCTTGTACTTCCCTTCTGGGCACAGAGCACTTCTCAGAGAGAGAAGGAAGGCTTTACCTCTCTCTTGTCACTGGAACGTTTAATTTCCCACTTGTTTTTCATCTCTGTCTGGGAAATCTCCAGGAGGACGACTGATTTGCCAAGAGGTGTCTTCCATTCCAGGGCCTTGGCCAAGTCACCGTATTTACGCCATCAGAACCTCACCTAGCCCCTTCAACAAAGGATGTAATTGTAGGTATTGGGAAATGATTCCACTCTCCCTGCTTGAAGGACTGGCTTTGGGGCAGCTTTCTGAAGGCCAAGGTTCAGTTCACAGGATGTTAATACGTGTCTGAGCAGATGTGGATATTAGTTGTGCCATTCATGTTTTAACCCTTGATTTTACAGTGTGGAAACTTGAGGGTCAGGGGAGGAAGCCAGGCCTTCCCATGGCACCCTGTTAAGTACTGTCAGACCCCAATAGGTTAGGCCTTGCTTCCCCTCGCTGCCTCTATTGTATCTTACATTTATTTTTTATATGTATGTATTTATTTATTTTTTGAGACAGCGTCTCACTCTGTCGCCCAGACTGGAGTGCACTGGCATGATCTTGGCTCACTGCAATCTCCGCTTCCCGGGCTCAAGCGATTCTCCTGCCTCAGCCTCCCATGTAGCTGGGACTACAGGTGCATGTCACCATGCCCAGCTAATTTGTGTGTGTGTGTGTGTGTATATATATACACACAGGCTGGAGTGCAATGGCGTGATCTTGGCTCACTGCAACCTCCACCTCCCGGGTTCAAGCGATTGTCCTGCCTCCAAGTAGCTGGGACTACAGGCATGCGCCACCATGCCTGGCCAGTTTTTGTATTTTTGGTAGAGACGGGGTTTCACCATATTAGCCAGGTTGGTCTCAAACTCCTGACCTTGTGATTCGTCCGCCTCTGCCTCCCAAAGTATTGGGATTACAGGCGTGAGCCACCACACCCAGCCTGTATCTTACATTTATTAGAAGGCTTCGGGCCAGGCCCAGAGGTTCACCCCTGTAATCCCAGCACTTTGGGAGGCTGAGGTGGGCAGATCACTTGAGCTCAGGAGTTCAAGACCAGCCTGGGCAACATGGTGAAACCCCATCTCTACAAAAAAAAATGCAAAAATTAGCTAGGTGTGGTGGCATGCATCTGTGGTCCCAGCTACTCAGGAGGCTGAGGTGGGAGGATTGCTTGAACCCAGGAGGCAGAGGTCGCAGAGAGCCAAGATTGTGCCACTGTACTCCAGCCTGGATGACAGAGTGAGACCTTGTCTCAAACCAAAAAAAAAGAAACAAGCAAACTTCTACCTTTTAGTTTCCATGCTGGGGAGCTTTGCACACATGGCTATATTATTGCCATGTGTCAAATGAGGACACTAAAGCCCAGATCAAGTAACTTGTCCAAAGATCCCAACATGATTCTGATGATCCCAAAGTCCTTATTTATTCCAAAATCTAGGTATATTGACTGCTACTTATCTAGAGCATGTGAACAAGCTACCGAGAAGTTACCAACAAAGACGAAAGGAGGAGAAGTTAACACTGGTTGACAACAGAGGCCCCAAAGTCCGTTACATGCATAGGATTCATGCAGATAACTTGATTGCAGACTTTTTGTTTTCACAATGTAAAATCTCACTCAATGAGTTTTCACTCTGACCTTGGGGGTCTAGAACTTGACCATCTTTGGGGGTTGATTTATCTGCTGAGACACTGTAGATTTGTCACACTCTGTCTGGAAGCTGCAACCAAGGAGAGAGAGGTTTGATGGGGTCTCACTATGGAGGGAGGTCCTGAAGTGTCAAGCATCCCAAACACCAACATCCTTTGCCTGTGAAGGAGATGCCATTCTCGACCCTGGAACGAGAGATGATCCTTCATCTTGAAAATGTTCTTTACCTACCTCTGGAAAAGTCTATGACTATGAATTGGGGTGGTGAACCCCAAAAATCTGAGACAGGTCTCAGTTAATTTAGAAAGTTGATTTTGCCAAGGTTGAGGACACACGCCCGTGACACAGCCTCAGGAGGTCCTGGCGACATGTGCCCACGGTCGTCAGAGCACAGTTTGGTTTTACACATTCTAGGGAGACATGAGATATGAATCAACATATGTAAGATGAACATGGGTTCAGTCTGGAAATGTGGGACAACTCGAAGCAAAGACGGTAAGACTTGAAGTGGGGAGGGGGCTTCCAGGTCACAGGTAGTTAAGAGGCAAATGGTTGGATTCTTTTGAATTTCTGATTAGCCTCTCCAAAGGAGACAATCAGTTATGCATTTATCTCAGTGAGCAGAGGGGTGACTTTGAATAGAATGAGGGGCAGGTTGGCCCTAAGCAGTTCCCAGTTTGACTTTTCCCTTTAGCTTAGTGATTTGAGGGCCCCAGTATTTATTTTCTGTTTCTGGCTTAAGAAAACTCTCAATCTCAGCTCTGGAAAATTTTTTTCTTGGATCTGGGAAAGCTTCTATTCAGGGCTCTGGAAAACCCTCCATCCCAAGGTGTAGAAAACATTTCTTATGACTATAAAAAATACTCTGCCCAGGGTTCTAGAAAATACAATGCCCTCAAATCTAGAAAATCTTTCATCATGAGGTCAGGAAAACCCATTGCCCTGGCGGTGGCAAATTATCTACCCCTACATCTGTAGATGTCTGAGCCCAGCGTTGTGCTGGTAAATGTTTAACAACAAGCTCTTGGCAGGAGGAGAGGAGCTGCTTATTGGTGGTGTTTGCCAATTTACACTCCCACCATGGCTGACTTCAAGTTACCAATGACATCACTGAAAGCAGATTTGGAAGACAATGCCTACAATTGCCTCCTACAATTGCCAGAATGAGCCAGCTGCATCATGCTACTGTTTAAGCCCCCTGAGAATGGAGGACTCTGACCCATGACTGTGGCAGATTCTGAATCCCTGGGTATGAAAGACTCTGAGGTCCTGCGTCTGGCAAAATCACAGCTCAGAGGTCTGAAGGACTCCCAAGGCCCTGGCATGGAGGACTTTAAGCCATGCACATGGCTAACCCTTTATCACTTGATTTATGGCATCCTCTCTCTAAACCAAAAAGGTCAACTCAAAGACTTAAGAGGACATGAAAGGCAAGAATGTTCTGAAAAACTGACTTTCCTGATGGCCTAATAGGTCCTGACAATATCTTAATAGCTCTAACAACACGTGTATATTTAAAGCATTTCCTCCCATCTGGGAGAACTAGAATATGATCACCCAGTAGGTAAGGCTCATTTCCTATCTGACACATGAATGGAAATGGTGTTCACAGGCATTTTGACATACTGTGAGCAGAGGGGTCCCCAGAAGATGGAACAAGGCATGATGAGTAGTTTTGATGGGATATCATGGTGACTTTGGAGGTCCTAAGATGTTGCGTAGACAATTAACAGGCCAGTGGGTCTAACTCAGTTGGAGGCATCTGTATCAAGGAAAAATTTACGTTTATAACTTCATAATCCCTGGAGGGTTGGCCATGACTCTTCCTGGTTTGGCAGAGAAAAAGTCTGTGCCCTTGGAACTAGTAGAGGTGCCCTCTGTGTGCCAAGGAAAGCGACAATTCCATCATACCGAGCTTAGAAGACACCCTGTGTGTGGACTGTGAAACCGCCACCCCAACTCTGAACAATGTCCATTCACAAGCTCTGAAAAACACACAGTCTACTGTTTTAGAAAGTCTAGAGTTCTAGCCCTGTCTCTGGAAAATACTTTCTGCCTCCCTCCAGGAGAAGCTTCCCAAGAATCCTGGCCCCAGAGGACTCTTGGTTTTGAGGAAGACCCAAGGGATGCTTCATTCCTGCCTCTGGAAAACATTTGGTCTCTGACTTTGGAGGGATCCTTCTGACAAATGTAGGAAAAAGCACTTTGTAAAACTAAAAAGCTCTGCCTGGCATGCGGCAGATGCTCAATAAACGTGTGTGGAATGAAGGAGTGGTCCTGGGAGATCTTTGCAAACTGCAATGCACAGCACGATCCTCAGATATTATTCTTACTGTGACTAAATAAAGCCGTTATCAGGGTATTATGGGAAACTCCATATTTCTCCCTAACGAGATCTTTTTCTTGTGAGTTCTCACCAGCCCAAGAGCATAGGGTCTGGCTCACAGTGGGCATCAATAAATGTTTGATAGATGAATGGATGCATGGATGGATAAATGAGGGCTGCATGGATGGATGAATCGCTATGTGGATGATGAGTGAATGGAAGATGGAAGGAGTGGCTGGCACATTTGCCTACTCAACAGCCACCCCCTTCTTCCCCTGCCTTCTTCGTTGCTAAATGAATCCCAATTTTATTCAAGTCTCTTGCAGCTTAGGAGAAGCCTGTGCCCCCTCCACAGGCAATGCATCTTGTTTAGTTTAAGGCCATCAGGATGATCTCTTTTCCCTTGCCAGAGACTTGTTTAAGAATCATCATGGGATGCAATTCTGGCCCAGGAGATATGAGGGGAAGTCTACTGGGGACCCTCTGGGAATATTTTCCTCATTAGAGGAACACAAACAGGAGATGTTCCTTCTTCTGCCTTTGAACACTAATGTGTGAGGATAACATGCATAGAGACGGTGCAGCCATCTTGCAACCTTGAGGAGATGAGAGAGAAGAAAAAAGCCTGATATTCTCAGGACCACACAGCAAAAATGCAGAAAGAGCCTGGGTCCTTGAAGCTTGTCATCAAACCACTGAATTAACCAATGTGTGTGGGTGGGCATCTGGATGAACAAATGGATGGATGGGAGGATGTGTGGGTGTATGGTTAAATGGATGGGTTGGTGGGTAGATGGGTGGATGGGTAGATGAATGGGTGGGTGGATGGATGGGTGGGTGAATGTGTGGATGGATGGATGGGTGGATGGATAGGGAATGGATGGGTGGATAGGTGGGTGGATGGATGGATGGGTAGATGGATGAGTGGATGAATGGATGAGTGGGTGGATGTGTGGGTGGGTGGATAGGTGGATGGATAGGGAATGGATGGGTGGATGGGTGGGTGGATGGCTGGGTGGATGGATGGATGGGTAGATGGATGAGTGGGTGGATGGGTGGATTCTTGAGGGGATTGGATGTGTGGATGGATGGATGAATGGATGAATGGATGGTTGGGTGGATGGATGGATGGGTGGATGGATATTTGTGGGAGATGTGAGGGTAGATGATTGGGGGTGAATATATATATATATATATATATATATATATATATATCCACATATACAAAATATAAAGGACTAACAATAGTATTATTGTCTTCCTCTGAGTAGTGTTATTGTCTTCCTTGAACTCCAAAGTGTTCAAGGTCAGAACTGGCTGAGGACAACTGAACTTTTCCAGTACTTTCCTCCAACATCCATGCTCCCTACCTACTTCATGTGCCCTGGGCCCACCTGTCAAGGCCGATACCTGCCTTCAGTGCCTGTCATCTGGAAAGTCTTGTGCCCCCCTGACTCACGTGCAGGGCCTTGCCCTGCCAGAGAAATGTTTGATCTGTAAAGAAGCTCAGGTAAGATAGTCTGGCACAGTGGACTCAGATGGTCTTGAATCCAAATCCTTGCCCTGCCTCTCATGAGCTCCCTGTCCATGGGCAGCCCCCTAACCCACCTGAGCAGCCTTCTCATCTACAAAAGAAGAACAGAGTTCCATTAGCGGGTCCGCTATAAAGATCCAAGCACCCAGCACCGTGTAAAGCCCCCAGTATGTCCTCAATAAATGCTGAGTCCTCCTGAGTTCCTTTAGCCAGCTCAGCCACAGTTGGGCAAGCATGGGCTGTGGCCAGGCAGCATCCTACATACAAATGCAAAGGAGACCTGACCTCTGCCCCCTCCAGTCATTCTGCTGCAAAACGCTGTCTTGAGGCATTGTTTCTTGGAGCCAGCCACAGGGCTCACGGAAGGACTAGAGGAAACTGAGCAAACCTCAATTACTTCCTGCTTTCTTGTGCCACTGGATATGGCAGGGCAGATCAGCAACTGGAAACCTTAAGAGCTTGCAGGTTGAGAGCTGACAGAGTGGACAGCTGGCTTAGCAGGTTGGCCCCGGGCCAGCCCAGGGTTGCAACCTCACGTCCTGTAGCTTCCAGTGCCCTCTTGGACAGAGACAAATGATTCCAGCTCTCCACGTCCAATTCTGCTTCTCCTTGGGATATTCCCTAATGCCTGAGATCACCACCATGCCCTATTACCTCCTCCATTCTTTTCCCTCAAGACGTTCATGATCTGTCCTCTTGTTCCTCTCCTTTCCTCACGCTCACTTGTGGATCCGACTGCTGTACTACCCACGGCACCTGCTGCACCAAGCCTTCCCTCCCCACAGGCCCCTGCATAGGCTGTTTTCCCCGGCTTATTTATTCCTCCCTGCCTTGTCCCTCATCTGTTAAGACTCACCCTAAGTGTCAAGTGTGCCAGGGAAACCTTCTGGGTTCCCACCCGGGTCAGGACCACACACAGGACTCGGAAGCCCAGCATTTACTGCATGTGTCATACTGTCTTCTGGATCAGTCTCCCCAACTAACCTGAGCATTCCTTGACATAAGAGATCATATCTCGTGGATCTCTGCAGCGTATAAAATTGTGCCCCATTCATTCTTTCATTCATTGAATGTGTATTCTGATGCATCCCAGTGGTCCTCTCTTTATTGTGGACATGTGACCATGCAATGATGGTGACACTGCCTTTAGCTTATCCTTGGTCCTGTATACTTTTCAAAGCCCTTGAACGCTCTCCTCTCATTAGTATGAAGCTCTCAAACAGATTGATTCTTGGCTCTAAGAATGATTAACTGTCTGTTCTTGGGCAAGTTACTGAACCTCTCATGAGCCTTAGTTTCCTTATCTGTCACTCATTGATTCAACAAACATTTATAAAGACTCTACTAGAGATTCTGTCCCAGGGGATACCAACTACTGGGCATACTAACATGAGTCAAAAATTGTCTTGGCCTTTGCAGAAATCTCAGTTCAGACAAAGACAGTTGTGGACAGTTCAACCCTCAGGACAGTAAAGACCCCACCAATGGTTGGGGAGTGGGGTACAGAGAGTCATTTGATCCACCCAGAGGACCCCAGGAAGATTTCCAGTGACACCTTGGTCAAGCCTTGTTTGGAGGATTAAATGGAATCTCATTTGTGATCCATAAAAGGAACTCCACAGTATTTGTGAAAAGTCTCAGCACTGCGTCAAGCACAGGGTGGGTGCACACTGAGTCAGCTTTCCATGCCACCGAGGAAGGGGGCGTGACAGACTGCAAGCCAGCCCAAGACCCTATCCCTACTCCTCAGATAGTCCCCACAAGCAGGTCTCTCCTCTCACGGTGGCTGGGATACCTGTCGGAGTGCAGACCACCTCCAACCCCAGATAGCTCTTGTGCGACGCTTCATAATCACACTTCACTCTGAGTTTGATAAATAAAGGTAATTGTAGGACAATTAGACTCTATTCTCTTCCAACATCGTAATTGGCATGAGATGCATGATCCTTTCTTGCACATCATTTTGCCAGGTGTATTTGAAGCTTTCCATCTTGGCCTCCTCACATAGTGCGGAAAGAATAATGGCTCAGAAGCCACTGCTGTGACACACCAGAAGCCAGTAGGCAGCCCCCACGCGGCCCCTGACTAATCACTGTAGATGCCTCCTGTCACATGCTGGGAGGGTTCCCAAGTAGATGGTGCCCTTGTCACCACTGTCATCAATCACATGGTCATAAAGCTCCCCAGAGTGCCTGCATGAGAGAGAAGCACATGACTTTTGGAATCGAGGATCCAATTTCAAATCCCAGCTCTGTCACCAACTTGCTGTGTGACCTTGGACAAAGTGCTCACCCTCTCTGAGACTCAGTTGCCCCAAGTAGGAGTGATTATCCTTAATGCAATCAAATAAGACAGCACATATGACAATGCTTCCTAACAGACCAGGCAGATAGCACCTGAGTGCTTCCTACCCCTACTGCCAGCCTCTACCCACATAACTAGCAAAGCACAACCTGACCAAAGAGGAGGGAAGGACAAAGGTGAAGATGAGCATACGCTTCTCCCGGTATATAGGGAGCTTGGAATTACACACTAGGATCCAGACACACAAAGGGAAAGCAAATGTAGCTCTCTTCTACTTCTTACACGTGACCTAATCTCTTGCTCCAACCTCCATCCCACTGATGGGGAATAGGGGTAGAAGAGAGGACTCTTTTTTTTTTTTTTTTGAGATGGAGTCTTGCTCTGTCGCCCAGGCTGGAGTGCAGTGATGCAATCTCGGCTCACTGCAAGCTCCGCCTCCCGGGTTCCAATGATTCTCCTGCCTCAGGCTCCCAAGTAGCTGGGACTATAGGCATGTGCCACCACACCCAGCTAATTTTTTTACTTTTAGTAGAGACAGGGTTTCCATGTTGGCCAAGCTGGTCTCAAACTCCTGACCTCATGATCCACCCGCCTCAGCCTCCCAAATTGCTGGGATTACAGGCGTGAGCCACCGTGCCTGGCCGAAAAGGGGACTTTTAATTGGCAAGTTCATCACCAGTTGAGTACGGCTCTGTTCCCTCCGGTTTAATATGCTCTCTCTGGTGTTCACACCATTGCCTTGGGTGAATGCTCAGTGTTTCAAGATTTCTCCCCCTTCCTATTTCTCCTCCAGACATGGCAGCCTAAACGTGAGGGTGATCTGGCGGTGACATCTGTCGTCCTATTGATGGCAGGGTTGATTCGGTTGATCTGGCTGGCTAGGCGGGTGTCCCCTTCCTCCCTCACCACCCTTGTGCATTCCTCCTGAAGCTGCACACTCAGTCTAAGAGGACAACCATCCTCGATAGAGGAGGACCGTTCTTCAGTCAAGGGTATATGAGTAGCTGCACTCTTCTTCTAGAACCTTCCAACAAGTTCTCAAGGTCCAAATATGGCAGCCAGGAAAGAGGCAAGTGGAGGAAGCTGGGAGTCTCCTGGGAGCAGTGGGTGGGGTCTCCTGTCACTGTGTTACACACCTGGTCCACGACGGCACCCATTCAAGGCCCCTCTTCCTGCTCCTCTCAGCACTGGCCACAGTCCCCACTGGCTCCATCAGCCACGGAATGGGTTTCACCAACCTGGTCCTGAGCCACCCTCTCCTGCTGTGGCCCAGGAAGCCCCCCTTCCCTCCTGGCCACAAAGTGCCCTGCTCTGCTGGCCTCCTGATCTCAGGCGCATGCTGGAGTTCTGGGCCTCCTGTGCACCCAGCACAGGTCACGAGGACCCCCTCAGTGCCCAGTCAACCTCACCTAACCAGTTCCCTCTTTCTACCCACGTTGTGTTTCCACCCCCACAATCCCGCCTCCTTCCCCAAGTTGGATAAGTGGTAAAGTGGATGTTCTAGGACTCTGTCTAGGATTTCTAGTATCTGTGGTCTCATCCCCACTAGGGGCTGATGCCCAGGAGGGAGGGCCCTCAGGGCTGTCCTTGGGACCCACACGTGTCCTCACCCTGGCCCCTCTTCACCAGAATCCTTGTCTCCCCACCACGTGCTGGCAGACCCTCCGACCTTCCGCTTGCTCGTCTTGTCCGGTGAGAATGTCCCTCTCCATCTCCTTCATCCTTTCCACACTCCTCCTGTGATCTCAGAGTCTGCCAGGCTGGGCTCTTGATATGCAAAGAGGGCTTTGGGGACTTAGAAAGCCTTTCCCCTCTCTCAACAAAGCCTGGCTTTCAAGACCATTATCTGGCTAAAGACTGCAGGATCCTATTCCATCAAAAGCTGAACATCAATTCTTTCCTTTTGTACTCCTGATCCCCAATCCTATTGCTCTATAAGACCCTGGATGCCTCTGGCTGAAAAGGAAAAGAGTGGCATAAAAGCAGTTCAGAAACATAGGTACATTAAAAATATCTATCATTCCTGTTACACCAGACTCTCTGGATGTCAGCACACAAAGAGACCTTGGAAAGAATCTCTCCCATCCTCTTCCCCCAGTCACGCTGGAGGCCCAGAGAGGGCACAGATGGGGCTCAGGCCAGTGGCTAAGCAGGAATGAGAAGACTTGTCCCTGATGCCTGGTCAAAGCCTCTTCCCATGATGTCTCCACTAGGGAAGGGGGTGCAGGCCATTCCTCTGTGGAGCACCCTGCATCTGAGCACTTTCCAGAACTCCGTGAAGCAGGGATGGAGCCTGTCTTGCTCACCAGTGCACTCCCATCATTGAGCCTGGAGTCTAGAATGCAGTGACAGGGACATCTCAGCCCATGTTCCCACTGCTCCTGTGTGTTACTTCGCTGCTCTGTCAAAGGCGTTTGAACCACAGCAACTCCATCTTAAACAGAGACTGGGCAAAACGAGCCTGAGACCTACTGGGCTGCATTCCCAGACAGTTAAGGCATTCTAAGTCACAGGATGAGATAGGAGGTCGGCACAAGATACAGGTCATAAAGACCTTGCTGATTAAACAGGTTGCAGTAAAGAAGCTGGCTAAAACCCACCAAAACCAAGACGGTGACGAGAGTGACCTCTGGTCATCCTCGCTGACTGCTACACTCCCACCAGTGCCATGACAGTTTACAAATGCCACGGCAACGTCAGGAAGTTACCCTGCATGGTCTAAAAAGGGGAGACATGAGTAATCCACCCCTTGTTTAGCATATAATCAAGAAATAACCATAAAAATGGGCAACCAGCAGCCCTCCTGCGGCTCTGCCTATGGAGTAGCCATTCTTTATTCCTTTATTTCCTAATAAACTGGCTTTCACTTTACTGTAGGGACTTGTCCTGAATTCTTTCTTCTGCGCAAGATCCAAGAACCCTGTCTTGGGGTCTGGGTCAGACCGCTTTCCTCTAACAGTCACAGTGAATTCTTCTATCCAGGCACCTCAGAGGCACTCCGTGTCTGCACCTGTGTTCACGGGGCTGGCTGCCACCTGAGATGGAATCTTACTGCCTGCTGCCCCTTGCTTCACACCAGGTGCTGTGGGGCATCTTTACCCCACCCTGCTGTCCTCAGCTTCTGTCCACCATGGTCTCTCTGAGCCTCAGTTTCCTCACCTTCTCCGTAATGGTTTGACTGGGCGTGGCTTTTAGACATTTTTTAGCAGCAGAAAAACAGAGCTTCTCTTTGGTAAGCAAGGAGATGGGGTCCTCCTGTAATGCCTGGAAACTTGAGAGGTAGACATACACATCTGTGTAATTTGAATCAGTGGTTTTGGCTTTACAGCTCCCCTAAAGCACAGACGCACAGAATTTGAAAATCAACTAGATATTTCCTCAGGGTTCTTGCAACACCAACTTGATTAAAATTTAAGACTCAGACAGTCTAGACACAAATAAGTAAAAACTACATCAGCTACAAGCAACAAAATTAAAAACAAACAAAAAAACCTGAGCTTTGAATCAAAGAGGGATGTTCTCCCCTAACAAGAAGTCCAGGAGAAGGCAGACCCTGGGCTGGGAGAAGCGTACCCCAAAGCCATCGGGCACCCTCCTCGCTCCACTCAGCCATATTCCACCTGTGGCTTGCTCCTCAGTTTCACGGCTTCCTCCTCAGATTCGTGGCCTCAGGACCACAAAGTGGCTGCTCTGGCGCCAGCGTCTTGCCTGTGTTCTGGGCAGGACGAAGGGGACTGGCAAGGAGCCAAAAGTCTATAATACCAGCTGGGTGGCCTCCAGACTTTCCTGAAGACCCACCCAGTGAATCTGCTCAGATTTCATGGGCTAGAATGTGTCGTATGGCATCCTAATATACCAGGGAGAAGGGGGGAAAAAACAGTTTTGGTTTTGTAATCTGGGTGCCCTGCCACCATGAAGAAAGTCTGGGCTCTGTGAGTAAAAATGAAGAGGGTGGCAAGCAACTGGGTCCACCCCAGGGAACCTGAGACCAGCCCCCGCCTGCCATTAAACTGTTGTGTGGTTTGAAGCATGTCCTTTCCCCTCTCTAGCCTCAATTTCCCCATTTCGAAATGGGAGAATTGGGCCAGATGCTACGGGACTTTATCCAGCTCTGACTGGCTGGTGCAAATCCCGATGCTGCTACCTACCAGCTGTGTGACCTGGGGCGGTTATTGGACAAACCTTTGGCTCAGCTTCCTCATCTGTAAAATAGGGGTAATCGGGGAGCTGCCCCACAGGGTTCTAAGGACTGGACGGGCTGTTACTTGTAGGGTGTTCAGCAGAGTCTGACAGGAAGGCAAAGACAAAAGCCATCAATGACGTTGTTATGCTAAGCTCTGAGAGTCCACAAGTCCTGAGTCTTGTTTCTGCATGCCTCTGTGTGCTGGGTGACCTGAGGCAGGTGCCCTTCCCTCTTGGGGCCCAGCAGGTCTGAGAGTTGCCTTCAGAAGCTGAGCCTGGCTGTGACAGGACAGTGAGTCCCTTCCTGCGCTGGGAGGGGGAAGAGGAGTGGACGGAGTCAGCCGGTTTCCTGCAGCCGGGGCAGTGACCTGGGCAGCAGGGACTTCCTGTTTCCCAGAGGGAATCCGGGCCACTACATCCAGCCCCTCCCTCCCCTCCCGGCAGCTCCCCTCTGTACTGGAGGAAATTTGTCGCTGGGGCAACGTTCCCTGCGTCATCTCCCGGGGCGGGTGGCCCTGTGTGGGTGAGAGAAGCACCATCAACAATCTCCCTTTGTCTCCAGCTCAGCCGCTCCCAAAGTGCTTTCTGACCTTGCCCTCATCTCAGCCCTGAGAGTCTCATGCCCATTTTCCAGATGAGGAAACTGTGGCCCAAGGAGGTGAGGTGACTTGCCCCAGGTAGTAGGTCACACGGCTGGTGAGAAGTAAGGCTGGGATTAGAACCTGAGTTTTCTGAAAACATGGGCCAGCTTCATCTGGGGCCCTCGGCACCCAGTGGACTCTCAGTCAGCGCCCCCGAGACCCTGTCAGAGGCCAGAGCTTGACTGTTCGGTGCCCTGATGACCTGGGATGTGATCCTTGGCTACTGTTGCCTCCCCGGCTGGTGCCCTGAGGAAGGAGGCTTGGGGTCTCCTGCAGGATCCCTTTGTCTTTAACATGCACACACCGTCCAGCTTCGTGGCACTGGTCCCTGGGGACACAGAGACCAACCAGATCCACTATGCAAAACCTGGGCACAAAAAACCCTAACTCAAGGTAGCCAGTCTGACATGCCACTGGCTAGGAGCAGAGGCTTTGCCTCCCCAGGTGCACATCCTGACCTTGGTACTTGCCGACTGTGTGCCTTAAGCTGGTGACTTAACATCTCCGAGCTTCTGTTTCCTCGTCTATGAAACGGAGGTCATGTTAGTTCCTTAGTGCTACCATAAACAAACTGCCACACGCTTATTGGCTTAAGACAACAGATATTCAATCCCTCGTAGTTCTGGGGCCAAAAGTCTGAAAACAAGAATTTTGGCAGGGTTGGCTCTGGGGGAAAATGAGGCCCATGTTTCTCTCCTAGCTTCTGGTGGTGGCCAGAGATTCCTGATGTTCCTTGGTTTGTGGCTGCATAACTCCCATCTCTGCCCCCGTCTTTGTCTTCCCTCTGTGTCGGTGTGCATCCAAATGTCCCTCTTCTTATAAGGACATTGGTCAGTGGATTAGGGCCCACTCCAATCCACTGTGACTTCATTTTGACTGGATTACATCTGCAAAGACCCTATTTCCAAATAAGGTCACATTCACAGGTACAGGGGTTAGAACGTGAGCCTGTTTTTCTGGGGGACATAATTAGACCCACAACACTGTTGTGGGTTGGGGTGCAGATCATACAAGTAGTTCATCTAAACTGCCCAGCCCTGAGTCAAACTCACAGAAAGTCATCAGACAGGAGATGCTGTTATTCTCACTTTGAATCTCCCACCCCAGCAACCAGCCCCAGCTTTGACTGTCTGCCTAGTGCCCAGCCCTCCGGGTCTGAAATCCTGACTTGTGCCCCCAACCTCCCAAAGGCTGCACTAATAATAAGAGCCTTTTTTTTTTTTTTTTTTTTTTGAGTCAGGGTCTCACTCTGTCACCCAGGTTGGAGTGCAGTGGTGTAACCCCAGCTCACTGCAGCCTCCACTTTCTGGGCTCAAGTGATTCTCCCACCTCAGCCTTCCAAGTAGCTGGGACTATAGGTGCACGCCACCACGTCTGGCTAATTTTTGCAATTTTGTAGAGATGGAGTTTTGCCATGTTGCCCAAGCTGAAGAGCTCATACCTTCCGAGCACTTACTGTATGCCAGGCACGGTCTAGGCACTAAACAAATATCGTCTGATTCTGTCCTGATAATAATCTTGTGAGGTAGTAACTATTCTTACCTTCTTTTATGAAGGAGAAAACAGATTCAGAGAGTTTTAGCAACTTACCTGGGGTCACCAGCTAGAAAGTAGCAACACTACTCAAACCTAGTGGGTCTGGCTTGGAGCTTTTAACTCTATAGCCTTCCTGCCTTTCGAACAGCAGCCCCCAAGCACAGACCACCAACCCAACTCCATGCCTGCTTCTCCTCTTGCCTGTTGCTGCAACTGTCCCCAAGCATCTTTGTCGGGGCGTTCTGCCTCACCCTTGTCTTTGTTCCTCCCACTGCTGAGCCTGCCCAGGCCTGGGGCTCAGCCACACTGCTGGGCTCCAAGGAGAGACCCCATTTTTTTTCTTTTTTTTTTTGAGACAAAGTTTCACTCTTGTTGCCCAGGCTGGAGTGCAATGGCGCAATCTCGGCTCACCGCAACCTCCGTCTCCTGGGTTCAAGCAATTTTCCTGCCTCAGCCTCTCGAGTAGCTGGGATTACAGGCATGCGCCACCACTCAGCCAATTTTTGTATTTTTAGTAGAGACGGGATTTCTCCATGTTGGTCAGGCTGGTCTCGAACTCCCGACCTCAGGTGATCCGCCCGTGCCTCAGCCTCCCAAAGTGCTGGGATTACAGGAGTGAGCCACTGCTCCTGGCCAGGAGAGACTACATATTAAGTGGCACAACTGGAAGAAAGAACCCCAGTCCAGGCAGGAAAGCAACACAGGTGTGGAATTTGGAAGGAGTGAGCAGTGGAGCCACAGGAAGTGGATGCTGGGCAAAGAACAGCAGGAGATAAGATGGGAAAGCAGGTTGGAACCTGGTTGTGGGGAGCCCTGAAGGCCACACTAAGGTTTCTGATTGGGACCCTGCAGGTGACGGGGGACACGGGAAGGGGATGGGAGCAGGGAAGGGACGTGGTCAGGCTAGTAGGGAAGAAACCCTCCTCCAGCACCGCAGGCTGGGCGGGGTGGTAGAGAGCACCTGGAGGCGGTCCCCAGAGTGAAAGCTGTCACAGACTTAGCAGATGAGGGGCTTGTGGGCCGATGTTTCCCGGATGTAGCTGGGCTGAGGCCCTGCTATGGCCCCTGCAGCCCTGCATGTGTGCAGAACCCCATGGGCTGTCTCATCACCAGGACAGTCCCCAGCCTGGTGGCCATGTCTGTCCTCATGAGTTAAATGGATGTCCTCATTTGTTAGCAGGTGTAGAGGTGACCTGAGAGCAGGGGCCCCATCCGGCCTCCACCCCGTCCTGAGCTGAGTCTCCCCAAAATAGGACAGGTCACAGTAATAGCTAAAATCACATTTACAGAGTAGCGATCATGTGCCTGCTGCTGTTTTAAGCATTCACTGTGGATTAATTTCTTTACTCTGATGAGCAACCCTGTGAAGCAGGTGCAATTATTATCCCCATCTTATAGATAAGAAAACTGAGGTTACGAGAATTGCTAAGGTCACATTTGCTAAGTGCTGGGGCTGGACTTGGCGCACACACCCAGGTCCAGAAAAAACTCTGTGCACCTGGGAGGAGCTGAGAGCTGGAGTTGGACAGATTTGGGATGGAACAAAAGTCAGTGTAGCTGTGACTCTGAGTGCCAGCCTCAAAGGAGGGGTAGCATCTCAACGGGGGCCAGACAACCCTGACGACATGGCTCCAACCACAGCGCCTGCCACTACAGAAGCTCCTCTGCCCAATCTCCCCAACTTAGACATAATCCCCAGGTAGGAGGTCCCCAAATAACTAAGAGTATGTTTCTGCTACACTCAATGAAATGGGGGCTCAAAGTAGAAATCCAGTCAGTGATAAAAAAGAAAGTTACATTTCTTATGCATCAATTTTATGACTTCATACCTGATACACTATCATTGAACCCATTGTACAGATGCGAAAATTGAGACTTAGAATAAGCAGTGAAGATGAGTGTGGATGGCCTCCAGGGCCCCAGCGATGAGCTCACACTTCACTATTCAGTTTGAGTAAACCTAATACACAGTGGAACAAACTGGGGTTTGATACTTTGACAGTTCCTAGGTTCTAATCCTGTCTCTGTTCCTTGGTCACTGTTGAACAAATTGCCTCTCTGAACCTCAGTTTCCATGTCTGTGAGATGGACAGGTAATGCCCTCCTTCATTGATTTGCTCCACATACATTTATTGAGCATCTACTATGTGCCAGGCACTGTACTAGGAACTGGGGATATAGCAATAAATAGACCTTTGGGGGTATGTCAGGATATACCTGGTAAATGATGGGCCATTCCCTCTTCTATCCCCACCCTGTGGGTGTGCCCCACAGCACCTGCAGGGTATAGTAATATAAATACCTGTCATGGTGGCTCTAAGACGCCCTGGCTAGAAGACTGCGGTGCTCTTGGAGTGTTGTCTGAGAAGGGAGACAGCTGAATGAGGTTCCAATACCTCTGTGTTTTCCAGAACCAATGGCCTACAGGGCCAGCCTGCTAGCCTGCTGTCAGAGGTGTGGCCTCCGGAGTGGAAATGGAAGTTGCATGGCAAGGCTGGCTCTTAGCCATTGCTTGTGCACAGGAAAACATTCTCATGTGGGGAGGGAAAGTCCCGGGAATCCACCCCAGCCAGGCTGCCTGGGACAAGGGCTCCCAGCCTGACATCTGAAGGGTAGCCCCATCCACAGCCAGCCCTGGACAGGGTTACGGGAGGCAGGGGTGTGTGTCTGTGGGTGTGTGTGTGTGTGTGTGTTTGTGTATCTCTGTGTGGGTCTATTTCTGTGGATCTGTAACTCTGTGTGGATCTGCATGTGTTTATGGGTGTATACCTCAATATTACCAAGTCCCAGAGGGGAGGAGTACCCCAGACTACCTTATACACACAGTCACACTGAGGCAGGAACACACAATTATATATAAAGACCACACCCAGACACACAGACACATACGCATATACTCAAACATCCATGGTCACAGTCACACCACACATCCACAGTCTTCTAGGTGCATAGATTTATATGTATACACAGACACACACCCATAAGCACAGACACACACAAACATGCCTTCACCCAAGGACATATACAGAGACACAGGCAGATACCCAACGGCTGGTGGGACCAAAGCTCAGGGAGGGAGGCCGGAGCAGGAGGTGATAACTAAAGGCAGGCAGTGCACGCCCGAGGGCTCCCAGCCTAGGAGGACATAGCTATGCGGGTTCCTCACTGGAGCACAGGGTGAGATGTGCCTGGAGAGAGGGCCCTAGCAGGAACGTTGGGCCCAGAGGAGGGAGCACCAAGCTCTGCTGGACCGGGCTGAGATCAGGGAGGACTTCCCAGACCCAGTGACAGAGTGTGCTTTAGAGAAGAGCCTATGCCAAGTGTGGTGGCTCATGCCTATAATCCCAACACTTTGGGAGGCCATAGCAAGAGGATCGCTTGAGCCCAAGAGTTGGAGACCAGCCTGGGCAACACAGCAAGACCCTGACTCTACAAAAAAAAAAAAAAAAAAAAAAAAAGTTCTTTAATTAGCCAGGCATAGTGGGCACGCCTGTGGTCCCAGCTACTCTAGAGGCTGAGGCCAGATCATCATGTGTGCCCAGGAGTTCAAGAACAGAAGAGAAGGAAACCAACAGAGTAGAGAGGGGAAGAGTCCCAGCTGATCCAGGTGCGCCTAAGCAGATACCACCCCATGCCTGCCAGGGGTGAAGCCAGTGCAGCCCATTTTTCATGTATTCTGGTTGGGTTTCTGGTACTGAAAACTAGAAGAGACCTGACTAGCACAGTCCCCTTCTTCATTATTTCTCCCATTTGTCCTTGCCCCATCACCATCGCCTACGCAGCCCCCTCCCCAATAGGGCCTGTCCCATCTACCTCTCCCTCCTCCCCAAATCCATCCTCCAGAGCCCCTGCCTCCTGCCTTCAGTCCTGCATGACGAACTCCCCAGAAAGGGCTGTCCTGGGCTCTACTGGCAGCTGAAGGTCAGATTTCACAAGGGGGCCTCTGGGTTGTATTCAAGGCTGGAAACTCTGGAAGTAATGGGAAGGGACAGTGACTACAGGCAGCCCACAAGGCTGGGCTTCAGGCCTGGGTAGGGAACCTGGCCTTCCCTCTGTTAGCAGGCACCGACAGAGCTGGCCTGACCTGGGTCAGGCTTGGTACCTCTGCCCCATTTGAAAGCATCAACCCCTTCTCTAGTCTCTCGGCCTCCAGTCTGTCTCCCCTCCAACCCATCGTGCATTCTGTGGCCAGAGAGCGCTTTCAAAAATGCAAATCTAACAATGTCACTGCCCTCCCCACAGAACTCTGACAGCTCCCTGTGCCCTAGGAGATAATAGCCTTTAGTCTGGTTATTAGCTAGGATATAGGTTGAGCTTCTAAAGCAGAGACCCAAAATAACTCTGGCTTAAAGAAGAGAGAAGTTTATTTATCCCTCATATAATAATTTACATATCAACCATTAATGGCTGGTGCTCCTTGGCATAGGAGACCCAAGTTCCTTCTGTCTTGTTAAGCTGTTGTCATTCCGTGTTGCCCTCATTCACATGTTCAAGATGGGACCACATGCACCTTCCACCAATGGCAGGGGAAAAGGGACGGGTCAGGCTCACCACTATCTTTAAGTGATCAAAGGGAAACAGCCTACCCTTCTGCTCGCATCCTATTGGCCACATTAGTCACATGGCCCCACCTAGCTGCAAGACAGGCTGGGAAACGTAGTCTTTCTTCCAAGCTGCCATGTGTCATGGATATGAAAGGAAAAACAGAGATCATTGCAAAGCCAGCAGTCTCTGCCATAGCCTGGCATTTGGGGTTCTCCCTATCTTTGCACATTCTGTGCACCACTGCCTACCTCCCTCTTTCTACCTCCTGGGTGCCTGTTCATTTATGAAGACTCAGCTCAGGCCAGGCAAGGTGGCTCATGCCTGTAATCCCAGCACTTTGGGAGGCCGAGGTGGGTTGATCACTTGAGGTCAGGAGTTCAAAACCAGTCTGGCCAACATGATGAAACCCCTTCTCTACTAAAAATACAAAAATTAGCCGGGCGTGGTGGTGCATGCCTGTAATCCCAGCTGCTCAGGAGGCTGAGGCACCAGAATCGCCTGAACCTGGGAGGCAGAGGCTGCAGTGAGCCGAGATCATGCCACTGCACTTCAGCCTGGGTGAGAGAACGAGACTCTGTCTCAAAAAAAAAAGACTCAGCTCAAATGACCCCTATTCTGGGAAGCCTTTCTTGACTGCCACCACCCCAGCCTGGAGGAAGAGTCTTCATGTTCATTGACGACATGGTGACATGTGTAAGGAAGAATTCATCTCTCACCCTAGATTGGAAGCAACGTCAGGACAGAGACTGCAACTGATTCAATTCTGTGTCCCCCTGCCCAACATCAAGCCTGAAATGGATGGGCATTAGGGAATACAGAATGAATGAATGAATGAATGAATGAATGAAAAAATGAGTGAGTAAATGAACTACTGAAATCAGAAAATTTTAACTGTTAAGTGATGATTGATTGAGTGAATGACTACGGGCCTGAGGAGACACCTGAGCATTGATGGTGAACTGATTAGCCGGGCAGGACTCCCCTGGGGTTCTCACCTCCTCATAGGCAGGCTCCTCCGCCGGAAATGCTCTTCCTTTTGGTGACTGTCTAGCTCCTGCTCAGCCCTTACATCTCATCTTAAATTCACCTCCTGAGAGAGGGCTTCCCTGCCTCACTCCTCCCTCACTCCAACAGCACTCTTCCCTCCCGCACGGTCCACAGACCACCGTCCTTCCACTGAAGCACTCAGAGAAGCTGACACTAAGTATACGCCATGTACTAGTTTGTCCATGAGACTGGGAGCTCCATGAGGACGGGGCAGGTCTGTCTCTCCCATTGTTGTGTCCCCAGCCTGGCACAGTGCTGGACAGAGTAGCTGTCCACTAAAAGTTAAATGAGAACCCAACTTCTTAGAGTGTATCAAAAAGGATGGACATTTTGGCCCCGAGAAGGGCCAGGATAATGCTTGTGGCATAAATGTGTAGGTGTAGGTGGCAGCCTCAGTTCTTCATGGCGGGTGGTACTCAGAGTCTGTGCCCAGAGGTGACCTGGCTGAGGGGCCTGTGGGGACAAGAGACAAGCAGAAAACTGCCCACAAGCATCGATCACAGAGCCGTGAGTGTGGTCGGCTATACAGAGAATGACCAAGGGTTGGGAGCCACACCTTTACCCTGATTGCTGGAGAGAAAGGGGCTTGCTGGAAGGCAGGAGACGTTGTGATGCAGATGGCAAGTTACTTAACTACTGTGTGCCTCAGTTTCCTCATGTGGAGGGAGTTAACAAGAGCACCTTCCTCGTGGCATTGTCATGAAGACTAAAAGATTAACCCATGTAAAGTGCTAGGTCTCAGTTCGTTGTCCATGTTTGCAGATAACATGAAAGGGTAATAAAAATATCAGTGCTCCCAGGTCAGACAGAGCCCTTGCTGAGCCTCAGTTTTCTCACCTGTAAAGTGGAACCGCCAATATTTAACCCCAGGGGCTTGGAAAGATGCAGTGAGACAAGGCTATAAGGGGATTGGCACTGTGCCTGGCACCAGGGAATCCTCACCCCTTCCCCTGAGACAGAGAGAAGAGTGGTGGGTGCAGAGAATGCCTGCCAGCCTCGCCTGCCATAGGCACGAGCCTGGTGAAGGGGGGAGGCCCCCTGGTGACTAATCTCGTTAATAGTAATCATCACCCTGGTTCTCATTAATATAATAACACTGGGCTCCCAGCCGCCGCCTGGCTCCAGCGCTGGCTCCTCCGTGCCTCTCATCTCTGCCTGGCGGGGGGCTCTGCAAACACTCATTACACTCCAGTCCCTGGGGAGGCCGCCAGGAGAAGCAGCTATTCCGGGCACATAGCTCGACTCTGGGCCGCAGGCTCTGCTTTTAATAAGCACCATCGTACACACTCGAGCACACACACACACATGCACACACAGGTGCTCACACACACAACTGTGCAGTACTTTGCAAGTTCTTCGCTGACCATTAATAATAATCGCTCACAGTGACTAAGTCATATGTGATAACAACGATTGTGGATGCCGGCTAAACACTTCCACTTGCCAGGAACGGTTCTAAGTGCTTGCTCCACTTCTATTAACCCATTTCAACTAAACAAGCATTCCTGTTGTTTCCATTTCGCAGCTTTGGAAACTGAAGTACCTGAAGGTTATGAGACTTACCCCAAATCACCCACCCTTGGAGCGACAGAGCTGGGATCCCAATGCTTAACGCTGTCTCAAGGGATATTAGCTCCTTGACTCAATCCTCATGGTGATTCCATCCTTATTCTCCCCATTGCACCAGTGAAGACATGGGCTCAGAGAAGTGAGGTCATTTACCCAGGATCACACAGTCAGGGAGGCCTGACCAGAGTGGCGGCCTTACCACTCCCCAGGGGTGGAAGTAGGAAGGGAAATACTATTCCCTTTTAAAAAGGGAGAAACTGAGGCCCAGAGAGGTTACACAGGGATTAGTGGAGCCCTGGCCCCTTCTTCCTGCCTCCCACCCTCACCCCGACCTCTTGTCCTCCCACCCTCACCCCCACCTTGGAGACCTTAATTAAGACACAGACCAGCTGGCTTGGCCATGGGGGACTCAGCGTCAGTGGTCCTCAGGCCACCTGGGGCTCCCTCCCGGCCACTGATTTGCTGTGCCACCACTTCCTAGCTGCATGTCCCCAGACAAGTCATATCACCTCTCTGGGCCTGGGTTTCCTCAAAATGGGGAAAAAAGTTGACACTTAGGGAGTGTTTACAACATTCCAGGCCTATTCTATGTGTGTTCCACGTAGTATGTCTCTCTTTTTTTTTTTTTTTTTTTTTTTTGACACGGAGTCTCACTCTTTCACCAGGCTAGAGTGCAGTGGCACAATCTCAGCTCACTGCAAGCTCTGCCTCGCAGGTTCAAGCACTTCTCCTGCCTCAGCCTCCCGAGTAGCTCAGACTACAAGTGCACGCCACCACGCCCAGCTAATTTTTTGTATTTTTAGTAGAGAAGAGGTTTCACCATGTTGGCCAGGATGGTCTTGATCTCTTGACCTCAGGGTCCTCCTGCCTTGGCCTCCCAAGGTGCTGAGATTACAGGCATGAGCCACTGCACCCGCCCTCCATGTAGTATTTCATTTTATTCTCACCACACCAGAAGGAAGATATTAAAAGAGTCTGTGGGTTTTAAGATTCTGTTATTCTGTAGAATAGAATTCTGATTCCCACAGAGTCTGTTATGAAAGATTCCACAATCTTAGAAAGATTCCATTATTCTAGAATTCTCAGGTACTGGAAGGTTCCATCATTTTATAGATCATGGTGTTAAAGAATTTAATGAATTGGTGATTCGTTGTACCTCAAGGGCAAGAGGCAATTTGTCAGCCCTTGGACAGCCTTGAAGGCCACCACTGTCCGCCCCCTGCCCCGTCCCCTCCCTCGGCGATGACATCAGAGCCAGCCAAGGCAGAACAACCTGTCTCTATGGCCTTGAGTGTAAGGTCAGTGAGGACTGTGGAGACCGCCAGAGCCCTTGGTGGGTGACTCGGCAGACAAAGGGCTCTGTGCACCCGCCTCCGCTGTCCTGGCTGGGCCTCACGCACAATGGAAGGACCTTTCGAAGCTGCACCCAGCCTGCCCCCTCCCTCAGCCAGAGACACCCAGAGATGCAGCTGAGCTCAGTCTCACAGCACGCCCCCTCCCTGCTCAAAAGGTCCACAGAAAGGAGGTGGGGAGGACAAGGCACAGAAAGGCAAGAGTCTCCCCACTCTTTCTTAGCTACCAATGGTTCCAACCTCTCTACTTTGCCCACGCTGTTCACCCTGCCCGGCATACCCCTATCCCTCTATGAATCCTTCAAGAGCTCCCTTAAGTCCTACCACTTCCAGCAAGGCCTGCCCGGTTATTCTACCCCACCCCCATCCCATTTCCTCTTTCTCCAAAGTCCTGTTGTGTGGCATTGGGGGCTCACGTGGGGCTCAGAGACTCCCGTCTCTCCTTTCCTATCTGTCCTCCCTGCTACCACCAGAGTGATCTTCCTGGAACACAAATGTGACCTTGTCACGCTCTTTCTATAGATGCAGACTCAGAAGTGTGGTATTCAAAACTTCCCAACTCAGGCCCCATTCTTTGTGTCTGGCTTCAATTTCTGCCTCAAATCCATGTGCTAAAGCTTGGCCAGATGAAGTGGGGATCTGCCCTCCAGACACATGGGCACCTGGGCAGCCTTTCTGAGACAGGAACAGCTGAGACCCTGTCTTGATCACAAGACACAGGCACTGACGGTCCCCTTCCCCACTCAACTTCACAGACACACAGACACACAGACACACAGACACACACACACACACACACACACACACACACACCCCGTAGGCTGCCACCAGGGAGCCCACTGGGATTGCAATGGTGTGTGTTAGTACCATGGACAGTGCTGGGGGAGGGCAGGCTCTGAGGGCTGTGAAATCCACCGACTCAGGGCATGCTTGTGTTTCATACAGCAGACATTTGTTGAGCACCAGCTGCATGTCCCATCCCTGCTGGGTGTTATGGAAAATTCCAGAGGAAAAGACATGTTGTCACTGCCCACAGGGGCCTTAACAGCCTGGCTGGGGAACTGATAGTCCTGCCACCAACCTCCCACCTACCTCCCTACAGACTGCCACAGCCATTTTTACAAACCACAAATCTGACCATATCTCTCCCCACTTTTTTTCTCTTGAGATGAAGTCTTAATATGTCACCCAGGCCAGAGTGCAGTGGCATGATCTCGGCTCACTGCAACCTCCGTCTCCTGGGTTCAACTGATTCTCCTGCCTCAGCCTTCCTCCCAAGTAGCTGGGATTATATGTGCGTGCCAGCACACCCAGCGAATTTTTGTATTTTTTGGTAGAAACAGGGTTTCACCTTGTTGGCCCGGCTGATCTAGAACTCCTGACCTCAGGTGATTCACCGCTTCGGCCTCCCAAAGTGCTGGGATTACAGGCATGAGCCACCACTCCCAGCCCCATATCTCTCTCTCTTAAAAGCTCCATGGGACGCACACACACACACACACACACACACACACATTCATACACACACACACACACACATATCAATTGCTTATAAGATAAACTCCATCTTAAAAGCTCCATGGGATGCGCACACACACACTCATACACACACACATACATACACATCAATTGCTTATAAGATAAACTCCAAACCATTAAGCATGACAGTCAAGGCCCTTTCTGACCCAGCGGGCCTGCCACCCTCCTGCCCTCACCACCATCCCCACCCTCATGAGCCCAACACTCCAGCCCTACTTGACTTCCTTCATTCCCCAGACATGCAAGGGTGCTTTTCTCATTTTTGTCCCCTAATCTGGGGAGTATTTGCCCCTCTTCTTTTCACAGAGAACTCCTACATAGACTTCAAAATTCCAACCAAATATTTCCTCCTCCAGGAAGCCACAAAGTTAGTTGCTCCTTCCTCTGTATGCCAAGTGGCCTTGTACCTGTCTCTATGTCACTTGGCGTATTGAGTTCTGAATTACTATGCGTCCCTCATGTCAAACAGAAGTTAGCTACATTCGTCTGGGCCTGTTAGGAAAGGTGTGGTGGCTGCCAGAAGTGGAGGGGCTTTCTAAGAACTGTAACTGATCAATCACTATGTCAGTAATAGTTGTATTTGACAACTTTAGATTTTCTGGAAGCCTAAAAATAATGTCAAAGCTGTGCTTTGTGTGCTACTTTTTAACTCTAGAAGCCTGTCTGTCTTATCTTTGGGAAGAGAGAGCATTGTTTATTGTGTCGACCATATGCCCAATAATTGTTAGAATATGATTAACTAAAACATAGCCTCTAGCCGATCAATGCAGACATCAGATCCAGCCCTCCTCCTTCAACGTTATCAATGTTCTCAGGTATCTGACTTCACGTCTGTGCTCCCCACGCCAGGCTGTGAGTTCCCTGAGGGCCAGGACTGTGGTGTCTGGCACACGGTAGGTATCCATCAGTACTGGGAGACTAACAAACTAGAAAGAATCACATGGGCTTCAGGGTCAGATTGCCTGGGTTCAAATCCTCATTCTACCATGTACTTGCAGTATAATTTTAGACACGGGTTTAACCTTTCAAAGAGGCCTCTATTTTCTCACCTGTAAAACGCACGTATTACTAGTATATGCCTCACGGGGTTATGGTGATCTCTACGACACTGTGTGAAAAGGACCAGACATACAGCCTGCCCGGTAATAAACACCTCATAAAAGGTCACTGTTATGGTCACTAATGTTGCGTTGAATTGTGCGGTTTAGACTTAAGCACAACAGGAATTTAGAGAAAAGAGAGGGCACCTTCACCAATAATCCAAGATGACTTGGATCATCCAAGTCAGTATTTACTGAGTACTTCTTATGTACCTTGAATTAGTGATGAAACCTCATGGCAATTCTATGAGGTGCGTGCTGTGATTACCCCCGTTCAATTTCCATAAGCAGCCAGGTAAAAAGGGTCAAATAACTTGCCTGGGATCAGCCAGTAAGCAGAAGAGTCAGGAGTCAAAGCAGGGCAATTTGGCCCCAGAGTGGGGCTCTTCATTTGCATGCCACAGAGTCAACCTCAAGGAAGCTGGAGGCTCAGTTGGGCTTTGCAGGACAAGCCACAAGACAGAGGCACCTCTGCTGGGAAGAAGGACTAAGGACTTCCCCTCATGCACTTCCCATGAGCCAACCCAGGGTGTCTCCCAAAGGCCTGCATCCCTCTCTGTATTCTGTCACTCCTGCCTTTCCCACCCAGCCAGCCTCCCTCATGCCCTTCTTTTCCTTCCTCCTACTGTTGTCCACGTCTAAGAGTTCATCCTGGCCAATGATGGGGAGCTCCCAGAGCGGGTGATGTTGGAGTAGGGCTTTGAAGGATCCGTAGGAGTTTGCCAGGAGAAGGTGGAGGAGAAGTCAAGGTTGACTGTACAGTTGTCTCACCTACATTGTCGGCATTCTGGGAGTCTCCGTGCTTCAGTTTTCTCATCTGTAAATATGAGAGTAATGAGTACCTACTGCTTCTCAGGGTTTTTGTAAAGATTAAATAAGCCACTACATGTACAATAATTTTACTTAATAAACACTCCTGTAGTGCTTACCACATGCCAGGCACTGTTCTAAAGGCTTCACACTATTAAAAAGTGCTTAGAGCACGCCTGGCACATGGTAAGTCCAATATGTGTGTCTTCTGCTGTTATTATTATAGTCATGCTCCACATAACAATGTTTCAGTCAATCACAGATCACATATACATGACCTCATAAGATTATAAGGGAGCTGAAAAATTCCTGCCACCTGGTGACATCATACACTGGTGTGAACAAACCTACTGCACAGCCCGTTGTATAAAAGTCTAGCACAGGGCCAGGAGTGGTGGCTCAAGACTGTAATCCCAGCACTTTGGGAGGCTGAGGCGGGCAGATCACTTGAGGCCAGGAGTTTTAGATCTGCCTGGCCAACATGGTAAAACCCCGTCTCTACTAAAAATACAAAATTAGCAGGGCATGGTGTCGCGTGCCTGTAATCCCAGCTACTTGAGAGGCTGAGGCAGGAGAACTGCTTGAACCCAGGAGGCAAAGGTGGCAGTGAGCTGAGATCATGCCACTGCACTAGCACTACAGCCTGGGTGATGGAGTGAGACTCCATCCCCCGCACAAAAAAAAAAAGTCTAGCACATAGGATTATGTACAGCATATAATACTTGATAGTGGTAATAAATGACTGTTACTGGTTTGTTTACTATATTATACTTTTTATCACTATTTGAGAGTGCATTCCTTCTACTTATTAAAAAAGTTAACTGTAAGATAGCCTCAGGCGGGTTCTTCAGGAGGTATCCAGAAGAAGGCACTGTTACCACAGGAGATGACAACTCCATGCATGCTATTGCCCATGAAGACCTTCCAGTGTGACAAGATGTGGAGGTGGAAGACAGTGATACTGATGAACTTGATACCATGGAGGCCTAGGCTAATGTGTGTGGTTGTGTCTTAGTTTGTAACAAAAAAAAAGTTTAAAAAGCAAAAATAAAAATTCAAAAGTTCAAAAATTGCTAGAATAAGGACATAAAGAAAATGTTTTGTAGAGCTACACAATTATTATTATTATTATTATTATTATTATTATTATTATTGAGATGGAGTCTCACTCTGTCACCCAGGTTGGAGTGCAGTGGTACGACTTGGCTCACTGCAACCTCCACGTCCTGGGTTCCAGCGATTCGCTTGCCTCAGCCTCCTGAGTAGCTGGGACTATAGGTGCACACCAACATGCCTGGCTAATTTTTGTATTTTTAGTAGAGACGGGACTTTACCATGTTGGTCAGGCTGGTTTCGAACTCCTGACCTCAGGTGATCTGCCCACCTCGGCCTCCCACAGTGCTGGGATTACAGGCGTGAGGCAACACAACTGGCCTACAATGTGTTTTAAGCTACGTGTTATTTCGTGAGTCAAAAAGGTACTTTGGGTTTTTTTTGTTTTGTTTAGTGTTTTGGGTTTTTTTGTTTTTTTGTTTTTTGTTTTTTTGAGACAGAGTCTTGCTCTGTCGCCCAGGCTGGAGTGCAGTGGCGTGATCTCGGCTCACTGCAAGCTCTGCCTCCCGGGTTCACGCCATTCTCCTGCCTCAGCCTCCCGAGGAGCTGGGACTACAGGTGCCTGCCACCATGCCTGGCTAATTTTTTGTATTTTTAGTAGAGACGGGGTTTCACCTTGTTAGCCAGAATTGTCTCAATCTCCTGACCTCGTGATCCGCCCACCTCGGCCTCCCAAAGTGCTGGGATTACAGGCGTGAGCCACTGCACCTAGCCTAAAAAGTTTTTAAAACTTAAAAAGTTTATAAAACTCTGAAAAAGTTACAGTAAGCTAATTATTATTGAAGAAAAACATTGTATAAATGTAATGTATGCAGTGTGCACTGACAGTCCTGCTAGCTCCATTCATGGCAAATGCCTTATACATGTGCACCATTTTTTGATCTTTCATAGAATATTTTATTGTACCTTTTATTTATTTATTCTTAGAGACAGGGTTCCACTTTGTCACCCAGGCTGGAGTGCTGTGGTGTAATCATGGCTCACTGCAACCTCAACCTCCTAGGCTCAAGTAATTCTGCCTCAGCCTCCTGAGTTGCTGGGACTACAGAAATATACCACCACACACAGCTAATTTTTTAAAATTTTATTTTTATATAGAGAGAGGCTCACTATATTGCCCAGGCTGGTCTCGAACTCCTGGCCTCAAGCAATTCTTCTGCCTCAGCCTCCCAAAGTGCTGGGATTACAGGCATGAGCCTCCGTGCCCAACCTCTTGAGCTTTTTCTATGTTTGGATATGTTTAGATACATAAATACTTGCTGTTGTGTTATAGTTGCCACAGTGTTCAGCAGAGTAGCATGCTGTGCAGCTTTGTAACCTAGGAGCAATGGGTTGTACCATATAGCCTAGGTGTGCAGCAGGCTATCCCACCTCAGTTTGTGTAAGGACACTCTATAATGTTCACAAGGTGAAATCGCCTAACAACGCATTCCTCAGAACACATCCCGTCGTTAGGTGACGCATGACTGTACTGCGGTATCTTTGGCATCTTCATTTTTAGTGCTGTGCACCTGCTGTGTGTCATTGTGCTGGACACTTAGATCTGTCCACTTTTTGGGTCCCCACAAATCTTCTCTGCAGCAATCATCACCGTGCCCATGACACAGAGGAGGAAGCCAAGGCTCGACGGGTGGGGAGGAGGTGAAGGGGCTTCCCCAGGATGACCTAGGAAGAACTTAACTGTGGCTAACTGTGAATGACACCTGTATGCCCCCAAACCCATGCCCTTTCCTCACAGCATGCTGGTAAGACTACTTCAATATTTTCAGCAAGGCAAGATAAGGGTCTAGGCTTGGCCAGAGCCTTGAAAATGGGCAGGGGCGGGCAGTGAGGGTAGGGGATGGTGATGAACAAATCTAATGTCCTCCAAGGTGGGAGGAGTAATCCCCAGCCAGCTCATCTCCCAGGACTGATGTGAATGGCAAGCAAGGCCAAGGACTTTCTGGACAGTGCTTCATGAGCTGAAACACGTGGCTCATTGGGAAGAGCTGCTTTTGCTACTTTCTCTGGCAATGGACAAACACCTCTGGAGGAGGGAAATAGCTGAAGCCACGCCAGTCATGACCATTTCATGCAAATTATTTCAACAGAGCCATTCATGAGAGTCAGTTTTCATAGAAGGGGAAGGAACAGGGTCCATGAAGGCACTGACCACCTGGAAGTGGATGACGTAGAGCTGAGGAAGATAGGGCATTGCAGGAGTTCAATGCCCTGAGCGAATGGCCAGGGCCCTAGACTTGCAGCAGGGGAGCCAGCTCTGCGTTTCCTGGGGGTGCAACCTTAGGCAGTTCCCTGTGCCCATCTGGGAATTGCTTTCTTTTTTTTCCTTTTTCTTTCTTTTTTTTTTTTTTTTTTGGAAACGGAGTCTCGTTCTGTCTCCCAGGCTGGAGTGCAGTGGCCCGATGTCGGCTCACTGCAAGCTCCACCTCCCAGGTTCATGCCATTCTCCTGCCTCAGCCTCCCGAGTAGCTGGGACTACAGGCGCCCACCACCACGTCTGGCTAATTTTTTGTATTTTTAGTAGAGACAGGGTTTCACCGTGTTAACCAGGATGGTCTCCATCTCCTGACCTCGTGATCCGCCCACCTCGGCCTCCCAAAGTGCTGGAATTACAGGCGTGAGCCATCACGCCCAGCTGCTTTCTTTTCTTTTAAGCACTTTATTATGGATAATTTAAAAATGTAAACTTAGAGTAGATAGAATAATATAACGAAGCCCCTGCGTGCCCATCACTCAGTGTCTACAATGATCAACTCAAGACCCATCTTATTTCCTCTGTTCCTTCACCCACTCCTCCCCATATTATTTTGAAGTCAATTCCAGATGCCCTGTCACTTCATCTACAAATATTTCAGTCTGTATCTCTAAAAGGTAAGGACTCATTAAAAATAAATAAATAAATAACTACAGGGCCCTTATCACATCTAAGAGCATTGACAATGAAGCCTTAGTAACAAATATTCACTCGGTCACTTGAGCCCAGGAGTTTGAGACCAGCCTGGACAACATGGCAAAACTTTGTCTCTACAAAAATACAAAAATTAGTCGGATGTGGTGGCAAGCACCTGTAGTCCCAGCTGTTTGGGAGACTGAGGTGGGAGGATCACCTGAGCCCGGGGAGCTTGAGGCTGCCGTGAGCCATGATCAGATCACTGCACTCCAGCCTGGGCAACAGAGTGAGACCCTGTCTCAAAGAAAGAGAGAAAATATAAATATAAATATAAATATACACATATACGTTTTTACTCATTCACTCAGTATTCAATTTCCACTTGCCTCATAACTGGGACATTTTAGAAAACACAATTTATTTGAATCAGGATCTGAATCAGGTTCCCACAATGGTTAGCTAACATGTCATTTAAGCTTTTCTATAAATTCTCCATCTCTCTCTCTTTTTGTCTTGCTTATAATTTATTTGTTGAAAAAAACTGGATTTTTTTTCCTACAGAGTGTCCCACGGTGTGGATTTTGCTGATAGGGCCAATGTGTTCATCGTAAACACATTGTTGATGATAAAAATGGGATAATAATTGTCTCCAAAAATTAAATAAGATCATGTCTATGAATGAACGACAATAATTGGAAGGCACCCCACAAATGTCATGTGTTAGTGCTTCATTAGAGCCTTTCAATAACACCCTAGTGCTCCTGTTGTTCTGATGATATAATTGAGGTTCAGAGAAGCGTAGTAACCTGCCCACCCTCACAGATAGCTCATGGCAGGGAGGCAGCAGAATCCTACCGCACCTTCCCATTGCTCTAGGGCTTTGGGATTCTGCTGTTTGAGCCTCAGTTGCTGCAGTTGCAAAAACAGGCCAGGAGGCCAGACCTGGGGCTTCAATGATCTAACAAGATGCCCCGTACCTGGCATAGTGCCTCACTCCATTCCTTTCGCTGTCTGCCTCTCTCATCCCTACTGGTTATCTAGTGGTGATAAACCTAGATCCTCGTCTGCCCTAAGCCTACCCTCAGGCCGGCAGAGGCAGGGTGGGCAGCCCTGGAAGCTGAGCACACTCTGTTCTCAGGGCAGCTTGAGCCAGGTGGCTGTGACCTCTTGGGCTGCAGGAAACAATCAGCTCTTCTTCCTCCTTCCCTCTTGATTCTGTTGCTCTTATCTTGGGTGACGGGGCCCAGAGGGAAATGCTCCAACTTCCAGCAGTGCCCAGCCTATCTGTGCCCAAATACATGGTTTCCAGGCTCTGCCCTTGGCTCTAACAAGCCTAAGGCGTAGTTCCTCCTAGAGCTGACTCTGATAGTTTGATTTCTACCCAAGCTCAGTGTCACTTAATCAATAGGCAGTGTGCTGGGCCCTGCAAATAAGAATAACAGTAACAGTGATAGCAACAACAGCAGTAATAATTGCCCACATTTGTACAGCACCTACTCTCTGCCTGCCATAGTTATAAGCACTATGCATATGAGGCCAGTACTAGTATTGCCCCCATTTTACAGGTGAGGAAACTGAGCACTGAGCTTGAATTGCTCACCCAAGGTCACATAGCTAGTCACTGAAAGAGAAAGGATTTGAATAAAGGTTTGCCTGGTAAAAGGTAGGTGCTGCAAAGAGAAGAATACAAATCCAACTGCAGATTGGCATATATGCCACGCTTCATGCCTCCATATACCAACCTTATTGTTCTCATTTGCCTTCAAGGAAATCGAGGCTCAGAGAGGTAGAGCAATGAGTCTGCTTGATTTCAAGGCCATGCTCTTTCTACTCCTCCAAGCTGAAAATCAAATCACATCACTAGAACTCAAGAGAGGAGGGGAGAAGAGTAGGAGGGAGACAGCAGGCTGACAGCACTCAGAAGATGGGGCATTGCCTTCTGAAGCTCCCTGCATGAACAGCCACGCATGCTTGGCTTTGAATCTTGGTAAACCAACCCCGCACATCATAGCAGGTGTCTAACTGACTCACTCCTGTGAGGACCTCCCAGCGGCAGGTCTGGCCCCTTCACCCCATTTTATAGCTGTGCAGACTGAGGCTCCAAGGTGTCAAACTGTCTGAGGTCCCACAGTGAGGCCCTGGGGACCAGGGCTCTGTCCCTGAACTGCCTAGCAGTGAGGGGCAATCTTGGGGGGGCTTGGAGGTGGCCGTTGAGGAAGAATGACCCTCCCCCACCAAAGACCAGTGTCATCACAGTCACAAGACTCTGGTTATCAGCCATCTTCCGGATAGACTGTACATGCTCTAGGGAGAGAGGCCGGAGCTGTCATGGGGACCCCTCGGCTCCCAGTTCCAAGCACAGAGCCAGGCACAGAAACTTTACTGGAAGGAGGGAGGGATGGGTAGGATGGTGTACCAGAGCCATAGGCCTCAGGCTCCAACCACTCCCAGGGCCAACAGCACCCTGGCTATCACATATTACGAAGAAGAAAATTCTTTTTTTTTTTTTTTTTTTTTGAGACAGGGTCTCTCGCTCTGTCACCCAGACTGTAGTACAGTGATGAAATCTAGGCTCACTGCAACCTCTGAATCCTGTGTTCAAGCAATTCTCCTGCCTCAGTCTCCCAAGTAGCTGGGATTACAGGCACCCGCCACCAAGCCCAGCTAAGTTTTGTATTTTTAGTAGAGATGAGGTTTCACCATGTTGACCAGGCTGGTCTTGAACTCTTGACCTCAAATGATCCACCCGCCTCGGCCACCGAAAGTGCTGGGATTACAAGCTTGAGTCACCACGCCTGGCCAAGAGGAAGACATTTCTAGAAGAAATATTTGTAGGACATGTAGAGCTTTCCCTTGAAGGAGGGAATTTTGCGACTGTTACACCCATACCTGGGGGCTGTCCCATTGCAAGGGGCAGAACAATCCCGTGTGCCCCCAGAGCGTACGAGCGCTGGAGATGGGCAACACTGGAGAGAGAGATTTCAGCTGAAATTAGGAAGTACTTCAAAATAGGCAGAGTGGCCCGCTGGCCCTCAGGACACACCCAGCTGGCTGGGACAGGAGTTATGCCAAGTAGGGGCTGGAAAAGGGATTTCTACACCAAGGAGGGCCCCAAGGCTGGCTTTGAGGCCTGCCCAGCTCTATAACCCCAGGTGTCAGGAGCTGACCTGTGATTCTGGGTCACATTCTCCCATCCGGAGGTTCTATTCTGTTCCAACACCATCATCAGAGCACCTGTGAGCTACGCGCCGACTGTGGCAGGTGCCGTGCAGAGCATTCTAGCTCATGCAGTCCTCACAGCACTCCACGCAGGGGGTATTCTGACCCCATTTGACAGGGGAAACTAAGACTCACAAAGGTCAAGTGGCTTGTCCAGAGTCAGCGCTAGGAAATGTCAACACCTGGATTTGAAAACAGACTTCAGACTTCAAAGCCATCTTGTCTCATCTCGGCTGCTCTGATCCTGGTATCCTGTGGCCCCAAAATTTCCTCTGTGGCCTAAAGCCAGAGTTTTTCCCCTGGGGGTGAACCACAGGCCCCTCTCACCACTGCTTGGCCCCTCCCAACCACAGCACCCCCCCCAGCCTCACCGCAGCGGCTCCGTGGTTTCCTGGACACTCTCAACCAACAGCAGCTTTGACCATAATGGTTCCCACAAGGGGCTGTTAGTCAATTTTCCCTGCTTGGTTCTCAATTTCTTTGATGGGGGAAGATGGCTGGGGCCCAGGATGCAGCCATGGGCTGCCCTCCCCAAATAACTGTATTTATCTCATACTCTGGACACAGCACAACATTTCAGCTTAATTTTATTTCCTCTTATAAATGGGCACAGCACGGGAAGTGTTAAAAAACAAAAAACAAAAAACAAAAAAAAAACAAAAAAAACAAAAACAAAAACAAAACCAGTTCCTTCACAAGGCTGGAACAGGTGAGTACCCGCAGCGGGGCAGGCGCCTTGGTCTCTTTTTTCCACTGTCTTTTTCCTTATTTAAGGTTTTGGCCATGAACTCAGGACAGGTACAGTTAATAAACAGGTTACAGGGGAGAGAAGGGGCAGGGAAGGCCTGGGGGAGGGAACGGCAGACTCCCACCCACCCCCAGCCAGTTCTGTACAGGAGAAAGGACTCACCAGAGGGAGGGACACTGTCTTCAGGGGGCTCTCTGGAGCCACGCCGCCTACGAAAAATATTTACATGCATTTGCCACGCTGAGGCCAGGGTCACTGTGGTGCCAGGCAGGCACCTGGGGGATGCTGGGGCCATCGGCTCTCAGATGGCAACTCCCGGGGCCCAGTCTCGATGCCTCTGAAAATCTGTACAGTTTGCGGGCTTCTATTTACAGGCAAGAGGCCTGGGGAGGCAAGTCCAGGGTTGTAGTTGTTGGGAGAAGAAATCCAGAGAACCCAGGAGGCAGCTACTCCTGCCCTGCGAGGCAGAGGGTCTGCTCCCTGCGTCCAAGGGCCCCCACCTGGAGGCCTGACAGGCAGCTTTGCCAACCCTAGAGGGGTTTGGTCCACACACCCTAAGCCCTGCCCAGCCCTGGTTGCCACCCACACACCTCCAGCAATCAAGGGGATCAGCCTTTCAGGCAAGGCCCCATCTGGCCCCCTGGAGACAGGGCCTGGGCTCTCCACGTCCTGGCCTGCCTCGTGCTCTGGCAGCCAAGGCCCCAAAGGCTCTCAAGCCACACAAGCTTCCTCTCATTTGGAACTCGCTGTGCTTCCAGCAAATGCCAAAGCCCCTCAGAACACCCCATCACAGGCAGGGGTAGGGGCACATGAGGGCCCTGCATCGGCATTGCACCTTGGAGAACCCTAGCTAGTCCTCACTGGACTCTCTCGTACTGCCTTGCCCTGGTCAGGCTGGCCAGGGCAGATTTGGGCTGGTCAGACTCTTCAACCTCACGAGGATAAAGCCTGGACATCTGCCTTGGGTCCAGGGCTCCATGAACAAGGCCCCTGGCCTCTTCTCTCAAATGCTAAGGACACAGAGAAGAGAAGCCAGTGCCAGGAGCCCAAGCCGCAAATCAGAAGCTAGCCTCTGGGATGTGAGGAGCCAGGTCTGCTGGGGCCACCCCCACCATGGGCTCCAGCCCTACAGAGAACCTACACCAACTGGTGGGTCTCCCACCCAAGGTCCGGCGCCTTCTGGGGCTGGTGGCCCAAGCCCTTTTCTCCTCTATCCTCCCTGGTTTCTCAGCCTTGGCCTGCCCAGGCCGTCTCACCAGAGCTGTGGTCTCCAAGACAGCAGCGCCCCAGGGAGCAGGGTAGGGAGGCTGAGCCTTGTGGTCTCTGGCCCCAGGACCCAGCCCTTCTGCTCCAAAAATGACTGAGGCCAACCCACCCCCTCCAGATATTGGGGGCCCCCCATGCCCACTCTTCTAAGGCTGGGTCCACCTGGCTTCCTCACAAGCCTCTGGGCCCTGTGAAGGAGGGTTTTGGGACTGGAAGATGGAGCCCAGCCTGGAAAAGACAGGCTGTGGGACAGCCCCCAGAACCTCACCCTCACTGCCTACACACTGCTACCCCTCAGCCTGCAGAAATCTGCTGCCAGGACATCTTGCAAAGGGCCCTGAAATAAAACCTGCCTTCCTGACTTGAATCTGGGCTGTGGGTGAGGGGTGGGAGTGTGAGTGCCAGCCAGTCACAACTCACACCACATCCCTTTGGCTCCAAGAGGCCCCCTGCCAAGCACGCCCTCCCCCAAAGATCTGTGACCCCACATTTAAAATACCGATGGAAATAGCCCTACTTGCTAGGTAACAAAGGAAGTAACCCCTCCCCCACTATCACCTGGTCTCATCCCTCAAACCCTGACCTCAGGGCCTGAGGGATTTGCAGGGGCTGCTTCCAGCCATGGCCCCTGAAGCTGCAGCCAGAACTGTCTGGCCAAATAGGTGAGAGGGTGCCCACAGGGAGGGCCTCTGGGCAGGTGGGCTGAGGTTGGCCTGGCCAGGCAGAGGGCAGAGGGTGCGGAGGGCCCGCCCTCACAGGCACTTTGGAGACTTGTGTCCTGGGAGGCAGAGTCAGCCCCCTAGCTCAGAGCAGGAAGGGGACACAGGGAGAGAAAGGAGCCCAACCACATGCCCCCTCCCTGCCCTGGGCCTTCTGTCCTGGGAGACCCAAGACCCCCCAACAACCTGGGGCCAAATTTCCTTCCTCAGCCTTAGAGGAGCCCCCAGGCTGCCAGCCAGTGGGGGTCTGGCCCCAAACCTCCCCCTTTGCCAACTGCAGTGGGGAGGAAGAAGGTAGGAGTGAGGCCAGGCCCACCTGTGTGCAATGCCCTGAAAGGGCTGTGGCCCCACACTTTTTCCAAGAAAGGCAAGGGCCTGCCTGTTTCCCTCCAGCATTGAGAGCAGGTCATGTGGAGTGAGACTGTGCATCCACATGGAATTGTGTCTGACACTGGCTGGGGTTGGTGGCTGCATGGTTGGTGTGGGCACCATGGCATGGAACTGAGTATGACGGGGCAACTTAGGGGGACCCAATATGGGCTGATTGTTCCGGCTCAATTCCACCCTCCCCAGTGAGCCTGAAAGATGGAGACAATGTGTGTGGTGCCAGAGGGTGGGTGTACTGGGGGTAGGAGGAGGCCACACTGTCACTATCATGTGACCATGACTAGTGACTTGCATTGCAGTGTCTGGGGGTATGTAAGTGATGCATGAGGATAAACATTCTTGGAAGGATGTGTGCGTTCTGTGATATGTCTTGATTGGCTGGGCAGTCAGGATTGCGTATGGTTTTGTCATTGCATGCTTTTGTCTTGTGTGTGACTGCATGAAAATATGTGTGACAGTGTGGGCAATGGTGTCTGTGCAGAGTCCCCTCATAGGAGGGACATCAGAGCAGCCCCTCCTCACCAGTGGCTGCCCCAGCACCCTCAGGAAGCTGTTTCTTGGAGGAAGATGCAGAAAGAAATGAAGTCTGGGGTACATGTGTACTTGGCAGGCAAGAGGAGAGATTCAACAACCCCAGAGAGACCAGGACAAAACAGGCTGGTGACAAGGGATACCCTCTCACCCAGGCAGAGAGAGGCCCTGGGATAGGAGCAAGAGGTTGCAGTGAGTGTCTAGATGATTTCAAGGGCTGTGTTTACCAAATGTTTGTCCTGGAAATCAGTCTGAGTGCCTCTCTGCCCCAAAAAGGAGATCTCAGTGAGCCCTGTGGGTGCCAAGTTGGGGCTCAGGCCTATCTCAAGCCCCACCCTTTCTTCCACCACCAGCCAATCAGGAGCTTTCTTCCTCTCATCCATTTGACATGAGGTCCTGAAGCCCCAGACTGGTGGCAGGGATGAGGGGAACAAGAGATGAGCTCATAAGGGCACAGTCTGGGGCAGATGGCAGTAGCCTCTCTTCCTCGGGGAAGATCTGTGTGAGGCTGGCAGCCTGGGCAGACCTTGGGAGGGAGGGCAGAGAAGAACTGGGGCCAGGTTCCAGGCCCAGTCCCAGGCTTGGGCTGGTGAGGCCAGGCTGGGGACTGGACGGCAGGGTGGTGTTGAGGCTGCAGGGAGGCACTGTGGCTCCACTAGGCATAGAACTCCTCCTGCTTGTCAGGCTTCTGGTATGTGACGCTCGCCTGCTTGGGTTCCTCCAGCGTGTAGCTGCCCTCATCCTTTTTCTTCATGCGATAGATGAGCAGTGTGACCAAGAAGGCGGCAAAGAGGGCGCCCACCACCCCGCCCACAATCACAGCTGTGGAGGAAGAGGGCAGAGGTCAAGGCCCAGAGGCCGGGTACAACCAGGGCAAAGGGTCCTCAGGGGTGGGGGCCAGGGTATGGAGTGGGCTGGGAGTCCTGGATCTGAGTTGGAGTGAAGATGGAGACAATACTACTACTACCAGCACTGGGTACCACTATAGGCCTTCACTGGCTGCATTCTAATTGCCCAACACACTAACTCACTGAACCCTCACACCAGCCCTATGAGGGAGGGGTTATCTGAGGGCTTCATCAAATTTAAAATGCCATCAGTCATAAGATGCCCCAGTATTTTATAACTGCTAGGAAAGAAAAAACTCTGCTAACTAAATATGACATACCCCAATTACAGAAGAGTTAACATGTGAACAGATGTACCTCTTAGAATTGATTAAGGGCAAAATGACTATCCCCATTCTACCCATGAAGAGAAGGAAGGCTGGAGAGGTGAAGTACCTTGCCTTGAGTGCAAAGCCAGAATTTGAACCAGGAGTCCAGAGACTCCCTAGATGCAGCCAGGGCAGGTCCACAGGGACTGGGGTCAAAAATTGGGGAAGGTCAAGCTGAAGGATGGGTCAGAGGTTAGCATCTAGGAAGTGAGGTCCCAGGGGGTCAGCCAGTGTGGCCCAGGAAAGCAGGGATCAAAGTCAGAGTCCACGGAGGGGTCAGAGGGCACTGAGGAAAGACCTAGAGATGGACATGAAGTCAGGGTTGGATATTGGGAAGGAGAAAAGTTGGGAGGAGCCAGAAGGCAGGTCCTGGGGGGTTGAGTTCTCAGGTTTCCTTCCTATCTGGCTCCTAGGAAACCACGCCCTGATCTTCTTTCTGGGTTCCTAGAGGCAAACTGAGGCCCAGCCAGGTGCCTCACTCTGGGATCCTCCCAGGCTCCCCTTGGCCCAGACCCCAATCCTCACCTACGAGCACCTCCTTCCGCTCCAGGATACTCTTCTGAGGCAGCTGAGCAGCTGAGCTGCCCGAGTCGATGGCATTGTCCAGGAGGCCAGGGCCCGGGCGGGCACCCTTGGGCAGTGTCCCAGGTGGAGATGATGGCTTGGCCGCAGCCCCTCCCACAGCTACCACCTCATTGGCTGTGTCTGGTTGTGTGGTCTCTTCTTCTGGCAGCTCAAAGTCTCCGCTGGGCCCCCCACTCACCGGCACCTCTGGCTCATCCCGGATTGTGGTCAGGAAGGTCTCTGGAGTTGGGGTCTGCAGAGAGGGTGGCATGAGCCCAGGACAACCACACATGCATGCATAACCCCCCACCACCATCCTACTGCCCTGGGGGGCTAACACTTAGCACTCCCTACACGCCAGGCACTGTGTTACTCACTATCCCCACGAAGGAGTGTAATAATGTCCCCAGTTTACACAGCAGGAAGTCAGCTCAGAGCGTAAATGACCTGCCCAAGGACACACAACTAGTAAGTGGGGGACAGAACTAAAATCCAGATCTATCTGCCTCCAGAGTCTGTGTTTCTAACCACTACCACACTGCCTCTGTTCTTGCTCTGGCCACATCCTGTCCCCATCATGTCCCCTCCAGCAGTCTTAGTAACAATTCTCGGGGGATTTCTGTCGAGATGTTTGGGAACTGCTGGGTGCAGCTGCTATGGATGTGGGCCTGGTCCGGGTCCATGCCTAAGGCAGGGGAGCATCCTGTAGCCTGGAGGCCAGTCCAAGAGCAAAACCTGCAGAGCATGATGGCCTCAGGGGCAGGTGTCCTGGAAACCAGCTCAGTGACTGACAATCTCTAGGACTCCCACCACTCAGAGGCAGGATCAGAGCTGGGAATCATGAAACCAAAGTGGGGGCTGTGGGAGCCATTTGGAGCAGGGATGTTTCTACTTCAAAGGTGGGCATGGAAAGGCGAGCCTGGTGTCCAGGCTGAAGAGAGGCTGCAGCAGTGCCCCAGCGTACACAGTGTGCACAGTGGCTCCTCCAGCAACCTGGGCTCTGTGCACCTTCTCCTGGGTTCCGTACCCTGTCATTGTTTCCCCTTCCAGCTTGGCCAAGTCTGTGTGAAAACACCAGGCTGCCCCAGCTGCTTGAGGCGAGGGAAGGGCCTGCACCCTGCTGCAGCTGGCTGGGGAGTCAGAGGGACAGACACTGGCCCCAAGGCAGCTCCACGGCCCAAGGGCCCTCCTCAGTGAGGCCAGCTGCAGAGGGCTCTGGCACCCAGTCCATGTTCCCCCCTCTCCATCTTACTCAGTGCACACAGCAGGGACCAGACCACCTCTCTCATGTCCTTGGGATTCATCCATCCCTGGCATTCCTGACATCTTCATCCTCTTCCCGTCAATTCCCCTGCCCCATCCAGAATATCCCAAATGCACACACATGCAGCCCTAGCCCTGTGAGACTGCCCGGCTCTGGCGCCAACTGCCTGGGTTCAAATCCTGACTGCCACTGTTGGTTGCAGAGCCTTGGGAAGTGGCTTCACCTCCCTGTGCGCCAGCAGTTGCTCGTCTGTAAAGTGAGATGACCACAGTGTTGCCCGTGGGGTGGGCATGAGGGCTGGGGCTAACACAGGTAAAGTGCTGAGAACTGAGCCACACCCAGGCAGCCCTCCACAAGGCAAGTGATGCATTCTCATACAGCCGGCTCTTAACCACCCTCAGACCCATGGTATTAACAACCGTGATGAGGACAGCATCTGAGAACCTACTGGCTGCACCATCACCAGGCGCTGTTCTAAGCACTGTGGATGTCAGGAGACTTCATGCTCACAATGAAATGATACACATTCTATTGTTTTCTCCTTTCCGTAGATGAGGAATAGGAGGTATAGAAAGGATCAGGGACTGGCCTGAGGTCCCATGACGAGGAAGTGGCAGCGGAAGGATTCTGATCCAGCTACCAGACTGCCGAGTTAACGCTCTCAACCGAAACACTCAGCCTGGCCTGCCTTGTCACCAATGCACATGTTCACCCAATTCCTTCCCCACCAATGTCCCATCCCATTAGGATCCAACCACCCCAGCCCTCGTTTTCTGTCCCTCTTCCCTCCCCATCTGATCTCTGTCCCTTGGTCCTGCCCCTTGCCCCCACTTTGTCTGGCTCATCTCTATAGCCTCCTGGTCCTCAGTCCTGTCCAGCTCCATCCTCCTCATCCCTCCCCTGACCCACCCTCCTCTGCCCTCCTCCCTGTCCCTTCTCAACACCCTCACCTGAGCCACCTCTGTGGGTCCAGGGGCAGTGGTCCCCAGGGGCAGGGTGCTCCTCTCAGGGATGTCAGGCTCCTGGGTGGTGGCCGGCCTGGGAAGGGCTCTTGGCCGGGAGGTAGCTGTGCTGACCAGCCTGGGTGTTGGGGCCTCAGTGTCCAAGACAGCTGCCGTGGTAGGGGGTGAGGGCGCCTCGGGGGTAGTGGCCCGTGCCGTGGCTACCGTGGTCAGTGGAAGAGGCAGAAGCCTCCGTACGCCGGTGGTCCTTACAACAGCAGTGGTGGCCGTAAAAGGGGGTGCTGCAGGGGTGCTGGGGGTGGCGGTGGCCACTGTGGCAGGCACTGTGGCCACAGTCGGGGCCCCCGTTGTTGTGGCAGCAGTGGTAGCCGTGGTAGTGGAGATGGTGGTGGCTCTCTGGCTGGGCTCTTCCGGGACTTCTGTCACCACCAGGGGGCTGGTGGCTGGCTCTGGGGTGGGGCGCTCAGAGGGGAGCTCTTCAAATGGTGTGCCCACAGGCTGGATGTTCGTGGTGGGCAGCACCGCAGGGGTGGTGGACACCGCCAGGGCCACATCTGGGCTGAAGCGCATGGCTGTCTCAATGCCCGACTCCTGCTCGAAGTCTGAGGGGGTGGGGGAGAGGGAGAGAGCTAGGGAGCTGGGTGGTTGTGAGGGGCATGAGGATCCCAGGTAAGCAATGGCCGTCAAGATTAGGTCTCCCAACCCCCTCTCTTTGCCCCATTTTCCCAGAAAAGATGAGAGAAAGGAGGAAGGCACAGCCTGGCCAGAAGTGGCCAGTTGCTGATGTTCCCCAACTTCTCTCTGCCAAGTCAAAAATTCTGGGGGCCGCCTCTCCCAGGAAGCCTTCCTTGACTATTCCTGCCCACCCGACCTACAGCTTCTATGAGGTTTAAACCAGGCAGCAGCAACTGAGGCGCCTCTGGTTGCAAAACTTGCTGGGGCTTGCAGGGGAACACAGGAGTGGCATTCTGGGAAGAGTCAGACCCCAAAGGCACCCCTACCACACGGTCAAGGCAGGGGTGGTACACTAAGGGCTTCCCCCCCAGAGGCACAGGCAGAGGGTAAGAGGGAGAAGAAGCCCTTGCAGCAGGGGAACTGCTTGAGCAACCTGGTTGATGCAAAGCCGGGACAGTGAAGGAACTTGGGAGGAAATGCGACAGGCGAAGCGGGAGGGAGAAGCCACAGCCAGCTCCTGGGCTCGGAACCAGGCAGGAGGGAGGGCAGCCAGGGAGCTTTGTGAGTAGAGATGTGACCCAACAGAAATAGATTTTACAAAGAATAATTTGAAAGGGGCTCAAAGGACTGGGCTAAGGAGGGGAGACCAGAGGCGAGGGCTGTGGGGAGCCAACTCTGTGGCGTGCAGACCCCGTACCATCTCCTCAAATGCCAGCCCAGGCCCTCACTGGGCCCAGTCTCAGCCACCGTCTTTTTGCTACTGTTTTGAGAGCTCCTCCTCTGTGCCAGACCCCAACTTCCTATCCCAAACCCTCCTAGAGGCACCAAGAGGAAGGCGTATTTCTCACCATCCGCAGGTGAGAACACAGGGACTCAGGGAGGGGGAGCACCGAGGGGCACACAGTTGCTATGTGGCAGAGTGGGGCTCCCAGCGTCCTTCTCTCCCGAGACTCTGCTAGACCCACCTGGCCTGGCTCCCCTTCCCCAGGGCGGAGCCAAACCAGGCACCACTTGAAGCACCTGCCCTGTCTCGTCACAGCCCTAACCCCACCACTGGCCACAGCTTATTGGACCTGATGGGACCACCCAAACCAAGCAAGGTCTGCAGAGAGAGCCACATAGCACACACAGAGATGCAGACGGGGGACCCTGGAGAGCTGGGCATCCTGGGCTCTGAGGTCCTCCCAGGCCTGGTTCCGTCCCCAGGAGGGTGTTCTGCCCTTCTTGTTCTGGGGATCCTGCCCAAGAACTTGTCTGACCCATACAGTAAACGCCCCCTGCCTCACTGAAGCAAGCCCCCATGGGCTGCTCAGAGAAGGGGCTGGATACAGAGTGGTCACTGCCACCAGGCAGGGGTAGGGAAGAGGGTACTTACAGCCCGAGCCCGACCCTGAGTAGAGGTCATCCAGTTCATCATCGGGAAAGGAGTCATCGTCCCCAGAGCCCTCCAGGTCCACGGGCCTCTCAAAGTTCTCGCTGCGCCAGCGCTGGGCCTGGGGAAGGTAGAGGCGGACACAGGGCTCGGCACCTGAGACTCGCAGCTGGGTGTGCCCAGAAGGGCAACAGGTGCCTTTGTGGGCCGAGTGACATCCACATGGGTGACAGAGATCTTGCGTGCACCCGGAAGGAAAGTGCGTGCGTGTGAATAATTCACAGGGCAGGGGTGGGGCGGGGCAGGTCACCTGGGGCCCCATCCCAGAAGGCTTTCAGTGTCTGGCTGATGACTTTCTCTTAGAAACTGGTCATTTTTCATCTTGACTGCACATCTGAATATTGTGAAAACTAAATTCAGTGGTTCAGTAGGTCTGAGGTGGTCTCTGAGCAGCTGCAATGTTGGACTGGCTGTGGGGAGCCCTGGGGTGTGTGTGAGCAGGGGAGGGCTAGACTGGCCCTGCATTTGGGGCCCAGCCTCTCACCCCCTGCCACTGATGGGCCCCCTTCTGGAGTTGATACAAAGCCAGAGTGAGGATCTCAGTCCTGTCTTCATATCCCCAGCCTCAACCACCTGCTCCACAGCCCTGCCCAGCCCAGCCAGGGCAGGGAGCCAGGAGGTGCCCCTCACCAAATGCACACACACACACAGTCTCAAAGTAATGAATTAATCAGTATTTACTTTCTACCAGTGAGTCATGGAGTGGAACAATTAGTATAATTGCTCCCGTGACAAATTGCTGGGTCTTCCTCCTTTTTAGACATTCCAGGAGCTCAGAGCAGTAGGGCCCAACTTTTCCCCAGCTCCCCTCTGCCCAGAAAGACAAACACCCACGGTGGAGGAGCTAGAGCTCCCCATACCACTTCCCTCCACAACCGGAACCAGCCAACCCAGAGTCCCTGCTCCCTCCAGCTCTCTGGCAAGCAGCCTGAAGTCACACAGAAGAATGGGGACTGAGCAGGGACCCAGGCTCCAGCCCCTGCCCCTGCCCAGGGCTGTCTTCACTGTCTTTCTATCCTTCCCAGCAGGCTGGGCAGTGGCTTGGAGGCCTTTAGCTGGGAGGAGGGATACTAAGAGGTCTGTGGTCCCTGGAAGCCCCCAACTGAGGTAAATGTGGGTATCAAAACAAGGGAGTCCCCAAAATTCCTCAGTGACCAGTGCCACTTAGCCCCTAAACTCCTGCTTCAAGAAAAGCCTGTACAAATCCAAAGACCTACCCCCAAGCCACTTAGACCCTTGAAATGACACACCCCAGAGACACAGCACATGCACAGACACACACTGACACATGCTCACCTAAAAGCAGCCACATAGAGCTCGGCGTGTCAGCACGCCTGTGGGTACAAACAGCCACTAGCATGGGGCAGGAGGAGCTGGGCCTGCCGTGCAGTTCTGAGCTCAGAGACAAGCATTGAGCCTCCTGGAAACCCATCAGCCTCCACTCAGGTAGCACTCACCTAGATACTATTCATCCCCAGCTCAGTAGCCATCGACATGACAACCGTTACCATGACGACCATCTTCTCCATGCTAAGGACCAGGAGCTGCAGCTCCCCATAGAGATGGGGGGGTGCAGGAGAGGGAGAGATCACAGGGGAATGGAGAGGATGACAGGGAGCGGGGAGGTGGAGACAGAGACGGGGACAGAGAGGCGAGGACAGAGGGAGGCCAGGGGGCAGAGGGGCAGAGACGGGGAGGGTCGGCTGGGGGATACGAGAGAGGGAGAGAAGGCAAGGATGGGAGGCAGAGGGGGAGAACTCACACATCCTAATTTAGCCTCATGCTGATGAGGCAAGGCTGGGGAAGGGGCTACCTCAGTAATTTTCCAAACCTGTTTCCAAGAGCACATTCTTTCCGAACAGCAAGCACTCCCAAGGCGGGATGGCAGGGGGAGGAATGGCCTGGTCACCCCTGAGCCCACCTGGGATGCTCAGCAGGAACTTAATGCAAGGACACCTGGGACCTGCAGGCACGGGCGCTGGGACTCAGTGAGGCCTTCGCAGGAACGCTACAGAGGGGGTGCTGGTAGCTGCAACTCCCAGAGGGGACAGAGGAACGAGGGGTGGGGAACGGAGCCTGAGAGGCAGCAGGGAAAACCTTAAGAGTCACAGAATGCCTGAGGAGGAGGGTGACAAGCAGCCTTTGACCCCCAAACGACCTCTGCATTTGCATAATCCATCATAATGAGCATAATTATCCATGCCATTCCCTTAAAGGAGAACTGAATCCAAAAGCCCCAGGACGCTGCCAGCTGCTCCTTGACCCTCACTGTGCCCCCTCCAGGTAAACATAACCCCCCCACGCCTGATAGGAGGCCTCCACACCCCCAACACACACGCGCACTCGCAGAAACACACACACACAAAACAGCCCAACATCCTCATGCATGTACATTCTCATGCATGTACTATGCACCCCAACGGATACACACACACACACAATTAAGTGCAATGTCTGCCCACCCCAATCTGTATACTCACCACAGCCTATAGGCAATATAGCCCAGCCCACACCAGCACACACTCACCCATCTACTTCACCCCTAGCTGCATATACACCTGCCCTAGGGTACTCACAGCCACACACACACTCCTCTCCTCACCACATACCCCACAGATGCCCCCGACAAACCTCAGCACATTCTCCTGACCCCACGCACCACACTCACCTCACCAAGGCCCACAACACAGAGCCACTGCCACGGCCACGCATGTTCCCTAAACACACATCGCTCCTAGACATCACCTCTGGCAGGTGCATCCTCTGACTCAGACGTGAACCTCAAAACTCGGATACAACCTTTCCTCTCGGCTGCACCCCCCACACACAGCGAGCATGCCCGGCAGAAACATGGAACCTGCTGCTTCCGGCCACCACCAGTCTCGGGAAGGGACACCCAGCGGAGGCTCCCTCAGCAGCCCATGAAGGCCTGAGCATCGGGTCCCAGGGGAGCCGCTGAACGTTCCCAGGGCACTCTAGAGACCTCTGCCTGCTGCTGCCGAGGGCCTGCCCCAGGTCAGGTGCTGGGAGCACGTTACTTATGCGGCCTCCTTTAACCACCACAACCGCCCAGGGTTTTGTCATCCCCATTGCACAGATGCAGGAACTGAGGCAGAGGTTAGAATTCAGGCATGAGGTCTCTGTCTCTGAAACCCTTGTCCTGGACATTCCTGGGCCACCCCCAGACCCATTGCTCGTCCAGGGCTGAATTCATACATCTGTGCCCCGCAGCTGCCCCTCACCCCCTGCATGATATCAACTCAGCAACACCCACAGCCGTCCACGCCCACTAAACATCCACACCCACGCACCAGCACACAATGGTGATGAGACTATGCAGCTCATAGCATTGCAGGAGAAGGGGCTGAGCACAGGACCCAACACGCCGAGCGCTCCCAACACCCTGCTCCACACGCGTGCAGCCTACTTGTCCCTCCCTGAACCTGCCCCAGCAGACATACACCCACCTCACATGCCATTAACAGACCCACAACACCTGCATCCGAGTTCCCTCCCCTCACACATGCGCTCAAACACGCACTTTCCTTCCAGGTACACACAAGTGCACACACACATAGGGATGAAACGTGGCACCCTTCCTAACGGACTGACGCCCCCCGCCTTCCATTTTTCCTCACAGTCCCCTAGTCATCACACCCTCCTGAACTCACCCACAGCCTCATTCCACAGAGGCACCTCAGGCTCCCAACCCAGAAGGGACCAGGACCAGCAGTGACCCACGGGCCCCCTCACTCCACATCTACTCCCACCGATCCTCTCCTAGAGTTTTAGAGCAGCAGCTGGGGAGGCTCCCCTGGGCCAGCGGCAAGGAGGTGTCACCTCCCAGGTTGCCCAGCCCCCTCCCTCCCAAGAACACCCCGTCAGGGCTGTGATGGGTGAGGGTCCAAATGAGCTGGATATCAGCTAAGTCTCCTCACTTCCAAGGCTACCTCTGCCCTCCCACTCATCACTCACTCTAGTGCAGGGGACACGTTCAGAAAGGCCAGTGCGTCCCTCCCACCCCATCCTCCCTCAGAGCCCACTCCAGAGTTTGGGGTCTCTTGTGCCCAGCCCCCACACCACCATGAGCCTTCCTAGAGAAACAGGTCAGCACAGAGGCGAAGTATAATGAACCAGCTCCTCTTTACTACGCGGTTGGCTGTCAGGCAAGCCATTTAATCTCGGCACCTCAGTTTTCTCGACTGTAAAATAGAGATGATGATAAGACTATGCAGCTCATAGCGTTGCTGTGGGAAGGGGCTGAGCACAACTGAACACCAAGTGAAAAATGAATAAATCAACGTAGCCACGATTACTGTTAGCTTACGTTAAAATTTCTATTATTATTTCCAAGTCTTTACCTCATGTAAGCCTCAACCTCCTCATGAGGGAAGCCGAATTGGGATGACTACACCCAGGCAGATGAGACAATTAATGCCCAGAGAGGTTAAGTGGCACTGACAAGGCCACAGAGCAGGGGAGAGTGCAGAGAGAAACAAGAAGAGAGAGGTTGGATGAGGGGAGAGAAAGGGCAAGTTACAGAAACAGACACAGCACACAAATTAGGTCAGCAGGCTGGGGGCCAGGAGCCCGGCACCCCTGTGCAGCACTAATCATGTTGCAAAAAGACAAGAATAAAATCAAGTGTAATTAGTTCTGCCCGAGCTTCCTTCCCCTAATTAGCCAGACTCAGGCCTCACTTTCCTGGTGACCAGAGGCGACGTGAGCAAGGGTTGGGGGCCCAGCTTTAGGTTCTGACAGTCTTGGATTCAAATTCAGCTCTGCCTATTTACTGGGTGACTTTGGACATGTTACTTAACCTCTCTGAGCCTGTTTGGTTAAATGAGGCCAATAATGATACTTCATAAAGCAGTTGTGAGAATCAAGTAAAATCATGCATGCACACAGTCGGAGCCGCATAAGGCTTTGTCTGTATTCCTATGGCCTACATTTCCCACCTCAGGCCGCAACTTCAAGGATACACTGGGCGTGAGGAATCACTGAGTTCAATTTTCCCCTCTTACCGATGTGGAAACTGAGGCACAGAGAGGGGAAAGCCTTGCTTATCACACTTGCTGAGAAGAAAGGAAGGGCAGGGTTAGTCTGCCATGAAGCATTCAGAGAGGTAAAGTGATTTGCCCAAAGACACACAGCGACGATGTAACGACTAGCTCCTTGGGGCAGGGAGGGAGAGCGTCTCAGCATGGCCCTGCAGGCTCCGTCCCCAAAAATCCCTCAGTCCTGTGAGAACTCAGTGCCCCTCACGCTCACCAGATCCACCCTGGAGACCCAGAGCATCACCGTAGGAATGTGGGCTGGGGCCAGGCTCCGGGCAGCAAGACAGCCAAGGGGGCTGCACAATGGGGAGCCTGGACCAGGAGGGGGACGTCTCAGTCCCCACCCCCACCCAGCCGCAGCTGCCCTGGCCAGAAAGCCAGCAGCCCCACACCCACTCGTGGCTGGAGATGAGGGGCATGAGGACTGCACCCGCTAGGGAAGGGGCCACAGAGCCCAAGTCCCAGAGAGCAGAGGCCTGGGGAGGAGGGGAATGCGGAGAGCAGAGAAGGCCAAGCTGAACACCACAGACCACCCGAGAAAAATCCACCAAGCCCAGAAACACACCCTCCCACTCGCCCCAACTCTCACACACTCAAGCCTCTCACCAACCAAACCTATCCCCACACCCCACTCCCATCTACAAAGGCATCTCAGAGGGCAGGAAACGCTCCCTTCGGGCCCATCCCATCCCAGTCAACTCCCCTGCAAAGACATCATGGCAGCAGGGCCCTCCCTACCCCAAGCCTGCATCTCCCCGTCACCTCCAGTCTGCCCTCCACCCAGTCCTGTGTTCCCACCATCCCCCCAGGATCCCCTTTTTCCCACTGGGGCAATTGCCCCCACCCACGTCCCCACCCCAGCCCCAACAGGAGAGCAGGTAGCAGCCCTGGCTCAGGCGCCCACAGCCTCCAAGACCGTGGGCAAATCCTCTTTCCCCTTCTCTGCCTTTCCTTTGCCCCATTTGCAAAATGGAAAACCAAGCATGGTGGTTTAAGGGCCTTTCTGATTCTGACACTCTGAACTCCCAAAAATTCGGTCCTTAGGTCGAGGATATCCAGCACAATGTTATTTACGAGAGGGAAAAAACAGAAATAACCCACATATCCAGCAACAGGGGACAAGTGAAATAAATGAGGGCACAGGCCGGGCGTGGCGGCTCATGCCTGTAATCCCAGCACTTTAGGAAGCCGAGGCAGGTGGATCACGAGGTCAGGAGATCAAGACCATCCTGGCTAACACAGTGAAGCCCCATCTCTACTAAAAATACAAAAAACTAGCCGGGCGAGGTGGCGGGCGCCTGTAGTCCCAGCTACTGGGGAGGCTGAGGCAGGAGAATGGCGTAAACCCGGGAGGCGGAGCTTGCAGTGAGCCGAGATCACGCCACTGCACTCCAGCCTGGGCGACAGAGCGAGACTCCATCTCAAAATAAATAAATAAATAAATAAATAAATAAATAAATAAATAAAAGAAAATGAGAGCACAACCGTAACATGGACTATTATGCAGCTATCAACAACTGAGTACTCACAAATCTACACTGTCTGATTAGGTTATTAAAAAACACAAATGCATCATAGAAGGCTTTTTTTTTTTTTTACTTGTTTCAAGGAATATTGAAGAATGTGGGAAAATGTACATATTGATCATCAGAAGACAAGACAGGATAGCTGTTGATAGGAATCTGCAGATGGCTCTCTCTATTCCTCTGTGACTTTGGGCAGATATTTAACTCTCTCAGGCTGCTTTAACTGGTAAAAAAAAAAAAAGATAAGAATGCCCACCTCGTGGGGTTTACAGAAGGACGCTGGGCATGTTCACACATTAACAAATGGCTCAGTAAATGCCAGCTATTAATATGCGTATCATCATTATGTTTAAAAAATAGGTTACAAAAATATGTAGAACTTGATCCTGTTTTAATGAACTCACTACCAAAGTGAATTTCTAAATGCTGCATTATAACTAAAGGCTCCCAGAGGCTCTCTCTGGGTGGTGGGATTACAGGCAGCTTTAATTTCTTCTCAGGACCTTTCTGTATTTTCCACAATTTCAACGATAAACCCATAGCACTTTTGTTACTAGAGAGAGCACATTCTCCCTGAGTCTCCGTCCCTGGCGTTCTCTGGTCTGTGAAACTTCCGGGTCCCCTGGTTCTGCTGAGACCCCATTGAGACTGTCCGTGAGCAACCTTACGAGGAAACTGAAAAGGCGGGTGGAAAGGAAATGAACACAAAAGCCTCTGAGGGAGCTGGCAGGGCCCAGCGGCCCGACTGAGCCTCACCACAGGCGGGCTGGCTTGGCAGGACCTGGCTCCCTCCCCTGGCATCAGCCTGTCTGGCAGCCACCTTGGCCTGTGGTGCCCAGACACCCACCCGCCTGCCTTCTCCCATCAGCCCCATTCCTGGCTCAGCTGGCCTGGCCAGTCTCCATCAAGGTGAAGACTGACTGCCCTACAGCAGCCCACTCTGTCCCCTGTGCCTAGACAGAAGCTGACAATGCAACCCTGGGAAAGCCAGGCCCCTTCCTCAACCAGGGGCTGGGACGCCTCCATCACCGCCCATCAGTCCCAGCCACCTGCCCTCTCACGTCACTCTTGGCCGCCCTGACTCACACTGCTCATTGATGCCTGTCCCCAAGCTCGTGCCTGAGAGCAGGACCACCCACTGAGGCCTCGTTTCCAGACCCAGCAGCACCCCCCACACCCTACTCCCAGCTGCCCACCCCCATAGTCCTCCCACACAAAACTATTTATGGCTCTGGGAACACGGGGATCCTTCAGGCCTGTTTCTGCTTCCTGGAATACCTTTCCCCACCATCTCTGCCTGGCCAGCACCTACTCAGCTGGTTAATCAGTAAAACCAATGGTTATTAAGCACTTATTGTGTGCCAAGCACCATCCTAGGCACTAGGTATGTCCTCACGAAGCTGGCTCAGCTCACACAATGACTCCTTTGTGAGCCTGCTTGAAAGTCACATACGCACGCCAACCACCTCCCTGGTCCAAATTAGGAAGTCCTTTCTTGGGGACTCAGTACCTCCACTGTGTTGTCATTTACTAAGGGAGAAGGCCCACCAACCATGCTCCGATCACTCCAACGGACCCTTCCACCGGATCTCAGTGAACCCACTTGGCCGCCTTGGGAAGCAGATAACATGGTCTCCATTTATAGACGAGGAGACTGAGGCTGTTAAGCCATCAGTGGGGTCACACAAGATTTGAATTATGGCCTTGCTGAATCTAAATCCTGTGTTCAGTGAACTCCTGAACCCCTGAGAATGCATGCAGGGAACCCCAGTTTGTGATTCAAGACTCCTTCCACCGAGCACTTTTCTGGAAAAGGCTGGGCCATGCCATCCGTTATGAAAATGATCACAGCCCCCGCAGAGGGAGCCCTCACTAAGTGCCAGGCTCCTTACATGCACATTGCCTCATTTCTCTTCTCAAACAGTTTACCAGAAAGGGATTGTCATTCCCATTTCACAGATGGGCAAACCAAAGTTCAGAGAGGTGAAGCAACTGGCCCAAAGTCACACAGCAATGGGCCAGGATTTGAACCCAAGATTAGCTGAACCCCAAAGACCATGCCCTTTGGATTACAGAGCACACCTGCTCCTAGCCCTAATCAGTTCCCCTGCCAGAAGGCTCTCAAAAGCAGGGCAAACGTCAGAGACCAGCACCACCTCACACCCAGCTCCCTGCACAGAGAAAGCCTGAAAGCCTGGGAATAGAAATGGAGGACAAGGCGCGCTCACACGACAGGTGGCCCGGCTTAGGTAGGCACCCCCCGCCCCCACCGTGACTCACCAGCAGGTGCCTTTAGGAGTCCGTCTCCAGGCTCCATGACTGTCAATGCCAGCAAACATGGCAAGGGCTGCCCGCTCCTGGGGCCCATGAGTCTCCGAGGAACAACCCGGTGTGGAGTTAGGTGTTCCCGCCCTGGCTTCCCACTCCCAAACTGCTTGCCTGGTCCTATCCCTTCGCCTCACTGGGCCTCACTCTGTCCTCCTATGAAATACGAATAATGATCCCCAACACACAGAGATACCAGCTGTCATGTGCCTAGCGGTGAACAGGCAGTCAGTAGGCACTCAGACATGACACTGTCCCCACTCAAAGCTCACCTCCCTGACCACCAAATCCACTCAAATGTCCTCCCCACATGCCCAGCTAGTCTGCAAAACCAGGGCTAGTCCTCAATTGCTCACCACTAGCCTGAAATTGGCTGGTTTATTTCTGGGCTTCACAGGAATGTGTCTGTCTCCCCCTCCAATTGCTCCTGGTGGCAGTGACTGGGTCTGTGTGGTCATTCCTCTAATCCCAGGGCTCAGACTGCTCCTGGAACACAGTCAGCCTCCATCAATCTTTGTTCAGTGAATAAACTGTGGGGTGGATCACCCCCCAGAGATCCACATCACCTGCCTCCTGCTCCCAATCGCTGTGGGATCCCGAGCCAGGCCCTGCTCTTCTCCGGCCTCAGTCTAACTGTGTGTAAAACTGAGGAATGGACAAGAGTTCTCTCTGGTCCCTCCAAAATCCAGCCAGGAGGACTCCAAGTGAGCTGGGAGGAGAGAAGAGAAACGGACACTGATCCCAGCATATTTTGTCATAAAATGTTTATGTAAATTATATGCAAATATGCAGATCAGTGGGCTCCCAGTGGAGCCTACATTCTGGCCATTTCTCAACCAGGCCTGGCCCTGGAGGAAAGCAGCCTTCACTGAGCACACACAAAGCACTGGTCCCCACCTTCTCAGGAGCCAGGTGAAATGGGCCTCCTTACTCCACAGAGGCAGAAAGCCCAGGCGACTTGCTAGAGGTCAGTGAGCTCGGCTGGAGAGTGAGGATGGGGTTCGGGACTGGAGCAGGGAGGGGGAGAGCAGGCAGGGTGGGACGTGGCAGTGGGAAGGGGCTGGGGGATCACATGGAGGCCCCTAAGAGCAGAAGGATCCTCAGCCTGACCTTGGAACCACTTGAAGCCAGGTGAGGGGGCTCCAGGGACCCCACCAGATGTCAAGCTCTGCTGGGCTGACCCCAGCCTCCTCCAGGGAACTGAAGAGACCCTGCTGGAGTCAGCCCGAGCAGGCCCAGCCCTTCCAGCAGCCCCGGGAGCCCGGGAGCTCTGACGGCTCCCCAAAGCCCTCTCCACACACAGGCTGAGCATACACCCTGGGCACACACAGCACACACACACACAACTGAAACGGCCCTGTCTGTAAGAGTGTGTGTGTGTCCAGGCCTCTCCTCCTGAGGAGGCGGGCTGTGGTTCCCCACACCCTCCTGTTTGCTGGGTTATTTATAACCAGCCCAAACTCACACACAGTAGAGATGCCACTCCCCGCCCCCAGCTTGGAGCAGTCCCACTGGCTTCTCGGCTGCTCCTCTTCAAGGGACAGGACAAGCCAGACTCAGATGGTCTGAGCCACAGCAGACTTGGGAGTCACCACCACCATCAACCAGATGGGAAACTGAGGCACGGAGCAAGGCATCAGACAAAAAGCCTGGAAGAAGGGCTTGCAGGGACCTCAAAAGCCAGCCTAGGGCCACACTTGCCCCTAGGACTGTCTCTAACTCAAGATGAGGCTCTGTGGGACACAGTGGAGTGGGAAAGGAAGGGAGAGAGGGAGCCAGACATGTCCAAGCCCTCACCCTCACCTCCAGAGGCCTAGGACACACAGCAGGGACTCTGATGCTAGACTATGTGGCTCCAAATACCAGCACTGAACTTCACCAGCTACGCGACTCTGGGCAAGTCAGTCTACTTCTCTGAGCCTCTGTTTCTTCACCTACTAAATGGGCATAGTAACAGTACTGACCTCAGGGGTTGGGAGGATTAAATAAGATGTTCCAAACAAGGCTCTCGGCCCACAGTCTGACTACTTCTCAGCCTGGTGACCCAGGACAAGCTGCGTGGCCTGAGCCTCAGTTCTGTCATCTGCAAATAGAACAATGATATGGCCCAGAGGGTCATGAGGACTGAAGCACTGGTTCCCACACACAGTACGTGGTCAGCACGTACAGATTCCATCCTCTATTCCTCCATTCCCAGGGGGCCCCATGGTTCCTGACTAGCCCCAGATCCTCTCCTTGATACTCCCTGTCTCCCATCTCTGAGCATCTACTATGTGCTGGGCCTGGTGGGGGTTGTTCTAGATATTATGCCATGGAATCTTCTAAACAACTCTTCAAGGGATAAATTCCCTTCCCAGCTCTGCAGTGGGCCTTCTGCCTTGTTGAATATAGATGTTCTATAAATACTTGAGGGATGAATGGATGCAAGAATGAATGTGATCAAAAAGTCAGATAATCACAAGCGTTGGCGAGGACGTGGGGAAATCGGAACCCTCACACACCACTGGTGGGAATGTAAAACAGCACAGCCGCTTTAGGAAAGAGGCTGGCAGTCTCTCAAAATGTTAAATGGAGTTTCCATATGACTCAGTAATTCTACTCTTAGGATATACATTCAGGAAAAATGAAAATATATGTCCACACACCAAAAAAGGTAGCATTATTCATAATAGCCAAAAGGTTGAAACTACCCAAATATCCATCAGCTGATGAATGAATAAATAAAATGTGGTATGTTCATACAATGGCATATTATTCAGCAAAAGAAAAAAAAAAAAACCAAACTAATACTGAGGCCGGGCATGGTGGCTCACACCTGTAATCCCAGCACTTTGGGAGGCTGAGATGGGAGGGTCACCTGAGGTCAGGAGTTACAGACCAGCCTGGGCAACATGGTAAAACCCCATCTCTACTAAAAATACAAAATTAGCCAGGTGTGGTGGCATATGCCTGTAGTCCAAGCTGTTTGGGAGGCTGAGGCAGAATTGATTGAACCTGGGAGGCAGAGGTTGCAGGGAGCCAAGATCATGCCATTGCACCCCAGCCTAGGCAACACGACCAAAACTCAGTCTCAAAAATAAACAAACAAATAAACTAATACTGATACTACAATGTGGATGAACCTTGAAACCATTATGTTAAGTAAAAGAAATTGGTCACAAAAGACCACATATTATAATATTCCATTTATACGAAATGTCCGGGATAGGCAAATCCAGAGAGATAGAAAATAAATGAGCGATTGCCTATGCCTGCAGGGGCTGGGGAGAAACAGGAGCGACTGTTAATGGGTACAGTGTTTCTTTCTGGGGTGATAAAAACGTTCTAAAATTAGTGATGGTTTTACAACTATGCAAATATACTAAAAAACACTGAATTAAACACTTTAGATGGGTAAGATGTATGTGAGTTATATATCAATAAAGCTGTTGTTTCAAAAATAATAATGAATATGAGACTGAGGCTCAGAGAGGATGAGAAACTTGCCCAGGGTCACACAGCAGAACCTGGACTCAAGTTCAGGTCCTCCAGAGAAGCCCAGTGTTCCTTATCCTGACAACACGCTTGTCCTGGCCCTGCTCACTTCCTCTCCCATTTGAACATCTTACCAAGCCCCAGGTGAAGCCTCCACAGCCCCCACCCCCAGACAGGCAAACATTCACTCTGCAGACCACAAGTAGGAGAGGCCCAGCTCAGCAACTGTCTCTTCTATGCTGTTCAAAGACCACTTTGTCAGGTGGGGCCAGTGGAGGGGGACAGGCTCAGCCCAGAGCCTTCAGAGACTCCAGGGACTCCAGACCCAGGCTGGCTGCCATCCCCAACCCTCCACCTCAGCGTTCCAACTGCAGCCCTCAGTGGTTCTGGATGCCCCACCCTACCCTCTGACCATGTGCCTGGCCCCTGGCTGCCCTCAGGAAAAGGCATGAGGATATGTCCCCGCCAGGGAAGGGGCAGAGCCTGTCAGGGTCCCAGTGGTAAAACACGTCTGCATTTAAACTCAAGTCCATCTGCCCTCTGTCCCCATGGCTGTCTAAGGCAACTCTGAGGACAGGCGCCTCTTCGGACCCCACCCTTCACCCTGGCCCCAACTTCACCTGGCTCCCAAGCACCAGCCCTGCCCAGCACAGCTGGCAACCGCCAAGCCCCTCGAGTGGTTTCCACTCTACTCTCTGGCAGAGGCCTGTCTGTCCTGGGCTAGGCCTGGGCTGGAGCTACCAGGCCTTTGTCTGGAAGGTGCTCGTTAACCCCCTCTCTCCTGCCTGGCTGAACTCAGGTATGAAGCCTAAAATCCCTTAGGCCCTGTCTTGAGCCTCAACACCTTGGCTTCACCTCCCAGACTTTGATCTCTCAGCCATTAAGAAGGGAGGAAGAGGCCAGGAGCGGTGGCTCACACCTGTAATCCCAGAACTTTGGGAGGCCAAGGTGGGTGGATCAGGAGGTCAGGAGTTTGAGACCAGCCGGCCAACATGGTAAAACCCCATCTCTACTAAAAATACAAAACTTAGCTGGGTGTGGGGGCGCGCACCTGTCATCCCAGCTACTTGGAAAGCTGAGGCAGGAGGATGGCTTGAACCCGGGAGGTGGAGATCACAGTGAGCCAAGATCTTGCCACTGCACTCCAGCCTGGGCAACACAGTGAGACACCGTCAAAAAAAAAAAAAAAAAAAAAAGAAGGGAGGAGGCCTCGCAGTGCCTTAGACTGCCAGGCAGAGACCACAAAGGATCCTGAGTGGGGAGGCCAAGAACTAACTCTACAAGGACCCCCTGCCCCTCAAGAATGGGGTGCAGAGAGCCAAAGAAAACCCCACACTCACCTCCCCTAACATCCTCCTCCAGTCTCCTGCAGGTCCTGTGTGCCCCAGGTGTCCTGCCAGCCCCTCCTCCACACAGTCACTGGCTCTTCCTCTCCCCCACTGAGCTCAGATAGAGTCCAAACACCTGCCAGGGCTCAAAGACAATGCGTGCCCTGGCCCTTACTCCTGCAGCCCAGGAATGAGGCCTGCCCTCCACTCCTCATGTGTCACCCGAACGTGGCTTCCATGACCCAAACTACTTCAGGTCTCAGCTGACCCACCCTCGCCACCAGGACTCCCTCCCTGAGCCTCCCCAGGCAGGATCAGAAGCCCAGCTTCGGCCAGTATGGACCTAGTCACACCAGCTTGGCCTCCTCCCCTGTAGGGAGCTCCACCAGGGCAAGGTTGCCCACCAGCCTTAGCCCCAGGCCCCCAGGCCCTCAGGGAACGAATGAATAAATGAGTCTAAAACAGTCTAGCCCAGAAACCAAAGCTGTGCAGTAGATAGTGTGTGTGGGAGAGGAACCGGGCTAGGAAAGATGGACTCAAAACTGGACATCAGGCAAGTGGCTGTTGCTAGAACACAGTCTTGTTCCCCAAACCCAGGACGAGGATGGGTAGTGATTGTCACCTTTGTGGTGATGGTGGGCTCTCATGGCCACTCCCCCAACATTTACCATAACTAGTCAGCAGCCTGTGGGCAGAGCAGTGCGCTGGACTCTGTGCCAAGTAAGCCCTAGCTCTTGCAACACCCTGTAGCACCATAGTCACCCTCCAGCTTCATGGAAGACAACACAGGCTCAGAGGATGACACAAGTACAGTGACCTGCCCAAGTTCACCCAGCTGACATGCAGAGGTCAAAGTCCAAGTCCAAGTCAGGACTCAGCTGATTCATCCCCCGCACCAGGAATCCTTCCCTGAGCCTCCCCCGGCAGGGTCAGAAGCCCAGCTGCTGCCATTAGGGACCCAGTCACGGCAGTGTGGCCCCCTCCCCTATAGGGACCTCCACCAGGGCAAGGCCAGCCCAAGAGCCAAGTTGGGTTAATGCCCAAACGCCCTCTTTCCACCATTTATCATGGCCATGCCCTTAGAGACAACACAGGACACTCACCCCTCTAAACATGGAAAGGCAAAAGGGAGGGAAGTGCGGAGGGTGAGGAAGGTGCAGGGTCCGGGGACTCGGCCCGTGCAATCTCTGTGCACCCCCACAGTGCCCCGGACGGAGTGGAATGGTCCTCCCTCCCGCAGCATGAGAAAGACAGTCTCACCTCTGTGCCATGATCCATACCCACCCCACCCACCAGGAGCCCCCCCACCACGTCTCCTGACCAAACATTTGTCAAAAGAAACACCACTGATATCTGGGCAGGACGATTTTCCACCAGTGGGACTGTTCTGGACACTGCGGCCCTTTAGCAGCCCGACCCCCACCTGGCCAATGCCAGCTGCACGTCCACTACTAAGACAACCAAAAATGTCCAAATGTCCCGGGAGCCAGCACCCTCCATGCCCCGATCAGGCGTCTCCTCCTCATGGAGGTGTCCCCATCCCACCCTAGTCCCAGGCGACCACCCCTCCTCCCTGTTCAGGGCCTTAACTTCAGCATCTCTTGGTTGGGCATCATTTTCCCATAAGTCAGAAATACTCTCGTCAAAGAAACAGAATCCTCCCAGAAATCAGAATCCCCACGCGGCCTTAGTGCCGAAGACTCTGATCAGGGTTTCCCCAGGCAGGCGGTGAAATAAAGGGATCCGCGTCTCCTGGCCTCTCTGACCCCAGCTGTCACTTTCCTCAGGGGCACGGCCACACTCCCTCCCCTGCCACCCCCCAGCCTGCCGGCATCCAGTTTGGCAAATAACATACAACTGAATCTCCGAAGGAATCCAAGGTTGGTTTTTTAGTGGAGGGTGCGGGGGAGTGAAGTGTCCCTGGAGGTCAGGCGGAAAACAAAGCTCTGAGGCCCTCCACACACACACCACACACACTGTTCTTGCCTTAATCACCTCTAACGAGGCCAGATGACCAGCTGCCCCTCTGGCCTGGGCTCCTTGACCCTGGGATTAAGAGTTGGGATTAAGGACAGACATATTTTGGTAGCTCAGAGCCCCAGCAGTGTGAGTGTGGGTGTGTGTGATTGTGTGTGTGATCGTGTGCGTAAGAGTGTGTGGGGGGGGTGAGGATGTGTGTGTCAGTGTGTGGATGCGTGTGTGAAAGTGTGTGTCAGTGTGTGTGGATGTGTGTGAGTGTGCGTGTGTGGGGGGTGAGTGTGTGTGGGTGAGAGTGTATGTGAGTGTGTGTGTGGGTGGTGAATATGTGTGTGTAGGTGAGAGAGAGTGTGTGTGTGTGTGAGTGTGTGTGGGTGAATGTGTGTGTGGGTGACAGTGTGTGTGAGTGTGGGGGGTGAGTGTGTGCGAGTGTGTGGCTATGTGTGTGTGGGTGTGAGAGTGAATGTGTGAGTGTACACAGACATGCACACATCCAAGCACGTTCGGGGTGTTTCTGGGCATGTGTCTATGTCTAGGTACATCCATGTGTGTATGCCTAGGGCTGTCTGGAGTGGCTTAGATGTCTGTGTGCATCTGAGTGTGTTCACATGAGCGTGGAGGGCTGTCTCCGAGCGGTACCTGTGAACATGGCAGCGTATGTGTGTCCCTGTCCCTGTCTCTACATGTGTGCACAGGACAAGGGTATTTGCACAGGTTCACGTTTCTTCATTTGTAAGCATGCATCTGAGCCTCCCAAGGTAGAGAGAGTGTCTCCAAACTTCCTTAATCCACAGTGCTGGGGGGAAACCCCTGGAGCTGAGGCAGGGGGAGGGACAGCAGTTGGGGGACTCCTGATCCCCCGGCATAGGATACAAACACCTTTTCCTACAAAGACACCAGAGCTCCACGCATCAGCACAGACACACAGCAACACACCATCACACATGTTGCAGGCACGTGCAAACCCCTAACCCAAACTAAAGTCCTAAACAGAAACATGGCCTTAGTTCCACGTGGAAAAAAGATTACCTGGCCTCACTTGCAGCCTTGCAGACCATCCCTCAGGACACAGCTGAGCTCCCTCTGGATCTGAGATTGTCCCTACAAGCCCCCCAGCTCCCCAGCTCACTTGAGAATAGGATCCAGCCAGCCAGGGCTCAGCTCCCAGAGGCCATGTAGGGGCTTCAGCCCCAGGGGAGCTGTTCCACTTCTCACTGCTGAGTGACCCTGAACAGCCACACTTCATCTCTGGGTTCAGTCTCCTCATCTGAACAGCAAGGCCAGGGCTGATTCCTGGCTCTTTGCCCCAAAACTCCATTTCAGGAAGGACAGATGCAGGCAATTGTGAGTTTTGGGGCCAGGAGGGCAAGGAACTAAAGAAGAATCAAGAATTCCTCTAGCCTTGGCCCTAACTACCCCTTCGACCCTCGAGACCCCTGTCCCCAAGGGGAACCCTCAGGTCCTGGCCCTGGTGAGTCACAGCCAGGGAGATGGGAGGTTCCAACCAGTGAGGGAGTAAGATAAGGGCCTCTAGGGAAGCTGAGCAGGGGGAGGAAGGAGTATGAGGAGGAGGGTGCGAGGCGGGAGGGAGGGAGGGGGGCTGAGCAGAGAGGGCGGAGGAGATGGAGAGGAGGGAGGTTGGAGCGGAGCGAGGTTGGAGAGGAGAAGATCTCCTCATAACCAAGGCTGAGCCTCCAAGCCCACAGTCCGTCCACCCTCCAGAAAGACGGAGCGAAACAGGTTCCAGGGCACCCTTCCCTGCCTGCACCTCCACAGCTCACTGGGGCTGGAAAGGCTACATCCCCTCGTGCCCACTGCTCCCTGCTGCCAGGCTCCACTTTCCTCTTCTCCCAGTCTTGGGGAATCACATGAGCGGGGGCTGGGGAGAAAGGACCAAGTGTGACAACAGGGGAGAACTAGAAGTGAAACAGAGTGAGGAGTGTGAACGCAGGAAAAAGAAACAAAGCAGCAATGTCAGAATTTGGGGAAGTGTAACAAAGTACCATGTGTGAAGGTTGAGGGGGAGATGATGTAATGGGGAATTAGAAGCTGCAACAATGTATCCAAGTGAGAGCTCCAAGGTGGTAACAATGTAACCCTGCGGGGAAGCAGACACTATGAAGTGAAATAACAGAATTGGACTTGGCAAAGAATCCTAACTTGGAGAAGAGGCACCTGGGAACCTAGAAGAGGGAGGCAGGAGAGAGGGGGCTGAGGAGTGTCTCACTGTGCTTGGGGGCTCGTAGGAGGGGTCATTATTGGATTCCCAAAGGAGGGGACATCTGTGCTGGGTTTTAGAGGATGAGTAGGAGTTCACTGAAGAATAAAGGAACAGTCCATGAAGAGGGAACAGCACACGGGTAGGCATGAAGAAAAAAGAGACAGTGGTATGCTCTGTGCTCAGGATGGCTGGTAGAAGTGTGGGATGTACAGACTGGGCGCAGTGGCTCACCCCGTAATATCAGCATTTTGGGAGGCTGAGGTGGATGGATCATTTGAGGCCAGTAGTTCGAAACCAGCCTGGCCAACATAGTAAAACCCCGTTTATACTAAAAATCCAAAAATATTAGCCAGGCATGGTGGCATGGGCCTGTAGTTCCAGCTACTCAGGAGGCTGAGCCAGGAGAATCGCTTGAACCCGGGAGGTGGAGGTTGCAGTGAACCAAGATCATGCCTCTGCACTCCAACCTGGGCAACAGAGTGAGACTCCATGTCAAAAACAAAAAACAAAAAAACAGAAGTGTTGGAAGGCAAAGGGATGAGGCTGGAGAAGCACATTGAAGGCACTGACAGGAATTAATTTGGCATAGGAAATATTGGGCATATGGGCAGCTGGGGTGGTCAAGGAAGGCTTCCTGGAAGAGGGGTATGGGGGCAGCTGAGCCTGCATTCTGGACAGAGCAGAGTCAAGTACAGAAAAGAAACACAGTGTAGGGGATAGTGCCCTGCCCAGGAGTCAGAGACAGAGTTCTTAGTCCCAGCTCAGCCATCAACTTGCTGTGTTACTTTGGGCAAATCGTTGTATTTCTCTCGGTCTCAACTTCCCCAAATGTCATATAAGAAAGTTGAATTACAGAATCTCAGAAGATTCTATAATGATGACTTGAGATCAATGCTTTGGCCTCAATGTCCCCTTTGGAACAGTGAACAGTTTGGACAAGAGTATTTTCAAGGGCCCTTCCAGTTGAAATCCTCTCCAGCTGTCTGATCTTTCCCCAACCTGGGTTAGCCTCTGCCCATAGCCCCATATAGACAGAAAACATGCGGCAGGAAACAGATCCATGTGGAAGCCAGGAGCCCAAAGTCCCGGGAAAGGTCCTGCTCGACAATAGCCACTCAAGTTCTGGTACCTAGCAAGGCCCGATTGGCCCTACGTTCTTCCTGTAGGGTACCACACTTTACAGTTTGCAATGCACATGGCAGCATGAGGCAGTGCTTATATACTAGATGGGACTCTGGGGGCAGGCTGCTCGGGTTCAAATCCCAGCTGGGTCACTTACTAGCTCTGTGACCTCAGACGAGTTATTTAACCTCTTTGTACCTTGATTTCCTCTTTTGTAAAATGAAGATTACAATGGTATCTCCCTCATAAGGCAAAGGATTGTTTATAGATGAGACATTTGGCAGAGCGTTTTGTGTGTGGCAGGCACTCAATGGACAGAACTCAATATTGTCACCTCCAAGCTCTGGCATCTCATGCTACCTCCTCATGACAGAAGGGCAGCACCCTGTACCTGCACAACAGTACCCAAATGCCTTGGTTTGGACTCAAAGACCACCTTGTGAGTCAGCGAGGTCTTCCATGTGGAGGACCTGTGGGGTTCAACTGTTCAGCCCAAGAACACTGAGGCACAGGGCCAGACACCCACGAGGAACCTGGTGACTGTCTCTTAAAGGCATCAGAAAGGGCGGCCCCCTACAGCAGTGACCCCTCGCCGCCAAGGGAGGTGTGTTCCCCTCTCCACATGTGGTAGCTCCCTGATATACTGCAACCTTCCCCACTACTCAGACTTTGTCCATCCTAGCCCACCTATCAATGTGCTGCCATCTGTCATGGCCTGGTACAAAGGATGCCTCCTCCATGGAGTCTTCCTAGTTTTCAGGGTCTAAATCAACCTCTCATTCCCTGACCTACGCCCGCACAGAATTGAGAGCTTCCTAATGTCAGGGACCAAGCTGAGCCCCCTGGGGGTCCCTAGTGCTCGGCTGAGACCAGACACAGAGGGGTCATGAGTAAACAGTAGCACAGTGGCGATAAAGATCCAGGTACTGGACTCCCTGCCCAGCCCCCAGCTAGCCTGGAACTGATGATCATGTTCCAGGGTTCAGGGAGGGAGGTGGTGCCCAGCGTGATGGGCAAGGAAAGAGATGCCTCCAACCCTGGCCCAAGAGGAACCACAGACAAGCCACGTGAAGGAAGCAGGCCTCCCCTCCCCACCCAGGCCAGCCATCCTGCCTGCCCTTCCCCACCAGGCCAACCTAGGTCAGGCCCTGTCCTCTCTGGCCTCAAGTCTTTCTGATAGTTCCTCAAATCTGAAGACTGCAAGGGCCCCTGGGTCACCGCATTCACTCTTCCCATTTAACAGATGTAGAAGTGGAGGCCCAGAGAGGGAAAACGCTGCCCACTACCACTTGACAAGCTAGTGGCAGATTCATTTCTGAGACATAACCACCTTGGGGAATGTATAATAATTAAAAGTCATCACCCAGCAGCAGGTTCCTTTTAACCAGCTGCACCTCCCGCCACTCCTCACTGCCACCAAACGGGTCAGGGATCACTGGCTCCATTTGACAGAAGAGAAGACTAAGGCTGAGTCAAGAGTCAGCCAAATCCACCCACTTCTTCGTTTTTGTTTTTCTGTTTGTTTTATTTTGAGACAGAGTCGTGCTCTGTCGCCTAGGCTAGAGTGCAGTGGCACAATCTCAGCTCACTGCACGCTCCGCCTCCCAGGTTCAAGCAATTCTCTGCCTCAGCCCCCTAAGAAGCTGGGATTACAGGCACCTGCCACCGCCTGGTTAATTTTTGTATTTTTAGTAGAGATGGGGTTTCAACATCTTGGCCAGGCTGGTCTTGAAATCCTGACCTCATGATCCACCTGCCTCGGCCTCCCAAAGTGCTGGGATTACAGGCGTGAGCTACCTTGCCCGGCCAAAATCCACCCACTTCTAATGGCAGAGCTGGGGCTCGGCCTGTCAGGGAGGAGGGGTAGGGCTTCCTCCCTGCTTCTCTTCAGCTCCCTCCTCAAGACCACACAAAAGCACATGCACCTGCCGCCAATAAACCTGACTGAAGCAAGACATGGCCAGACAAGACACAGAACACACATGACACAACTGAACACTGACAACCCCCTGAACAGGGCTTCATATACAGCAGGTGCTTAGTAAATGTCTGCTGAGTGAGCAACGCAGTCAATCAACACTGGCGCCCATGCAGGAGCCCACACGTCTGCCTGATGCCCTTGTGTGGGGAAAAGAAAGAGAGATCAAAATGGAGTTTCTTACGTCTTCCTTTTCTACGCAGACACAGTAACAATCTGATCGCTCTTTCTTTTCCCCACACCCTTGAACGAGCATCTCTGTAAGCACCCAGGCTCCAGGCTCAGAGTCCTGCTAACTGCCTCACTGTGGGCACACTGCTCAACCTCTCAGGGCCTCTGTGTCCCCATCTGTAAAATGGGATAACCATGCCTGCCTCACAGGGCCATGCTGAGGACCCACTGAGATAAAGCATGTTAAGCACTTAGAACCACACCTAGCACATGGCGTGCAGTGGTAAGTATTGGCCGTTGTCTTTGTCATCTTCATCCTCGCCATCATCTGTGTTTGTGTCTGTCTCCCTGACACAGGCAGCATCTTGAAGTCAGGAACCAGGTAAGATGCAGCTGCAGACACCCGCCCCCTACAATGGCAGCCAGGCCTTGAGGAGGGGGGCAGTGAGTAAGGGGTGGATGACAGAGGGTAAAGACTGACACAGGCACCTACACTGCAACTGTGGGCCTGGACAGGGAATAGCGTATGGCTTCTGTCCGGCAAAAATACCCTTCCCCTGCTCCCAAAACAACAGTCCACCTCCCCCCAGCTCTCCAGGAGCCTTGCCTACTCAGGCCCTGCATCCCCCACGGAGCCCCCCCAAGCCCCAGCCCAGGGAGGGGCACAGGTCTAATGAGCCGCCTGCAGCCCCCTGGTGCCCGCAATCGAATTGGCAATCAGTTTGCTGCAATTAGATTTCCCAGATCCCGCTGGTGATTGATTCTAAATTACCCTCATTAAAGTCTGGGCTGGCGGGCATGGATGGGGGAGGGCAGGATGGATGGTGGGGGGTCCTAGCTGGCAGTGCAGGGGTTACAGGAATCTCTAGGGGCGCCTGGGCCAAGGCTAACCCCAGGGTGAAGCAGCACCAGACAGCAGCGTAGAAGCCCATGGCCCACCCAGAAGAAGGATGAAGGCCCGAGTCAGTGTTATCCCCAGTCCCAGCCCCACCGCCAGAAAACCCTGGCTCTGTAGGGCATGTGATGACAAGATCAGATGGGGCTCCAGGGTAGGAGAAGGGGCAAATGAACACCAGGCTCCACCAGCTCCTGGCTGTGTGTGCTTTGGCAGGTGTCCTAACATCTCTGAGCCTTCCTCTAAATAAGGGGAATCTCACCAGGCCCCCAAGAGTGGTGGGAGGCTCAGTGGGACCATCTAAGGCTGGAGAGCCAGCCCCAATCCATGGGCAAGGCTCCGGGCTGTGGCTGGGCCACCAGCTGTGGGATGTCAGGCTGTAGGGCTGGCCATCTCTCTAGGACTCTCCACCCCTGAGGTCCTGTGTAAACATCAACAGTCACCCACTCTGAGCCAGGGCCCATGTGACAGACAGAACACAGCCGAGATGCTCCCTGGCTGGGAGGAAAATGGAAAGCACCCAGTCTCACCATGTCCTGAGCTCAAGCTGCAAATAACAAGGCCTCTCTGGAGTTCCAGGACTGGAAGGGCCTGAAGAGGCATCATGCAGGATGGACTGCAGGCTGCCCAACAGCTCTGGAGAACCAGCCCCCCAGAAACTCAGCACCATGGACCCTAGAATGTGCTTCCTCTAATCTGACTTAAGTCCTGCTGGCTCCAACTGGGAGTCCAGCCCATGGTCTCCTTCTAAGGGTACCCCCACCCCCAGGGTTCTCCTTCAGGCCATCCATGATCATTCAAACTTAGTTCCCACTCTCTCCAAAAGAAAACACTGCTCCTCACCTCCAAGCAGTAGTTCTTCAGTAAGACCCAGAGACGGACAGGAAAAGAACAAAAACCAAGGCAGGTGAATGGAAAAAAACAAGATTTGCAGAAGCAAGATTTGCAGCCTGCTCCTTATTTACTTTAGTACTTCATTTACTTTATTATTTTATATTACCAATTCTCAAACAACCCTGAGGCTCCATTTTAAAGAAGAGGAGACTGTGGGTTCAGAGAGGTTAGGTGAACTCAACAAGGTCACATAGCAGGAATGTGACAAAGCCAGGGATTCAACCCTGAACCAGCTGGCTCCAGGATCCCTGCTCCTTCGATGACTTCAAGCTGCCCCCTCAGGCTTGGGACACCACAAAACAGACACAGCACCAAGGCCAGGGGTGGGGAGAAGGCAGGCCTCAGCCAGCTGGGGTAATAGGGGTTGTAGAACCCTCTCCACCTGGTATAAAAGGCCAGCATAGGCGTTCCCTGCCCTCCACCCACAGCAGCCAGGTAAAAAAAGGGCCAGATCATTTGTCGGGGCCACCGCCACCCCCACTGCTGGGCCCTCAGCCATGGCTGCTCAGGCTCCCCCTGTAATCACAGCTTCCTGTTTGGCGCTGAGACTGGGCTTGGCCAGTGGGGGAGGGGAGTGGCTGCCCCTCTGGCCATGGTGGGAGGGGGGCCGGAAGTGAAGGCTACCGGGCCTCCTGGAATCTAGGGAGGCTGGGAGCCAAGGGGAGTGAGGGTGTGGGGGGTGCCGTCAACAAATATTTACCAAGAGCCAGCCTGATGCTCCCAGGATGTGATGTTAGGACAGAGGCCTGGAGGGGCCAGTGAGATGGGTCAGGAAGTCCAGGACCAGCCCAGACCCTGCTCCCTGCTGGGACAGGGGTTTGGGGGGGATGATGGGAGCAAGGGCCTTGGGGCCTGGGCAGCTCCTGGCTCTGGCCACCCTGTCCCTCGAGACACAAAATCACAGGGATCCAAGCAGCTGGGCTGGAGCCCAGAGTCACAGTCCCTTGGTCCTGCCCAGATGTGGTGGTGGCAGTGCCTTGGCACTCAGACCTCAGACCGAAGGCCCACCCAACGCAGTCCCCTGGTGCCTCCCAGCCCACGGGCACACGCCTTGCATGCAGCAGGACTCTGCCAGCCTCACTGTCCCCAACCAACCTACACAGGAAAAGATGCAAGCTCCCGCCTGAGCTCTATAGCTCACAGTCCTGACTTGCTTCATTCCTTTATTCCCTCATTCATTCATTCACTCCTCTGAATCATTCACTAAAGCCTGTGCCAAGCACAGAGTGGTCCCTGGGGGTTCAGTGAGAAAACACGGCAGGCACGAGCCTGCCCAGGAAGCTCAAGGTCTATCAAGAAAGCACTGACATCACTCCTGACAGCTGGGGGACCCCCACCAAGACACACCCCATCTCTAAGCCTCAATCACTATTAGGCCAGAGAGAATCTTGGCTGCAACGGGGCCAGTGCTCAGAGATGGGGCAGGAGGAACATGGATTTGGCTTCCGCACACTTTCTAAGGGCCAGAGGGGGTTAAAGGCAGGCTGGTCACCTCTGCAGACTCAGCCAACACTGGGGGCATCTGGCACATATCAGGGCTTATTGTGGCTTTTTAGACTCCTCTCATCCTGAGATTCCAAATATTTGCCCTCTCCTGTGCCCTGATCACATGACCCAGACATCAACCCCTTCTGCACACACATGTGCAGGCACACGCACAAACACACATACACACACACACATATGCATGCACACACAATCTTGCTGACAGCCCTTCGCAGTTTATAAAGCTCTCTCTCCCCATCCCACACACCCCCAGTAGCCCTCAGAGTAGCTGCTTTTATGGACTACAGAGCCTTGCGAGGCAGTAGAGGAGGAAGAGCGCTGGCCAATCCCTCCCACATGGTGAGACAGCATCACCGACCTCCAGGGCTATGGCAGAATTAAGTGAGAAAAGGTACGGGACCAACCCCCCTCCCAGCACCCCCCGCTCCCCGCCGTCACAAGAGGAGGCATTTACTAAACAGTAGCTAATGCAGACATAATCCAGGGGGTAGGGAGGCCCCAGAGAGGTAAAGTAGTTTGCCGAAGATCACACAGCAAGAGGGTAAATTTAGGACTGCAGCCCAGGTCCATTGGCCTGTCAGGCTCTGGCTCAAACTAGCTCTGCCACTTCTGGCTGTGTGACTCTTAGCAAGTCACTGAGCCTCTCTGTGCCTCAGTTTTCTCATCTGTAAAAATGGGGGTTCTGGCCGGGCACTGTGGCTCATGACTATAATCCCAGCACTTTGGGGGGGGCTGAGGTGGGCAGATCACCTGAGGTCAAGTGTTTGAGATCAGCCTGGGCAACATGGTGAAACCTCATCTCTACTAAAAATACAAAAATTAGGCAGGCGTGGTGGCAGGTGCCTGTAATCCCAACTACTTGGGAGACTGAGGCAAGAGAATCGCTTGAACTCAGGAGGCAGAGATTGCAGTGAGCCAAGATCATGCCACCACACTCCAGCCTTGGCGACAGAGGGAGACTCTGTCTCAAAATAAAATAAAATAAAATAAAACAAAATGGGATTCTAATAACTCCTACACCAAAAGATTATCATAAGGATGAAATAAGTCAATACATGTAAAGTGCTTGGTGGGTGGGACTCTCGGTAAACGTGACCTCTCTCTCCTTCTTGGAATGAGCCCCTCCTTGCTCTCCCCGCCACTGCCACCACTCCTGCTGCCCCGGACCCCTCAGGGACCCTATGTCCCCTTATATGAGGTGGGAGGAGCCAATGGGTTTCAAAAGGCCATTTTTTCATTTTTTGTTTGTTGCTTTCTTTTACTTTTTTCTCCAGCACAGCTCACCTCGCACCAACCCCCAACACACTGAACTCACCGCTGGAGGCATTGTGCTCACTCCTGCCCAGAGAAGAGGAGGCTTCAGGTTCAAATCCCACCTCTGCCATGAGGATAGTGTCACATCCCCCAGTAATGATTCTAAAAGCCAAGTATTTGCCCCCAGTTGACACGTAAGAAAGCTGAGGGTCAGGGCAGGCTATAGCCTCCTAGTGTCATGTGATGACCACTTTCATTGCTTAGCTCAAAACCCTCCTCCTCCAGGAAGGCTTCCCTGACCCCATCCATGCTCCCTCCCAGAAAGGTCCCATGTCCTGAGAGCTCACTATGTGGCAGGTGTGTTCAGTCTACTCAAGCAGCTCATTTCCAAATCACAACATCCCTGTGAGGCTGACACCATTACTGTCCCCATTTTACAGACAAGGACTTTGAGACAGAAAGAAATCCCTTACTGGAAATCACACAGCAGATGTCTGTCCCCAGAGCCCCTGGTACCTTGGGAGCTAACAGGCAGCATACATCTGTGGTGTCCCTGTGCCTGTCCCCCACATGCTGGAAGGGGAGATGGTTCACCCAAGAGCCTGGCCCAGAACAGCCCAGGGCCCCCAACTTTCCATTTTTTTGGTGAAGACAATCTCATCCTGGTAACGGAAGGCTCACAGTCACCCAGGGGAGCCTGGAGGGGAGAAGAGCAGGGATGCCTGAAACGGGGTGAGGAGGGAATGGAAACCACCAGGCCTGGGGCTGAGACTTCAAAAGAATTCCCTACTAATTCCCCTGCCCCCACCCCCGCCCCCGCCCCCACCCCCACACTCTCTCTGTCTCTCTGTCTCTCTCTCTCTCTCTCTCTCTCTCTCTCTCACACACACACACACACACATACACCTCCCACCCTTCCCACCTTCCCAACCACAGTACAGCAACTTTGTAAAACAACAAGAAATCCACATTTTTGAGCACTTAGTAGGTACCAGCCACTGGGCTAAAAGCTTTCCAAATTAAGCCCTTCCATTCTCGCATTCTCTTCGTCTTAAAGAGGTGGAAACTAAGGCACAGAGAGGTTAGGTAACTTTCACAAGGTCACACAGCCACAAGGTAGTGGTCTTCCATCACTGGGAGTATTCAAACAAGACTAACACCTAAGATCCCTTCCAGTCCTGGACTTTTAAAAGAACATGTTTCAAAAGCTAACATTTTCAGGATCCTCACACTCCAAAACTTTGAGTGGTGACTTAAGTACAGTAGCTGAGGTGGCCTTAAAGGCAAATGTCCCTCAGAGTCCTGGTCACGTGGTCTGTCAGAAGAGGGACTCCTCAAAGGAGATGCCAGGAGACACATACATACACACACACACACACACACACACACCACAATTCACCATCTGCAGTGTGAATGAGGCCTGCTATCCCTGCTATCCCCATCCTGAAAGACACGAAGACATGCACACACACACACACACACACATGCACACACACACGCACGCAGGCAGGCAACCCAAAGGTCATCATGTCCCTGCCCTTCCCTGCCCTGAGCCAGCCACCGCTCATCTACCAAGGCCACTCCTGGAGCTTCCCGTCTTCTGATCTAACCTCAGTCCCTCCTGCTGCAGGCACTGCCCCCCCCACCTGGTGTGGAACCCTGTCAACCAGGTACCACCCATTAACCCTTTTCCTCCCAAGCCAGGTGAGGACCAGAGGGATGATGCCCCTCCTTGACAGCCTGACCCCTGGGAAGATGTGAGGCCTGGAGGACATTCTACTTCCCACCACCTGGTCAGGAACCCCAATCCCTGCCCTGGCCCAGGCCCCGCCCACCATCTCAGCCTCTGGGCTCAGACTCTCGGGGGTCTGTTTCATCTACCACCCAACACTGGGTCTCAGCCACACCTCTCAGATTCAGGGCACCTGCCTTGCGAGGCCCTACTGTGCATGAGGTTATTAAATGCTCTCATTAAGTCCTTCCACCACCTTGTGAAGTGTGAATTGTTAGCCTTATTCAGCAAGGAAAGTGGCCTGCCCAGCGCTCCACCTGGCCTCCAAATCTAAAGCTTTCTGTCCTGAGCCCCTTTCATTCATGTGCACACCACGTGAATCCTGAGCTCCTTCTCGGGACACTCTTCAGTCATCTCATTGAATTTTTGCCATCTGAGGAAGGTGTCATTAGCCCCATTTCACAGAGAGACAACCAAGGGTCAGAGAAGTAAGATGCCCTGCCCAAACCATGCCATGAATCGGTGGGGGTAGCAGGATTGGAGTCCAGCGTCCTGTGATTCCCAGATCTTTGATTTTAAGGATGGTCTTTCAGAAATTTGGCTGAGAAGGCAACCCCAGCTTCTAGGATGTGCTGGGTCTCTATCCCTCCCAGGGACCCCTTCCTCCCACCCCACTTCCGGGAGAGCTGGGAATGAGACATCCTGGCCAGCAGGCACTTCACACTGGTCAGCACTCAACACTTTCCCTCCCTCCAGCTGACAGCCCCCTAGCTGGGGAAGACTGAGGAGGGGCCTGTCCATCAGAGAAGCAAGCTTGGAGCCCCTGCCTGTCCTCCTCCTGTCTTACTGACTGGCCCACTGAGGCTGGAAGAGGGAAGGGACTTGCAGAGGCTGGCTGGACACCCAGGGTTGCTTGAGAGGCCTGGGTCCTTTTCAGCCTGGGGGATGCAGGACAGCATAGCTCCTGGAACCAACCCTGGAGGCTGGACCTAGAAATCCTCAGCCCGCCTGGGCCGGGATCTGGACACTTATCCAACAAGAACTCACTTGAGACCTGAGTCCCTCAAAGGGGGATGAGGTCCTTCCTTCCTCTGCCCTCCCTGACAGAGCTGGGACCAAGCATGGTTGCTGCGGTCACTCAAAGGGATACTCAAGGGTCACCTCATATATACTCTCACCTCCACCTGCACATGCTTGGTCCCCTTCAGGGTCCTTGTCCCATGCCCAGGGTCCCCCATGCACCTGCATGCACACGCTGGTATGTGTGTTCACACACACTCACGGGTCCGAGCACACGCCCACCACAGAGGTCTTTCGTACACACACCCTCACCCACTGCAGGCACACACGGCCATTGCCAACAGTGGCCCAGCTGGGCACAGGCACACATCATGCACAATGGGTCACCCTCCCACGACCACGGACGGGAGGGCACGCTGGCATCCACCCATGTGGCAGACACATCCTTCACCTGCACACGCCCCACAGGTCCCTGCACCCCTCACTGAGGTGGCCACACACGCCCACACACAGGGTCACCCTCACTCCCCCCTCAGGTCACCTTCACCAAGTCACCCTCCACCTTCACCTCCCCCTCCCGGGCCCACTGCCCTGGCCGGCTGCCGCGACCCTGGGAAGAACCAAATGTACACCCTCCCCTCGGAGGGGGAACCGACCCGATTCCCAAAAAGTGGCCACGGTCTGGGCACACCCACGAGGCAAAAGCCAGCCTCACTCCCACCCTAAGACACACCCAGCCTGGACGGCGACCCCCAGCCCGCCGCCGTGCCCTTCCCGCGCCTCCCAGGCCAGCGCAGGGGTCCCCGCTCCGTCCCCGGGGAGACAGTTCCCGAAGCCACTGGGAGGTGGGGGAGCAGGGCTGAGGATCCGCGATCGGGTTCCCACCCGGGATTCCCTCTGGGGAGGGGTCCCAAAAGGAAGGAGAGATGCGCCCCCGGAAGATGACCGGCGGCGGGGGCGGCCTCTCCCCGCGGATGCCAGCTAGGGGGAGATTCCGGCGGGGGCAGGGTGCGGAGAGGGGCGCTCGGGGGAGGGGCGAGGGGCGGCAGGGACCGCGGCCCGGGGGAAGGCAGCCCGGGGGGAGGGAGCGGGGTCCCGGGGCGGGGGTCGCGGGCGGGGACCGGCACCCCGCGAGGAGGACGGCCCCGGGGAGCTGTGGCGGGGATCCGTGCGCATGTCACTCACCCCCGCGGCGCGCCCCGCCAGGAGCAGCAGCAGCAGCGGTGGCAGGAGCAGCCCGCGGGCCCCGGGCCCGGCCGCGGCCCCGGTCCCGGCGCCGGCCCCGTGGGCGGCCCCGGCGCGGTGCGGCGGCCCCGGCTTCATGGCGGCGGCGCGGGCGCGGGCGGCGGGCGGCGGACGGGCGCCTTTGTTCCCGAGGCGCGGCGCGCGGGGCGGCTGCTTGGCGGCGGCGCGGCCCGGCGGCTGGACCGACGCGCTCTAGGCTCGCGGGCTCCCGGCTCGGCCGCCCGGCTCCGCCTCGCAACTCCGCGCCCACAGCAGCCGCGCCCGCAGGAAGCGTGCGCCGCCGCCGCCGCCGGGCCGCCCCCAGCGCGGGCGGAGCGGGAGGAGGGGCCGGGGCGGGGCGGGCCCAGTGCGCCCCCCGCGGGCTCCGCACCCTCCGGCCCCAGGCCCGGCCCCCGCCCCCACCCAGAAGGAGTACCACGCTGCCGAGTGGGCATCCGGACACCTGGGCGAGCGGCCGGCCTCGCCGAGCCGGGGGCTGGAGGGCGCGGAGCCCGCCGGACGCACCTCCGCGGCCGCCGTGCTAGGTAGAAGGGAAGGGTCCCGCTTGGGTTGCCAGGGCCCGGGCCTGGCTCCCTGGAGTCGCCGAGCGGAGGGTCGCATAGGCGTTTTCATCTACAGCCTCCCCCTATGGGGTTCCACGCACGTGTCTCTTCCTGGACTCCCATCGTCACCCTCACACACTCAGCCAGTCCACCCAGTGGGCCAGAGGTCGTTCAAGACCATGGGCTTTCATGCCTCCAGGACACCCAGGGGCTGTGTGACCTCAGACCAGGGCCCGGCCCTCTCTGGGCCTCGGTCTCCCCAGGGGACCATAGGGGTGGTCACTTCAAGGTCCTGTCACTGTAGATCTGCAGAGGAAAAGCCATGCAGACCTGAGCGCAGCTGCTTCCACACCAGCTGTGCGCCTCCAGCAAGGCCCCCAGTTCTCTAAGTCTCAGATCCCCCATGGTTGAATGGGACCACCCCCTCATGTGCAGGGTGGTGAGAAAAGTACATCTCTGAGTGGCGGTCTCTAGTGCTGGTGGTCTTTCCACCCTGTGTGGTCACGGTGCCTTTTCCCCCTTCACCTTCATCCCCAGCGGCATACCCTACTCTGTACTTACTTCTCCAAGTCTCCAACGGCGTGTGAGCTCCAGCGGGAGCAGGGGTTTGTGTCTGTCTTGTTCACTGCTATGTCCCCAACACCAGCACAGGGCTCGGCATGACATCCATGCTCAATCCAAATTTGTTGAATCAGTGAATGTGTTTCCCATTTACTGGGGCTTACCGCCATCCAAGTGTTTTGGGGCAAGATGGGGGAGAGTGAAACATTTCTTGAACCCTGACCACATGCCAGGTGCCCAGCACTTTCATGTTTTATATCATTTCTCAGGAACCCCATAAGGTCGGTGCTGTCAATGTCTCCACTTCTTAGGTGGGGAAGATGAGAGCCAGCGAGAAGAGGTTATTTGCTGATGACAGCTGGCTGGACGTCTCTACCTTCAGCTACTCTCCTCTCTGGCCCCTGTGTCCCAGCACCTAGCTTACGGCCTGCCATTAGAAAATAGGAATGAAACTGAGTTGAAACTGGAACAATTCCCTCAAGAAAAGGGGAACCAAAACCAGAATGAATGGAGGGGCAGGCCTAGAGGAAGAGACTCTGGGGAACCAGCCATGGGTTTTTGATGTTGGTGACAACTGGACTTGTCCTGCAGGGCCCTTGGGAGGAGGACCAGAGGACAAAGGTCAACTCAACATGAAGTAGAGATGAATTAGAAGGGGCTCCCTGGGAAGGATGGAGAGCCCAGTCCCTAAAGGGTATGGAAGGCCAGCTCACCACCCTCTGACAGGGATCCTGGAGAGGGAAGACAGGGAGATTTTCCAACTAGGAATTCTGAGGTCCCAGCCTCTGAAAATTCAATTCTCAAATCTTTTGGAATTCTCAAATCTTTGGCATGACATCAATGCTCGATCCAAATTTGACTGGCACCTTGGGGAGATGGGCAGGGAGAATCTGATGGGGAGCAGAAGGTGAGAAGTTGGTTTCTGTTGAGGTAGCACAGCTTGGAATTGAGCTCTGGCTCTGGGTTGGCCAAGTACCTGGGTTCAAATCCCAGTTCTGCCAGTTATGAGCTGCGTTGTGTTGGATGTGTGACTTAACCTCTCTGAGCCTCAATTTCCCAACTGTGATATAGACATAATGACCATACAGAGTTCATTCATTCATTCATTTAGCAAGTATAAATTGAGTGCCTGCTGTGTGCCAGGCCAGGTGCCAGGTTGTGAGGATTACATGAGCTCTTCCCTGCCATTGTAATGGGGTTCAACGAAGGTGGGTGGGATGAAGCTTATAAAGGAAAGGACTCAGATGCAGGGATAACATCGTCTTTCAGAGGGACTGAGCAGATCCCAGGAACAGACCAATCCTGAGGTGCTCCCAAAGGGCCGGCAGGGTTAGGGTGGGGATTATGAGGAGCCAGACGTCAGCTGGTCACAGACAGCCGTGGCAATTCTAAGAGGCAGTGAGTACCCTGTCTTGAGAGATATTCAAGGCTCGGAGAACTATCTAGCAGGGAGACCATTAGGATGGTTTCCATGAGTAAGGTGAGCAGTGAGCATGGCCCATCTTCAGAGGTTCCTGCCAGCTCTGAGACTTCTGGAAGCAGCAACCCTACTTCCCTGACACCCGGGGGAAGAGGTGGGGGTGGGGCAGGGCAGTGGAGAATCTTTGGTCTGGACAGGCCAGGAGCGCCACCTGCTGCTCTTCAAAGACACTGGTCACAGCCAGAACTAAGACAGTTCTGGGCCCCTGAAGGTCCTTTTCGTCTTGCTTCCCCACCCCTCCTGTCCCAGGTTTCCCTGGGGTTCACAGATGCACACATTTGCCTGCCCTCGAGCACACAGGGCATCCACACAGTCACCCTTGCCCAGGCCTCCTTGTGCATTGAACCACATCCCCACATACTCAGGGTCTCCCTTCACGGCACCATAACCTTACCCACAGGCACCTGCTGCTGCCTCCTCCTGGCACAATACTCACAGTCCCCTCTGGCCTTTAGAATACACACTGCCTCCTCTGGGAAGTCTTCCTGATGTCCTCTGGGTGATCAGGCCTGGTCCTGTCCTGTCGGCATCCTGATCACACTCATCCTGCACTCCTCACCCTGCTTTCAGTCCCTACTGTCTGTCTTGCTCGAAAGTGGGAGCATTCAGTATCCCAAATGAACAATAGCTGTAGAAGAGCACAAGTGGAGCTGATTATGGGCCAGGCACTGCTCTCTCAAATGCACACTCACATTAGCCCCATTTCCAGATGAAAAACAAATGCACAGAGAAGATAGGAGACATGCCGAGGCAGCACGACTGGCAGTGAGAGCTGAGATCCTGACCCAAGCCAACAGTTACACTGCAATGCCAGGCCCAGAGGTGTATTGGGAGGCGTTTGATGAATGAATTAGAGTCACCGAGGGGATTCACATAGTCACACGCCAACATGCAGACATACTCAGATGCAGTCTGGCCCTTGGGGAACCCCGCAAGGCATGCCTAGTGGCTGCATCTCAACCTTTCCACCTCACCCCCACCCCAGTCAGAGCCTTCTCTGTCCTTGACAGGGCCTCCTAGCTCTAACCAAGCATCTGAGGGTTGGGGAGGCCTCGGCCGCATCTCTGAGCTCCACTCAGGTGAACCTGAGATGCCTTATTCAGAGTGGCACGCCCAAGCCTGGCACACAGTAGGTGCTCAGTAGCTGTCACCTGACTCTACGTGTCCCCCAGGGGATTGGTTAAGCCAACCGGCTCTCTGGACTTCAACAGTCCCGTGGCATCCTAAGAGCCAAGATTGATGGAGGCTTTACTACCTGCCAGGCACTGTTCTGAGCCAAACACACCCTCATTTACTCCTCCCCACAGGCCTGTGATTTGGGCCCAACAAGCAAACTCGCCTCCCAGGGCTGCTACTGTGAGGACCAAATGAGCTGCCAGCCCTGGAGTCTGGTGCACAGTGAGCCCCATCCGTATGCTTGCTCTCTACTTCGTCCCATTTTACAGTTGGGGAATCTGGGGCTCGCGGGAGTTCAGTAACTTGTCCCAGGTCACACAGCCAGGAGGAGGGCAGCCAGGATTTGAACCATGTGATGACAGAGCCCTGGCTCTGATGTGATGATAGAGCACTGGCTTTTCACCTTGTGCTGAGCTGCCTCCGTGGGCAGAGGGGACTTTGTGATCCTTACCAGACCTCCCAAACACAAGTGCTGTCTCAGCTCGAGGCAATCACAGGGCTTGCAAAACAAGTCTCCATCCTCCTCCCTCCCCACCCCAACCATCTCCCATCACAACTTCCGGTCTTGCCCAAGAGTCAGGATGGAGGCCACAGCCCAGGCTTGCTTCTGAGAAAATCCAAGTGACAGCAGTCCTGGAGGTCAGTGACCCCCAAAGCCGAGGAATCGAAACGGGGCTCTGACAAGAGGGCTCCAGATCGGGAGGACCCCAGAGTCCTCCTAGGGGAACCTGGGGAGACTTGGAGGCCATCTGGTGCCCCAGTGAGTAGAAATCTCACTGGGGAAGGATCTGCAAGGGCTGTGGCGGGGCCAGGGTGACCGGTGAGAAGCCTTGGCCTCCCCCCAACAGGGGGCCTCCATCGTGGGGAGCCTCCTGCCCGCCCAAGGGACCTGGCCTGTGTGAGGGTCTCACAGAGCCATGCCCCTGCCCTTAGTACACAGCCAGGCTCGGCCAGGCTTCCCTGACCTCTCTGAGTGCTGGGAAAGTCCTTGTAGGATGAGAGGCTAGGTGACACCCCAGGACACACAGCTGCTAGACACAGGTTAGGATTTGAACTCAGGCCTCGCCTAGGTCTGTGAGTTGAGGGTTTGCAAACTGTGGGTCCCAAAGTGTTCCTGAGAGGTCCCTCAGGGCTGGCATGCAAGGAGGGGGAGTAATCAGATTTTGTTTGAGCTCAGTGGCCTGTAGGTCACAGAGCAAGTCCTGGGCTGGCCTTGTAGGAGGGAAGAGGCTGTGTAGACTCAGCAGGGCCTGTGGCTGAAGGAGCCCCAGATGGGCAGTCAGGGAAGGGATCTGCTTGAGGGGAGAGGAGAGCTCTGGGACCCCAAGCAGGGTAGGGTTGGAAACAAAGTCGGTGCCACCTCTGTGGGGTCTGAAGCTTACACGGTTTGCAGGGATTTCGAGGACACATTTAGGAAGAAAGCTTTGGAAAGCGGCTGTGCAAATGAAGGGCCCTGAAGCATCAGCTTCATTCATTTTACCGCAAATGTGCCTCTGAATGGCGGCCCGCCACCCCGCCAGGTACCATCGCCTGAGTCCAGCAAAGTCAGAGGTGGACTGGGTTAGGCATTGGCTCACTCCTGTAATCCCAGCACTTTGGGAGGCTGAGGAGGGTGGATCACTTGAGCTCAGGGGTTCAAGACCAGCCTAGGCAACATGGCAAAACCCCATCTCTACAAAAAATAAATTTTAAAAAAACGAGCCGGTTGTGGTGGTGGGCACCTGTGGTCTCAGCTACTCAGGAGGCTGAGGCAGGAGGACCACTTGAACCTGGGAGGCAGAGGTTGCAGTGAGCCGAGATCGTGCTACTGCACTCCACCCTGGGCGACAGAGCAAGATCTTGTCCCACAAAAACAAAGGAAAAAACAGAGGGAGCCTGGGCAGGGAAGGGCTACCTCCTCTCTGAGGGAATCTAGGAAGGCTTCATGGTGGCAGTGGCAACATCTCCCCTGGGCCATGGCAGGCAGGCCTCGGAGAATTGGGTGCTGTAAAGTGGTCCTACAGGGGCTGAGCCCCACCCAGGAGGAGAGCCTCCAAGGCCCTAAGCTCCAGCTTGAGGCTTCATCCTGACCTTGTGTGTGGACAAGGCTGAAAGCATTCTGGAGGCTTGTTCCCTGTGATCTAGAATGGAAAGAGCAGGCAGGGCCTACTTTAACTGACCATTTCACAGAGGAGAAAACTGAGGCCTGAAAAGGGAATATGACTGACCCCAGGTCACATAATAAACCTGTGGCAGAGTTGGGACTAGAACCCAGCTCGCTTCACTCCTTGTCCTGGGGCCTTTCTCTCTTGCACTCCCTTCTCCTGGACCAGCTGCTCTGTTTATACAGAGCTCTTAGGATAAGCCCCCTCCCCAATCAAGATCTTCATTCAAACCCACAGGCCATCCCACTCTGGCCATCGAAGGTCACAGGACTAGGAAATGACCTTTGGTACAGCCCAGGCCCGGGAGCTGTGCTCACACACAGGCCCTCTTCTCTGCGCAGGGGTGGGGAAGCTGGATGAGGAGAGAGGAGGGGAGGAGAGAGAAAGAGGAGGATGGGAGGAGGGCACTGCCCCAGAAGCCATTCCAGGGACACACCCCCGTGCCTGGGAATAAACTGCTCATTTGGAATCATTTTCCTGGAATCAAAAATAAGCCTCCCTAAAAATACATTTTCTTTCTCACCTCATTCTGAGGCTAGAGCAGCTCAGCTGCCTCTAGGATGTGGGCGGGGGAGAGTGACCGGGGCCTGTGGGGGGAGATCCCCCTTTCCCAGGGCTGTGGACACTGACCACTGGGTCCCCTTCTCTGAGCACAGCTGTCATTGAGATATGCAGTACATCATGTTTGTGTGTGTGTGTGGTTTTTTGGATTTTCGAGACGGTTGAACCCACATTCAAACTTCAACCTAGAGTTATCAAGCCCCAGCAAGGGCTGGGCACAGATGTGGACATGGAGAGAGCTCCCACAAAGGGTGGAAGGCAGGCAATAGGTAAGCAACTGCACCAGGGGACGCCCTAGTGCTGAGCTCACCTCCTGTGTGCCCCTGAGCAGGTGCTTCTCCCACCCTGGGCCTCAGTCTCCTCGTCTGTAAAGGGATCAGTTGTGGGTAGCCACACTGAATTCTCTGCAGGCATTCCTGCCGCTGGCCATGGTGGAGGGGAAGAGCATCTGCCCTGGCAGCACTGGCTCCAAAGAGAGGCCTGGGACACTCGGGGCTCAAATTCTGGGTCTGCCACTTCCAGGCCAGTGGCCAGGGCCAGTTTCCTCCCATGTGAGTTAGGGTGAGTGACAGCTCACAAGGCTGGAGGGAGGTAAACAAAAGCAACACAGGACAGCACCCAGCACAGGGCAAGGCCCACAGTCACATGCAGCAGACCCTGTGTTTTTGTTGTTGCTGTTTTTAGAGACAGTTATTTTCAGTCTGTTGTCCAGGCTGAAGTGCAGTGGCACAATCACAGCTCATGGCAGCCTCTATCTCCTGGGCTCAAGAGATCCTCCGGCCTCAGCCTCTGGAGTAGCTGGAACTATAGTGGGCCACCACACCAACCCTAGGCCTTTTTTTTTTTTTTTGAGACAGAGTCTTGCTCTGTCGCACAGGCTGGAGCGCAGGGGTGCAATGTCGGCTCACTGCAAACTCTGCCTCCAGGGTTCACACCATTCTCCCGCCTCAGCCTCCCGGGTAGCTGGGATTACAGGTGTCCGCCGCCACGTCGGCTAATTTTTTTGTGTTTTTAGTACAGATGGGGTTTCACTGTGTTAGCCAGGATGGTCTCGATCTCCTGACCTCATGATCCACCTGCCTTGGCCTCCCAAAATGCTGGGATTACAGGCGTAAGCCACCACATCAAGCCCCTAGGCCACTATTTTTAAGTCATTTTTTGTCTGGTTCACCCCAGGCCTGAGGTGGGAGGGTAGGGATACCCCACCCACCCCCCACGGGAACTGAGAGAGTCTGAGGTTCCACAGGGAGGGGGCGGGTGGCTGCCAGGACCCTGGAACAGGTTGGCTTTGGTCCCTGAGAGTCGTTGGTCCAGCCCTGCTGGACAAGAACATGTTCCCACGCCGGGATCTGGGAGCACCAGGAAGTGTAATCCAATTACACACTTTAAGTTACTTTTAAATGTATGATTAAATTATGATTATTTATTTATTTATTTGGTTTTTTTTTGAGATGGAATCTCACTCTGTCGCCCAGGCTGGAGTGCAGTGGCGCGATCTCAGCTCACTGCAAGCTCCGCCTCCTGGGTTCACGACATTCTCCTGCCTCCATCTCCTGAGTAGCTGGGACTACAGGTGCCCACCACCACACCCAGCTTATATGTGTGTATATGTGTATATATATATATATATATATATATTTTTTTTTTTTTTTTTTTTTTGTATTTTTAGTAGAGATGGGGTTTCACTGTTTTAGCCAGGCTGGTCTCGATCTCCTGACCTGGTGATCCACCCGCCTCAGCCTCCCAAAGTGCTGGGCTTACAGGTGTGAGCCACCACGCCTGGCCAATTAAATTATTGTTGGCTAGGCTGAGTACGGTGGCTCACGTCTGTAATCCCAGCACTTTGGGAGGCCAAGGTGGGCGGATCACTTGAACCCAGGAGTTCAAGACCAGTCTGGCCAACATGGTGAAACTCCGTCTCTACTAAAAATACAAAAAGTAGCCGGAGGTAGTGGTGGATGCCTGTAATCCCAGCTACTCGGGGGGCTGAGGCAGGAGAATAGCTTGAACCTGGGAGGCGGACATTGCAGTGAGCCAAGATCATGCCACTGCACTCCCACCTGGGCAACAGAATGAAACTCTGCCTCAAAAAAAAAAAAAAAAAAAAATAGGCCAGGCGTGGTGGTTCACGCCTGTAATCCCAGCACTTTGGGAGGCCGAGGTGGGTGGATCACAAGGTCAGGAGTTCAAGATCAGCTTGGCCAAGATGGTGAAACCCTGTCTGTACTAAAAATGCAAAAATTAGCCAGGTGTGGTGGCGGGTGCCTGTAGTCCCAGCTACTCGGGAGGCTGAGGCAGATAATTGCTTGAACCCGGGAGGCAGAGGCTGCAGTGAGCCAAGATCGGGCCACTGCACTCCAGCCTGGGTGACAAAGAGAGACTCTGTCTCAATAAAAAAAGAGAAAAGGTTATTATTGACTATAGTCACCCTTTTGTACTATCAAATACTAGGTCTTATCATCCTTTCTTTTTTGTTGTACCCATTAACTGTCCTCCCCACCTCTCCTCTAACCCCTTGCTAGCCTTCCCAGCATCTGGTAACCATCCCTCTGTTCTCTATCTTCCTGAGTTTCATTGTTTTGATTGTTAGATCCCACAGATAAGTTTAAAGTACTTCTTTGAGTGAAAAGCAATACATGAATTGGGAAACACCAAACCAGAAGGGGTTTAATGTTCCAGTGACAAATCGTCAGAGACAAGTATTTAAGGGATAAACGCAGAAGTAAAATAAATTATTTGATTGGTTGCAATTATGTAGTTGTTTATTTGGTCTATGCCATTAGAAAGTCCCCAGTTACATAAAAATTTCTGGACTACTTCTGATTGGTTGAGCTGAAGTTCTGTTTTCTTGACTAGAGGCATTTACAAGAAATAGCTCAAGTTTTGCTTATGTTTGCAAATCAAGCAAGGTTGAGGTCATGTATGAGGCCTAACTGGTTTTGTCTACCCTGGTATTCTTCAGGCCTGATCTCCATTTTAATTTAACAAGTTAAAGTGTTATAGGGCTGGGCACAGTGGCTCACACCTGTAATCCCAACACTTCGGGAGGCTGAGGCGAGTGGATCATCTGAGGTCAGGAGTTCCAGACCAGCCTGGTCAACATGACGAAACCTTGTCTCTACTAAAAATACAAAAATTAGCCGGGTGTGGTGGTGCACACCTGTAATCCTACTCAGAAAGCTGAGACAGGAGAATCACTTTAACCTGGGAGGCAGAGGTTACAGTGAGCCGAGATCACACCATTGCACTCCAGCCTGGACAACAGAGGAGACTCTATCTTTTCTTTTTCTTTTTTTTCTTTTTTTTTTTTTTTTGAGACAGAGTCTCACTCTGTCACCCAGGCTAGAGTGCAGTGGTGCCATCTCAGCTCACCACAACCTCCACCTCCCGGGTTCAAGCAATTCTCCTGCCTCAGCCTCCGGAGTAGCTGGGATTACAGGTGCCCACCACTGTGCCAGGCTAATTTTTGTATTTTTAGTAGAGATGGGGGTTTCACCGTCTTGGTCAGGCTGGTCTCGAACTCCTGACTTCAGGTGATCCACCCGCCTCGGCCTCCCAAAGTGCTGAGATTACAGGTGGGAGCCACCACGCCCGGCCTCAGCAGAACTTCATCTTGAAAAATAAATAAAGTATTACAGTACTATGGTTCCTGTGCCCACTGCACAGTAACAGACCCCATGACATGGAGACAGCAGGGTGTGCAGAAGCAGAAAGAGTTTACTGATGGCAGGGTGCCCAGTGAGGAGATCCTCAAATCCATCCCTCCGAGGAGTTCTGGGCTAGGATTTCTAAGGGGATTGTTGAGGGTGAGGGACTAAGAAATTTGGATCATTGATGGTTTTGGGTAAGGGGGATGAAATCATCAGGACATGGAAACTGCATTTTTTGGTGAGTCAGCTCTTCAAACTAGTCAGGTCCTTCAAACCAGCTGAGTCAGCAGTTTCCTTAGTATGCAGGACGTGAAGGAATAGCTCAAAGAGAGAACTCAAGGCTTCCTAATGTTCAAGTTGTTATCTGTAGAACAGCTAAGGGGAACTATTGTCCTGTAACAGGGTCTCATGATTCTGGGTCAACAGGCTGCAAAAAACAGCTGTGAGGAGGCAGGTCAGGGAGTGAGCTGACCTCATGGTGAAGGCTGAACGTGCTACAAGCTCGGTTTATTTTCATTTTTTCCCCCTCTCTTCTTCCCTGATTAATTTATAAAGTTTATAGGGGCAGTTTCAAAAGCAAGCTGAGAGTATGACCAGAGTACGGCATTATTCTCAGTTACCACTGTTAACATAGTCACTGGAACAGAGTCTTGTTAATGCTATCATCAACAGCTCCGTTAGGACGTGTGGTCTTGTGGTCATTGGTATCCAAAATTGCATAGTCACTATAGGCTCAAGTGTGGGCTTGCTGAGTTCTCCAGGTTGTTAAATCCTGATGGCAATCATTCGATATGCAAGTGGCTGCTGGAAAGCATTTATTTATGCATTTTTTAGAGACAGGGTCTTGCTCGGTCACCCAGGCTGGAGTGCTGTGGCACCATCATAGTTCACTGCAGCCTCGAATTCCTTGGCTCAAGCGATCCTCCCACCTCAGCCTCCTTAGTAGGTGGGACTACAGGCACATGCCACTGTACTGGGCTAATTAAAATAGATTTTTTTAAATTAATTTTTAATTAATTTTTTTAGTTTTAATTTTTTAAATTTTTAACTAATTTTTAAATTAATTTTTAAATTAAAATTAAAACAAGGTCTTGCTTTGTTGCCCAGGCTGGTCGAGAACTCCTGGCTTCAAGCGCTCCTCCTGTCTTGGTCTCCCAAAGTGCTGGGATTATAGGGTGAAACGGTGTCATGAAAATCCTTGAAAGGATACAATGCACAAAGCGGGTGAATACAGTAACTGTAAGGAAAATAATAGTCAAAGACTGAAAAATGCCCTGGATCAAAGATTCCCAGGAGCCAAGATTTCACCAACTAAACCATATCGATGAAGGAAGTAGCACTTAACTGCTAAGACTTATATTTGTTTCTTAAGAGCCTTTGTTAGCCAGGTGTGGTGGCTCACACCTGTGGTCCCAGTTACTCAGCAGGCTGAGGCAGAAGGATTGCTTGAGCTCCGGTGTTCCAGGCTGCAGTGAGCCATAATTGCACCACTGCATGCATTCCAGTCTGGGTGACAGGGTAAGACCCTGTCTCAAAAAAAGAGCCTTTAAATTTTGGGCAACAATTTCTTATTAACAAAAAAACAATTTTTTTTTTAGATAGTCTCACTCTGTTGCCCAGGCTGGAGTGCAGTGGCATGATCTCGGCTCACTGCAACCTCCACCTCCCAGGTTCAAGTGATTCTCCTGCTTCAGCCTCCCAAGTAGCTGGGATTACAGACGCGCACCACCACGCCCGGCTAACTTTTGTGATTTTTAGTAGCGACGGGGTTTCACCATGTTGGCCAGGCTGGTCTCAAACTCCTGATCTCAGGTGATCCGCCTGCCTCAGTCTCCCAAAGTACTGGAATTTCAGGCGTGTGCCACCACACCCGGCCCAAACATTTCTTAATCAATAAAAGCACAAGTTCCTCCTTATTAAGCTGTGAAGGTATCAAGAACTATTTTGGAGTACTCTTGAGGCAAATTGTTCATTTCAGATTGTATCCCTTGAAGGGAATTCAAGGTTTTGTTCTATGAAAACGAAAGAAAAAGGTTAACATCTGGAGCAAATTATGATTTTAGTTTTTGAGTCTGAAGGGCAGTTAACTAAGAGGTCTAGATGTGAGTTGGAAGCATGTTTAGACAATGGTATGAAGATGGCATTGACTGTTTCCGGCTATGGCATCAGGCGGTGTTCCAGTAAGCTCTCCACATGACTCGTATAGTAGCAGGCATGAAAGTTATCTGTACATGATTTTTTGTAGTGATAGTTCTAAAACTTAAAGTCATTGAGTTTCAGCTTATAGGGCTTAGGAAAGGAGTAGTTTTAGTTTTTAGTGAAACTGGAAAGTTTCAGAATGTAATTCAGTTTACAGATAGATAACAAAACTTCAAAGAAAATGAACAGAATTAGAATTTGATAATGGGTGCACTATAGTTTTTAACTGAAATACAATTCTTTTTTTTTATCATCACTCCTGTTTTTACCAAAAATAATCATAGTTTTTTTTCAAAATAAGTCTAATTTCCATTAAATTTGACCTGATTGTTTACAGAAATATAACATAATTTCTATGTATATTTTAAAATATGACACTTTAATCAGCGCTCTGGTAATATCCAGGGGCTTCTGTGACTTTGTATCAATCAACCTTAGTTTTTAAAAACTGTCTGATAATGAGAAATCTCAGAATAAGCCTTTTAAAACTTCCTGAAGAAGCCAAACTAAGAACTTGCCCAATTATGTTCTGAGAACCGATTGTTATTGAAACTAAGAACTTGCCCAATTATGTTCTGAGAACCGATTGTTATTGAACCTATGCTAATACTCATATTGCAAATAAAAATATTGAATAAGAGTTTCCAAATTCTGAAGTAATCAGGTAGGGAGAGAAAGATAAATGTTTCATTTTTGTTTACAAAGATCTTTGTAAACAAAATACACACACACACACACACACACACACACACATATATATATACTTTTTTTTTTTTTTTTTTGAGACGGAGTCTCACTCTGTCGCCCAGGCTGGAGTGCAATGGTGCAATCTCGGCTCACTGCAAGCTCCACCTCCCGGGTTCACGCCATTCTTCTGCCTCAGCCTCCCGAGTAGCCTCCCGAGTAGGTGGGTGCCTACCACCACGCCTGGCTAATTTTTTTTTCTTTTTTTTGTATTTTTAGTAGAGACGGGGTTTCACTGTGTTAGCCAGGATAGTCTCGATTTCCTGACCTCGTGATCCGCCCGCCTCAGCCTCCCAAAGTGCTGGGATTACAGGCGTGAGCCACTGCTCTCAGCCTACAAAGATATGTTTTATCAAATTGCTATTAGTTGTAGACAGCTTAAGGGAAGAGAAAAAAAGGCTTCTTAAATTTAGAAAATAAAACACTTCTTAGAACCAGTAATGCTTCAAAGAAAAACTCTTAAAAGTTAAAATTGTTTTCATCAGTTAGTCTCACATAATTAATTTTTGTTTTCCTTGATATTGGATTAGCAGTTTTATGAACCCATCAGTTTCCCATTACAGTTTTGAAAATTTTTATGCAGTTCCATAGTATGATCTTATCAGAAAGCTGTATTGGCAATCTTTTCTAATGAATGTCTTGTACTTTTGTATCATAGTGGCATTCAAATGCTTTCAGGAAGGAAATATAGCATCTTAAGATAATAATTAGATTTATGACTGATAACAATATACCAGGATATATCAGATTTCTAGGAATTCTATACATTTCCTGGGATACGCACATCAATAACACATATAACTTAAAGAAGGATTAGTATCACTTATTATTTGACAACATCTTCCATGCAATTAACGTATCAAATAAGCCTAATTAGTTTAACACTTCTCATTTTACAAGGAGAGAAAATAAATTATTTTGAAATATTCCAGGGACACTTCTGGAAACTCCCAAAGTTAATTTGAGGTGGAAAACACTTAATTTAGAATTAATTTTGAGAAGCTGTCAAACATGTCAAAATGTTTAAAACACTTGATTAAATAGCATCACAAGTCACTGTGAAACAATACCAAAGTGATAAAAGATTTTAAAGGCAAATACAGAAAGTAACATAGTTAAAATGGCTTTTTTTTAAATACTGAAGACTAATTTTTCTCAAATAATTGAAGACCTACTGAAAAACAACACAATTTGGACTGCAGGGAAGACAATAAAAACAACAACAACATCAGACTGGGCGCAGTGGCTCATGCCTATAATCCCAGCACTTTGGGAGGCCAAGGTGGGCAGATCACTTGAGGCCAGGAGTTCGAGACTAGCCTGGCCAAGATGGTGAAACCCCGTCTGTGTGTGTGGTGTGCGCATGCCTATAATCCCAGCTACTTGGGAGGCTGAGGCAGGAGAATCGCTTGAACCCAGGAGGTGGAGGTTGTAGTGAGCCAAGCCTGGGTGACGGAGTGAAACTCTGTCTCAAAAAAAAAAAAAAATTATCTCAATACAACACAATCTTTGTTTTCTTGGGCAATTACTTAAAAGGTAAAGAAAGAAAAAGTTCATAATCAAGAGCAAATCAACACTCCAAGAACATGTTGTCCTTTTAACAGAGAGAAAACAGAATTCTAATGACCTCAGCACGTTATTGAGCCGTTAGATACAAAACCTCGCTCACCTTAGTAGTTTAACCACACAAAAAGTTTCTTTTTCACACACCTTCCACAATTTTCTGTATCTGTTCAATTTTTGTCTTAGTCTTTTTCTTCTTTTTTATTCCGGAACAATCAGTCATCTTGCTCTAAGACAAAATTATTCTTTTTGACCTTAATGAAAATACATACCTTGTATACTTTTTCTATTAAATATACACCTACTTTATTTGTACACTTTTATATACACCTGTTTTCTTTTATCCTTATTATTTCTAGTAGTTTGAAGAGCATATATTAATTAAAATTCTTAGCCCTTAGTAACCTTAATTTTACCTTCTTTTTTTGGAGACTAGGTCTCGCTTGGTCACCCAGGCTGGAGTGTGCAGTAGGACAACCACAGCTCACCGCGCCTTGACCTCCCAGGCTCAAGCAATCCTCCTCCTTCAGCCTCCTGAGTAGCTGGGACCACAGGAATGTACCACCACACCCAGCTGATTAAAAAAAAGATTTTTTTTGTAGAGATAAATTTTCCCTATGTTGCCCAGGCTGGTCTCGAACTCCTGGACTCAAGCAGTCCTCCCACTTCAGCCTCCTGAGGAGCTGAGACTACAGGCACACACCACAGCGCTGGGCTAATTTTTTATTTTATTTTATTTTTTTTTTTATTTTTATTTTTATTTATTTTTTATTTTTTGAGGCAGAGTCTTGCTCTGTTGCCCAGGCTGGAGTGCAGTGGCGTGATCTTGGATCACTGCAAGCTCCTCCTCCCAGGTTCACGCCATTCTCTTGCCTCAGCCTCCCGAGTAGCTGGGACTACAGGCGCCAGCTATTTTTAGTGGAGACGGGGTTTCACCGTGTTAGCCAGGATGGTCTCAATCTCCTGACCTCATGATCCACCTGCCTCGGCCTCCCAAAGTGCTGGGATTACAGGCGTGAGCCACCGTGCCCGACCTGCGCTGGGCTAATTAAAAAAAAAAAAAAAAAATTTATAGAGATGGGGACTTGCTTTCTTGCCCAAATTGACCTTGAACTCCTGGCTTCCAGTGATCCTCCTGCCTTAGCCTCTTAAATTGCTGGGATTACAGGCACAAGCCACTGCACTCAGCCATTAATTTTTCATGAAAATTAGGAAACATGATTTCATAGTTTTTCGTTTTTGTTTTTGTGTTTTTCAACAGAGTCTCGCTCTGTCTGTCGCCCACGCTGGAGTGCAATGGCTCCGTCTCGGCTCACTGCAACCTCCATCTCCCAGGTTCAAGCGATTCTCCTGCCTCAGCTTCTCGAGTAGCTGGAACTACAGGCAACCGCCACCGGCGCCGGATAATTTTTTGTATTTTTAGTAGAGATGGGGTTTCACTGTGTTAGCCAGGACGATCTTGATCTACTAACCTCGTGATCCGCCGGCCTCGGCCTCCCAAAGTGCTGGGATTACAGGCGTGAGCCACTACGCCTGGCAATAGCATGTGTTTTCTTGGAGCATGTGCTATGCCTACCAGTGAACCCAACTCTCTTTAGTCTTTAATAAGAAACCAAAAATACATAAGCTTAAATTTATGCTCAGGAATTAATGTTTTAGTAGTTTATTTTATTTGGACATAATGTAGATATTTAATAAATACCTATCGGCCAGGTGCGGTGGCTCAAGCCTGTAATCCCAGCACTTTGGGAGGCCGAGACAGGCGGATCACGAGGTCAGGAGATCGAGACCATCCTGGCTAACACAGTGAAACCCCTCTCTACTAAAAAAAATACAATAAACTAGCCGGGCGAGGTGGTGGGTGCCTGTAGTCCCAGCTACTGGGGAGGCTGAGGCAGGAGGATGGTGTGAACCTGGGAGGTGGAGCTTGCAGTGAGCTGAGATCCAGCCACTGCACTCTAGCCTGTGCGACAGAGCGAGACTCCGTCTCAAAAAAATTAATAATAATAAAAATAAAAATAAATATCTATCATTTAATTTAACTTAATATAATGTTATTTATTTGAGACAGTCTTACTCTCTTACCCAGGCTGGAGTGCAGTGGCAAGATCTCGACGCACTGCAACCTCCGCCTCCCAGGTTCAAGTGATTCTCGTGCCTCAGCCTCCCGAGTAGCTGGGATTACAGACGCCTGCCACCACACCCAGCTAATTTTTATATTTTTTGGTAGAGATGGGGTTTCGCCATGTTGACCAGGCTGGTCTCGAACTCCTGACCTCAGGTAATCCGCACACCTCAGCCTCCCAAAGTTCTGGAATTACAGGCATGAGCCAAACCGCACCTGGCCTACTTAATATAATTTTAAAGTTTCAAGTTTTCACAAAGATTTCGGAAACTTTTTTTTTTTTTTTTTTTTTTTTTTTTGAGACGGAGTCTCGCTCTGTCACCCAGGCTGGAGTGCAGTGGCCGGATCTCAGCTCACTGCAAGCTCCGCCTCCCGGGTTCACGCCATTCTCCTGCCTCAGCCTCCCGAGTAGCTGGGACTACAGGCGCCTGCCACCTCGCCCGGCTAAGTTTTTTTTGTATTTTTAGTAGAGACGGGGTTTCACTGTGTTAGCCAGGATGGTCTCGATCTCCTGACCTCGTGATCCACCCGTCTCGGCCTCCCAAAGTGCTGGGATTACAGGCTTGAGCCACCGCGCCCGGCAGATTTCGGAAACTTTTCAAGCAGACATCTTGTAACATTTAAAAACCTACTTGTCTCCTCAGGTTACTTACCTTGTTAACAAATTTTGTAACGGAGATAACATGAGATTAACTAGTAAAGCTAAGTAGAATATGAATATGCATTAAGAATGTCCATTTTTGCTAAATCACCAATATTCTTTTTTTTTTTTTGAGACAGGATCTCCCTCTGTTGCCCAGCCTTGACCACAGTAGGTGGAATTACAGCTCACTGCAGTCTCCACCTCCCGGGCTCAAGCCATCCTCCCACCTCAGTCTCTCGAGTGCTAGAACTACAGGCTTGCCTAGCTAATTTTTGTGTTTTTTGTACAAAGTTTCCCTATGTTGCCCAGGCTTGCCTTGAACTCCTGGGCTCAAGCGATCCACCCACCTCAGCCTCCCAAAGTGCTGGGATTACAGGTGTGAGCCACCATGCCTAGCTTAATATTCTTATTAAATATTATTCAAGTCACGTAAATTTAAAAAGCATTTTAATTAGTTGCTTTCTTTTCTGAGAAAATGATTTATGTCAACACTTATTTTTCTCTAGGTCAATTAAGTATTAAGAGCTCTTTTAATATTTTCTTTTAGTAGGGAAAAAGATAATTATAAATTATTTCTGGCTAGCTGCGGTGGTTCACACCTGTAATCCTAGCACTTTGGGAGGCTGAAGTGGGCGGATCACCTGAGGTCAGGAGTTTGAGACCAGCCTGTTCAACATGGTAAAACCCCATCTCTACTAAAAATACAAAAATTAGCTGGGCATGATGGTACATGCCTGTAATCCCAGCTACACGGAAGGCTGAGGCAGGAGAATTGCTGGAACCTGGGAGGCAGAAGGCTGCAGTGAGCTGAGATCTCACCACTGCACTCCAGCACTGGGCAACAGAGAGAGATTCCATCTCAAAAACAAAAACAAACAACATAGAGAAACCCTGTCTCTACTAAGAATAAAAAATTATCTGGGTATGGTGGCACATGTCTGTAATCCCAGCTACTCAGGAGGCTGAGGCACAAGAATTGCTTGAGCCTGGGAGATGGAGGTTGCAGTGAGCCAAGATTTGTGCCACTGCATTCAGCCTGGGTGACAGAATGAGAGTCTGTCTAATATATATATATATATAAAAGTGCAGTGGTGAGCTCTCAGCTCACTGCAGCCTTCTGCCTCCCAGGTTCCAGCAATTCTCCTGCCTCAGCCTTCCATGTAGCTGGGATTACAGGCATGCACCATCATGCCCAGCTAATTTTTGTGTGTGTATATATATATATATATATATATATATATATATATATATAAAATTTCTAATAATACCATCTGGAGATAGAACAGTATTACATTTAAATAACATAGACATACATAGGCCAGGTGCAGTGGCTCACACCTGTAATCCCAGAAATTTGGGAGGCTGAGGCAGGTGGATCATTTGAGGTCAGGAATTTGAGACCAGCCTGGCCAACATAGAAACCCTGTTTCTACTAAAAATACAAAAATTAGCCGGGCGTGGTAGTGGCACATGCCTGTAATCCCAGCTACTCAGGAGGCTGAAGCAGGAAAATCGCTTGAACCCAGGAGGCAGGCGGGGGTTGCAGTGAGCTGAGATCGTGCCACTGCACTCCAGCCTGGGCGACAGAGAGAGACTCAGTCTCAAAAACATAAATAAATTAATTACAAAATGAATAACACAGACATACATAAAGACACAAATAGAGATTCATGGCTTCTGTTCTGAAATTTGAGCCACACGTCAGTCACAATAATATAAAACTCCCTAGCTGGATCCAAATTGTGTTCTTGACAGTTAAAGTTACCTGGTCAGATGGCTAAAGGCTTTCATTAATATTTTTGGAAAAGACATTCAGGATTCTATCATTTGCCACTTTTCTAAAAAGTTCTTTTTTTTTATTCTGATGAGTCATTCTTTGAAGTTTGCATTTTAAAGATTTAAACATTTCTAAGGCAGAAAGGCTGTTATGTTTTCACCAAAAAGGAGTCTTGGAGCATATTTACTTAGTATTGGGAGTCAATCTTACTGAGACTGTGGACTAAGTTTTAGGTGAGTGACAGGGGAGAAATCCATTTTTTTCCAATTAGTCTCAGGCGGTTGCTTTTATAATAGCCAAGTTGTGTGCAAGACCAAGATTTGCATTTAGTTGTTGCAGATACTCCTGGCTCATTTGAAGATCTTTTAAAGGAAGATGGTGTTCAGAATATTCAAATATTCAGATGCAAAAAGACAAGAGATCAAACAGCCTTGCAGATTTAATTTTTTTTTTTTTCATTTTTTGAGACGGAGTCTTGCTCTGTCGCCCAGGCTGGAGTGCAGTGGCACAGTCTCGGCTCACTGCAGCCTCTGCCTCCCGGGTTCAAGCAATTCTCACGCCTCAGCCTCCTGAGTAGCTGGGATTACAAACGCCCACCACCACACCCAGCTAATTTTTGTATTTTTTTTTTAGTAGAGATGAGGTTTCGCCATGTTGGTCAGGCTGGTCTTGAACGCCTGACCTCAGGTGATCCGCCTGCCTCAGTTTTCCAAAGTGCTGGGATTACAGGCCTGAGCCACTAAGCCAACCTCAAAATAATTTTTTTAAGTGTGCTGTAAAGATTTCTTTAGAGAGGCTTTTTTTTTTTTTTAAGTCATTCTGTCTTTGGGAAGCTTCTGTGTACCATCGAAAAATGCATCTCATTGTTTCTTAAGTACTCAGGATCGTCTTTTTTTAATGTAACCATAGATGAATAATTTCATCTAGAATCAAACTTCCCTATTGTGGCCGCTGTAATTGTAAGTACCTTCCTGAGGCGCATCCATTTCACTAGAATGGCACAGGTTCTGAATCTTCGGTTTCTAAACATAAAATTAGCTGGCGCTCCAAACAGAGGAGTTTCAGACTCCCCAGATTCTGATGAACCCACAATGCCCTGTCCTTCTAAATATGTGCTTACTTGAGGCCTCCAACTGGACCCTGTTCATTTCCTGTCAAACACCCACTTCAACCTCCAGATCCCAATCTGGATTCCAGTCTGGAAGTCAGTATACTGGACTGGACCTAGTCCAGCTCCTGTCAAACACCCAGTTTCACCCTAGTGAAAACAGCAAGGGCCCCAACATAGCAGGGAAAATTTGGAGGTAATAATAACTCCTATTTATGGCTTACTGTGTGCCCAGTCCTGTGTGCGCCAAGGGCTTCCAGTATACCCTGTGAAATAAAAGTATTATTAACCCCATTTTACAGATGAGGAAAGAGAGGAAGGCAGATGACTTACAAAGGTTACATAGGGCCAGGCGGAGCTGGGATTTGAAGCTCAGTCATTAAAATAGACTCGGAGGTGTGGGTTGTTTGAAAGCTTTGTGCAAAAGCCAGGAAGTGGCCCCAGAAAGAGGCACCAGGGTTGCATTAACAGAGGCAGGGGGCTGCTGCCCTGTCTTCCTGTGTGACCTCACACTAGCCCTGTGAGAGTGACAGGCCTGGTCTACCACTCCAGGTGACGGCTGGAGAAACCACGGTGCAGAGAAGTCAGTGATTTGCCCGAGATCACAGAGTCAAAAGCAAAGCTGAGGTCCGTGAGCCAGGTCAGTAACCATACCCTCCCACCCCACACCCACCCTACCCTAACACCCCGTGTTAGGGCCTAGTGCTAGGCATTGCGGACGCTGGAGGGAGCAGGAGGAGAGGGAGTGAAGAAGGGAGAAAGCTTAGTTTCAGGGCAGACGCCAGACCTCTGGTCTCTGGGTGGGATTCCTACAGTGCTGAGCCCTTCAAGCCAGGGAAAAGCCATCCCAACCCTGACCTTGACCCCTTAGGCCTCCGTAATGCTTGCTTTAGGTGGCAGCACCCTCGCGTGGCTACAGTGGGTAACTACATAAATTCACAGGTTTCCTCCCTCAAAAGGATGCCTCACTTCCTGGGGCCTCACCCTTCTGCAATCTCTCTGAGCCTCAAAAAGAGAAGATGGCCATTCATGGGGCTGACGGCGGGTAAGGGCAGGATGGCATGGACAGAGCACTGGGCTGGGAGTCAGGAACCCTCAGATAAAATCCTCACTTGGCTACTGACTGCGGGGCTTAGGTCTCAAACTCCTCATCTGTATAAAGGGCTGAAACATCTCCCCTCCCTGACTCCCTAAAGCTTTCCACAATGACCAATGGTATCTCAAATACAAAGTACTCTGTAAACTGTAAAGCACCGTGAGAGGGTAAGAGTTATTACATAAACTGAAGAATACACTTTGGAGGAACTCTGGAAGAGAGATCAAGAATGCCAGTACCCAGTGCATGACAGCCCAGGTCATAGAATCCTTGGGATGGACTTGGTAGGAGAGTAATGGTGGTCAGAAGAGGGTGTGGCTCAGAGCCCAGCCCGCTCCATGAAACTCAGTCCTGCAGATGGGGGGATCTGCCCCCATGCCCACCCCCTCGCATGACGAACTAAGGGGAAAGCCACAAGCTTTATTAAATCAGAGTTGGTCTATCAAAAGACTTCCATCAGATCCTAGGACCTGTTTCCACATCTATGAGACAGGGATAGCCACATTCTTTGCAGGGCTGTCGGTTCCCAGAACCGTTGTTGAGAACATGTAAAAACCATCTCATGGGTGACTTGGTGCAGAGTCGGTTCACAACAATTTACATTATTATGTAAACTAATGAACAAAGTTTTGTTCATCAAAAACGGTGCAGGAAAACTGGCATCATTTATTACACCAGTGTGCTAGACACTGAATAGCCATAACTTCCCATAACATGACAAGAGAGCCACTTTACATAGATCTGTTACCTCTGGTCCACTTCCAGCAACGAATTTGATGAAAGACGAGGTGAACTAACTTGCCGAAGTGCACAGAGTGGCAAGACCCACACGTGAGCCCAGGTCAGTGTGACTGGAGTCATGGTATCAGAGCAGCATGGACTGCAGTTCCCAATGCCTGCAGCGTGCCACCTCTGCAAGCCCCATGAGGGCTACCATAGCGGCCCCAGCGACAGCTGCTGAGGCAAAATCGCATGCTGGACTGGAAACCCGCATTCCCTCAGCTTCCTTTTCTTCTCCCTCTATTCCCAGGGCCTGTTAGTGACTAGCCCTTACCCTTGAGGGGCCTATGTGAAGTTCCTAAGTTCCTTCAACCTGAGGCTCCACTTCCAGACACCAGCTGGTGTGGCCTTCCACCTGGCCTCTCTGGTTGGACCCAGCCTGTAACTGCCAACACTTACCAAACCTGCCCCTGGAGCAAAGTTGGTGAAGAAGGGCAGATGGCATCCTCAGGCCTGGGCCACAGGCACAATGGTGAACTCAAGCCTCCTGTGTTACAAGCTAAAAGAGGCTCCCAGTCTGAAGAGATGAGCATGCTCGGACATTGGACCACTTGGCGGGCCTCAGCAGTAGGAACAGGTTGGCAGGGTGCAACTGGAGCAGCCCAAACACAGAAAACAGGGAGAGGCCCAGACAGACAGTGCTGTAACCCAGACACCTCATCTGAGAGGCCCAAGGAGAATATTCTGACATGCAGAGTTGGAAATCTGGATTTTTATGTGCAGTATCTTGATTCTGAATGCACTGGGCAGGCTGAACCAAACATCTTTAGTTTAAACTTGGCTCAAAGAGCCATCAGTTTGATACCCCTCCCCCAACTCTCACAAAACAACAAAAAAAACCACCAGAAAGCAGCATGAGCAGGAAAGGGCTGTCCTGGGGAACTACACTGGGGGTAGGGCGGGGGGAGAGGTTAAAATAAAGCACAAACCCAGATTCCAAAGTTCTGTATTTTTCAAAATAAAGATCACACATTGTTTAGAGACAATCTACACAAGAGTTACAAAAAATAGTTGCCCAGGCATAAGCATACACAGGTTTGTTAATTATACACATATGGTTACAAGTGTGCTTGCAAAAAAGTTCATTGGAAATATACACAAGGCTCTGGAAATGTACACCGTGTAGTGTTACAATTCTATATTCAAACAAGGAAAATTGACAGTATGTTACATTCACTTACAAGTAGACAAAATGCAAAATACAGTTCATCTTCTGTACAAAAGGGAAGGCAATTCACACTTTACAAGGTGAGAGGGGCTCTGATTGTAAGGAAAGCTCGGGCAGGGCTAGACTTTTGCACGTCCTTTTGACTGTCACAAAATCAAAACATTACTTTTTTAGGATTAAAAAAACACTAGTGAGAACTCAATCTTGAATAACATTTAGAAAGAATCTCGCTATACTTGAGACTAGATGACAAATAAAACCAAGCTATTTTTTTCTTTTTAAACATTAACTAGGCTGTATAAAGAACATTTATTCCTTCAAAAGAAAAAAATTTACTTCTGGTTGAAATTACAATTTACAATATACAACACTATATGCTACGACCATAAAAGGTGAGAATATACACTGAATGCACAGGGCTGGCTAATTCTCTTTTCTTACCAAAAAACGTGTTTATGTTGATTCAAACTTCTCCACATTTACATTACAGGTATACAAATGTACAATTGTACAATCAAAATTATGTTCGACTACTAGGGTACATTATAGATACAGATTAGACATCAAAACAAGAAAATACTACAAATTTGTATATATGCAAAGTCTACACCAAGTATACACTATATATTTATAGAAGCAAGACCAAAAGCAGAGTTGGATTTTTTTTTTCTCATGCTAAATAATCAGATTTTGCCTTTCAATGTTAATAGAAAAAAATCCAGTAGGCAGTAAACAATCACACCCGCCCAGCCTCAAAAGACGGTTCTGGGTGCTCGCATCTCCTCCTCACGAACAGCCTTCTTCAGCATCATATAGTCTCCAAAAAAGGCATTTTTTAGAATTTCATAAACTTAATGTCACAAACTGAAGCTTTAGCAACTCTGAAACCTTTTTCATTATATATATATATATATGTATATAGATTTTTTATAAACAGTGTTAAATGCCAGTTTGGGGTCATTTAACTACAATTCAAACTTCTCAGGTTTTTTTGTTTTTGTTTGTTTTTTACTAAAATGAGGAGGTGGGGAAGAGCTATTTGCAAAACTTGCCGGCCAGGCAAATGAGCTAAAAACCTTTTCTTTTCTTTTTTTTTTTTAAAGCTTTTTTTTTTTTTTTTTGTTAAACCAACCACCCTGAAAGTTTCCACATGTGAAATATAGATACAACAGTGAACAAAATATGTGGCCTCCCATGTACATTGGTTACCTATGTACAAGTATCCTATACACCAGTAAAACAGCAGGGCAATTAGTCAATTAAAAAAAATAGTACATGTTATGTGTAATAAAATTAAATTTACAAAGGCTTTTCCACTTGTGGATTTGATTCCTTTTTTGGAGGAGGGAGTAATCCTGGAGCAACCACTTGCCCGTCTCAGACTCTACACTAGAACATTTCTGGTTGCTGGTTGGATTTGCCAGTGGGCCAGTGAGGTCAGCGGGAATAAGGGAACAGCGGGTGACACTGCCTCAGATGATACCATTAGGGGGGCCACAGATGGGCCCTAAGTCAACGCCGTTCTTCATGTAGTACTTCTCCAGCTTGGCCAGAATGTGCTTGCCATAGGTGTACTTACGAAGAGTTGCAATGTGGGGCCGGATCTGGGGAGGAAAAACAGTCTGTTACACGGCCTGAGAAGAGACTTGGGGGCAGGCTTCCCGGACATGCATTTGCATGTCACGCATCTCACACACACACACACACACATATGCACACCCCACAGCAATACCTTTCACTGGTTCAGCCCAGTCCCCTGACTTCTAGCACTTTGGCAACCCATCAGATGAGGAGAGGAGCTCCTATCCTGAGTGGTACTACAGGGCCTGAGGGCCCTGGAGGCTGGGTGGCCATGGGCCACTCCCAAGACAGCACATGGAGAAAGTGCATCCTAGCTGGGAAAACACACTACCCACCACCCACCAGCTACACAGTGCTTCCCGGCAAGCATGTGCACAGGTCCCTCTGGCCCCATGCATGGCATCCAGGCACTCCTGAGCAGTGGGGGTTATTTCTGGGCACCACGAATCCTGAGCTTACCACTTGACCCCATCTCTCCAGGTCACAGTGGATCACAGAAAGCTAATCAATGACAAGAAGAGTAATGATGAACATCAGGAGCTGGTGTGATTATCCCCATCTTACTGATGGAAAACATGAAGGCAGAGTGGTTAAGTTACTCAGCCAAGGTTGAATGGCTAACAAAGGACAGCACAGATAGCTGAGCCCAAACTGTGTGGCTCCTCCACAAATTAGGTTTCTCCCCACTGTGCTCTCAAGGCATGCCCGTCACACCAGCCTCATCCCTCACGCTCTCCGACCTATGCTCTGGGTCACTTCTTCAAGTATTCCTTTCTGTTCTTCCCTCCTGGGCTGATCCATTTCAAGAAGTCCTGCATTCCAGAAAACTTGAGAGGTGCTTCTTCTCTGGAAGCCCCTTTTCTTTTCTGTAAGCTCAGGGAGCATTCTACATACCTCAGCTGTGTCTGCAATCTTTTGCTTAATTATCAATATTTCCATATAAACAGTAAAGGACCAGTTTATTCATCAGATTCCCCAGAAAATAATCCAAACCTGCAACTGCATACATAAACACACTAGATAAATGTACTGCAGTAGACAGAGGCTCTCCAGGTTGAGAGCTCCATGAGGGCAATTTTTGTCATTTAGCTGTGTCCTCAAAGCAAGCAAGGGTCGATCCGGTCTAGAAATCACTTGCGCATGCTTCCCAGGACACAGAGCTGTATCGGGTGTCACATTCCCACTGAAGAGCCTACAAGGGGCTGGGCGTGATGGCTCACGCCTGTAATCCCAGCACTTTGAGAGGCCAAGGCGGGCAGATCACGAGGTCAGGAGATTGAGACCTTCCTGGCTAACACGGTGAGACCCCGTCTCTACTAAAAATACAAAAATTTAGCCGGGTGCGGTGGCGGGCGCCTATAGTCCCAGCTATTTGGGAGGCAGAGGCAGGAGAATGGCCTGAACCCGGGAGGCAGAGCTTGTAGTGAGCCGAGATCTCGCCACTGCACTCCAGCCTGGGCGACAGAGCGAGACTCAGTCTCGAAAAAAAAAAAAAAAAAAAAAAGAGCCTACAAGGGAAACTGGCTGGTGACAAACAGTCCTTGGTTCCAGTTTAACCTCCCTTAAACTCACGTGTAGAACGGCATATGTAATAATGCTACACTTTCCTTTCAGTTGTCATACTATGTTACTAATGTTTCTGTCATGAGAACTTGAGGTTCACGATCCCCTTGCTTTTGGTAGCTTTCCTTTTAGAAAATAACCGAAATCCAACCCATTCCTCCGTCCCTGGAACTGGCTGCTGACAAGTCCAGGAACTTCACCTTTGTACTTCTCCAGAATAAACCAAACCAAAAACTCCTAACAAGCCACACACACACAACATGTTGAACTCCATTTTTTATTGGATTTAACAAGAGGTGAAACGTTAATTACCCGCTTCTCTCCTAGTGCCCCTTTTGCTGAAAAGGATACCACTTAGTAATGGAAGAGCTGAAAAATTAAGAGGGCTTCTTGGGACTCTCCCCGTCAACTCCCTCAGCCAACCAACTGCTAAACCCTACCAATTCTAGTGCTCTATTCTGTCCACTTCTCTTCAATCTCAAACCATCACAATCTGGTGCCCTGACAGCCTCCCATGTGGTCTCATCACTGTCTCCCCTCCTCTAAACTACAAAGGCCACATGGCAGCCAGGACAATTATTTGAAATATAAGTGTGATTTTGTCCCCCACTGAACTTGTTTTACTTCTTCAGATACAACACGGTCTGGCTTCCAAGTCTTCACACACCATGTTCCCTCTTCTGGAAAGGGTCATCACTCTATTAAGTATCACTCACTTAGAGAGCCTCCTCTGTGCCCACAAGGTATAGAAGACACCCTGCACATTCCTGGACAACCCTTTCCCCTGTATTTCTCCAGCATCCCAGTAACCATCTGTGCACAGCACTGTCGTGTTTACCAACACAACCCTGTTGAGAATACGACCTGCTGTACAGCAGGTGCTCAGCACTTAATGATTGAATGAATGGACATGTCTTAAGCTCCTACTTACCTCCAACACTCCCTCCACCTTCACCAGTATCCTCAAAACTTCAACTTTAAGAACTTGGGACTCCCCAAGCCTTCAACTGCCATTGCCAATACCAGTGCGGTGTTCTGGATTGGTTTACTATGACTCAGGGGTGGTGGGTGTCTTGTCTGGCTCAGAACTTGAGTCCATTAACAAAGATTCTCATTACCGAACTTTGTTCTCAGTGAGGGCAAGTGGGTCATCATTGCCAGACAATGGCCAACCAACCCCTCAAATGAGAAGGGCTCAGTGAGCTCACAGCCCAAAAGCTGCAGGCTCAGATGAGAAGCACCAGAGGCTGGAGGCACTGCCTAGCACAAACACAACTGTAGCATAGCCTGCCTGTGGGTCTGTTTTGCTTCCTGGGCCCTGTGGTGTCTGCAGTGCTCACTGGACCCACACCGTGACTTGTCGAGAAGCTGTGGGCCTGTTCAGGTGATTTCTCTGTCAGTTCCCCACTCACAGCACCTAAGTATTCTCATTTCTGTTCCTTCTTCCCTGTCTAACTCTTCCTTAGCCTTGCCTTCTCCTGCAAAGCCGGCCCTCAGGGACTCTGGGAAGGGTGAAGGGTCCTTCTCATGTCCTCACCACTGCTCACCACCATGGCTCTTCCCCACCAGACTGCACTCTGCGGGCAGGGATCAGCTGTTAGTCATCTCTGTGCTGATGAAGTCTGGCACAGAGTCGGCTTCAGGTCAATGTACCAGGCTATGCACCACGCTGGGCAGGCCCTTGCTCAATAGATGTTGGTGGGATGAAAGAACAGGAGGGAGGAGTGAGAAAAGGAAATGAGGCAAGCAGGCTGATTTGTTGGACTCATAAGCTGATTCTCTAGAGATCAGGGATGGAAATACTTCAAAAAACAAAGCTTAAGACTCTCATACCAGTTTGGCTATTGATAAGGGAGGGTTGGCAAATGTGTAAGGACAATGGTGACTCCACATAAAAGAAAAACAGAACACAGCATGGGACACAGGTCAGTGACAAACTCTTCAAAAACAGCAGGGCACCCACCCTCCTTTGTGTTTCAGAAAGGAAGCCACAGCCTTGCACACTTTCTCTGATACCCTGCCCAGCCCAGCCTACCTTATGCATGACGATCTTCCGCTGGCCTGGCTCCGCCACGTCAATCATCTTCTGGACCACATAGTTGGCATACTGGTCCTTCATCATGGTGTATAAGGCACTGTGGGGACCGTCGTTCATGGTGCACACCTCATCGATGAGCACAGCACGCTCCGTACGTGAGGCGTGAGTAACACATTTCTCCACGACATTGCTGTAACGAGATAAAACCAGGGACAACTCTTAAAAGTGGGGCCCCTGTTAGTGAGGTTGTGCTTGCCTAGCTTCTGGCCTGACCTCAGGACCAGCAGGAAGAGAGAGCTATTTAGCATTTGAGGAAGATGAGTCGCCAGCTGTCTGACTCTGTCTCTGACTCCCCACCTGTGCCATCTGTGGCATCCAACTGTAGGAAAGGGGGAACATGAGGGTGATCAAATTATACACTGCCATGCTACTGCATACTGATCACCCAGAGAGACCAGGTCTTCAAGGACATGGGACCCAGCCCTCTAACGGGTGAGGGTAAGGAGCCCAGGTAGGTGAGGAGACTTAAGCACAAGGTTTAGGGCACTGGTTCACCACTCAGCTGGTTATTATTTTAATACTTACCAAAATCTGCCCACTCTTTCCTTGCCTCTGTGAGTTCACCAAGGCCAGGAACGAACCTTACTTATGCCTATCTCCCTGCTGCCAAGCAGGGCATGGTGGCACGCACCCATAATTCCAGCTACTCGGGAGGTTGAGGCAGGAGAATTGCTTGACTGGGAGGTGGAGGTTGCAGTGAGCCGAGATTGTGCCAAAGCATTCCAGCATGAGTGACAGAGTGAGACTCCGTCTCGAACTCCTGACCTCAAGTTATCTGCCCACCTCAGCCTCCCAAAGTGCTGAGACTACAGGCGTGAGCCACCACGCCTGGCCTCAGATAAATAATTTTTTTAAAAAACAGGAAAAATAGAAATTTTAGAAAAGAAAAATAAAACAACTGAAATAAAATTTACTGTATGACTTTAATAGTGGATTAGAGATGACAGAAGAGTCAATGAACTTAAAAATAGATCAATAGAAATAAACAAAAAAATACATCAGTAGCTTTCAGACATTTATTTTTTATTTTATTTTTATTTTTGAGACACTGTCTCTCTCTGTCACCCAGGCTGCAGTGCAATGGCATGATCTCGGCTCACTGCAACCTCCGCCTCCCGGGTTCAAATCATTCTTCTCCCGCCTCAGCCTCCCAAGCACCTGGGATTACAGGTGCCCGCCATGACACCTGGCTATTTTTTGTTTTTTTAGTAGAGACAGGGTTTCACCATGTTGGTCAAGCTGGTCTCGAACTCCTGACCTCAAGGAATCTGCCCGCCTCAGCCTCCCAAAGTGCTGGGATTACAGGCATGAGCCACTGCACCCGGCCCTATTTTTATTTTTGTAGAGGCAGGATCTTGCTGTGTTGCCTAGGCTAGTCTCGAACTCTTGGCCTCAAGCAATCCTTCTGCTTCGGCCTTCCAACATGCTGGGGTTACAGGCATGAGCCACTGTTCCTGCTTCCAGACGTTTTTGATGGTGACCCAGAGTACAAAGTAAATTTTTCCACTGTTTGAAAAAATTTTTGTTTGAGACAGAGTCTCAATGTCGCCCAGACTGGTGTGCAGTGGCACGATCTTGGCTCACTGCAACTTCCACCTCCTGGGTTCAAGCCATTCTCCTGACTCAGCCTCCCAAGTAGCTGGGACTACAGGCATGCGCCACCGTGCCTGGCTAATTTTTGTATTTTCAGTAGAGATGGATTTTGGCATGCTGACCAGGCTGGTCTGGAACTCCTGGCCTCAAGTGATTTGCCTGCCTTGGCCTCCCCCAAAGTGCTGGGATTACAGGTATGAGCTACTGTCCCCAGCCCCTATTTTTTCTTTTTAAAATAAGATTCACGGCCAGGCACGGTGGCTCACGCCTGTAATCCCAGCACTTTGGGAGGCCAAGGCAGGTGTGGATCATGAGGTCAGGAGAACGAGACCATCCTGGCTAACATGGTGAAACCTCGTTTCTACTAAAAATACAAAAAAATTAGCCGGGCGTGGTGGTGGGTGCCGGTAGTCCCAGCTACTCGGGAGGCTGAGGCAGGAGAATGGAGTGAACCTGGGAGGCGGAGCTTGCAGTGAGCCAAGATTGCGCCACTGTACTCCAGCCTGAGTGAGAGCGAGACTCCGTCTCACAGACAGACAGACAGATAAGATTCATAATTTTCTTTTTTTTTTTTTTTTTTTTTTTTTTTGAGACGGAGTCTCACTCTGTCGCCCAGGCTGGAGTGCAGTGGCCGGATCTCAGCTCACTGCAAGCTCCCCCACCCCGGGTTTACGCCATTCTCCTGCCTCAGCCTCCCGAGTAGCTGGGACTACAGGCGCCCACCACCTTGCCCGGCTAGTTTTTTGTATTTTTTAGTAGAGGCAGGGTTTCACCGTGTTAGCCAGGATGGTCTCGATCTCCTGACCTCGTGATCCGCCCGTCTCGGCCTCCCAAAGTGCTGGGATTACAGGCTTGAGCCACCGCGCCCGGCCAGATTCATAATTTTCTACAAAAATCTCCTATCTTTTCATTCACTAAAGCATATTTTCCTTTACATCCTGAGTATATTTAAATAGCTGCTGTATAATCGATCCTTCTTTACTAAGTCCAATAACTGGGTCATTTTAGACTATTCATTGACTATTATTTCTTTTTTCTTGAGTATAGGTCACATTGTCCTATTATCCAGATAGACACTGCAAGTAACAAGCTACAGAAACTCAGAATTCTGTTATGTTCCACCAAAGAGAAGTGCCCTCCACTCCTGTTTTAGTGCAGTTAACTTGGCTATAGTCAAACTACAAACTTCTCCCATACAGTAAGCAGCAGCTAGAAATCCCAGTTCAATTCTTTTAGCCTTAGTTGGAAATGTGGTTCAGGGGTCAGCGAGACTTGGGGAAGGTTAAAATTGGGCCTCCCCCGAACCCCTGCTGGCTCTCTCCCTTTCTAGGATTTCTCTTTGATGTGGTTGCCCTAAGGATTGCCTATTCCAGCTATAGCTGCCCAGCATGGAAAAAACTGGGAAGTGATCCAAGGCTGACGGTCATCAGAAATAAGAAATTTCCCCAGTGCAATTCTCTTCCTCCAAATGGCAGCCCCCATCTCTCTGGTATCCACCTGCCCTTTGGTTACTCTCTAGTGTCTTCAGGTAGTTCTTGTATTTCTGTCCACAATTTATACACGTTATCAATGGGAGGACTGGGCCCACAGTAGCTACTCAGTTACTAATTGTAACTGCTGTAGCTGGACATGGTGGTGTGCACCTACAGTCCCAGCTACTTGGTAGGCTGAGGTGGGAGGACTGCTTGAGCCCAGGAATCCTAGGCTGTAGTGAGCTAGGACTGCGCCACTGCACTCCAGCCAGGGCAACAGACTCTGTCTCTTAAAAAAATAAAAACTTTTTGGGCCGGGCGCGGTGGCTCAAGCCTGTAATCCCAGCACTTTGGGAGGCTGAGACGGGCGGATCATGAGGTCAGGAGATCGAGACCATCCTGGCTAACACGGTGAAACCCCGTCTCTACTAAAAAATACAAAAAGCTAGCCAGGCGAGGTGGCGGGCGCCTGTAGTCCCAGCTACTCGGGAGGCTGAGACAGGAGAATGGCGTAAACCTGGGAGGCGGAGCTTGCAGTGAGCTGAGATCCGGCCACTGCACTCCATCCAGCCCAGGCGACAGAGCGAGACTCCGTCTCAAAAAAAAAAATAAATAAAAAAATTTAAAAAAAAAAAAATAAAAACTTTTTTTAAAATTGTTTTTGAATTTGTTGTAATATTAATTAATGCTTAGGCTACATCCAAGGGTGAGAAATTAAATACCGTGAACAAAAATGTAAACAGGAGACTGACCCGAAGAAGAGAACCCAAGAGATTCTGTCCCCCATTCTTCAGTCCTGGCAACTGGTCAAAAGGAACCCCCCAAAACAAAACAATATAAAGTCATAAGAGATAACTCTGATATGGTTAGGCTATGGAGACACTGGATCTACAGGTACTTTCATTTCTTTTCTCTATTTTTCCATGCTGTGACACGTTATAAAATTTAACAAATTTAAAATGAATGAGGTCAGGTACTGGTGGCTTGTGCCTGTAATCCCAGCACCCTGAGAGGCCAAAGTGGGAGGATTAAGTCCAGGGGTTCAAGACCAGCCTGGCCAACATGGTGAAACCCTGTCTCTACAAAAATACAAAAAGTAGCTGGGTGCAGTGGTGTGCGCCTGCAGTCCCAGCTACTCAAGAGCCTGAGGTAGGAGGATCGCTTGAGCCTGGGAGGTGGAGTTTGCAGTGAGCCGAGACTGTGCCACTGCACTCAAGCCTGGGCGACAGAGTGTGACCCTGTCTCAAAAAATAAAATAAACAAATTAAAAACATTAAGGTGGTATGAGTCCTGCCTTGCAATTTATTCTAAAAACCAGGGAAGAATATATTCCAAAAAATACTATGTTATGTAGGTAGTAGGAGGACATATACAGTATCTTCTCAGAAGACCATACCACTATCCACATGGAAGGGCCATAGATTCCTTCTCCAACCTCTGCTACTTATAAGTGACCTAAGACACCTTTCACAACCTGGGAATAACTACTGCATTTCATTCTTGAGCTTGCACAATATGAAGACTGGAAAAGAGATCCTAAGAACACTAAGGCCTGTACATAGATATACATATGGTAAACTGCCTTTCTTTCAGGTGCCAAAAAGGGAAACTGAGTAAACAACATTTCACAATTCCAAACAAACAAGTTAATAAAATATTCAGTTCATCAAAGTGCAACACTCACATTCTTTAGTAACATATTCTCCAGATTTCAAAGTAGCTGACTCTATCAGAGTAAGAACCCCACTAAAGGACCTCTTAGAGTTTATACTTTGTAACAAGACTATTTGACTTTTTAAGCTACATATACTCTGAAAAAACAACAAAAAAAAGACAATAGTAAAAAATAGAATCATAGTTCAATACTACTAATCCTCTCTTCTGGGAAATAGTCCTTGTAACTCAAAGCACATACCTTGCAAATTTGTGCTGACTCAATACAAGTACATTGCCTCGGATTTCTGCTACAATTTTGCTTTTATCCTCAGGACGACCATGCTCCAATACATGTTGGATTACATAATTTCCATATTGATCCTGTTTGAGAAATAGTAAGAGAAATAAAGTGTATGTGAAAGCCAGTTCTGTGGGTTACCTAAGTCCTTATATCTAATTAAGACCTATCCTTCTTTTAGCACCATAATGGTTTATATGAATACTAATGAACACACAACAATTTTTAAAACAGGTAGTAACATTTTTCTATTATTACAAAACAGGAACATATTACTAGACAATAGAATATGTTGTCTAGACAATAGAATATGTTGAATATATATATTCATTCTTAAAAGGGGAAGGAGTGTTATGACAATAAATATTCATTTTTCTCAAACACATATACAAATGGTTCACTGCACCTATTTATAACAGAGAAAAACTGGAAATATTTATGTCCAACAAAAAACAAGGGCATACCTAATTATTTAATCAGTGGTATAAGCAGAGAATGTATCAAAGCTAAAAACAAGAAATCAACAAATCAACTTATTTCATTTAACAATTATGAAACAGAGACCCAGAGGGATCAAATGTCTACCTAAGGTGACACCACAAGTACATGACAGAGTTCTGGAAGTCAGATCTCCTGACTCCAGGGCTAGGGCTCAATTCACTACTCATATTCATAAAACACAAACCAAGCTGCTCTGAATACAAATACAACCACAAGATTTAAGGGTATTTTAAACACATTAACCTCTTCTGGAACCTACACTGACAAAACACACAAACTCTGGCCCTGGACGAGCCCACAGGTGTTTGCAGTTCCTCTACTGGCAACTCCACTACCTGTACAAGTTGCTCTGTGTGCTGGTGAAGCTCCTCTAAAATAGGGAGTGTCTGGTCAGGGAGACAGTGCTCCAGGATTCTCTGAATCACTCGGCAGCCATAAGGATGTGTGGACAAGGCAAATACCTAGGGTAGACAAATACAAATGAGAGGCAAAAATGACAGTCACCACCTTCAATGCTTCAGTATTGTTTATAAATATATATATATGTATTATCCCACTAATCTTCACAAATGAACTTAATGGCATTTAAGTTCTCTCTACATATAATAAGGTGTGTGTGTGTAAATAAACTCATTGTTTATTTTAGGAATTCATAGATGTGCATAATTCAGAGTGGAAAAGGACTTTTCCAAGCCATCAAGAAACAGATAACTAGTCAAAGTCAGGAAGAACACACTTAGTTAAAAGAGTCAAGTGTGTCGACTGACAACCTCTCCAAAAGACAGCGCTAACAACAGAAAAGGGAAGGACTGGGACCAAATCCTGAATGCTTTCACACTGCCAGAACAACCAGAACGCAATGTTTTGATTTAACAGTGATGTTTTTCAGCAATAAGAAAAGGTTCTTTTGCTGGGTTTGGAGCAACAGAAAAGCACACTACCCTTGAGATTCTGCCCTTCCTAGCTTAATGGCATACACCTCACAACTGTAATCAAGAACAATAATAAGAGCAATAATAGCAGCTAACACTTACTGGATGCTTGCCAAGTGTAAGTCATCACACCCAGTGCTTTCTGTATGATTTTGTTTTGTTTTGGAGACAAGGTCTCACTCTATCACCCAGGCTGGAGCACAATGGTGATCACAGCTCACTGCAGCCTTGAGTTCTTACACTCAGGTCATCCTCCTGCCTCAGCTTCCCAAGTTGCTGGGATTACAGGCACTTGCCACCACATCTGGCTACTCAAAAAAAAAAAATTTTGTGTAGAGATGGAGACTCGCTATGTTGCCCAGGCTGCTCCTGCACTCCTAGCCTTAAGCAATCCTCCCACCTTGGCCTCCCAAAGTGCTTATTCTTACAGGTGCGAGCCAACACACCTAGCCTTATGTGTAACCTTATACATGTAGCTTTATGTTTACAACTGTAAAGATAAACAGTATACTGTATGGTTCTGCTTGAATTTAGCTTTATAAAAATGCTACACTTGTAGTCTGGAGCAACTGAATTTATTTCACGCAACATTATGATTCCCATGTTCATTTACAATACTGTAAGTTTCTGTAGTTTATTCTGCATGGTATACAGAAAGAAATTGGCTGAGTATGAGAGATTTTTTTTTGGAGACAGAGTTTCACTCTTGTTGCCTAGGCAGGAGTGCAACAGCACCATCTTGGCTCACTGCAACCTCCGCCTCCTGGGTTCAAGCAATTCTTCTGCCTCACCCTCTCAAGTAGCTGGGATTACAGGCACTGGCTAATTTTTTTGTATTTCTAGTAAAACGTGGTTTCACTATGTTGGCCAGGCTGGTCTCAAACTACTGACCTCAGGTGATCCACCTGTCTCAGCCTCCCAAAGTGCTGGGATTACAGGCATGAGCCACCGTGCCCAGCCATGTATATGACATTTTTAGAAAATGCAATCCCCTGCTCATGGTTATCTGGGTTGCTTAAGTCTTTTAAGATAATAATGGTGTTTAAACATGTCTAAATAGGTCTTGTGGTATATATGTACAGATATTTCAACAGGATCACAGAAATTACAAAGGTTGAAATTTGAAAGACAATACTAAATTATTTTCCAAAATGGTTGTGTCAATGTCTATTCCCACCAGCAGTGTATCTCTTTCCTGTCAGCACACAGCAACTGATGGGTAAGTAACAGTCTATCATTTATGGCTTAATTTTGCACTTTCCTTGTTCCTAATGGAACTGAGTATTTTTTCATGTCTACTGGCAATTTGTGTTTCTTCTATGAAAAGTCAACTTGTGTTTTGGGCTCACTTTTACATCACGTCGTATTGTTTTCCTTCATTACAGAGAGGTTCTTTATACACTCTAGTTATCAATTCTTTGACAGTTTCATCTTGAAAGTATTCTCTCCTGGTGGCTTAATCGTTTTACCTTTTTTGTTGTATACTTCCATAAATGTAACATCTTAATGTTAAGGTAAACAGATCTACCCTTTTTTCATTAACTCAGAAACTCCCAATAACTACGTGGGTTGCTGTCAGTAATCAACCATTGTGGTCACTGAGCAAACAGCAAAACCTAAAGATTACTACACATCACATATCACTCTATACTCTGCAGTACATACAATTATACCTGAAAATCTATGTGCTTTTTTCATTTTTCCCCCTTCCCTAAAGAAAAACCAATTTCACACACCCAAAAAGGGAGCTGAATTTTACTGTCCTGTCCCATCCACCTTAGGAGACTGTAAGGACCTTTGTGTTTTGGCAAAAAAGCAAAAACAAAAAAACAAAACAAACAACAACAAAAAACTATAACCAATTCAGAGGCAATTCCGGAAAAAGGTATTTATATATAAAAGTAACAATCTTACTTGGAAGTTGATGCTAAGAAGAGATTTTTTGACATACGGGAAAACAGGAGAAACTAGAAGTTATCTCTGGTTATGTGGTCATTTAATACAATTCAAACCAACCTGGACTGCATCCCCTCCAAAAAAATTTAAGCAAGAAGCACCTTGTTATTTTAAAGATATATTCACACATGACCTACAACATTAGTTCCATAAATTACCTGAATTTTAAACCAAATTTAAAACGAAAGCACTGAAATATCAGAAATAGTACTTAACCAAGGGAAATAATTTATTCTTCAAATATGAGATTTCATCTTAACAACTCTTAATGACTGTGTTTCATCCCAATATGAGCAGACATCTGCATTAATGACGGAAAGAAGGCCCAGAGACCCAGATACTTGGCAACACATAGACAGGTACTTGACAGTACTATACAGGATTGCTTTTTACTGCAGTCTAAGGTACATTAAGATCAGGCACAGTGGCTCATGCCTGTAATCCCAGCAACTGCGGGAGGTTGAGGCAGGTGGATTGCTTGAATGCACGAATTCAAGACCAGCCTGGGCAACATGGTGAGGCTGCTGTCTCTACAAAATATTTAAAAATGAGCCAGATGTGGTGGTATGTGCCTGTAATTCCAGCTACTTGGGAGGCTGAGGTGGGAGGATTGCTTGAACCTGGCAGTTCAAGGCTGTAGTGAGCCGTGATGGTGCCACTGCACTCCAGCCTGGGCAATAGAGCAGGATCCAGTCTCAAAAACACAAAGTACATGAAGCACATTGACAACATGCCACAAATCCTATTGTTTTCTGCTCACGAAGGAAATAAATTTGTTTCAATTATTGCTCTCCTGGGTCACTTACCTGTCCTTTAAACGCATCGATGATAAATTGCAAAGACTGGGGCTGTACACATTCAATGCATTTCTGAACCACGTGATTGCCATTCTGATCTTTCACACACTTCAAGACATGGCCATCTAGTTCCCGAACCATCTCATTCTATTGGAGACAAAGAAAGCACCACCAGAATCACAGCAAGCAAACATGTGGACAAAGAATATTCTTTTCACCAAACATGAAAGCACTACTGAACAGAGAATCTGTGATGACTAAAGTGGAATAGCAACTGTGGAACAATGACAACAAACAGGGAAACAAATGAGGACCTGAGTCTTTTCATACATTAGCAAATTTACAGTAAAATTTCCAACAATAAATTTACTGTACCAATAACCAGTAACCAAAAAGATCTCACACCGGTAAAAACAAAAAACAAAGAAAAGCCTTTTAAGAGTGCTTTTTTTTTTTTTTTTTGAGACGGAGTCTTGCTCTGTCACCCAGGCTAGAGTACAGCAGTGGCACGATCTCAGCTCACTGCAACCTCCGCCTCTCAGGTTCAAGCAATTCTCCTATCTCAGCCTCCCAAGTAGCTGGGATTACAGGTGTGAACCACCACACCTGGCTAATTTTTGTATTTTTAGTAGAGATGGGGTTTTGCCATGTTGGTCAGGCTGTCTCAAACTCCTGACCTCAGGAGATCTGCCCTCTTCAGCCTCCCAAAGTCCTGGAATTACAGGCGTGAGCCACCGCACCCGGCCAACTCTTAGAGCTTAAAAGAAATATAAAGCGTAGACATCTTCAAATACAAAGCAGCCTACATCAGGAACAGATACTCCTTAACTTACGAAAGAATTACATTCCAATAAACCTATTATAAGTTTTCATCATTAACTAAAAAATGCATTTAAATATCCCTAATTTACAGAACATCATAGCTAATCCTAGGCCCTCAGAAATGCTCAGAGCACTTACAGTACCCTAGAGTTAGACAAAATTATCTAACACAGAGCCTGTTTTATAATTTAAAAAAAAAAAAATTATAGGCCAGACACACTGGCTCATTCCTGTAATCCCAGCATTTGGGAGGCCTAGGCGGGCAGATCACAAGGTCACGAGTTCAAGACCAGCCTGGCCAACATGGTGAAACCCCATCTCTACTAAAAACACAAAAATTAGCCGGGCATGGTGGTGCATGTCTGTAAACTCAGCTACTCGGGAGATTGAGGCAGAAGAATTTCTTGAACCAGGGAGGCGGAGGTTGCAGTGAGCCAAGTTGTGCCACTGTATTACAGCTGAGCAACAGAGTGAGACTCCGTCTCAAAAAAAAAAAAAAATTATTTAATATACATATATATAAATAAAAAATAAAAACAATAAAAAATATTCAAAGTACAGTTTTTACCGAAGCATAATGCTTTCACATCATTTGTAAGCTGAAACATCATAAGTCAGGGGCTATTTGTACACTGTATTAAAGAATTTCTACATGGCACACAGCCACAGTCCCAGCTATTCTGGAGGCTGAGGTGGGAGGATCACCTGAGCCCAGGAGTTTGAGGCTGCAGTGAGCTATGATAATGCTACCAGAAGCCTGGATGACAGAGCAACACCCTGTCTCTAAAAATAAAACAAAACTAAACCAAACTAAAGAATTTCACATACAATTCATCATGTTTTTATTATGACAACCCTGTAAAGTATTCCTAGTAATGATACTAATTAAGCTAGAGTTTACTTAGGCATACCTCTAAGTGTGTAACACGTTTTAATTAAATTTTCCTAACAATCTTACAGAGTGGACACCACCATAGGTGGAGAAACCAAGGAAGAGGCAAATTAAAAGACTTACAAAACTATAGACCTAGATTCCCAAGATTCAAACCCAAGCAATCTGGCTGAACTGTATGATAAACTACTATGTCAGTAAACCAAACTGTCAACAATACATTATCCTGAATACCCCAACTCTGCTGGTATATAAAAGAAACTGAGACAGAGGAGGCTTAAGTCACATATTTCAAACTATGGATAGAAAGTGACAGAATTACAATTCTAGCCTAAGCTGTGACTCCAACACCTATGATCTTACTACTAGGCCATAGCGACTGCAGAGTCAGCAGGAATGGTTCTCAATTAATGAAAAGTGTGCAAACACAGGAAGTAGATGAAATGGCCAGAAACTGAGTCTGTGAGTAGGAAATGGGTGATGGTGACAGGATATATATATATAGAGAGACACTGGGATTTCGACTGGAGCCCCTCCCCCAAACTCACTGTCCCAGGTCTTAGGTATCTTGAAATTAAATGCCTGCACTATGGCTATACCTGGTGCCTCCTGCCTAATTTCCTTGCTGTCTCCAATCTCTGTACATTGGCTAAACTGTGTTGCCAGTGGATTTATGTTAGAAGACTGCAAATCATGTCAAAATAGTGATGCTAATGAATGCAATGTCTTAAATGCCCAAAATGTTGAGTACCTCAAAGCAACTAAGCTATCATCTAATTAAAGATGACAATGGCAGGGGCTAAAGAAGCAAAAGGCAAGAGACACAGTGATTAAATGTCAGAAGGGAATTAATTTTTTTTTTTTTTTTTTTTTTTGGAAACAGGGTTTCTTAGGATCTGTCACCCAGGCTGGAGTACAGTGGTGCAATCATGGCTCACTGCAGCCTCAACCTCCTGGGCTCAAGCAATCCTCCTACCTCAGCCCCCCAGGCAGCTGAGACTGTAGGAGTACACCACCAGGCCCAGCTAACTTTTTATAGAGACGGGGTTTCACCATGCTGCACAGGCTGGTCCTGGGCCCTAGCAATCTACCCACCTTGGCCTCCCAAAGTGCTGGGATTACAGGCATAAGCCACTGTGCTCGGCCCAGAAGAGAATAATTTACTCTGAAAATACAATTATGGGAATGATGGGAACTGTGGAAATAATTATGACAATGAAGCTTTCACAAAAATAAAGTCAAGGAATACTTATAAACAAAAAGAAGGAGAGATGGCTTCTCTGGATATTTCTGTGATCCAGAAGAAATAAAAATTCCAACAAAGATGAGTTAGTTTTACCTAAAATGGCAAACTTGCATCTAGAAAGAGTAAAATAATCCATGGTAGGAAGCATAAGTCAGGCCCAGAACAAGACACCACAGAGAAACATGACCAGAAAAAATATGTGAAAAATATAACACAGAAAAGAACAATAGCTGGGTGGGGTATCTCACACCTGTAATCCCAGCACTTTGGGAGGCCAAATCGATCGAGTCCAGGGGTTCAAGACCAGCCTGGGCAACATGGTAGAAACCCCCATCTCTACCAAAAATACACACACATTATCCTGGGGTAGTGGCGCATGCCTGTAGTTCCACCTGCTCAGGAAGCTAATATGGGAGGACCACTTCAGCTCAGGAGGTTGAGGCTGCAGCAAGGCACAATTATGCCACTGCACTCCAGCCTGGGTGACAGAGTGAGACCTTGTCTCCAAAAAGAAAGAAAGAAAAAAAGAAAGACAAGAAAATTAAAGAAGAAAAATTCAACTATCTATGAAAATCCAAGAAAAATTAAAATTGGCAATGATCTGAACATTAAAAGAAAATTAAAAATAGTTTCACACTTGCTTCTAATTACTTTTACTTTCTTATTAATGCTACATCTCCAGTACTAAGCACTGAATAAATGAACTCCAGACCTGCTCTATCTCCAGCATTCCTCTCTCCCTTCACCAGCATCATAGCACATACCTATGAAACGCACCACTTTAAAAACTTTGGACTTCTTCAGACTTTAACTGCCATTGCCAACACCAGTGCAGTGTTCTGGATTGGTTTACTATGACTCAGGGGTGGTGGGTGTCTTGTCTGGCTCAGAACTTGAGTCCACAACAAAGATTCTCATTACCGAACTTTGTTCTCAGTGAGGGCAAGTGGGTCATCATTACCAGACAAAAGGCCAACCAACCCCTCAAATGAGAAGGGCTCAGTGAGCTCACAGCCCAAAAGCTGCAGGCTCAGATGAGAAGCACCAGAGGCTGGAGGCACTGCCTAGCACAAACACAACTGTAGCATAGCCTGCCTGTGGGTCTGTTTTGCTTCCTGGGCCCTGTGGTGTCTGCAGTGCTCACTGGACCCACACCGTGACTTGTCGAGAAGCTGTGGGCCTGTTCAGGTGATTTCTCTGTCAGTTCCCCACTCACAGCACCTAAGTATTCTCATTTCTGTTCCTTCTTCCCTGTCTAACTCTTCTTTAGCCTTGCCTTCTCCTGCAAAGCCGGCCCTCAGGGACTCTGGGAAGGGTGAAGGGTCCTTCTCATGTCCTCACCACTGCTCACCACCATGGCTCTTCCCCACCAGACTGCACTCTGCGGGCAGGGATCAGCTGTTAGTCATCTCTGTGCTGATGAAGTCTGGCACAGAGTCGGCTTCAGGTCAATGTACCAGGCTATGCACCACGCTGGGCAGGCCCTTGCTCAATAGATGTTGGTGGGATGAAAGAACAGGAGAGAAGGAGTAAAAAAATATGGAAGGTGGGTTGGATGAAAGTTTGACTTGTTGGAGAAAATGATGGCTTATTAGTATTTTACCTGCTTTAATTCATGGAGGAAAAAAAAAAAAAAACCACCTGTAAAATTGAACCTATTAAAGGCTAAGTTCTAGCCAATGGAAGAGTATTGGATACCACAGGTTTTAATACAAGATACTTGATCTACAATAAATTTAAATTATTTGCACAGTTCATGCTTGCCATGCACAAAAAGGCAGCCATAAGCAACAATGCAAAACCATAAAAGAAAACTAAAAATTGACAGAATTACAGGGTTCACTACATGTACCATGGAGAAACATCAAACACCAAGAGAAAAGTTAAAGGGGAAACTTACAATTACCTGCTGGTCTGAAGGAATAAACTCAAGAGCTTTCTGGATAACACGGCAGCCATACATCTGTAGTGCCAACGACAGGACATGGCCTCGAATCCGTTCTGCCAAAGCCAGCTTCTGTTCAAGACTGCCAAACTAGACATAATGTGTGGGTGAACACCATTACTTAAGTAGAAGGAAATAAACCAGAGAAAGCAAAGCATTCATTATTCTGCATCAACCATTGGCATAACCTCTTTTAGCCCTGATACCTGTGATTAACTAAACCTTTTATTTAAAGAGCCATTGTCTCTTCAAGCCAGTAGCTCTCGGCCTCTAATTATGAGTAACCCTTTTTAATGTTAAAAAGTTTCTCAGATACCCAACAATAGTAGTTTCACTATTAATATCTGCTAAGCAAACACATAATTCCTCAAAACTGTCATTAAAACATACTATTAAATGAATCCGGCCAGGTGCAGTGGCTCACACCTGTAAACCCAGCACTTTGGGAGGCCAAGGAGGGTGGATCACCTGAGGTCAGGAGTTCAAGACCAGCCTGGCCAACATGGCAAAACCCTGCCTCTACTAAAAATACAACAATTGGCCAGGCATGGTGGCACGCTCCTGTAACCGCAGCTACTCGGGAGGCTGAGGCAGGAGAATTGCCTCAACCCAGGAGGCAGAGGTTACATTACAGTGAGCTGAGAAAGCACTACCACACTCCAGCCTGCCCCATAGAGTGAGACTGTGTGTCCAAAAAAAAAAAAAAAAGAATCCATATTCTCTTACTGCCAAAGCACACATGGATATAGTGTTTTGAAGTAGTATTCTACATCATTAACAGAATTGATTTTTTTTTTTCCTCCTATTTACACAAAGTAACAGAGTTGGGAGGGGAAAATTAGCACAATCAAGAAGTAAGACTACACTATGTTAAAATTCTACTTAGAATGATTTTCCATCCTTGGCTTTTTATTTTCATTTGAATCACATAATCATGAGATTGGAGGAGACGTTATGAATTATCAGCCCATCCAACCTCCTCATTCTCCCAAGGGGAACTAAGATCCAGAGAAGTTCTCAAGCTTGGTCCAAATCATGTGGCTATAATCCATTGTATATTTTGTCACCCCAAGGTACATCAGCCTCCAGAACTAGAGAGCTCAGTATTTTTATATATGTAACAAAATGGCAGTGCAAAGTCATTCTAAAATCAAAAATACAAATCATGTTTAGATTGGTTTCTTAGTCTAATGTTGAAGAATTCAGGGTGAAAAACCATAAGTCTTCATGAAAAAACTTGGGAAGGTAACACTTGAGTACGTCATTTTTTCATCTTCATACAAATCAAACTGAATGAGATGTTAAGACGTTTACAAATGTGTTTTGTGGTAGGTAATGTGCAGAATTCCAGCATTTTCCTCCCCACACTAGACTCCTCCTCATCTCGAAGTTTTGTGCCATTCTGCATCTATAACTTAGGGTTGCCAATACCAGATAATAAGGACTACAATGGTAAGCAAAAAAATCCCTGCCTCTCTGAAATTTTGCTTTATTAGAGGAAAAAGACATTAACCTAACAATCTCGTTCTTTCCAAAGACAATGATAAAAAAAAAAAGTGAACGTTATTCAAATTAACAGAAGTAAAACAAGAAATCAAGGCCAAACGATCAGCCAAGAAGCAGCATTGAACAATTCTTGTGACCCTAGCTGATAATGAAACATACTGGAGTTGGTGTCCAAAGACAATTCTCTTAAGAACCTTAGAAAAATTTGTTTTTGGCAATATTTTATTGTGATCTTGCTAAAACTACTTTACAGGGATTATTTCCTCTTTAAGTGACATGTTTTGTGAAACCATTGACACCATCTGAAATAATGTGCTGGGTCCTAAATGGGGACACCAGTTTTCCAAACACATTTCCAAAACAGACTGGCATTATCTGCTTGGGTATTTAAACCATACAGAATAGACAGACTGCTTCTAATGAATTGGAAAAACACTAAAAAGCTCTTCAAAAAGACTACTCACCCTTCATTCTGAAGACTGGAATGGGACTGCTATTCTTAAAAAGGCTAATGAAAATCAAAATGCTCTGCAGATTCTCTGAAGTCAAAGGATAGAAAGAACAAAGGCTTACTTCAAAGAACTTCTGAATGACGTAATTTCCAAACACATCTACCATGAGTTGGTAAGCAGCCTGGAGGATTTCATTGAAGACAAGCTGGCGCTCAGCTGGTGTGGCACGCTCAAGTTTCAGCTGAATGAATCTGAAGCACAAAGTAAAAAGGGCAATCACAGCACTGAAGGAAGACCTGGAGATACGTCAGAGAACCTCGGTTTGTAGACTGCATCCGTTCTGAAATGTGTGTGAGTGAGCATGTGTGCACACATATGCACACAATAAACCAAACTTTATTTGAATGAATCACCTGAACTCCCCTGAATAATTTTTAAATAGAGGAAGAAGGCCCTAACTTAATTGAGCTTTGAAAATTACATATAAATGATGGTATATTTCATTCCAGTAGGGCATGTCTACTGAATCTTATTTATGTGCAAGGTGGGAGGAGATGAAAAGGGGGTGGGGGGGCGGGGTGCAGGAAGAGAGGAGGGGTGGAGGGAGACATAACACAACATGTACCCTACTTGACTTTTTCCTTTAGAAACCAGCCTCACATCAATGAACTCAAAGCTTACAGTCCTTACTATATTCTTTAACTTATTTTCATATAAAACAGCATCTATCAGCTACTCAGGAGGCTGAGGCAGGAGAATGGCATGAACCCGGGAGGCGGAGCTTGCAGTGAGCCGAGATTGCGCCACTGCACTCCAGCCTGGGCGACAGAGAGACACTCTGTCTCAAAAAACAAAACAAAACAAAATAAAACAAAAAACGAAAACAAAACAGTATTCATTATCTTCCAAAGTAGTAGCAGTCTGCCTTTTTTTAGTCCAGATGACCAGTATCAGGAAAATCATGTTGCCTCTCAATCTAGCCTATAGAATTCAAATATGAGAAATATTGGCCCAGTAGCAAGCTGGCAGAACTTAAGGAGGAGGTAGCTTCTGTAGAAACTGTTTCACTGGACACAGTCAAAAGAAAGAAACAGAAACAGAAATGGGAAAGAAGGATGGTGTTGTCACCATAATTATGCTCTATCCCCAGGACCAGATTCGCTTTCTGTGAAGCCCACTGCAGCAGCCCAACAGGAAGGGGTAACACAAACCAAATTCTGTCTTCTATAATAGTTTCTTCTCTCATCTCTACGTAGACTGTCACTTCTACAGAGTGGAACAACAAAGAAAGGTGGTAGAGCTGTCTTACTCCTAAGCACCCTAGATCAAACTTGTATTTGAATAGCATCTCTTCGAGAGCAAAAGATTCTTCATAATGTTTAAAGCAGCCAAAGTATATGTACGTCTTTGTTTTCATGTTCGTTTCTTAAATCCCTATGAAATAATGTGATGCAAACTAAGAGGCATGCTTTTAAAAAAATTACTATATGGCATTTTATTTCAGTAGATACCCATCTGAGCCAAGACAGTTAAGGCATTAAAATTTTGGTTACCTTAAAGTGCCAAAGTCAAGTACTCACCTGGACCCATGCTGGTCTTGGGAAAATTCCATTATATGTCCAGCAATCTCCCGCAGTTGTAAATTGGGGTACCGGTTGTTTCGAAAATCTTCCAAAAGCCTGCTCCTGCCAGAAGGCATGACATCAGACATTCCATATCGCAAACGAGAGGAAGAGAAAAGAGTGCTGCTCGGGCTGAAGAGGCTGGAGGCGCTGCTTGCACTGCGGTACTTGGCTTCAGCGCCTGGAGCAGCAGAGATGTATCTTCCACTGCCGTTCGTGAGTCCTCCTGTTGGTTACAGAGCAGGAGAACTTAAGACCATTCTTAAGAAACTTCATTCAAGAGAGGAAAAAGCATTCCCACACCCGAAAGCCTGCGCCATTTCTGATTTCTTCAATGCTGTTGTTTTTGTGTTAAGACAATTCTATTAGCGTCATGACTTTCGTAGGTCAACTCAACAACCTGGAAGGAAACTTCTGCACAAAGATTGAGATGGGAATGCTTTTACCGTTGATGGCAGACTGCTAGTAAGACTGCAGCAATAGTTAGCATGGCCCCTAGTAATGAAATGAGGGAGAAATATGCCAACCAGGTGAACCCAGCACCTGAGTACCAGCAATAAAAACTCAGAAAATGCAAAACACACTCAGACTTGAGTGGTTTTCCATTCTGAGATCTGTGGAGATGCCTTTCATTCTTGAATAACCCCCATTTCCATCTGAAACCCACTCTAAAAAATCAGGCACCCAGATTGGTCTGTTTTATACAGAGCACCCCGTGAAAAAGCTTTCTTTGAAGGAATGATTTTGCCACTAAATAGAAGTGTGAAAATCACTAAGACATTCCAGGCCATGAATGAGACATAATGAGTAGAAGATAGCAGATACCTTAAAAACGAAAAATTTTCGAGTTGTCATTACAAATGGACAGCTCTTAACAATTTCTATTGTGACACAGCCTGAAATGACCGTAGTTTCAACAACCTTCATGCCATTGATAATGCTGTTTTGACGGGTGACAAGAGAATAATTGCGAATCTCTAGACAGATAAAATAAACATATGACCAAAAGGCATATCAAAACATACAACAGGCCAGGTGCAGTGGCTGATGTCCATAACCCCAACACTTTGGGAGGTCGAGACAGGAGGATAGCTTGAGCCTAAGAGTTCGAGACCAGCCTGGACAACAGAGAGAGAACCCATCTCTAAAAAAATAAAAATAAATAAAAAATTAGCTGGGTGTGGTGATGCACACCTGTAGTCCTAACTACTTGGGATGTTGAGTTAGGAAGATCACCTGAGCCCAGCAGGTCGAGGCTGCAGTAAGCCATGATCGCACCACTCCATTTCAGTCTGGAAAACAGAGCAAGATCTTGTCTCCAAAAAAACAAGTATAGCAGCATAATAAATTACGAGTACTTTTAAATAACAGGCCGGGCACGGTGGCTCACACCGGTAATCCCAGCACTTTGGGAGGCTGAGGTGGGCGGATCATGAGGTCGGGAGATCAAGACCACCCTGGCTAACATGGTGAAACCCCGCCTCTACTAAAAAATACAAAAAAAAAAATAATTAGCTGCGCATGGTGGGGGGCGCCTGTAGTCCCAGCTACTTGGGAGACTAAGGCAGGAGAAAGGTGAACCTGGGAGGCAGAGCTTGCAGTGAGCTGAGATTGTGCCACTGCACTCCAGCCTGGGCGACAGAGCAAGACTCCATCTTAAAAAAAAAAAAAAAAAAAACAGTTCTTATTTTATTATTTTTTTTAATTTTGATTGCAACAGAAAAAAGATGTCAAGCCTTTCTGGGGTTGTTTCCCCCACCTCCTTTTAAACAAAAAGGCCAAAGTAGGTAAGAAATATTACATAAACCACAAAAAGTTTAGATGAATAACAATTAAAAATCCACGAGAAAAGTCATCCAACATTAACTACTTCTCAGCTCTTCACAAGTTTTAATAAATGTCTGGTTTGGGGTTTAATGGTAGCCACAAAAAGATACCCAGGCTGGACTTCACAGAATTCCAGGGCCCAGCTTCAAAAGTCTGGGTCTCAAAGTGATGAAACCACCAAAAGAAAATGGCTCAATGTTGAAATCTGTAAAATATTTACTGAGGATTTGTCCTAAGCCCAATTCTATGTTAGAAGGTTTTTCATATACACTTTCTTTGGAATTCTCACTGGCATTTTGGAAAAGGAGTTTGTAACTCCCATTTAAGTAACAGAAAATTAAGCCCAGAGAGATGAAATATAAAACCCAAAATTGTCATGGCCAGAATTCAGAACAGGGCTCTTAACTCCAGGGTCAGGGTCCTTTTGGGGTCTGAAATTCATTTTCGGACTCAGTTTCATCAAGTTTTCTTGTTCTACAGAACGTTCTTGTCAAATTCCACAGTATTTCTGAATTCAAATGAAAAGTGATTTTTTTTTTTTAAAGGAAAGTAAGTCAGGAGATTAATATGAACAGAAAACAGCAGTCATAAGACTGTTCTTTTATTTATTTATTTATTTTTGAGACGGAGTCTTGCTCTGTCGCCCAGGCTGGAGTGCAATGGTGCCATCTCGGCTCACTGCAATCTCCACCTCCCAGGTTGAAGCAATTCTCCCACCTCAGCCTTCCAAGTAGCTGGGACTACAGGTGTGCGCCACCACACCCAGCTAATTTTTGTATTTTTAGTAGAGATGGGGTTTCACTGTGTTGGCCAGACAGATCCTGAACTCCTGACCTCAAGAGATCTGCCCATCTCAGCTTCCCAAAGTGCTGGGATTACAGGCATGAGCCCACAGCACCCAGCCAAGAGACTGTTCTTTATTCCATTTCAGAAACAATTCTGTCTCACCTGTCTGAGGCTGGGGAGAAATGGGCAAAGAGGTGGTAACAGGGTAGGTTGGCAGGTATGGGGAAAGTGTGGCAACAGCAACATGCCAAAGAAGAAGGGATGGGGCGAACACGGGGCGAACACACAATGTTTTGAAAACAATTTAAAGGGATTTTAAGAAGCTGGTCACTGACCGAAATGGAAGGTAAATTATAAAGGAGCCAGGTCCTTGGTAATGATGTTTAATGATGAGACAAACCAACCCTGAACACTGCCCTACCACTATACTTCCAGTTATATAAGCCAATAAACGCACTTATTGTTTAAGCCACTCTGTTGGATGTTCTGTTATTTCTGGCAAAAACATAATGACTAATCCACACAAAGGACTAGACTGAATAACAGTTCATATGCGTACAAAAATGGTTAATACATTTACTGTGAGGTTTTGATTTTTGCCTCTTACCTCCTTAGATGTCAGACAAGTATATACTACAAGGACATTCATGCACACACACATACACACAGTTTTTATTACTAAGAAATATAGACATCTCTGAAGAGAAATTTTCCCAGGTACTAAATTATAAATGGCAAACTGACAGTTCACAGACATATTTTGTTTGAGCCAAGTAGTACTTCTTTCAACATCAAGCCAATGCTTAAATTTTTGCTCTAAATTGTAATTATCTTGTTTTTGAAAAAAATGTGTGACAAATAGTAAATATTTGACCATTGGTAAGTATTTGTTGACTGAATCTCATTTAGATAGCGAATGTGCATAAATCTGCTTTCTGATGCACAATAGTCTGAATACCAACATGTATTTGCACCCAAACCACTATAGCTCTGGGGGTTTTGGTGTAACACTCTGGAAGTGTTTAAATTTGCAACTGTTTTAAAAGAAACATTTCTCATAAGGCTTCAAAGGGACAGTGGTGGATTTCATAGGTCTGTGTCCTATGACAACTTTCCACAGACAGTAAGGGCTTAAATGTTTTATTTAAATTAATAAGCCCTTCAGTTATTTTGCATAATTGTATATAAGGGATTTCCGCCAGCAGCCATGTAGTATGTCATGCCCTTGCTACGTGGAATGTTCTCATTTACTTGCTTTTTGTACTCACAGATCTAATAGATGCCTAATGGGCAAAGCCCTGCCTTCCCACTTTTAAAGAAAAATTCCCATGGTCCCCAATATCTAGTTCTGTGTTTAATACAACCAGAAGCAACAATGTTCATCAAAATGTGTTTTAAAAATAAGCTCTCTCCAATTCATTCTCCAACACAACACCAAGGTAGCCCTAAATTAAATAACCATGAAGACTGATCATCTAAGTGCATGATTAATAAGGAGTCCAAAATACGTTAACTGTCACATAGTTAGTTTTACAGCTGATAAGTCTCCTTCAGAGAACCAAGTGAGAAATCACAAAATAACCATTTTAATTCAGAATGGGGAAATACCTAAACACATACATGACTACTGGTTACTGACCAGTAACTTAGAAACTTCTCCTTCATTTCAAGCAAGGACAGATAAAGGTATTTTGCGTTTGAGCTGTGCTTTTCCTAAAAAACTAAAAGGCACATAAAACTCTGAAGATAAAGAACAGAAAGAATACATTTTAAGAGGATGATAATTCTATCATGATAATAAAACTAAATGCTTTTTAGTTTAGAACTAAATTTCAGTTATAAATGCTTTGATTCTTTTGCCCTGGACAGCTTATGAACTTTTGAGCTCCTTTTTACTATTATATATTTCATTTCTGAAGTAATGAACAATCATAACACTTTCTTCCCGGGCAAATGAAAAGCCTGGGTATTGTCAACAAAAACTACCTGCTACCTCTTGATGTTTAAGAGTTTTTAAATGATACAGCCTGGGGATTGTGCAGAAAACTATAAGCATGGAGAAGCATTCTAAGAAATGAGGAGTGAGAAAGGGTGGAGTAGGATAAGGAGATCTATGGGTAGGCAGGGCGTGAAACCGCTACAGTCAGTCTTTGGGGACACTCATATCCACATCCTTTACTTTTTTCTCTTTGAGATGGGAAGCAGAATTTACCAGAGACGGATGTTTCCGTTATAAGTGAGAGTTTAAGGTTTTCTATGTAAACCACATATAAACCACAAATGAGAGTTACAGATCTAGTTAAGAAAATTCATATTTATTAACTATGATTAATAATTACAAAAATAATACTGTTAAATTGAGACATGCAACACATAATTAGGTCAAATAAAATAAATAATTGCAACATCTGTCTTGTTCAGGGTCACAACATATTTTATATGTGCACATTCATGGGTACATATGCATGTATGGGGGAGATGGGAGAGGAAGATTGAGAGAGATTTCACTTATTAAAATAGTGCATTTTATGCTAACAAATTTGGCAGTTTAGATGAAACGGACAAATTCCTAGAAAGTCACAAATTACCAAAACTGACTCAAGAAGAAATAAAAATCTGAACCCATAAGACCTATAAGAGGTAAAGAAATGGGGTAAGTAAAAATCTTACTACAAATAAATGTCCAGGTTAAGACTGCCTTACCTAGTCAAGTTTATCAAATGTCTAAAGAAATAATGCGGATACTCCACAAACTCTTCTAGAAAATAGAGGGGGATGCTACACTTCGAAGTTCATGCTATGAGGTCAATATCACCCTGACACCAAGCCACAACAAATACCTCACGAGAAAGAAAAACACACATCCTTCATTAATACAGATTCAAAAATTCTCAACAAAAATACAAACACACCGAATTGAACATGACCAAAGTAAGAGGTATATATGGAATGCAGGGTTGGATTAATATCTGAAAATCAATTAATGTAACATACCACTTTCACAGAATACAGGATAAAAGCCACATGATCATCATTTAAGATGTATATCTGGAATGCAGGGTTGGATTAACATCTGAAAATCAATTAATGTAACATACCACATTCACAGAATACAGGATAAAAGCCACAAGATCGTCAAATACAGAAAGAACAGCCAGGCAAGGTGGCGCACGCCTGTAATCCCAGCACTTTGGGAGGCCAAAGCGGGCAGATCAAGAGGTCAAGAGATCGAGACCATCCTAGCCAACACGGTGAAACCCTGTCTCTACTAAAAATACAAAAAATTAGCCGGGCATGGTGACAGGCGCCTGTAGTCCCAGCTACTTGGGACGCTGAGGCAGGAGAATGGCATGAACCTGGGAAGCGGGGGTTGCAGTGAGCTGAGATTGCACCACTGCACTCCAGCCTGGGCGACAGAGCAAGATTCCATCTCAAAAAAAAAAAAAAAGGCAGAAAAAACACTTGACAAAAACTAAAACCCATTCACAACAAAAACTCACAACAAACTTAGGCTAGAAGGAAACTTTCTCAACCTAATAAAGGGCATCTACTAAAAACCAACTGTTTTAGATTATGCTTAATGTATTAGATTATGCTTAATGGTAAAAGATAAAATGCTTTACCCCCAGCTCCCGCCAGGTTCAGGAACAGGCCGGGCACGGTGGCTCAAGCCTGTAATCCCAGCACTTTGGGAGGCCAAGACGGGCGGATCACGAGGTCAGGAGATCAAGACCATCCTGGCTAACATGGTGAAACCCCGTCTCTACTAAAAGAAATACAAAAAAACTAGCTGAGCGTGGTGGCGGGCACCTGTAGTCCCAGCTACTCAGGAGGCTGAGGCAGGAGAATGGTGTAAACCCGGGAGGCGGAGCTTGCAGTGAGCTGAGATCCGGCCACTGCACTCCAGCCTGGGCGACAAAGCGAGACTCCATCTCAAAAAAAAAAAAAAAAAAAAAAAGATCAGGAACAAGGGAAGGATGTGTGCTCTTACTTCTTCCATTTAACACTGTCCAGGTCGAGCACCCTTTATCCAAAATACTTGGGACCAGAAGTGTTTCAGACTTTAAAGTCTTTCAGATTTTGGAATACTTGCATTATATTTACCAGCTGAGCATCCTAATATGAGAATCAAAAATTCTAGAGCATTTCCTTTGAGCTTTGTTGACTTTCAACAAAGACTTTGTTGACACTCCAAAAACTCAGCATTTCAGAATTTTGATTTGGGATTTTAACCTGTACTGGAGGTTCTACACAGCGCAATCAGACAAGAAAAAGAAACGTAATCCAGATTGGAAAATGGCTTTTATTCTTAGATGATATAATCTTATATGTAGAAAAACCTACAGATTCCACCCAAAAACCATTAGAACTAATAATAAATGACTACAGCGAGGCCGCAGTATATAAGATCAACATACAAAAACCAATTGTATTTCTATAAGCAAGCAACAGTCGATCGAAAGATAAAACCAGAACACAATTCTATTTATAATAGCATCAAAAATATATGCAATTAGGAATAAATTTAACAGAAACAGTGCAAGACCTGTACACCAAAATTATGAAGGAAAATGGTGCTAGGACAACTAGAAATGCATGTGCAAAAAGATGAACCCTGACCTGACACCCAAAATTAACTCAAAATGGATCAGACTTATATTTAAGAGATAAAACAATAAATTTTTTTTAGAGCAAAACATGAGAAAATATTCCCCCAAGAGTTTGAGTTAGGCAAAGATTTCTTCGATACTATTTCAAAACCAAGATAAATTGAACCCCATCAAAATAAAAAACTACTGCATTTTAAAAGACAACATTTTAAAACTGAAAAAAAGGGACCAGCCTGGCCAACATGGTTAAACCTCATCTCTACTAAAAATAAAAAATTAGCTGGGCATGGTGGCACGTGCCTGCATTCCCAGCTACACAGGAGACTGAGGCAAGAGAATCTCTTGAACCGGGAGGCAGAAGTTGGAGTGAGCCAAGATCATGCCACTGCATTCCAACCTGGGCCACAGAGTGAAACTCATCTCAAAAAAATAAATAAAATAAAATAAAGAAAAAAAGGAGCCAGGAACAGTAGCTCACACCTGTAATCCTAGTGCTTTCAGAGGCCAAGGCAAGAGGATCACTGGAGGCCCAGAGTTCAAGACACCCTGACCAACATAGCAAGACTTAGTTTCTACAAAAAAACATTATTTTAATTAGCCAGGTGTGGTGGTGTGTGCTTATAGTACCAGCTACTTGGGATGCTGGAGTGGAAAGATCCTTTGAGCCCAAGAGTTTGAGGTTACAGTGGGCTATGATAGCACCACTGCATTCCAGTCTGGGCAACAGAGCAAGACCCTGTCTCAAACAATAAAAACGGGGGTGGGGAATAGAACTCAAAAAGGTTTGTTTTTAGTCTGAACTTTAAACAATCAGTAATGAAAAACCACGCCACTCAGTAAGTGATTTTTAAATAAATAATAGGAAAAATTACTAAACAGGTCACTGAGTAAGTGATTTTTAAATAAATAACAGGAAAAATTACTAAACAGGTCACTGATTTTGTTAGACGATACTAACACATATCTGCCTACTGGGACAAAGTGTAAAAACGACAAGATGGGGAAAAGATCCACAAGAGATACAGGCTGGTATGCGCATTCAAACACTAGCTTTGTGGTTGGTATCATTAAGCAACATTCATTAAGACATGCTGAGTTTTAAGGGGTGAAGAGTTCTTTTGAGTATTCAACACAATGAATATAAAATGCTTAGTATGGCTGCTCGTCACTGCTGATGGCTGGTGGCAGCAGTGAAGCAGTATTAACCACAGAAGCTATATTAGGTGTGGGCCAGAAAGAAATGTTAAGTTTCTTATACTAAAACGTCTTTAAGGCCTCTTTATGGAGATCGTTAGAAACCAAGTAGCACACCTCTATTTTCTCAAGGAAACAGACTGAGCGGAGGCAAAGCTGTACTAATTGAGACAAAGAGTTCCTCAGGAATGGCATATATGAAACATGTACTACACACAACACAAGTCTAATGCAAATGTACACAAAGAAACTGCGTAAACAAGGTGAATGTTTCCAAGGAGAAGTTACGTTAAACATAAAACTAGGAAGGCAACAAGTCATTTGACAAGAAATAACTCACACTAATAGTTATTTCCTTCTTCAAAGGGAAAACATGAATTAAGAGGTAGTATTACATTAAATTGCTGATACTTTAGAAAGGAAAGGTATTATGCATGAAAGTAACACTTCCGGCTCCATTTCCACGCACCAAGGAACCACAGCTTTTTATTTGATTTTATCTTAACTTATTTTGAAACAGGGTCTTACTCTGTTGCTCAGGCTGGAGTGCAGTGGCATGATCTCAGCTCACTGCAGCCTGTCTCCCAGGTTCAAGCAATTCTTTCACCTCAGCCTCCCAAGTAGGTAGGACTACAGGCACGCACCACCATGCCTGGCTAATTTTTGTATTTTTTGGTAGAGGTGGGGTTTCACTATGTTGGCCAGGCTGGTCTTGAACTCCTGACCTCAAGTGATCTGTCTATCTCGGCCTCCCAAAGTGCTGGGCTTACAGATGTGAGCCACCGTGCCCGGCCCATTTATTTTTATAAATAAAGTTTTATTAGAAGATAGCTACATATTCACTCATTTACATTTTGTCTGTGGTTGCCTTCCAACAGCAGAGTAGAATATTCACTACAGACACCATCTGGCCTATAAAACCTAAAACATTTACTATCTGGTTCTTTATGAAAAAAATTTTAGCAGGTTCAGGTTGTTTAGTACACAGTATGGGATGACATAGTTTACCTGTTTTTAAACCAAGAAATTAAGATATATATTTCTGGATTTGATAATGGACTGGTTCAAGATACTCTGAGTATATCATGTGACAGGATATACACTGAAACTGCATGCTTTGGAGTCAAATATGCTTGATTCTAAACCTGTTCAAATCCAAGATGATCTAGGCTAGGCAAGATATTTAAGTCCTCAGACACGAAATAATACCTATACCTTCCAGGGTTGTATGTACAGGACCCAAAACCATTAACACCAGCAGGTAAATGCCAGGTCAATTAACATTGGTTCCTTCCTTCTAGCCATATATCAAACTGGGAGTCTGACACTCCTCTCCAGATTTTGCATTAACCCCCAGTCTTTAAAGCCAGGCATTGTGTCACTAGGAAACACTGTTGGGGAATGTACCCCATCGCCTGTCTACTTATTATGGACCTACTAATCAGGAAAGTCACAGTAACTTTTATAAAGTGATGTTCATATATAACCTGAGAAAATGAGTTCTACAACTACAGTTCTTACTGTATAAAACTTCAGGATACGCACACACATGCCAATGTGTATATATAAACATAGTTTTGACTTGAAACTCGCCTCTTTCAAACTCAAAGTTGTCACTCGTAGGTCTAGAATAATAAGTCTATTACGCTACCCACTTCAGACTTCTCTTGAATCCTATAAATCACTTTCTAGTCTGCCTATCCAAACGAAGGTATCCTGTTTGTTTTTAGTCAGTTCTCACTTCTGAGTCCATGAAGCCATTTAATCTCGCTGGTTAAAAACAGAATCTTCTTGGTAAAGTGGCCACACATGCTGATTTGCCCACGACAGTCCTGATTTAGGCCTATCATTACCAAGTAATTATTCATAGCACCCTCTTCCACTCACAAGAGTGTTATGGTTAGCATGATACATTATATGGTGACTCTACATCTAGGACTCAATTTTCCCCATCTAGCAAATAAATCAGTACTTCAAACTTAATACATAACTGTGGGAGAGAAGTATGCACCATGTTTGAGATAAGAAAATATCTCCCGTGTCCTGAAAGATTTAGAGATTTGCCACCCCCCCCCCAAAAAAAAAAAAAAAAAAAAAAAAAGTAATATAATTTTCTTTTCATTCTTATAGCCTGCTGCTTGGGATCCTCTTTTTCTTTCCCTATTTTCTAGACTCTAGATGGTAATATTTTAAAATCCCATGCATTAAAACAACCTAAATATTTAACAGGGAAATATACATTTCCTCATTAGCATACTGTATAATTTGAGAGTTTATATTTACAAATATTTTAAAATATGGCAAAATTTTAAAAATCAAATGCTTTTTGTGAAAAAGCAAGATATTATATGTACATATAGCAGAGGGGAAACTTTGAAAAGAAATAAGGCAAAATATTAATTGTGGTGGTATTGCAGGTGGTGATACTAGGTGATTAAATTCTGTCTCTGTGTTTCCTAGCTTCACTGAAATGAACCTGTGTTTATATTGTTTACATGGAAATACTCTCACAGGTAGCCAAAGAATCAAATGTTCATACTAAAGCTAACTGAATATACAGGGAATGTACCCAACTATAGTAAAGCCAAAACTGCTACACTATCTATAGGTACAGCCTGAATAACATGAGGTATTTACGGAAGGCACAGAATACCCAGGACACTTCTAGTATAAAGGGACTGTCCTTTGCTTATGCAAAGTTCTTGTAATGTCATCGGTGGCAAGAGAGTTCTAGAGTTCAAGGTGGTGTTAGAGTAATGGTTCTTACCCAGGTTTAAGCTTGAAGAGGATCCATGTGAAGAGAGGGAAGGAGGTGGTGTCTGTGAATGTCCTGGTCCCTGACTAGGGAGAGGCATGCCCACGGGTCCAGGAGAGGAGGAAAAGCTAAGGCCGTTATAAAAACTGTGTCCAATGGGGGTCAAGCTGCTCGATGTCCTCTTATAAAGGTCACTGCTGCCAGTCAGGGAGTCACGGCGGGAGCCACTGCCAGTGTTGGAGTTTGCAACTAAAATGGAATTAAAACAATGCAGATAAGAACAGGCCTGTTCTTCGAAGAACAAGCCCAGTGACCTGTTCCTAACACTTTGATCCAGACTCCTTACCACCGCAAATTTGTCAGCAGAGACAGCCTAACTGTTAATGTAGCAGTACTAGGGGCAGATAAGTAATAAAGAGGACATGGCTCAGGTTAACATGACCATCAAACGTATGCCAAATTTACCTTCCTATGGGGTGTTGTATATTATAGGATAAGGGAGGGTTAAAAAGCTCTGACGGCCACATGAGCTATGGAAAAGGTGGAAGAAAATGGACTAGAAGAATGCCTTTCATCAATTGAACAGGTTCAAGTAGAAAAATGGGATACAGAAAAAAGATTTGTAAATGGGCTACTGCCCCACTACACAAGACTTCTATATTGAAAGCCTGTTTTCTCAGTGGGTTCAATCTAGAGTCAACGCTGCCCTCAATTCCAATTAAGATAATTTCTTTCACACATGCCCTTCTATTTAGGGATCACTTTTGTTTTTTATAATCTCTGCAATTATCCCATTATTCACCATACTACACTCCTGCTTTTTTCATCACAACATTAAAAATATCTTGGTCTAATATCCTTCCTCCTAATTTTCCACACGTCTACCTTATATTCTACTCAGAAGACTGAAGAAAACTTGTAACTCTTTAAGGCCTGCAGGCCAAGAACTCAGCTCAGTCTCAATTGTAGAGTATTTCAGCTCTGCTATCTTTAGTAAGTCCTCCTCCCTCAGTTTTTGATATCAGTTTCTATAGTTCCCTCCATATTTTTCCCAATTATAGCAAAAATCTTCCCTAGATTTCAAATCCCTGGAAGAAACTGATTAAGTAAGTAGCCACATGAGCATGGATCGAAATAGGTCCCATCTGTATAACTTGATTTCAATAGTCTATCATCTCACAGATTATGTGGGATGGCTGGATTCCCACAAGGCTTGGTCCAGATCTGCCTGTGGTTCCATGCATTGCCAGTATTCCAGAAGGATTGTAAAAATAATTAAAATTCAGTCTTAAGAGCATATCAGTCTAATTTCTACCTGCTGTTCCAAACCCTCCAAGGGCGGATCCCAGGGTGGCGCCGAGAGAACTGCTACTTCCGAATCCCAAGGATGTGTTGGCAGGCTGGGCAGAGCCCTGGGAGAAGAGGGAGCTGCTCTGTGAATTGCTGTTCAGAGAGTTGTTGCCGTAGAAAGAACTGGATGCCAGGTTGTTATTGGGCTGCTGCTGAGGCTGGGGCTGAGGCTGCTGTGTTCCTAAAGGGCGAAATGGTCCATTTGTTGTTCCAGCAAGACCACCAGCTGCTCCATTTGCTGAAGCTGCGGCTGCTGCAACAGCTATGAAGAAGAAAGCAAACCGTTTGGCTATGAAAGGGACTGGCCACATTTCCAAACTACATTTTTATCTTTTTTCAGAAAACCTTTTAATGCTGCCTATCTTTTCAAAACAGACACAAACCATACAAATCTGTCTTTGATCCCTTCATATGAAGCTGCTATTTTCTGTTTCTACTTTCAATTTGAACTCAAAATACCACTAGAAGAAGTTCACTATGCTGGTAGCTTTAAAGAGACTACAGATTAAAAGGGGTATAAACATCCAACGTATCCATCAAATACAATTACTTCCTAAAATCTTAAATTCCATAAATAACTATGTTGAGGGTTTCTTCTAGAACCATGTAATGCATATACATCCTTCAAGTTCCTATTTTAGCACACTGCTGTCTTCTAGATGTTCCTGTTATTGTTCCTAATTAAAAAAAAACAAAACAAAACATATAAACACTTAAAGTAAAAAACTATTACTCCTCCCAACAAAATGTATTATTCTGTCACTTCTCACTACTGTTTCCCACTTCCTCCATTCCTGCCCCTATGGCAAAAAACAACCCCTCCTCTAAAATTATCTTAAAATAATGACTTGGATTTCTGTGAAATCAGCCTTGGATTTCTGCCAACAAAGCCATTTTGTGTGAGTAATGCAACTTCTATGTTCTCAGTGGAACCAGACTTTGCTTCTAACCAGCTGGCACATGCCACCCCTCCCAACAAAAAGGAGAATCCACCAAGGTCACTTATTGCTTCTGATCTCTTTTTGAAACATTACAGGGTAAAACTGATATACTGAGAATTGCCAAAAGTGTATTTCAACATACTTTAAGAATATCACTATCAGTCGCCACTTTTAGATCTCTGGCAGGAGTCCACTCAGATGTGCGCTCACCTGCTTGTGCAGCTGAGGAACTAATGATGACTGGGGCAGGAGCTACAAGTCGAACAGGAGCTCCAAGACCATTTCTCGCACCTGCATTCACTACAAGGGCACCAGTTTGGTCATAGTAAGCAGCAGGAGCCAACACCGGATAACCTACGAATATCAAACCAACAGAGAAATGTGTATGTTAAACAAACAAGTATCTCCTGGGCACCAACATATTGTCAATAATCATAAACTCAGCTTTGGGGTTGAATTGACCTAGATTTATATACTGGTTCCATCACTTAAATAGTTGAATAAACAAATAAAAGAGGCTACAAATGATTATAAAAATCATAGTACTTTCATACTACATAATAATCTAAGAACAAATATCCCGCAAAACAGCAGGAAAAACCTAGACAGGCTTTAAATAACATGATCTTTCAATATTATGTGAAATAGAATCTCCACATCCCAGTTTAAGCCATATGAAAAACTGCAGGTGACTTCCTAAGAACACACAAAGGCTTAGCAACTAAAAAACAAATGAAACAGGTTAAAGTTATTTATTGAATTCATAAATGGCTCAGTTAAATTGGCTATGCTCTATGATCAGTAAAGGTCCATAAAAATACGCTGACATCTCTCAAAGACTTGTTTCATATGTAGAACATGAAACTACATTTAATCCCATGCAAAGCACCAAACCCAGCTGACAGTGAACCAAAAACAACATATATTCAAGATATGTCTATATAAACACATATCTCAGAGGTAGGCAGCTAAAAAGAACCCCTACTATTGGTTTAAGAGAAACCTTAAAAATGTAAGAGATGACCCTATCAAGGTGTACCAGAAATTTCTCGCTAATCATGTTGTTCAAAAACATCAACATAAAGACTAAGCCTTGTAAACTAGCTTGGCCACTCCATCTACCACTAATTCTGAGACAGAAAACAGATAACCCACCAAGGAAAAAAACCACATATTCCAAGCTGCATGGACATTTAGATACCTCCAATATGACTTAAGACTGGCTCAGAACAATGCTCTCATCAGTGAACTATAGTCTAAGTGAGGGCAAGTGTATATCATCCTTGCCAGTCCCCAAATCATGACAAGCCTAAGCAAGGTGAAAGCACTGCTCATTCCCCTCTGTAATCACCTCAAACGTGCAGCCTTTTTCCCTGCCAAAGTATTAGGAATAACAATGCAGCCGCACCTGGCATGCCTGCTGCCAGACCTTGTCCAAATGCAAGGGCAGAATTCACTGCTGCAGCTGCCACAAGGGGATCTGTTTGCTGTCCCTGCTGGTTCTGGTTTGGGGTCAAAGGACGTTGGCTGGCTCCTCCACGGAGAACCTGGGAAGGGAAGACAGAAATAACCACTTTCTTTTCATTGGAGAAGACCTACCATATGCTCAGGTTGGATCAACTTTTAAAACTTAATTGTAAAACATTTTCCCTATAATGGTTTTTATATGTCACAGCTGTTAGGGTATAAATTCAATTAATAACATTTCATATAGTGGAATTTCAGTCTACCATTCTTACTTTAAACACATTACCTTTATAAGCAGCAAAAAGCACAAAAAAGTGATTCATTCATTCAAACATTTTATCTCATCTGCCTCATAAAGTTCTTGTGATAATTAAGTTAAAAGATGAATTTGAAACATCTGGCATCAGCAAGTGGTAATGTTATCAAATATTTAATGCCTACGAAGTGGCAAATGGGCAAGTGAGACAGAGCAATCAACAAGACCGACAAAGCCCCTGTCCTTATGGAGCTTTTATTTTAATGAATGAGATAGACAATAAACCATACTATGTAATGTCAGTGCTCTGACAAAAAGTGGGTGAAGAAAAAAAAATGTAACAGGCCAGTCATGGTGGCTCACGCCTGTAACCCTAGGACTTTGGGAGGCCAAGGCAGGTGGATCACCGGAGGTCAGGAGTTCGAGACCAGTCTGGCCAATATGGCAAAGCCCCGTCTCTACTAAAAATACAAAAATTAGCCAGGCGTGGTGGCAGGCGCCTATAATCCCAACTACTGGAGAGGCTGATGCAGGAGAATCACTTGAACCTGGGAGGCGGAGGTTGCAGTGAGCTGAGATCAAGCCACTTCGCTCTAGCCTGGGGGAAAGAGCAAAACTCTATCTCAAAAAACAAAAAAAGAAAAAAAGAGTATTAATGGTGGGGGGAAGGGGTTCCAGACAGGATGAACAGGGGTAATTTACCCACATATTTAAAGTTAACTAAGTCTCACATGCACATAAAAGATGGAATGAGAATATTTCCTCTTTAACGCTAATCTATTTATTAAGGTCCACATGGCCCCAAATGAGTTCACCAGATTCGATTTGGTAGGGCTCTCACCTGACTATTTCTATTTCCCTCTCACAAATTCCACAAACATACGCATTAGTCAAGTTCAGTGCAGAATACCAGTTATGCCACTGTGATAAAGGATCTACCTTTTTGGGGTGAGGGTTGGGGCAGGGAACAGACAGGGCCATGCTCTGCTGCTCAGGCTGGAGTGCAGTGTGACACCGTCTCAGCTCACAGTAGCTCACAGTAACCTCTGCCTCCCAGGCTCAAGAGATGCTCCCACCTCTCCTGAGTAGCTGGTACTACAGGTGTGCACCACCACACCTAGCTAATTTTTCTATTTTTTTGTAGAGACAGGGTCTCACCATATTGTTCAGACTAATCTCTAACTCCTGGGTGCAAGCAATCCACCTGCCTTGGCCTCCCAAAGTGTTGAGATTACAAGTGTGAAGCCACTGAGCCCAGTCAAAGATCTACTTTTTATTAATAAAACATAGACATCAAAATGCTAGCAATCATTATTATTCTGAATGATGTGAAGAATCTATCTCACAAGATCTACACACTCCAGAAAGCAAAAATGCAAAACCCACAAACCAAGGCTAAAATTACTAAAGTTCCTAACAATGTGTTTTGCCATATTGTCAAGTGCACAGTTCTTATCAGACCACTTTCAATTTCACTGTGTTATTTATAAAAGTTAGACATATGGTCAAGAAAATGGGTGCAAATTATTATTGGTACCATTGGTAAAAAAAAAAAAAAAAAAAAAGTAAAAAGAGAAACAACACTAATAACCAATTAAATATTTGTTAAGTGGGTATAAGGTGACCAACACTGTCCACACTGGCAAGAAGAGATGGATGGACACTTGATTTGCCCAATCTTTTACTTCTATATCAGTAATAAGTAAGAATTAACAAATGATCTTGCAGATTTGCTGGAAATATCTGAAATAATGTCTTTAAGCCACACTGATACCTAGGAGATAATCAATAACCAATAGCAAATCACTATTATCAAGATATTATATAATTTGTTTCTGACCTAAAGAACCTAACCAACTTTATAAGAGACAGTGTGTTTCAAGCTACATAGATAGAAGAGTCTGGGGACTGTACAGGTGAGTTTTGCCAAATACTTAGAATTTACATACCCAGTAACTCAAAAGAGATCTCACTCTAGGATAAGTAAATAGCAAGCACAGAAATACGGCAAATGTTAATAGTTCAAAATTGCTGAAGATTTTAAAAAACAATGAAAGCACTGCTCTCATAGAATATAAAGAAGTAGGTTTATGTTTGATTAGGTGTTCTTTGAAAGGACAGGAGTGATGGAGTGGACAAGGTACCTAAAGAAAGAAGTAGTCTAAGACTATTGATGAGTCTTGTAATAAGGAAAACAGTGTTAGCTTTTTGTTCACTCTCTAGAAATCTGTCCAGTACCCCTAACTATACATAAAAGTCCTTCAGTTACCTGCCAATATTCATATATTTTCATTTCATCAATAGCTGTCAAATCGATGATTTTATGGAAACAAAATGTACAGTTTCACAAGTAACGTTTTAAAGTCTAACAAAATCTACAAAATGACTGAATTTATAAAAACTATCCTAGAACAGTTAGCTTGCCTAGAATGCAACATATACTTTCTGATAAAATACAAGGCCAACAGCAAAGTTTAAAAAGAACCTCTCATTTTAATTACTATGACAAGGCAGTTTACCAAGAAAATCATATTTTCGAAACAATGGCTGCTAATTAAAAACTAATGCTAAAAACTTCTCCTTAGTAGGGTTTGACAGAACCTGAAGGGCCTGACAGAAAACTGAAAAGTTAATGATTATTATGTCCATTTTATAACAAAAATATATGCATTTAGAGAACCCACCCAACTTGCCCTAGTTGTAGCTAGTTAACGATAGAAGAAGCACAAGATCTCAGATTTTCTTTAAGTCAAGACATCACAATATGGTCAGGAAACAAGTTATCAAGACATGGGCTTATATTTAAATCTTAACAACTTTGTACTTGTGTGACTCTGGGCACACAAATTATATTTCTTCAATCGGTTTCCTCTCAATTATGAAATTCTATTTCATAAAACGAGAAGTTGTACATCTATCATAATTAGTAAGAGAAACAGAAATTACATGTAGAACACTTAATTCTGCACAGAAAGCTTTCAATTAACAGCAGTTATTAGTATTATTCTTGTTCACTGTATTAGAGCTAATTTTAAAACATGGTAATTACTTTAGTCTTCCAAATGCATAATAATTTGGCAGCCATTTAAACAAAAAGATGATCACACAAAGAAATACAGACTTATCCACAAAAAGCAGTTATTAAGAAATTTATTTGCTAGGTGCCGTGGCTCACACTTGTAATCCCAGCACTCTGGGAGGCCAACACTTAAGGTCAGGAGTTTGATATCAGCCTGGACAACATGGTAAAACCCCGTCACTACTAAAAATACAAAAACTAGCCAGGCGTGGTGGCACGTGCCTGTAATCCCAGATACTAGGGAGGTTGAGGCAGGAGAATCACTTAAACCTGGGAGGCAGAGGTTGCAGTGAGCAAACATGGCACTACTGCACTCCAGCTTGGATGACAGAGCAAGATTACGTCTCAAAAAAAAAAAAAAAAAAGAAAGAAAGAAACTTATTTAATAGGCCAGGCACAGTGACTCGTGCCTGTAATCCCAGCACTTTGAGAGGCCGAGGCGGGTGGATCACTGAAGGTCAGGAGTTCGAGACCAGCCTGGCCAACATGGTGAAATCCCATCTCTACTAAAATACAAAAATTAGCCAGGTGTGGCAGCACACACCTCTAATCCCAGCTACTCAGGAGGCTGAGGCAGGAGAATCACGTGAACCCAGAAGGCGGAGGTTGCGGTGAGCTGAGAGCTCAGCGCACTCCAGCCTGGGCAACAGAACTAGACTCCATCTGAAAAAAAATAAAACAAAAAAAGAAATGTGGCCAGGCGTGGTGGCTCATGCCTGTAATCCCAGCACTCCGGGAGGCTAAGACGGGTAGTCACCTGAGGTCAGGAGTTCGAGACCAGCCTGGCCAATGTGGTGAAACTCCGCCTCTACCAAAAATACAAAAATTAGCCAGGCGTGGTGGCGCATGCCTGTAATCCCAGCTACTTGGGAGGTTGAGGCAGGAGAATCGTCTGAACCTTGGAGGCAGAGGTTGCAGTGAGCCAAGATGGCACCACTGCACTCCAGCCTGGGTGACAAAAGCAAAACTCCGTCTCAAAAGAAATTTATTTTAACAGATCACTCATTCTGCCAACAAATTCTTTACTGAATTTCCTTATATATGGTATGAGAATGGCATCTGCTGCCAAGAAAATAATTTCATAGTGTCCAAATAACAGGCAGAATTTCAAGACCTGTTCTTCTTTCTTTCTATAATTGTGTGGAATCTAAAAAAAAAAAAAAAAAAAAAATTAAACATACACCCACTGAGTAAGACTGATGTCAAGCAAAAAATTCTTGTTTGGATCATATAATATATTCATATATCAGCAGGGTGTTTTGTCTCAAATGACAGCTTTTATCTGACAATGCATATCGAAGCCTAAAAGGTGATTTCATTTGCTCCAGAAAAATTCCATTACTAGGAATTTTTTCCAAGGATAAACTTATGTAAAGGACGTTAATCAGTCTCATTTAAAACACCAAAATACTGATATAAATGAAATATCAAATATAACAGACTAAAGTATCCTTTGATGGATTTAAATGTACCTAGTAAAAATGTCATTTAAAAGAACACAAAATAACATAGTAAAGTATGAAATCAGAATGGAAAACCACGTGGACAGAATGACAATTTTGTAAAATATTAAATAGTAAGGCTAAAATAACAGATACCAAACATATTAGCAGTGGTTTTTTGACATAAGGATTTAAGGTAATTTTTTTGTTTCAAGTTTTCTAGTTTACCACAGTTTCTATCAATAAAGAGGTGTTATTGGCCAGGCGTGGTGGCTCACGCATGCAATCCCAGCACTTTGGGAGGCCCAGGTGGGTGGATCATGAGGTCAGGAGTTTGAGACCAGCCTGACCAACATGGTGAAATCCCGTCTCTACTAAAAAGAAAATTAGCTGGGCATGGTGGAGTGCGCCTATAATCCCAGTTACTCAGGAGGCGAAGGCAAGAGAATTGCTTAAAGCCAGGATGCGGAGACTGCAGTGAGCCGAGATTGCACCACAGCATTCTAGCCTGGGCAACAGAGTGAGACTCTCTCCCAAAAAAAAAAAAAAAAAAGAGGTGTTATTCTAGCAATCAAGGAGGAAATGACCTGTGTAAAAAAAAAAAAGAAAGAAAGAAAGAAAGATGTAGTTTTGCAGTTTACTGTCCTTTCTCAACTCAAATAAAAAGCTAACACAGATATGACAGGTTTAAGATTTACATCTAATCCAATAAGTACTATAAATAAGCAGTCTAAAAATCTAGTACCCCTGCTTTGGTGTCAAGCCCCTTGAAAAACCCTGAAATGATCTGAAAGTGGTGCTTGGCAAGCCACTACAGTATGGCAGAACAAAATTTTACTATAACTTTGAAGATCCACTTTGCCACTTGCAGCTAAGCAATTTCCCTGTAGGTGAATTGATGAGTATCATTACCCCACCTAGGTACAACAGTGTCTAACATATAAAAGACATTCCATAAGAGTCGTTAAATCTGAGCCTGAACTCAGACACATACACACACACAAGAGGAAATTCATGCATTCACAGTGCTTTTCTATTAGGCGCAATATCACCTATTAATTACCCACAATACTACAATTCCCACTTAGAAGAGGTAAATTTTGTCTACATTTACCTGCTGCTGTCCTTGCTGAGCCTGTGGGGTGGTCTGTTGATTAGCTGAATTAGTTGCTGCCGCGGCAGCAGCAGCTTGCTGCTGGAAAAGACTGGCAGGGTAGACTCCCCAGGGAGTAACTCCATAATACTGGTGAGGGACCACAGCTGGGCCTAAAAATAGCAAAGGAAAGGTAAAGAAAGTCTGAACTACTGAGGCTCATCTCAGGCTTTCCAAAGATTACATCTGACTCAACAGATCCTACTGTAAAATATTAACTTAAAAGTATATATTGATTTATGCTAGCTAATCATTAACTCTTTTTAAAGAACAGTAAACATTAGATGAGATCCTTACACCAGTCTTCTAATATAATCCAGGCCTAGAGGAAGAAGCAATGAGGAATGAAACATCAGAAAACTAAAAGGGGGAATCACTGATAGAAGGGGTTCGATTTAAGAACAGATGGAGGATGTAGGATAGACAGAGACAATATCTGTTGGTAGAAGGGAGTAAATGGAGGGTCTGTGTGCTTAAAGTGATGGAATAGAACAAAAGACTAGGTTGTATCCCAGGTTCAACGGTAAGAATGGCACCTAAGGTGATTTAATAGAGTGCTGGTGTTTCATTAACTCTAGAAAAATGAACATCTATCAGTCTGCCAACAAAACCCAGACACTCAACTGAACCTCCACTGCAACTTCAAAGTTTTTTTTTTCTTTTTTTTGAGACAGGGTCTCTGTCTGTCACGCAGGTTGGAATGCAATGAAGCAATCTCAGCTCACTGCAACCTCAACCTCCTGGGCTTAAGCGATCCTCCCACTTCAGCCTCCCTAATACCTGGGATTACAGACGCATGCTACCATACCTGGCTAATTTTTTTTTTTTTTTTTTTTTTGGGTAGAGGTCTATGTTGCCCAGGCTGGTGTCAAACTCCTGGGCTCAAGTGATCCACCCGCCTTGGCCTCCCATATTGCTGGGACTATAGGCTTGAGCCACCAGGCCTGGCCCCTATTTCTACTTTTAAAGTCACAAAGGCATTCAACACAACTACATTCAGACATTGCTGTGAAATTTTAAATTTAAGTCAACATTGAACACAAACAGAAACAAAAAATACAACACCTTGACTTGTTACAGACCTGCTAAGAACCTTAAACAAAATTAAGCATTCTCTGTAACCCCAGCACTATGAGAGGCCAATGTGGGAGGATCACTTTGAGGTCAGGAGTTCGAGACCTGGTGAAACCCCATCTCTACTAAAAAAAAAAAAAAAAATACAAAAAATACAAAAAATTAGCTGGACGTGGTGGTAGATGCCTGTAATCCCAGCTACTGGGAAGGCTGAGACAGGAGAACTGCTTGAACCCAGGAGGCAGAGGTTGAAGTGAGCCAAGATTGTACCACTGCACTCCAGCCTGGGCAACAGAGCAAAGAGTATGTCTCCAAAAAAAAAAAAAAAGCATTCTGCTTTAATCCAAATTATCTGTTCATTTTCTTTGGCAACAAAGTACAGTTGCAGTTGGCCACATAAAGTAGACAACAGAGATGTAACAAAGTTATGCAGATAACAACTTAAGTGTGGCAGAAATCTAATCATAGAATTCTATGACGAAGCTGGTGGCAAGAAACACCAAAGACACATTTGCTAACCAAGAAATGGGCTCAAAGCCAATTCTTCAAATCTGCTGAAACGTATCTCCAAGTTGAACTTCCTTAAAGCACAGAGTTAAATACTTCCAACTTGATTCATTAACAATAACCAAGCCTTACACTGAAGTTCTAAAGAGCTGTTTCAAATATTACAGCTACTCTGATGCAACAGCTAATTCTGGAGAAACACATACTTCATTAAGCCAAAATAAATAGATACATATTCTTGTTTCCCCCATTTTAAGCTTCTAAAACACAAATAAGTCAAACTGTACCATTGCCCAATATAAATATGTTTTGATATTTCTAATTTGGTGTTTTCTATACCTGTGGGCTTAGAAAAGATTAAGAAGCTCCGTTTACAAGCAAGGGTGCACACTGAAACACTATAGCTGGGCACAGAATAAAGGTGCTGCTAAGAAAAGCTGTTACAGTATGAAGTATTTTACTATAATAAGGAAAGAGGTTAAAACATTTTTAATTTGTCAGAAACTGAACGGCCTAAAAGCCATGTATTCAAGTTAAAAAAAAAAAAAAAGAGTGATAGAGCCTCATACTCATCTCATAAGTGTTTATAAAGCAGGGTGGTCTTGGGCAGTTAAAGAAAAAAATAAGAAAAAACACAAAAAAAGACCCTAAGTGTACCTTAGTTTCCTCACCTGTAAAAATGGGTAAACAGGTAGAGTGTTCCTTAACCAAAGTGCTTGGGACCAGAAGTGTTACAGATTTCAGACTGTAGACTATTTGTGTATGCAAGAGTTACCTTGGGGATGTGACCCAAGTCTAAACACAAAGTTCATTTATGTTTCATATATGCCTTATACACATAGCCTGGGAGTAATTCTACTTTTCCGTTGGGGATGCTGAATAAATGAACTGTGTGTTACGTGCCTGTGGTTTTGACTATGACCCATTACATGAGGTCAAGGTCAAGTGTGGAATTTTCCACTTGTGGTGTCATGTTAGTATTCAAAAAGATTTTTAATTTTCAGATTAGGGATGCTCAACCTGTAATAGATGTTGGGGGTACAGCCGTGTCTACCTTGAACGAGTGGTTGCAACCTGCAATGATAGTCCCAACACTCTCCCAAAAGCCAACAAAAGAGAACCTTTACTGGGCGAGGACTGCTATTACCATTAACATTTGCATTATTCTCTAAATTTTCTCAACTGGCATTTCTACTACTATACTGTGGTCACATGGCCTAAGGTTAAATTTAGGAAAACATCCCAGGGCAAATCAACTGAGCTTGGCACATCAGGCACCCTCTAAGAATACACATATTCATAGTTTGAACAGTTAACATTTCCTGTTATTTGTGAAAGTATTAACTCATTTTCACCCTGGCTCAACTGACAAATACAAAAAACAAGATTCTCACCACCAAAATACCATCTCAGTGACAGCAGCAGTGTCAACCCTAAGATCAGTTCTTTGTTTCAAATAACATAAATTAGTAGAGGAAAAGAATTCTAAAGAAAGTACAGAAAAGACAATTCAAGACAGCACAGGCATTCTATATACTATAGTGAAGCATAAGCATGGGCTTTGAAGTTAAACCTGGTTCAAACTCCAACTCTACAACATTTAAATTGTGTGACTTCAAATGAGACAGCTCTCTAGGTTGGGCACAGTGGCTCACACCTGTAATCCCAGCACTCTGGGAGGCCAAGGCGGGTGGATCACTTGAAGTCAGGAGTTTGAGACCAGCCTGGCCAACATGGCGAAACCCCATCTCTACTAAAAATACAAAAATTAGCCAGGCATGGTGGCGGGCACCTGTAGTTCCAGCTATTCAGGAGGTTGAGGTGGGAGAATCACTTGAACCCAAGAGGCAGAGATTGCAGTGAGCCGAGATCGCACCACTGAACAAAAGCAAGACTCAGTCCCCCCAAAAAAACAAAACAAAACAAAAAAACATAACTAACAAGGCAGCTGTCTGATCCACAAACTTCTAATCTCTAAAATCATCATCTGACAAATCATATGAAAGAAAAGCATTCAGGACAATGCCTGAGAAAAGTTACGTATTAATAAATATTAATGATGGTTAGCACAGATCATTCTCCTACGAAGAGCTTTCGTTTTCCCCAAAAAGGAGGTGACCACGGACAGACAGATGACCCTATGTTAACTATGTTCCTATCATAACCATGCCAAAATGTAAACAATTTTTTTAAAAATCTAAGAAATGCTAGGCTACATTTAAGTTCATAATTGCAAATTATATGCTACATAATAAGAAATAAAATTTCAAAGCAATATTTAGTCATGGTTAACCTGACTTGGAGGGATCTTCCCCCAACAAATATCTAAACTGGAAGACACTGTGTTTGTTCTAATGCTGAATTCAATCCATCATACATTTATGGCCCCACTATGGTGACGGTAACTGTGCAACACAGAGTCAAATAACAAAGATGCCTGTCTTTTAAACATCTAGTCTCAAGGGAAAGAAAAAACACTCATAGGCTGGGCACAGTGGTTCACACCTGGAATGCCAGTACTTTGAGAGGCCAAGGGAGGAGGATTGCTTGAGCCCAGCAGTTTGACACAACACCAGCCCAGGCAACACTGGCGAGACCACCCCATCTCTACAAAAAATTTAACAATTAGCTAAGTGTGGTGGTGCACACTAGTACCCCTAGCTACTCAGGAGGCTGAGGCAGGAGGATCCAGTGAGCCCAGGAATTCAAGGTTACAGTGAACTGTATTCACACCACTGCATTCCATCCTCGGCAACAGAGTGAGATCCTGTCTCAAAAAAAAAAAAAAGAGAGAGAGAGAGAGAGAAAGAGAGAAAAAAAAACTCATGTATACATCCCACAAGCAAATAAAAACAGTGCAGTAAGTAGCCAGCTAGGGCACTTCACAGGCAAACAATGGGAAAAAGAGCTTACTACAGAAGACCACAGTGTCCAATGACAGGGGCCTAAACCAATGCAGTATCTTCAGCAAACTAAAATCAGATCTGTATTGCTACAATGTATGGTGTCAGCCAATGGCAGTCAACTAGGAAGGGAACTGGGTGGTACACATGTAGAGACCTGTATGAGGCATGGTGATAGAGCCCTATACGCTCTGGGTCCCAACCCTAGTTAATCCACAGAATTATCTGGAAGCTCCTTAAAAATACTGATTTCAAGGAACAAAACACCACCACCCCCACCCTGACTCCAAGTAAGTTGTAATGATCAGCCATGTTTGGTAATAACTGTAGTATGCCATATTAGGGTAGAAAAAAGGGAAATCAATAAAAGGTTTAAGCAGAAAGATGATGAGGTAAGATCTAAGTCTGAAATCATTTTCTTGAACAATTTAGAGGGGAAAAGGAAGTGAGAAAGGCAAGGAAATTAGAAATTTCCACATTAGAGACCAATAAAAGTACCTGAACTATATGATAGACTAGAGGTGGTAGGAGATCTAGGCAAGGGGAGAAATTCCCAAAATATAAATGAGCATCTGGTGGCTCCATGGATCAAAAATACATATGCAAGCGGTAGGTGATTAATTTGCCTTTGAACATTTTCAAGTCTGAGGGGCCTATGATACTGCTATGGAGAGATATTAAGCTGGTAGGTAAATGGCACTGAAAATCTGGATGATCTCCACTGGAGACACAGATTTGGGAAAGAGTATAAAGAATGCAAGCCCATCTCAAATGACTTTTCAGCAGGTGAGAAAATCCCTCATGCAGCAGAATGTCTCACCTAGTGTCGCTGCTGCAGCCAATCCAGCTGTGTAGGGGTCCGTCCCTGGGGGAGCAGCGCTGATGATGTATGGATTGGGGACAAACGCAGCGGGAGCTAAACCTGCTGAAAACATACCTGTCAGTAAAAACAAACTTGACTAAAACTGCAGCCCTATCAAATACCTACACAGTTTGGCTATTCACTTCAGGCTGTAGATAAGGAAAAAAATGAAAAAAGAGAAGACGGGACAGGTTGAGGGTAAAGAGAAATTTTAAAAAGATAACTGCTATACTAAAGATTATAATGAAATGTTTATAGAGTTAAATTTTACCTTTGGTAAAGAAATACTTAAAACTGTATATACAGTTTTAAATTCAGCATACTTTCTAAAAGATTATTAAAATTATAACAGCCTACAATAGAACAATTTTAAAGACTTATATTAAAATGGGATGAAGTATTTCTACTTAAAATAATTTTACAAACAGTTTTCATGAAATAAAATCTATGGGTATTTATAAAGATTACCATCTACAACTATACATTATCAGACCCAAGGACTTTATGCCTGGACTTCATTTATTTAGGTTGGAAGTAAGTATATTCTTCTATAGCCTATCACATTCAAGATTAGCTATCTCCTTTCTACTCAATCATGCCATTTTGACATATTTAAAAAAAAAAATTCTACTTCTACTTGTTTACACTTAATGCACTCTATTTCTAAGAGACCTTAAGAAGGTCCAGGGGGGAAGAAACATCTAGGCAGTACGATGAAAACATCGCTCAAAACTTTAACTAAACTTACAGGAAAAGGGCAAAGCTACTTTAAAACCAGTAATTATACGAGAATACTTTTAAATTTTTTCAATGCATACTGACTGGAAAATGGATTTATACTGTTTTGCTAATAAAATGAGAGGCTGATAGTCTATAGAACCACAACTTATTTAATCAATGTCATCCAAATCTTACCAAAAGAGCTAATGGTAGTCACCAATCGCTATTGTGATAAATACTTTAAATCCTGAAACAGCTGAGGTAGGGCAACGGGTGAACACTGAAGAAATCTTATGATGTGGGTCTATAAGCAATGTCAAAACTAATGTGGCTAGAGAGACAACTGGACAAAAGGAAGAGGCCACTTACTCTGTCTGAGGGATTCGTCTGAACTTTTAGAATCAGTTTAAATTGCTGGGTTTCACAGCAACCAGTTATCCTAAAATGGCGGCCACACCTATCATGAAAGAGCTATGGGCTTAAGGACTTACCGATGTGCGGCTGATGAGCAGCTGCCAGTGCATACTGCTGCTGCTGAGCAGCTGTCAACTGCTGGACAGCAAGCGCATTAGGTCTTTGGAACAGCTGAGGCAAGAGGAAAAACACGGTGTGGTTAGGGAAACTGTCTTACAAAATCATTTAAAAACCTCTGACTAAAAATTTTAATAAACACTTGTTTAGGCATGATACTTTAACAACAACAAATGTTCTCATACTCTACTTCATTCCCATGGGATTAAAATGTTTCATAGTTCTATTCTCCCTGTCTCTCTTTCTTTACTTCAATTTGCTGTGCCCTGGTTCCATGAGCTGCCCACTTCACAGATTATATGTCCCCTGAACCACAAACACACTCTCTCTCACACACACACACACACACACACACATATGAGATATCTATATAGATATCGATACAGATACAGATATCTCATATATGTGCACGCAAAAGCCCTAAAGCTTATCAGGTCTACAGGTCTTGCCTGATCTAAGGCAAAGTTAAAAATTAGACAACTGATTTGCCACATTGCCCCTAGTGCTGAATCTCCTTTCAAGAGCCCACAAATAACTGAATTAATCCTCACCTACTCACATTTTGGAGAAGAATATGAAAAGTGTTCACTTCATCCTCCGAGCTGTCTCATTCCCAAAATGGTATTGAATAACTTCCTCAACTAGTAGCTTAGCCTAATGAGTAAATTAGACATCTGCCCAACTTTCGGGAGCTCCAGAGTTTTCTGGGATATTATTCTTTGTATATTGAAAATAAAACAGCAGAAAACAGCAGCTACTAACAAAATTTGGATTATGAGCTCACACCTAGCATACTTCTTAATTCTAAAGAAAAGAAAGCTCAAAGGCCTTAACAACACTAAGAATGTCTTATGATTAATACAAAATCAGTCATTCACTCATTAATTCAACAAATATTTATGAAACAAATGATACCTGCCAGGCACTGTGCAAGGAACTAGGGATACAACTAGTGAATGAAACAATACAAAATCCTGCCCTGATGGAGATTACATTTTAGTATGAATAGTATTGGAACAAAGAAAAAGGATGCCAGTAACCTGATTTGTGGTTCACCTAAACGGGCCTCCTTCCAAGGAGTCACACTGAAGACTTCAATGATTGCTAAAATCAGACTGAAAGCACTTACTGAAGGGACCTCCCTGGATAGGACCTTCAACCTACCTGCTCTTCCTACAGGATTTTTCAACAGCTCAGCTGACATTGCTGGATGATGTATAACAGACACCATGGATCTTGAATTACAGATGTCCTCATAAAGAGACCTGATTGTTTCAGACATTAGGAGATAATGTCATTCTACCAACTCAGCTTAATCACTGTCATGACTGGACTTACTCTTATCTTAGGTGATGGAGAGATTTTATCCTGAGATTTGGCTACTCTCTACACCTCAAACATGAGGAGGCTAATTTTAGATTAAAATAAAACAAAAAGTGAATACTTTGAAGGTACTGGCCAATTTCACCTGTTAGCTCTCTAGTCTTAGTCTCTGCTTTTGGAGTATGAATGTCAAAAGTAACCATGCACAGATTTCAAAAATACTTTTTTTTTCCCCAAAAGTTAAAGAAAAACTTCAGTGTGATGCTGGTAAAAAGGAAACAGTATTACTAAATATCAAGTCTTAAAAAGAAATAGGGGAAATGAATCTACTGACAGACATTATCAAAACATTTGTCCTCCAGGAAGGGAGCCAGTCAAGACTATTTGGTAACAGTGTGCTTGTGATTTCTCCAAGCTGGTTTCACATTTCTGTCTTACTAAAGATGTGCTCACACAGTATTCCCTCCAACAGGAGGCAGTCCACCCAAGAGGGGCAGCCAGGAGTGGGAAAATAAGTAAAACAGTAGAAAGTTACTTTTAAATTATTTCCAAGGTTGTGAAAACATCTCATAGTTCCACTAAATATGTACTGTCTCTTCAATGGGTTTCTGGAATTTTCTTGATCTAAAACCTTTTGCAATATTTAACATATCAGGCACTGCTCGTGCTAGCTTCTTCTCTCTACCCTTCTTCGCCCTACTGAAAACAAAAGAATTCATTTCATTCAACAGACGTTTTTTGAGCACCTATGATTAGGTAGGTGCTGTGACATGGAACTGGGGAAATAAAGACAGAATGCTCAGAACACAACTCTTAAGGGTATCTCGATTTATTAACCAAAAACAGTAGTCCACTGCCATTCCATCTGACTTAACCTCACTGCATATATTTTTGTTTGTTTGAATAGTCGAAGTCTTACTCTGTCTGTCACCCAGGCTTAAATGCAGTGACATAATCATGGCTCACTATAGCCACAAACCCCTGGGCTCAAGCAATCCTCTTGCCTCAGCCTCCAAGTAGCTGCACGTGCCACCACGCCTGGCCAATTTTTTTTTTTTTTTTTAACTTTTTTGTAGAGATGAAGTTGCTCAGGCTGGTCTGGAACTCCTGGGCTCAAATGATCCTTCCACTTTGGCCTCCCAAAGGGCTGAAATTACAGGTGTGAGCCACCACACCTGGGCTATATATTTTTTAAATATTACATGTAAGTCATTTTATGTATGTGTACTGTATCTGTAAATATACATGGAAATACATGGCATGTGGGAATATCACAAAAGTAATCATTCCACGTAACATTAGCTTGTGGTTGGTTTTCATCATATTAAAACATTTTGAAAGCAGGAACTACTTTTAACTAAAAGTAAACAAGCCTTACAAGAGACCCCATACAGCCTATGTTTGAGAGCTGATTAATATCTTAGTAATTATGGTGAATAGAAAAGGATTTTCTTGAGACCATTTTGCAGTAAACAACTTAACAAAAGTAAACTGTACATCTATAGCAGACAGATTTGATTACAGAATAGATTACAGCAATTTTGGTACATTCTCTTTATGTAAATGGTGCAATATTAACTGGAAATACAGAGTATTCAAAACAAATTGGGTAATTGGCAAGTGACAGATTCCAAAGGATCCTGAAAAACTCACATAAATGCCATCTGCGGGGCGAAGCATTGAGCTCTACTAACATTTTCATGTTTTTCACAAAGCAGGCGAATATTCCATAACTGAGAAACAAAATACTGTGAGAGTTGGGGGAAATGCTTAAAGGTCAGTATAATGATAAATGTGAAGCTGTTAATTATAATTCACTTGGGTAGATTTCACAAGTTGTTCAAGAGTCTGAATGCTGGGGAAAATGGATCATCTACTTCAAGCATATCAAGGTTCCTAATAAATACTGAAGGCACAGTTTAAGAAGTAGACAAGCTGGTTTGCCTCCTTTCTCTGTCACTTACTATATTAAAAATACTCTATAGGGCTCTTATTCCAGAAAGGAATCCAGGCAGCCAAAAACACCCAATATAGTGACTGACATGTAGTTGGCATCTTATAAAAGACAGCTACTAGTATTATTACTGTTGTTGTTATCGACAGCAGTTGCTTACATAAAAAATTATGGCATTTTCTAAATCTGGAGGAGTAATGTCTAAATAAGGAGTCAGTAAATGCAAAAGACTACTCAGCCCCACTCCCCTGCCGGCCACAATAAAATGTACTGCCAGCCCTGACTTTTTTTTCTTTTTTTTTTTTTTTACCAGTTTGAGACTATATACATAGCAGACAAGGGTTAAGAGCACTGACTCTGGAGCCAGACAGCCTTGGTTTCTATCTTAGCTCACCAGTGACTTGCTATGTCACCTCTGGCACATCATTTAATCTCTCTGTGCCTCATTCTCCTCTTCTCTTTAATATGATGATAAAGATATATGTAACACGGCAGGTTGCCGTGGGGATTAAAATTAACACATGTAAAGTATTTATAAAAGTCCTTTATGTGTGATGTTCTTTCTGATGAATGGGGAGGGCACCCCCAACAGACTCAGCCCTTCTGAGAGTCACCCTTTACAGTTCCTTCCCAGAGCCAGGCAGCCCAAGCAGACCAAGAGCAGAGGGCGGGACTCCTCCTAGTCTGTATTAAGAGTCAAAATTGGCCAGGCACAGTGGCTCACACCTTTAAAGCTAGCACTCTGGGAGGCCGAGGCAGGTGGATCACCTGAAGTCAGAAGTTCGAGACCAGTCTGACCAATATGGAGAAACCCCATCTCTACTAAAAATACAAAATTAGCCGGGAGTGGTGGTGCACACCTGTAACCCCAGAATTACACCTGTAATTCCCCCAATCCGGAGGCTGAGGCAGAAGAATCGCTTGAACCTGGGAGGTGGAGGCTGAGGTAAGCCGAGATCACCATTGCACTCCAGCCTAAGCAACAAGAATGAAACCCCGTCTCCAAAAAAAAAAAAAAAAGAGTCAAAATCTCACTGCACCAGGACCACCAGCTGCTATCAGTGGGTCACAAAGATAACAGTAAAGAAAGAAAACCATTTTTGTTTTAATGGATGAGTGCTTTCTGCATTATACTACTTTAAGAAAAAGCTATGTAGTTGAATTTGAAGGTGAGACAACTCCACCTATTAGAAGGCTCTGCATTTCTAACACAAAGTCCAAAGGAAACGGCCTGAGGCTAGAAACCAAAATAATAGCTATTTGCATTGCTTGTGTTAGATGACCTTCAAACAAGTCCCTAAACTTCACTGTTTTTTCTTTTTTCTTTCTTTTTTTTTTTTTTGAGACAGACAGAGTCTCGCTCTGTCCCTGAGGCTGGAGTGCAGTAGTGCGATCTTGGCTCACCGCAACCTCCGCCTCCCGGGTTCAAGCGATTCTCCTGTCTGAGCCTCTAGAGTAGGTGGGATTACAGGCTTGTGCCACCACACCTGGCTAATTTTTGTATTTTTACTAGAGATGGGGTTTCACCATGTTGGCCAGGTTGATCTCAAACTCCTGACCTTGGGTGATCCGCCAGCCTCAGCCTCCCAAAAGTGTTGGGATTACAGGCATGAGCCACCGTGCTTGGCCTCTTATGTCTAAAAATAAAATAGCTGCCCTACCTCATGGGGTTGTTTTCAGAGTTCACAGAGAAAATCCCTTCAAGACAGTAAAAGCACTATATCAATGATGGGATTCTAAAATTTTAAGAAAAAGGTTTATTTTGGAGTCATTCCTCGGCATATGAAATTTGTGAAATCTTATTACTGTTTGAAGCTTCTAGATCAAAGCCCAGTTTATACCAGGTTATTTGAACTACTACAATGATCAATTAATGATTACAAAGATTTTTGGTAGGCGCATACAAATTAAACTATGTTGCTAAACTAAAAAAAAATCATCATCATCATCTTCATCATCATCATCTGTGCATTTCTTTGGCAGATAAAGAATCTGATTCCAAAACAAATGAGGTCCTAGGGAAAAACAAAACACATCCCTCCACTAAGTATATTAATACCTTTTGAGAAAAACTTCACCATAAGTAAAATTTGAACAAAGTCAAATAACAATAGAGGTAAGCTTCAACTGATCAATTACTAGTCACTCTTTGTCAGTTAACTATACACATGACACTTGATAGAATAATCATTTGTAAATTAATAGTTGAGCCTATTAAATACCTACATCGAAAGTATATACACACTTGGCCTCACGAGAATGACATTTAATCACACTGTCAAACTTTTAACAACACATGCCGATTTCCACTCCCCTCTGACTGTAGTCGTGCAGGAATGAATACCACACTTCAACTTTCATTTTCAGAATCTGAATCTTTGTTAAAATTCATGCTTAACAGATGACAGTTTTGGTACAACAGTGTCCAATTTTGTAAAACATACTACATTAGGCTATTTTTAGATTAACTGAACTCTAAATAAAGAACATCAACAATACAATTACTTAATTCTACACTGATATAATCCTGGCTTTGGTTTGTGCCATGTTTGTAATATAATACAACCTGGTAACAATTTTTTTTTTTTAAGACGGAGTCTCACTCTGTCGCCCAGGGTGGAGCGTGGTGGCATGATCTCAGCTCGCTGCAACCTCCGCCTCCCGGGTTCAGGCTATTCTCCTGCCTCAGCCTCCCAAGTAGCTGGGCGTGCTACTTTTTGTATTTTTACACGCCCGGCTAATTTTTGTATTTTTAGTAGAGAGGGGGTTTCACCATATTGGCCAGGCTGCTCTCGAGCTCCTGACCTCGTGATCTGCCTGCCTCGGCCTCCCAAAGTGCTGAGATTACAGGTGTGAGCCACTGTGCCTGGCCAAAACCTAGTAATAATTTTCTAAACTGCATTTAAGGAAAGAAACAGGCAACTGTATAGCATTTTGTAAAAAATAAATGCTGCTCCAACATCGCAGTACAAAATGGTATGAACACATTATGCATGAACTGCTCACAGCTGTTTTCCAGGATTAAGAAGACAATGAAGTGAATTTGAGACAAAGGAAGAACACTTCAGAAATAACGAGCATTTCAAGCTGACAAAATACTCCAAATCAGAGGTTCTGAACCCAAGGTATTTGTACTCGGGTGGGTAATACTGCATCTTTATCTCATGCACATCCACCTGAAATTTAGCATGTTCTTCAATTAAGATTGTAGACAACAAACTACATTAACTTTAGCAATACACCTGTGACATTATCACAAACAGAACTCAAATATACGTTCATGTTACTTTACAGTTGTTAGAGATATTTCAAAATCTTGCTCATGCTCATTATGACAGCTAGTACATCTACTTCTATTTCATGCATCATATCATAAATAAATACATAATTAACTTTGTTTTTAAATATGACAGCTATTTTTATACCACTGGTTTCCTTTGTAATCCTGCTTTATACATTTTAAACATTATTCTGAGAAGTAGTCCACATGGTTCACCTATTAAAGAAGTTCATGGCACACACAAAAACAAACAAAAAAGAATTAGAAACTCCCACTCTTATAAATAAACCTTAAAAGGGTTAAATTCAGAGTGATTAACAGTGACCAGACAACCAACTAACTAATCAAAATCCTGTGTCACAGCTAACAAGAACTAAGTTTGCAATGAATTAAATGAAAATTACCTTTTCCCTATTTGCAGGCTGCTCCATGTCATCTATCTCATTACAGGCTGGTAATAAGTTTGATGAAACCAGCTTATTACACCAAATCAAAGCCAAGATTGAAAGAAAATAGAACAAAAGAGGGAATTACTTATTTTGCCAACCTCCAAACCAGATTCCTATTCTAAAAAATCACAAATAAAGCAAATCTACCATTTGCAGCAAACAACTCTAAACCAAGAAAAATGATCACCTTTGTTGCTTATTTCAGAAAGCCAAGATAAAAAGAGCAGAATGTACAGAAAAATATGTACTGCACTAGATCTCTGGTTCAATCCTCACAATCAGCAGTACCGTCTGAGACTTCCAGCTGGTTCTCAAGGCGTCCAGGACCTGGACTCAATTTTCAAAGGCACCTATACCTCCTTGTCCTCTTCTACCCTCAACTTCTACTCCCTTCAGCATAGGCCCACACCGTGGTCATTCCCAGCTCCACACCTCTGCTCTGACCTGCAACAAAATGTATTCTACCTGTCCTTCAAGTCAGTTGCATGCAACCTTTGTCCTCACTGAGCCCTCCCCTTGTCTGATAGGATTCAGAATCCACCAATTTAGTGCTTAGTTCCCTAAATGTTCCACTACTGTTTCATTCAGAACCTAAGGTTCCTAGAAGAACACAACAGTCAACAGTTAACTGAATAATAAGAGTAAGAGAACATCTCAAACTGCTGCTAAACTCACATTAACCACAAAAAAACTAAACTAAAACAATTAAGTCATTCCTCCTTTAAAGTGTCTTTTCATTTCCTATAGTGAATACAGCATAAGACTCACAACACCATCTCTTCAACCTCTCTAGTTATTTTTCTTCAACCTAAACCACCAACCAGACTGACTACTTCTACATTATCTACTAGTGAACACATACCTGTTTTACTATTTCCTCCACTAGAATTCTCACCTTCTTCCTATATAAACAAGTCTTTCACGGCACAGCTATAGAACCACCTCCTCTGGCCAGGCGTTGTGGCTCATGCCTGTAATGTCAGCACTTTGGGAGATCGAGGCGGGCAGATCACCTGAGGCCAGGAGTTCAAAACCAGCCCAGCCAATAAAGCGAAACCCCATCTCTATTAAAACTACAAAAATCAGCCAGGCACGGTGGTGGGTGTCTGTAATCCCAGCTACTCAGGAGGCTGAAGCAGGAGAATTGCTTGAACCCAGGAGACAGAAGCTGCAGTGAACCAAGATCGTACCATGGTACTCCAGCCTGAGCAACAAAGTGAGACTCTGTCTCCGGAAAAAAAAAAAAAAAAAAAAAAAAAAAAAAAAACACCTCTTCCACAAGTTCTTCCCTTCCGCAAGAGACCAGAAACCAGAGTACACTCTCCATAGTCGTAGGGTTCCAAGGATATGGGCATAAATGGTCTCATCACTTGTCATTGAGTACTTCCAAGCACAATTTAAATGATAAAATGAGTCACAATGACTAACCTGAGAGCAAATCAAGAGGAGGAAAGGGAATCAGACTCTATTCAAGAAAGATATGGTTGGCTACAAAGAACAAAAGATATGAACAGAAGGTTGTATCTGTAGAACACAGATCTGTGATCTCCCTGAAGTTACCTACAAAACTGAGTGTCAGAGAATTAATGTACATTTTTCTCATGAGACCATGGTTTCTGATCAGATGACAACAGAGTGAACCTTAAAAGATTAAGTTCTGATCCAAGAACTAACTTTCCTGGATATAATACAGTATAGTTATTTGTACATAAGGCGTAAGCTGGATCCAAAGAACACACATATTAGAAAACATGGTAGTTCTCAGAGAGTAGCCTCCAGACCTCCTGAAAGGCTAGTTTCAAATTTTAATTTTGGGAAGAATATTACATACGGAGGATGCACTGAGATATTGTAATAGGGATGGGGGAAAGTCCCCTGAAACCTTGTTCTGCTAAAGCAATGCAGAGGAAACGGGATACGGTTCAGTCTTTGCCCTCAAGGAGCTTACAACCTGGCAAGGACTATTAGACAAGTAATTACAACACAAGACAAAACATGGTAACACCTTCTCTTAAAGGAAACACAAAATGCTATGGAGTTCAAGGGAGGCAGACATGACAGCTTTTTGGTTTGGAGACTAAAAAAGGAACGTGACAGTACTGAACCTTGACAAATGAGGTGGATTTAAATTAAAAATGAAAAGTGGAATAAAATGTAATGAAAACCAAAAGGGTAAGGAATAAAATGTAAGAAATAAACACCAATTTCCAATAGAAAAGGAATCCTTCCTTCTTGACAACTAGTAGCTCTTATACAGGAACACTGAAAGATTGAGGGTCTTAAAGATACTAGGAGGCTTACGCCAGTGGTTCCCAGGTATGCTATTAGGGCCCCCAATACAAGAATGTATAAAACAAACTACTCAGAAAAGAATTATGGCCCACGAGACAAAACAACACTCACATCATGACAATCGTATGTCTGTGTAAAAATGCCTCTATGTTGCAACAACCAAGACATGCATAGGAAACCTGAATCCAACAAGAGATTAACTTTCATAATAATGTTTACTTTCAAAAACTGCTGAGATATATGGTGAGGGCACCCTTGGTTTTTTATTTTTGAATAAGTGGTAGCTACGATGTAATCATGTTAACTACTTGTGGCTACACAGAAGTACATTTCTGTTCAAGTTCTCATAATTGTCCAGCCTCCAAAAATTGGTAAAATTATTTTGAAACCAAAGATCAATAAACCAAAAAAGAATCTCGACTCTAATTATGAAATGAAGAACAGTTAAAAAAAAAAAAAAAAAAAAGAAAGAACCATATATTTTTGTTTGTAAGAAATCTGAGACACACTCTTCTTAAAAAACACAGAAAGGGTTAGACTGCATTACACTGGGAATGGAAGCTAAGAACCAAAACTGGCCGTAAAGAAGAGAAAAAAAGCACAGAAAGTCAATTCACATGGGGAGGCGGGCATACCTACTAAGAACTGCATGGAGAAGAGTGTACACTTTCAGTTTATTCGCTCTGAAAGATATTTTGTTAATTTAATCTTCTATGAATATGCACAGTCACACAATCCCTTAAAGGTATTTATTGTTCTTAAACCACAAAGGAGACTTAAATTAAAGGAAAACTTCATATGTTAAACTTTTTACTCTATCAATCAAAATTAATTTAGTGTCAGCTATTTATGACAATAAAGGTACAACATGTCATAACTAATCTCCAAAGACCATAAGCAAATTTCCCTACATAGAATTTCTCAACTTCAAAATGAGATGCTAACCTTTCAAACCTAGAAGTCTGTATTAACCATCTATTACGAACCTACTAAAGAGTAACAGAAATTCACAGTCAAACTGCTTCCACCACAAGAGAGAACTTATACTTAGCAAGATTGGGAAACTAGTAGCCCCTCTTTTGTAGTTCAGACAGCTGACCTTTCTTTAAAAATAAAATAAAATAAACACAGAGATCAGTTAACCCTAGAGGTAGTCCTACATGTCTTCAAAAATAGAAGGTAGACATACGACATCTTCAGGGACTTATGAATTTAAAAAAAAAAAAAAAAAAAGCCAAGCAATTTCACGGTCGAGTTGAAGTTGAATGATTTGTGTGTGTGTTTTCCTCTGATCACATTCTAATACTTTTGAAAGATGCCAAATCTTTATCTATGTTATCTGGAGTAACTCGTTTAACTCTAAGACACAACCGGTAAGATGACCTGGCACTACACTCCTGACAGCGGTGGATAGTAGAGTTTACTATTTTAAAAACAAAACAAATCAACAGCATCACAACCACATAAATCTTCAGAGAGATTAATTTAGCACCCAAGAGGGTTGTGTTACAAGAGGCAACACTACCTCATCCATTCCCCAGCTACTGAGGAGAGATAAGAGCCAAAGGAAGTACATATAGAGCAGGGTGGCCTCTTGCCAGTTACCTCAGCATAGGCACCAGCTTCATGAGGGGACTCTGTAAACCTACATCACTAACAGGTTCATAAGGGCTAGCTATGGATAGCCTGAAACAATGCCACCTCCTCCCCCATTCCCCCTTCCTTAATTACTTGAACAACGTGCTGGCTGGAGGGAGAGTAGAGAGGATGACAGAGACACACACAGTACCTGTTGTTGAGAATTGTAGTCAAAAAGTCCCACAGTTGCTGCTGCTGAGTCCACAGGTACCTGCGTGCCTGAATAATCAAACTGAAGAGGCTCCATGCCCACATGTTCCATGGGGTCCAAGGGGACACTCTGGGACTCCATGTTGGAGAAATCCTCCACAGGCTTGGCACCATTGGTGCTGGTCAGCTGGGCTAAGCCCTCAGAACCATTCTGGTTTGGACCCAGAAGATCCACTTCATTAGCAGAGTTCTGGCAATTACCAGGGGTACGGCTAAACAGAGAAAGTAAAGGGCATTAAACCTTATTTTCAGTGGGGAGGGACTACAGCAACCCAAGTTTAAGGACAATGTCCTCAACATAACTCATTATCAACAGTATTTAAAACTATTTCTATAAAACAACCAGAGATACTTTACAGTGCTTACAGGGTTACATCTTCTAAACTGATGCTTCTATTGCTGGCAATTCCATGTAATTCACCCCTTAAATTCACATTAATTGCTATTAATTTACATCCCTTCACCAAGGGGGCCGAGTTTGAGGAAAACTGAAATGAAGTGGAAAAATCACTGTCTATGGCATCTATGAAAGCAGATCCTAAAATGCAGGTAGCAAAATATGTCCCATCAAAATGCAACATTTACTCTTTAAATACAGAGACAATGGAAAAAGTTGGTTTCTGGGGAAAATTCCACAACTCAGTGATTCTAAAAGTTTTTATGTTCCTGGCATATTTGTGAGGAAAAAAAGAAAATGAAAAAAGTTTTTACATATCGTTGGTATTACTGACCAATGCTAAAACTAACTCCCCTTCTGAGAAACCAAAAGAAGCAGACTATTCCAAAGCAGTACAAGATAAACTCTTTATCTAGGCTATGCCCCTGTTAAGGAGACAATTATAAGAATTAAAAGTAATGTGAAGATGTAGTTTGTCATCCAAACCATCTTTTATCTTAGGACATGCCTAAGATAAAAAAAAGGGGGGGGGGCACTATTGATAATTATTGTGGGACACAAGGTTCTGGGTAACCCAGGGTCTACCATCACCTTATATAAAAGGACTTCAGGATTATATGATCCAAAATCAGACTAATATATAATATTATATTATTAGGAGACTGTAGCCTATGGCAACATTCAATGCCATTCTTCTCCACTTTCACCCCCCCACCCCCCAAAAATCCTGTAGTCCAGTAGCTGGTACATAGTAAAGATATTATTCTGGTTCCTTCTCTTTCTTTCTCTCACACACACACACTCACCACCACCACCACCAGCCCCCATTTAATAATACAACAAAATACTGCTATAGGCTGCTGGATATTCAAGGTGGAGAGGACACCTGAACTCATCTGAAAGACCTTAGGTAAGTATTTATTACCCTGTGCCTTAAATTTCTTCCAAAGATTGTAATTTAGGCCGGGCATGGTGGCTCATGCCTGTAATCTCAGCACTTTGGGAGGCCAAGGCAGGCAGACCACTTGAGCTCAGGAGTTCAAGACCAGCCTAGGCAATATGGCGAAACCCCGTCTCTACAAAAGATATAAAAATTAGCCAGGCATGGTGGTGCGTGGCTGTAGTCCCAGCTACTCGGGAGGCTGAGGTGGGAAGATTGCTTGAACCCAGGAAGTGGGGGCTGCAGTGAGCTTCATGTCACTGCACTCCAGCCTGGGTAAGAGAGTGAGACCCTGTCTCCAAAAACTAAATAAATAATTTTAAAAATGTTTAACATTGTAATTATTCACACATGCAACATAACGATAATTAGATTAGGAATACGAAACAACTAATATTTGTCCTACAACGATGGTGCAAAATACACTTTCATTTTTACTTTGGCAGACATTAGAATAAGCAAAGGGGTGTGTGTGTGTGTGTGTGTGTGTGTGAGTGTGCGCGCGCGCACGCACACATTAGCTTTATACTGATATTAAAATTACTCAAAATTAAATTCTCTACCTGTACTATCACACTGGAGATTTGAAAAAAATCCTCTACCTGTATATAACTGGACAAGGATTTTTATAGATTTTTCAAGAAGAATACGTGCCAACTGTGGAAGATAAATATACATTATTTTAATACTGTGTAAGTTAAATAATAGGGTAAAACCTGTAAATTAATCATGACCAGAGATGGGATGAGAGGCATCTGCAGAAGAGATATGATTAAGAACAAATCATTTAAGCTGCATCTCTGGTTCTTCAAAATGAGGAAAATGATACCTGGTCCACCTACCTCAAAAGGAGCTCATGAGACTCAGATGAGATAATGCACAAGTTCTCAACTGTTTCTCCCTCTAAATCACCAGAGGGATATGACATACTCCATTAGTAACCATAGCTCTCTAATACAGTAACTTGGGAGAAACTTAAGAAAGGTCTGAAGGCATCTATCCTAGGTGATTTTAATATTTGAGAATCACTGAAATAGTCTTCTCTGGAATCCTTCTTCAAATTTTAGAGTTCTATGCGAATGCAAAATCTACCATTTTGGCAATGCTTTAGGCATTGACAACTTTTACAAAATTCCACCTCACCAGTTAATTTACAATCTTTGTAGCATAGCCTACACTAGATTGGATTCTTAAAAAGAAAACATGAGGAGGGGAAGAAAACGAAAATCAAAGTAAAACTAAATCAAAACAAACAAAACCCCATAGCCCACATTCAAAAATCAGAAGTGTAAAACATACAAACCTAAAATCTTTGACGTCTGCATCAATCCCATTCTGCACTGGTAAACCATTGGTCTTGTCCATCACATCACCCTCCTCCTTCAAATCTCCTAGCTTATCTCCATCAAACGTACCCTTGTTCTTCTTTTCACCTTTGTCGTTTTCATCACTGTCTGCATCCCTTGGGCCCTGTTTAAAAAATAGCTTCAGCTTCACTAATCGTCATCAACTAATAATAATGGGCAACCGTTGTGGGCACCAGACTATACTAGATGCTACTCAGAAGAGGATGGTGTTGTGCCCTTTTACACATTACAATCTAATTAACAAACAACACAGAGGCAGGAACACTGCAGAAGGTCTTGCCAAATGGGGGAGACAGACATACATTTATGTTACAGAGTTCAGAACAGTCTTACTATATCCAATGTCCCATCAGCCCATTTTCTTCCTTCCTTTTTTTTCTTCCTACCCAAAGCCCAGCCATAACTCTGTAGCTCTTGGTCAAGTTCTCTACTCCCAAACCTAACTCTACATAATAGCATGACTCTTAATAAGCCCCAGGTATGACAGCTAATAGCACAGAAAAAAAAAATTATTATGCCTGTAAAAAGAATTTCATACTTCTCCACTGCACTATGTAAATTCCTCCCTTACTTCTAAATATTGAGCCAAGTGTGGTCTGACATCATATCAACTCAATTATTCTGTACCTGATCTTGGGATATATGCCCTGTCAATTTGCGTCACCTCCCAGCTCTACCCTATAAGCCTCACAGGTATGCATCAACAATTCTCTGATGACCCTTAAGTTTTTTAACGCCTCAAAACAAGTTAACTCTAACTATGAGATTCTTTCACCAAAAGTACTCTAATAACTATCTTCTACCATCTACCGGTAACAAAGATTATTCATGAGATCTTTAAGTGGGAGTATGTTAAATTGAAGCATTTGACACAAGAGAATTTCTGTCTCAAGTGTTTCAAACTACAAAGCTTGAAACACTGGGCCTAAAAGAATTTAGTGCTAGACATGTCATGTTTATGTCCTGCCTTCTACAGAAATTAAGTCTATCTCCTCTTACCAACATCCCAAGTTAAGCCCTGGACATATAAAGTACATGTACCTTGGTTTCCAAAAGAAAAGATTTGGTATAGTGACTGGACATAGTACAAAGAGATTTGCAGAACCTTACATCAAAGGGTTAAGTGTTTAACCTTTGTTTTTGCAAAACTAGAGGGAAACAGCCTTGCTTTTCCCCACCACTGACTCCTAGTTTAAGGAAGAGAAATGCACATGGACCAAGTTCAAGTTCCTGGTACAAGGCAAGATCCACTCAATAGAAGATCGGAGTGGCTGCAAAGCATTTCCAGTCACCAAAACCAAATGTCAATGGGGAGAAATCAACAATGGAGGACACAGCAGCCGACACTCAGTTATAAATAGACTGACTGTGGATGGGCCTGTAGATGCAAAACCAACAGACGCCCTTAAGAGATCACTGGTCCAGAAAGGCTGACATTCTTAAACCTTTCAACTACTACTTTAGAGTCCATTTTACTTCTGAAGTTATTCTCTGTTCAAATGTGATACAGAAAAAGATAATATAAAAAAGGAACAAATATGACAAGGAACTGAGAAAGGATATACAACTTAGCTTCATGCGGCATCAAGACAGTAAATCACAGCTTTGATTTGGCCATTGAGATGTGCCTTTCAGAATACAATCTTTAAAGTATGTGGCTGTTATTGATTCAAAAGGACTGAACGATAGCCAATTATGCACCACATTGAGATTCCCCAAAGCTGAGATGGGAATATGATAGGGTTCTAAAGACAAAAAGATCTTTTAAAATATCCAAAGGCAATAGCTTCCTCCATACCCGCAGAGGCAAAACTGACTAAAGCTGTGTATTCATTTTTATATCCCTAGCCCTGACTGCAGTGCCTGCTAGAAGTTCAATAAATATGATGAAGAAAATTAAAAGGAACAAAAAAATCCTGCAAAACTGAACTGTTAAAATAAGAATGATCTTCCTGTTGTCTTTATCATCATTAAGTAAGAGTCCTGGGGGTGGTAATATGGTCTAGATGACAACTCTGCCTGAATCAGAAACCATTAATGTCAACAGCAAAAGAATATTACAAGAATCATCCCACTGCCTAGCCTAAGTCATCTTCTTCCATAAGTCTACAAATCAAATCACTGGCTCAGAAGAAACAGTTCAGCTCCAATTTCTCAAAAGGAGTTCAAAAGGTCTGTAGGCAAAAATGGACAGAAAGGGCCAGGCACGGGGACTCACACCTGTAATCCCAGCACTTTGGAAGGGCCAGGCAGGATCACTTGAGGTCAGGAGTTTGAGACCAGCCTGGCTAACATGGTGAAACCCTGTCTCCACTAAAAATACAAAAATTAGGCAGCACCTGTAATCCCAGCTACTCAGGAGGCAGAGGCAGCACAATCGCTTGAACCCAAGAGGCAGAGGTTGGAGTGAGCTGAGATTGCGCCACTGCACTCCAGCCTAGGCAACAAGAGTAAAACTCTTTTATTTATTTATTTATTTTTAAAAAGGAGGGGAAAGAAAGGAGGATAAAGCAGCAGTAGGAAGTTTCAACAAGCAAGACAGCTGGTTGCAGGGGATGTGCACTAGTCAAATCAATGCTCTGCATTATCTTTTCTCAGGGGCTCTTCACAAGGGCTTTACTGAGAACCTGCTCAGCTCATCTATAAGCTGACTGGCCTGCAATCTCTTTTGTGTTGTTGTTGTTGTTTTTTAAGACAGAATCTTGCTCTGTTGCCCAGGCTGGATTGCAGTGGTGCGATCTCAGCTCACTGACACCTCCGCCTCCCAGGTTCAAGTGATCCTCCTGCCTCAGCCTCCCCAGCAGCTGAGATTACAGGCATGCGCCACCATGCCTGGCCTGGCCTGAAATCTTGACCACTAAGTTGCACTCTAAGTCACTAATTTACATTCTCAGTTCATACTGCCATGGGACAGATTTTCAAATATTTCCCTGCAATGTGCTGCATTTTACCAATATCGTACAAGCCATTCCTACAAAATACCTGGTTTTCTACTCTGAATAAACTATTGATGCCTAACCAAAATAGTAGATTCCTTCTTTTAGAGGGTTGGAGACCCAAGGGAATTTTCTAATTCTTGATCTAGGTAAGTGTTATATGGGTGTTTTGATTTTGAGGAAATTCAAGAAGATGAACATTTATGGCTCGTACACTTCTCTGAACATAGGTCATATTTCAATAGAGAGTTTACTTAAAAGAAGAAAAAAAAAAAAACAAGAAATCAACAATGGCCCTCCATAAAAACAGGTGGCAGAAGTCTGACTTCTGAGTAAAAACAAAAGCACAAATAGGAAACCATTCTGTCAAAAGTCTACTATTAAGAGATGGTATCAGCTGCATGCAGTGGTTCATGCCTGTAATCCTAGCACTTTGGGAGGCAGAAGCAGAAGGATCTAGGTTGAGGCCCAGAGTTCAAGGCAAGCCTGGGCAACACAGAGGAGACGCCGTTTCTACAAAAAAGTTTAAAAAAAAATTAGCTAGGCGAGGTAGCATGCGCCTGTAGTCCTTGTTACTAAGGAGACTGAGGCAGGAAGACCACTTGAGCTCAGGGGTTCAAAGCTGCAGTGAGCTGTGGGGCGGGCACCTGTTCTACTCCAAGAATAAATAAAATAAAGGATATGAAAAGAAAATAAAAATAAAAGACCTGACTGATATTTTGAGCTCTCCTATTATTCTAAAAGTTGCTCTCCTGAAGTCTGAGATTCCTACGGGGAATACTACCAAAAATTTACAGTGAATGCTAAAAACAAAATATGCACTCCAGTCTGGGGACAAAGTGAGACCCTGTCTTTATTTCATTAATAGACAGCAGTATCAGGTTCAAGATACTTAAAATGGTATCTTAAAAACATAAAGACCCTAGAGACAATAGGAAAGGTATAAATGGGCTGTTAAGTTTTATGAAAATTTTACACTTCTGAAAAATATTTAAGATAAACTATTCACAGCTATGTGATTTTTTTTTTTTTTTTTTTTTTGCAATCCTCCCACCTTAGCCTCCCAAGCAGCTATGACTACAGGTGCACATACCATGCCTGGCTGATTTTTATATTTTTTGTAGAGATGGGGTCTTGCTATGTTTCACAGGCTAAATTCAAACTCCTAGGTTCAAGTGATGGGCCTCCTTCCTCAGTCTCCCAAAGCTCTGGGATTACAAGTGTGAGCCATAACACCTAGCCCAGTCTTTTAAAAAGTAGTGAACTCGCTAGGCGCAGTAGCTCACGCCTGTAATCCCAGCACTTTGGGAGACCGAGGCAGGTGGATCATCTGAGGTCAGGAGTTCAAGACCACCCTGGCAACATGGTGAAACTCCATCTCTACTAAAAATACAAACATTAGCCAGACGTGGTAGCGCACACCTGTAATCCCAGCTACTGGGGAGGCTGAGGCAGGACAATCGCTTGAACCCAAGAGGTGGAAGTTGCAGTGAGCCAAGATCGTACCACCGCACTCCAGCCAGGGTGACAGAGCAAGACTCTGTCTCAAAAAAAAAAAAAAAGTACTGAACCAGGGTACACAGAACCTACATTCTATCTCAACTGTTAACACTTACTGGTCACAGGACTTTGGACAGATTATTCAATCTCTCAGACTTTGTTTACTATGAATAACAATGAAATAATGCATGTGTAAAAGTTTTATAAAGATAAGCCATTTTACACAAATGTAATATAATAGTAGTAATAGACGCACTGGGATGGTATTTCTTATGTAACACTATACACAACATCAAGAATAAAAATCTTAAATGTCCCAATTAAGTGGTTTAAATCTCAAATACAAGTATATAGCCAATATGGCCCTCCCAGGGGCACTGTCATTTTCACAAAGCAGTGGTTCTATGATTAAGGTTAAGCAACTCAATCTTTTTCAAATTCACAGGTGGCTGAGCCCACCCTCTGCACCAGAGATTGATCTGATTGGTATGTAGAGGTTCCTGCAAATGTTGTGAAAAGCTTCTGCTCAAATAGCTCTGATAAGTATCCACAACTAAGAACCAAGGTAATTAAATTCAACATAAGCATCAGAAAGGCATAGTTTGTGATTTGCTTTTTTATTACATATTATCTAGGACATACAGTACTGGAAAAATCTATTAGCTAAATGAATAAATGAAAAAGGCTTAACAGAATCTTTTAATTATGGGCTTTCTTTAGCTGAATGTTAACCCAAAGCTATAGTGCTCAAATACAAACTTCAGTAAAATGCTCAAATTTCAAGTGGCCTGGCCCAATTAAAATCTCAAGAGTGGAACCAAGATGGGTGCTGAGAGATCCCATACCTACAGAAAGGCAGAGAAATTGCTAAATATCAAAGAACTGGGAGAAAAGCAGATGGAGTTAGGACTACATATTGTTGAGGTCAGAATCCATGCACTTATGGCTCAGCTTCCTCAAAAGACTCACATAAAGGGGGGAATACTTCCTAATATATCTATTCTGAATGAAATCAGAAGATTTCAAATCTATTTACTACTCTTACTGCAGTGATCTTAAAAGAAAGCTTCACACAGCAGAAGTCATATTTAATGGGATTAGTAATTTTCCTCCCTTCTTTCTACAAAGAAGTATTTTATACCTGCTTGACACACTGAGTCCAAAAACTGTAACAGTGTTAACTAAAACATTGGTTTCTCCTGCACACACTTACCCATTTTCACAAAATGCCAAATAACTGAAATGTCTAATTCCTTTAAAGTACAACAATGCCAAGCTCTACTGGTAATTCAAATTTTCAAATATAAATTAGCTGGCTGTGGTGATGCATGCACTCCTGTAGTCCCAGCTACTTGGGAGGCTGAGGCACAAGAATCACTTGAACCCAGGAAGTGGAAGTTGCAGTGAGCTAAGATCACACCATTGCCTTCCAGCCCAGGCGACAGAAAGAGACTGTCTCAAAAAAATTTTAAAAAAATTTTTTTTCAAATATTAAAAATTGTAAGTTTGAAACTGCTAGCCACGTGAAATACTTCTTAATTTAACATATTAAATCTGATCCTTTTTTGAGGATTTCTACTCACAAACAATGCCAGTATGGCACAGTAGAAAGCAATATAGCTAAAAACTGAAATTAGAACAAAGTTTGAATTCAGTCCCCCACTTCCCCTCTAAAGACTCATTTTTCTCATCTATAAATTAATAGAGACAATAGTATCTACCTCAAAGTGTTGTTCCAAGGACTAAATAAGGAAATTCATGAAAGTACAGTTGTCTTTTTAAAAAAATACTTTATCCAATTTTCACATTTTTTCCCCATTGCCTTTTTCACAGTGCCCTCACCAGTCCTCCCCACCAAGGCTTAAAAATTGCTGGACATACTATGTTTTTTCCCCCAGGAAACTTTTAAGGCTCTAATCATTAGACTCGTTGTCCAGCCGAGTTTTCTGAGATATGTATATGATAGCAGTGCTTATCAAACTTTAATGTGCACACAAATCATCTGGGTGGTCTTGTCAAAATGCAGGTTTTGATTCATTCGCTCTGAGGTATGATCTGAGATTCTGAGTTTCTGATAAGCTCCCAGGTGATGCTAATGCTGTTGGCCCACTGACTTTGAGTAGTAAGACTTTTAATGTTTACAAAGCATTTTCACATATGCTACATAGCCATATGAATTACTTTGTCGTGTTTTGATTATCCCCATTTTGCAGATGAATTAAGGTCCATTGGAAACTCAAACCCCTGACTTCTATCTGCATTACACTGTACGGAAGTTTTCAAACAAAACCTATGAAAGTAAAGTAGTAGCACTGATTACCTAAAGTAAATGCAGTGAAACCTCGACAGACAAGTCATTAAGTTTCACGGCCCAAATAGATGTACACTATGAATGTGTACATATCCTCTAGATCAAAAAGCAGATACTCTCTACAGAACAAACAGAAAGACCTTCCCAATATATTTTTTCTAAAAATCTTTCTTCTGTGAGGTTAAAGTTGGTCATTACCCTAATCGAAGTTTAGAGTGGTCTTCTCATTTCCCTGGGCACCATAAACCAGAAAGGTAGAAATCATGATCCACTTTGTGGCTGGCTAGGCTTCCACCTATTTGAAAAAGATCAGCTGGTATTCCAGACAGCAGGGTCCTTAGATGGCAATCTCACCCACAGGCCTCAAAAAAACAATAATTACATCTCATTTTGTAACCACCCTGAACCATGGGGGGTTGTGGGGCGGGCAACTGTTCTACTCCAAGAATAAATAAAATAAAGGATATGAAAAGAAAAGTAAAAGATTTGACTGATATTTTGAGCTCTATTATTCTGAAAGCTGCTCTCCTGAAGTTTGAGATTCCTATGTAGAAAACTACCAAAAATTTACAGTGAATGCTCAGAACAAAATACGGTTGCCAGATTCTTCTTGTTAGCCAGAATGTACTCTTATCACAGAAGCCAAAACCACTAAACGGAGACCATTTGTACAATCAAAATGAATTCAAGCTAGACAAAGAGCTAAACAGCTTCAATCTAGCTATAAGCAGGAAAGTTCACTGAAAATGGTAAACCACTACAGAGAGACTTATTTTAGTTCTGAACCACCTTTACCTGAAAAGTTAGAGTATAGATTATCTGTTGTCAGTGTTCTTAGTTACTTGCTTTGAGGTCTACAATCACTATACTGTCAGAGATGATGTTTTCAGCTCTCAGGATTAAAGTGAGGCTTACTGGAGTTAATGTTGATACAGCCATCCCAAAGGTAAAAATACCTGTATGCCCTGACCCCATATACTACCAAGTACCACTCCTCCTTTAGAACAATTATCTACAAGAAGCCAATATCCTATCTTCCTGGTTCTCTGAATTCAACACTTTAAATGACAGACTTAAAAAGAAAAGGCTCACTTTCCTCAAGAAGAGGCATACATACTATGACAACCACAAAGTGACCCAGGCTTCCACAAAAAGAGCTTTGGTCAGGTGTCATCCTGACCAACAGGCAGAGCAAAGCCAGGTTACGTATAAAATCAAGAGGATACAACCACAAAGCTGATAATCAGTTCACTGGCCGGGCGCAGTGGCTCATGCTTGTAATCCCAGCACTCTGGGAGGCCAAGGTGGGAAGATCACCTGAGGTCAGGAGTTTGAGACCAGCCTGGCCAACATGGTGAAACCCCGTCTCTATACTAAAAATACAAAAATTAGCTGGGCATGGTGGCAGGCACCTGTAATCCCAGCTACTCAGGAGGCTAAGGCAGGAGAATCGCTTGAACCCTGGAAGTGGAGGTTGCAATGAGCCAAGATCATGCCACTGCACTCCAGCCTGGGCGACGAGAGTGAAACTCCATCTCAATAATAATAACGATAATAAAGATAACTGGTTCACTGAGCCACAGGTCTCCAGACACCAGAAGACTGTATATGCCAACAAGTGGCTTAATGTCACTACATCAGTCTGCTTCTATCACTCTATAGATGCAATCTAAGTTAAACTATGGGATAATATTCCATTACCCACGATCTTCCTTCTAAAAGAAGCTGGAACACAAATTTGGAGAATTTTCATTTATCTTTATGCATACCTCAGAAGCTCAGTAAATTATCTTGATGGTTAGAGTCCAATCTTCTGACCCCATCCATCTAGCCTGAAGTCTTAACCTCCTCTAGTCACAATTCTTTTGTAATAGAGGTAAATCACCAGTCTCCCAGGACAAATGATACAGTTTTTGTCATCAAAATAACTGTATGAGATGATTGTTTAAAAAGAGAAAAATAAGTGGCAAAATGATTCAATCCCACCATGTATCTTTCTCCTAATTCCAACTATTTTTCTGCCTCCTACAAGCTTCACAGTAATGCAGGCACACGCCTCCTGGTTAGTGCCCAAGAATTGGAAACTGATCACACACGACAGAGAATTCACAGCTAGAGTCACAGGTTCCAGTTCACCACACTAGCAACCTACTGACGCACAACACTAATTTCTGCTGAGGAATCTGTGCTCATAAGATGAGGAAAGAGTGAGGACAGAAAAAGAGGTGAGCTGGGGATAGGGTGAAAAAAGAGAAATAACTCACATCCAAAGGGTAGATCTTGTTCTTCCCAAGCAGCCCCTTGGGAAGGTTCAAATAAAAGGAGCCATCTCCTATCTGATTCACAAGCTACTAAACCCGACCTAGGTCTCTGCAGGGTCAAAACACCAAAAAGCAATCAGGTCAGCTTTAGAATAGCTAGTACTTAAGAACTGCACTTGACACTTGAGGAAGCTGCACCAAAAATGAACTACTGTTTCTCTAACAAAATTTAACGTGGATTAAGGAAAACAGGACCAAGCCTCTGATACCCAGCAAAAGATGTATAACACTAAGAAATACTGAGCAACAAATGCTATTAAATAAAGTTATAATATTATTAATATAATTTGTGAGAAAGAATTATATTAAAATCTCTTAAATGACTACTATCAGGTGATATCAGCCCAAAATGACTTCGGAGAAATGGCTTTGAAAAAGTACAAAACACGTTTAGACAGGAGAAAGGGAGGGAAGACAGATTCAAGTGCCTCTCACGGCCTTCCTATCTGTGACCTGGAATATGACAACAGTCACAGAATTCAAAATGAGGAAGACTCAAATGGAAATACATCTTAAGACTTCTCAATATAGAAAGTTAATGATAAAGAAATTGTTTTGAGAAAGGCTATCACAGATGCTCATGGAAAAATGCTTAAGACTTAAAAAGAAAGAGGCTATAGACACAGAGACTTATTTGACTACAATTTAGCATCGGAAAATTCATAAGAAAGAATTAACAGAATCCCTAACTTCTTGACAGGCCAGGTGTGAGAAACAAAGCCGTTCAAGGAGGGCCAAAGAGGATTCTATAATTAAATCGTAGCTAACAAAACAAGAATAGCCCTATAATCTGATCTATATTAAGGTTTCTCAGGTATTGGCAAATCACTGCTCTCAAACCTGGAATTCCCTGTTAACATCCCATCATCAGCTTTATGTTTTAAATTCCTTCACCACCCTCCTTTTGTTTTTATTTTAAAGTAAAAATGGTGTTTTCTGATAGACCAATGAACTGTGATCGAGATTGCAGTTCTCATCTCACATGACTATCAATGTGTCCCCCCGAAAACATTATTAGTTTAGTTTTTAAAAGTTTAGTTTACATCTCCTACTATGTTCGCTGAGTTCTATTTACAACAAATGTTGTTTGAAAATACCCTGTAATTAATGCTGTGAATATCTAAGGAAACTAAACAGGCATGTTTTGCTTTAGGGGAAAAAAGAAAGAGAGAGAGAGAGAGATAGGAACAAGTTCCTCAAGCCAACTTACAAATCCTCCTTTTCTTAGACAGGAATCGCCCGGGGATGAGCTCAACACATACTCCACCATGCTAACGCCTAGTCCCCCACTCTCCGATCGTGGGGACAGTACAGAATTGACCTCACTGTTCACATGGAAACTCTGACCAGGTCTTCTCTGCACCATGATTGGCTGGGAAACTGAATGATCTACAAAAAAGATACACAAGCATGATACAGTGCAGCCAGAGGCTCAAACAAATTATGAGTGACGTCTCATGGATAAACCAATGGAATCAGGAAACTTGCCAAGGTCAGTTGAGCCAAAACCTCCTATCATGTCTTTCGCTGTATGATATTCAACATAAGCTAAGGAAATGGAACACACTCCTCATTTATCCGGGATAGCAGAGGAATACAACAGTTTATCTCGCTTATCTGGTTTATCTAGCTGAGTGGATAAAATGTTTATCCCTTTGTAAGTAAAAGGATTTTTAAAATATATTTTATTAGTATTACTAAAACAAAATATGATTTTACTGCCCTTTTTAAAAACAATGTAATTTGTTCTTTTCTGATAATTCACTGCCATCATGAGGTTCCATGCTTACGTTGTGCTGTAATACACGACACTTGTTTGGGTTTTCTGTCTCCTTCCTCCCTATCATCTGTCACTTTTTCTGCTGTCAGTGTGTCTACCTCTATAAGTTCTCCCCATCCCTCTTCAGGGGTAGTATGCCAGAAGAATGTCCGTGCCCAGTGACTTGATTTGGTCCCAATCACGTTTAAAGATAGATCATTCCATACACGGTACACAAGGGCAATGGGAGAAAAAGAAACATGAACTTCAAATGGCAGGTGTGGATTTTCTAATTCCAAGTATGCTGACAGCAGTACAGAACAAAACGTTACAGCTGAAATTATGGTCGTTTCAAATAAGACCATTCCCCTGTGGCTAGCACTTCAAAAAATATTGAAGATTTGATTTTGTGTTAATTATGTTTTAATAAATTACATCATATAAGCTCCTTAATGGCAATTACACTACAGGAGAGGACACTGCTTGACATGCTTATGTCACTGATGTAAAATTCATGACTTGCCAATTGCTGAGGAAAGGAGCTCTAAGACAGGCATAAATCACAGTACAGATGCTAGATCTAGATTACCTGATGTTCCCCAGGCACTGTCTCGCCATTGATCACCCAGGAATATTCCTTTTGGTCCATCTTTGCTGGATTCATCTGTTTCCCAAAACTTTTTACCTGGCAAGAGCTGCTGCAAATTAAAAATAATAGATGCTTTTAAAGAATTCATAAAGGATGAAAGTACAGCAGTCAACACTTTCTTTTAGACAAGGGTACTGAAGATGCTCACGTGCCCTGAAGGTCTTTAATTAAAGTGTTCCAACTACACAACTGTGGTCAGAGCACTACTATATATTTGGTAAAAGTCACAGAGAGGCCTAAGGCAAGGTGGGGACAGGGGTGGGGACACTGATCAAACCATCCAATAGAGGCTCAACTTAAATAACTAGAATTACTCACTTAACCCATGCCAAGATTTTTAAGGAGGGGGGGAAGGAACTAATAGTGACCCTATTAGTTAACTACGAAGTAGACTCTTATTGAAAAAGAAAGTATCTACAACTATTAAAACACTTCTCTATGTGTACTAACTACCAGACAAAGTTACTCAAGCTGGAGCATGAACCCAGCTATGAACCTCAGCTATGGAATGCCAGAGGCAAAATTCACTTCCTTTATACACAGAGACTCCATTAACCAAAATACTTCCCAACCACAACACTAAGCTATTCCAAGATTTTGGAAGGACAGAAAAGCTATTCCCCTTCATTACTGGAAGGGAAATAAAATCTCCTAACCTCCATTAATTTTTTAACAATACTTGGTAATGCCATTAAAGTGACTTCACAAATCACTCCATGCTTCAGAGAAACACAGGGATCGCTGGCCATAAGCCAACATGAGAAGTTTATACTAGCTTCAACAAAAAAAATGCAAAGTACCCTTCAAGCAAAACACAGCACAGTTTTAGATCAAAGCACCAGTGATCAGGCTTACAAAGTAAAATTCCACAGAACTCTATCATTCTTGGTTCTGGTCATCAGCTTTACTGGCTAAAATGCCCCCTCTTATTTCCTCTAATTATGTTTTCAACTGCTATTACACAGGAAACTAAGACGTTTCAGATAGTATTTAACCACCATTTTTGAGCACAAAAATACCTGGAGAGTTGAATTTCTCAGAGGAACACAATAAAAAACCAGAAAGCACAAAACATTTCCTCTCCTTGACAATAAAGGTTTAACTTTCCCATTTAACCCATAACCCAATGTAATGGAAAAATAATTAAACTCTGCTCTCACTAAAATAAATCTCTGCTTCCCAAATCTAATTTCTGGGTTTCTCAGCGTAATTTTCATCTACCTTTAAGTGGCTCTATAATCTATCTCATGGACATGGGCTACTGCCTGGACCAAAGCAGTTTGCCACACACTTTGCTCTTAAGGACCTAATTTGTTGTTTACTAATTAAACAAGGTTAGGACAAAACACACATATGTCTGGTATTTAATTGCGCAGATACTTAAGTTTCCTTGAAAATGAACAGTTATAAGTAGCAGTCTTCCTGGTATACCGCTTATTGCCCTAAGGGCATTTGGGGGAGGGTGGGGATCAGGGTAAAATGGGAAAGAGCCCTGATCAACGCTAAGCATTAGGGTCGGGAAGCACTGAACTAGACAACTTTGAAGTGCCCTAGGAAATTTTACTAAACTGCCCAGAACCTCATTCTCTTTTCATTGATAAAGAAAATATCATTCAAGTTGCTGTGATGATTAGAAATATTATTGGTGAGTGCCTAGCACAACAGGTTCTCAATAAATGTGTTCAAAAACATCACACCTAGGTAAAATAACTGTCAAATCAGGTCACAGAGGGAATACTGAAAATTAATGTAAACTATGCAAAGGACAATTCAAGAATTATTTTTAAACTTATTTTTCTCCCTTTAGTCTCAAAAATGTCCTGTCCGCTGCAAGGCCGAGCGCAGTGGCTCATGCCTATAATCCCAGCACTTTGGGAGGCCGAGGCAGGAGGATCACGAGGTCAGGAGATCAAGATCATCCTGGCTAACTCGGTGAAACCCTGTCTTTACTAAAAATACAAAAAAAAAAAAATTGGCCGGGCATAGTGGCGGTGGCCTGTAGTCCCAGCTTCTTGGGAGGCTGAGGCAGGAGAATCCCTTGAACCCAGGAGGGGAGGTTGCGGTGAGCTGAGTTCGTGCCACTAAACTCCAGCCTGGGCAACAGAGCAAGACTCCGTCTCCAAAAACAAAAAGAAAGAAAGAAAGAAAAATGTCCTGTCCGAAGATTACAAATAAAACTTCTTTCCCCATTGGTTATACCCTTTCTCCAACTAAATTTTTTTTCCTCCCGTATTTTGTGCAAAGCAAGAGCAATTACTCTTTTGTATTCCAGAAGAAAGAATGTCAGCCTAAGGAGGGCCTCACTTGTTTTATGCTCCACATAACAGTGCAAAGAACGCTAAGGTGATCAAAACCATTCTTGTCCTTTAAATTTTTAAGAGCTCATTCTTCCCAGAAACTTGTAAATCTTTATTTAAAACTCAAGGAACAGGGGGCCCAGCGTGGTGGCTCATGCCTGTAATCCCAGTACTTTGGGAGGCTGAGGCAGGTGGATCACCTGAGGTCAGGAGTTCGAGACTAGAATGGCCAACATGGCGAGATCCCAGTCTCTACTAAAAAACACAAAAATTAGCTGTGTATGGTGGTGCACACTTGTAGTCCCAGCTACTCAGGAGGCTGAGGCACAAGAATTGCTTGAACCAGGGAGGCAGAGGTTGCAGTGAACCAAGATCTCGCCACTGCACTCCAGCCTGGGCGACAGACAAGACTCTCTCAAAAAACAAACAAACAAACAAAAAACCTCAAGGAACGGTTTCCAAAAGTACCAGCCTCCACCCTACATATGTAAATATAGTCTTGTCCATAATTTGTAAAATTGCTTACAGAAAGCAGCAGGCTTTCAGCTCAAAAATCACTTCTGGGATCCTGTCACCTTTCATGATAGTATACCAGGTTGTCATAATGTGCAAAGCCGGCAGAAGCAGGTGAACACATAAGCAAGGCTATTTTCAGGGTAAATTCTCTCAAAAGGAAACAACAACACAGCAAACATGAAGCAAAGTGCTATTAGGTTGGTGCAAAAGTAATTGCGGTTTTTGCCACTACGGCAAAAAAAGAAGAAAGCAAAAGACTGAACCAAGGTGCTTGGGCAAAGACAGAAGCAAAATTAGCAAAGTTCTTAAAAGTCTCTGGATCTTAGTCTTTCTCCCTTTCCTCCAAAACATATGGAGTCTACACTCAACTGCTGTGGTTAGCAGCATCTGAAATGGCTCTTAATGATCTTCACTTACAAGTACTCATGCCCTGATGTAATCCCCTTCCCCTGACTGTGGGCTAGACCTATGATATGCCTGTAAGAAATAACATAAGGCAAGTCATGGGATGTTACTTTCAAGATGTTACAAAAGCTGTGATTTCCATCTTACTTGTCCTCTTCTATCTACTGTTCTGATTGCTACTCTGACGATAACTGCTGCTATGTTGTGAGCTGCCCTACAGAGGCCACATGAAGCCAAGAGAGAGACATCTCTGCACAACAGCTACATATACAAAGCTGTTGCTCCGCAGCTTCCCACTGAACTCTGCCTCTGCCCTGGGTCATTTACACACAATTAAGAACTGAGATCCTCAGTCCAACAACCAGCCAAGAATGGATTCTGACATCAACCACATGAGTAAGTTTGGAAACAGACCTTTTCCAAGCAAGCTTTGAGATGAAGGCAGCCACAGTTGAAATCACGACTGCAGCTTCTGAAGGACCCTGAAGCAGATGACTCAGGAAAGCCATGCCTACGTTCCTAACCTACAGCAACTGTGAGGCTTAAACAACTGTCTTGTTTTAGGAAGGGCATGGTGGCTTACACCTGTAATCCCAGTGTTTTGCAAGGCTGAGGCCAGGAGTCTAAGATCAGACTAAGCAACCAACATAGCAAGACTCTAGCTCTACAAAAAACTTTTTAAAAATTAGTCTGGAGTGGTGGCGCACCTCTGCAGTCTCAGCTATTCAGGAGACTGAGGTGGGAGGACTCCTTGAGCCCAGAAGTTTGAAGCTGCACTGAGCTACGATTACACTAGTGCACTCCTACCTGGGAAACAGAGTGAGACCCTATCTCTTAAAACACACACACATACACACACACACATACACACTGTGTTGTTTTAAGCCACTAAATTTTAGGGTGATTTGTTAAGCAGCAATAACACAGTCGTGAATATGTGGAAGTGTTTTTGTATATTTGAAACACTTCTCTAGGAGTTTGTTTTCAAGAAACACTTCTTGTTCCATTTCTAATATTTAAAAGTAAGTGATGAAAGTAAAATCCTTTTGAATTTGAAAAAAAGTAATTACCTCTGTTCCACTGCATCTTTTCCCCAAATTTGTCTCATAGCCCTTCTGTATTTAAAAAAAAAAAAAAAAAAAAAAAAAAAAAACTGGCTTTTTTTAACTCTGCAAAATCAAATCAATTTAGACGTGTTGAGCTTACTGAAAATTAGTAGCAATCACTTATATTCAACAGTCAGCTAAAAGATACCTAACTGTTCAAATCTGATCATATTAAAAGGAGCCAGAAACTACTGAATTATAAAAGCAAATGATAATGTGTTATCCAAGTACAATTTCAAATTCAACAGTAACCTCTCTGCAGGTAACATCATCCACAGCATTGGATAAAATATCCTGGTTTGCCAACCCACTGGCATAAATACCAGCAGTTGCCAAATCTTCACTTAACACACAATAACCAAAAATGTAAATGCATCCAACCTATGAAAAGATAGTCCCTATCCACCCCATCAAGAATTTGGAAATAAAGACTGGTTTTTTTTGACAAGGGAAAAAGTAACAGATCACAAAAGAGATGTACAGAGTCTGTTTTAAAGAATAATTTGGTAGTAAGAGGATTAAACAATTTGACAATTCCAAAAGAAGATAACAGGAGTTAGGAATTGGTCCAATAAAAGCAAAGGAGACCCAAGGAGTCAGATGTAGCCAGTATTATCCAGGTGACACATTTAAGGGCAGGGCATACAACACACACCAAAAGAAGCCTATTCTTATTAAAGCAATCAATACATCTGGTTAGATAGTAGCTTAATTACACTGGACACTAACAACACCCAAGTAATCTCCTTGGCTCCAACTCTGCTTACCAAGCCATATTCTTAGAGGAACTGGCTTCCTCCTATAGCCAACCATGCCAATCACCAAACACAACTATCCTTGTCCATCTAAGAGTTGCTTTTTCTCCTTAAAAAAAAATCAGTAGACTGCATTTTGGTTTTCATACATTAGTCTCTTGTTGTTCTGGTTAGTGTGGGGTCAATATCATAACCCAATCATCTGAATTAGTAATAACAGTCCATTTCAAGATCTACAAACTGAGAACCAAGACTTGAGGAGTCCTATCATCCCCAGCAATACAATAAATAGACCTTGTACTCTTCCTTATAATGTCACATTAAGTGGAATTCCTAACTGCACCACCAATAGTGTCTGCTCTCAAATCTCTGGGAGAAACACACACACATACACTATTTATCCCGTCCTGGATCATAAGTTTATAAAAGAAAAAAACTTATGAAAATTAAAAAAAAAAAATCAGTAAGCTTATTCACGAGGCTTCTGGAAAACAAAACAGAAGGCAAGCACTGGTTTACAAGCAATGTTAGCCACTTGAGACACTTTTAAATTTTGTCTGGAAACACCTTTTTTCCTTTCCATCTAACAAAAAAGAACAATATGCAAAACCACACTTAACAATCAATTGTGTCATAAAATCCTACACCAAGAACCCTTAAAACACGGATTAAGACAACAAAAAGTGGAGAATATCAAGAAACTCTAGGTTTATTTTAATAACAGTGATAAAGACCCATGAATGCTCTGCAATCACTTTATTTTAAACTAGTTTTAAATCCCAGCTGTGTGAATTTTATCCTTTATCCTCTTTTGCTTTTTCTCACCTACAAAATGACCTATTGTGTACAATGAAAGAGATAACACATGTAATGACATAATACAATGCTGAAATAGTAACCAAAAAGTCAGCTACTATCCTTCTTTAAAAGAGCAAAGTAGCAGCCAATAGACAATACTAATGGTCTGTCAATGAAACACTCCTATGTCACACTATCAGACACAGTGATCATGGCATCACCTAGGCCATGGCAGTACAAATCTCATTACATTAACTACCCCAACAAAACAACACTACAAGAACCATGATTATGGCTTTTCAGGAACTGCAAAGAGGCAAGACAATTATTGCCTAGACTTGTTTGACCATACCACCACTAATATTTGAATAGGGATTTATCAATGAGGTTTAGTGATGATCTCAACAGTAAAAGGGCTCTCTAGCAACTACTCTGTTCTCAAAAGGAATAAAATATTAGGTAGCTAATTACACACTCAATACAGGCTGCACAGAGCGTCTCTCAGGGCAGAAATTGAGCATCTTAAGAAATACTACTAATATGGATGTGCCAACCTTGCAGACGTGATCAGTTTGATCATGTTATTATCTAGCATCTCTAACTTACAACACAAGCTTAGTTTCACTGGAATGTAGCCAATGCAGGAGATGAATGTTTGATATTTAACTAGCTGGTAAGACAGACCAACAACCAAAACAATTCTTAATCTCTTAGTATATATCTCACCACACTCTCAGTACATTAAGAGAAGACGACATCAACTCAGAGAAAGGACCTTTCAGAACTAACTGAAATGAAGAAGTTTGATTGGTAACCACTGATAATCACATGTGGTAGTCTTACTTGTAAAAACTGTATATTTTTCACACAACTTAGTCTCTCCATACCACAGACTGTTGTTGTGAAATCAAGTGAGATAGTATATGAAGTGCTTTTACAAATACTAAGAACTATACTGATATTAAGTTATACTAAAGCTTTATTTAAAGTTTTAACTTATTAAAATATATCTTTTAAAAAAGCCAAGTTTGGCTGGGCGCGGAGGCTCACACCTGTAATACCAGCACTTTGGGAGGCTGAGGCGGGAGGATCACGAGATCAGGAGACCAATACCATCCTGGCTAACATGGTGAAATCCCGTCTCTACTAAAAATACAAAAAATTAGCCGGGCGTGGTGGCAGGCACCTGTAGTCCTAGCTACTCAGGAGGCTGAGGCAGGAGAATGGCATGAACCCAGGAGGTGGAGCTTGCAGTGAGCCGAGATCGCGCCACTGCACTCCAGCCTGGGCGACAGAGCGAGACTCCGTCTCAAAAAAAAAAAAAAAAGGCCAAGTTCATCCATTCCTGGTTAGCATAATTCTTTTGGAAGGGCTTCAGAAACTACATACGTATCAAGAGTCGTGCCAACTGTGGTGGCTGATTCCTGTAATCCCAGCACTTTTGGGAGGCTGAGGCAGAAGGATAGCTTGACTCTAGGAGTTCAAGACCAGCCCAGGCAACACATGACACCCCATCTCTACAAAAACTTTAAAAAAAAAAGGCCAAGTGTAGTAGCACATGCCTGTGGTCCTAGTTATTCAGGAGGTTGACTGAGGTGGGAGGATCACCTGAGCCCGGGAGGTCAAGGTTGCAGTGAGCCATAACTATGCCACTGCACTCTAGCCTGGGCAACAGAGCAAGATCCAGTCTCAAAAAAAAAAAAAAAAAAAAAAATCTACATTCAAAGTGTTTGTAAGAATAAAAAAATGTTGAGGCTGAGACTGAATGCAGTGGCTCATGCCTGTAACCCCGGCACTTTAGGAGGCTGAGGTGGGAGGGTCACTTCAGGAGTTCGAGACCAGCCTGAGCAACATGAACATGTCAAGACCCCATTTCTATTTTTAAAAATTAAAATTTAAAACAAGAATAAGATAAGCCGAAAGCAGGCCTGTAATCCCAGCACCTTGGGAGGCTGAGGCGGGCGGATTGCTTGACGTCAGGAGTTCGAGACCAGCCTGGACAGCATGGTGAATCCCTGTCACTACTAAAACTACAAAAATCAGCCAGGTGTAGTGGCCAGGCGCCTGTAATCCCAGCTACTCGGGAGGCTGAGGTAGCAGAATCGCTTGAACGCAGGAAGTGGAGGTTACAGTGAGCCAAAATCGCACCATTGCACTCCAGCCTGGGCAACAGAACAAGACTCTGTCTCGGGAAAAAAAAAAAAAAAAAAGTTGAAAGCAAACTGCAAACTAAGTATTCAACAATAAATTAGCTGTGGGCCTGATGCAGTGGACCACATCTGTAATCCCAGCATATTGGTAGGCAGAAGGATCACTTGAGGCCAGGAATTCAAGACTAGCCTGTGCAACACAGTGAGACCCTGTCTCTTTAAAGAAATGAATAAGCAAGTAAGTTATAGCACAACAATGCAGGCTCACCAAAAATAGCCATAATGACTACACGTAATATTTATAAAATAACATTAAATTTTAAAAGTAAAATACAAAATTGTACATGTAAAGACTGCTTCTCCTCATGCATTCTTCCCTTTCGGATCAAGACTGGAAAGAAAAATAAAAGCAGAAGGGTGTTTGCTAGTGCACTGGGATTGTGGATTACTTGTTTCAAAATATACTTTTGTTATGATTTTAAACTAATTTTCTAATAAATAAAAACTGAGAGTATGGTGGTCTGAAATAAATAAGGCCTATCTCTCAAGCAGATACATTTCACTTCAACATAATTTCTTTTTCTTTTTCTTTTCTTTTTTTTTTTTTGAGACAGAGTCTCGCTCTGTTGCCCAGGCTGGAGTGCAACGGCGCAAACTCAGCTCACTGCAAGCTCCGCCCCCCAGGTTCACGCCATTCTCCTGCCTCAGCCTCCTGACTAGCTGGGAATACGGGCACCTGCCACCATGCCCCACTAATTTTTTGTATTTTTAGTAGAGACGGGGTTTCACCGTGTTAGTTAGGATGGTCTTGATCTCCTGACCTTGTGATCTACCCGCCTCGGCCTCCAAAAGTGCTGGGATTACGGGCGTCAGCCACTGCGCCTGGCCACTTCAATGTAATTTCAAAAGGGCAAAAGTTAATAGCAATTTTAAGAAAAGAGCTCATGTCCTAAGTTTCAAATATTTTTAAGCAAGCTGATACAGGATTAGCATCCTTAACCCAAAAAACCGCAAAATTTGAAATGCTCTAAAATCCAAAACTTTTTGAGTGTCAATGTCACAGTCAAAGGAAATGCTCACTGGAGCATTTCAGATTTCATGTTTCTGGATTAGGCTCTTCAGCTAGTAACCATAATGCAAATATTCCAAAAATCAAAAAATTCCAAAACATTTCTGGTCCCAAGTATTTTGGATAAGAGATACCCAACCTGTAATAAATTTCCAACTCATTTTGAAAATTGTTGCTTAAATAAGGAATATTAAAAATGTTCAGTGTTCCATCACAAGCCGTTTTTTTTTTTTAACTAAAAATAAGTATATAAAGCAAAAAATTTTTAAGTTTTCACCTTCTCTTTCAGTGAAGGAATAAGATCTTCCAAATTCTCATTTCACATTTACATATATGTATATATTCATGGTATTAAAAATAATCTACATATAAGCAGAGTAAAGTGGATTACTTCCTGCATCCACTTTAATGTTACTCAATACTTATATGTAAAGATTATTTTTAAATGTTAAAATCTGTGTTCTCATTAATTTAATTCAAATCACCAAAAAAACCATCTAAGAATCAACATCTGCAATGATTTTCTTTGTATTTCTCTACTAGGTATCATCACAATCTGGCATGTAGTAATTACTGCTTAAAATTTTTATCCTACTGTTGCAACTGGTTACTACTGAAAACAGACTTCCATAGACATGGTGGTGTCTTAACAAAATACCTCTTTTGGCTGAAATCTAATATATTGCTTTTTAAAAAAGCAAACTTGGCCAGCCGCGGTGGCTCAAGCCTGTAATCCCAGCACTTTGGGAGGCCGAGGCAGGTGGATCACGAGGTCAGGAGATCGAGACTATCCTGGCTAACATGGTGAAACCCCGTCTCTACTAAAAACACAAAAAACTAGCCGGGCGTGGTGGTGGGTGCCTGTAGTCCCAGCTACTTGGGAGGCTGAGGCGGGAGAATGGCGTGAACCCGGGAGGCGGAGCTTGCAGTGAGCCGAGATCACGCCACTGCACTCCAGCCTGGGAGACACAGCAAGACTCCGTCTCAAAAAAATAAATAAATAAATAAAATAAAAAAGCAAACTTTAATCTGTTGCATAATTATAATTAACAGATTTTTTTTATAATTATGCAGTATATAAATTAACAGATTTTTTAAAGTTTTCCCAGGTTATTAAGTACCTTTTCTAAGCACTGTTAATACTTGTAACTAATGCCTTTAAATAACACTTCCACCACTAAGGATGAAATCAAGGAGACTGCAGAGTATAGGACAAGATGAGGTAATCTGATCTCTCTCCCACAACTGGGAAATCAACATTGCTTTTCCGACTATTGAAAAAATGAATTTCAGTATTTGAAGTACTTGCTGATGTCCAAAAGTACTACTTGCACATACCCTAAAACGCACAGCCTGCATTAGACACTACTGGAAAAAACAAAAAAAGCAGTAAAAGACATTCTTTGCCCTGAAGGAACTTAAAAGATTAAAAAGAAAAACCAGAGTCAAACGGACAAGTAATTTTAAGATAAGCACACTGCCTAATAATGTAGTATAGACTGTTAGAATTCACAGCTTACTACAGATGAAGAAAGGAAGAGCAACCAACCACCAATGAAGAAATGAACCTGGGATAGGATGGTCAAGAACTATCTTAAAGAAGGGGACAGAATTTAGAGCAAGTCCGTCCAATCTGCAGCCCAGAACTGCTTTGAATGTGGCCCAATACAAAGTAATAAACTTGCTTAAAACATTACGAGATTTTATTTTGCAATTTTTTTTTTTTTTTTAGTTCAGCTATCATTAGTGATTGTGTATTTTATGTCTGGCCCAAGATCACATTCTTCCAATGTGGTCCAGGGAAGCCAAAAGACTGGACAACCCTGATTTAGAGTGAGTGAGATGGTGCAAAGGACCTTCTACAATGAACAAAGGTAGGCAGAAGTGAAAGCAAGTGGAGCAGGTGCCCACCTGGAAACTGGCCATCAACACAGGGTAGCAATAAGAAGAGGGTGAAAAATCACTAATGTCAGCTGCCAGTGAGACTAAAAAAAGCACCCCTAGGGCTTTAATCCAATAGGCAACAGGTAGTAACATTATAAAATTTATCTTTAAAAGATTGATCTGACAGTCCACCATAAAATGGGGTGAAGGAAAGCAAATGAATGTTGGGAGTCTAAGCAAAGAGGCCAATGTAGTAATCCAGACATGAAATGGTAAGAAAAGGAACTGCGGAAGTGGGTGCAAGGACAAAATTGCTGCTTAGATGTCTCTCAGCTTTCAAAGCAAGTTTTTTTTGTTTTGTTTTGTTTTGTTTTTTTAAGCTATATAATTTTACCAGGCGCATGGCTCACGCCTGAATTCCCAGCACTTTGGGAGGCCGAGGCGGTGGATCACCTGAGGTCAGGAGTTCAAGACCAGCCTGGCCAACATGGTAAAATCCTACCTGTGCTAAAAATACAAAACTTATCTGGGTGTGGTGGTGCATGCCTGTAATTCCAGCTAGTTGGGAGGCTGAGGCAGGAGAATCATCTGAGCCTGGGAGGCGGAGGTTGCAGTGAGCCGAGATCTCGCCACTGCACTCAAGCCTGGATGACAGAGCGAGACTCCATCTCAAAAAAATAAAAATAAAAACAATTAAAGGCTGGCCAGGCATGGTAGCTCACACCTGTAATCCCAGCACTTTGGGAGGCTGAGGCAGGTGGATCACCTGAGGTCAGGAGTTCGAGACCAGCCTGACCAATGTGGTGAAACCCTGTCTTTACTAAAAATACAAAAAGTTGGCCAGGCGTCATGGCATGCACCTGTAGTCCCTTCCTACTTGGGAGGCTGAGACAGGAGAATTGCTTGAACCTGGGAGGCGGAGGTTGCAGTGAGCCGAGATCATGCCACTGTAATCCAGCCTGGGCAACACAGAAAGGCTCCAACTCAAAAAATTTTAAATCAAATAAAACAAAAGCTATATAATTTCAAAAGAGTCATTGCCTATTATGACGATCGAGAATGAATTCATTAGGTATACATAAGCCAGTCTATCACTGGAGTTCTTTTAATTAGGAATCTATTCTGCAGACAGCTGAGTGCAAAAGCTAAATGAAAACAGAATCCATTAAGTCTCCTGTGTGGTACATGAAGAAAAAGAAAATACAAAAATAAAAACACAAACAGATCCAAATCTGTACATATAGTATCAAAAGTTCAAGTTTTATGTATCCAAAGGGTATTGAGGCTGCCCTGAAGATCCACTGTAGGCTGCTGGGGGACAGTAAGAGCAAAAAGAGCAATCAAGTCAAGATAAGAATTTGGTAGCTTTTAAATTTCAGGACAACCAGGCCGAGTGCGGTGGCTCATGCCTGTAATCCTAGCTCTTTGGGAGGCTGAAGCGGGCGAATCACTTGAGCCCAGATTTTCGAGACCAACCTGGCCAATATGGTGAAACCCTGCCTCTATTAGGTACAAAATTAGCCAGGTGTGGTGGCAGGCACCTATAATCCCAGTCACTTGGGAGGCTGAGGCACGAGAATTTTCGCTTAAACCCAGGAGGTAGAGGTTGCAGTGAGCCAAGATAGTGCCACTGCGCTCCAGCCTGGGCAACAGAGCAAGCCTCTGTCTCAAAAACATAAATAAATAAACAAATTTTAGGACAACCACAAATTAGATATTAGATAGAATTGCTAACTTGATGACTACCATTAAACTTCAAAACGCACAGGGGTTTCCTGTTTTCTGCACACACCAAAGAACACAACCGTGTCTGGCTACGACTTCATCCTAGAAACCAAGCACTTCAAAAGATATCATTCATACTTTCATAAAGCAAGTCCATTAAAGAACATTCAGAAATACTGTTAGCACCTTACACTCCATGTTATTTTGTCGTGAATTAACCTGAACAGGCTCCCATACACATGCCCTTCTGAATCTGAAAGTAAAGCTTTTTTTTTTTTTTTTTTTTTTGAGACGGAGTCTTGCTCTGTCGCCCAGGTTGGAGTGCAGTGGCCGGATCTCAGCTCACTGCAAGCTCCGCCTCCCAGGTTTACGCCATTCTGCTGCCTCAGACTCCCGAGTAGCTGGGACTACAGGCGCCCGCCACCTCGCCCGGCTAGTTTTTTGTATTTTTTAGTAGAGAAGGGTTTCACCGTGTTAGCCAGGATGGTCTCGATCTCCTGATCTCGTGATCCGCCCGTCTCGGCCTCCCAAAGTGCTGGGATTACAGGCTTGAGCCACTGCGCCCGGCCCAAGTAAAGCTTTCTTTATATCTTCCCATTTCGTTAATGGAAGACAGCCAAGAAATTTCTCTTCTCTACTACCTTCATAAAACCTGAGAGACTGACAGTAAAGTATGTTGATAAAATGATGAAATTCCCAGAGTGAATCAGGCTTTTCTGCATGATACAGGAACAGCATATAAGGGATGTTATATTATCTATAGGTTACCTATAAATAAGGTCACATGTTTTTATATATGAATAAACTACACGTTTTTTTAGATTCAGAGAGCAAATGTGCAAGTTTGTTACATGGCTATAATATATTGTGTTTGGGCTTCAACTGAACCTGTCACTCAAATAGTGAACATAGTTACCCAATAAGTAGTTTTTCAACCCTTGCCTCCCTCCTTCCCTTACCCCTTTTGGAGTCCTCAGTGTCTACTGTTCCCTTCTTTATGTCTATGTGTACTCAATGTTTAGTTCCCACTTACAAGTGAGAACATGTGGTATCTGGATTTCTGTTCCAGTGATAACTCACTTAGGATAATGGACTCCAGCTGCAACCATGTTGCTGCAAAGGACATAATTTCATTCTTTTTTTATGGGTGTAGGTGTACCACATGTTCCTTATCCAATTCACTGTTGCTGGGCACCAAAGTTGATTCCACGTCTGTGCGATTGTGAACAGTGTTGCAATAAACATGCAAGTGCAAGTATCTTTTTGGTACAACAATTTGTTTTGATTATATGGTTTGATCTATAGCATAACCACATTCATTTTATAATAGGTCTTCACTTTAATAATTACATATTACAGTACTTGCGAACCCAGTATACAAAAGATAAGCTCCAGACCCCTCAGGATACTGTAAAGTTCACAAATACAATGATGAAAACATCTAGATTGCTTCATGATCCCCTCACATCCCCAAAGCAGGAAGCAAACAGCCCGACTGAGATAACAAAGAATAATCTGCATCAAGATGGGACCAAATACTCTAATGAACCCACACCCAGTCAGCCTCAAGGTATTTTAAAATTTTTGATCTGACAAGACAAGGATCTCAGTATGGACAAGTTCCCCTTTTCCTTCACTATAGGAAATAAATATTTCATAAATATGCCTGCTATGTATATAGGGAATACAACACAAAAAATAAACGTTTGCTACATGCTTCACTACAATGAGAACCACATCATATACTAATTAATCAAAATACAATGTATTTGCTTTGATGTTCTGGTTCCTTATTAGCAAGGTTACAGTAACCAAGAAGGAATTACACACAACATAGTTTAATACTAGCTTGAGAAAGCAATGTAACAAAAGTAATTCTATTTTTCTAAACATCATTATGTCTGGTTACTGTATATATAATGAGGATATGTTTCTGTGCTCCAACAGATGGCCCAGAGAAAGTACTATCGATCAGTAACAACAATATTAAACAAAAGATCCTTTATTTAAAAATGCCTTTATACATCGCATTCAATTTGGATAACAGCACTGCTGATTTATTGTTTGTATTCTATACTCTATTTTTGCAAAAGTAGCTAATGAATAGCTGTTAAATGTATATATTTGCAGACAGCCTGAATATATGCTTTCAGTTTTGTCTGTTCCTTATTCTCTCCTTCTACACCCCAACATCCCCGAGGATAAAAAAGTCATGTGAACAGAAAATACAACCAATATTTACTAAATTGAACTGAACTCCCTTGGGGGAATAGATAGGGATACCAATTTCTGATGTAGAAGGAAAAGTAAAAAGGAACCCATGCTTAGGAAAAAATATTTACTGATATATGATTCTTTCAATACAATATATTTAGCAGCTACTGTTTACAAAGCACATTATTAGCTGAAGCCCCACCCTCAACAAACTTTTCTATCAGAAAAAAGAAAACATCACCGTATATACACGAATCATTATGTATAAAACTGGGCTATGACTGTTGAAACAGTACTTGAAGTCCAGTATGCAGAAGATAAAGCCCAGATCATCATTTGTATCATCTCTGTAAGAATACTACAAATCACTTGCTACTTGAATTCCCCTTCACAGCTTCTAATGGGAGGGAGCAAAAAAGCTTTAATAGGGGAGCTGATAGCTGAAGCTAAATTTTGAGTAAGTAGACTCTGAATATGCAGAAACCAACCAGAAAAATTCAGGATTTGAGTAGTAAAAGATCTGGGTTCAAACACAGTCTTAATGATTACATTAACCTCTCTAATCTTTGTTCACCTCATCTTAAAAAAAGGGCACCATAATATTGCAGGACCACTGTAAAAACTGTAACACACATGAGGTGATTAGCAAAGTTCTGCGAAAATTGTATACACTCAATATTTTGTAGCTATTATTACTTCCAAGCCTAGAAAAAAAACAGAATTTGAAGATAATCCCCATCTTGACACTTAAGAATTTAGCTGGAGTCATTTAACCTTAGGGCTCATTCTGCTCATCTAAAAAAAATGGGAATAATACCCTCTCAAAAACCTATTGGGAGAATCATATGGATAATGATATCATATAGATCATTATATTGAAAAGTGTTACTGTTTATTATAGTCTTCCCTCCAATAAAGCATGCTAATATGGATAAAAGAGTCAAAGGAGGTTGATGAAAGGGAAGAAATTTAATGAAGACAAAGTAAGCAGCATGTGGATCTTCTGCTGCAAACATATGATATGCTGCATTCAAACATTCCAAGACAGCTTAACATCTACACACAGTAGTAGGTTCCTGGTCTTCCCAGTGCAGGTCAGAAGACAGATAGAAGAATGGGTGGGGTTTGTGCTTTGGTCTCAAAGTCAGGACTGACCTGGGAACCATGTTCAAAATGTCAAATATGACCACATTTCCAGGGTTAGAAAACACCTTCTCCTATCTCGTTCCTCAAAGTGCCCAATCCCAATCCAAAAATTATTATTTTGGGTCCCAGGAGCTTCCTCAAACAATACTGATAAAAAGGTCACTTTATCTCTAGCAGTCATTAACCTAATATAAGCCATTTACCAAGATCTTCTTCCTCCAGGCCACTTGGTGTGGCTAGCAGTTTCTTCTAAAATAAACATTTCCTTTTAAGAGCAAGATGTCAAAAAAAAAAAAAAAAAAAAAAAAGCCCAAAAAGTTAAGGGAACTAGGGTGTTTTTACTATTACTATTGTACTTGAAAGTTACATTTTGGCCAGACGCAGTGGTTCACGCCTGCAATCCCAGCACTCTGGGAGGCCAAGGCAGGTGGATCACCGGAAGTCAGGAGTTCGAAACCAGCCTGGCCAACATAGTGAAACCCTGTCTCTACTAAAAAAAAAAAAAAACAAAAATTAGCTGGGTATGGTGGCACACACCTATAGTCCCAGCTACTTGGGAGGCTGAGGCAGGAGAACTGCTTGAACCCAGGAGATCGAGGTTGCAGTGAGCTGAGATCGCACCACTGCACTCCAGCGTAGGCGACAGAGTGAGACTCCATCTCAAAAAAAAAAAAGAAAAGAAAAGAAAAAAAGCTACATTTTGAGGGAAAAGGGGAATTAATTACACTGCTTGGTCAGATATTTTTATATTAATATACCTCAAGGCATTATTAATTTTTCATCCCTTCAGCAAGAAAGTCTGTATGATTTTGCTGATAGACATCTTCCCAAAATTCAATCCATTTTGGAGTCAACTACGCTGCTTTTATGGCATCCTAATTGCAAGGAACAGCCAGTGTCAAGGTAGCCCTCCCAAAGCTGTGGATTCTAGAAGTACTTTTAGCTATTCAAAAGCCTCCAATTCTATTGAGACACTGTTTGCCATAATGGAAAGATGTGGAAAAAAATTGAACAGATTTAGTCTCCATACTAGAGTCAGGCTAATACTTGCCCTGACTCCAGTATTACCATCCCACGAACTCTCATGGACACTTACAAATGTCTTGGGCAGCTGCAGACAGTGAATAAGTCACTTTAAAGAACCCAATGAGGCCAGGCGCAGTGGCTCACGCCTGTAATCATAGCACTCTGGGAGGCTGAGGCAGAGAGATCACAAGGTCAAGAGATAGAGACCATCCTGGCAAACGTGGTGAAACCCTGTCTACTGAAAATACAAAAATTAGCCGGGCGTGTGGTGGCACGCATCAGCCACTCAGGAGGCTGAGGCAGGAGAATCGCTTGAACCCAGGAGGCAGAGTTTGCAGTGAGCCAAGATTGCACCACTGCACTCCAATCTGGTGACAGAGCGAGACTCCGTCTCCCCAAAAAAAAAAAAAAAAAAAAAAAAAAAAAAAAAAAACAATGAAAAGTTACAAAATCTCTAAATCACAGGGGGAAAGTCAATCTAAAAGGATATCTTTTAGACACTCTCTAGTATATCCTAAAAAAGCCAGAACAATTCCTCTTTTCTATCTTTTTTAAGAAAGAAACAAGGGCAAGCTCTCAGAATCTTAGACCTGAAAAGGTCCTGGGAAATTATCTAGTTCAACATCTTTATCTTACGGGTAGAAAAAAGTAAGTCCAAAGAAGATAATGTTTGAACCTCGGCTCTAAGAAGCTGTGGTGTCAGAGTTCTGGCCCAATCCAATGCTACCTCTAGCCCACCAAATTTTGCCTTTCTTTGGATTAAAGCTCACCCAAATCACTATCAAATTCCTCCCTCTGCCATTCTGCTATCCCACACCTATGGATCAAGTACTATATAATGTCTAATGAGAATATAAAGCTACAATTTAAATACATCTGAAGTTATCCTAATTCCTGTGAAGAAGGTAGGATTCGTTACCACTCTATACACAGAAGCACTTTCTAGATTTCCTTTGTCAGGTTGACAAACTTGTTATAATCAAGGGTATGTTTTTCTATGCTTCAGCTTTCTAAGACAAAGATGAAGAGTCACATATCTAAATACAATTCATTTGTTGTAGAAATAAGCTAGTATTCACTACTATTTTAACTTCCTTGGAAGCTGTCAAGTTTACTACACATAAAACATTAAAGAATCTTAAGGGAAAAAAAGGTCCTTGATTTTTAAAAGTTAAAAAACCAATTATGCGAACAAAGTACCTTTCTGTCAAACTCTCAAAGTACTTTCCAACTACAACTTCTCTCTTTTTTAAAAATCCATCCTTTTCTAGGTCATGAACAGTAACAATGCTGCCAACCTACAGGTGGAGCAAACAGGTTATGCAAGATCATAAATCAAACCAATTTAGAAATAGAGCCCAGAAGCCCAAGGTCAGTGAGCCTTCCTCTGTACTACAAACATCTTTTTCCAGGATCCTTGATTAACGGACTGATCTCTTGATATGCAAATAAAATCTGCTAAAGTATGTGCCTTTAAACTTTTCAGGGCTTTAAGCCAAATGAAAGGGGCTAACAAGGAAAGTAGACAAAACATTTTTAAATAATTTGTGGCCCTGCTCCTAACATATTTTCCTATCTTCTTTTTTATATGAGCTTTGTAGAATAGGAGGCACATAAAGCACTTGTACTATGAGTCCTTCAGCTAAGAACAGCTTGGAGAGTGATATTTTAAGTAGTCACTTCTTAGCAAGATTTCTTCTAAGAAATACTCTAAACCTTTCAAAGTGACACCAAGAGGCCAACAGTGGCTTTGAAGAAAAAAAAGTAACAAGAGCCAGCACTAACTTTAACTACTAGAAATCAATTACTTTGAAGGGAACCAATTCTATTTGAATTCTAAAGACTCCATACATTCTTTACATAACTAGCGTTTACCCTAGACTCACACAGATGCACAAGCGCATAGATGCCCACACAGCCACAAAAAAAAAAAAAAAAAAAAAATAACTGAAACGAAGATACTGTGCCTGGCTTAAAAGTCATGCAATTTACGTCTAGTGTTTATATGGGTAAATACTGGTTTGTTTTTTGTCTTTTTTTTTTTTTCTTTGAGACGGAGTCTCACTCACTCTGTCATCCAGGCTGGAGTGCAGTGGCACTATCTGGGCTCAGTGCAACCTCCATCTTCTGGGTTCAAGTGATTTTCCTGCCTCAGTCTCCCAAGCAGCTGGGACTACAGGCGCACACCATCACACTCAGCTTATTTTTGTATTTTTAGTAGAGATGGGGTTTCACTATGTTGGCCAGGCTGGTCTCGAACTCCTGACCTCAGGTGATCTGCCCACCTCGGCCTCCCAAAGTGCTGGCAATCCAGACGTGAGCCACCGCTCCTGGCCAGTAAATACTGTATTTATACACACTCCCTCTCAGAGATATTTTATTGCTAAAAAGGAAGAAAATTTAATGAAGTTAAATTTTTTATTATAAAAGCTTATTTTCTGCCAGGCACGGTGGCTCACACCTGTAATCCTAGCACTTTGGGAGGCCGAGGCGGGCGGACTGCCTGAGCTCAGGAGTTCAAGACCAGCCTGGGCAACACAGTGAAACCCTGCTCCTACTAAAATACAAAAAAAAAAATTAGCCGGGCATGGCAGCGTGCACCTGTAGTCCCAAGCTACTCAGGAGGCTGAGGCAGGAGAACTGCTTTAACCTGGGAGGCAGAGGTTACAGTGAGCCGACATTGTGCCACGGCACTCTAGCCTAGGCAACAGAGTGAGACTCTGTCTCTTTTAAAAAAAAAAGAAAAAGAAAAAGTTTATTTTCATTTTTTCTTTTGTGCTGTTCTCACGTTGCTGCAAAAAAACTCTCTTAATCTGTACCTATCCAAAGCCTAAACTAGAAGATGCTTTTTATTTATTTACTTATTTTTTTTTTGAAACTCTTTGAGACGGAGTCTCCCTCTGCCGCCCAGGCTGGAGTACAGTGGCCGGATCTCAGCTCACTGCAAGCTCCGCCTCCCGGGTTCACGCCATTCTCCTGCCTCAGCCTCCCGAGTAGCTGGGACTACAGGCGCCCGCCACCTCGCCCGGCTAATTTTTGTATTTTTAGTAGAGACGGGGTTTCACCGTGTCAGCCAGGATGGTCTCGATCTCCTGACCTGGTGATCCGCCCGTCTCAGCCTCCCAAAGTGCTGGGATTACAGACTTGAGCCACCGCGCCCGGCCGAAGATGCTTTTTAAGGAATATGTCTCCTCCTCCATTAAAGTCTAAATAGTCCTGTCAATAATGATTCCCTCCTTCTCTGAACACCAACCATACATAGAAAAAAATTTGCTCTTTCTGTTTATATGTATATTCATTGTTTCCTCAACTAGCTAATAAAAGAATTCCTTGAATAAAGAAACCTCATTCCACACTTAGGAAATGTTTAACCTCTCAATTATTTTATAGATACTAACTTCATTTACCCTAATTAAGGGCACATGCTTTGCAGTGGGAGGAAGCCGGGGAAGAATCCTATCACTTACTAGATGTGTTACCCTGGGCAAATTATTTCGTCTCTCTTGGCCTTTTTCCTTATCCAGATAATAGAACTGTCCTCATAGAGTTATGAATCAGATAATGCATAAGAATCCCTTAGCATCTACCTATGGTTGATAAATGGTAGTTGTTACTGTTACTTGTGAATAGTGGGGAAAGGAAGAATGACACAGCATTACTGATGGAATATACTGTTTTGTTATTAACATATGCCTATATCCATGCCCGAGGAATTATACACATATACCAAAAAAAAAGCATTTCTGGAAGAAGAAAAAAAATTATAAAAAAGAATTTAACACTGTCAACTTGTCATTTAAATAAACTTTACCCTCTAGTGAAATTGCTTGCTATTCAATTAAAATTAAGCATTCGTCCAGCCTGGGTGACAGAGCGAGACTCTGTCTCAAAAAAAAAAAAAAAAAATTTAGCATTCGGTGATTATAAACTGTTGCTCACAAAACAATAATAGGGCATTATTCTTATTTTGTATCATTAATTTTTTTAAAAGAAAAACAGGCTGGACACAGTGGCTCATGCCTGTAATCTCAACACTTTGGGAGGCCAAGGCAGAAGGATCACTTGAGCTCAAGACCAGTCTGGACAACATAGTGAGACTCTGTTTCTATTTTTATAAAAAATTCAAAAAAGAAAGAAAAACAACCTGGAATTGGATTTTTGGTGGAATACACCAGGTTAGAATTATAGGAGTAAGAAAGACAATAAACATAGTTTCTCTTTCTGTGCTTAATAGCCAACAAATACGTTAACTTTCTGTTCAAATCTGCTCCAAAAACTTAGTGACAAAGTCTTTTAGACTTTCTAAACCATACAGGGTTTATTGATTTGCATTGTGTCAGTGACAGGCACAGGAAATACAAGGACATCTCCCAATCATCTCCTAAAATTCTAGGAGGAAAACAGACCAAAAATGTATGAACTCAAGATGATAGGACACTGGACTCTGGCCACAAGACGATTCAGAAAGTTAGAAACAAAATCTTATAACAAAGAAAGCAAGAATCTCAGTTTAGACATCAACAATTTTTAACTATTCACTGCCTAACCACAAAGGCAATCAAGGAATATTTGCTTCAAATTCAGAAGTGTAATTATCCTAATTTTGACATCAGAACCTAGCACAGTGCCTGGGGATCAAATATTTGCTAAATCAAAGGACAAATGTATCTAATAAATGGTATAAATGAGGACCGTAGAATAAAGTAATTCTCCCTCTTGTGAAGCATTAAAATCAATGTAGGAGCTATCAAATGTTAGACACACAAAAAATGAAATGGAAGAGAAAACCTAACGTTACTTTCCAGAACAAGAAAGCCACAACAAATACCACTTGTGGGCCTGTGGTATTTTAAGTAGTTAATTCAAACTGTATATTCTATCTTTGTCATCAATACATGCTTATTGTCACAGCTAGAATAGCCAGCAGTTGGCTACATGTTAATATCTATACTCCCCTTCCTTTTTAAGACTTATGGCAACCTTCTCTATTGATGCAATGGATAAAAGTAAATTTTGTTTCTGCAAATTTTAAACATTACAATCAAAGCAAAATTCTTATTTCTGAATTTCCTGTAAGGTATGACTAGCTCAGGTCTCTACCTTCCGTAATTCCTCCACCAGAAACCTAACAACTTCCTTTTCACAATGGAGCTCTAAACAACTTCCTCAAAAAAGGCACTACTCTAAAAATAGGTTATTGACATTTTCTGATTAGTAAGCCAATCTAAGACTCCCTTTGCCATTGACTGGGGGGTGGGGGGGGGGGAACCTAGCCACTGGAAAATGAGGCAAAGGTTGGCCTTTAATTTAATGCATATAAAATTAAAATACTTCTTAGGCTTTTAATGACTCAATTTATAGCTGACATTAATATTCAATAATTTATGCTCACATTTTGGCTACTTTGTTTTGCTTTTAAGACATTAGGTTATGGTTAACATTCTTCTTTTAATGACATAGTTTTGGCAAAATTCTCCAGCATCCTGTCCCTATCATGAGAATGGCAACAAGGAAAAGCAAGCACATATTTCTGGAGACTAGATTTGGACACATCTGATGAAAGACAACTCCAATCTTCCCTTAAAAACAACCCACTTTTCTGACACACCAGTTCACTTACCTCTCCCATCGCTCTTCCCTCCAGAGCAAGTGCTTGAAAATCATGATTCAGTTCATCCATGGAACGCACCTATTGTTTAGAATAGAGATGGAAAAATCTTCAAGTCAGCATCTTGAATTTTACATACACATTACACACAACTGAAAATTTATTCTATGCTAACTTTCAGACATTGGTAAAGACAATAGCAATGATCAAGCGATGGAGATTAAACGTTCACCTACCTTTAAGCATCAGGGTTCAGCAATGACCCCTACTTTCTCCCCTCCCATTCCCTTTTATTTTCAAAACATGAAACGCACAAAATCCCAATAAATGAAAAAGCAAATTCCATCACGAGAATTATGTTAGCTATTTTTCATGCTTTTTAATTTAATAAGTAAAGACCAACATGCTGAAGAGCAATGATGTCTTCAAGATGACTATGTGACCTGATGAGTCAAAAGACCATGGCTCCTCCCCAGTTGTGAATAGTTAAGTTAAAGTAGGGAGTGCATTTGCTCCAATCCACTATTTTTCTTTGGTAAACCTCAGGAAAGGGGGGGATGCAAACCCTATAATGAAGTATCCCAATATTTCTCCACATTGGGAGATCCCTGGGGTTCCCCAAACCTCATATCCAGGGGGAGAAAATAACGTGTCACAAGAATCCCTCCAAACCTTACTCATTGTTAAATGTAATCCTACCTACAGCATAACAATCTCTTTAGGCTTCCATTTACCTACCTATCTCCAAAGTCATTCCTACAAGGTAATAACATCAAGGATGATGTGTGAAATAGATTATTCAAAACAGTTATAATTCAACTAGTTCACTGGTTTTCTCTGTTATAAGCAGCAAGCTGTTTCTGCTGCCTGAGGTTAGAGTCACTACCCATCCCCAGGCAAGGGATTCAAGAGTACATTCCTTTATTTATTAAAGACGTAGGCTCCCAGCCTGGGGAACATGGCAAAATTGCCCTCTCTACAAAAAGTATAAAAATTAGTTGGGCTGTGGTGGCACACATCCAGATACTCAGGAGGCTGAGGTGGGAGGATCACGTAAGCCCAGGAGCTAGAGGCTGCAGTGAGCCGTGATCACACCACTGCACTCCAATCTAGGTAACAGAACGAGATCCTTTAAAAAAAAAAAAAAAAAAAAAAAAAAAGGCTGGACGTGGTGGCTCAAGTCTATAATCCTAGCATTTTGGGAGGCTGAGGCAGGAGGATCACTTGAGGTCAGGAGTTCGAGACCAACCTGGCTAACATGGTGATATCTACAAAAAAATACAAAAATTAGCCAGGCATGGTGGCAGACACCTGTAATCCCAGGAGGTTGAGGTGGGAGAATCACTTGAAGATGGGAGGCGGAGGTTGCAGTGAGCCAAGATCACGCCATTGCACTCCAGCCTGGGCGACAGAGCGAGATTCTGTCTCCAAAAAAAAAAAAACAACAATGTTGACTGCCTGAAGCAGGAGTTTCTCTCAAACTCCTCCCTCTGATCTCCACTACCTTCCAATGTCAGTTTACAATTTCTACCATGGATAAACGTAAAGAGGGTCAAGTTAGTGCCAAGCAATGAGAGAAGAGTATCGAGAACATGAGCCAGAATACAGTTAAGAGAATCAGTTTAAGAATTTTATTTGAGGCAAGATCACTAAAGCTCAGGAGTTCAAGACCAGTATGGGCAATAAAGTACTCCATCTCTACAAATAAAACTTTTAAAAATAAAAATAAAAATAAAAGAGCCAGGCATAGTGATGCACGCCTATGGTCCCAGCTACTCCAGAGGCTGAGGCTGAGGTGGGAAGATAGCCTGCACCTAGGCAGTCGAGGCTCCAGTGAGCGGAAATCAAGCCACTACACTCCAGCCTGGGTGAGACCGGCTCCGGAAAAAAAAAAAAAAGGAATTTAATTAACATGCTGCCTAGCTGCCTATACATTACATCACCTAAGAATCTTAACTGTCAGAACTAACACTGCATAAAGATACAGTTGCATTATTGTTTTCAATCATATATTTTTAAAACTCACAGCCAATACTATGCTACAAATGAGACACACTGTATCACTAAGATACAAAAGATTGGGAATGCTCACTGAACACTGAAATTTATAAAACTCAGAGTAAAATTCAGTTAGTTACATGAGCACAAAGAGGCAGACAAGGCTTATAATATTGTGGTGTTTCAAAAAGGCCCTGAAATAGGAGCTATGATCATCTTACACAGTATTTACATTATTTAGATGAGCACAATAAATAGACTCCTAAACTGTATATAATAAAAATAAAGGAGTGTAGGGAGGATGAAGACAGGATGTTCGTTGGGAACTCTACAAATGTTATATGAAATGATAAACCTTTAGGCCAGCATTAACATTGACAAAGCATGTAAATCAAATGCACAAAGCTCTGTATCTAGCTCTTTCTGTGGAATCTAATTATACATTTAAATAGAGCTAGGCATTTCTTGGAAATCCAAAATCTACAAATACAGTTTCAACCAGAAATATTGAAAATTCTATTTATATGTCCCAAGGAAACTAAGTAGGAAGAATAAGAAAAAAAGTATGTGCTGTGCATATTTATGTAGCCATCACAACAATCTCATAGTGATTATTCCCATTTTAGAGATTAGGAAACTTATCCTCCGAGAAATGCCTTCTCCAACCATTGTTAAGTAGGGAAGAGCACAGGAGGAAACTAAGGCTCAGAGCACTTAAATGGCACTGCCAGGATCTTAATCCAAGTCTTCCAATTTAAAGTTCAAGGCCCTTTCTGTACCACCAGGCTGCCCCCGGCAGTCAAAGGAAGTTTCCACCTCCAGTATTCTATTACTTTACTAGATAAAACTGCTGTCAGTTTCTGCTGTGGGTTTTGATGAATGCGCTCTCTTGGTCTTGCCTTTGCTTTTCACTATCTCTTCCCCTACGTTCAAAACTTGCTCATCCTGCCCTTGTAGCATTTTCCATTCCTTTCTACACTATCTTCCTGCCACCATTCTCTTTCACCATTTATCTACGCTCTCTTGATGTGTGCACTCTCTCTCCCTGTCTCCCCCGGCCCTCTCTCTCTGTCTGGTCTCCTCTCTCCCTCTCTTTTTCTCTCTACTCACCCTCCCCTCTTTCAGGGTATCTCTCTCTGCCTCATTTATACAAGAACCACACTCTTTCCCTATCCCTGTATACCACCCTCCTGCCCTACCTCTTATAGTCAATTGTTGAGAAAGGAGGCTCAATTTCTAAGAGTTTCACTAGTGCAGAAACTCCACTTTAAACCATTCACCCACGTTGACTACATGAGATAAACCAAGTCATTCACTCACAAAAGTTTTTAACTATTTGGGAACTTATATATTTATACTGGGAGCTGTATTTTGTACAATCACAGGCACAGGGCAGACTCTCCAGACAAAATTCTTCCTAGGAAACAAATTACTCAGAAAAAGATGTTCAGGAATCAAGAGAAACCAAAGAATGAAGGCACTGTAAGAAATATTTGTAAGAAATATTTTAGAAAAGTGAAGTATTTTCCATGATAAACGAGAAAAGCTAGCTGTCAATTATAATTAGAGTAAATGCTCCCATCAAGGTAGAATAAGCCTTTCAAGTTTCTTCTACACTTCCCTTTTCTCTAGAAATCTATTTGAGTATCAGGTTAATGTTTTGTTTTGTTTTGTTTTTTGAGACTCTTGCTCTGTCGCCCAGGCTTGAGTACAGTGGCGTGATCTTGGCTCACTGCAACCTCCGCCTCCCTGGTTCAAGTGATTCTCCTGCTGCAGCCTCCCAAGTAGCTGGGACTACAAGCGCATGCCACACCACACCTGGCTAATTTTTGTGTATTTTTAGTAGAGACGGGGTTTCACCATGTTGGTCACGCTGGTCTCGAACTCCTGATCTCACATGACCCACCCAACTCCCTAAGTGCCGGCCTTCCTAAGTGCTGGGATTACAGGCATAAGCCACCGCACCAGGCCCTAATTTCTAGTACTATTTACTAATTCCTTTTTTGCTTTTGCAAAATATCTCCCCTCGACGTCCCCCCCAGCCCCCGCCTCACACCCCCTTTCAACTGATTGACCTTATCTATCTCCTCTGGTTTCACAAAACCATTTCCTACTTTTCTCTTTGGGCCACTTGCCAAAAATGTGTAACTTCCTCATCCCAACCCAGGCTTTCTCTGCTGCTGCTCCTCCCAATAAAGGCATCTCCCACTCCCTTTACTAAAGAGGTGAAGTGAGCTGACAACTTTAGTGCCTAACCTAACTCTATATTCCATTCTTCATCCCACCCAAGGCTATCATCCATACACATAATCTGCGCTTCTGAGCTTCTTCCCATTTCCAGATCTCAGAACGTTCTTCTGTAATTCTCAATACCTGCATTCTTTTTCGAACATGGATTCTGCCCTAACCAGAACCATAATTTAGCACACTGAGTTGCTATTTTACCACATAGGATATTATAAAATCAAAACAGATAGCTGGATGCAGTCTCGTGCACCTGTAGTTTCAGCTACTCAGGAAGCTCAGGTAGGAGGACTGCTTGAGCCCAAGAGTTCAAGGCTGCAGTGTACTACGACTGTGCCCATAAACTGATGTCACACTCCAGCCTGGGCAACACAGCAATTTGAAGCTGCAGTGAGCCATGAGCACACCACTGCACTCCAGCCTGGGCAAGAGTGGGATCCTGTTTTTGGGTTTTTTTGTTTGTTTTTAAAAGGTTTTTGGGCCAGGCGCAGTGGCTCAAGCCTGTAATCCCAGCACTTTGGGAGGCCAAGATGGGCAGATCACGAGGTCAGGAGATCGAGACCATCCTGGCTGACACGGTGAAACCCCGTCTCTACTAAAAATACAAAAAATTAGCCAGGCGAGGTGGCAGATGCCTGTAGTCCCAGCTACTCAGGAGGCTGAGGCAGGAGAATGGCGTGAACCTGGGAGGCGGAGCTTGCAGTGAGCTGAGATCCGGCCACTGCACCCCAGCCCAGGCGACAGAGTGAGACTCCGTCTCAAAAAAAAAAAAAAAACAGGTTTTTGATCATATAGATAAACCTAGAACTATATTACCACATTCTGGAAAATGAAAAATTAAAAGCATCACTTTACAAATCTTTTGGCATGTGCCTGTAGTCCCAGCTACTCGTGAGGCTAAAGCAGGACTGCTTGAGCCCTGGAGATAGAGGTTGCAATGAGCCAAGATCATGCCACTACACTCCTGCCTGGGCCACAGAGGGAGACCCTGTTTCAAAAATAAAATAAAGTGTGCTGGGCATGGTGGCTCACACCTGTAATCCTAGCACTTTGGGAGGCCAAGGCAGGCGGATCACCTGAGATCAGAAGTTAAATACTAGCTTGGCCAACATGGCAAAACTCCGTCTCTACTAAAAATACAAAAATTAGCTCGGCGTGATGGCGCGCGCCTATAGTCTCAGCTACTCGGGAGACTGAGGCAGGAGAATCGCTTTAACCCTGTCTCTAAAAAAACATACAAAAAAAGAAAAAAAAAAGTTATTTTCCATGACTACAGTGTAGACTAGTAGAAATAAAAGATGGAAATCTAAGTAGAGGGCTAGGAAGAGAATTAGGAGACCATATTGGTTATCAAGCCAAGAAATAAAGGAATTTTAGAAGACGACCTTACTGATTTTTTTTTTTTTTTTTGAGATGGAGTCTGGCTCTGTTGACCGGGCTGGACGCAGTGGTGCGATCTAGGTTCACCGTAACCTCCACCTCCCAGACTCAAGGTATCCTCCTACCTCAGCCTCCTGAGCAGGTGGGTGGGGCTACAGGTATGTGCCACCATGTCCAGCTAATTTTCGTATTTTTGTAGAAAATGGGGTTTCACCATGTTGCCCAGGCAGGTCTCAAAGCCCTGAGCCCGAGTGATCCTCCGGCATGGCCTCCCAAAGTTCTGGGCTTACAGGTGTTAGCCACCACGCCCAGCCTATTTTATTTTTTTGAGACAGGGTCTGGCTCTGTTACCTAGGCTGGAATGCAGTGGCGCAATGACAGCTCACTACAGCCTCAAACTCCCATCTCAGCCTCCCAAATAGCCAGGACTAGAGACACACACCACCACATCCAATTAATGGTTTTTTATTTTTTTGTAGAGACAAGGTCTCACTATGTTGTCTAGGCTGGTTTCAAATTCCTGACCTCAAGCAATCCTCCCACCTTCTAAAGTGCTGGGATAACAGGTATTAGCTACTGCACCCAGCCATGGAAAATAAATTTAAACAGACGTGGGCACAAATGAATTCTGAATTGTAAGAAGTTAATGATCCAAATAGAAATATCAATTATTTGAATAATTACAATTTATCAATTTTTCAAGCAGATATTATTGAACACTGAATCTCAAGCAGAATAAAGCAAACACTATGTTAGACCATGCATTCTGGAATAAAACCACTAAAAACAACACAGGCTTTGCTAGCATTCTGGTTCAGTTCTTGTACTTGCTTTGCTGGCATTCTTGTCCTGAACTTCTCAGTGTGTCTTTACAATGAACGTCCCTTTACTGGAGCCAATTTGACTAGTTGTCTGTTGCTTGATTACAGAAAGCAAACTCAGTTACAAAAGTATCACTGAGTTGGGGAGTTCATTAAATCACACTGAAAATGTCTATATTAAAACAAATTTACAGGCTCACACCTGTAATCACAAAACTTTGGGAGGCCGAGGTGGACGGATCACCCGAGATCACCAGTTCAAGACCAGCATGGCCAACACAGTGAAATCCTGTCTCTACCAAAAATACAAAAATTACCCGGGTGTGGCGGCTAACTGACGTATACGCAAAAAGTAGCAGTCAACACAGAGAAAGAAATGTGCTGAAGGAAGCAGAGACAATGGACTACTGTGCCCCTAAAAAAAACAGAAAGCCGGCCGGGCGCGGTGGCTCAAGCCTGTAATCCCAGCACTTTGGGAGGCCGAGACGGGCGGATCACGAGGTCAGGAGATCGAGACCATCCTGGCGAACACGGTGAAACCCCGTCTCTACTAAAAAATACAAAAAACTAGCCGGGCGAGGTGGCGGGCGCCTGTAGTCCCAGCTACTCGGGAGGCTGAGGCAGGAGAATGGCATAAACCCGGGGGGCGGAGCTTGCAGTGAGCTGAGATCCGGCCACTGCACTCCAGCCCGGGCGACAGAGCCAGACTCCGTCTCAAAAAAAAAAAAAAAACAGAAAGCCTCCAAGTATTCAGGAAGCCCACGTATATATTTCTTGCTCTGGGGTTCAGTGTCCTTAGTGTTCTTTCATTAAATACCCTGAATTTTTGTTAACTAGAGTAGATTTTCATACTTTAATAATAAAACTGCCTCTCCTAGATTATTTCCTCATAAAGATAGGCTATTCATCTCCACACCTACTTTTGTTCTCAAGGATTTTTTGCATACAGAAATCTAGATCATGATGGTTCCATTTCACTAAAAGGGATCAGAACAATAAAATCAGAATAGTTGATGCCAAGAACCATTATGGAAAGGAAATACCAGTGAGAAAATGGCAGGCAAAGAGGAGAAACTTGAGCAATGAGAAAAGGAAAGAGAATATAAGTTTTAATCTAATTTGAATTTAATCATCAAAGGGAAAAAAACCTAGTAAGTCTGTTCTACAGCATCTTCTGCACACGACATATCTGTATTAATAACAACAACTATTACTAAGACTTACTTTGTGTCTGGTCCTGATCGTATAAATACTTTACACACTTCATCATCTCTTTTAATAGTCATAACTACACAGAAGGTTGAGATAAGTGGGTCCCTTGAGCCTGCGACCAGCCTGGGCAACATGCGAAAATCCTGTCTCTACTAAAAATACAAAAATCAGCCAGGCATGATGGCACATGCCTGTAATCCCAGCTACTTAGGAGGCTGAGGCACAAGAATCGCTTGAGCCCAAGAGGCGGAAGGTGCAGTGAGCTGAGACTGCACCACTGCACTCCAGCCTGGGTGACAAAACAAGACTCTGTCTCAAAAGAAAAAAATAGTCATAACTACCCCAAAAACACAGGTACTGTTATTCCCATTTGTAAGCAAAGCAAGAAGTTGATGGGGCGCAGTGGCTCACATCTGTAATTCCAGCACTTTGGAAGGTCGAGACAGGCAGATCACCTGAGGTCAGGAAGTTGAGACCGGCCTGACCAACATGGAGAAACCCCATCTCTACTAAAAATTCAAAATTAGGCCACGCGTGGTGGCTCACACCTGTAATCCCAGCACTTTGGGAGGCCGAGGCAGGCGGATCACAAAGTCAGGAGATTGAGACCATCCTGAATAACGCGGTGAAACCCCGTCTCTACTGAAAATACAAAAAATTAGCCGGGTATGGTGGCGGACACCTCTAGTCCCAGTTACTCGGGAGGCTGAGGCAAGAGAATGGCGTGAACTCAGGAGGCGGAGCTTGCAGTGAGTCGAGACCGCGTCGCCGCACTCCAGCCTGGGCAACAGAGCAAGACTGTCTCAAAAAAAAAAATACAAAATTAACCAGGCGTGGTGGCGTGCACCTGTAATCCCAGCTACTCAGGAGGCTGAGGCAGGAGAATCGCTTGAACCTGGCAGGCAGAGGTTGCAGAGAACCAAGATCACACCATTGCACTCCAGCCTGGGCAACAAGAGTGAAACTCCGTCTCAAATAAAAAAAAAAAAAAAACAGAAGAGAAAAGCAAGAAGTTATTACAGTCCTTAAACAAAATATAGATAAATCATTCTTTCCTAATTACTGGAGGGGAAAAAAACCCAAAAACCTCTTTTGGTATAAATAGCTGCAAAACCTATTGCATGACGTTATGAATGAATGTTTGTATCATTTATTAACTGTCAATAACAACAACACTGAACACCAGGCACTGTGCTGCAAAACAGACATTATTCCATTTTATATATGAGGAAACCAAGGTTTACAGAAATCACGTAACTGATAAAGATCCGAAATAGAATTCAAACTCAGCTTTTTTTTTTGAGACAGAGTCTCACTCTGTTGCCCAGGCTGAAATGCAGTGGCACTACCTCAGCTCACTGCAACCTCTGCTTCCCGGGTTCAAGCAATTCTCCTACCTCAGTCTTCTGAGTAGCTGGGACTATGGGCACGTGCCACCACACCTGGCTAATTTTTTGTATTTTTAGTAGAGATGGGGTTTCACCATGTTAGCCAGGCTGGTCTCAAACTCCGACCTTGTGATCCGCCTGCCTTGGCCTCCCAAAATGCTGGGATTACAGGTGTGAGCCACCATGCCCGGCCCAAATTCAGCTCCTTATGCCTTTTACCACTTGTTCCTATTGTCATCAAAGGCAAGAGCAGACTGGACAGGGTGGCTCACACCTCTACATGGCCAGTACTTTCAAGGCCAGTACTTTTATTTGAGGTGAGGCCAGGAGTTCAAGATAGCTTGGGCAGCACAGCAAGACTCTCATCTCTACAAAAAGTATGTTCAGGCAAACATCCTGCTCCCTCGTCAGGGCACACAGCTAAACATGGGATTGGACAGCAGGGGAGGCAGGTATTCAGAGTGCTCTGGGGGCCACTCAGTGTTCTGTTTAGAAGAATGCTATAAAGATCCTGGCTATACATGAGGACATGTTTAGGTCTTTGGAGCTACACTCAAGAGGACACGAAGGGTAGGAAAAACCACACAAAGGCAAAGAACTTACATCAAGACCAGGCCTAAAATACATTAATGTGGGTGGTTCAGCACAAGGGCAGTTGTAAATGGCTATCATGAAGAAGAGTATGATTGATTGCCCCATTTTAGACGAAGATAAGAGTAATTGATGAGTCAGATAACCATATGAGAGAAGGTAAAGATACTGTTGATTACCATGGTTGTAGTTTCTTCCCTGAACACTGGCTTCACATAGTTTTTTGTGCTGAGAACAGATACCAACCAGTGTACTGTACACAAGACTTAAACAAGGGGTTATGGTCAGAAGAAACTAAAAGACAATATTCAGTGTGAGATTTTTCACTCTTTATGAAGCCACAATATCCTACAAAGAAAAACCATGCATCGACTATTCAGCAATAAACCAGAAGAGCTAGAAAATAATATAGATCAGATCGAAATAAATTGAGCAGTGGATCAAAGATCGTAACACTTGGATTTTAAGACTAGCCACTTTACAATCACTCCTGTTGATATTTCTCTGCTGACATGACAGAAACTAAGTATCGGTAACACTTCATTAAAATTCTTTTCCAAGACTAGCAGGTTGACAGTGAAAAGGTTTAGGTCTGGGTATTTATTTCCCCATGAGAAAGCTAAACATCTAAAACATAATGAATATAGGCTGGGTGCAGTTGCTCATGCCTCCCAGCACTTGGGAGGCCGAGGCAGGCAAATCACTTGAGGTCAGGAGTTTGAGACCAGCCTGGCCAACATGGTGAAACCTTGCCTCTACTAAAAATACAAAAAATTAGCTGGGCATGGTGGGAGGTGCCTGTATTCCCACCTACTCAGGAGGCTGAGGTAGGAGAATTGCTTGAAACGGGGAGGCAGCCAAGATTGCACCACTGCGCTCCAGCCCAGGTGATAAAGCACGATTCAGTCTAAAAAAAAAAAAAAAAAGAAAGAATATAAGATTATTCAGGATTTAAAATAAAAACTGGCATCATTCAGGGCCGGGCGTGGTGGCTCATGCCTGTAATCCCAACACTCTGGGAGGCCGAGGTGGGCAGATCATGAGGTCAGGAGATGATCTTGGCTAACACGTTCAGGAGGTCAGGAGACCATCCTGGCTAACACGGTGAAACCCCATCTCTACTAAAATATACAAAAAATTAGCCGGGGGTGGTGGCAGGGGCCTGTAGTCCCGGCTTCTCAGGAGGCTGAGGCAGGAGAATGGCGTGAACCCGGGAGGCGGAAGTTGCAGTGAGCCAAGATCGTGCCACTGCACTCCAGCCTGGGCAACAGAGCGAGACTCCGTCTCAAAAAAAAAAAAAAAAAAAAAAAAAAAAAAATTGGCATCATTTAATACTTCAACTGCTAAAGAATAAATAAATATGGCCAAATGGGTGGATATCTTTTATTTCAGAAGAAAATGCAGATGATCTTTAAAGCTAAAGATTTAAAAAAAGAGAGAGAAACATGTTCAAAGGAGAAATATCAGCTACCAGGCATGCCTACAGTGTTAGTCTCCATGAACTGAGGGTATAGAAATCACTTAAACAAGGGGGAAAAACTTTAACCTGAGATTACTTCTCTAGTTGATTCACTCTCCCTTTGCAATGCACTAGGCATTGCAGAAATGTAGACTACTGTTCAAAGACCATGGTAGACACTACTTTCTACATTCTCCTTAACATCTGAAGTAACACCCGCCAAGTACCAAACCGTACCTTATTAACAGTGCTATGGTGACTTGTCTTATCTCCCTAAAAATAATCCCTTGAGCATCTAGCACAGTATCAAAAACATGACACAGGCATTACATAGAAATATTTATAATGTGAGAAACTGCCCTTAGTCATACAAGTGGTAAAATAGCAGAAATAGTACTGCTAGAGCTAGGTTCTTTAAGATGATTCTTACCTTTCTTTAAAACACGCACACAAGGCCGGGCGCGGTGGCTCAAGCCTGTAATCCCAGCACTTTGGGAGGCCGAGACGGGCGGATCACGAGGTCAGGAGATCAAGACCATCCTGGTTAACACGGTGAAACCCCGTCTCTACTAAAAAATACAAAAAACTAGCTGGCCGAGGTGGCGGACACCTGTAGTCCCAGCTACTCGGGAGGCGGAGGCAGGAGAATGGCGTGAACCCGGGAGGCGGAGCTTGCAGTGAGCTGAGATCCGGCCACTGCACTCCAGCCTGGGTGACAGCGCGAGACTCCGTCTCAAAAAAAAAAAAAAAAAAAAAAAAAACAAAAAAACACGCACACAAACAAACACAACTTTACCTTGCTTTATTTGACTTTTCTGGACATCTGCCAATATGTAATATGGGTTTGATTAATATTCATGCCCTTTGATCTGGTAATTCCACTTCTAGGAATTTTATCTAAGCAAATCATGAGAAACACAGGCATAGATTTGTTAACAAAGATCTTTAACCTGGTACTGTAATAGGAGAAGAGGGAAACAGTCTAAACATAGCAGTAATTATTAAAGCATATACTTATTGAGAGAATTTATATAGCTATTTAAAATGTTTTAAAATTATACACACACACACACATTTTTTTTTTTCCCTTTTCTCTTTTTGAGACAATGCCTCATTCTGTCAACCAGGCTGGAATGCAATGTCACAAACATGGCTCACGGCACCCCTGACCTGCCAGGTTCAAGTGGTCCTCCCACCTCAGCTTCCTGAGCAGTTGGGACTACAGATATGCCACCATGCCTGGCTGACTTTTTAATTTTCTTATAGAGATGAGGTCTCCCTGTTACCCAGGCTAAAAAAAAAAAATTTTTTTTTGAGACGGAGTCTCGCTCTGTCGCCCAGGCTGGAGTGGCACGATCTCGGCTCACTGCAAGCTCCCTCCGCCTCCTGGGTTCACGTCATTCTCCTGCCTCAGCCTCCCGAGTAGCTGGGACTATAGGCGCCTGCCACCAGGCCATTAATATTTTTGTATTTTTAGTAGAGATGGTGTTTCACTGTGTTAGCCAGGATGGTCTCAATCTCCTGACCTCATGATCCACCACCTCAGCCTCCCAAAGTGCTGGGATTACAGACGTGAGTCACTGCACCTGGCCTACCCAGGCTAAAACTTTTTAAACACAGAAAAATGTATGTATGTGTAAGGACTCTAGAACGTAGGCTATAGATGGGTGTATATAAAAAAAATATGTTAGACTGGGCCCAGTGGCTCACGCCTGTAATCTCAACACTTTGGGAGGCTGAGGCAGGCTAATCACCTGAGGTCAGGCATTCAAGACCCGCCTGGCCGACATGGTAAAACCCCGTCTCTACTAAAAATACAAAAATTAGCCAGGCATGGTGGCACACTTGTAATTCCAGCTACCTGGGAGGCTGTGGCAGGAGAATTGCTTCAACCCAGGAGGCAGAGGCTGCAGTGAGCAAGAGAGCTGAGATGCTGCCACTGTGCTCCAGCCTGAGCAAGACTCTATCTCACAGGAAATTTTTAAAAAACTCATGCCAGGTCCAGTGGCTCACGCCTGTAATCCTAGCACTTTGGGAGGCCGAGGCGGGCAGATCATGAGGTCAAGAGATCAAGACCATCCTGGCCAACATGGTAAAACCCTGTCTCTACTAAAAATACAAAATAATGAGCCAGGCATGGTGGCGGGCGCCTGTAGTCCCAGCTACTCAGGAGGCTGAGGCAGGAGAATTGCTTGAACCCAGGAAACGGAGGTTGCAGTGAGCAGAGATCACGCCACTGCACTCCAGCCTAGGTGGCAGAGCGAGACTCCATCTCAAAAAAATAAATAATAAATAAAAAAATTTTTACAAACTCATAACCGTAATATAGGAGGAAAAAATGTATCTATCTAGCCAGACACAGTGGCTCACATTTGTAATCCCAGAACATGAGGAAGTAAAGGCAGTAGGATCCCTTGAGGCCAGGAGTTTGAGACCAGCTTGGGCAACACGGTGAGACCCTATCTCTAAAAATAATAAATTAGGCCAGGTACAGTGGCTCATGTCTGTAATCCCAGCACTTTGGGAGGCCGAGGCAGGCAGATCACTTGAGGTCAGGAGTTTGAGACTAGCCTGCCCAACATGGCGAAACCCCCTCTCTACTAAAAATACAAAAAATTAGCCAGGCATGGCGGCAGGGACCTGTAATCCCAGCTACTCGGGAGGCTGACGCAGGAGAATCGCTTGAACCTGGAAGGCACAGGTTGCAGCAAGCCGAGATTATGCCAATGCACTCCAGCCTGGGCGACAAGAGTGAAACTCCATCTCAAAAATGGTAACAACAAATTGAATATTAAAAACAAAATACATGAACTGTGTCTTATCACTGAGAATTCTGATTCAGTAGGTCTGGACTTAAGCCCAAGAATCTTTTTTTTTTTAAATAGAGACAAGGGTCTCACACTATGCTGCCCCAGCTATTCTTGAACTCCTAGGCTCACGCGATCCTCTCACTTTGGCTTCCCAAAGTGCTAGGATTACAGGCGTGAGTCACCACGCCCCACCAAGACTCTCTGTATTGAAACAACTTCCTAGCACCGGATGGTAAGGGAAAAAGTAAATATTAAACTCCAATACAGGAAGCTAAAAGCTTCAATGAGATGTATACAACATACAATAATGGCATTAAAGGCAGGCACCCAAACTTGGAGAAAAGTGGGAGTAAAGGAGAATGTTTATCAGAGATGAAGATACATTAGTTGAAGCTTGAAAGATGAGGAAAAGGCTAGGTGAATGAGGAAGGTAGGGGATTCCAAGTGGAGAAAACTCCATAAATAAAAATAGCACTAGTATGCTGAGAAACCGTACAAACTACAAAAATAGGATGGGTATTCACAAAGCTACAAATACTTTAGTATAGCCAAAATGGAGCGCCAGTAAGGACTGGAGAGGCAAGCTGGACCAAAACACAAAAGGCAGCTGGGCGTGTGATGGCATGTGCCTGTAGTGCCAGCTACACAAGGGGGAAGGGACTGCTTGAGCCCAGGAGTTCAAGTCCAGCCTGGGCAGCATAGTTGAGACCCTCATCTCTAAAACTAATAATAAATTTAAAATAAAAATATATATCTTTTTTAAAAAAAACATGAAAGGCCTCCTATGCCATAATGAGGAGCTTAGAAGTTATCCCAAAAGCAATAGGAAAGAAAACATACACACGAGCGTACACACACGAGCGCGTGCACAAAAGGGTGAGACATAAGGAGACTGTATCTTCAAAAACATCAATTTGGCAGTGGCACAGACAATTGCCACAAAGAAGAAAAGGGGAGATGCAGGAAAGCCAGTGAGAAGACTACTGAACATCTCCAGGCAAGAAACATGAGCCTATCAAATAAAGCAACATAGGTATAATCTCGGAACTACTATAGGCAGGAACAGGAGGCAGAAATCTAGGATAGCTCCTAGTATGCCACAAATGAAGATATCGTCCATAGAAACAGAACACAGTAGAGGAACTGAAGGAAATAATTAAATTCAATTTTGAATAGCATCATACCATTCACTGAGCTCCTATGAAAACTAAAATCTTAGGCTTTTATTTTTTTAATAGATATTGGGGTCTTGCTATGTTGCCCCAGCTGTTTTCCAACTCCTAGGCTCCCACCTTGGCCTCCCAAAGTGCTACGATTACAGGCATGAGCCATCATGGCCAGTCAAAAAGAAGTAAATTTTTTTTAAAGAAAAGTTATCCTCTGGTGGGGGGAGGGGAGTGGGGAAAGGATATTATACTTTGATATAGCTTGGATGTTTGTCCCCTCCAAATCTCATCTGAAATGTGACTTCCAAGGTTGGAGGTGAGCCCAGGGTGTAGTGTCTGGGTCATGGGGGCCGATCCCTCACGAATTACTTGATACCCTCCCCATGGTAATGAGTGAGTTCTCACTCCATTAATTCACACAACAGCTGGCTGTTTAAAAGTGCCTGGAACCTCTTCTCTCTCCAGCTCCCTCTCCGACCATGTGATACATGTGCTCCCACTGTGCCTTCTGCCATGAGTAAAAGTGTCCTGAGGCCTTAGCAGATGCTGAACCTTACTTCCTGTACAGTCTGCAAAACTGAGACAAATAAACCTCTTTTTGTTATAAACTGCCCAGTCTCCTATATTCCTTTATAGCAACACGAAATGGACTAACATACTTTTTTTGTTGTTGTTGTTGTTGTTTTTTGAGACGGAGTCTCGCTCTGCCGCCCAGGCTGGAGTGCAGTGGCGTGACCTCAGCTCACTGCAAGCACCGCCTCCCAGGTTCACGCCATTCTCCTGCCTCAGCCTCCCGAGTAGCTGGGACTACAGGCACCCGCCACCTCGCCCAGCTAGTTTTTTGTATTTTTTTTAGTAGAGATGGGGTTTCACTGTGTTAGCCAGGATGGTCTCGATCTCCTGACCTCGTGATCCGCCCATCTCCTCCTCCCAAAGTGCTGGGATTATAGGCTTGAGCCACCACGCCCGGCCTAACATACTTTTTTTTAAAAAAATGAGGATAAAAATGTGCATACAGTACTAGGTGGTTCAAATCAGGTAAAAATACTAGAATACTTCTAGGACAAAGCGTATGATTACTCGTTATTACTTCTAGATACAGAAAGGAAACACTTAATACTAAAATAAAATTATTTCTAGGCCAGGCCCGGTGGCTCATGCCTGTAATCCCAGGACTTTGGGAGGCCGAGGCAGGTGGATCATCCAAGGTCAGGAGTTCAAGACCAGCCTGGTCAACATGGTTGGAATCCTATCTCTACTAAAACTACAAAAATCAGCCAAGCGTGATGGTGCATCCCTGTAATCCCAGCTACTCGGGAGACTGAGGCATGAGAATCGCTTGAATCCAGGAGGCAGAGGTTGCAGTGAGCCGAGACTGCACCACTGCACTCCAGCGTGGGCGACAGAGCGAGACTCTGTATCAGAAAAACAAATAAAAAAATAAATGAAATGAAATGAAATAAAATCACCTCTAGATCTCATTGAATACACCCAACCTATTTCAGCAACATATCTACTAACCTTTTTAAAAATTAAAAGAGAGATAATTAATGTAAAGGACAGTACTTCATTGAGGGGAAAAAGCTAAATAATTTCGATTTCCAAGGTCTTTTCTAACATCAAAACTCCACAGGAAATGTATCAACCATCTGCTTTCATTCAAAATGGCAGACCAAGCTCTTAACAGATGGTATAAGGTTTGTCTTTTTTATAACTGTTTGAAATTCAGAAAATACAAAATGTACAAGAGCAAAGCATACTACCTGTAATCTCTTCATGCATACAAATATAAATATTTTGCAGTACTTTCTTCCAGTCCTTAATCCATGTACATCACTTTTAAGGGATACACTGAGCTTAAAGACCATTTTCTTAAAAGACAGGGTCTTGCTCTGTGGCCCAGGCTGGAGTGCAGTGGCACAATGTCGGCTCACTGCAGCCTCCACCTCCAGGAGCCAAGCCATCACAGGCATGCACTAGCTAATTTTTCTTTTCTTTTTTTTCAGTAGTGACAGGGTTTCTCCATGTTGGCCAAGCTGGTCTCGAATTCCTGACCTCAGGTGATCCACTCGCCTCATGTGCTGGGATTACAGGCATGAGCCACCACGTCCGGCCAGAAACAATTATCTTTGTAATTCCCTCCTCTCTTTATGAAACTAAGTTTCTCCAAAGGAACAACAGACGAATTTCATTGTTTTGCATTCCACAAGGCTTCTGACCCTTAAAAGTGGTATCTCCCTAATTTGGGACAACTGGGGGGTGGGGGAAGCAATTTGACTCAATAAACTCTAACAAATTAAAGAACATTTCTTTTTTTTTTTTGAGATGGAGTTTTGTTCTTGTTGCCCAGGCTGGAGTGCAATGGCGCGATCTCAGCTCACCACAACATTCGCCTCCAGGGTTCAAGTGATTCTCCTGCCTCAGTCACTTAAGTACCGGAGATTACAGGCACCCGCCACCATGCCCGGCTAATTTTTTTTTTTTTTTTGGTATTTTTGTAGAGATGGGGTTTCACCATGTTGGCCAGGCTGGTCTTTAACTCCTGACCTCAGGTGATCCCCCTGCCTCAGCCTCCCAAAGTGCTGGGAATTACAGGAGTGAGCCACCGTGCCCTGCCAGAATTATACACTTTAAATGGATAAACTACATATCTGTAAAGCTGTCTTTTTTTTTTTTTTTTTTGAGATGAAGTCGTCACCCAGGCTGGAGTGCAGTGGTGCGACCTCAGTTCACTGCAACCTCTGCCCCAATCGGGTTCAGGGGATTCTCCTCCCTCAGCCTCTCGAGTAGCTGCAATTACAAGCGCCCACCTCGCCACCCGGCTAATTTTTTTTTGTATTTTCAGTAGAGACAGGGTTTCACCATGTTGGCCAGGCAGGTCTCGAACTCCTGGCCACCCACCTCAGCCTCCCGAAGTGCTGGGATTTACAGGCTTGAGTCACCACACCCAGTCAAAGCTGCTATTTTTAAAAATCTTTAACAGGCCAGGCATGGTGGCTCATACCTGTAATACCAGCACTTTGGGAGGTCAAGGTCAACTGCACTCCAGCCTGGGCAACAAGAGCAAAACTTTGTCTCAAAACAAAACAAACAAAAATCAACAGTTTTCAAAAAATATTACACAAAAAAACATGCAGAGCATTCCTCTAAAGAAGTCTAATAACTGCAGGGTTTTTTTTTGTTTTTTGGGGTTTTTTTTGAGACAGAGTCTTGCTCTGTCGCCCAGGCTGGAGTGCAGTGGCACAATCTTGGCTCACTGCAACTTCCGCCTCCCAGGTTCAAGCGATTCTCCTGCCTCAGCCTCCTGAGTAGCTGGGATTACAGGTGCCCACCACCACACACGGCATGTTGGTCAGGCTGGTCTCAAACTCCTGACCTCGTTATTTGCCCACCTCCGCCTCCCAAAGTGCTGGGATTACAGGCATGAGCCACCGCGCATGGCCCAACTGCAAGTACCAACACATGTACACCATTCAGGGCCAAGTTCTTTAACCAAATTCCCAAGTATTAAACTTACCCAACCGATTGCCAATCACTGACCCCACCACTTCTTACATGGAGGTCTAAGACTATATTCACAGCAGTCCAGGCGCAGTGGCTCACGCCTGTAACCTCAGCACTTTGGGAGGCCAAGGCGGGCGGACTATAAGATCAGGAGTTCAAAAACCAGCCTGGCCAACATAGTGAAATCCCATCTCTACTAAAAATACAAAAAGTAGCCAGGCATGGTGGTGCACACCTGTAGTCCCAGCTATTCAGGAGGCTGAAGCAGTAGACTCACTTGAACCCAGGAGGCAGAAGTTGTGGTGAGCCAAGATCGCACCATTGCACTCCAGCCTGGGCGACAGAGCGAGACCCAATCTCAAAAAAAGATTATATTCACAGCAAGGAGCAAAATGCCAGGGCAGCCAACAACTACACACTGAGCTGAAGCCACAGTGCTACTATGGCTCTTTACAATATCCAGAAGTCAAAGAAACTGAATGTAAAAAACAAAAAGGGGATCAGAAATCTCTCAAAAGAAAAAAAAAAAGATGATTTACCCTACTCTCAGCACTTCAGCACTGACTCCTCTCCTGGCATTATGTTGTCAGTTCTTTCATCCTGCATGAATGTTTAAGTCCTTTCACAAGAGTGAATAACTAGATTCTAATTTTTAAAGTATTCTTTCCACACACCCAGAAACCTAATTTTGTACTCAGGCTTAGCCTGCAGAGTATTCAGCTAATGCTGTTGCCTGAGAGAAAATGGGCACATGCACCAAAGATATGTGTGTCTTCTGAAAATACAGAAAGGTGTGACGAAAAACAAGTAATAACATCCTACTGGCTGGGCGCAGTGGCTCACTCCTGTAATCCCAGCACTTTTTGAGGTGGAGGCGAGTGATCACCTCAGGTCAGGTGTTCGAGATCACCCTGGCTAACATGGTGAAATCCCATCTCTACTAAAAGTACAAAAATTAGCTGGGTGTGGTGGCACATGTCTGCAATCCCAGCTACTGGGGAGGCTGAGGCAGGAGAATGGCTTGAACCCAGGAGGTGGAGGTTGCAGTGAGCCGAGATCACACCACTGCACTATACAGCCTGGGTGACAAAAGTGAGGCTCCGTTTAAAAAATTTTAAAAAGGCCAAGTGCAGTGGCTCATGCCTGTAATACCAGCACTTTGTGGAGGCCGAGGCTGGCAGATCACAACGTCAGGAGATCGAGACCATGCTGGCTAACACGGTGAAACCCAGTCTCTACTAAAAATACAAAAATTAGCCAGGTGTGGTGGCGGGCACCTGTAGTCCCAGCTACTCGGGAGGCTGAGGCAGGAGAATGGCATGAACCCAGGAGGCAGTGCTTGCAGTGACCCAGAGCTTGCAGTGAGCCGAGATCACGTCACTGCACTCCAGCCTGGGCAACAGAGGGAGACTGTCTCAAAAAAATTAAATTAAATTAAATTAAATTAAATAAATAAATAAATAAAATTAAAATCTTACTACTTTACAGTTTAGAAAGCACTTCAACCACATCTGTAACTAAAATTCAAAATACAACGCTTCCTAACTGCTGTTTTTTCCTCTAAGTAAGAATCTCATGATTCATTATGCTTTCCTCTTCTCTTCAGCCACCAGGACCATCAAAGTACTCTTTATTTATTTATTTTTTTAATTTTTTTTATTTTTTTGAGACAGTGTCTCGCTCTGTTGCCCAGGCTGGAGTGCAACGGTGAGATCTTGGTTCGTTGTAACCTCCGCCTCCCAGGTTCAACAAATTCTTCTGCCTCAGTCTCCCAAGTAGCTGGGACTACAGGCGCATGCCACCACACCTGGCTAATTTTTTGTATTTTTAGTACAGACAGGGTTTCACTGTGTTAGCCAGGACGGTCTCGATCTCCTGATCTCGTGATCCGCCTGCCTCAGCCTCCCAAAGTGCTGGGATTATAGGCTTGAGCCACCGTGCCCGGCCCATCAGGGTAAATTCTATAACCCATTATTCTGGTACATATATCTAACTTTACTCCAATTTATTTTCCTATCATGACCTTTTATTCCCATGGTCACATCTCACTACCACCTATCATATAACTTTTACTAATTTCACATCAAAAACCTTTTGAAGACGGGCGCGGTGGCTCACGCCTGTAATCCTAGCACTTTGGGAGGCTGAGGCGGGTGGATCACCTGAGGTCAGGAGTTCAAGACCAGCCTGGCCAATATGGCAAAACCCCGCCTCTACCAAAAATACAAAAATGAGCTGGGCATGACGGCGCACGCCATTAATCCCAGCTACTCAGGAGGCTGAGGCAGGAGAATCACTTGAACCCGGGAGGAGGAGGTTGCAGTGAGCCAAGATAGGGCCACTGCACTCCAGCCTGGGTGACAGTGAAACTCTGTCTCAAAAAATAAAAAAACAAACAAAAAATACAAAAATTTGCCAGGGGCGGTAACTCATGCCTATAATCCCAGCACTCTGGGAGGCCAAGGCAGGTGGATCACTTGAGGTCAGGAGTTCGAGATCAGCCTGACCAACATGGTGAAATCCTGTCTCTACTAAAAATAGAAAAAGTAGCCGGGCATGGTGGCACATGCTTGTAATCCCAGCTACTCAGGAAGTTAAGGCACCAGAGCTGCTTGAACCCGGGAGGCAGAGGTTGCAGTGAGCCGAGATCAAGCAACTACACTCCAGCCTGGGCAACAGAGCAAGACTCTGTTGTCTCCAAAAAAAAAAAAAAAAAAAAAAATTAGCAGGGCATGCTAGCAGACACGTATAATCCCAGTTGCTCAGGAGGCTGAAGCAGGAGAACTGCTTGAACCCAGGAGGCGGAGGTTGCAGTGATCTGAGATCCTGCCACTTCTCTCCAGCCTAGGTGAATGGATGAAACTCCATCTCAAAAAAATAAAAATAAATAAAAACCTTTTAAAATTAAAGAAGGTAAAGAGATACATCACAAATATCTCTACAAACTGCCATTTCAGAGGCATATACAATCAAGTACCATTTGGCATTAGAGAAGAGCATCTGACTGAACCTTTTTTTTTTTTTTTTGAGATGGAGTCTTGCTCTGTCACCCAGGCTGGAGTGCAGTGGTGTGATCTCAGCTCACTGCAATCTCTGCCTCCCAGGTTCAAGTGATTCTCTCGCCTCAGCCTCTCAAGTAGCTGGGACCACAGGCACCCACCACCACACCTGGCTAATTTTTGTATTTTTTAGTAGAGATGGGGTTTCACCATGTTGGCCAGGCTGGTCTCGAACTCCTGACCTCAGGTGATTCACCCACCTCAGCCTCCCAAAGTGCTGGGATTACAGGCATGAGCCAATCGTGACCAGCTGAACTTCTTTTGTTCATACTGGAACAAGGTAATTCTTAAAGTTATAATCAGGCTAGGTTAAAGTTAGAGTCAGGCCGGGCATTGTGGCTCACACCTTTAATCTCAGTACTTTGGGAGGCCAAGGCGGGAGGATTGCTTGAGGCCAGGAGTTTAAAACCAGCCTGGACAACATGGCGAAACCCTGTCCCTACTAAAAATACAAAAATTAGCTGGGCATGGTGGTACAACCCTATAATCCCAGCTACTCAGAAGGCTGAGGCACCAGATCACTTGAACTCAGGCGGCAAAGGTTGCAGTGAGCCAGCCCAGATAGTGCCAGTGGGTGACAAAGTAAGACTCTGTCTCAAGAAAAAAAAAAAGTTATAGTTGAAGAAGGCCTGCTGACGATTCTTTTGACCAAGTACATAACGTTAAGCCTTGTGAATTCTGAGTATAATGAAAAGGCTCTAAGAGTATATGCCTAAGAGAAACAAAATATGAAAGACGAATTATTCAGCTTTGACACGTTAACTAAATGCTACTAGCACAAATGCTAAGGCAATCTACCCAAAAGACAAGATTTATTGTCTAATAGAGTCCATTAGCAGGTACAACAGAAAGACATTTCTAGGAATGTCGAGACTCCCCAGTTTGGAAAATACTTGGGCTCCCTCCCAGTTTAACATAGTAGTTCCTATTAATTACAAGGTATAAAAATTAACCGGAGCTCTTTCCTTTTGCCTCATTGCTCTCCTGAGAGCAAGATGGGTCATCAGCAGCTCTACTGGAGCCACTCTCAAAAATTCAGCCAGGGGGCCAGGCGCAGTGGCTCAAGCCTGTAATCCCAGCACTTTGGGAGGCCAAGACGGGCGGATCACGAGGTCAGGAGATCGAGACCATCCTGGCTAACACGGTGAAACCCCGTCTCTACTAAAAAATACAAAAAGCTAGCCGGGCGAGGTGGTGGGCGCCTGTAGTCCCAGCTACGGGAGGCTGAGGCAGGAGAATGGCGTGAACCCGGGAAGCGGAGCTTGCAGTGAGCGGAGATCGCGCCACTGCACTCCAGCCTGGGCGACAGAGCGAGACTGTCTCAAAAAAAAAAAAAAAAAAAATTCAGCCAGGGTTCTCTCTCTTGTTGCGTATGCTCAGACCAGCAAGATCTGATGCAAATTACGGCCTCAATATGCCCCATCAGTGTTTTCGTCAGTAAGCGAAAAAAATGGGTTTCATTAAGTTGGGCTGCATTAAGTTGCATGAAGTGATCTTCCTTGAATGGATTATCCAAGGCATCCACCCAATCCAAGAAACCATGGTAGCTCTTTTTCTAATATACAATAAAAATAAAATTTTTAAAACCCTTCAGGAAAAAAGATTAACAGCACTGAAGAGTAAGACTGGTTGACACATCAGGGGTGGGTATCAGAATATCATTGTAAGATGGCCATACCAAGTGAAAAAGAGAAAGTACAAGTGGAGTCAAAATATATTCATCCACTGAATTTTTTTTGGGGGGGGAATGGTGTTTCACTCTTGTTGCCCAGAGTAGAGTGCAATGGCACGATCTCCGCTCACCGCAACCTCTACCTCCCAGGTTCAAGCAATTCTCCTGCCTCAGCCACCCAAGTAGCTGGGATTACAGGCGTGTGCCACCACGCCCCACTAATTTTGTATTTTTAGTAGAGATGGGGTTTTTCCACGTTGGTCAGGCCTGTCTCGAACTCCTGACCTCAGGTGATCCGCCCGCCTTCGCCTCCCAAAGTGCTGGGATTACAGGCGTGAGCCACGGCACCCAGCCTCATCCACTGAGTTTTGCCTGGCTCTCTGGAATTATCTCCCATAGGCAGTCAATGTATGGTGAATACGACATATCCTAGTGCTAAAAGAGTGCAAGCAAAGTGGGTAAACTCAGTGGAATTGTCCTCCAAATTTCCCTTCCCCCAGGGCAGAGCTTCTACCTATCTCTGTCCCTCATAATCCAGTACCGAGGCTACAGTTCAGCCAATCGACTTTAAATTTTTTGCCCTATTTCATCAACCACTTTATCCATCCCACAGCAGTTTACACAGAAAACAGATTTCACAATACAAGAATAAAACACTCTCAAGTCAAAGACTTGACCTTCGGCTTTTAGTAATGAAATTTTCAATGTCATTCAGGAAAAAAAAAAAATCTAAAGGTATAAAAATTACTGTCAAACTAAGTTTGTTTTTTTTTTTTTTTTTTTTAGACGGAGTCTTGCTCTGTCGTCCAGGCTGGAGTGCAGTGGCACGATCTTGGCTCACTGCAAGCTCCACCTCCCGGGTTCATGCCATTCTCCTGCCTCAGCCTCCCGAGTAGCTTGGACTACAGGCGCCCGCCACCACGCCCGGCTAATTTGTTGTATTTTTAGTAGAGATGGGGTTTCACCGTGTTAGCCAGGATGGTCTCGATCTCCTGATCTCGTGATCTGCCCGCCTCAGCTTCCCAAAGTGCTGGGATTACAGGCGTGAGCCACTGTGCCCAGCCCAAAATAAGTAACATTTTTAAATAGACAACTCATTTGGGTGAGAAGATGTGTTTTCTAGTGTTGCCTAGTATTTGTTTTTTATAATTTCCTTTATTTCATTCTTTTTCTTTTTTTTTTTTTCAAAGAAACAGGATCTCACTCTCACACAGGCTGGAGTGCCTGAACTCCCTGGGCTCAAGCGATCCTCCCGCCTCAGCTTCCTGAGTAGGACTACAGGCATATGCCACCATGCCCAGCTAATTTTTTTCCTTTTTATTGTAGAGACAGTGTCTCACTGTATTGCCCAGGCTGGTCTCAAACCCCTGGCCTCAAGCAATCCTCCTGACTCAACCTCCTGAGTATCTGGGATTAGAGGCAGGAGCCAATGTACCCAGCTTTGTTTTCTAGTATTTTGCTCCATATCCATTATCTCCTTTTTTTTTTTGAGATAGAGTCTTGCTCTGTCGCCCAGGCTGGAGTGCAGGGGTGCGATCTCGGCTCACTACAACCTCTGCCCTGCCTCCCGGGTTAGAGCAATTCTCATGCCTCAGCCTTTCAAGCAGCTGGAATTACAGTAACGCACCACGATGCCCGGCTAGTTTTTGTATTTTTAGTAGAGACGGGGTTTCACCATGTTGCCCAGGTTGGTCTCGAACTCCTGGCCTCAAGTGATCCGCCCACCTCGGCCTCCCAAAGTGCTGGGATTACAGGCACAAGCCACCACGCCTGGCCCAATATCCATCATCCTTTTTCTTTTTTTTTGAGACGGAGTTTCCCTGTCACCCAGGCTGGAGTACAGTGGCGGGATCTCGGCTCACTGCAACCTCTGCCCCCTCCCCCGGATTCAAGTGATTTTCCTGCCTCAGCCTCCTGAGTAGCTGGGATTACAGGCACGCACCACCACATCTGGCTAATTTTTGTATTTTTGGTAGAGACAGGGTTTCACCACGTTGGCTGGTCTCAAACGCCTGACCTCACCCTCCCAAAGGGCCTGCCTCAGCCTCCCAAAGGGCTGGGATTACAGGCATGAGCCACCACGCCCGGTCCGCATTATCTAATTGTACACTGTGGGTATAATTGTACAGGCAAAACAAAAAAATTTTTTTTTCATGAGACTTCTTTCCCTTACTTCCCTCCAAAGACCTCAATTTGGCCCAAAAATGAGGACTCTAAAGTTTCTACCTGTACCAGATACAACAATTTTATGTATTACACCAAATGATGTTTCTATTATTAAAGTAGAAAAAAAGAAAAATACGGAAAGACCATAAAGAGCTTGCATGTTTTAGGCCAGGAATGGTGGCTCACGCCTGTAATCCCAGCACTTTGGGAGGCCGAGGCGGGCGGATCACCTGAGGTCAGGAGCTCGAGACCAGCCGGGCGACATGGTGAAACCCCATCTCTACAAAAGAAGAAAAAAAAAAAATTAGGCGGGCATAATGATAGTTGCCTGTAATCCCAGCTACTCAGGAGGCTGAGGCAGGAGATTCACTTGAACCTGAGAGGCAGAGGCTGCAGTGAGCCAAGATTGAGCCACTGAACTCTAGCCTGGGCAACAGAGTGAGACTCCATCTCAATAAAAAAAAGAGAGGAAAACTCAACCACTAAGAGGATTTGCTACATCAAACAGGAAAATCCTAACTTCAAAAGGGCTTCTCATGGGCTCAAGTGATCCTCCTACCTCAGTCCTCCAAGTAGCTGGGACCACAGGCACAGCGCCACCATGCCTGGCTAATTTGTGTGTATTTTGAAGAGACGAGGTATCACCATGTTGTCCAGGCTGCTCTGGAACTCCTGGGGGCTCAAACCATCCATCCTCCTCGGCCTCCCAAAGTGCTGGGATTACAGGTGTGAGCCACTGCATCCAGCCAAAAGATGAAAAACTTTTCAATGTAAGAATACAAGTGGGTCAGGAATGGTGGCTCACGCCTATAATCTCAGCACTTTGGGAGGCTGAGGCGGGCAGATCACCTGAGGTCAGGAGTTTGTAACTAGCCTGGCCAACATGGTGAAAGCTCGTCTCTACTAAAAATACAAAATTAGCCAGGCATGGTGGTGCACACTTGTAGTCCCAGCTACTGGGGAGACTGAGGCAGGAGAATCACTTGAACCCAGGAGGGTTGCAGTGAGCTGAGATCGCACCACTGCACTCTAGCCTGGACTACAGAGTGAGACTTTATCTCAAAAAAAAAAAAAAAAAAAAAAAAAAAGGGAGTTTGAGACCAGCCTGAGCATGGTGAAACTCCATCTTTACAAAAAATACAAAGATGATCTAGGCGTTGTGGCGTGCGCCTGTGGTTCCAGCAAAGGGAGGCTAAGGCAGAAGAATCGCTGGAGCCGGGGAGGCAGAGGTTGCAGTGAGCCTAGATGGTGCCCACTGCACTCCAGCCTGGGCAACAGGAGCAAAACCCTGTCTCAATAAATAAAAAGAAAAAAGTGTAAAAGCGATTGCTCTTAAAAGGGAGTAATTATGAGAGAAAAAGTAGCTGGCATGATATGGAGTTCCCCTCACTCCAACACTACTGGCATCACAGCCTGTGATATTCTTTACTTCACTAGTTCACTGGTGAAAGCATCCCGCCAATTTGATCTTAAACTCTGTTCCATTATGGCCAAAGGGCCATTAAAAAAAAAAAAAAAGAGGCCCAGTGGTAGGGTAGAATGAGCTGGCAATAGATCACTTTATATTGAGTCATTCTGTCTCTACAGAGATAAGTTTCCATCCACATTACCACTTAGAACACATATGTAATAAAAAACAGACCTGAAGAAAAATGGACTTTACCATTACTGCTTTTGGGAGCTGGGGGGAAGTACTCCTGCAATTATAGGAGAATGGTCAACATTTGTATTCATCTCATTATTATTAAAGTTTACAATCTCTAAATTTCAAGCAAAATCATGGCAAAGCAATTCTTTGGCCCTGTAATGTGCCACTTGGTTGCATAGTTTTGTCTGGTTTATCTTGCCTAGGCAAGCAGAAATAGATCTAGAACATGGACACTGGAATCAAAGACTGATTTCAAAAACCAGGTATTACCTGGTAACAAAGGCTCAGTTTCTCACTTTTCAAAAAAGGATGTTTATCTCCTTCACAGGATTGCTGAAAGGATTAAGTATAGGAAATACAATAGCCCAATGCCTAGAACATAATAAATGTTTCCATTATCATCAGTGGTTCTCAACCTCTTTTCCACTCTGGCCCGCGTGACAGATCAGGCACCCTCTTACACCTCCTATCAGTAACAGTGGCTAATAAGGGCAAAGATTCTCCACCTAGAGATGTGCCCCTTTGCTCTTCAATTATACTACCCTCACCACAGCTGCCTATCCAAGTGGCCTCTACCTGTTGCCATGTGTTTCCCAGCAGGATGGCTGAGCTGTAAGATCCACTCATTTACCTGAGCGCAAAACTGAAGAAACTCTGGTCTTCCCTCATTCAATCAACACGAAAGTTTCATAATACCTCCTGGAAAAGGGGCATGAAAAACACAAGTCTCTGATCTAGAATAGTTCAGTCCAGAAGGTGAGAACAACACTAAAACCAGTACAATACACTATAATGACTACAGAAAAGTAATCTGTGGGTGGTCCACAACTGCAACATACCAACTACCCTGAGTTCCCCAACGTTGTTCACTATTTCATGTGTCCAGCCCAAAGAATTATGTTGTAATGATGAATGCCAATTCCAAGGTCACTGGTTTAGGCCACCTGGATGGGAAACAGGTTTTGCCATTTACTAGTATTAACTCAAGTTTGCTAACTGACCTGGATAAAACTGCTCAGTAAGTCAGATGTGATTCCTTATGATAGGGCTCAGTGTAAGACAGAGGCCTGAGTAAGCCTTCAATAAATGCTTGTTAACTTGCACAGCAATAATCAGATCTTAGAGCTCTGCCAAGGACTGACCTAGAGTTTGATTTGCTCACCTAGCAAAGAACAGGCCAGGCACCTTGACTCTCCTTTCAGTTTTCACCCATCAGTCTATCATTAGGAAACACAACAAAAGATCTTATAGATCTTTATTACAGATTTTAAAAAACCAATGTTTATGATTTTTAAATAACGTTTAGCCAAAAAGTATAGAGATTACAGGGTTTGTTTTTGCCCCCTACACAGATGCTACCCAAATTAAATACCTCCTACCTTGATCTCCCGCTACATGTAGAGCTGCCTACAGTACACACCTAGATATTCTGCTTCTACCTCAAACTCAACAGGTGTACTATCAAATGTAATCGCCGTGTCCCAAACCAGAGCCACTCTGCACTTTTCCTCCATAAGATTTCTAATTCAATCACCAAATTCTGTACATATCTTCATCCCAAAGAAAGAGAAAACCTTTTTTTTTTTTTTTTCCTGGAGACAAGAGTTTCGCTCTTGTCACTCAGGCTGGAGTGCAACGGTGTGATCTCTCATGTTGGCCAGGCTGGTCTTTAACTCCTAACCTCAGGTGATCCACCTGCCCTTGACCTCCCAGTGTTGGGATTACAGGCATGAGCCACCACACCCAGCCGAAAATCTTCTCTTTTTTCGTTTTTTTTTTTTTTTTTTTTTTTGATACAGTGTGTCACTCTGCTGCCCAGGTTGAAGTGCAGTGGCATGATTTCTGTTCACTGCAATCTCTGCCGCCCAGGCTCAAGCAATCCTTCCACCTCAGCCTCCCAAGTAGCTGGGACCACAGGCATGTGCCACCACACCCAGCTAATTTTTTACTTTATTTTTTTGAGATGGAGTTTCACCCGTTGCCCAGGTTGGAGTGCAATGGCAAGATCTCAGCTCACTGCAAACTCCCTGTCCCGTGTTCAAGTGACTCTCCTGCCTCAGCCTCCCAAGAAGCTGGGATTACAGGCATGCACCACCATGCCTGGCTAATTTTTGCATTTTTAGTAGAGACGGGGTTTCACCATGTTGGTCAGGCTGGTCTCGAACTCCTGACCTGAGGTGATCCACCTACCTTGGCCTCCCAAAGTGCTGGGATGACAGGCGTGAGCCACTGCACCCAGGCTGTCTTTGTTTCTACTATGGTAAAGGAGTGGCCAGATGCAGTGGCTCACACTTGTAATCCCAGCACTCTGGGAGTCCAAGGTGGGTAGATCACTTTGAGCCCAGGAGTTTGAGACCAGTCTGGCCAACATGGCAAAACCCCGTCTCTACAAAAAATACAAAAAGTAGCCGGGTGTGGTGTTGCACACCTGTAGTCCCCAGCTACTCAGGAGGCTGAGGTGGGAGGATCACTTGAACCAGGGAGGCCATGGTTGCAGTGAGCCAAGATCACATCACCACACTCCAGCCTGGATGACAGAGCCAGACCCTGTCTCAAAAAAAAAAAAAAAAAAAAAAAAAAAAAGGGCTGGGCACGGTGGCTCACACCTGTAATCCCAGCACTTTGGGAGGCCAAGGCAGGTGGATCACTTGAACTCAGGAGTTCAAGACCAGACTGGCCAACATGGTGAAACCCCCTCTCTACTAAAAATACAAAAATTAGCCAGGCATGGAGGTGGGTGTCTGTAATCTCACTTGGGAGGGTGAGGCAGGAGAACTGCTTCAACCTGGGACGGTGAAGCTGCAGTGAGCTGAGATGGCGCCACTGCACTCCAGACTGGGCGACAGAGCGAGACTCCGTCTCAAAAAAAAAAAAAAAAAGAGAGAAAAAACTATGGTTCACTTTTGGGGGGTTCAGAGGAAGTATAATAAATTCAGACTTGCAGGTATGTTTGTACCTGATTTTTTCTGAAGTAAAACAGAAGGATTAGAGTCCTAATGAAAAATGTCAGTTCTCACTAATCAGTACTCAGATGGGTGACACAAAATGAACCTTTCCAAATTCAACCTATACCCAATTTCAGAGAGTACCCTGATCAAAACAGTCTAATCTTTTGGTTGGTCACTATCAAGAAGTCAGGAAACATGATCAGGCTAACCTCTCTTCTCAGTAAAATATGCTATGATTCCCACTTTGGTTTTAGATTTATAAGACTAAACATGCTAAAATTAAAAACTAAACAATAACAAGAGGACAAAGGTGGTTAAAACCTAAAAGCCACAACCACTGCTCTCTGACACAATATATCAGTCCCATTTCAAATAAATTTCACTTGAGCAGCTGATGTTATCAACTTCCCCTACTTTCAACTACAACATCTTAAAATCAAGTCACCCACACCCAAGAGAAAAGATTCAAAAATATGTATCTGTCCTATAAACAACCCCAGCAGTTCTTATATCAATAGTAAAAAAAAAGTATCCTTTGTTCCAAAAAAAGTGTTCTTAAAAATGCATCGTATAGGCCAGGCGTGGGTGGCTCACAACTGTAGTCTCAGCACTTTGGGAGGCCGAAGGCGGCAGATCACTTGAGGTCAGGAGTTCAAGGCCAGCCTGGCCAACATGGTGAAACCCCGTTTCTACTGAAAATACAAAATCAGCCAGGCGTGGTGGTGCACACCTGTAGTCCCAGCTACTCAGGAGGCTGAGGCAGGAGAATTGCTTGAACCTGGGAGGCGGCGGATGCAGTGAGCCAAGATTGGGTGACTGCATTCCAGCCTGGGTGACAGAGCAAGACTCCATCTCGAATGAATGAAGTGGCTATTTACTATTTAGCACCAGAATGATAAATGACCCAGTAACAGTATTACAACGATCAACCTTTAAAACAAGTAACTGTTTGTACCAAATGAAATTAGCAATTTAAGTTTTTAAAGACATTCATTGAAAGCAGATATCCTAAGTGGACAGTGATTATAAAGGAATGTCAAAGCTGAAATAGTGAACTTTTTTTTACCTGATGCTCTGCATGAATGTTATCCCCAGTAGGCCATCGATGTTTGCTATTATTATAGCCGCCTCCTCCACTTCCTCCTCCCCCAAGCTGCTCACCATGCTGCCTCTGAAAGAAGTAGTCCACCATAGCGTCGTCCTGGGAACGGCCTGCAACTCCTATGGATCCTGGGACAGGGCTGGAGTGAGTCCCAGCTGCAAGAGCCTGATTTGCAGCTGGTTGTGGCTGCGCTTGCGACCCTGTTCCAGATGTCAAAACAACAGGCATGTTGGGATTAGCTGGTTCTTGAGGGTGATGTTTCAGGTGGGGGCTGAAAGAGTCCTGCCAAAGCACTGCTTTTCTCTTCAAGACACATGCAACGCTCATTCCACCAACACCTAAGGACAAACAGGTTACAAATGTTTAATATTTGCATCTCCTGAAACATAAAATACACCAAGATAAAAACATGAACCCCACATCTTTTGCAATAAATAAATATCATTGGTGGCATGCACTCTGGCATGGTATTGAGATTAGAACTCAATACTACAACTTCAGGGAAGTTTATGTTGTTAAACAACATGTTAGACTTCTATCAATCTACCCAACTTATTTATACCTCAAACCAACTGACAGTTTCTAAATTAACAAAAGCTTTTTTTTTTTTGAGACAGAGTTTTGCCCTTGTTGCCCAGGCTGAGGTGCAATGACGCGATCTCAGCTCACTGCAACCTCCGCCTCCTAGATTCAAGCGATTCTTCTGCCTCAGCCTCCGGAGTAGCTGGTACTACAGGCACCCACCACCACGGCCGGCTAATTTTTTGTATTTTTAGTAGAGACGGGTTTAATCATGTCGGCCAGGCTGGTCTTGAACTCCCGACCTCAGGTGATCTGCCTGCCTCGGCCTCCCAAAGTGCTGAGATTACAGGCGTGAGCCACCGCGCCCAGCCCCAAAAGCCTTTTTAAAACTATCACAACTTCGGCTGGGTGTGGTGGCTCATGCCTGTAATCCCAGCACTTTGGGAGGCCGAGGTGGGTGGATCACCTGACGTCAGGAGTTCGAGACCAGTCTGGTCAACATGGTGAAACCCCGTCTCTACTAAAAATATAAAAATCAGCCAGGCGTGATGCTGGGTGCCTATAATCCCAGCTACTCGGGAGGCTGAGGCAGGAGAATGGCTTGAATCCAGGAGGCAAAGGTTGCAGTGAGCCGAGATCGCGCCACTGCACTCCAGCCTGGGCGACAGAGTGAGACTCTGTCTCAAAAAATAAATTAATTAAATAAATAAATAAATCACAACTTTACAGCTGGAGCAGACATATGCTAATAAGTAAACAAAAGCCTAAACCCATATATAATTAGCAATGTGGCTCAGCTTGTCTAATTTGAAAGGATCCCTTAAAGTGTCCAACATATTGGCCAGACGCGGTGGCTCAAGCCTGTAATCCCAGCACTTTGGGAGGCCGAGACGGGCGAATCACAAGGTCAGGAGATTGAGACCATCCTGGCTAACATGGTGAAACCCCATCTCTACTAAAAAATACAAAAAACTAGCCAGACAAGGTGGCGGGCGCCTGTAGTCCCAGCTACTCAGGAGGCTGAGGCAGCAGAATGGCATAAACCAGGGAGGTGGAGCTTGCAGTGAGCTGAGATCCGGCCACTGCACTCCAGCCGGGGCAACAGAGCGAGACTCCGTCTCAAAAAAAAAAAAAAAGTGTCCAACATATTGGCCGGGTGAGGTGGCTCACACCTATAATCCTAACACTTTGGAGGCCAAGGTGGGTATATTACTTGAGGTCAGGAGTTCGAGACCAGCATGGCCAACATTATGAAACCCCATCTCTACTGGAAATACAAAAATTAGCTGGGTGTGGTGGTATACACTTCCCAGCTACTTGGGAGGCTGAGGCAAGAGAATCATTTCAACTCGGGAGGCGGAGGTTGCAGTGAGCCAAATTCACACCACTGCACTCCAGCCTGGGCGACAAATCAAGACTCTACCTCATTTAAAAAAAAGAAAAAACCTCCAATATATTGATAGGATACTCCTTAAAGAAACAATAAGACCCTCTGACCAAGAAGAGCAGCAGAATGCTCTTAGCCTAAGCCCTCTCCTCAGTTGTCACTGATTTTTAAAAGCATCAATATTTTTACCAGTAACTTACAACTATTAATTGTAATCGCATTATGCCATTAGTACTTCAGCTACTATAAATAGGATGAGACCAAACCAAATTTAAACGCTTTATATTAGTATAGAAAGCCTCACTACAGGCTGGGCACGGTGGCTCACTCCTGTCATCCCAGCACCTTTGGAGACTTAGGCAGGGAGAATCGCTTGAGCCAGGAGCTGAAGACCAGCCTGGGCAACACAGTGAGACCCCCATCTCTATTACTTTATTAAGAAATAAGGCTCTAAGAAGGCCAGTGGAGGCCGGGCACGGAGGCTTATGCCTGTAATCCCAGCACTTTGGGAGGCTGAGGCAGGCAGATCATGAGGTCAGGAGATCGAGACCATCCTGGCTAACATGGTGAAACCCTGTCTCTACTAAAAACATAAAAATTAGCCAGGCATGGTGGCACACGCCTGTAATCCCAGCTACTCAGGAGGCTGAGGCAGAAGAACCACTTGAACCAAGGAGGTGGAGGTTGCAGTGAGCCGAGATCGTGCCACCGCACTCCAGCCTGGGCGACAAAGCGAGACTCTGTCTCAAAAAAAAGACAAATAAAATAAAATAAATAATTTTTTAATTATTAAAAAAAAAAAAAAGAAAGCCTCACTATAAAAACCAGAAGCCTCAGCTGGGTGTGGCGGCTCACACCTACAATCCCAGCACTTTGGGAGGCTGAGGTGGGCAGATAGCTTGAGCCCAGGAGTTCAAGAACAGCCTGAACAACATAGCAAGACCTATCTCTACTAAAAATAATTAGCCAGGCATGGTGGCATGTGCCTATAGTCCCAGCTACTCGGGAGGCTTAGGTGAGTGGATCATTTGAGCCCAGGAGTGGAAGGTTGCACACCCGCTTGGGCAAGAGTGAGATCCTGTCTCAAAAGCAAACAAACAAAAAACAGAAGCTTCAACACGGTAATAGTGTAACAAATATATCGCAGACATTGTCTCATCACAAAAGCACTGAAAAGCAGCCATTATTATTTCTATTTTACAAAAGAAAACACTAAGGTACAGGAGGAAAATGTGGTGTGTCCAAGGCCATTCAATTAGCAAGTAGCGGAGAAAGGATTCAAACCCTAATCTGTTCTGTTCCCAAGCTTACTTCTTTCTACTAACTCCTTGCAGGAGTAACTCAACAGTATCGCTCACTTGTATCCTCTGGAAGACCAACAAAGAATCCCTGAAATGTTACTATGAAACGTTAAAGTTACTTAAAATCAAAAACGACATCTGTATTTAAGATAGAACACTTACCAGCCTGTGGGTGCTTTTAAAAAATGCTACAAAGTGTCCGGGCGCAGTGGCTTATGCCGGTAATCCCAGCACTTTGGGAGGCGGAGGCAGGCACATCACAAGGTCAGAATTCGAGACCAGCCTGGCCTATATGCTGAAACCCTGTTTCTACTAAAAATATAAAAATTAGCCAGGTGTGGTGGCACGTGCCTGTAGTCCCAGCTACTCGGGAGGCTGAGGCAGAAGAATCGCTTCAACCAGGGAGGCGGAGGTTGCAGTGAGCGGAGATCCAGCCACTGCACTCCAGCCTGGGCAACAGAGTGAGACTCCATCTTAAAAAAAAAAAAAAAAAAAAACCTACAGAGTAAATAAATCAGTTACCAATTAGGACACACCTGTCCACAGCCACCAGTCTAATTTCAAAGCCATCAGCCTAACAGTCTACTGCTACAAATGCCTTATCTCTCCTCCCAACTCCCACTGTGATGCTTCAAAAACAAATTTATAACAAATCTACTATCTCTCTGTTGCATAAATAAACCTTCTGATAAAGTAGCATTTGCTTCTCACAAGTAAATTCATGTTCTGAAGCCAGCCTAAGAAGACACAATGGAATCTGTAATTTGTTTAAAGTCTAATTTGGAAATGCCTAGTCTAGCTTAAGAATTCCAATCCATCAGAACCTTAGCAGGGTACTGGAGTAGCCTAACCTAGACACTAATCCATGCTCAAGTACCAAAACCAAAAAGTCATAGCCCTGTTTCACCACTGGTCTTTCAAAAATGCAAACCAGCCTAATGCCTCCCTGCTTGGTTTTTTAAAGAATCCATTACTCTCTTAGTACCAATACTAGACGGTCCCATTTTGTTCTAAAAGGAAATCTCGATCTAACAATCTTTGTTCTAAAGCAGGCCAAGGGTTCCAAAACCCAAGTTCTGCCACTAAACCAACAACCTGTTTCCTCATCTAGAAAATGAAAGAAATCCTTCCTCTATGACTCTCAATGTTTTGGGTTTTTCTTAATCAAAATGAGATAAATGTAAAAGTTTTTGGTAAATTTAAAGTCATCGTGCTTAAGAGTCTTAGAATTTAGTTAAGGCAACGGAACTCCAGTCCATAACAGAATTCCTAAAACAGCAAATGCAATCTTTTCTGAAATAAAAAGCCTTCTCAAAATAGTTATCTAGGAGGGTGAGAGAAGGATAATGAGATTACCTAAGGAGGACAATGTACAGTATTCCAGTGATGGGCCCACAAAAAGTCCTGACTTCACCACTACGCAATACACCCAAGTAAAAATTACACTTGAACCTCACAAATTATACAAATAAAAAATATTTTAAAAAACAATAGTTATCTAACAAAGATATCCACATAAAAGAGGAGTTTATCACTGAAGCACACTAAACACAACTTCATTCTAAAAGGAATGGGGGGAAGGAAAGACTCCTATAAAAACGTTCAAACAAAACAATTGGCTTTTGTAAAGCTATCCGTATGCCCTAAGACTTCCTGCTTTACCTAAAGAGGCAAGGCAGTTTCTCAAACCAGAGAAAACCCGGCAGGACAATTTCAAAGTGAGCAAATACCTAAGCAATTAACATGTATCTAGGGTAGTTTTGTAATATTTTGGCAAATACGGCACAAAAATTAAAAACTCAGTATCCTAAATATCAGAAAAGCTCACTAAAAACTTAGGTGTAGCATTTAAAATGTGATTTTTTTAACAAATGACTCCTTATAAGTACTTCAAGCAACTAGCAGCGCTCAGTCTAGCTACTCTTTCAGCTTTCAAGTGTTTACAAAGTTGTTTAAAATATCACTAATTGAGTTGAATTCAAATGAACACGGTTCAATCTATTTCCATGGCTCACCTTTTACTAAAATGCTCAGTGGTTTAAAAGGTGTTTATTTTTACCACACTTAACAAACATTCTGTGGTCATAAATTTATTTTAAAGCAGTTCATCTCAAACCTAAACAAATTCCAACTTCAAAAAGCTGTGGCCTTGAACAAAATGAATTGTGGCTAAAGCAAAACACTAACTCAAAGTTCAGAATCCGGAGAGCGTTTCCAAAGGGCCCAGATAAAGAATCAACAGCTCCCGAGTGTTTTATAAAGTTAAAATTAGCAACGGGTCAAAATGTTTATTTTGCTTACGAAAACTGCATCGGAAGCTACATTTCTTGAGGGTGGGCCTGTCTTGGTAAGTTTTTAGGTGCTTTCAAAAAACAAAATGCTAAGCCTATTGTTTCAGAAGTTAACTGACTTTAAAACAGAACCCAGGAAAAGCTTCATAAAATCTTATTCTTAATTAATCCCAGTAATAACAGGAATTGAGCAAAATGGTATCGAGGGCTGAGAACAGTGTTTTCTTAATTGAACAATAAAAGGTAACAATCCTTTAAGAGTTACGGGAGGATAAAGCCTTCTCTGGTAATGCTGTGTGTGGGTTTCTGGCTTTGTTTTTTTCGGCGGGGGCGGGGGGGTGCTATAGGAGGGAAAAGTTACAGGAGTGTATTCCTCGCTTGACGTGGGAATGGTACTGACAAGTAAAACAAATGACCTATGTTTACCAAGCACGTTTGTGAGGACTAAAACTATCTAGTATTGTGTATCTAGATTTTCCTACAAGCAAGGGGTGAATCCCTCTTTGAGTTAAGAGATACACCAACACCGGGAGGCTCAAAGAGGAAGAACCCACCAAAAACACAAGCTCACACGGAAACAAAAGGCCACAGCACTCAGGAGCCTAAAAAGCATTCTGAAACTTCCTGATCGCCACTTCTCCACATTTAAGGCTCGCAAAGTTCCCCCACGGTGAATCTCGCCTGTGGACAAGGGCCACGGCTGCTTCTAAAGCGATTTATTGTTCCTCCTCCACCGGCGCTGCCACGGAAGCTCAAGAAGTCGAAGAAATCGGGGTGGCACAGAATTACACTCCATGGCCACACAGAAGACTCGGGGCTTCGCAAACCCATCAAAAAAAGAAACCCGAATAGCAACATCAATCTTCGGTGGTTCCCAACAGGGCAGGGCAAAAAACGTAGAGGCACGTCTACGCCCTGGGCTCGGGCCTAAACCCCCAGCATTTTCCTAGCTTCGACCCCGCTCCCCACCCCCTCCCTCCTTTGATAACAATAGGGGCCTTGCTGCTGACTCCAAAACATGTACGAGCAACAGCGAGTGAGAAGCCTCAGCCAGGGCCCCGGCGGCTTTTCCAAAGCCCTTCTCACCCCCACAACCGCTCTCAAACACCAATACGAAGGGACAATCTGCTCGCTAGGGGTCCGGAGGAGCGTTTGGGGCCGGTGGGGTGCGGATACTCACGGGCGGAGCGGTAGGATGAAGATGGATTTCAGCCCCCCGATCTTCTCTCTCCGGCGCTCTCGCTCCCCCTTACCTTTCACTCCGACAACATGGCGGCCCACTGGGGACTGGGCTGGCGCGGTGCATCCTGGGATAGGCTCCGGCCCCGGCCCCGGCGGTGGCAGCGGCATGTGCGGAGAAGGCTGGCGGCTGTGGAACAGGTTGCCTGGTTGCCATGCCAACCCAGGGCCTGTGTGAACTCGGGAAACTCTCAGGCAACACAAACGCTGCGCGCGAGTGCCGGCCCGCTAGGCGAGCGCGCGCCGCCAGGGCCTAAGGCGGGGTCCCGCCGGCCCGCACCTGGGAGAACACGGCCCGGAGCTCGACCGAGTCTCGGACGCGCACCCTGCCCCCGCCGCGCCCTCGCAAGCTCGTCCCCGAGCACCACAGCCCGCAGGGTTCGCGGACGGTCACCCGCACGGCGCTGGCCCTGGAGGTTCAGGGTTCAAACCCCTTCTCTGCAGCTTTCTAGCTCTGTGGCCTTATTTAAATCGACCTGCCTCCATTTCCACATTTGTACAATGAAGAAGAAAGTAACCCCCATTTGGCCGGGCGCGGTGGCTCAAGCCTGTAATCCCAGCACTTTGGGAGGCCGAGACGGGCGGATCACGAGGTCAGGAGATCGAGACCATCCTGGCTAACACGGTGAAACCCCGTCTCTACTAAAAATACAAAAAACTAGCCGGGCGAGGTGGCGAGCGCCTGTAGTCCCAGCTACTCGGGAGGCTGAGGCAGGAGAATGGCGTAAACCCGGGAGGCGGAGCTTGCAGTGAGCTGAGATCCGGCCACTGCACTCCAGCCCGGGCTACAGAGCAAGACTCCGTCTCAAAAAAAAAAAAAAAAAAAAAAAAAAGACAGAAAGTAACCCCCACTTAACAGAATGGCCTGGAGGATTAAGTGGAATAATGTATGTCAAGTACTCAGTACAGTGCCTGGGCCTGGTAAGCGGTCCCACAACATACAGGACGAGGTGCGGTGCAGAATGAAAAATACGGGGTCCCTTATTCAAATACTATTACGAATTTCAAGATGGCAACACCACAACATTAAACCAAGAACATGAAACTGCCCTGCTTGTAAGCACTGAATGTTAATGTTAGCTGTTATTCTATCCAGTTTCGAATATCAATGGAAATTTGGCCACTTCAAGAAAGTGACTTTTCAAATCACTCGTATTTGTTAACATATAGTCATACTATCTCTTTTTTAGTATTATTTTTTGAGACGGGGTTTCGTTCATTGTTGCCCAGGCTGGGGTGCAATGGCATGATCTTGGCTCACTGCAACATCCACCTCCTGGGTTCAAGCGATTCTCCCGCCTCAGCCTCCCCAGTAGCTGGGATTAGAGGCATGCACCACCACCCCCGGCTAATTTTGTATTTTTAGTAGAGACAGGGTGTCTCCATGTTGGTCAGGCTCGTCTCAAACTCCGGACTTCAGGAGATCCGCCCGCCTCAGCCTCCCAAAGTCCTGGGATTACAGGCGTGGGCCACCGTGCCCGGCCTTTAATCATACTATCTCAAACTAAACTCAAAATAGATTGAAAACAGACAAATCACAATGCTGTAAAAGACCAGAAGAAGATATGGGGGGAAGCTCTATAACTGGAGGAGGGAAAATGTTTATACTCATGAATCAAAATCAAAAGATCACAAAAGAAAAGATTGAAAGAAATATAAACATCTGTACAGGAAGAGATACCATCAACAAACTAGAACAAATGGCTAAAAAATGTTTGCAATGCACAGCCGGGCGCAGTGGCTCACGCCTATAATCCCAGCACTTTGGGAGACCAAGACGGGTGGATTACGAGGGCAAGAGATCGAGACCATCCTGACCAACATGGTGAAACCCCATCTCTATTAAAAATACAAAAAAATTAGCCGGGCGTGGTGGCGGGCGCCTGTAGTCCCAGCTACTAGGGAGGCTGAGGCAGGAGAATCACTCAAACCCAGGAGGCACAAGTTGCAGTGAGCCGAGATTGTGCCACTGCACTCCAGCCTGGTGACAGAGTGAGACTCCATCTCAAGAAAAAAATAAAATAAAATAAAATAGTGAGTTTTATGGTATACGAAATATATATCAGCTGGGCATGGTAACTCATGCTTGTAATCCCAGCAATTTGGGAGGCAGAGGCGAGTGGATCATGAGGTTATGAGATCAAGAACATCCTGGCCAACGTGGTGAAACCCTGCCTCTACTAAAAATACAAAAATTAGCTGGGCATGGTGGCACACACCTGTAGTGCCAGCTACTTAGGAGGCTGAGGCAGGAGAATCACTTAAGCCTGGGAGGCAGAGGTTGCAGTAAGATGAGATCTTGCCACTGGATTCCAGCCTGGCGACAGAGCAAAGTTCTGTCTCAAAAAAAAAAAGAAAGAAAGAAAAGAAAATGAAATATATCTCAAAGCTGTAAAAGGTGAGAAAAAATAACTAATAAAAAATGCAACTTTAAAGTATAACATTTTCATCTATTAAACACACTGGCCAAAATTAAAATGATTATTAACATAGTGTTTCTACAAGTGTATAAGAAAATCAGTACCATGTTGTTTACATTGCTTGAGTATGTATTATCTTTATTTATTTTTTTTAATTTATTTTTTTTGTGACGGAGTCTTGCTCTGTCGCCCAGGCTGGAGTGCAGTAGCACAATCTTGGCTCACTGCAACCTCCGCCTCCCGGGTTTAAGCGATTCTTCTGCCTCAGCCTCCTGAGCAGCTGGGATTACAGGCATGCACCACCACACCCAGCTAGTTTTCCTATTTTTTAGTAGAGACGGGGTTTTGCCATGTTGGTCAGGCTGGTCTTGAACTCCTGACCTCAAGTGATCCACCTGCCTTGGCATCCCAGAGTGCTGGGATTACAGGCATGAGCCACCACGTCCGACTTATCTTTACTTTAAAAAAACAGAATGTGACTTTTGTTTAAAAAAACAGAAGAGAGAGATTTTAATCTGTGAATGAGCTGGAAGTTGAAGATGTGAGGTTTCCTATTTTCTAGCAGTGTGACCTTGGGAGCATGAGTCCAGTTCCCTCATCTGTTAGATGAGGATATCTATACTCTTCTCGCATGTTACGATGGTTAAATTAACTAACACACGGTAGTGGCTGATACAGCCAGGTGCAGTGACTCACATCAGTAATCCCGGTTATTCCAGAAACTGAAGAAGTAAGATCTCTTGACCCCAGGAGTTCGAGACCACCCTAGGCCATATAGCCAGACTCCCTCTCAAGGAAAAAAAAAAAAAAGTATCTGATACAGAATTATTATTATTATTATTATTTAAAGAATAGAGATGAGGTTTCCCCATGCTTCCCAGGCTGGTCTTGAAATCCTGTGCTCAAGCAATCCTACCGCCTCGACCTCCCAAAGTGCTGGGATTACAGGCTTGAGCCACCACGCCTGGCCCTGATACAGAATTAGTACTCAATAAATATAGCTGTTTGGAGCTGGGCGCAGTGGCTCATGCCTATAATACCAGCACTTTGGGACGCCAAGGTGGACAGATCACCTGAGGTCAGGAATTCGAGACCAGCCTGGCCAACATAACAAAACCCCGTCTCTACTAAAAATACAAAAATTAGCCAGGCATGGTGGCAGGCGCCTGTAATCCCAGCTACTCAGGAGGCTGAAGTAGGAGAATCACTTGAACCCGGGAGGTGGAGGTTACAATGAGCCAAGATCGCACCACTGCACTCCAGCCTGGGCAACAGAGTGAGACTCTGTCTCAAAAATAATAATAATAATAAATAAATATAGCTGTTTGGTTGTAGATGTGGAGTTGTATTCACTTCTGAATCCTCAACTTAGTGCAGGGCATACACTAACTGCTTATTTAAAAAGGAATGAATTTAACAGCTACTGAGAGTGTGGGCCAGTGCGATGATGCACGTCTGTAATCCCAGCATTTTGGGAGGCCAAGGTGGGAGGATTGCTTGAGCCCAGGAGTTTGATGTTATAGTGAGCAGTAATCACACCACTGAACTCCAGCCTGGGTGACAGAATGAGACCTCATTTCCAAAAAAAGAAAAGTGTCCACACTCAAATTCAACAACCCCATAGGATGTTGTATTTGGAAATCCAGCTCTTGAGCCAGACAAGAAATCACTTACTTAACCTCTCTGAGCCTCCATTTTCTCCCCTGTAACATGGGGCTAATAATACAACACTAAATGAAACAAAGCCCATAAAGTATTTAGCCTCATGGGGCCAGGACATTGCAAAGTGCTGGTAACCATAATAGGAAAACCTGCAGGAGAAAATTGAGCAAATGAGCACACATGAAAAAGTTACAAAGTTTTCAGTTTTCAGAACCTTACCACAGGTTCTGTGCTCCATGATTTCATTCTGAGATCCATTACTAACTCCTTAGGTTTTGTTTGTTTGTTTGTTTGTTTTGAGCCGGAGCCTTGCTCTATCGCCCAGGCTAGAGTGCAGTGGCGTGACCTCAGCCCTCTGGGTTCAAGCAATTCTCCTGCCTCAGTCTGCCTCGTAGCTGAGATTACAGGCCTGCGCTGCGCTACCACACCCAACTGATTTTTGTATTTTTAGTAGAGACGGGGTTTCACCATGTTGGCCAGGCTGGTCTCGAACTCCTGACCTCAAGTGATCCACCCGCCTCAGCCTCCCAAAGCGCTGGGATTACAGGCGTGAGCCACTGTGCCCAACCACTCCTTAGCTTCCACTTTAGCTCTTATTATTCAGGTGTAGAGATTCTTTTTTTTTTTTTTTTTTTTTTTTTTTTGAGATGGAGTTTTGCTCTTGTTGCCCAGTCTGGAGTGCAATGGTGCGACCTCGGCTCACTTCAACTTCCGCCTCCCGGGTTGAAGCAATTCTCCTACCTCAGCCTCCAGAGTAGCTGGGATTACAGGCGCCCGCCACCATGCCAGACTAATTTTTTGTATTTTTAGTAGAGATGGGGTTTCACCATATTGGCCAGGCTGGTCTCAAACTCCTGACCTCAGGTGATCCACCCACCTTGCCCTCCCAAAGTGCTGGGATTACGGGGGTGAGCCACCTCACCCGGTCAGGTGTATAGATTCTAATGTCGGTTTAGCCACATCCACGTGGAACCAACCTTCACGTGCCTCCCCATCCAGTCAAATCATGCAATCCCAACAGAATACTTGACACTCATCCATAGATTTCCTTAAAGAATTACCTTCCAGGGCCTGAGGCACCAGCCCAGCCCCCAAATAATCCTATCAGAGCAATGCCTCCAACAAATTCTAGAGACTGTCCTGTTAGCAAATGTTTACCTGTGCCGCACACCGTGTTAAGACTTCTATAATCGCCTGGTATGGTGGCTCACGCCTGTAATCCCAGCACTTTGGGAGGCTGAGGCAGGCAGATCGCTTGAGCTCAAGGAGTTTGATATCAGCCTGGGCAACATGACAAAACCCTGTACTAAAAAATACAAAAATTAGCCTGCAATCCCAGCATTTTGGGATGCCAAGGCATGCGGATCACTTGAGGTCAGGAGTTCAAGACCAGCCTGCCAACGTGGCAAAACCCTGTCTCTGCTAAAAATACAAAAAAAATTAGCCAGGTGTGGTAGTGCATGCCTGTAATTCCAGCTACTGAGGAGGCTGAGGCAGGAGAATCACTTGAACCCAGGAGGCAGAGGTTGTAGTGAGCAGAGATCACGCCACTGCACTCCAGCCTGGGTGATAGAGCAAGACTCTGTCAAAAAAAAAAAAAAAAAAAAAAAAAAAAAAAAAACTTTTATAATCATTATTTCATTTAAAACTCCCAAAATATCTATGACATAGACGAAATTATTATTCCCATTTCCCATGAGAATACTGGCTGGGCATGGTGGCTTATGGCCTGAAATCCCCAATTGCTTGAGCTCAGGAGTTCAAGACCAGCTTGGGCAGCATAGTGAGACCCCCATCTCTACAAAAAAAAAAAAAAAAAAAATTTATAAATTAAAAAAATTAGCCAGGCATGGTGATGCACACCTGTGGTCCCAGCTACTCAGGAGGCTGAGGTGGGAGGATGGTGTTGCAGTCTTTCTGCTCCTTAGCTCAGCTAGGTCCGAGTTCTTTACCCAGAAAAAGGAAAAATTAGGAATATGGACACTGGAGAGTGAGTGGAGTAGAATTTACTAAGCAAAAGGAAAGCTCTCAGCAAAGAGAGGATATGAGGGGTGGTTCTCCTACCCTACTTGAAAGCAGGAAAGTCCCCCAGGTGGTTGGGTCCGGGGGCCCTTTATGGACTCAGAATGGAGATTGTGTGCTGATTGGTTTGTGAGTATGCAAAACAGGTTCAAGTAAAGACACCACTCAAAGGTGGGCACAACAGTGCAGAAAAACCAATTAGGAAAGGGTAGGTATATGTAAAAAAGGTGAAGGCTGGGGCCCAATCGGAGGAAAGTGCACCAAATAGGAAGAAAGTTCTCAATCCAGTTGGAGGATTTAACTTGTAGCTTGGCCTTCAGGCTTTAAACGCTCTTCAGCTTGGAGCTGGGGTTTCACCCGGGACTCACCTTTATCTGCGGAGGCATTTGTCGGCCTCCTGCCACTCTCACTGGCTTAGGCCCGGGAGGTCAAGGATGCAGTGAGCCATGATGACACCACTGCTTGCCAGCCTGTGCAACAGAGTGAGACTGTGTCTCTAAAAAAATAATAATTTAAAAAATTAAAAACTAATTTTAAAGAAGATGAGAAAACCAAAACTTGAAGAGGTAAAGGAAACAGATTCGTATTTATCCAAACATTGTCTAAGGCTGTTTTCTGAGTGTTGTCTGATCAAGACAATGTGGAAATTATGTCTAAAACTTGGCAATCTTCTCAATTCATCTGGTTAAGCGGATACATAATAGATAATATCGTCAAACTTTGGGGGGTTGTGAAACCTAAAAATCTAATCAAGCTGACCCAGGGAGAGGATTAAGGTGGATTTGAGAAGTGTATTTTGTTAATCTAATCATTAAAACCTAATCCATTCCATTGTAACCTAATCAGAGAAAGATAGAAATCTCAAAATAGAAACTTGTAGTGAAGGTCATTCTAGAAAGCCTGGGTTCAGAAATTTTCAATGCTACTTCTTCATAGGGTAGCGGTTCTCAAGGTGTGCTCAGAGGCTTAGTGGTGTATCAGCCAACCTGGCCCTGCTGACCACTGAGAACAAAGTCCACAATAGACAACTGTGATACAATTCCACAGATTTTCATTCTCTTACAACCACCTGTATTTGGCTAGTATGTTCCTATCATCCAGTATTTGTAAACTGAATGGAAAGCATTCTCGGCCGGGCGTGGTGGCTCATGCCTGTAATCCCAGAACTTTGGGAGGCCGAGGCGGGCGGATCATGAGATCAGGAAATCGAGACCATCCTGGCTAACACGGTGAAACCCCGTCTCTACTAAAAATACAAAAAATTAGCCGAGCGTGGTGGTAGGCACCTGTGGTCCCAGCTACTACGGAGGCTGAGGCAGGAGAATGGCGTGAACTCAGGAGGCACAGCCTGCAGTGAGGGGAGATCACGCCACTGCACTCCAGCCTGGGCAACAGAGTGAGACTCCATCTCATAAAAAAAAAAAAAAAAAAAAAAAAAAAAAAAGCATTCTCGAGTAAAGTTTATATCCCTCAATTTTCAGGAAGGATTTTTCTCTTTGGGGGAGGTGGATATTTTCCTATCAATGTTTGAGTTGCTTTTTCAACTATGTTACACTTGTGTTTTTCTATTTGTAGAATCTCCCTTGGATGGCACTTCAGTTCATTGTTTTGGTGCTTAGGTAATTGTTACACTGTTAGCATTTCCACTGTCATTTTGTTTCTTAGCTAGTCATGATTATTAGAGTGCTTTTCCCATAGGAAAGTAGGAGTGAGGAAGAATTTGGACTTCTGGTATTGGTAACTATGTAATTCTGACCAACCCTGGTAAAACTGGAGACGGAGTCTCGCTCTGTCGCCCAGGCTGGAGTGCAGTGGCCGGATCTCAGCTCACTGCAAGCTCTGCCTCCTGGGTTTACGCCATTCTCCTGCCTCAGCCTTCCCGAGTAGCTGGGACTACAAGCACCCGCCACCACGCCCGGCTAGTTTTTTGTATTTTTTAGTAGAGACGGGGTTTCACCGTGTTCACCAGGATGGTCTCGATCTCCTGACCTCATGATCCGCCCGTCTCGGCCTCCCAAAGTGCTGGGATTACAGGTGTGAGCCACCACGCCTGGCCTTTATTATTATTATTATTTTTATTTTAGACAGCGACTCGCTCTGTGGCCCAGGCTGCAGTGCAGTGACACAATCTTGGCTCAGCCTTCCAGGTTCACACCATTCTCCTGCCTCAGCCTCCCAAGTAGCTGGGACTACAGGTGCCCGCGACCACGCCCAGCTAATTTTTTGTGTTTTTAGTAGAGATGGGGTTTCTCCATCTTGGTCAGGCTGGTCTTGAACTCCTGACCTCAGGTGATCCACCCACCTTGGCCTCCCAAAGTGCTGGGATTACAGGCATGAGTCACTGCGCCAGGCCTTTTTTTTTTTTTTTTTTTTTGAGATGGAGTATCGCACTCTCACCAAGCTGGAGTGCAGTGGCATGATCTCGGCTCACTGCAACCTCTGCCTCCTGGGATCAAGGGATTCTCCTGCCTCAGCCTCCTGAGTAGTTGGGACTACAGGTGTGCACCACCATGCCCAGCTAATTTTTCTATTTTTAGTAGAGATAGGGTTTCACTATGTTGGCCAGGATGGTCTTGATTTCTTGACCTCGTGATCCGCCAGCCTTGGCCTCCCAAAGTCCTGGGATTACAGATGTGAGCCACCAGGCCCAGCCTAATTTTTGTATTTTTAGTAGAGATGGGATTTTGCCATGTCGGCCAGGCTGGTCTCAAACTCCTGACCTCAGGTGATTCGCCTGGTTCAGCCTCCCAAAGTGCTATTATAGCATAAGCCACGGCATCTTAAAGCCACTTTAAAAGTGTTTATAACTTTTAAACCAGAAGAAGAAAGCTTTGTTGTGAAAAGAACAAAAACAATGTACAGTAAATAGGAGATATAAAATATAGCAGAAAAAAGTCTTAAGAGTAATTCCAATAAATATAGAAGGGTTAAACTTACCACTAAATACAAGAATGCTATGATGGGGCTGGCTGGGTGCAGTGGCGCACTCCTGTAATCCCAACATTTTGGGAGGCCAAGGCAGGTGGATCACTTGAGGTCAAGAGTTGGAGACAAGCCTGGCCAACACAGTGAAACCCCATCTCCACTAAAAATACAAAAATTAGCCTGGGTGTGGTGGCACACACCTATAATCGCAGCTACTTTGGAGGCTGAGGTGAGAGAACCCGGGAGGTGGAGGTGCAGTGAGCCGAGATCACACCACTGCACTCCAGCTTGGGAGACAGAGCAAGACTCCGTCTCAAACAAAACAAACAAACAAAAAAAAAACTATGATTGGGTAAGATTATAAGAGGGATGGTTAAAAATAAATACCACCTAAATATGAACCTAAAGAAAGCTAGTATAAAAATGTAAATATGTAATATAATAAACTTAAGTTTAAAAATACCAATAAGGGCTACTCTGTATGATAGCATACAAGTGCATATGGCTGGGCACAGTGGCTCACGCCTGTAATCCCAGCACTTTGGGAGGCAGACGCAGGCGGATCACCTGAGGTCAGGAGTTCAAGACCAGCATAGCCAACATGGTGAAACCCCGTCTCTATTAAAAATAATAATAATAATAGTAATACCCAGGTGTGGTGGCACTTGCCTGTAATCCCATTTACCTGGGAGACTGAGGTAGGAGAACTGCTGGAACCCATGAGACAGAGGCTACAGTGAGCTGAGATCACACCACTGTACTCCAGCCTGGGTGACAGAGAGACACTCTGTCTCAAAAAAAAGAATAAAAAAATGTATACATGTCATTATACAATTTGTCAAAGCTCATAAAATGTGCAACACCAATTGTGAACTCTAATGTAAATATGGACTTGGGGTGGTGATGATGTGTCAATGTAGGTTCATTGATTGTAACAAAATGTACCATTTTGGTGCTAGATGTTGATAGTGGTGGAGGCTGTGCATTTGGAAAGGCAAGGGGTGCATGGGAACTTTCTGTACTTTCTGCTCAATTTGCTGTGAGCCTAAAACTGCCATAGAAAATGGACTCTATTTAAAAAATATATGGGGTAGGCCCAGCACGGTGGTTCACGCCTGTAATCTCAGCACTTTGGGAGGCCAAGGCAGGCGGATCACCTAAGGTTGGGAGTTTGAGACCAACCTGACCAACATGGAGAAGTCCCATCTCTACTAAAAACACAAAATTAGCCGGGCGTGGTGGCACATGCCTGTCATCCCAGCTACTCAGGAGGCTGAGGCAGGAGAATTGCTTGAACCCGGGAGGCGGAGGTTGTGGTGAGCTGAGATTGTGCCGTTGCACTCCAGCCTGGGCAATGAGAGCAAAACTCCACCTCAAAAAAAAAAAAAACTATGTGTATATATGTGTGTGTGTGTGTGTGTGTGTGTGTGTATATATGTGTGTATATATGTATGTACACACACACATATATATAATAAGGGTAAAGGGTAAATAAGTATGTTATATATTGATAAAATGAATATATGGGCCGGGCACGGTGGCTCACCCCTATAATCCTAGCACTTTGGGAGGCCGAGGCAGGTGGATCACCTGAGGTCAGGAGTTGGAGACCAGCCTGGCCAACATGGCAAAAACCCATCTCTACTAAAAATACAAAAATTAGCCAGGTGTGGTGGCAGGTGCCTGTAATCCCATGTACTTGGGAGGCTGAGGCAGGAGAATTGCTTGAACCCAGGAGGCAAAGGTTGCAGTGAGCTGAGATCGCACCACTGCACTCCAGCTTGGGCAACGGAGAAAGACTTCGTCTAAAAAAAAAAAAAAAAAGATAGAGTATATGGCCATCATAAACTTTATTTACTTTTTTACAAACAAGATCTTGCTCTGTCACTCAGGCTGGAGTGCAGTGATGTGATCATAGCTCACTGCAGCCTCACCCTCCTGAGCTCAATCAATCCTCCCATCTCAGCCTCCTAAGTAGCTGGGACCACAGGTGTACACCACCATGCCTGGCGAATTTTTTTTTTTTTAGACAGAGTCTCACTCTGTCACCAGGCTAGAGTACAGAGTTGCACTCTCGGCTCACTGCAACCTCTGCCTCCTGGGTTTAAGTGATTCTCCTGCCTCAGCCTCCCGAGTAGCTGGGACTACAGGCACCCGCCACCACTCCTGGCTAATTTTTTTTATTTTTAGTAGAGACAGGGTTTCACCATGTTGGCCAGGATGGTCTCGATCTCTTGACCTCGTGATCCATCTGCCTCGGCCTCCCAAAGTGCTGGGATTACAGGCATGAGCCACCGCGCCTCGCCAATTTTTGTCTTTTTAGAAGAAACAGGGTTTCACCATGTTGGCCAGGCTGGTCTCTGACTCCTGGCGTCAGATGATCTGCGCCTTGGCCTCTTAAAGTGCTGGGATTACAGGCATGAGCCACTGCACCTGGCAGATGCCTGGCTAATTTTTTTTTTTTTTTTTTTGGAGCAGGGGAGTAGGAGAGTCTCACTATGTTACCCAGACTGATCACAAACTCCTGGGCTCAAGTGATCTGTTGGCCTCCCAAAGTGCACAGCCCTCTCTCAATCATTTTGGTTATTATATACTTCAGTCTATGTTTCTGTCTCTGGGGTTATTGTGGGTTTTTTTTTTTTTCTTTTTTTCCCTTTTCTATTTATCTCATTATTTTTCAACTAGCTTGTCTTTTTTTTTTTTTTTCGGTAGAGATGGGGGTCTTGCCATAGTACCCAGTCTGGTCTCAAATCTTGGGCTCAAGCATTCCTCCTGCCTTGGCCTCCCAAAGTGCTGGGATTACAGGTGTGAGTTACGGTGCCCAGCTGTTCATGATAAACTATATGTATCAATAACACAGCCTGAGCCAGGTGCAGTGGCTCACGCCTGTAATCCCAGCACTTTGGAAGGCTGAGGTGGGCAGATCACGAGGTCAGGACATCGAGACCATCCTGGCTAACACGGTGAAACCCTGTCTCTACTAAAAATACAAAAAATTAACCAGATGTGGTGGCAGGCGCCTGTAGTCCCAGCTACTCTGGAGGCTGAGGCAGGAGAATGGTGTGAACTCAGGAGGTGGAGCTTGCAGTGAGCTGAGATGGTGCCATTGCACTCCAGCTTGGGCAACAGAGCAAGACTCTGCCTCAAAAAAAAAAAAGAAAAGAAGAAAGAAAGAAAACCACAAATCCTGTACTTGAAACTAAACAACGTTATTAAAAAACTATTGAGTTAAGATAATTATACAGGAGGCTGGGCATGGCAGATCGTGCCTGTAATTTCAGCACTTTGATAGGCAGAGGTGGGCGAATCACTTGAGGTCAGGAGTTTGCGACCAGCCTAGCCAACATGGTGAAATCTTGTCTCTACTAAAATACAAAAATTAGCTGGTCGTGGTGGCACACACCTGTAATCCCAGTTACTTGGGAGGCTGAGGCATGAGAATTGCTTGAACCCAGGAGGCAGAGGTTGCAGTGAGCTGAGATTATGCCACTGCACTTCAGCCTGGGTGACAGAGCTAGACTCCTCTAAAAAAAAAAAAAAAAGACAATTGTAGAAGAAATTGCTTAGAAATGAATAATGAAAACACTACATGTCAAAATTTGTGGGACAGAGCAAAAACAGAATTTGGGGGAAAATATGAAATTTAAATACATTTTTTAGGAGACAAAATTGTTCAGAATGAACAGGCTAAGGACTTCAATCAAGAAATAAAAAGTTGGCCGGGCGCGGTGGCTCAAGCCTGTAATCCCAGCACTTTGGGAGGCCGAGACGGGCGGATCACGAGGTCAGGAGATCGAGACCATCCTGGCGAACACGGTGAAACCCCGTCTCTACTAAAAAAAAATACAAAAAACTAGCCGGGCGAGGTGGCGGGCGCCTGTAGTCCCAGCTACTCGGGAGGCTGAGGCAGGAGAATGGCGTAAACCCGGGGGGCGGAGCTTGCAGTGAGCTGAGATCCGGCCACTGCACTCTAGCCCGGGCGACAGAGCCAGACTCCGTCTCAAAAAAAAAAAAAAAAAAAAAAAAAAAAAAAGAAATAAAAAGTTACAGAGCCAGCCTAAAGGAAAAAGCAAGGAAACCCATGTGGATTCTTATAAGCAAAAGCCAAGAGAATATTAACACAAGAATTAAAACTGCAAAATATTCGTTGGCTGTTATTCTCTGTGGAGATGCCCCTGGTCAATTATATGATCTTGCAGAATATTTTTTAAAGTGTAGAAAATTACTAGACACATCTGTTTAGCGAAAATATGTATATAAGCACGATTATTCAGTGGACACTGTGACTCTGTTTGTGATATTAAAGATATATTATCCAGACTGGGTGCGTTGGCTCACACCTGTAATCCCAGCACTTGGGGAGGCCGAGGCAGGTGGATTGGTTGAGCCCAGGAATTCAAGACCAGGCTCAAATGATTCACCTGCCTCGGCCTCCCCAAGTGTTGGGATTACAGGTATGAGCCACCGTAGCTGGCCAATTGTTTTTTTGTAAAGATGGGGTCTCACTAATTGGCACAGGCTGGTCAACCTATTATTATTATTATTATTATTATTATTTGAGATAGCATCTGGCTCTGTGGCCCAGGCTGGAATGCAGGCCCAAGATCACAGTTCACTGCAGCCACGACCTCCTGTGCTCAAGCAATCCTCTGTGTAGCTCAGACGTATTTTATATATATATATAAATGTTTTGTTTTGTTTTGTTTTTTGAGATGGAGTCTCACTCTGTTGCCCAGGCTGGAGTGCAATGGCACAATCTCGGCTCACTGCAACCTCTGCCTCCTGGGTTCAAGCGTTTCTCCTGCCTCAGCCTCCTGAGTAGCTGGGATTACAGGTACACGCCTCCACACCCGGATAATTTTGTATTTTTAGTAGACATGGGGTTTCTCCATGTTGGTCAGGCTGATCTCAAACTCCTGACCTCATGATCTGCCCACCCCGGCCTCCCAAAGTGCTGGGATTACAGGTGTGAGCCACTGTGCCTGGCTATATTTTTTAAGCTCAGAAAACTGAGAGTAGAATCTTAACTTGTTTTTTATACCATGGTATAAAATGTTTGGTATAAAAATGTTTTTTACCAAAAATCTACAGCAAATATTACATTTAATGGAGACTTTTTTGGCACATTTCTTTTAAAACCGAAAACAAAGGCCAGAGGCCCAGCATAATGGTGCCGGCTTACGGTCCTAGAAACTCATGAGGCTGAGGTGGGAGGATCGCTTGAGCTCAGGAGGTCGAGGGTGCATTGAGCCAAGATTGTGGCACTGCACTCCAGCCTGGGAGACAGAGAGGGGCCATATCTTTGCAACTTTTTTTTGTTTGTTTTGTTTTGTTTTTTGTTTTTTTTAAACAGAGTCTCCCTCTGTTGACCAGGCTGGCATGCAATGGCACGATCTCAGATCTTGGCTCACTGCAACCTCCGCCTCCTGGGTTCAAGTGATTCTTATGCCTCAGCTTCCAGAGTAGCTGGGATTATAGGCACCCACCATAACACCTGGCTAATTTTTGCATTTTTAGTAGAGACAGGGTTTCAACATGTTTTTCAGGCTGGTCTCAAACTCCTGACCTCAGGTAATCCACCTGCCTCAGCCTCCAAAAGTGTTGGGATTACAGGTGTGAGCCACCACGCCTGGCCTGCAAATATTTTTTTTTTTTTTTTTTTTTTGAGACGGAGTCTCGCTCTGTCGCCCAGGCTGGAGTGCAGTGGCGCGATCTCGGCTCACTGCAAGCTCCGCCTCCCGGGTTCACGCCATTCTCCTGCCTCAGCCTCCCGAGTAGCTGGGACTACAGGCGCCCACAACCGCGCCCGGCTAATTTTTTGTATTTTTAGTAGAGACGGGGTTTCACCGTGGTCTCGATCTCCTGTCCTTGTGATCCGCCCGCCTCGGCCTCCCAAAGTGCTGGGATTACAGGCGTGAGCCACCGCGCCCGGCCAACCTGCAAATTTTTTTTAAGTGACAATAATAATAAAGAAAATAACCAGGATGCCCAATCACCACTCTTGTTTACCACATGACTACAGATCTGGGCAATGCTGTGAGGAAAGACAAAGGACTTAAAACAGATAAGGTTTCAGCGCAAACGTGGTGGCTCACAACTGTAATCCCAGCACTTTGGGAGGCTGAGGTGGGTAGATCACTTGAGGCCAGGAGTTTGAGACTAGTCTGGGCAACATGGCAAAACCCCATCTCTACAAAAAATACAAAAATTAGCTGAGCGTGGTGGTGTGTGCCTGCAGTCCCAGCTACTAGGGAGGCTGAGGCATGAGAATTGCTTGAACCTGGGAGGCGGAGGTTTCAGTGAGCCAAGGTAAACCAAGATTGGGCCACTGCACTCCAGCCAGGGTGACAGAGTGAGACTCTGTCTCACAGAAAAAAAAAAAGGATAGGGGGCCAGGCACGGTGGCTCATGCCTGTAATCCCAGCACTTTGGGAGGCTGAGGCAGGTGGATCACCTGAGATCAGAAGTTCAAGACCAGCCTGGCCAACATGGTAAAACCCTGAAACTCCAATTCTACTAAAACTACAAAAATGAGCCGGATGTGGTGGTGTGTGCCTGTAATCCTAGCTACTAGGGAGGCTAAGGCAGGAGAATTGCTTGAACGAGGAAGGTGGAGGTTGCAGTGAGCCAAAATCATGCCACTGCACTCCAGCCTCAGTGACAGAGTGAGACTCTGTCCAAAAAAAAAAAAAAAAAGATAAGGATTCAAAGGAAAGAGCTGAAATTATCACTGCTTGCATATATCTATCTGCTGGGAAAAGCCAACAGAATCATCAGAAAAACTATTACAAACTATGGAAAGGCTGAGCAATGTTGCTGAATATATTATCAAACCACTAACACCAAGAAAATTTCTCTACCAGCAATAACCAGAGAAAATACAATTCAAAAAATAAGAGTCTGGGTGCGGTGGCTCACACCTATAATCCCAGAACTTTACGAGACTGAGGCAGGAGGATCATCTGAGGCCCTGAGTGTGAGATCAGCTTAGGCAACATAGGGAGACCTCCCCTCTACAAAAAATAAAAATAAGACTGGGCGTGGTGGTTCACTCCTGTAATCCCAGCACTTAGGGAGGCCGAGGTGGGTGGCTCACCTGAGGTCAGGAGTTAGAGACCAGCCTGGCCAACATGGTGAAACCCTGTCTCTACTAAAAATACAAAAAAATTAGTCAGGTATGGTGGCAGGCACCTGGCTACTCAGGAGGCTTAGGCAGGAGAATCACTTAAACCTGGGATGCAGAGGTTGCGGTAAGCCAAGATTGCGCTACTGAACTCCAGCCTGGGCAACAAAAGCGAAACTCCATCTCAAAAAATAAAATAAAATGCAATAAAATAAATAAAAATAAAAACAAATTAGCCAGTGTTGTGGGGCATGCCTGTGGTCCCAGCTGTTTGAGAGGCTAAGATGATAAGATGGCTTGAACCTGGGAGGTCAAGGTTGCAGTAAACTGATCTTGCCTCTGCACTCTAGCCTAGACAACAGAAAGAAATAAAAATGTCAGAATACCAACAGAAACTTTAATGTGTTTAAGAACTGAACAAAATCATGCAGACATATACAGAAAAAACTTAAAGATTATATTGAAAGGCTGGATGCAGTGGTTCATACCTATAATTCCAGCACTTTGGGGGGCAGAGGTGGGAGGACTCCTTGAACCCAGGAGTTGGGGACCAGACTGGGAAATAATAGCAAGAACTCGTCCCTACAAAAAAAATTTAAAAAAAAAAAAGCATAGTGATGAACATAGATGATAATCTATATAAACAAAGAGACTAGTCTTAGACGAAATAACCAAACATATACATGTCATCACTCCCTAATATTCCATAAATTAATTGCAGTCTTAACGACAATAATTCCAGATTAAAGGTCCACAAATAAAGTTCCATCATGGAAAACCTGAATGGGCCAGGTGAGGTTTCACATGCCTGTAATCCCAGCACTTTGGGAGGCCAAGGCGGGTGGATCACAAGGTCAGGAGATCAAGACCAGCCTGGCCAAGATGGTGAAACCTCATCTCTACTAAAAATACAAAAAAAAAAAAAAAAATTAGTTGGACATGGTGGTGGGTGCCTGTAGTCCCAGCTACTTGGGAGGCTGAGGCAGGAGAATGGCGTGAACCTGGGAGGTGGAGCTTGTGGTGATCTGAGATCACACCACTGTACTCCAGCCTGGGCGACAGAGTAAGACTCAGTCTCAAAAAAAAAAAAAAAAAAAAAAAAAAAGCCTGAATGAACAGGGAGGATTGGGCTTCCTAGATATTAGGGCATACTACAAAACCACAGCAACAAAATTCATTGTGGCATTGTTCAAGAACAGACAAATAGACCAATGGAATAAACTAGAAAGCTTGGAGTCAAGCCCACGTAGCTATGAGAACTTCATATACAAGAAAGGCGACACCACAATCACTGGGGAAGGGATGGCTTATTTAGGAGATGGTGCTGGCAAAATTGGCTCACAATAAACCTCGTGACTGCTTAACACAACATACAAAAGTAGACTCCAAATGGAATAAAGGCATAAATGTGAAAGGCAAAAGTCGCCAGTTAATCAAAGAAAATACTGTAGTCCCCCGACTTAACCACAGGTGACACAAGCAGCATCTCCCAGTGAATGCCTGAAACTTCAGATAGTACCAAATCCTCTATAAACTGTTTTTTCCTACGTGTATATACCTATCACAAAATTTAATTTATGAACTAGGCACAGTAGGAGATTAACAGCAAATAATAAAATGGAACAATTATAACAATGTACTGTGAGGACTAAAAATAAAAATTTTAAAACCAACCAGACTCCCTCTTGGCCTAGAGGATCCAAGAGAAACCTTAAAAACTGGCAAGAGAGGTTAGACACACCTCATTATATCCCCTCCTTTTTGTGGTTTAGACCCAAGTGGCCAGCATTAATGCTAAAACAGAAATGATAAGACTGATGAAACAGACTCTTAGTGACAATAAGATACCAAATTATAAACAATACTCGACCAGGCACGGTGGCTCATGCCTGTAATCCCAGCACTTTTGGAGGCCAAAGCGGGCGAATCACCTGAGGTCAGGAGTTCGAAACCAGCCTTGAAACATGGCAAAACCCCGTCTCTACTAAAAACAAAAAACAGAAAAACAATACTCAAGGCCATGCTAGGCAAGGGTTAAGCCATCCACCCCTACACTTAAAGAACAAACTGTTCTAACTGCCACAGGTTTTTCTTTCTTTCTTTTCTTTTTCTTTTCTTTTCTTCTTCTTTTTTTTTTTTTTTTTTTTTTTGAGACGGACTCTTGCTCTATTGGCCAGGCTGGAGTACAGTGGTATGACCTCGGCTCACTGCAACCTCCGCTTCCGAGGTTCAAGCGATTCTCCTGCCTCAGTCTCCCGAGTAGCTGGGATCACAGGCATGTACCACCACTCTCAGCTAATTTTTGTATTTTTAGTAGAGATAAGATTTCACCATGTTGGCCAGGCTGGCCTTGAACTCCTGACCTGAGGTGATCTGCCCGCCTTGGCCTCCCAAAGTGCTGGGATTACGGGTTTGAGCCACTGTGCCCAGCCACAAGATTTTTCTTTTTCTCTAACAGCCAAACAAGCACTGACCTGGAGATAAACAACCTTAAAACAATTACAACGCATCCAACACCAGATGCTGACAAACTGACCCCCGTACCACAAACTGTAACTACAGCTTTAACTGGGCTAGTTCAGTGACTTTCTCCTGATAAGAGACCACCAACTGTGGAGCGACTCTGGTGCTTTACAGAGGCTGTGCACTTTGAGTGCCTTCGTGTCCCTGTTTTACCCTATGTCATATAGGGCCAGATTGTAATGCATTTAAATGTTAAGTCTCCACTCTAAAGTAAACATGAGATGTATGTAACACATGTGTTCATTTAATATACATGTATCAGGACTCCCTTCATAAATATTCATAGATCCTCCTATAACCTGTTGAATATGTATAGGCGGCCAACCTGTTCAACATAAATCCCTGTTCCACTCTCCACTCGCTCAAAGTGCCTGCCTTTCAGTCTGTAATGGAGGCCACATTTCCCAGCCTATCAGAAAGGCCCCCTTTCAGGCTATAACCTATGTAAAAAGTAAAGCTCTGCTTTCTAAATTTATAATTTGTTGACCAGGCACAGTGGCTCACACCTGTAATCTCAACACTTTGGGAGGCCTAGGTGGGAGGATCGCTTGAGTCCAGGAGTTCAAGACCAGCTTAGGCAACACAGTGAGACGTCGTCTCTACAAAAAATACAAAAAGTAGGGGCTGGGCATGGTGGCTCATGCCTGTGATTTCAGCATTTTGGGAGGCCGAGAAGGACGGATCACTTGGGGTCAAGAGTTCAAGACCAGCCTGACCAACATGGTGAAATCCCATCTCTATTAAAACTACAAAATTAGCCAGGCAAGGTGACACATGCCTATAAACCCAGGTACTTGGGAGGCTGAGGCAGGAGAATCGCTTGAACCCAAGAGGCAGAGGTTGCAGTGAGCCGAGATCAGATTGTGCCTTTGTACTCCAGCCTGAGTAACAAGAGCAAAACTTCGTCTCAAAAAAAAAAAAAGAGAGAGAGAGATATGTATATATACAAAAATTAGCCAGTGTGGTGGTATACTCCTATGGTCCTAGCTGCTCAGGAGGCTGAGACAGGAAGATAACTTGAGCCTAGGAATTTAATACTGCAGTGAGCTATGATTGTGCCACTGCACTCCAGCCTGGGTGGCACAGTGATACCCTGTCTCAAAATATATATATATTATTTTAATCTGTCATATACTTAATTACAATTCCATATGTTAAATGATTGTCTTTGAGGGGAGTGGTAGGGGGGAAGGCGATGCAAATGGTGGGAGCAGAAAGAACAAAGGAGTGAGAAGGAAGAGTAGGAGAGGAGGTCAGGCCTCGGGGGCCACTGCAAGACTAGCCAACAGGATATTGATCAGGGCTGCATAATGCAATCTGACTTGGGTTTCTCAAAAATCGCTCTGTATGCTGCATCAGGAATAGACTGTGGCAGGCCAAGGTGGAAGCACAGAGACTTGTTTAGAGGCTATTTACAGTAAACCTGGAAAAAAGATAATGACAGCTCAGACAAAAGTGGTATGAGTGGGGCTGGTAAGAAGAGTCTGGATTCTGGCTGGGCGCGGTGGCTCAAGCCTGTAATCCCAGCACTTTGGGAGGCCGAGGCGGGCGGATCACGAGGTCAGGAGATCGAGACCATCCTGGCTAACACAATGAAACCCCGTCTCCACTAAAAATACAAAAAAATTAGCCGGGCGTGGTGGCGGGCGCCTGTAGTCCCAGCTACTCGGGAGGCTGAGGCAGGAGAATGGCGGGAACCCGGGAGGCGGAGCTTGCAGTGAGCCGAGATCGCGCCACTGCACTCCAGCCTGGGGGACAGAGCGAAACTCCGCCTCAAAAAAAAAAAAAAAAAAAAAAAAAAAAAAAAGAGTCTGGATTCTGGATATTTTTGAAGGCAGAGTAAATAAGATTTCCTAAATGAAGGAGTCATGGAGAAGGTAAAAGAAAATAAAAGAATCAGGCCAGATACGGTGGCTCACGCCTGTAATCCCAGCACTTTGGGATGCCGAGCTGGGTGGATCACCTGAGGTCAGGAGTTCGAGACCAGCCTGGCCAACATTCTGAAACCCCATCTCTACTAGAAATACAAAAATTAGCCAGGCATGGTGGCAGGTGCCTGTAATCCCAGCTACTTAGGAGGCTGAGGCAGGAGAATCGCTTGAACCCGGGAGGTGGCGGTTGCAGTGAGCCAAGACCATACCACCGCACTCCAGCCTGGGCAACAAAGCGAGACTTGGTCTCAAAAAATAAAAATAAAAATAAAAAAAGAAAATAAAGGAATCAAAGACAATAGCATACCAAGAGAGTTAGTTGTGGTGATAAGGTGGTCTTCACTGGGTTTAGACAACAAGAAATAAAGATGTGCATTGTCAGTAAAGAATTCTAAAATAGACTAAATGCTACTCTGCTATTCATTATCATCATGTACCAGCAATTTTAAACAATGTCTAAAAGTTATAAAATATTTCTCGGCCAGGCACGGTGGCTCACGCCTGTAATCCCAGCACTTTGGGAGGCTGAGGCAGGCAGATCACCTGAGGTCAGGAGTTTGAGACCAGCCTGACCAACATGAAGAAACTCTGTCTCTACTAAAAATACAAAATTATCCGGGCGTGGGGATCCATGCCTGTAATCCCAGCTACTCAAGAGGCTGAAGGCAGGAGAATCACTTGAACCCAGGAAGCGGAGGTTGCAGTGAGCCGAGATCACGCCATTGCACTGTAGCCCAGGCAACCAAGTGCAACTCTGTCTCAAAAAAAAAAAAATTTCTCCCCACCTTAGCAGACCACTCCTACTGCTTATTCCCATCAACCTTGGTGTGCCCTAAGGTGACTTAAGGATTTGAGGACTAGAGTACTAGAAAGTTTTGCTGAGGGCCAGGCAAGGTGGCTCACACCTGTAATCCCAGCACTACAGGAGGCCGAGGCAGGGATCACAAGGTCAGGAGTTTGAGACCACCCTGGCCAATATGGTGAAACCCCGTCTCTACTGCAAATACAAAAATTAGCTGGGCATGGTGGTGGGCACCTGTAGTCTCAGCTACGTGGGAGACTGAGGCAGGAGAATCACTTTAACCCAGGAGAGGTTGCAGTGAGCCAAGACTGCACCACTACACTCCAGCCTCGGTGACAAAGTGAGACTCTGTCTCAAAAAAAAAAAAAAACCAAAAGTTGTTCTGAATTTTGTTGGGAAAGGCTACGATCAGAGCAGGTTTTAGGGGAGGGGAGGGGCGCAGGTGAGACTGGGAGTTCAGTTCTGAACATTTTAAATTTGAGATACTTACTCAACATTCAAGCAGTTCAAGCAGCGTTGTTGGGTAGAATAAGTAAGTCTGGAGTTTAGGGAAAAGATCTGGGTTAGAAATGTACATTTGGAAGTTGCTGGCATACAAACGGTTGGGTTTTTTGGTTTTTTGTTTGTTTGTTTGTTTGTTTTTGAAACAGGGTCTTAACTCTAGTGCCCAGGCTGGAGTGCAGTGGCGTGATCTTGGCTCAGTGCAATCTCTGCCTCCAGGATTCAAACAATCCTTCCACCTCAGCCTCCTAAGTAGCTGGCACCACAGGCACACACCACCACACTCAGTTAATTTTTGTATTTTTTGTATTGACAGGGTCTTGCTATGTTGCCTGGTCTGGCCTTGAATGTCTGAGCTCAAGCAATCTGCCTGCCTCGGCCTCCCAAAGGGCTGGGATTACAGGCCTGGGCCCCCATACCCACCTAATTTTTGTATTTTAAAATTTTTTTTTATCTTTTTTTTTTCTTTTCTTTTTTTCTTTTTTTTTTTTGAGACGGAGTCTCGCTCTGTCGCCCAGGCTGGAATGCAGTGGCCAGATCTCAGCTCACTGCAAGCTCTGCCTCCTGGGTTTATGCCATTCCCCTGCCTCAGCCTCCCAAGTAGCTGGGACTACAGGCGCCTGCCACCTTGCCCGGCTAGTCTTTTTTGTATTTTTTAGTAGAGACGGGGTTTCACCACGCTAGCCAGGATGGTCTCGATCTCCTAACCTCGTGATCCACCCGTCTCGGCCTCCCAAAGTGCTGGGATTACAGGCTTGAGCCACCGTGCCCGGCCACTTTTTTTCATCATTCTTATCTGAGACAGAGATGATGCAATTCTTGTATTTTTTGTAGAGTTGGGGTTTTGCCATATTTCCCAGGCTGGTCTCTACCCCCTGGACTCAAGTCATCTGCCTGCCTTTGCCTCCCAAAGAGCCAGGATTACAGGTATGTGCCAGGGCACTCAGCCACAAATGGTATTTATTTATTTATTTTTATTTGTTATTATTATTTGTATTTATTTATTTATTTTTGAGATGGAGTCTCGCTCTGTCGCCCAGGCTGGAGTGCAATGGCGTGATCTCCACTCACTGCAAGCTCCGCCTCCCAGGTTCACACCATTCTCCTGCCTCAGCCTCCTGTATAGCTGGGACTACAGACGCCCGCCACCGCGCCCGGCTAATTTTTGTATTTTTTTTAGTAGAGACGGGGTTTCACCATGTTAGCCAGGATGGTCTTGATCTCCTGACCTCGTGATCCGCCCGTCTCAGCCTTCCAAGGTGCTGGGATTACAGGCCTGAGCCACCGCACCTGGCCTATTATTATTTTTTGAGACGGAGTTTAGCTCTTGTTACACAGGCTGGAGTGCAATGACACAATGTCAGCTCACTGCAACCTCTGCCTCCCAGGTTCAAGGGATTCTTCTGCCTCAGCCTCCCGAGTAGCTGGGATTACAGGCATGCACCACCACGCCCAGGTAATTTTTTGTATTTTTGGTAGAGACGGAGTCTCTCTATGTTGGTCAGGCTGGTCTTGAACTCCCAACCTCAGGTGATCCACCTGCCCCGGCCTCCCAAAGTGCTGGGATTACAGGCGTGAGCCACCACGCCTGGCCACAAATAGTATTTAAACCATGAAATTGGATGAGATTAGCAGAAGTGTAAAGACAGAGAAGGGAATGGGACAGAACATGGAGTCCTGGAGCACTCCTCACTGAGAGTTCTGGGAGAAGGGAAAGGACCCAGAGAGACAGTGAAGGAAGCAGATGATGTGGTGTCCTGGAAACCAAAGAAGTGCATTCACAGAGGAGTGAGCAAGTGTGTCAAACAAGGGAAAGATCGAAAATTAACCACTGAATTTAACAAAGCAGAGGCCATTGGTGACCTTGGGCAGAACAGTTTCTGGGGCAAAAACCAGATTGGAGCAGGACTGAAAGAGAATGAGAGGACAGGCTGGGCGCGGTGGCTCACGTATGTAATCCCAGCACTTTGGGAAGTAGAGGCGGGCGGATCATGAGGTCAGGAGATTGAGACCATCCTGGCTAACACAATGAAACCCCGTCTCTACTGAAAATACAAAAAAATTAGCTGGGCAAGGTGGCGGGCACCTGTAGTCCCAGCTACTTGGGAGGCTGAGGCAGAATGGTGTGAACCCGGGAGGCGGAGCTTGCAGTGAGCCGAGATCCCGCCACTGCACTCCAGCCTGGGCAACAGAGCGAGACTCTGTCTCAAAAAAAAGAAGAAAAAAAAGAGAGGACAGGAATTAGAGATAGCGGATGGACACAGTGTGTTGGACGATGTGCGTTTCAAATAAGTTGTAACTGGTAGGAAGATGAGAAGTGTTTTTGTTTTGTTTTGTTTTGAGACGGACTCTCGCTCTATTGCCATGCTGGAGTGCAGTGGCGCAATCTTGGCTCGCTGCAACCTCTGCCTCCCGGGTTCAAGCGATTCTCCTGCCTCAGGCTCCTGAGTAGCTGGGATTACAGGCCCAAGCCACCACGCCCGGCTAATTTTTTTGTATTTTAGTAGGGACAGGGTTTCACCATTTTGGCCAGAATGGTCTTGATCTCCTGCCTTCGTGATGTGCCTGCCTTGGCCTCCCAAGGGGGGAGTGGGATTACAGGTATGAGCCACCATGTCTGACTGAGGTTTTTTTTAAGATGGGAGAATTAGAATGTTTGTAAACTGATGGGAATGATCCAGTAAGAGAGCAAAAAGTTGATGATATTGCAGAGAGAAGGGTTGCTAGAGCTCTGTCCTTGAGTCTGATGGCTCCGAGGAGATAACGCTTTAGAAAGGAACAAAGAAAGCATATCTCTGATAGCTAGTAGGAAGGCTCCTGTATGTGGGTGCAGATTTTGAAATTCCCATTGTTTGCTAGACCATTTCATTAACCAAATCTCCACTCCAAAGTCAAAACACATGGGCCAAAGTTTTGTGATGACAGAACATAGCAAAATGTTGGGCATATAGTAAGTGCTCAATAAATGATAGATATAATAATATTATCCTCCCTAGTTCTTTGTTTTCATTAGGCTCAAGTCTCTGCCCATTAGCAACCAGCCAATCTCTCTCTTCCCCTTCACAGCCAGTATACTTTAAACAGCTGTCTACACACACTGTTTCTACTTCTTTGCTTATCACTCACTCTTCAACTATTGAAATCTTGCTTCACTCTCACTACTCCAAATAAAACCTCTCAATGCTAGATCCAGTGAACATGGCTCTGTGTTCATCCTCTCTGATCTCTCATCTGATCCTGATGACTATGTCCTACTTGAAACTTTTTATTTTTTTCTTGTCTTTTCTTTTCTTTTTTTTTTTTTTTTTTTTTTTGAGGCAAGTTTTCTCTCTGTCACCAAGGCTGTAATACAATGGTACAATCACTGCTCACTGCAGTCTCTGTCTCCTGGGCCCAAGTGATCCTCCTACCTTAGCCTCCTGAGTAGCTGGAACCACAGGTGTCCCATGACACCCAGCTAAGTTTTCTTTTTTTTTGCCCTGAGATGAAGTCTTGCTCTGTTGCCCAGGCTGGAGTGCAGGGGTGTGATCTCAGCTCACTGCAACCTCTGCCTCCCAGGTTCAAGTGATTCTCCTGCCTCAGCCTCCCAATAAGCTGGGACTACAGGTGATCACCACTACACCAGGCTAATGTATATATTTTATATATATATATATATTTTTTTTTTTTTCTTTTCTTTCCTTTTCTTTTCTTTTTTTTGAGACAGAATTTTGCTCTTGTTGCCCTGGCTGGAGTGCAGAGGCATGATCTCGGCTCACCACAACCTTTGCCCCCTGGGGTTCAAGGGATTTTCCTGCCTCAGCCTCCCAAGTAGCTGGGATTACAGGCATGCGCCACTACACCCTGCTAATTTTGTATTTTTAGTAGAGACGGCATTTCACCATGTTGGCCAGGCTGGTCTCCAACTCCCGACCTCAGGTGTTCCGCTGGCCTCAGCCTCCCAAAGTGCTGGGATTACAGGCATGCGCCACCATTCCCAGCCTTTTTTTTTTTTGAGATGGAGTTTCGCTCCTGTTGCCCAGGCTGGAGTGCAATGGCGCAACCTTGGCTCACTGCAACCTCTGCCTGCCAGGTTCAAGCGATTCTCCTGCCTCAGCTTCCTGAGTAGCTGGGACTACAGGCGCGTGCCACCACCCTAGATAATTTTTGTATTTTTAGTAGAGACGGAGTTTCACCACATTGGCCAGGATGGTCTTGAACTCCTGACCTTAGGCGATCTGCCCACCTCGGGCTCCCAAAGTGCTGGGATTATAGGAATGAGCTACTGCACTGGTTTCTGTCTCTTTGCCTCCAACAATACCACTCCCTTGTGGGGAGCACCTTCTATACCTCAACTTCCTCCTTTTTCATCTCTTTACTTGGGTTATCTCCATTGTCTGTGTGATGGGCATTGGTGGCTTTTGTATACCAAGGCTCCATAACCCCTCCAACTCCTAAGCATGTCTTTTTTTTTCCTGTGGGGAATAATTCTTCCACAGCTCTCAATCCTCTTGGTTTAGGGAACACCAAATCCACCACACACAGGAATAAATATATGGTCTGGGCCTGGTCAATTAGTCACTGTTCAGGAAATGTCTGATGACTCAATATGGATCATTAAGGATCATCCCCAGGACTTCTGCTGGAACTATTAAGAAAGAACTGGGGTCAGACATGGTGGAGGTTGCAGTGAGCCAAGATTTCACCATTGTACTCCAGCTTGGGCGACAAGAGCAAAACTCCATCTCAAAAAAAAAAAAAAAAAAAAAAAATAGAGAAAGAAAGAAAGAGAGAGAGAAAGAAAGAAAAGAGAGAGAGATAGAAACTGGTCTGCCGTGATGGCTCATGCCTGTAATCCTAGCACTTTGGGAGGCTGAGGTGGGAGGATCATTTGAGCCTAGGTGTTTGAGACCAACCTGGGCAATGTAGTGAGATCTCCTCTCTACAAACAAATTTTTAAAAATTGGTCTGGCATGGTGGCTCATGGCTGTACTCCCAGGACTTTGGGGGAGCCAAGGCAGGAGGATCTCTTAAACCCAGGAGTTTGAAACCAGCCTGGGCAACATGGCAAGCTTGCCTTTACAAAAAAAAAAAAAAAAATTGGCCGGGCGCGGTGGCTCAAGCCTGTAATCCCAGCACTTTGGGAGGCCGAGACGGGCGAATCACGAGGTCAGGAGATCAAGACCATCCTGGCTAACACGGTGAAACCCCGTCTCTACTAAAAATACAAAAAATTAGCCGGGCGTGGTGGCGGGCGCCTGTAGTCCCAGCTACTCGGAGGCTGAGGCGGGAGAATGGCGTGAACCGGGGAGGCGGAGCTTGCAGTGAGCCGAGATCGCGCCACTGCACTCCAGCCTGGGAGACACAGCGAGACTCCGTCTCAAAAAAAAAAAAAAAAAAAAAAAAATTAGCCATGTGTGATGGTGCACGCCTGTAGTCCCACCTACTCAGGAGGTTGAGGTGGGAGGGTCACTTAAGCCCAGGAAGTAGAGGCTACCGTGAGCTGAAATTGCATCACTGCACTCCAACCTGGGTGACAGAGTGAGATCTTGCCTCAGATAAATTAAAAAATAAATAAATAAATAAATAAATAAATAAGAAGAGAAAGAAAGAAAAGCCTAGATCTGCTGGTTCCCATTTTTGCCACCTCATAGGAAGATTCTGCCTGAGAGCAAAGCTAACCCAGAGGGAAACAAAGCCGAGACATGGTGACAGGTGGTGACCTAATGACACTGAGGTAGGGTTCTAGCCATGCCCAAAAGCTAGTTCTATCACCTGAGTCAGTAGATTCTTTTGTTTTGTTTTGCTTTTGCTTATGTCAGTTTCAGTTAGGTTTCTGTCATTTACAGCTGATCACAGGTAGCGATCATAGCTCACTGCAGACTCAAACTCCTGGGCTCGAGGCATCCTCCTTCCTCAGCATCCCTAGTAGCTGGGATTCCAGGCATGTGTCATCAAACCTGGCTAGTCTGCACTTTTTTTTTTTTTTTTTTTTTTTTTTTTTGGTATTCAGACGGAGTCTTGCTCTGTTGCCCAAGCTGGAGTGCAATGGCACAATCTCAGCTCACTACAGCCTCTACTTCCCAGGTTCAAATGATTCTCCTATCTCAGCCTCCCGAGTAGTTGGGATTACAGACATGTGCTACCACACCTGGCTAATTTTTGCATTTTTAGTAGGGATGGGGTTTGGCCACGTTGGCCAGGCTGGTCTTGAACTCTTGGCCTGAAGTGATCCACCCACCTCGGCCTCCCAAAGTGCTGGGATTACAGACATGAGCCATGGTGCCTGGCCTTAGTCTGCACTTTTTTTTTTTTTTTTTGAGATGGCATGTCGCTGTGTCACCCAGGCTGAAGTGCAGTGGTGTGATCTCAGCTCACTGCAACCTCTGCCTCCCATGTTCAAGTGATTCTCCTGCCTCAGCTTCCTGAGTAGCTGAGATTACAGGCGCTTGCCACCACGCCTGGCTAATTTTTGTATTTTTAGTAGAGACAGGGTTTCACCATGTTGGTCAGGTTGGTCTTGAACTCCTGACTTCATGATCCACCCACCTTGGTCTCCCAAAGTGCTGGGATTACAGGTGTGAGCCACGGCACCAGGCCCTTAGTCTGCATCTTTTTTTTTTTTTTTTTTTTTTTTTGAGACGGAGTCTCGCTCTGTCGTCCAGGCTGGAGTGCAGTGGCCTGATCTCGGCTCACTGCAAGCTCTGCCTCCCGGGTTCACACCATTCTCCTGCCTCAGCCTCCTGAATAGCTGGGACTACAGGCGCCCACCACTGTGCCCGGCTAATTTTTTTATATTTTTATTAGAGATGGGGTTTCACTATGTTAGCCAGAATGGTCTGGATCTCCTGACCTCGTGATCCACCCAACTCAGCCTTCTGAAGTGCTGGGATTACAGGCGTGAGCCACTGCGCCCGGCCTAGTCTGCATCTTATATATTGCTGTTATTTGTGTTTTTATCCTGGATTCTTTTCTTTTTCATCCATGAAAAAGATTCCATCCATGCAGCTATAATTTATATACTAATGGTGCTCTATTTGAATCACTAGTGCAGACTTCTCTGCCCAGCCCCCAGCTCCTACAGCCACCAACTGCTTATTAGACTTTTCCATACATGAATATCCAACAGATATCAAAAATCCAACATATCTAAACATTCACATATCATCTTTGCCTCCTCTCCAAATGTACTGTTGTTTTTGTTTGTTTGTTTGTTTGTTTGTTTTGAGACAGAGTCTCGATCTGTCGCCCCAGCTGAAGTGCGATGGCCTGATCTTGTCTCACTGCAACCTCCGCTTCCCGGATTCAAGTGATTCTCCTGCTTCAGCTGCCCAAGTAGACAAGACTACAGGCAGGCACCACCACGCCCAGCTAATTTTTGTATTTTTAGTAGAGATTGGGTTTCGTCATGTTGGCCAGGCTGGTCTCGAACTCCTGACCTCAGGTGATCCAACCTCCTCGGTCTTCCAAAGTTCTAGGATTACAGACGTGAGCCACCACACCTGGCCGCCAAACCTACTGTTAATCCCCATGTCTGTGAGTGACACCAGACACACACAGTTGCCAAGAAAATTATATTTGACTTCTCTCTCTCACCCAGTGATCCCAGAAATCTCAGGTATTGTATTTCCTTCCTCCAAGTCACCACTGAGTGTGGTAAGGATTAAATGAGCTAATCCATAGAAAGCATTTAGAATAAGTTCTGAAACATAGTAAGTTTACCTTTCTATGTCTTCCATTAGGCCAGGGGCAAGGGGCTATGAGTGGTCCATCTTTAAATCTCTGGTATCCAGGCTGGGCATGGTGGCTCACACCTGTAATCCCAGCACTCTGGGAGGCCGAGGCAGGAGGATCACAAGGTCAGGAGTTCAAGATCAGCCTGGCCAACATGGTGAAACCCCGTTTCTACTAAAAATACAAAAATTAGCTGGGCATGGTGGCGCGTGCCTGTAATCCCAGCGACTTGGTAGGCTGAGGCAGAAGAATTGCTTGAACTGGGACCCGGGAGGCAGAGGTTGCAGTGAGCTGAGATTGCGCCATTGCACTCCAGCCTGGGCTACAGAGTAAGACTTCCTCTCGAAAAAACAAAAACAAAAACAGAAAACCTCTGGTATCCTTATTGAATGAATGAATGAATAATGAGATGGTGGAAGAAGATAGACTAGAGAAGCTATTCAAAGATACATTGCAGTAGTGTTGAGGAAGAGAGGAAAAAGAACCAATAAAAAAAGCTTTGAGGAAGGGAATAGATGAAACAAGATAGTACTGCATTTCAGGAAGCCAAGACAGTGTGACCTTGGGAAAAAACAAGACTGCCAATAGGGTTCTGTACTTCAAGAGACAGAGAAAATGAGAGTAGAAAGAAGCCACTCTGTAGAATGATTGGGGGCACTCCTTGCAGGGCGTCATTTCAGGCTCACCCTGTAGCCCACATCTCTCTTTCTGTCCCCTCTTGGAAGCAATGGTCATGGGATAAAGATAGAATAATAAAATAAAATAGATAAAATAAAAATTTAAAAAGGTCAGGCATGGTGGTTCACACCTGTAATCCCCGCACGTTGGGAGGCCAAGGCAAATGGATCACTTCAGGTCAGGAGTTTGAGACCAGCTTGGCCAACATGGTGAAACCTCATCTCCAGTAAAAATACAAAAAGAAGCTGGGCATGGTAGCAGGCACCTGTAATCCCAGCTACTCAGGAGGCTGAGGCAGGAGAATTGCTTCAGTCTGGGAGGCAGAAGTTGAAGTGAGCCGAGATCGTACCATTGCACTCCAGCCTGGGTGACAGAGTGAGACTCTTGTCTCAAAATATAAATAAATAAATATGTAATTTAAAAGAATCTGCAAAATGAGAATTACACAGACATAGCTTCGCAATTACTATGTAAGGACCTGCTAATTGTATCATGTCAACTGTTTACTATTTTTTTTTTTTTTTTTTTTGAGACAGAGTCTCGCTCTGTCGCCCAGGCTGGAGTGCAGTGGCCGGATCTCAGCTCACTGCAAGCTCCGCCTCCTGGGTTCACGCCATTCTCCTGCCTCAGCCTCCTGAGTAGCTGGGACTACAGGTGCCCGCCACCTCGCCCGGCTAGTTTTTTGTATTTTTTAGTAGAGATGGGGTTTCACCGTGTTAGCCAGGATGGTCTCGATCTCCTGACCTCGTGATCCACCCATCTCGGCCTCCCAAAGTGCTGGGATTACAGGCTTGAGCCACCGCGCCCGGCCAACTGTTTATTATTATAAAACTTTATGGCCAGCAAGGTGGCTCACGCCTGTAATCCCAGCACTTTGGGAGATGGAGGCCAGGAGTTCAAGATCAGCCTGGCCAACGTGGCAAAACCCCGTCTCTACTAAAAATACAAAAATTAGCCAGGTGTGGTGGCACACACCTGTAATCCCAGCTACTCGGGAGGCTGAGACAGGAGAATCGCTTGAACCCAGGAGGTGGAGGTTACAGTGAGCCAACATTGTGCCACTGTATTTCAGCCTGGGTAACAGAGAGACTCAGTCTAAAAAAAAAAAAGAAAGAAAGAAAGAAAGAAACTTTATTACTACAAATATTAAGTACTGCTAAAGTTTATTAGCATATAACATTGACATGATTTCTTCCTATTTTTTTTATTATGTTAAAATACATGGGCTGGGCATGGTGGCTTATACCTGTAAGCCAAGCACTTTGGGAGGCCAAGGCAGGTGAATCACATGAGGCCAGGAACTCGAGACTAGCCTGACCAACATGGTGAAACCCTGTCTCTACTAAAAATACAAAAATTAGCTGAGTGTGGTGGCGTATGCCTGTAATCCCAGCTACTTGGGAGGCTGAGGCACGAGAATCACTTGAACCTGGAAGTCAGAGGGTATGGTGAGCTGAGATTGCACCACTGCACTCCAGGCTGGGCAACAGAGCAAGATTCTGTCTCAAAAAATAAATAAATAAAATAAAATACATGAGCTGGGCATGGTGGCTCATCCCTGTAACCCTAGCACTTTGGGAGGCTGAGGTGGGAAGACTGCTTGAGCCCAGGAGTTTGAAACCAGCCTGGGTAACATAGCAAGACCCCATCTCTCTCTCTTAACAAAAAAAAAAATTAGTCAGGCATGGTGGCTCACACCTGCTTGGTGCTACTTGGTTTTTCTGCTTGTTTGCTTGTTTGCTTTGAGATGGAGTCTCGCTGTGTCACCCAGGCTGGAGTGCAGTGGCGCAATCCCAGCTTACTGTAACCTCTGCCTCCTGGCTTAAAGTGATTCTCCTGCTTCAGCCTCCTGAGTAGCTGGGACTACAGGCGCACGCTACTATGCCCAGCTACTTTTTTCATATTTCTAGTAGAGACAGGGTTTGGCCATATTGGCCAGGCTGGTCTTGAACTCCTGACCTCAAGTGATCTGCCCGCCTTGGCCTTCCAAAGTGCTGGGATTACAGGGGTGAGCCACCAACCCAGCCCTTGGTGCTGCTTGGGAGGCTGAGATGGGAGGATCATTTGAGCCCAGGAGGTCAAGGCTCCAGTGAGCTACAGTCACACCACTACACTCCAGCATGGGTGACAGAATAAGACACTGTCTCTAAAAAACAAAAAACAGAACATAAAATAAAATTGATGAAATGAACCATGGCTAAGTGTACAGTTCAATTGCACTGAACACATTTATAGTGTTCAACCATCACCACCATATATCTTATTATTTTCTCCTTGTAAAACTGAAACTCTATACCAGTTAAACAATTATTCCTCATTTACCCCTTCCTTTAGTCCCTGGCAACCACCATTCTACTTTCTGTCTCTATGATTTTGACTATTATCATTAACTTATATAAGTAGAGTCATACAGTATTTGTCGTTTTGTGATTGGCTTATTTCATTTAGCATAATGTCCTAAAGTTTCATCCATGTTGTAGCATACTACGAAATCTCCTTCCTTTTTAAGCCTGAATCATAATAGTTCATTGTGTGTATCTACCACATTTTGCTTGTTCATTCATCTCTAGATGGACACTTGGATTATTTCCACATGTTAGCTATTTCAAATAATGCTACTATGAACATGGGTATACAAATATATCTTGGAGACTCTGCTTTCAATTCTTCTGGGTGTATACCTAGAAGTGGAATTGCTGAATCATAGAGTTAAACTTCTATTTTTTTTTTTTTTTGTGAGATGGAGTCTCGCTCTGTTGCCCAGGCTAGAGTGCAGTGGCCCGATCAGTGCAAGCTCCGCCACCTGCGTTCATGCCATTCTCCTGCCTCAGCCTCCCAAGTAGCTGGGACTACAGGCGCCTGCCACCACCACGCCCAGCTAATTTTTTGTATTTTTAGTAGACATGGTGTTTCACCATGTTAGCCAGGATGGCCTCGATCTCCTGACCTCATGAATCCACCCGCATCAGCCTCCCAAAGTGCTGGGATTACAGGCGTGAGCCACCGCTTCCAGCCTTAAACTTCTATTTTTAATTTTTCTAAGGAACCATCATACTGTTTTCCACAGCAGCTGCACCATTTTACATTTTCACCAGAAGTGCACCAGGGTTCCACTTTCGCCACATTGTCACCAACACTTATTTTCTGTTTTTTGAAAGTAGCCATTCTAATGGGTGTGAGGACACTGATACTATTTTAGAACGTTGTAAATAATAAAATCCTAAACCATGAAATAATTTCTCCCCAGACATCAGAAAAAAAAATGTTTATTTTATTTTATTTTATTTTATTTTTTGAGACGGAGTCTTGCTCTGTCGCCCGGGCTGGAGTGCAGTGGCACGATCTCAGCTCACTGCAAGCTCCGCCTCCCGGGTTCACGCCATTCTCCTGCCTCAGCCTCCCGAATAGCTGGGACTACAGGCGCCCGCCACCTCGCCCGGCTAGTTTTTTGTATTTTTTTTTTTTAGTAGAGACGGGGTTTCACCGTGTTAGCCAGGATGGTCTTGATCTCCTGACCTCGTGATCCGCCCGCCTCGGCCTCCCAGAGTGCTGGGATTACAGGCTTGAGCCACCGCGAAACTTTTTTTTTTTTTAATTTTGAGGCAGTCTTGCCGTGTCTCCCAGGCTGGAGTAGAGTGGTGCAATCATCGCTCTTTGCTGCCTTGAACTCCTGGGCTCCAGCAATCCTCTTGCCTCAGCATCCTGAGTAGCAAGGACTGCAAGCACACGCCACCACACTTGGCTAATTTAAATTTTTTTTCTTTTGTAGAGATGAGGTCTTGCCATGCTACCCTGGCTGATCTTAAGGTCCTGGCCTTAAGCGATCCTCCCTCCTTTGGCCTTCCAAAGTGCTGGGATTACAGGCATGAGCCATAGTGCGCAGCCAAAAAAAAAATTTAAATCATGAGATCCAGGGAAAAAAAAAAAAGCCTGTTAAAAAAATTTTGTTGGCCGGGCATAGTGGCTCACACCTGTAATCCTAGCACTTTGAGAGGCTCAGGTAGGAGGATTGCTGGAGGCCAGGAGTTTAAGACCAGCTTGAGCAACATAGCAAGACTCCATCTCTACTATTTAAAAAGGAGGGCCAGGAATGATGGCTCACACCTGTAATCCCAGCAGCTTGGGAGGCTGAGGTGGACGGATTGCTTGAGTTCAGGGGTTTGAGACCAGCCTGGGCAACATGGCGAAACCCCATTTCTACTAAAACAAAAAAGAAAAGAAAAAGAAAAAGGAGAAGAAAATTAGCGGGGTGTAGGGGCATTCATCTGTGGTCCCAGGTACTCAAGAGGCTGAGGTAGGAACGGATCACTTGAGCCTGGGAGGCAGAGGTTGCAGTGAGCCTAGATGGTGCCACTACATTCCTGCCTGGGTGACAGGGTGAACCCTGTCTCAAAAATAAATAAATACATAAATACATAAAGTAAACTTATTTTTCTCCAGACAGCAGGGCAAATTTCTTCTTCTTTTTTTTCGGTTAAATTCGTCCAATATTTATTGAATCGTGAACAGTTGCAAACGTTGCCGCAATCAGAGACTCACCTATGCTGACGCCTCTTTTGGCTTCCCTTTGAGAAGGAAGCCTGAGGTGGGACATCCCACAAACTCTGGTAGACAACCGGGGAAACATGGGGTATGCACAGAGATCTGATGAAATCAGGGAACAAGGGTAGGGCGGTGTGGATTCTGGGGAAGACACATACTAACAGACTCTCCCACACAGAGGCAAAGACCAGGGGCATCAACCTCTGCCCCCAACAGCAGCTGCAAGAACAGGGGGAGACCAGGCGTCCTCGAGACATTTCAGTCCTTCCTGTCATGAAGTGTCTGCTGAGAGGAGCCAGGTCAAGGTCCTTGGACTCTGCCTTCAGGGCACATTAGCCCTGAGTCAAGGTGGCTTTGATGGCGGCCACCAGCTTCAGAAACTTGTTTTCTGTGTCCACGTAGCCATCATCTTGCTTCTTAGAGTGAATCAACTTCCCGGCTACCATTACTTCAAAGAACCCAGTGACCTGGGGAGTTCTCTCACTGCAGATATCCAAAGCCCAGAGGACCTCATCTTCTTCTTTCTTTTTTTCTTTTTTTTTTTCTTCCTTTGAGACAGAGTCTAGTTCTGTTGCCCAGGCTGGAGTGCAGTGGTGCAATCTTGGCTCACTGCAAGCTCCGCCTCCTAGGTTCAAGCGATTCTCCTGCCTCAGGCTCCCAAGTAGCTGGGACTACAGGCGCCCGCCACCATGCCCGGCTGATTTTTTTGTATTTTTAGTAGAGACGGGGTTTCACTATGTTGGCCAGAATCGTCTCGAACTCCTGACCTCGTGATCTGCCCGCCTTGGCCTTCCAAAGTGCTAGGATTACAGGTGTGAGCCACCGCGTGGTGGGGGGAAGGGGGATCTCTTCTTCTAACTGCTTCTTGAGCTGAAGATACTTGGACTTGTAGCCTCAAGCGCCACATAAACAACTCACGAGAGCCATGGCTCTGGGCTGCCACACCCATTGGGGAGCAGAGGCCCGGGTCACAGCCATCTCCTGCCTGGATGCATGAGGTCTGTGCCGCAAATTTCTTTGAAAAAGGAATTTTATTCATTTAAAATATGTGCATACAGTTGCTTACTATAATCTAGGCACTGTCTTCAGTATTTGTTTCCACCAGTCATACTAAATGACTCATCTACATCACCAGATTTCAGGAGAAAGTAGATGCACTGCCAGAAGAAAAGGAAATACTTTAGATACTAGTTTTAGCAAAACATGGCATTAATACATTGCAGATGGAGCAGGATGTGGATTTACCTTCAACTTCCACACTCTGTAACTGATGGATTTTGAGAAAAACTGGGGAAAAACATTGATAAAGAATCCATTAAACCAAATTTCTTGGCTATTCATCTACTTGACCACACAATTTTGCATATTAAACAGCAACTGTAGTTAAAATTATCTATCTCAGATAAGAATCTTTTTCTTTTTAGTCTGTCTGTCTGTCTGTCTGTATGTATTTAGAGGCAGAGTCTCACTCTCTCACCTAGGCTGGAGTGCTGTGGTGCGATCATGGCACACCGATGCTTGCCCTCCCAGGCTCAAGTGATCCTCCCACCTCAGCCTCCCCAGTAGCTGGGTCCACAGGCATGTGCCACCACATCTAGCTAATCATGATACTTTGTGTAGTGACAGGTTCTCCCTGTGTTGCCCAGGCTGGTCTTGAACTCCTGGGCTCAAACAATCCTCCTGCCCCAGTCTCTCAAAGTGCTGGGATTACAGGCATGAGCCACTGTACCCGGCCTTTTTTTTTTTTTTTAATATGAAATGGAGTTTTGCTTAATTGCCCAAGCTGGTGTGCAGTGGTCTGATCACGGCTTACTGAAGCCTGGAACTCCTGAACTCAGGCAACCTTCCTGCTTCTGCCTCCCCAGTACCTAGGACTACAAGCATGTGCCACCACGCAGGCTGATTGAAAAAAAATTTTTTTGGGCCGGGCGTGGTGGATCATGCCTATAATCACAGCACTTTGGGAGGCCGAAGTGGGCAGATCATGAGATCAGGAGATAGAGACCATCCTGGCTAACACGGTGAAAACCCATCTCTACTAAAAATACAAAAAATTAGCTGGGCGTGGTGGCACATGCATGTAGTCCCAGGTACTCAGGAGGCTGAGGCAAGAAAATCGCTTGAACCCGGGAGTCAGAGGTTACATTGAGCCGAGATGGTGCCATTGCACTCTAGCCTGGGCGACAGAGTGAGACTCCATCTCAAAAAAAAAAAAAAAATTTGTAGATATGTGGTCTTGCCATATTGGCCAGGCTGGTCTCAAAATCTTGATTGACCAGGATGCCAAATGTCTTGTTATTTTCTAGAATCTAATATGAGAACTGTTGAATAATTACAATATATTTGCAACAATGATAATTTTCAATTATCTTATATTCAGTATTTGATTTGTATAATTTATACAGAATGATTTAATGCTTGTCATAATTGTTATTCTTTAAATTTTTTTTTTTTTTTTTTGGTAGAGATAGAATCTTACTATGTTGCTGAGGCTGGTCTGGAACTCCTGTCCTCAAGTGATCCTCCTGCCTCACCCTTCCAAAGTGTTAGGATTATAGATGTGAGCCAGTTCTATGCCCAGGTAGGTATGCCCAGTCCTATAATTGTTATTCCCGAGAAATAATAAGCTAACTTATATAGCGTCTTACTGGAGGATGGAGCAACTTTTTGTAATTCTCTAAAACAGGGATCAGCAAGTACAGGCCATAGGCTAAATTCTCAACTTGCTCCCTGTTTTCTTTTCTTTCTCTCTTCTTCTTTTTTAAATAGGATTTATTTATTTATTTAATTTTTTTTGAGATGAAGTCTCACTCTGTCGCCCAGGCTGGAGTGCAGTGGCATGATCTCGGCTCACTGCAATCTCCACCTCCTGGGTTCAAGCGATTCTCCTGCCTTGGCCCCCTGAGTAGCTTGGTTTACAGGCACCTGCCACCACGCCCGGCTAATTTTTGTATTTTTAGTAGAGACGGGGTTTCACCATGTTGGCCAGGCTGGTCTTGAACTCCTGACCTCAAGTGATCCGTCCACCTCGGCCTCTCAAAATGCTGGGATTACAGGCATGAGCCACCATGCCTGGCCTATTTATTTTTTGAGATGGAGTTTTGCTCTTGTTGCCCAGGCTGGAGTGCAATGGTGCAATCTCCACTCACTGCAAACTCTGCCTCCTGGGTTCAAGCAATTCTCTTGCTGCAGCCTCCTGAGTAGCTGGGATTACAGGCGTGTGCCACCATGCCTGGCTAATTTTGTATTTTTTTAATAGAGATGGGTTTCAGCATGTTGGCCAGACTGGTCTCAAACTCCTTACCTTAGGTGATCCCCCCAATCTTGGCCTCCCAAAGTGCTGGGATTACAGGCATGAACTACCGCACCTGGCAGACAGGCTTTATTTTTGAAGATCAGTTTTAGGTTTGTGGCAAAGTTGAGCAGAAGATACCATATTTCCTGTATACTTCCTACCCTTGCACATAAATAGCCTCCTCCGTTTTCCAATATATCCCCCATCAGAGTGGTACATTTGGGTACATTTGTGACAACTGATGAATCTACACTGACACATCATTACTACCTGACTCCCTGTTTTGTAGGACCCCTGCAAGCCAAGAATGATTGTGACATTTTTAAAGGTGGGGAAAAAACTTTAAGAGTACTATTTCTTGACATCTGTCTACAGATGATATGAAATTCAAATTTCAGTGTCCATAAATAAAGTTTTGTTGGAACACAGTCAGATCCAGTTGATTAAATAGTGCTTGTGGCTCCTTTTGTGCCTCCCAGCTGAGTTGAGTAGGTACCACCCTGACCATATGGCCTACAAAGCCTTTGGGAGGCCGAGGTAGGCAGACCAGTTGAGGCCAGGAGTTTGAGACCAGCCTGGCCAACATGATGGCCGTGCTTTCAAGCCTGTGTGACAGAGGCTGGATCATAGTTCACTGCAACCTTGAACTCCCACCTTTGATCCTCCTGCTTCAGTCTCCTGTGTAGCTGGGACCACAGGCACACGCCACAGTGCCCAGACAATTTTTAAATTTTTTTGTAGAGGCTGGATCTCACTTTGTTGCCCAGGCTGGTCTTGAACTCCAAGGCTTAAGTGATCCTCCTGCCTTGGCCTCACAGAATGCTGGGATTATAGGAGAGAGCCACTGCACACAGCTATGTGTCCTTGAATTTGCCAGCCTCTCCCTTTGACTCTCAGGGCCCAGATTCTTGGCTCTCCAATCCTCCAGTCAGGTATGTTCTCTTCCTATTCCTGCACCCCTGCCCTTGCCATTCTGGTAAATAGAAACAGGTCACATTCTACTGAGAGGCCTCTGGAGAATGGCAAGGCCTGTCCTACTCCCTGCCTTCCCCACAGGCTTAGCTGAAGAGACCCATGATAACCCCCAAGGATCAAGATTTCCTCACAATTTACTTTCCATAGTCAGCATTAAGAACAAAGTTAGAGTTTTGTTTTGCATTTTCCAAAGAAAAATGCTGTTGTAGTACGTAATATTCTTTTACAAATGGCCCACACATGCGTGGGATACTGCTACACGCCCTTCCTTCTCTCCCCTTTACCTCCTCCCTTCCCCTGCATTCCTTGGGCACATTTATTGTATTTTACTTTCCCCAGGTCAGAAGCAGTCTGCTGGAGGGCCCAGTTGGCAACTTCCCCACCTGAGAGGCCCCAGAGCCTGCCCAGGGTGGAGAGCAGTTAATGTTTAATGAGTGAGTGAATTAATACATTTTAAAAGGTACGAAGGCCAGGCCTGATGGCTCACGCCTGTAATCCCAACACTTCGGGAGGCCCAGGTGGGCAGATCACTTGAGCCTAGGAGTTCAAGACCAGCCTGGGCGGCACAGGGAGACCCCCTGACTCCACAGCTAATTTTTTTTTTTTTTTGAGACGGAATCTTGCACGGTTGCCCGGCTGGAGTGCGATGGCACGATCTCAGCTCACTGCAACCTCTGCCTCCCAGGTTCAAGTGTTTCTCCTGCCTCAGCGTCCCAAGTAGCTGGGATTACAGGCGAACGCTACCACACCCGGCTCATTTTTTTTTTTTTTTTTTGCGACAGTCTCACTCTGTCGCCCAGGCTGGAGTGCAGTGGCGTGATCTCGGCTCACTGCAAGCCCCGCCTCCCGACACCTGGCTAATTTTTTTTTTTTTGCATTTTTAGTAGATACAGGGTTTTACTATGTTGGCTAGACTGGTCTTGAACTCCTGACCTCATGATCCGCCGGCCTTGGCCTCCCAAAGTGCTGGGATTACAGGCGTGAGCCACCGTGCCTGGCCCAAATAATTTTTAAAAATTAGCCGGATATAGTGGCACATACCTCTACTCCTAGCTACTTGGGAGGCTGAGGCAGGAGGATTGCTTGAGCCTTGGAAGTTGAGGCTGCAGTGAGCCATGATTGTGCCACTATACTCCAGCCTGGGTGACAGAGCAAGACCGTGTCTCAGAAAAAAAAAGGAAAAAGATAAAAAGTATGAAGGAAATTGGGGAACTATGCTCTGTCCCCGGGGACCTTTCTGCTGAGTCACAGTGGCTTCTCTGGGCAGTAGGATGAAGCCCTACTCTCTGGTCAACTCATTGTTCACGAAGTCCTTTCCCACAGCAACTGAAGGACAAATTCATGGTCCTTGCCCAGTCCTCTGCACCAGCCACCCCTCTGGTTTAACCTCTCCCAGGTCTTCTGCCTTGACTACACCCTCTAAATCCTAGAGTGGGGAGAGACTGAAGATGTGAGGTGACAGATGAGGTCTCTTCCCCAGCCAGAGGGTGCAGAAAGCGCCAACATCACAGATGTCCTGAAACCCAAAGAGAAGACAGAAATTGTCAGCAAAGGTTAGCTAGCTCCTGGGGTCATAAGTAACCTTATTTTTATTTTGTGTTCCCAAACATGTTGCCTGGAACATGTATACATATTATGTATTAAAGCAAAAGCAAAATCAGAATAAATATTGCCTTCCAAGTTGTCTTTGTTGGTGTGTTTTTGTTTTGTGTTTTATTCCTCTTTCTTTTCAGTTGGGTGGAAGCCAGCTCCTTTCTCCCAACACATGCACAGACTCAGCACACACAGAAACCTCAGGAATTAAATGACTCTCCAAAATGATAAGTAGGAAGACGGGGGTGGGGTGGAGAGTGTAGGAAGGGGGAGGGAGGAGGCCTTTTCCCCTGACCAGGGGGAAAGGTCCAGGAGAGGTCAGGGTGTGCAAAGGCCTCTGGATAGGAATAGGGACAGGGCCATTGGCCAAGTGTCCTCTGCTCTGTTACTCCCAGAGCCAGCTCCCACCCTCAGGCCTGTGAGCTTGCCCTCTGCTAGTGAGGGGCTTCAGGAGTGGGGGGAGAACAGATGAGCAGCCCTCTTTTTCTCACATTCCCCCTTACCTCAGTTTAAAAGAAAAAAAAAAAAATTCTAAAATTAACCAGGTGTGGTGGCATGCGCCTGTAATCCCAAATGTGTTTCTACTTGGGAGGCTGAGGTGGGAGAATTGCTTGAGCCTGGGAGGTTCGGACTGCAGTGAGCTGAGATCAGGCCACTGCACTCCAGCCAGGGAGACAGAGGGAGACCCTGTCTCAAAAAAAAAAAAAAAAAACCAAGGAATAATTTTTGTCATTTTTCTATAAGCATCTTTTTTTTTTTTTTTTTTTTTTTGAGACGGAGTCTTGCTCTGTCGCCCAGGCTGGAGTGCAGTGGCCGGATCTCAGCTCACTGCAAGCTCCGCCTCCCGGGTTTACGCCGTTCTCCTGCCTCAGCCTCCCGAGTAGCTGGGACTACAGGCGCCCGCCACCTCGCCCGGCTAGTTTTTTTTTTTTTTTTTTTTTGTATTTTTTAGTAGAGACAGGGTTTCACCGTGTTAGCCAGGATGGTCTCGATCTCCTGACCTCGTGATCCGCCCGTCTCGGCCTCCCAAAGTGCTGGGATTACAGGCGTGAGCCACCGCGCCCGGCCTCTATAAGCATCTTTTAAAACTTTTTTCCAGGCGGGGAGTGGTGTCTCACGCCTATAATCTCAGCACTTTGGGAGGACGAGGCGGGAGGATCACCTGAGGTTAGGAGTTCGAGAAGAGTCTGACTAACATGGAGAAATCCCGTCTCTACTAAAAATACAAAATTAGCTGGGCATGGTGGCGGGCACCTGTAATCCCAGCTACTTGAGAGGCTGAGGCAGAAGAATCTCTTGAATCCGGGAGGTGAGCCAAGATCACGCCATTGCACTCCAGCCTGGGCAACAAGAGTGAAACTCTGTCTAAGAAAAAAAAAAGGCAGTACTTTGGGAGGTGGAGGTGAGAGGATAGGAGTTTGAGACCAGCCTGGCCAACATGATGAAAGCTCATCTCTACTAAAAATACAAAAATTAGCTGGGTGTGGTGGTGCACGCCTGTAATCCCAGCTACTCGGGAGGCTAAGGCAGGAGAATCGCTCGAACCTGGAGGTGGAGTTTGCAGTGAGCCGAGATCGCGCAGCTGCACTCCTGCCTGGCGACAGAGTGAGATCCTGTATCCAAAAAAAAAAAAAAAAGAATTTAAAACTAAAAAAAAAAAATAAATGATTTGCACAGCAACTTTGTGAACAGAGCCCCCTTTCCCTTCATTTTCTGCCTGACCATCCCCAACAGAGTCCCACGTGGGGGCAGGAGGGTCAGGGATGGGCTGTGGCGTCTGCAAGCAGGCTTGCCTCCACTGGCCTGAATCTCAGCAGGAAGAAGCAGCTCTTCCCTCAGGCCAAGCAGGAAATGATTCTGCCACAAAACACATGACCCTGAGACCTTCCCAGGGAGTTGCACAAATTCATTTTATAATCAGCATAGCAATTCTGAGTGTTTTAGAGTGGGAAGGGCTTGCTCCTAGTTCTCCTAAGACTGTCTACTGTTTAATTACGAAAGCCACTGCTGTGCTCAACAGCTGAGGAAACACAGGAAGGATCAAGAAGTGAACTTTCCCCAACTCCACCTCCCCATACTGCCTCAGAGACCCAGGAACAGGCTGTCCCCCAGAAAGGGCTGCCTGGAAGAACTGAGCAGGCACTGACCGCTCATGCTCGGGAACCAGGCCAGTGAATGCAGCTCTGAATCTAGGCTGGATCACCTCCAAGTCCTCATCTGTAAAATGCCAGGCACGTCACATGCTTGGTACATATTCATTCATTGCATCTGGGCCACAACCCTATGAGGGAGGTGTTATTATCATCTTTGTTTTACCGAGAAACCTAAGGCACAGAGAGGGTAAGAATGTTACTGGGCCAGGTACAGTGGTTCATGCCTGTAATCCTAGCACTTTGGGAGGCTGAGGCTGGAGTATTGCTTGAGCCCAGGAGTTCGAGACCAGCTTCACATAGTGAGACCCTTGTTTCTACAAAAAGTAGAAAAATTAGCTGGGCGTGTTGCACAAGCCTGTGGTCCCAGCCACTTGGGAGGCTGAACAGGAGGATGAGGATCACTTGAGCCCAGGAGGTAGAGGCTGCAGTGAGCCATGATGGTGCCACTGCACTCCAGCCCCAGTGAGAGTGAGACCCTGTCTCAAAAGAAAAAAAGTGTTACTAAGGTCATATATCCCATACATGTACCTGAAATTTGAGACCAGGCAACCAGGCACCACTAGGCTCTACCGCTCCTATGAGGAGCACACACTTACCTCTACCTGTCTCAGAGAATCTCTTCTAATTAAAGGCGAAAACGCATGTAAGGTGCTCTGAACAGAGCCTGGGACTTAGTACTCTCAGTAAACACAAGTCTGACGTCATCATCGTCATCAGTTATCTTATCTATTCAGAATTCTTTATTATTACTATTGTTATAGAAGGGGTCTCACTGTGTCACCCAGACTGGAGTGCAGTGGCATGTTCATAGCTCACTGCAGCCTCAAATTCCTGAGCTCAAGATTTCCTCCCACCCCAGCACCCCAAAGTGCTAGGATTACACCAAACCTGGCCCAGTCAGAATTCTGAAGCAGTCGCACTCCTGGTCCTGGCTGCACAAACATGGTGGAAACCTTACATGCTTAAAAAAAAAATTGTACTGGGGTCAGGCACGGTGGCTCACTCCTATAATCCCATGGTGAAACTCTGTCTCTGCTAAAAACACAAAATTAAGCCAGGCACGGTGGCAGGCACCTGTAATCCCAGCTACTTGGGAGCTGAGGCAGGAGAATCGCTTGAACCCGGGAGGCAGAAGCTGCAGTGACCTGAGATCACGCCGCTGCACTCCAGCCTTGGCGACAAAATGAGACTCCGTCTCAAAAAAAATCAAAACAAAAAAAACCAAATAGCTTTTAGTGATTATTGCCAAGCGGGATTGTGGGGGAAACTCATGTTTCATAGACCTCTATAATCATAACTATTTTATAGAGTAATCATGTATTATTTTGTAATTAGAAAAATATGCATAGATAGGCCAGGTGCAGTGGCTCATGCCTATAATCCTAGCACTTTGAGAGGCCAAGGCAGGCAGATCACTTGAGTTCAGGAGTTCAAGACCAGCCTGGCCAACATGGTGAAACCCCTTCTCTACTAAAAATACAAAAATTAGCAGGGTGTGGTGGTATGTGCCTGTAATCCCAGCTACTCGGGAGGCTGAGGCAGGAGAATCACTTGAACCCAGGAGGCGGAGGTTGCAGTGAGATCCTGCCATTGTACTCTAGCGACAAAGCGAGACTCTGTCTAAAAAAAAAAAAGAGGCCGGGCGCGGTGGCTCAAGCCTGTAATCCCAGCACTTTGGGAGGCCGAGACGGGCGGATCACGAGGTCAGGAGATCGAGACCATCCTGGCTAACACGGTGAAACCCCGTCTCTATTAAGAAATACAAAAAACTAGCCGGGCGAGGTGGCGGGTGCCTGTAGTTCCAGCTACTTGGGAGGCTGAGGCCGGAGAATGGCGTGAACCCGGGAGGCGGAGCTTGCAGTGAGCTGAGATCCGGCCACTGCACTCCAGCCTGGGCGACAGAGCGAGACTCCATCTCAAAAAAAAAAAAAAAAAAAAAAGAAAGAAAAAGAAAAAATAAAAATATGCATAGGTGAAGACATAATATATAAATGCCAAGTGCAGGTCATGAGCACTCAGTTCAGTTATTTGTGTATGTTTCTTTCTTTTCTTTTTTTTTTGAGACAGAGCCTCGCTCTGTCGCCCAGGCTGGAATGCAGTGGCAAGATCTCAGCTCACTACAACCTCCGCCTCCCAGGTTCAAACAATCCTTCTGCCTCAACCTCCTGAATAGCTGGGATCACAGGTGCCCGCCACCTTGCCCAACTAGTTTGTTTGTTTGTTTGTTTGTTTGTTTGTTAATACAGACGAGTTTTTACCACGTTGGCCAGGCTGATCTTGAATTCTTGACCTCAGGTGATCTGCCTGCCTTGGCCTCCCAAACTGCTGGGATTACAGGCATGAGCCACTGCACCCAGCCCCTCTTCCCCTCTTTTTATTCTTTTTTTTTTCTTTTTTTTGTATTTTTAATTGAGAGGATTTTGCCATGTTGGCCAGGCTGTTCTCAAACTCCTGGCCTCAAGTGGTTCACCGGCCTTGGCCTCCCAAAATTCTGGGATTATAGGTGTGAGCCACCAAGCCTGGCTTGTTCATGTATGTTTCTCTCTCTCTCTCTTTTTTTTTTTTTTTTTTTTTTTTGAGACAGAGTTTTGCTCTTGTTGCCCAGGCTGGAGTGCAGTGGTAGGATCTCGGCTCACTGCAACCTCTGCATCCCGGGTTCAAGTGATTCTCTTGCCTCAGCGTCCTGAGTAGCTGGGATTACAGGTACCCACCACTATGCCCGGATAATTTTTTGTATTTTTAGAAGAGACGGGGTTTTGCCACGTTGGCCAGGCTTGTCTCAAACTCCTGACCTCAGGTGATCACCCACTTCACACTCCCGAAGTTCTGGGATTACAGGCATAAGCCACTGCGGCCAGCCCATGTATGTTTCTATTCACCATTTATGGAGCATCTATTGGCTACCAGGCCTTGGCCACAGGAACTGCTATGTAGGGTCAGAACCCTGAAGAAGTTCCCAGTGAGATTCACCAGATGGGGTGGGAACAATCTTCTATGTGCTATGGTAGGAACAGAGGGCTGTGTGTAGGTGACAGGCCAGGCCTGGAATATGAACCTCTAATTCCCCATTAAGTGTGATAGAAGAGGCTGAGTGCGGTAGCTCACACCTATAATCCCAGCACTTTAGGAAGCCAAGGTGGGTGGATTGCTTGAGCTCAGGAGTTGAAGACCAGCCTGGGCAACATGGCAAAACCTCATCTCTACACAAAATACAAAAATTAGTCAGGCATGGTGACTCGTGCCATGGTCCCAGCTATTTGTGGAGCTGAGATGGGAAGATCGCTTGAACCCAGGAGGTCCAGGCTATGGTGAACTGTGGAAGCACCACAGCACTCCAGTCTGGGCGACAAAGTGAGAGACCCTGTCTCAAAAAAAACCAAACAAAAGTAGAGGTGTGATATAAACACTGAGAGAAGCAGGCTCTCAGAACAAAGGTTAGGTTTTTGGTTTTTGTTTTATGTTTCTTTTTGAGACAGAATCTCACTCTGTTGCTGAGGCTGGAGTGCAGTGACATGTTCATAGCTCACTGCAGCCTCAAACTCCTGACCTCAAGCGATTCTCCCACCCCAGCCTCCCAAAGTGCTAGGATTATACCACACTTGCCCCAGTCAGAATTCCAAAGCAGTCACACTCCTGGCCTTGGCTACACAAAGATGGTGGGGCTCTTATATGCTTAAAAAAATTGTACCAGGCCAGGCACAGTGGCTCACGCCTATAATCCCAACACTTTGGGAGGCTGAGGGGAGTGGATCACCTGAGGTCAGGAGTTCAAGACCAGTCTGGCTAAAGCGGTGAAACCCTGTCTCTACTAAATATACAAAAAATTTACCAGGCGTGGTGGCGGGCACCTGTAATCCCAGCTACTTGGGAGGCTGAGGCAGGAGAATTGCTTAAACCCGGGAGGCGAAGGTTGCAGTGAGCCGAGCTCATGCCATTGCCCTCCAGCCTGGGCAACAGAGAAACACCCTGTCTCAAAAAAAAAAAAAAAATTGTACTGTATTAAAAAAAAAAAAAAAAACAAAGGCCAGGAGCAGTGGCTTACGCCTGTAATCCCAGCACTTTGGGAGGCTGAGGCAGGCAGATCATGAGGTCAGAAGTTCAAGACAAGCCTGGCCAACATGGTGAAACCCCATCGCTACTAAAAATACAAAAATTAGCCGGGTGTGGTGGCTGGCATTTGTAATCCCAGCTACTTGAGAGGCTGAGGCAGCAGAATCACTTGAACCTGGGAGGCGGAGGCAGTGGGCCAAGATCGTGCCATTGCACTCCAACCTGGGCAACAAGAGCAAGACTCTGTCTCAAAATAAAATAAAAAAAAAAAAAAAAAAAAAAAAGAAGAGGAAGAGGAAGAAGAAGGAGAAGAGGAAGAAGAGGAGAACACTGGGGGAAAAGGAGAGAAGTAGGGAATAGGAAAACAAAATTAGACTCTGGTGATTTAGGCAGTCTGCTAAGTTTTTCTCCTTGGTTCGTATGTTTTATTTATTTATTTATTTATTTATTTATTTATTTATTTATTTTGAGACGGAGTCTCACTCTCCCAGACTGGAGTGCAGTGGCATGATCTCTGCTCACTGCAACCTCTGCCTCCCGAGTTCAAGCAATTCTCGTGCCTCCGCCTTCCCTGTAGCACCTGCTACACCTTGCCTCAGCTAATTTTTTTTTTTTTTAGACAGAGCCGTGCTGTATCACCCAGGCTGGAGTGCAGTGGTGCGATCTTGGCTCACTGCAACCTCCACCTCCCAAGTCAAGCAATTCTCCTGTCTCAGCCTCTGGAGTAGCTGGGACTACAGGCGTGCACCACCACACCTGGCTAATTTTTGTATATGTATATAATTTTGTATACTCTTTGTATTTATCATTCTGTTGTATTGGAAATAACTCATTACCAGTTTGGTACCTTTAAAAGAAGAAAGGGAAGCAATCTATGTAAAGAAATATATACTTAAAATGGTGACTAGGGAAAACAAACAAAAGTGACATATACAAATGCCACGTCCTGTGTTTGCATGAGATTTGTTTCACAGGAAAGTAGTTACGCTTGCAAACTCTAAACTCCTGGGATCAGACATTTCGGCTGAATTGTATTTGCTTATTATAATAGCATTTCTCACTATTTACCAACCTCTATTTTCATTTCTTTTTTTTTCTTTTTAACAGCCCAGAGGTCTTTTTATTTTTATTTTTATTTTTTATTTTTTATTTTTGAGACAGAGTCTTGCTCTGTCACCCAGGCTGGAGTGCAGTGGCACGATCTCGTCTCACTGCAAGCTCTGCCTCCCAGGTTCATGCCATTCTCCTGCCTCAGCCTCCCAAGTAGCTGGGACTACAGGCACCCGCCACCACGCCTGGCTAATTTTTTTTGTATTTTTAGTAGAGACGGGGTTTCACCGTGTTAGCCACAATGGTCTCGATCTCCTGACCTCGTGATCCGCCCACCTCGGCCTCCCAAAGTGCTGGGATTACAGGCGTGAGCTACCACGCCTGGCCTATTTTTTTTTTTAACACCTATTCCATGAATTCATGGGGAGTAGGTTCCAGCAGCTCAGGCTCCTTCCCACTGGTTCTCACAAAGTGCGTTTCTCTGGGTGGAACAGGTTGGTGCTTCAGTTGAACCTAGGAACCTTTCTCTTTGGCTTCTTTCTTTTTCCTATCATTTTCCTTCATTTGCTTCAGGAAGCTATCTTGGCTCTTAGAATGCTTAATATGTTCAATATGCACATTAATTCTCTTGGCAAGAATCTTGCCCTTAACTTGTTTGTTTACAACAATGCCAACAGCATGCTGAGGAACATTGTAGACTCTTCTAGTTTAGACATGGGAACACTGGGGAGCATTCCTTTTTGAACAGTACCCATTCTCTTGATGTCTACACTATCACCTTTCTTATAGGTTTGCATATATGTGGCCAAAGGAACAACTCCATGTTTTCTAAAAGGCCTAAAGAACATATACCAGTTGCCTCTCCTCTTTCCCTTTGTGTTCGTCATTTTGGCAAATTACTGGAAGACAGCAGTTCTGGCCAAAAGACTCTATTTTCATTTCTCACCCACCTCTATTTTCATCTGCATGTATCTTTTTTTTTTCCATTTTTCTTCTCATTTCTCCTAAACCTGTTTCAACTTTGAGCATTTTTCATGAGCAAAATTATTCTACAGTGTTTACATTCATAATCCCAGCATTTTGGGAGGCTGAGGCGGGCAGATCACCTGAGGTCAGGAGTTTAAGACCAGCCTGACCACTGTGGTGAAAGCCATCTCTACTAAAAGTACAAAAATACGTGGTGGCGGGTGCCTGTGATCCCAGCTACTCAGGAGGCTGAGGCAGGAGAATCACTTGAACCTGGGAGACAGAGGTTGCAGTGAACCGAGATCACGCCATTGCACTCTAGCCTGGGCAACAGAGTGAGACTGTCTCAAAAAAAAAAAAAAAAATTCAAGTTTGAAATTGGATTTTCAATCAGGCTCACACCTGTAATCCCAGCACGATGAGAGTCCAAGGCAGGAGAACCACTTCATCCCATGAATTCAAGATCAACCTGGGCAACATAGTATTTTTAATTTTTTCTGCAAAAAGTTAAAAATATTAGTGGATGTGGGCTGGGTGCGGTGGCTTATTCCTGTAACCCCAGCACTTTGGGAAGCCGAGGCGGGCGAATCACCTGAGGTCGGGAGTTTGAGACCAGCTTGACCAACAAGGAGAAACCCCGTCTCCACTAAAAATACAAAATTAGCCAGGTGTGGTGATGCATGCCTGTAATCCCAGCTACTCAGGAGGCTGAGGCAGGAGAATCGCTGGAACCCAGGAGGCAGAGGTTGCAGTGAGCTGAGATCGTGCCATTGCACTTCAGCCTGGGCAACAAGAGTGAAACTCCATCTGAAAAAAAAAAAAAAAAAGTGGATGTGGTGGTGCACACCTGTAATCCCAGCTACTCGGGAAGCTGAGGTGGGAAGATCACTTGAGCCCAGGAGGTCAAGGCTATAGTGAGCCGTGAGTATACCACTGCACCCCACTCTGGGCAACAGAGTTAGGCTATGTGTCAAAAAAAAAAAAGGGGGGGGTCTGGGCTGGGCACGGTGGCTCACGCCTATAATCCCAGCACTTTGGGAGGCGGAGACAGGCAGATCATGATGTCAGGAATTAGAGACCAGCCTGGCCAACATGGTGAAACCTCGTCTCTACTAAAAATACAAAAATTAGCCGGGTTTGGTGGCAGGTGCCTATAATACCAGCTACTCGGGAGGCTGAGGCAGGAGAATTGCTTGAACCCGGGAGGCAGAGGTTTCAGTGAGCCGAGATCATGCCACTCAACTCCAGCCTGGGTGACAGAGGAAGCCTCCTTCTGGGGGTGTGGAGGGTTGGGGGGAAGAAATTGGACTTTTAAACTGGACACTCTTCCTTTCCTTTCTTTCTTTCCTTTCCTTTCCTTCCCCCGTCTCTTCCCTCCTTCCTTCCATTTCTTCCTTCTGCTTGTTCTTTCTTTCACAGATGTATTGAGCTATAACTCACATTCATATAATTCACATATCTGAAGTGTACAATTCATTGGTTTTTGGTATACTTGGAGTTGTGCAACCACCACCACAATCAAGTTCAGAATAATTTTTTTTTTTTTTTTTTGAGACAGAGTTTCGCTCTTGTTGCCCAGGCTGGAGTGCAATGGCTCGATCTTGACTCACCACAACCTCTGCCTCATGGGTTCAAGTCATTCTCCTGCCTCAGCCTCCCGAGTAGCTGGGATTACAGGCATGCACCACCACACCCAGCTAATTTGTATTTTTAGTAGAGATGGGGTTTCTCCATGTTGGCCAGGCTGGTCTCAAACTCGTAACCTCAGGTGATCCACCCACCTTGGCCTCCCAAAGTTCTGGGATTACAGGCATGAGCCACGGTGCCTGGCCTTTTTTTCCAGTTGTTTTTTAGATGTTATCATGAACACTACATTTATAAACATTTGTGCACAAGTTTTTATATGGACATATATCTTCAATTCTCTTCAGTATATTCTTAGGAGTGGAATTACTGGGTCACGTGGTAACTCTATGTTGAACATTTTTAGGAAATGCTCACCTGTTTTCCAAAGTTGCTGCGTCTGTTTTGTTTGTTTGTTTGTATGTTTGTATGTTTTTGACTGGGTCTCACTCTGTCACCCAGGCTGGAGTGCAGTGGTGCCGTCATGGCTCACTGCAGCCTCCACCTCCCGGGCTCAAGGGATCCTCCCACCTAAGCCTCCTGAGTAGCTGGGACCACAGGCATGCACCACCACACCCAGCTAATTTTTGTATTTTGTAGAGATGGGGTTTTGCCATATCGCCCAGGTTGGTCTTGAACTCCTGGACTCAAGCGATCTGCCTGCATCAGCCTCCCAAAGTGCTGGAATTACAGGCATGAGTCACTGCACCCAGGTTAGCTGCATAATTTTATTTATTTATTTACTTATTTTTGAGATGGAGTCTCACTCTGTCCCCCAGGCTGGAGTGCAGTGGCGCTCTGCAGCCTCTTGGCTCCCCGCAACCTCTGCCTCCTGGGTTCAAGCGATTCTCCTGCCTCAGCCTCCCGAATAGCTGGGATTACAGGTGCCCACCACCACACCCAGCTAATTTTTGTATCTTTAGTAGATAGGGGGTTTCACCATGTTGGCCAGGCTGATCTTGAACTCCTGACCTCAGGTGATCTGCCTGCCTTAGCCTCCCAAAGTGCTGGGATTACAGGCGTGAGCCACCGCGCCCAGCCAGCAGTTACTCAATTCTAGTGATGTAGTGTGGAAGCAGCCATAGACAGTATGGAATGAGTGAGGTGTGACTATTGCAATAAAATTTTATATACAAAATCCGAGTGAGCGGATTTGGCCCATAGGCCACAGTTTGCTGATCTTTGCAGTAGTCTGCTGTAATATGCCAAACTGGACACATCTTTAAAAGCTGAAAGGGATTGAGAAGTTATGGAATCTGATCTAGATGTCATTAAAGACTCTATTACTGTTTGCGGCCATGCCACCCAGAACGCACCTGATCTTGTCTGACCTCAGAAGACTCTATTACCCAGAGTAAAGGGAGAAGATGGAAGAAATATTTAATTACCATGTTTGTTTGACCAGCAATAACAGTGAAATGGAATAAGTGCTGTGATAACTCATTCTATGAGTGCCTAACCTAATTCAGGGTGGGGATGGAAATATGAGGGGAGAGGAGAGTGATACGGAGGCTGAGATCTGAAGGGTGAATGGGAACTGGTGGTAGGAACAGGAGAGTGTTCAGGTGAAGAAAACCGGTGGCAAGAACAGGATTACTGTGTTGAAAGGAACTGAGAAAACATCAGTGTTGCTGGAGCCCACAGTGTGTGAGGTGAGTTCAGAGCTGCAGGTGCCAGGCGATGAGTTTCTTGTAAACCAAGTTAAGAAATTTTTACTTCGATTTTTATTCTGAGGGCAACAGAAAGCTATGAAAGGGTCAGGCATAGTGGCTCACGCCTGTAATTCCAGCACTTTGCAAGGTCGAGGCGGGCGGATCACTTGAGGTCAGGAGTTTGAAACCAGCCTGGCCAACATGGCAAAATCCCATCTTTACCAAAAATACAAAAATTAGCTGAGTATAGTGGTATGTGCCTGTAGTCCCAGTTACTCAGGAGGCTGAGGCAAGGAGAATCGCTTGAACCCAGGAGGCGGAGGTTGCCATGAGCCAAGATTGCACGACTGCACTCCAGTCTGTGTGACAAAGTAAGATGCTGCCTCAAAAAAAAAAAAAAAAAGAAAAGAAAAGAAAAAAGAAAGCAAGCTATGAAAGGACTTGGGGTTTTAAGAGCTGTGTTTCAAAAGCTCTTAAAACCTGGCTAGGCAGACAACTCACCTATAAAATGGAAATAATACCTACTTCCCAGTGTTGCTGTGGCAATGAAATAAAATTATGTTTATGAACCACTGAGGACAATGCCTCATAGTGATACACAGTAAAATTGTCATCAGAAGCAGTAGTAAGAAAAGTGACCCATAAATCAGATTTTGATTAGACACCTGAGGGAGTAAATCAGAAGTAACAGCTGTGGCTGGGCATGGTGGCTCACACCTGTAATCCCAGCACCTTGGGAGGTCAAGGCGGGCAGGTCGCTTGAAGCCAGGAGTTCAAGACCAGACTTGAGCCCAGGAGTTCAAGACCAGCCTGGGCAACATGGCAAAACCCATCTTTACAAAAAAAAAAAAATTACAAAAATGAGCCGAGTGTGGTTGTGTACTCCTGTGGTCCCAGCTACTCAGGAGGCTGAGGTGGGAGGATCGCTTGGACCTGGAAGGCAGAGGTTGCTGTGAGCCAAGATTGTGCCACTGCATTTCAGCTGGGTGACATTTTGGGACCCTGTCTCAAATAAATAAATTTTAAAAATAAAATGAGATACGATACCTACACCTAAAAGAAGAAGAGGAGGCAATTCATTCACCAGTGAACCAAAGGTGGGTTTTTTTTGTTTTGTTTTGTTTTTTGAAACAGAGTTTGGTTCTCGTTGCCCAGGCTAGAGTGTAGTAGCACAATCTTGGCTCTCTGCAACCTCTCCCTGCTGGGTTCAAGCGCTTCTCCTGCCTCAGCCTCCCAAGTTGCTGGAATTATAGGCATGCGCCACCATGCCCAGCTGATTTTTTTGTATTTTCAGTAGAGACGGGGTTTCGCCATGCTGGTCAGGCTGGTTTCAAACTGCTGACGTCAGGCGATCCACCCACCTTGGCCTCCCAAAGTGCAGGGATAATAGACATGAGCCACTGCACCCGGCCAAACTAGGAGTTTTAACAAATGTCAGGGTGATGGAAACCGAATGGGTACAAGTTAATAATGAACAATATTGGAGAAAGCAACAAAGTAGAAAATGGGAGTGGGGAGGAGGTTGGAAAAGAGGGTCTCCTTTACTGGTAAAATTCTAGAGAAGTTTCTGACTGGGAAATAAGAACTGAGATAAAGAGTCGAAGTAATAAATGAGCTGTAAGGCCGAGGCAGGTGGATCACGAGGTCGGGAGATGGAGACTATCCTGGCTAACACGGTGAAACCCCATCTCTACTAAAAATACAACAAATTAGCCGGGCGTGGCGGGCGCCTATAGTCCCAGCACTCCGGAGGCTGAGGCAGGGGAATAGCTAATTGAATGCTCCACTCAAACAACCCTCCACCACACAGCACAGCAGACTATAATGGGAGGGTTCTTTTCTAAAGAAATTGACCTTGTCAGGCAGTGGGGTGGGAGAGAGAAACTGAACACACTCTGAAGATAATGAAGACATTTGAAGCGGGAACTACCGTCCCAAATAAATTCTTCCTTTAGAGGTACCCTTTCACCGTCATGGCCCCTCCCACTCCTCCAAAAATGAAGCCTTCGGTCAGAAATCTAGCAAGTGCACACGAAAGCCTGGAGAGCCTTTACATTCATTGCATTCACTCTTTTTTTCTTTCTTTTTTTTTTTTGAGATGGAGTCTCGCTGTTTCGCCCAGGCTAGAGTGCAGTAGCGCTATCTCAGCTCACTGCAACTTCTACCTCCCAGGATTACAGGAGTGAGCCACCGCGCCCAGCCTTAACTTTGGTATTTTTAGTAGAGACAGGGTTTCACCATGTTGGCCAGGCTGGTCTCAACCTCAAATGATCCACCTGCCTCGGCCTCCCAGAGTGCTGGGATTACAGGCATGAGCCACTGGGACTGGCTGCATTCACTCTTTGTTAAAAATGTACATCAGGCTAGCAGGGCACAGTGGTTCACACCTGTAATCCCAGCACTTTGGGAGCCCGAAGTGGGTGGATCACAAGATCAGGAGATAAAGACTACCCTGGTTAACACGGTGAAACCCTGTCTCTACTAAAATTATAAAAACTTAGCCGGGTGTGGTGGTGGACGCCTGTAGTTCCAGCTACTCCGGAGGCTGAGGCAGGAGAATGGTGTGAACCTGGGAGGTGGAGGTTGCAGTGAGTTGAGATTGTGCCACTGCACTCCAGCCTGGGCGACAGAGTGAGATTCAGTCTCAAAAAAACCCAAAAAAGTACATCAGGCCAGGTGCTGTGGCTCACGCCTATAATCCCAGAACTTTGGGAGGTTGGGACAGGCAGAATGCTTGACCTCAGGAGCTCAAGACCAGCCTGGGGCCATGCACGGTGGCTCATGCCTGTAATCCCAGCACTTTGGGAGGCCGAGGCAGGTGGATCACTTCAGTTCAGGAGTTCGAGACTAGCCTGGCCAACATGGCGAAACCCTGTCTCTATTAAAAATACACAAATTAGCTGGGTGTGGTGGCACACGCCTGTAGTCCCAGCTACTTGGGAGGCTGAGGCAGGAGAATTGCTTGAACCTGGCAGGCGGAGGATGCAGTGAGCCAAGATCGCACCACTGCACTCCAGCCTGGGTGACAGAGTGAGACTCTGTCTCAAATATAATAATAAAAGACCAGCCTGGGCAACATAGACTCTGTCTCTATAAAAAAAAACCACAGGCCGGGCGCGGTGGCTCACGCCTGTAATCCCAGCACTTTGGGAGGCCGAGGCGGGCGGATCACAAGGTCAGGAGATCGAGACCACGGTGAAACCCTGTCTCTACTAAAAATACAAAAAATTAGCCGGGCGCGGTTGTGGGCACCTGTAGTCCCAGCTACTCGGGAGGCTGAGGCAGGAGAATGGCGTGAACCCGGGAGGCGGAGCTTGCAGTGAGCCGAGATCGCGCCACTGCACTCCAGCCTGGGCTGGGCGACAGAGCGAGACTCCGTCTCAAAAAAAAAAAAAAAAAAACAAACTACAAACATTAGCTGGGTGTGATGGCACACGCCTGTAGTCCCAGCTATTCAGGAAGCTGAGGTGGGAGGACTGCTTAAGTCTGAGAGGTGGAGGCCGTTCATGCCACTGTACTACAGCCTGGGTGAGAAAATGAGACCCTATCTCAAAACAAAACAAAACCCCAAACAAACACCAAACAAGACTTTCCAGGCATTTGAGGAGAGCTTGCTATGTGAAAGAAGACCAATATAAACAAGCATTAAAAAGGATTTCAGAGGTAGCAGAGATCATATAAGAGATCCTAGTTAGTATTTTTAGGGAAATGTGAACAACACATTTCCCTAAATGGTTGTTTAACATCCATTAAACAACAACAGTGTGCTTTGAAAAATGAATAGAGAACAAGAAAGTCCTCCTGAACTAAAAATCTGATTGCTAAAATTTAAAAAAAAAATGTAGTTGAAGGATTTGAAATAAAAGGTGATAAAATTTCTCAGAATGCAGGACATTTGAGAACTGACCTCAAAATAAATAGAAAACTTGAAAAGACCAACCATCAAGAAGAGATTTGTCCAAGTCACAACCCGAGAAGAAGGAGGAGGAGGAAGAGGAGGAGGAGGAAGAGGGGGAGGAGGAGGAAGAAATAGAGATTGGAAAGTGACTAAAGTGCTGTTATTTTCTTCTTCTTCTTCTTCTTCTTCTTTTTTTTTTTTTTAGATGGAGTTTCACTCTTTTTGCCCAGGCAGGAGTGCAATGGTGGGATCTCAGCTCACTGTAAACCTCCACCTCTCGGGTTCAAGCAATTCTCCTGCCTTAGCTCCCCAAGTAGCTGGGATTACAGGTGTGAGCAACCACACCCGGCTAATTTTGTATTTTTAGTAGAGATGGAGTTTCTCCATGTTGGTCAGGCTGGTCTAGAACTCCTGACCTCAGGTGGTCCTCCTGCATTCGCCTCCCAAAGTGCTGGGATTACAGGCATGAGCCACTGTGCCCGGCCTATTCTTTTCCTTTCTTTTTTTTGAGATTTTGTCTCTCTCTTGTAGCCCAGGCTTGAGTGCAGTGGTGCAATCTTGGCTCACTGCAACCTCTGCCTCCCAGGTTCAAGTGACCTGGGTTCAAGCGATCCTCCTGCCTCAGCCTCTCAAGTAGTTAGGACTACAAGTGCCTGCCGTGACACCTGGCTAATTTTTGTATTTTTAGTAGAGACAGGGTTTCACTCTTTTGACCAGTCTGGTCTCAAAACTCCTGACCTCAAGTGTTCCACCCACCTCAGCCTCCCAAAGTTCTGAGATTACAGGCGTGAGCCATTGCACCCACCCTTGGTATTGTAGTTTTGAAAGACAGGGTCTCTCTATTGCCCATACTGAGTGCACTGACACTATCATAGCTCCCTGCAGCCTCAAACTCCTGGGCATCAGCGATCCTCCTGTCTCAGCCTTCCATGTCGCTGGGACCACAGGCACATGCCACCACATCCTGCTAAATTTTTAATTTTTTTGTAGAGATAAGCTTTCATCATGTTGCCCAGGATGGTCTCATACTCCTGGGCTAACCTGTTCTCCTCTGTCGATCTCCCTAAGTGCTGGGACTATAGATGTGAGTCACAATGCCTGGCTAAATATGATTTATTTTCTTCTTCTTCTTTTTTTTTTTTTTTTGAGACGGAGTCTCGCTCAGTCGCCCAGGCTGGAGTCCAGTGGCACAATCTCGGCTCACTGCAAACTCCGCCTCCAGGGTTCATGCCATTCTCCTGCCTCAGCCTCCCGAGTAGCTGGGACTACAGGTGTCCGCCGCCACGCCCGGCTAGTTTTTTGCATTTTTAGTAGAGACGAGGTTTCACCGTGTTAGACAGGATGGTCTTGATCTCCTGACCTCGTGATCTGCCCGCCTCGGCCTCCCAAAGTACTGGGATTACAGGCGTGAGCCACTGCACCAGGCCTTTTTTTTTTTTTTTAAGATGGAGTGTCACTCTGTCACCCAGGCTGGAGCGTAATAGCATGATCTCGGCTCACTGCAACCTCTGCCTCCCAGGTTCAGCGATTCTCCTGGCTCAGCCTCCTGAGTAGCTGGGATTACAGGCGCCCACCACCATGCCTGGCTAATTTTTGTCTTTTTAGTAAAGACGGTGTTTCACCAAGTTGGTCAGGCTGGTCTTGAACTCCTGACCTCGTGATCCGCCCACTTTGGCCTCCCAAAGTGCTGGGATTACAGGCCTGAGCCACCGCGCCTGGACTCTCTCTCTCTCTTTCTCTTTCTTTCTTTCTTTCTTTCTTTCTTTCTTCCTTCCTTCCTTCCTTTTCCTTCCTTTTCCTTCCTTTTCCTTCCCCTTCCTTCCTTCCTTCCTTCCTTCCTTCCTTCCTTCCTTCCTTCCTTCCTTCCTTCCTCCCTCCCTCCCTCCCTCTCTCTTTCTCTCTCTCTTTCTTTTTTTCTTCTTGTCTTGCTCTGTCACCAAGGATGGAGTGCAGTGGTGAGATCATAGCTCAAGCGATTCTCTTGTCTCAGTCTGCCAAGTCGCTAGGACTACAGGCACTCACCACTACACCCTACTAATTTTGTTTATTTTTTGTAGAGATGGGGTCTCACTAAGTTGCCCAGTCTAGTGTCGAACTCCTGGGCTCCAGTGATCTTCCCACCTCAGCTTCTCAAAATGCTAGGATTACAAGTGTAAGCCACCACCTCCTCACTTTTCAACCTCTAAATGGCGACAGTCCCCAAGATATAGCCCTTGGACTTCTTCTTACCTATATTCCTTTTGGAGGCACTGTCATCCAATTCCATGATTTTCAATCCCATTGCTATTCCAGCAACCCCAGATTTGTGTCACCAACTCTCACCTCTCCCCTGACCTCCAGGCAAAGAATCTCACTGCCTGGTAACCTTTTCCACTTGGTGATATAAAAACCCTGTCAATTAAAAAAAGAAAAAAAAAAGTCAGTCATGGCGGTTCAAACTTAATATAACCAGAATTAAATCTTAACTTTCCCTGCAAATCCTGTTCCTCTCCCACCCTTCTCCCATCTCATTAGTGAAACTCTATTCATCTGATTGTTCAGGCCAAAAATACTGCGTCCTTCTTGATTCTTCTCTCATATTTCCCTTCTCTATCCATCAGCAATGCTGTCAGCTGTCTTCAAAATAGATCTCTAGCAGGGTGCACAGGCACATTTCTATAATCCCAGCTACTCAGGAGGCTAAGGCAGGAGGATTACTTGAACCCAGGAGTTTGAGATCAGCATGGGCAACATAGTGAATATCCTGTATACATATATATAATATGTATAATATGCATATAAAATAGATAATATAGATACATAATATATTATATATAAATATATGTATATATAATATGCATATATACTATATATTATGTATTTGTAGAAATGTATACTATATAATATATATAATATAAATATACGCTGGGCGTGGTGGCTCACACTTGTAATCCCAGCACTTTGGGAAGCTGAGGCGGGTAGATCACCTGAGGTCAGGAGTTTGAAACCAGCCTGGCCAACATGGTGAAACCCTGTCTCTACTAAAAATACAAAAATTACCTAGGCACGCCTATATTCCCAGCTACTCAGGAGGCTGAGGCAGGAGAATCACTTGAACCCAGGAGGCGGAGGCTGCAGTGAGCTGAGATCATGCCACTGCACTCCAGCCTGGGGTAAGACAGAGCGAGACTCCATCTCAAAAATATATATATTATATAATATTATATATTAAATACTATATAATATATATAAATTATATATTATATATTAAATATATACTAATTATATATTATATATTAAATATATACTATATATATAAAGTATAAATATATATAATATAAGGCCAAGCAAGATGGTGCATGCCCGTAATCCCAGCACTTTGGGAGGCCAAGGCAGGTGGTTACCTGAGGTCAGGAGTTTGAGACCAATCTGGCCAACATGGTGAAACCCCATCTCTACTAAAAATACAAAAATTAGCTGGGTGTGGTGGCGGGTGCCTGGAACACAGCTACCTAGGAGACTGAGGCAGGAGAATTGCTTGAACCCAGGAAGCGGAGGTTGCAGTGAGCTGAGATCATACCACTGCACTCCAACCTGGGTGATAGAGTGAGACTCCATCTCAAAATATATATATATATAAAATAATATAATGTACTACATATTACATATAATATATATTATGTATATAAATATGTATGTATGTGTGTAGGTGAGCAAAAGTGAAAATAGTTAAGAGTCAAATTAAATAATCCCGGAGAGAGATGAGGGTGGCTTGCACTAGGGTGGTGACTGTGGAGGTATAAGACATATTATAGATGCATACGTATTATGCATGCATACATATATTATACATATATACATAAACATACATATATTGCATTTATATATAATATATACATGTAGTTTATATTATATATAACATGTATAACATACATTATATATGTATATACACATATAATATATGTATTTTATATGTATATAAAATATATGTACATCACAATATATGTATGTGTGTATGATATATGTGTATAATATATAATGTAGCTATACACACACACACATATATATCTGGTACCTCCACAATCAACACCCTAGGGAAGCCGCCCTCATCTCCCTCCCAATTATTTAATTTGGCTCTTAACTATTTTCACCGTTGCCCACCTATAGTCTATTCTCCACTCAGCAGCCAGAGTGACCTTTGAAAACTTGTCCCTTCTGTACTTAATCCCTAATCCACAAAGCACATCATCACATGCTCACCTCCAGCCCTTCACTCTTGCCAAGAATGTTCTTCCAGTGATTCACATGATTCAAATCACTGCTCCAATGTCACCTGATCAGAGCGAATGTATCTAAGATTGTGTTTCTGATCACTTCCTACACCTAAGCCTGCTTTACTATTTTTTATGGCAGTTATCATCCCCTAACATATTTTATATTTATTTATTCATGATGATCTCTCCTCATGTATATATATAACCTGAAAGTGTCTAAGATATACATTGTCAAGGGAAAATAACAGGCTACACACAGCACATCTTCAGTAAGTCCTCTTCTACATCCATATTTGCATGTAACTGAAAGACGGCCTGAATGGATATGGGCAAGGAGTTCATGGTGGTATATGTGCTTGTGAATTCGGAGTGATCATCTCCATCATGCCTGCTTTGCCCACCTTAATTTTGTTTACCTGTATTTTCTATTTTTTTTTCAAATTAATTTCAAATCTGAAAGGAAAGATAAGGGATAAATACATTCAGAAGGAGGGATAAGATCTAATAGGAATACCAGAGAGAATAGAAAGAGAAAAGGCATTGTAGTGCTTCACAGATAGTCAAACTACACAGCCCTCCAAAGGGAAGGGGTTAGCATCTCTAGCTGATCATTCCTAGAATGCAAATTTTGGGCGGGCTTGGTGGCTCATGCCTGTAATCCCAGCACTTTGGGAGGCTGAGGAAGACAGATTGCTTAAACCCAGTAGTTTAAGACCAGCTTGGGCTGGGCAAGGTGGCTCACACCTGTAATCCCAGCAATTTAGGAGGCCGAGGCGGGCAGATCACCTGAAGTCAGGAGTTCCAGACCAGCCTGGCCAACACGGCGAAACCCCTGTCTCTACTAAAAATACAAAAATTAACCGGGCGTGGTGTTGGGCACCTGTAATCCCAGCTACTTGGGAGGCTGAGGCAGGAGAATCACTTGAACCCGGGAGGCAGAGGTTGCAGTGAGCCGAGATCGGGCCACTGCACTCCAGCCTGGGTGACAGACAGAGCGAGACTCCATCTCAAAAAAAAAAAAAAAAAGAAAAAAAGATCAGCTTGGCCCACATGGTGAGATCCTGTCTCTACAAAAAGTACAAAAATTAGCCAGAGGGCCAGGCGCAGTGGCTCACACCTATAATCCCAGCATTTTGGGAGACTGAGTTGGACACATCACCTGAAGTCAAGAGTTCAAGACCAGCCTGGTGAACATGGTGAAACCCCATCTCTGCTGAAAATACAAAAACATTTAGCTGGGCGCGGTGGTGCATGCCTGTAGTCTCAACTACTTGGGAGACTGAGGCAGGAGAATTACTTGAACCTGGGAGGCAGACTTTGCAGTGAGCCAAGATCATGCCACTGCAACTCTAGCTTGGGTGACAGAGCAAGACTCAGTCTCAAAAAAAAAAAAAAAAAATTAGCTGGGTGTGGTGGCACATGCCTGTAGTTTCAGCTACTAGGGAGGCTGACATGGGAGGATTGCTTGAGCCGCGGAAGTGGAGTTTGCAATGATCAGAGATCACACCACTGTACTCCAGCCTGGGCAACAGAATGAGATCCTGTCTGAAAAAAAAAAAAAGGAGGCAATTTTTTTCCTTGCTCCTGTCTTCACAGACACCAGTTTCAAGAGGCAGCTTCTGTCAGTGTGCAAAGGATACTTTCACAAACACACACACACACACACACACACACACAGAGAGAGAGAGAGAGATTGGGAGCAAAGCAGCCCTGGATAGCTCAGTCCCTAAGTGACTTTCCGTGTCCTTCCAGGCTGAGAAACAACCAGCAACTTTTAAATAGCAGCTTCTCTTGCCAAACCAAAATTAAGATCCGTCTCTCCAGGCAGCTTTCTACATTATTAATGGCTAAGAGACTATTAAAACCTGCCTGGTCCTGCCCTTCTGTAACTCCACCCCATAGCCTGGGAGAAGCAGAAAGCCGGAGCCAGACACGCTATTAGGACCCTCACTCCATGTGCCTTGGCTGTTCTTCTTTTCATTGCAGAAAACCAACCTGAAACTCCAGAGTAGGAGCACCACGCTCACAGTTGCATGCCCAGTGGGCTCCCAAACTCAGATCAGACCCTAGGCTCCTGTGCCATTTCACTCAACCATGTAAGAAGGCTTATCAGATTGTGGATGATTCCACTAAGGAAACCGTAGTCAGCATGGTGCGTATCCCCAGTGGCATGCTGGTACGTGTTTAACCACCAGCTCTCTGGGGTGCAAAGGCAGCCCTGGTTTGTAGCACTTGTCAGTTTCCTTGGTGTGAAGTCTTTCACTGAGGCTGATTTCAAGCTACCAACTTGACATCAACCTGAAAATTAAGCAGTCAGCACTCAGGGGCCGAGGTGTGCAGACTCTAGCACATTACGGTCAACTCAAGGCCCTTCCCAAGGACGTACAGACCCAGGGTTTTGACACCTTCTAGATCAAGTCTTGCCTCTGTCCCACCTCCACAGGACCCTGGTATTTCAAAGACTGTCACTCGTAAGGGTTTTTATTGAGGCAATGTGGACAGGGTGGGGCAGGAACTGGGGAGTTGCACAGGCTTGGTTCCCAATAATAGCCCCACCATATGAGGCCCATGCTACCTAGCTAAGCAGCTCCACCTTTCCGGGTCTCAGCTGCCTCATCTGTAAAATTGGAATAATGATACCTGAGAAAGTTGTTGTGAGAAATAAGTGAGATAATATTCACAAAGTACTTGACAGTCAGTCAATATGGCTTCCTTCTGTGTATTACCATGAACAATTGCTTACAATATAACATAATGATTAAAAATCATAATGTGGGTCGGGCGCAGTGGCTCATGCCTGTAATCCCAGCACTTTGGGAGGCCGAGGTGGGCAGATCATCTGAGGTCAGGAGTTTGACACCAGCCTGGCCAACATGGTGAAACCCTGTATCTACCAAAAATACAAAAAAAAAAAAAAAAAAATTAGCCGGGCATGGTGGCAGGTGCCTGTAATCCCAGCTACTCGGGGAGGCTGAGACAGGAGAATTGCTTGAACTCGGGAGGTTGAGGTTGCAGTGAGCTGAGATCGTGCCACTGCACGCCAGCCTGGGCAACTGAGCAGGACTCTGTCTCAAAAAAAAAAAAAAAAAAAAAATCATAATGTGGCCAGGTACAATAGCTCATGCCTGTGATCTCAGCATTTTGGGAGGCTAAGGTAGGTGGATCGTTTGTGGTCAGGAGTTCGAGACCAGCCTGGGCAACATGGTGAAACCTTGTCTCTACTAAAATACAAAAACTAGCCAGACGTGATGGTGCACGCCTGTAATCCCAACTACTTGGGAGGCTGAGGCACGAGAATCAATTACTTGAACCTGGGAGATGGAGGTTGCAGTGAGCTGAGATCACGCCACTGCATGACAGCCTGCATGACAGAGTAAGACTCTGTCTCAAAAAAAAAAAAAAAAAAAAAAAAAAAGAAAGAAAGAAAGAAAAAGAAAGAAAAAGAAAAGAAAAAATCAGGACAGCAAACTCTTCCTATGGCTTATTGTCCTGGGATGGGGGTGTGAGAGATGAACAGAGAAGGACAGGGAGTGCCTTCCCAGGGCAGTGGAGGTGTTTGTATCTTGAGAACGGTGTAGGTTACACAAGTGTATGCTTCTGTCAAGACTCAACCAACTCCACTTAAAATTTAAGAATTTCATTCTAAGAAAATTATACCCCTGTTAAAAGATTTTAAGAAGTAGGGAAGCATGATTATAGATGACAAATGTGCAAGTGACTTAAAGACGTACCAACTCTGCCCCCCGGCCCTCCAAAAAAGGCAAGCGAATTAGCAAGTGAAGATGAGAAAAGGCTGGGTGAGCAGGCCAGGCAGGCCAAAACTCTCCTCCCGGTCTGCCTGGAGGCAGCCTGATTTTCTCTCCAGCACAGATGCCTGCAAGCAGCTGCTGTTCACAGTGAGCCTGGGGGGCCCTAGGCTTTGGCAAGAACACTCTGTTGTCCAGCATCATCGCACTCCAGTTGAAACATGTCTCCAGTAGGCACCTGCTCCAAGACCATGTGCTGAAGGAACTAGAAGTCGGCATTCAGTGGAGATGTGCATTGTTGGGTGGGTGTGGTGGCTCATGCCTGTAATCCCAGCAACTTTGGGAAGCTGAGGTAGGAAGACTGTTTGAGCTCAGGAATTGGAGACCAACGTGGGCAACATAGCTAGACCCCATCTCTACGAAAAATTTAAAATTAGCCAGGCATGGTGTTGCGTGCTTGTAGTCCCAGGAGGAAGCAGGAGGATCAATTGAGCCCAGGAAGTCAAGGCTGCAGTAAGCTGTGATTACACCACTGCACTCCAGCCTAGTTAACAGAGACCCTGTCTCAAAAAAAAAAAAAAAAAAAAAAAAAAGCCTTCCATTGTCCATGGGATACTCCACAAAATGATGCAGCTGAAAAGCCACACCTACCAGAGTGGCTGATGGATGAGGTTTATCTGACAGGCACAATAATCAACCCCAGCCTGCCTTGGAAGACCACTAAGCACAGCATTCCCACTTCCTGGATCCCCACAGCCAGTGCTGTGTGTGTCGTGCTGAATTCGACCCTCCCCAGCCTATTAGTAACTGTGCTCTGACCGAAGTCTGTTGCCAAGAGACCAAAGCTTGGGAAGCCCCAAGGAAAGCTGTTTTGCAATATTAATAGGAAAAAAAAAAAGGTCAGAAACATTCTCCTGAACATACACCAAGAAGATCTACCCCCATTTATACCCTTTCCTACAAAGAAAAAGAAAGTGGCACAAATAAACCAGCCAGAAAGCAGCAGTTACTTCCAGATAAAAAAGGAATAATTAGTAAGATGAGCAGAACCTCCTTTCCCTGCCATTCAGAAGATTCTGGGCCTAAGAATCCAGCAGACAGAATTTTTTTTTTAGATTATATTTCCACTTCACTTCCACTAATTTTAATCTGAATACCAAAAGATGTGCAAAATAGCCCAATAGTAAGATTTAGTTTTTAGGCTGGGCACGGTGGCTCACGCCTGTAATTCCAACACTTTGGGAGGCCAAGGCAGACAGATAGCATGAAGTCAGGAGTTCGAGACCAGCCGGGACAACATGGTGAAACCCTGTCTCTACTAAAAATACAAAAAAAGAAAAAAATTAGCCGGGTGTGGTGGTGCACACTTGTAATCCCAGCTACTCGGGAGGCTGAGGCAGGAGAATTACTTGAACCGGAAGGCGGAGGTTGCAGTGAGCCGAGATCATGCCACTGCACTTCAGCCTGGGTGACAGAGCGAAAACTCTGTCTCAAAAAACAAAAACAAAAACCATCAAGTGACATTTAGAAAAATACATATATAGTTTTTTCTGGTTTTTGTGTTTTGTTTCGTTTTTTGAGACAGGGTCTTGCTCTATCATCCAGGCTGAAGTGCAGTGGTATGATCATAGCTCACTGCAGCCTCTAACTCCTGGGCTCAAGGGATCCTCCCACCTCAGCCTCCCAAGTAGCTGGAATTATGGGTGTGTGCCATCATGCCTGATTAATTTTTTTAAATTTTTCTGTAGAAATGGAATCTCCCTATGTTGCCTGGGTTGGTCTCAAACTCCTGACTCAAGCAATCCGCTCACCTTGGCCTCAGAAAGTGCCTGGATTACAGGGACAAGCCACTATGCCTGGCCAAAAATATTATTTTTAAATGGCTTGCTTTTATTTTTCTTTTAAAAGTACATATGTTTTGAGTGTTACAATTTATGCTAGAATTTGACATCATGATATGAGTGCTTGAACAAACACCAAAGTTGCTTAAATTTTTTTTCTTTCTTTTTGTTTTTGAGAAAAGATTTCACTGTCACCTGGGCTGGAGACAGTGGCACGATTTCGGCTTACTGCAACCACGACCTTCTGGGCTCAGGTGATCCTGTCACCTCAGCCTCCTGAGTAGCTGGGACTACAGGTGTTTGCCACCATGCCTGGCTAATGTTTGTATTTTTTTAAGAAATGGGGTTTTGCCACATTGCCGAGGCTGGTCTTGAGCTCCTGGGCTCAAACGATCCACCCGCCTCAGCCTCCCAAAGTGCTAGGATTACAGGTATGAGCCACCACATCCAGCCTCTTTAATTTTTTTCTAGGGAAAAGCTGAATTAGATCACATATTTTCAGAGGTTTCTCAGTTTAAGGAATGTGTGTGTTGGCTGGGCACGGTAGCTCATGCCTGTAATCCCAGCGCTTTGGGAGGCTGAGGCGGGTGGATCACCTGAGGTCAGGAGTTTGAGACCAGCTGGCCCACATGATGAAACACCATCTCTACTAAAAATACAAAAAGTAGCTGGGTGTGGTGGCACACATCTGTAATCCCAGCTTTCGGGTGGCTGAGGCAGGAGAACCGCTTGAACCCAGGAGGCGGAGGTTGCAGTGAGCCAAGATTGTGTACTACTGTACTCCAGCCTGGGTGACAGAGCGAGACTCCATCTAAAAAAAAAGAAAGAAAGAAAGAAAAAAGAGACAGAGAGAGAGAGAAAGGAACGAAGGAAGGAAGGAAAGAGGAAGGAAGGAAGAAGGAAAGAAATAAAGGAAGGAAGGAAGGAAGGAAGGAAGGAAGGAAGGAAGGAAGGAAGGAAGGAAGGAAGGAAGGAAGGAAGGAAGAGAAGTGTGTGTTGGCCGGGTGCAGTGGCTCGCTCACTCCAGCACTTTGGGATGCTGAGGCGGGTGGATCACCTGAGGTCAGGAGTTCAAGACCAGCCTGTTCAACATGGCAAAACCCCGTCTCTACCAAAAATACAAAAATTAGCTGGGCGAGGTGGCAGGCATCTATAATCCCAGCTACTCGGGAGGCTGAGGCAGGGGAATCACTTGAACCTGGGAGGCAGAGATTGCAGTGAGCTGAGATCACGCCACTACACTACAGCCTGTGTGACAAAGCAAGACTCTGTCTCAAAAAAAAAAAGGAAAGAAATGTGTGTTTTGCAATCCACTTCCCAGTTTTTTTTTTTTCTGCCCAAATATGCCTTAATGGGTAACAAATCAGAGCACAGTAAAAGGAACAAAAGATAACCCGTGGCACTGGGTACATCAAGCCTTCTTTGTTATTAGGAAATAGAAATACATTGAACATATCTGGGTTAAAATATCTCTTGCAGTCATAATTAGCAAACAAGAATAGCAGCAATAAGGAGACCACACATAGTTAGGTCCCGGGTTAAGGAGGTATTGGAAAGTAAATTAGTTTGCCGGAGAATGATCATTAAGTTCTTTGTTCCTCGTGAAAGTCATTGATACTGGCTAGCTTTCAGGCTCTCCCATCTCAGGGCTATTGAGTATAATCTGAGCAGCCATTCTGTAATCATTACGGGACTTGGATTCCTGAGTGAGGTAAAGAGGCCGTGCATTTACGATGGTCAGACTTGGGGCGGGATAGGTTAGGGAGCTGTGAGCTGTGTAGCAGAGATGGAGGGTCCACTCAGTTATGTGCAAAATTACACATTTCACTCGAAGATTACTGTGCGAAATCAAATGACTATTCATATGGCGAATGTTATTGACTGCCTTTGAAAATTTGTTCCACCTCCTAATACTTTAAAAATTTTAATACACTGTCAGTCTTTCACCGTGGACAAGACTCTCTGCTTGTTCTTGGCAGACGAAAAAAGAAAATGGACAAGGCCTTTAATAGGATTACAACTACATTTTACTCTCCACATTTCCTTCTTTATTAAACTTTCTATATGCCACAATTTTACCATTGATATCAGCTGGGTGCGGTGGCTCATGCCTGTAATCCTAGCACTTTCGGAGGCCGAGGCAGGTGGATCACCTGAGGTCACGAGTTCGAGACCAGCCTGGCCAACATGGTGAAACCTCATCTCTACTGAAAATACAAAATTAGCCAGGCATGGTGGTGCATACTTGTAATCCCAGCTACTTGGGGGGCTGAGGCAGGAGAATCACTTGAACCTAGGAGGCAGAGATTGCAATGAGCCAAGATCGTGCCGCTGCACTCCAGCCTGGACAACAAGAGTGAAACTTCATCTCAAAAACAAAACAAAACAAATTGATACCTTGTGCTTTTCAAAGTTGTTATGAGATATTAGACTAAATCTAGGCTCTAAAACATTCTTTATTGCTTTATTATAATATAATTAAATTGCAGCCAGGCACGGCAGCTCATGCCTGTAATCCCAGCACTTTGGGAGGCCAAGGTGGGTGGATCATGTGAGGTCAGGAGTTCGAGACTAGCCTGGCCAACATGGTGAAACCCCATCTCCACTAAAAATATAAAAATTAGCCGGGCATGGTGGCAGGCGCCTGTAATCCCAGCTACTGAGGGGGCTGAGGCAGGAGAATCACTTTATCCTAGGAGGCAGAGGTTGCAGTGAGCCGAGATTGTGCCATTGCACTCCAGCCTGGGTGAGAAAAGTGGAACTCTGTCTCAAAATAATAATAATAATTATTATTATAAATTGCAGGAAAAAGTGTAGTACTAAGAAATTGACCCAGAAGGAAAAGGGAAGGAAAAGGAAAAGAGGGAGAAAATAAGAAATAGGGAGTCCATTCTGAGAGCATCTAACATACAGTCTAGGAGTTGAGAATGGGGTGGATGGCAAATACTTTAAGAAATAAGATCTGAGGATTTTTCCAGAATAGAAGAAAGACATGAGCCTTCAGATTAAAAGTACTCAAGTACTGAGTAGCTTCAATAAAAATAAGTCATCAAACACATCAAACTGATAGCTGTGGTAGCCTCTAAAAGGGTTGGGATTGGTTTGATGCTCATAGGAGATCTTAGCCTTAGCTGGAATTTATACATTTTTTATAAGGAGACTGAATCAGTGTGTTTCCTATGCAGTCAGGAACTATTTTTAAAACAACCTAACCAGACTTAAACGTTGAATTCCTAACTGGAAAGCTAATCACTTGGAAGCCAGGGAGAGACGTCTTGAGTGAGTGGCCGCTTGAATCATCACGTAGGATATCTGCCCTAGAAGAGCCACAGCCTAGGGGAGGAGACAGAGCCCCAGAGAAATATACTGGGAAAACTCCCAATATAGATGGTGATAATTGCTGGCACCACCAGCCCCTGTTGATGATATGTCATGTGCCTAATAAACAGTAGCTGATCTAAACTTCATGGCAATCCTACAAGGCTGGGCTATCATTATTTCCACATTATAAAGAATCTGAGGCTGGGCGCGGTGGCTCACACCTGTAATCCCAGCACTTTGGGAAACCAAGGCAGGCGGATCACTTGAGGTCAGGAGTTTGAGACCGGCCTGGCCAACATGGTGAAAACCCGTCTCTACCAAAAATACAAAAATTAGCTGGACATGGTGACACGTGCCTGTAGTCTCAGTTACTTGGGAGGCTGAGACAGGAGAATTGCTTGAACCCAGGAGGCAGAGGTTGCAGAGAGCCAAGACTGTACCATTGCACTCCAGCCTGGGTGACAAGAGCGAAACTCCGTTCCCCCTGCAAAAAAAAAAAAAAAATCTGAGGCTTAGAAAAAGTAAGGTGGCCAGGTATGGTGGCTCATGCCTATAATCCCAGCTCTTTTAGAGGCCAAAGTGGGTGAATGATATACCCTAGAAGTTGGAAACCAGCCTGGTCAACATGGGGAAACCCAGTTTACACAAAAAATACAAAAATTAGCCTGGCATGGTGGTACGTGTTTGTGGTCCCAGCTTCTCGGAAGGCTGAGGTGAGAGGATCTCTTGAGCCTGGGAAATCGCGGTTGCAGTGAGCTGTGATCGCGCCACTGCACTCCAGCCTGGATGACAGAGTGAGACCCTGTTTCAAATAAATTAATAAATACATAAATAAATAAATCAGAGCTTGTGCTCTTAATTAATTAATTAATTTTTGAGAGGGAGTCTTGCTCTGTCTCCCAGGCTGGAGTACAGTGGCATGATCTCGGCTCACTGCAACCTCTGTCTCCCGAGTTCAAGCGATTCTTCTGCCTCAGCCTCCCAAGTAGCTGGGACCAGCACACACCAGCACACCTGGTTAATTTTTACATTTTTGGTAGAGATGGGGTTTCGCCACATTGGCCAGGCTGGTCTCGAACTCCTGACCTCAGGTGATTCGCCCACCTCAGCCTCCCAAAGTTCTGGGATTACAGGTGTGAGCCACTGCACCCAGCCTGCTCTCAATTTCATATTTTGCAAATGCAGTGAGAACACAGAGGAGGCGAGGGGCTAATTTGCATTTGTGGATGAGGGACCCAGGGAGGAGCAGGAGACATTTGAGTGGTCCTTGAAGGGCAAATAGGATTTTGCCAGAGCTGGGAGAAAGGACAGTCCCACAGAAGATAACTCATGAGCAAAGTGGCAGGACTGGATGTGGCCTGGGGGGAGTAGAAGGAGTAGATGTGAGCAGGAGGCGAGTGTCCTACTGAGGAGAGGTCTCTGATGGTCTCTTCTGTACCTGAGCTTAAATCCCAGACTATGAATGAGTGACCTACCTGCTCTGTCCTCAGTTTCTTCTTTCTTTCTTTCTTTCTTTCTTTCTTTCTTTCTTTCTTTCTTTCTTTCTTTCTTTCTTCTTTCTTTCTTTCTTTCTTTCTTTCTTTCTTTCTTTCTTTCTTTCTTTCTTTCTTTCTTTCTTTTCTTTCTTCCTTTCTTCCTTTCTTTTTCTTTCTTTTTTTTTTTTTGAGACAGAGTCTCACTCTGTTGCCCAGGCTGGAATGCAGTGGCATGATCTCGGCTCATCACAACCTCCACCTCCAGGTTCAAGCAATTCTCCTGCCTCAGCCTCCTGAGGAGCTGGGACTACAGGCACATGCCACCATTCCCGGCTAATTTTTGTATTTTCAGTAGACACGGGGTTTCACTGTGTTGGCCAGGCTGGTCGAGAACTCCTGACCTTGTGATCCACCTGCCTTGGCCTCCCAAAGTGCTGAGATTACAGGCGTGAGCCACCGCGCCTATCCTCCTCAGTTTATTTTCTGTTCAGAGTACCTGAGATGAAAGTGCTCCAACAGTGCCTAGTGCATCCTAATTCTCAGTATGTTCGTTATAATTAGTTTTGATACAAGCAAGAGTAGTTGCCCTCTCACATTTCTGTATCAGCCATGACTTATTTCAAGTGACAGAAACCCAGATCAGACAGATGTTTTTATTTTGTTTTCTTTTGGAAGACTTGCATCACATCACCATGGAAAGTGCAAGGGTCCAGGTTGTGTTTGTTTCAGGGATGGCTAGATCCAGGATCTCAAACACTGCCCAGTCTCTCATCTCTGCTTCTCTCCACCTGAACTCTACTGTTCCAAACCGACATTGGAGTGATGGTGGCCAGTGGCCATAGAGTCTCCCATCTTCACCACTGAACTGGAAGTCAGAGTCATTCTCTCTCGTTCCAGGTTTAAGCAATCTTGGGGTTAAATACACTTTGACATGACATGACCAGGGAGGTGGGGGCACCTGTAAGACTTGGGGGCACCCATTTGGAACACATGGTGTATGTGGGGGAAAGAAGGATAGGAACATTACCCAGAAGAGTGAGGTGTAGTTTCTGGGCAGATAAAACAATAGAGTTCACTGTAACTTCACTTACATAAAAAAAAAAAAAAAAAAAAATTCCTTGCCCATACTGTTTTTTGTCTGGTAACAGAATGAGTATCTTTTGTTTACAAATATTTAACATCAATGGCCAGACTGTGTGTTCACGCTTGTGCGGTTTACATCAGCATATTTTCTTCTGTACACAAGATTGGAAAACTTGTTTTTCTCTCTGGAATCTTGTAACATCTTCTTTTTGTCTCTGTTGTTCTGAAATTTTATGCCAAGTTAACTTGGCATGAACCGATTTTCATCCAATTTTCTAGGAACTTGGTAGACCCTGTGGAAACCAATGTTCTTTAAACTTCTTGAGTTTTCTTTGAGGATTTCCTTCCCTCTGTTTCCTCTGTTTTTTCTGGAACTCTTGAAACTCAGATACTATACTTTCTAGACTGGCCCTCTGACTTTCTCATTTCTGCCTTATTTTATTTATTTTATTTTATTTTATTTTATTTTATTTATTTTGAGACATGGTCTCATTTTGTCGCCCAGGCTGAAGCACAGTGGCATGATCTCGGCTCACTGCAACCACCACCTTCCGAGTTCAAGCAATTCTTCTGCCTCAGTCTCCCAAGTAGCTGAAACTACAGACATATGCCACCATGCCCAGCTAATTTTTGTACTTTTTGTAGACACAGAGTTTCACCATGATGCCCAGGCTGGTCTTGAACTTATGGACTCAAACAGTCAGTCTATCTTGGCCTCCTAAAGTGCTGGGATTACAGGTGCGAGCCACTGTACCTGGCCCTATTTTCTATCGATATTGTTTTGTACTATTTTCTGTGATCTTCCCGTAACTTAACTCCAACTCTTCTATTCTAATTTTCATTGCTATTGCTATTTTTATTTCAATACCTGTTTTATATGTGTGTCAAACATGATTTTACACAGAAAACTGTTTTAGGTTTTGTTTTTTTGACACGGAGTTTTGCTCTGTCGCCTAGGCTGGAGTGCAGTGGCATGATCTTGGCTCACCGCAACCTCCGCCTCCTGGGTTCAAGCGATTCTCCTGCCTCAGCCTCCCAAGTAGCTGGGATTACAGGTGCCTGCCACCATGCCCAGCTAATTTTCGTATTTTTAGTAGGACAGGTTTCACCATGTTGGCCAGGCTGGTGTCAAACTCCTGACCTCAGGTCTGCCCGCCTCAGCCTCACAAAGTGCTTAGATTGCAGATGTAAGCCACCTTGCCCAGTATTTTTTTAGCTTTTTAAAAGCATCTCTACATGCAAAACAAAGAACAAACTTCTTTGACTCCAGAGAATTTGAACCCAGAGAATTGCTTGAATCCAGCCACTATGCCCAGCCCAGTTAAATTTTTTTTTTTTTTTTTTTTTTTTTTTTTTTTTTTTTTTGAGACAGAGTCTTGCTCTGTCGCCTAGGCTGGAGTGCAGCAGTGCTTTCTCAGCTCACTGCAACCTCTGCCTCCCAGGTTCAAGCGATTCTACAGCTTCAGCCTCCAGAGTAGCTGTGACTATTAGGCACACGCCACCACTCCTGGCTAATTTTTGTGTTTTTAGTAGAGATGGGATTTCACTATGTTGGATAGGCTGGTCTCGAACTCCTAACCTCAGGTGATCCACCCACTTCGGCCTCCCAAAGTGCTGAAGTTACAGGCGTGAGCCGCCGCACCCGGCCCATAAATTTTTTTAAAAAGAACATAATTAGCGGGGTGCAGTGGCTCATGCCTGTAATCTCAGCATTTTTTAGGAGGCCGAGGCAGGTTGATCATCTGAACTCAAGAGTTCAAGACCAGCCTGGGCAACATGGCAAAACCCTGTCTCTACTAAAAATATTTTAAAAATACAAAGACTAGCTGGGCATGGTGGTGCACGCCTATAATCCCAATTTCTCAGGAGAATGAGGTGGGAGAATCACTTGTGCCCAGGAGGCAGAGGCTGCAGTAAGCCGAGTTGGCACCACTGCACTCCAGCCTGGGTGACAGAGTGAGATCCTGTCACACACACACACACACACACACACACACACACACACACATTAGCCACGTTAGGTGGCTCATGCCTATAAATTCCAGCACTTTGGGAGGCCAAGGTAGGTGAATCACCTGAGGCGGGAGTTCAACACCAGCCTAGCCATCATGGTGAAACCCTGTCTCTACTAAAAATATAAAAATTAGCCAGGCATGGTGGCAAACGTCTGTAATCCCAGCTATCCAGGAGGCTGGGATTTGAACCCGGGAGGCAGAGGTTGCAGTGAGCCAAGATCACACCACTGCACTCCAGCCTGAGTGGCAGAGCAAGATTCCATCTCAAAAAAAAAAAAAAAAAAAAAAAAAAAGACCAAGAGTTTGAGACCAGCCTGAAGAACATGGTGAAACCCTGTCTCTACTAAAAGTACAAAAATTAGTCGGGGGTGGTAGCACGTGCCTGTAGTCTCAGCTACTCGAGAGTCAGAGGCACGAGTATCTCTTGAACCCAGGAGATGGAGGTTGCAGTGAGCCGAGATCGCTCCACTGCACTGCAGCCTGGGTGACAAGAGTGAGAGACTCTATCTCAGTAATAAAAATAATAATAATAATTTTTTTTTTGAGAATCTGGTTGTGCTTAATCAAAAATTGCAAAGATGCAGCCGGGTGTGGTGGCTCACGCCTGTAACCCCAGCACTTTGGGAGGCTGAGGTGGGCAGATCACCTGAGGTCGGGAGTTGGAGACCAGCCTGACCAACATGGAGAAACCCAGTCTCTACTAAAAATACAAAATTAGCCTGGTGTGGGTGGTGCATGTCTGTAATCCCAGCTACTTGGGAGGCTGAAGCAGGAGAATCACTTGAACCTGGGAGGCAGAGGTTGCAGTGAACCAAGATCACGCCATCGCACTCCAGCCTGGGTGATAAGAGTGAAACTCTGTCTCAAAAAAAAAACTTCCCAAGGAGCTAGGAATGATAGGGCACACCTGTAGTCCCAGCTACCTTGGAGGCTAAGGCAAGAGGATCACCTGAGCCCAGAAGTTTGGGGCTGCAGGGAGCTATGATCTCACCACTGCACTCCAACCTAGGTGACAGGGAGACCTCATCTTAAAAAACAAAAACAAAAACAAAAAACAAAAAACAAGGAAGGGTGTGGTAGCTCACATCTGTAATTCCAGCATGTTGGGAGGCCGAGGTGGGCAGATCACTTGAGTCCAGGAGTCCCAGACCAGTCTGGCCAATGTGATGAAACCCTGTCTCTACAAAAAAATACAAGAATTAGCTGGGCATGGTGACGTGTGCCTATAATCCCAGCTACTTGGGAGACTGAGGCAGGAGAATCGCTTGAACCTGGGAGGCAGAGGTTGCAGTGAGTCGAGATCGCGCCACTCCACCCCAGCGTGGGCGACTGAGCAAGACTGTCACTGCAAAAAGAAAAAAAAAAACAAAAGCCTTCCTAATCGCTTTCTTATCCACAAGGCCCTGCAGAACCAGCCTCTATGGTTTTTCTGACTTTATCTCCTACCATCTCCCCTTTGCCCAGTATTCTTCAACGGCAATGCTCGCCAGGCGCTCTCCCACTTAAGGGCCTCTGCTCTAGCTAGTCCCTTTCCCTTGATTGTTCTTTCCCCAAGGACCAAATGGCTTGCTTCCTCTGTTCCTTCAGATCTTTACCCAAATGTCACCTTCTCAGTGAAGACTTCTCTGAACACCTTAACCAACATTTCAATACTTGACTTCTCCTGCCCAGATACTTCCTATCCTCCATCTCAACATTTTTTCCCCTCTCCTTAGCTCATATCATCATCTAACTTTTATTTTTCTTTAAGTTTATCTTGCTTATTGTCTCCCCTCTAATAAAATGTAACCTACGTTGGGCGGGGGTTTCTACTTTCATGGTTCACTGATGCGTCCCCAACACACAGAACAGTACCTGACCCATCACTGGTTTTCAAAATGTATTTCTTCAGGCCAGGCGCGGTGGCGCACGCCTGTAATTCCAGCACTTTGGGAGGCCAAGGCGGTGAATCACTTGAGGTCATGAGTTTGAGACCAGCCTGGCCAACATGATGAAACTGCATCTGTACTAATAATATAAAAATTAGCCAGGCCTGGTGGCGTATGCCTGTAGTCCCAGTTACTCAGGAGGCTGAGGCACGAGAATTGCTTGAACCTGAGAGACAGATTGCAGTGACCTGAGATCATACCACTGCATTCCAACCTGGGTGACAGAGCAAGATCTTGTCTAAAAATATATATATATTGAATATTTATTTAATGAATAATTATCTTTGTAGTCTGCTTTTTTTCTTCTTCTTGCCTTTCTGAGCATTTGGTAGTAAATTACTGAGTTGGTTCTGGAGCTTTATGGTAAATTCCAAATTCTCAGTACAAAGATGCTGATTGGCCCAGCTTAAGTTAGGTGTTCACCCCTGGACCAATCAGCTATGATCATATGCCCACCCTTTACTGTGAGAGAGGTTAGTTCCCAGAGAATCAGGGCTGGACAGATACCTTAAAATGGCTCTACGGGTGTGAAGAAGCGACTTAAAATTTATCTATCTATCTATCTATCTATCTATCTATCTATCTATCTATCTATTATTTTTAGAGATGAGGTCTCACACTGTTGCCCAGGCTTAGGTGCAGTGGCCCAATCATGGTTCACTGAAGCCTCTAACTTGTGGGCTCAAGTGATCCTCCCACCTTAGTTTCCCAACTAGCTGGGATTACAGGCACACACTACTATGCCCAGCTTCAACTTTTTTAAGCCAGAAAAAAAGTACGGCTGGGCACTGTGGCTCACACCTATAATCCCAGCACTTTGGGAGACTGAGGCAGGTGGATCACCTGAGGTCAGGAGTTCAAGACCAGCCTGGCCAACATGGCAAAACCATGTCTCTACTAAAAGTACAAAAATTAGCCAGGTTTAGTGTCGTGCGCCTGTAATCCCAGCTACTTGGGAGGCAGAGGCAGGAAAATCGCTTGAACCTGGGAGGCGGAGGTTGCAGTGAGCTGAGATCACGTCACTGTACTCCAGCCTGGGTGACAGAGTGAGACTCCATCTCAAAAACAGAAACAAAAACAAAAAATTAGCCACGCATGGTGGCAGGTGCCTGTAATCCCAGCTACTCAGGAGGCTGAGACAGGAGAATGGCTTGAACCCGGGAGGCAGAGTTTATAGTGAGCCGAGACCATGCCACTGCACTATAGCCTGGGCAACAGAGCAAGACTCCATCTCAAAAAAAGAAAAGAAAAGAAACATAAAAAGTACTATGTATTGGTTCCTTTTACATTTGTGGCAAAGATGCCAGTCAGATTTCTAGCCACATTCAATTTCCCCTCCTGGCTTGACCTAGCCCAGCTCCCTCACTCTTTCCTGCTATTATCCTTGCCAGAGAGAAATGGCCAGGGTGGATTCCTGGCCCAGGAGAAACTAATCCTTTTGTTGGATTGAGGCAATGGAGACTCTTTCCCAAGAATTTTTTTTTTCTTTTGAGACAGAGTCTCACTCTGTTGCCCAGGCTGGAGTGCAATGACGTGATATTGGCTCACTGCAACCTCTGCCTCCCAGGTTCAAGCAATTCTCTGGCCTCCGCCTCCCAAGAAGCTGGGATTACTGGCACGTGCCGCCATGCCAGGCTAATTTTTGTATTTTTAGTAAAGATGAGGTTTCGCCATATTGGCCAGGCTGGTCTCAAACTCTGAATCCCAGGTGATCCGCCTGCCTCGGCCTCCCAAAGTGTTTGGATTACAGGCGTGAGCCACCATGCCCAGGCTTTTCTAAGAATTTAAGTGAAGACACCCAAAGGATGTGGTCAGTTGGCAGCTGGCTGTAGAGCAGAAAGGCCCTCATGTACAGTCAGGACCACAGACGGCCCAGGGGCAAGTCCGAACTTTGGGGAGGACAAAGTGTTGGGAGAGCAGCAACTAACTTTGAGTGTAGTAAGTTGGTCTATAGAGAGAAGAGATCCCAGCTCGGGAATTGTGCCTATAGCCCTAGCTACTTGGGAGGCTGAGATAGGATTGATATGGACAGGAGGCAGGGAAGTACTGGGTAAAAGAGGGCAGTCACCGGTGAGGGCCACACCCTCAAGCCTGGGACAGGAGCCCAAAGTGAGAACATGCATTCCTGTTTTCCTGTTCATATGTTGTTTTTGGCCTGCCCCACCCCCCCTCCTATACCCATAAAAATCCCAGGCTCCAATGGCAGAGGGGCAGCAGAGCAGCAGAGCAGCTGAGTGGAAGAGTGGAGTGGCAGAGAAGGAGAGAAGAGAAGCAGCAGCCAGACCATTGAAGAGAAGCAGTGTGACTTCAGTGGGATGGCTTGACAATGGGACTTTGGCCACCTTCCCACTCCATCCCCCTTCCTGCTCCCCATCCCACTGAGAGCCACTTCCACTGCTCAATAAAATCCTCCACTTTCACCACCCTTCAATTCATTCATGTGACCTGATTCTTCCTGGATGCCAGACAAGAACTCAGGTACCAAGAGGGTGGGTGCAAAAGACTGTCACCCTGAACCTCCACTGAGCTGTTAAACATTTAAGTCAGTCAGGCACAGTGGCTCATACATGTAATCCCAGCACTTTGGGAGGCTGAGGTGGGTGGATTGCTTGAGGCCAGGAGTTCAAAACCAGCCTGGCCAACATGGTGAAACCCCATGTCTATTAAAATTACAAAAATTAGCTGGGCTTGGTGGCACATGCCTGTAATCCCAGCTTGTTGGGAGGCTGAGGCACAAGAATTGCTTGAACCCAGAAAATGGAGTTTGCAATGAGCTGAGATTACGCCACTGAACTCCACCCTGTGCCACAGAGTGAGACTTTATCTCAAACAAAACAAAACAAAAACACTTAAGCCATCTGTGGATAGCAAAGCTAAAAGAACACACTGTAACACAAGCCCTCTGGGGTTCTGGGGATTGTGAGCACAAACTGCTGCAGGGACACGTGGAGTTCTACTCCTGCCAGTGCCCAAAAACACTCATCTGGACCCTGCACCTACTCGCCTGCATGTTCCCCCTCCTGTGAGGGGTTGAGAGCTTTGGGGTGAGTATATGAGCCCACCCCATGTTTCACCATGGCCAACATGGTGAAACCCCGTTTCTACTAAAAATAGAAAAATTAGTCAGGCATGATGGTGCCCACTTGTAGTTCCAGCTACTCAGGAGGCTGAGGCAGGAGAATCACTTTAACCCGGTAGGCAGAAGTTGCAGTGAGCCAAGATCACACCATTGTACTCCAGCCTGGGCGATTCAAAAAAAAAACAAAAACAAAAACAAAAAAACAAAAAACAAAAATAAAAAAGGTTTTTTTGGCCTAGCATGGCGTCTCATGCCTATAATCCCAGAACTTCAGGAGGCTGATCGCTTGAGAGGAGGAGTTCAAGACCAGCTGGGGCAACATGGAGAAACCCGGCTTTACAAAAAAAACAATAATAGGCCAGGCATGGTGGCTGACACCTTTAATCCCAGCAGTTTGGAAGGCCGAGGTGGGTGGATCACTTGAAGCCAGGAGTTCAAAACCAGCCTGGCCAACATGGCGTAACCCTGTCTCTACTAAAAATACAAAAATCAGCCATGCGTGTTAGTGTACTCCTGTAATTTCAGCTACTCAGGAGGCTGAGGCACGAGAGTTGCTTGAACCCAGGAAGGGGAGATTGCAGTGAGCTGAGATTTTGCCACTGCACTCCAACCTGGATAACAGAGCGAGACTCTGTCTCAAAATAATAAATTAAGGCCAGGCGCAGTGGCTCAAGCCTGTAATCCCGGCACTTTGGGAGGCCGAGGCGGGTGGATCACAAGGTCAGGAGATCGAGACCACGGTGAAACCTCGTCTCTACTAAAAATACAAAAAATTAGCCGGGCGTGGTGGCGGGCACCTGTAGTCCCAGCTACTCAGGAGGCTGAGGCAGGAGAATGGCGTGAATCCAGGAGGCGGAGCTTGCAGTGAGCCGAGATCGCGCCACTGCACTCCAGCCTGGGCGACAGGGCGAGACTCCGTCTCAAAAAAAAAATAATAATAATAAAATAAAAAATAAATTAAATTTTAAAAATAAATAAAGTTTTAAGATTTTTATTTAAGATAGGATCTCACTGTGTTGCCCAGGCTGGAGTGCAGTGGCCTTATCATAGCTCACCAGCCTTGCTCTCCTGGGTTCAAGTGATCCTCCCACCTCATCCTCTCTAGTAGCTGGGACTATAGACATGTGCCACTGTTACTGGAAAAGGGTCCTAATCCAGACCGAAAGTGAGGGTTCTTGGATCTCATGCAAGAAAGAATATGAGGAGACTTCATAAAGTGAAAGCAAGATGATGATGATGATGATTATTATTATTATTATCATTATTACTTTTTGAGATGAAGTCTTGCTCTCTTGCCCAGGCTGGAGTGCCAGTGGCACGATCTCGGCTCACTGCAACCTCTGCCTCATGGGTTCAAGTGATTCTCTTGCCTCAGCCTCTGGAGTAGCTGAGACTACAGGCATGTGCCACCATGCTCAGCTAATTTTTTGTATTTTTAGTAGAGACGGGGTCTCACCGTGTTAGCCAGGATGGTCTTGATCTCCTGACCTCGTGATCCGCCCACCTCGGCCTCCCAAAGTGCTGGGACTACAGGCATGAGCCACCGCGCCTGGCCGAAAGCAAGTTTATTAAGAAAGTAAAGTAATAAAAAATGGTTACTCCATATCGGGTAACTTCCTGCTGTTGCCATGGCATTTGTAAACTGTCATGGCCCTGGTGGGAGTGTAGCAGTGAGGACGACCAGAGGTCACTCTTGTCGCCTTCTTGGTTTTTGTGGGATTTAGCCAACTTCTTTTTTTTTTTTTTTTTTTTTTTGAGACGGAGTCTTGCTCTGTCACCCAGGCTGGAGTGCAGTGGCCGGATCTCAGCTCACTGCAAGCTCCTCCTCTCGGGTTCACGCCATTCTCCTGCCTCAGCCTCCCGAGTAGCTGGGACTACAGGCACCCGCCACTTCGCCCGGCTAGTTTTTTGTATTTTTTAGTAGAGACGGGGTTTCACCGTATTAGCCAGGATGGTCTCGATCTCCTGACCTCATGATCCGCCCGTCTCGGCCTCCCAAAGTGCTGGGATTACAGGCTTGAGCCACCGCGCCCGGCCTAGCCAACTTCTTTACCGCAACCTGTTTTATCATTAAGGTCTTTATGACCTGTATCTTGTGCTGACCTCCTGTCTCACCCTGTGACTTAGAATGCCTTAACTGTCCAGGAATGCAGCACGGTAGGTCTCTGCCTTATTTTACCCAGCCCCTATTCAAGATGGAGTTGTTCTGGTTCAAATGCTTCTGACACCACCATGCCCTGCTAATTTTTGTATCTTTTGTAGAGACAAGGATTCGCCATGTTGCCCAGGCTGGTCTCCAAGATCCTCCTGCCTTGGCCTTCCAAAGTGTTGGGATTACAAGAGTGAGCCACCACACCCAGCCAAATGTTGTTTCTTTTTTTTTCTTTGAGATGGAGTTTTGCTCTTGCTGCCCAGGCTGGAGTGCAATGGCTCAATCTCAACTCACCACAACCTCCACCTCCCAGGTTCAAGTTATTTTCCTGCCTCAGCCTCCCAAATAGCTGGGATTACACGCATGCGCCACCACACTGGCTGATTTTGTGTTTTTAGTACAGACAGGGTTTCTCCATGTTGGTCAGGCTGGTCTTGAACTTCCAACCTCAGGTGATCCACCCACCTTAGCCTCCCAAAGCACTGGGATTACAGACGTGAGCCACCAGTTGTAAATCATGCTTTTACTTAAAAAGAACTTTTGTGCTGGGTGTGGAGGCCGAGGTGGGCAGATCATGAGGCCAGGAGTTTGAGACCAGCATGGCCAACATGGGGAAACCCCATCTCTACTAAAAATACAAAAAATTAGCTGGGCGTGGTGGTATGTGCCTGTAATCCCAGCTACTCAGGAGGCTGAAGCAGGAGAATCACTTGAACCCAGGAGGTGGAGGTTGCAGTGAGCCAAGATTGTGCCACTGCACTGCAGCCTGGGCAACAGAGCAAGACTCAGTCTCAATACAAAACAAAACAAAACAAAAAAACTCCATGATTTAAAAATATAGACAGAGCCAGGTGGCTCACACCTGTAATCCCAGCACTTTGGGAGGCCGAGGCGGGCAGATCACGAGGTCAGGAGATTGAGACAATCCTGGCTAACATGGTGAAACCTCGTATCTACTAAAAAAAATACAAAAAATTAGCCGGGCGTGGTGGTGGGCAACTGTAGTCCCAGCTACTCAGGAGGCTGAGGCAGGAGAATTGCTTGAACCTGGGAGGTGGAGGTTGCAGTGAGCCGAGATCGCACCATTGCACTCTAGCCTGGGCAACAAGAGGGAAACTCTGTAGTCCCAGCAACTTGGGAGGCTGAGTTAGGAGGACCACTTGAACCTGGGAGTTCAAGGCTGCAGTGAGCTGTAATCATGCCACTGCACTCCAGCCTGGGCAACAGAGTGAGACTCTAAATAAATAAATAAATAAAATAAAGACTTATAACAAATTGAAAAGATATATTACATGGGATGTCACCCAGCCTGGGGCCTCAGGGAATAATTTTCTGCTGGGACCCCCAGGATAAGTAGGAGTTAGCCAGACAAAGAGCAAGGGTATTACAATGAATATTCTTTGTATATCTTTGTGTACATGGTACAAGAATATTGTAGAAAGAAGAAATAGGGGCCGAGTGTGGTGGCTCACACCTGTAATCCCAGCTCTTTGGGGGACTGAGGCATTAGAATCACTTGAACCCAGGAGGCAGAGGTTGCAGTGAACTGAGATCTTGCCACTGCATTCCCGCCTAGGTGACAGAGCGAGGCTCCGTCTCAAAAAAAAAAAAAAAAAAAAAAAGAAGAATCAGAAATAGGGTGTGCAAAGGCCCTGGGGTAATAAACAGTATGGCACATTCCAGTAACTGGGGGAAGGCTGGTGTGGCTGGAGTGAACAAGAGGAGATAAGACATAAGCCACTGGGCAGGACCAGATTAAGCCACTCTTGCAGCACCGAGAAAGCATTTGGATTTTATTCCAAATGTAATGAGGAGCACCACTATGTCAACCTAAAGGAAAAAAATGAGGCAAACTTAGAAGTAGAGAGTTTATTTTGGCCAGATTTGAGGGCTGCAACACAACAGCATAGATTCAAGTTGTCCCGAATATACACTCCGATTAGTGACAGTTACAAATGAGGTTTTTAAAGGAAAAGAGGCCGGGCATAGTGGCTGATGCCTGTAATTCCTAGCACTTTGCGAGGGTGAGGCAGGCGGATTGCCTGAACTCAGGAGTTCGAGACCAGACTGGCCAAGATGTTGAAACCCCATCTCTATTAAAAATACAGGCTGGGCGTGGTGGCTCACGCCTGTAATCCCAGCACTTTGGGAGGCTGAGGTGGGTGGATCACAAGGTCAGGGGTTCGAGACCAGTCTGACCAACATGGTGAAACCTTGTCTCTACTAAAAATACAAAAATTAGATGGGCATGGTGGCTCATGCCTGTAATCCTAGCTACTCAGGAGGCTGAGGCAGGAGAATCACTTGAACCTGGGAGGCAGAGGTTGCAGTGAGCTGAGATTATGCTATTGCACTCCAGCCTGGGAGACAGAGCAAGACTGTCTCAAAAACAACAGCAACCAAAAAAAAAAAAGAAAGAAATTAACAGGGCGTGTTGGTGCGCACGTGTAATTCCAGTTACTTGGGAGGCTGAGGCACAAGAATCACTTGAACTCAGGGGGCAGAGGTTGCAGTGAGCCCAGATGATGCCATTGCACTCCAGCCTGGGCGACAGAGCAAGACTCTGTCTCAAAAAAATAAATAAAAGGCTGGGCGCGGTGGCTCAAGCCTGTAATCCCAGCACTTTGGGGGCCGAGATGGGCGGATCACGAGGTCAGGAGATCGAGACCAGCCTGGCTAACACGGTGAAACCCCGTGTCTACTAAAAAATACAAAAAAACTAGCCGGGTGCGGTGGCGGGCGCCTGTAGTCCCAGCTACTCGGGAGGCTGAGGCAGGAGAATGGCGTAAACCCGGGAGGCGGAGCTTGCAGTGAGCTGAGATCTGGCCACTGCACTCCAGCCTGGGCAACAGAGCAAGACTCCGTCTCAAAAAAAAGAAAAAGAAAAAGAAAAAAGAAAAAAGAAAAAATAAATAAAAAATAATAAATAAATAAATAAATAAATAAATAAAGGAAAAGAGATGACAATTCCTAAGCTGTTTACCAAGAATTTACATGAAAACAACATAAGCTATTGATTGGCTATACATTGTTCTTTGTATCACAAATTCCTGGAACATGAAGATAATGGGTGAGGTAGCTAGTCAGAAACAAAAAACGAAATGCTTTTAAACAATTGCCCCTGGACAGGAGTGGAGAGGCATGACTGAAGTCCCATGCTTATGCTTCTCTGGGCTTGACACATTTTGCATATCTCACTGAGCTCAGGCTGCTCTGCGCATTTTTCTTTTCTCAACTTCAAGGCCTTTAAGGAGGGGAGCAGCCCGATGTCACAAACAGTTTAGGAAGGTCACCCTGGAGGCAGGTCCGTATGTGCTGACATGGAAAAACACTCAAGACAGATTCTTAAAGAAAAGAGGCTGGTTGCCAAGTGAAACACAGAGCTATCCCGGTTATGAAAACACAAGCAAGCAAACAAAATACAGGTCTGAGTGAAAACACACAGCCAAAGGTCTAAAAGGACATACAGATAACTAATAACACAATTTACCCTCTTGAGGAGCAGAGGACTTGGAATTTGTGAAATTTAACATTGCTTTGTGCTGAATTTTGGTTGGATTTTGCAATGATAGTAAATGCCTGTATTACTTGCGTAATTAAATAAATGACCAAATAAATACATAAATTCTGTTTTAATAAAATTGAATAAACAAATAGGTTGGTTTTTTCTTCTTCCTTTTTGTTTTCTTTTCTTTTTCTTTTTTTGAAACAAGGTTTTGCTATTGTTGCCAGGCTGGAGTGCAGTGGCGCGATCTCGGCTCACTACAACCTCCGCCTCCCGGGTTCAAGTGATTCTCCGGCCTCAGCCTCCCGAGTAGCTGGGATTACAGGTGTCTGCCACCATGCCCAACTAATTTTTTGTGTTGTTAGTAGAGATGGGGTTTCACTATGTTGGCCAGGTTGGTCTTGAACTCCTGACCTCAGGTGATCCACCTGCCTCAGCCTCCCGAAGTGCTAGGATTACAGGTGTGAGCCACCACCCCTGGTCCATAGGTTGGTTTTTCAAAAGCAGACCCCAACATGAGAATCCTTGCACAAGTGCTTAATTGAGGAGGGCTCTATGGAGAAACAGGTAAGGCAGTGGGGAAGCAGGAACGTGAAGGGGAAGAAGACAAACAAGGGTGTAATTTCAGACAAAATTCCCAGCAGGGTTCATTACCAGCCTGACCCAACCTGGCAATTCTGGGTTGGGTGGCGAGGCCAGGGGAACTACTGCCTGCCCTGAGGCAAGACTGCTGGTGTTCATTTCTATTCTGCTCAATCATTGGCCACAGTATATCCAGAGGGCGGGACGTGGGTGAGAGGAGAGAGCAAAACTCCCAGGTACTTCTAAGTACTATTGCCAGGACAGGGCAGCTCCAGTAGCTGAACACAGTCTTCTGAACAAGGTCCACGTGATCCACTGAAAACTAAGGCACCAGCTCTGAAACTAGGACAGGAGCACACAGAAATGATAAAAAGAGATCCAAGGGAATCTGGACTGAGCATCAACAGTCTCCACTTTGGGAGGCCGAGGCGGGTGGATCATGAGGTCAGGATTTTGAGACCAACCTGACCAACATAGTGAAACCCTGTCTCTACTAAAAATACAAAAATTAGCTGGGCACGGTGGCACATGCCTGTAATCCCAGCTACTTAGGAGGCTGAGGCAGGAGAATTGCTTGAATCCAGGAGGTGGAGCTTGCAGTGAGCCGAGATAGCACACTGTACTCTAGGCTTGGCGACAGAGCAAGACTTCGTCTCAGAAAAAAAAAAAAAAAAAGAATGGCTACTCCATAGGTAGAGCTGCCACAAGGGCTGCTGGTTGGCTAAAAAGCAAAAACAAAATCAAAAACAAAGTAATAGGTAGTATGTCAAATTGCCTATTAAGCAACCAGGTGCAATACCTCACACCTTTAATCCCAGCACTTTGGGAGGCCGAGGCGAATGGATCACGAGATCCAGAGATCAAAAACATCCTGGGCCGGGCGCGGTGGCTCAAGCCTGTAATCCCAGCACTTTGGGAGGCCGAGACGGGCGGATCACGACGTCAGGAGTTCGAGACCATCCTGGCTAACACGGTGAAACCCCGTCTCTACTAAAAAATACAAAAAACTAGCCGGGCGAGGTGGTGGGCGCCTGTAGTCCCAGCTACTCGGGAGGCTGAGGCAGGAGAATGGCGTAAAAACCTGGGAGGCGGAGCTTGCAGTGAGCTGAGATCTGGCCACTGCACTCCAGCCTGGGCGACACAGCAAGACTCCGTCTCAAAAAAAAAAAAAAAAAACATCCTGGCCAACATAGTGAAACCCCGTCTCTACTAAAAATACAAAAAAGTTAGCTGGGTGTAGTGGTGCGCACCTGTGGTCTCAGTTACTCAGAAGCTGAGGCAGGAGAATCGCTTGAACCTGGGAGGCGGAGGTTGCAGTGAGCTGAGATCACGCCACTGCATTCCAGCCTGGCAACAGAATGAGACTCCGTCTCAAAAAAAAAAAAAAATTATCTATTAAATATAGGTAATTTATATTACCATGGTGGCTCATGCCTGTAATCCCAGCACTTTGGGAGGCCCAGGTGGGCGGATCACTTGAGCCCAGGAGTTCGAGACCAGCCTGGGCAATATAGTGATGAAACCTCATCTCTATGAAAAATACAAAAATTAGCCAGGTGTGTTGGCATGCACCTGTGGTCTCAGCTACTCAGGATACTGAGGTGGGAGGATCACCTGAACCCGGGAGATCAAGGCTGTGATGATCCGTGATCCTGCAACTCCACTCCAGCCTGGATGACAGAGTGAGACCCTGTTTCAAAGAAATAAAAAAAAAAAAAAAGGTAATATGTGCCATGTTTGAAACCAAAAAATTCAATTAATACAAAAATGGATATTCTCTCCTAGCCCTTGTTGCTTTGCCTCAGAAGAACTAGGTTTCCAGAGATAGTCTATGCCTGTAAAAGTATGTATGAGCCCAGGCATGGTGGCTCACATCTGTAATCCTAGCATTTTGGGAGGCCGAGGCAGGCAGATCACCTGAGGTCGGGAGTTCAAGACCAGCGTGACCAACATGGAGAAACCCCCATCTCTACTAAAAATACAAAATTAGCCAGGCATGGTGGCAAATGCCTGTAATCCCAGCTACTCGGGAGGCTGAGGAAGGAGAATAGCTCGAACCCAGGAGGCAGAGGTTACAGTGAGCTGAGATCGTACTATTATACTCCAGCCTGGGCAACAAGAGAGAAACTCTGACTAAAAAAAAAAAAAAAAAATCATGTATAGGCTGGGCACAGTGGCTCATGCCTGCAATCCCAACACTTTGGGAGGTTGGGGCAGGAGAATCACCCGAGCCCAGGAGTTTGAAAACAACCTGGGCAATACAGTGAGATGGCGTCTCCACAAAAAATTTAAAAATTAGTTGGGCCTAGTAGTATCGGCCTTTAGTCCCAGTTTCTCAGGAGGCTGAAGTAGGAGGAGCAGTTGAACCTGGGAAGTCAAGGCTTGAGCCTGGAAAGTGAGCCGTGTTTGTGCCACTGCACTCCAGTCTGGTGACAGAGAGAGATCTTGTCTTAAAAAGAGGAAAGAAAGAAAAGAAAAAAAAAAAGTTTGTACATATTATTTCCTATCTTCTCTAAAAAACAAAACAAAACAATTAGTAGCATACTATGTGCATTGTTTCTTACCTTCCTTATTTCCCATCCTGGAGATGGTACCATGGCGGTATATTTAGATAAACCTCATTCTTTTCAGTGATTGCATAATATTATATTACATGGATAGGCTTGACCTTATTTAAGCATTCCCTTATTGAAGAACAGTTTAATTGTATCCAGTCTGTACTCTAATAAACAAGATTGCAATGAATATTCTTTGTATATGTTTGTGTACATGTACAAGTATATCTGGTAAGTCAGATTTATAGTAGAATTATTTGATCCAAGGTTATATAAAATTAATTTTTTTTTTTTTTTTTTTGAGACAGAGTCTCATTCTGTCACCCAGATTGGAGTGCAGTGGCATGATCTTGGCTCACTACAAACTCTGCCTCCCGGGTTCAAGTGATTCTCCTGCCTCAGCCTCCCGAGTAGCTGGGATTACAGGCGTCCGCCACCAAGCCTGGCTAATTTTTGTATTTTTAGTAGAGATGGGGTTTCACCATGTTGGCCAGGCTGGTCTTGAGCTCCTGATCTCAGGTGATCCTCCCGCCTTGGCCTCCCAAAGTGCTGAGATTACAAGCGTGAGCCACCACACCTAGCCTCAATGGGGTTTTTGATATTTATCTAGGGTGTTCCTCAAACCAGCTTCCTATCTTGAGGTTTCTGAATCTCCTATGATCACAGCTTGTCTTGGCTGTAGGAATTAACTGAAAAAGATGTCCTTTACCTAAAAGCTACATGTGAAACTCCCACTCCTAGTTTAACATTTGCAGTCCTTGGCCGGGCGCGGTGGCTCAAGCCTGTAATCCCAGCACTTTGGGAGGCCGAGACGGGCGGATCACGAGGTCAGGAGATCGAGACCATCCTGGCTAACACGGTGAAACCCCATCTCTACTAAAAAATACAAAAAACTAGCCGGGCGAGGTGGCGGGCGCCTGTAGTCCCAGCTACTCGGCAGGCTGAGGCAGGAGAATGGCGGGAACCCGGGAGGCGGAGCTTGCAGTGAGCTGAGGTCCCGCCACTGCACTCCAGCCTGGACGACAGAGCGAGACTCCGTCTCAAAAAAACAAACAAACAAACAAACAAACAAAAAAACATTTGCAGTCTTTGTATGTTTTCTGCTGGTTCCACTCTTTCTAGAAGTCTCTCTTTTTTTTTTTTTTTTTTTTGAGATGGAGTTTCACTCTTGTTGCCCAGGCTGGAGTGCAATGGTGCCGCCATCTTAGCTCACTGCAACCTCTGCCTCCCAGGTTCAAGCAATTCTCCTGCTGCAGCCTCCCGAGCAGCTGGGATTACAGGCGCCCACCACCACGCCAGGCATTACAGGCATGAGCCACTGCACCCGAACCCTAGAAGTCTCTTTTAACTATTATTATTTTTAACTTTAATTTTAATTTTAAAAAATTATAAATAGAGATGGGGTCTCCCTGTGTTGCACAGGCTGGTCTTGAACTCCTAGTCTCAAGTTGTCCTTCTGCCTTGGTCTCCCAAAACCCTGGGATTATGGGCATGAGCCACAGCATCTGGTTGTAAGCATTATATTTGAGAATATATATTATAGATGAATACTCCAGCTAACCTGGTGGATATAATCTGGAAACACCCATGATTACCCACTTAAAGATCAAAGTATCAGGCTGGGGCAGTGGCTCATGCCTGTAATCCCAGCACTTTGGGAGGCCGAGGCAGGTGGATCACCTGAGGTTGGGAGTTTAAGACCAGCCTGACCAACATGGAGAAACGCCGTCTCTACTAAACATACAAAATTAGCCAGGCGTGGTGGTGCATGCCTGTAATCCCAGCTACTTGGGAGGGTGAGGCAGGGGAAGGCTGAGGTTGCAGTGAGCCGAGATCGCACCACTGTACTCCAGCCTGGGCAACAGAACGAGACTCTGTCTCAAAAAAAAAAATCAAAGTATCACATGCCCTGTACTTTTTAGTTGTTAGTGTTATGAAGGCAAAAGTGCCTTCTACATTGGTGATTGTTCCTATTTTACTGGGCATCAGTGCATGTATACTGTGTGCTAGAAATAGCCTAAAAAGTATCCTGGGTTTTTTCTGAGGCAGGGTCTCACTGTGATGGCCAGGCTGGAGTGCAGTGGCACCATCTCTGCTCACTGCAGCCTTGAACTCTTGGGCTCAAGCAATCCTCCTACCTTAGTAAATAGGGGTAGTAAGAAGCTTCACTGGTCATCTCTCTGCTTTGGTTTAAGACGATGTTTGGTAGAATGTTACTTACCAGAAAACATCTCTAGGAAGAAGAAAAAACATAGTAGTTCAATTCCCAATGTGTACCTTTTATTTTTTAAATTTTTTTATTTTTGAGACAGAGTCTCTCTCTGTTGCCCAGGCTAGAGTGTAGTGGTGCGATCTCGGCTCACTGCAACCTCTGTCTCCCGGGTTCAAGTGATTCTCTTGCCTCAGCCTGCCGAGTAGCTGGGATTACAGGCATCCGCCACCATGCCCGGCTAATTTATTTTTTCAGTAGAGACGGGGTTTCTCCATGTTGGCCAGGCTGGTCTGGAACTCCTGACCTCAGGTGATTTGCCCGTCTTGGCCTGTCAAGGTGAAGGTTTCAGTGAGCTGAGATTGCCTCACTGACTCCAGCCTGGGTGACAGCGCAAGACTCTATCTCAAAAAAAAAAAAAAAGGTAAACTCCAAATCCTTCCCATGATCCTTGAGGATCCTCCTTGAGGCCTCTCAAAATCTGGCCTCTCCAGGATTTTGAGACCAGTCTGGCCACCATGACAAAACCCCGTTTCTACTAAAAATACAAAAATTACCTGGGCATGGTGGTACGTGCCTGTAATCCCAGCTACTTGGGAGGCTGAGGCAGGAGAAACGCTTGAACACAGGAGGCGGAGGTTGCAGTGAGCTGAGATCACACCACTGCAAGCCAGCCCGGGGAACAGAGCAAGACTCTGTCTAAAAAAAAAAAAAAAAAAAAAAAAATCTGGCCTCTGCCTGCGCCTGAACTCATCCTCTCATCCTCTACCTCCCTCCTTTTTCCCTGTCCTGCAGTGCCTTCTTCCTGTTCTTCCTAATACCAGGGATGTTCCCTCCATCACCTCATCAATAGCTCAATTCCCCTTGATCTCGTTTCTCCTAGTCTTTCATCACCACAATTGCAAGTCCTGCAGGAAAAAGAGCTTTCTTGTCCAACAAGACAGGGCTGGCTTTCATTGGTCCAAATTGGGTGGGCACATCCTGGAACCAATCACAGTTGTCAAGGGGCTGAGATGCTCTGATTAGTTGGGGTTGAGTCACATGCCCTGAAGCTGATGGAGGTGTGGACTGAGTGGAGGAGGACAATTTCCCAGAGAAAAAATTGGTGTCCTGTTACCAGAAGGGTGAAGTAATGCTGGGCAGTAGAAGTAACAGGTGTTTATTTTCAATGTTTGCGTAGCACTTGACATATAGGAGATGCTGTGGTTTTCAAAAAAGCCAGCTTGCACCCTGAGAGGTCCTTCATCAATATTCATTCATTTTACAACTTTTTTTTTTTTTTTTTGAGATGGAGTCTCGCTCTGTCACCAGGCTGGAGTGCAGTGGCGCGATCTCGGCTCACCGCAACCTCTGACTCCCCAGTTCAAGCGATTCTCCTGCTTCAGCCTCCCGAGTAGCTGGGATTACAGGCACATGCCACCACGCCCAGCTAATTTTTGTATTTTTGGTAGAGATGGGGTTTCATCATATTGGCCAGGATGGTCTCCATCTCCTGACCTTGTGATCTGCCCACCTCAGCCTCCCAAAGTGCTAGGATTACAGGCATGAACCACCGTGCCCGGCCACAACTCTGTATTGATATCACTCAGTTCCACACTTAGTCCCAAAGGAATCTGCTACTCTCTTGAATCAAAATGTGATAATGTAATAGAGTATGTGACTTGTCTAGAAGAATAGTGCTGGACATTCATTCACCAATCTTTAATAGGCTTTTACTAGCTTCAGAAAGAAACTGAGATGACAGCTGTGATTGCCACAGGCAGTCCCTCTCCTCCTGGGGCTTATATTCTAGTGGAAAAAAGAAGATAGTCAAAAAGAAATGTCAATGTAAATGGAGACACAAGCCACTCATGAAACATACTTTTCAGGGAGAAAAATTAAACAGACTAATAGGCTTTTGTACCTTTAGAACTGAGTACTGGTATTAATCATTTTCAAAAAGTAATGTCATAATGAGATACACTACACCCATTCCAATGACTAAAAGTAAAATGTTGGCAATGTAAAATGCTCAAGTGGATGTGGAGCAACTGGAACGCTTATAATTTTTGGTGAGAATGGAAAATGGGCCTGGGCACAGTGGCTCAAGCCAGTAATCCCAGGACTTTGGGAAGCTGAGGCAGGAGAATGGCTTGAGCACGGGAGGTCAAGGTTGCAGTGAGCTATGATAACACTACTGCACTCCAGCCTGGGTGACAGAGTGAGGCTTTGTTTCAAAAAAAAAAAAAAAGAAAGAAAGAAAAAAAAAGAAAAGAAAGAATGTAAAGAATGGAATGAAAAGTAAAAGTATATAACTATAAAACTTGAGAGGGCTGTTTGGCAGTTTCTTTTTTTCTTTTTTCTTTTTTTTTGTGAGACGGGGTCTTGCTCTCTCCTCCAGGCTGGAGTACAATGACCCAATCTCGGCTCACTGCAACCTCCGCCTCCTGGGTTCAAGTGATTCTCCTGTCTCAGCCTCCTGAGTAGCTGGGATTACAGGTACGCACCACCAGGCCCGGCTAATTTTTGTATTTTTAGTATAGATGGGGTTTCGCCATGTTGGCCAGGCTGGTCTCGAACTCCTGACCTCAAGTAATCTGCCTGCCTCAGCATCCCAAAGCACTGGGATTACAGGCGTGAGCCACTGCGCCGGGCCAAGTTGTGTGTATTTCACTGAATGCAAATTAAGTCTCAATTTAAAAAACAGTAATTGCAAATATTTTAATAGACGTTACAGCATGCTATGGAAATATGCCAGAGGGTGACTCCATGAGGGTGTGCCCGAGAAATCAAGGAAAGTCTTTACTAAGAAAGTGAGATTTCAAAGATTTGGGAAGACTACAAATTGCCCATACAGCGGGATGGGGGAGTAGGGTGAACTCAGTACAAAAATGTTAGCTTCTTTCGGTGAAGGTCTTCCAAACACAAGTATCTAACATTCAGCTTATGCCTACAGATACTCTACATTTGTGTTTTGGCATTTAATTTAATTTCACAGCGATCCTTCGACTTCAGAATTTTGGCTCCCATTCTACAGGTGAGAAAACTGAGGTTCAGGACGGTCAAAGGACCCGTTGAAGGCCAAGAGGTAGGATGCGCCAGAAGCCAGGCTTGAGACCTGCATACTCGGCGAGAGCTTCTTCAACGCACAGCCTGGAACAGGAACCACAGGCTTTCCAGGTGGGGAGGCTGGCGCTGAGGAATGTTCTCCGGAACAAAGGGCTCGGCTCGCGCGCCCGCACACCCGCCTCCCCCGGCGCCGGCCTCGGTCTCCAGAGACAGTGGGGCGGGGGTGGAAGAGCCCAGGTCTGGTTACCCTCCGTAGAGTCAACGCTCCCAAGACCGGGGCGGGTTGACTCCGGAACAAAGAGAGTCCTTGGGGCGGGGGCGGGGCGGGGGCGGGGCGGGGCCCGATCCGGGGACGGGAAGGAGCGGGGGGAGGGGCGGAGTCGGAGTCGAGGGAGGGGCGGAGCCTGGGCCGGGGGACGAGGACGGAGAGCGGGCGGGCCCTGGGCGGGGAAGGGCGAGGCTGGATCTCTGGAACTAGTCCGTGAGGGATCGGGCGGGGGCGGGGCCGGAGGTGGGGACGAGGGGAGTTGACGAAGGGTGGGGAAGGGGCTGGGGGTGTGGGGTCTGGCGGGACTTATCTGGGGGGCTAAAGTGGGTGCTGGAGGCGGGACCCGAGCCCCGGGAGAGGCGGGGGGGGAGCCAGACCTTTTGTGGGGCTGGAGACCAGGAGGCTTGGAGGGCCCCCTAACCCCGGAGAAGGGGAGGGCGCGGGGCAGGACTGGAGGCGAGGCCTGGCCATAGGAGCCGGGGGCGGCGGGGTCAGGGCGCGATCCTATCTGGGGGAATCAGCAGGTGGCCCGGGAGAGGCCGGGAGGGGGCGCAGAGGACGGTGCCGGGGCCACGTGGAGTCTGCGCGTCCCACCCGCTTTGGGCCGCACCCCGCGAGCTGCCACACTGTTGGCCCCGCTGCATGTCTGTCTTGACGACGCTCAGGTCCCAGGCTGTGCAGCTCCCCGCCGAGCCCTGGAGCAAGTCCTTCCCTGCGTGGGTCTTGTTTCTGCTTCTGTGAAATGACGATGGCCCTTCTTGTTTTGCAGGGCCCTGGGAGGGTGGGTTGAGAGAATGGAAGTGAAGAGGAAGGCTTCACCATCACCTTAACTAACATGTGTTTCCTACCGTTAAATAAAAATTATAGGAGGCCATTGTTTTGGACTAAGTTTCTGTACCAGGCCCCAGCCGACCAGACTAAAAATAAAAATAGAGGCAGTCACCCATGCTAAAGTTCCACATTAACAAATGGAAACTGAGTTGCCATCTGACCTGGGGAGAAATCAAGAGTCAACAGCCAATTTCCCAAACAGGCCTGTTTAAATCCTCAATCAACATCACAGCATTTCCCTGCTTTAATTCTACGCAACAAAAGGTGGCCTGAAAGGACCTGATGGTAACCAATCGGTTATTATTCTATTGGTCTTTCCTGCCTTACAAGAAAAGTAAAAGTAACTTTGAAAAATAACTAATATACTTTTTTTTTTTTTTTTTTTTTTTTTGAGACGGAGTCTCGCTCTGTCGCCCAGACTGGAGTGTAGTGGTGCGATCTCGCCTCACTGCAACCTCTGCTTCCCGGGTTCAAACGATTCTTCTGCTTGACCTCCCAAGTAATTGGGACCACAGGCGCACACCACCACGCCCAGTTACTTTTTTAAAATTTTTTTATTTTTAGTAGAGACAGGGTTTCACCATTTTGGCCAGGCTGGTCTTGAACTCCTGAGCTCAAGTGGTGTCACAAGGTGCTAGGATTACAGGCAAAACCTACTGTGTCCGGCCTTTTTTTTTTTTTCCCTAAGATACAGGGTCTAGCTTTGTCACCAAGGCTGGAGTGGAGTGGCATAGTGGCATAAACCCAGCTCACTGATGCTTTGACCTCCTTGGCTCAAGCGATCCTCCTGCCTCAGCCTCATGAGTACCTGAGACCACAGGTGCACACCTCCACGCTCTGCTTATTTTTTATTTTTAATTTTTATTTTTTTTTTTGAGATGGAGTCTTGCTCTGTCACCCAGGCTAGAGTGCAATGGCGCCATCTCAGCTCACTGCAACCTCTGCCTCCTGGGTTCAAGAGATTCTCCTGTCTCAGCCTCCAGAGTAGCTGGGATTACAGGCACATGCCACCACGCCTGGCTAATTTCTTTGTATTTTTTTTTTTTTTTTTTTTGAGACGGAGTCTCGCTCTGTCGCCCAGGCTGGAGTGCAGTGGCCAGATCTCAGCTCACTGCAAGCTCCGCCTCCCGGGTTCATGCCATTCTCCTGCCTCAGCCTCCCGTGTAGCTGGGACTATAGGCGCCTGCCACCTCGCCCGGCTAGTTTTTTGTATTTTTTAGTAGAGACGGGGTTTCACCGTGTTAGCCAGGATGGTCTCGATCTCCTGAACTCGTGATCCGCCCGTCTCGGCCTCCCAAAGTGCTGGGATTACAGGCGTGAGCCACCGCGCCCGGCTATTTCTTTGTATTTTTAATAGAGTCAGTTTCGCCATGTTGGCCAGGCTGGTCTTGAACTCCTGACCTCAGGTGATCCGCCTGCTTCGGCCTCCCAAAGTGCTAGGATTACAAGTGTGAGCCACCGCGCCGAGCCTTTTTTTGAAATGGACTCTCACTCTGTTGCCTAGGCTGGAGTTGGAGTGCAGTGGTGCGATCTTGGCTCACTACAACCTCTGTTTCCCAGGTTCAAGTGATTCTTGTGCCTCATCCTCATCCCATCCGAGTAGCTGGGATTACAGGCGTGCACCACCATACCCAGCTAATTTTTGTATTTTTAGTAGAGTCACAGTCTCTTCATGTTGGCCAGACTGGTCTCAAACTCCTCACTTCAGGTGGTCCGCTCGCCTCGGCCTCCGAAAGTGCTAGGATTACAGGCGTGAACCACCTTACCTGGCCCATTTTAAAATTTTTGTAGAGATGGGGTATCACCATGTTGGCCAGGCTGGCCTGAAACTCCTGGGCCCAAGGGATCCTCCCATCCCAGCCTCCTGAATCACTGAGATTGCAGGTGTGATCCAGGGTTCTGGGCCTAATATACTCTTTGTTCTTTGCTGATGCTTTCTTTAGCCCTTCTGTGTCTATAAAGCCAAGCTCATCTGCTCAGATCATTGACATACTTATTCTGTTTTATAGAATGAGGTGCTGCCCAATTGTGGAATCGCAAATAAAGCCAATTGAGATTTTTATACTAAATTTATAATTTTGTCTCTTGGCCAGATGTGGTAGCTCACGCCTGTAATCCCAGCACTTTGGGAGGTGGATCACCTGAGGTCAGGAGTTCAAGACCAGCTTGGCCGACATGGTGAAGCACCCACTCTGCTAGGTCATGTGCTGAGGAATACAGTGAACAAGTTACAGTTCCTACACAAATAAGCTTGCAGGCTGGTTGAAGACTGAACAATTAACAATATGAATTGTTATTCAATTAAAATTGTGACATGCGGCCAGGCGCGGTGGCTCATGCCTGTAATCCCAGCACTCTGGGAGGCAGAGGTGGGCAAATCACGAGGTCAGGAGCTTGAAACCAGCCTGGCCAACATGGTGAAACCCTGTCTCTACCAAAAAAATACAAAAAATTAGCTGGGCTTAGTGGCGGGTGCCTGTAATCCCAGCTACTCAGGAGGTTGAGGGCAGGAGAATCGCTTGAACCCGGGAGGCAGAGGTTGCAGTGAGCTGAGATCGTGCCACTGCATTCCAGCCTGGGTGACAGAGTGAAACTCCGTCTAAAAAAAAACTCATATGCACCTTAGTGGAGAAGTATGGGGAACTACAGGAGCAGTGTTTTCTGAGCAGCCAGTGCTTATTATGTGCCAGGTTCTATGCTAAACCATTTAAGATTTGGCTCTGTTCTCCAGCCCACCTAAGATCTAGATCAGACTTATTCAAACATTGTATCAACCAGGATTCTAGCAGTTGCAAATAACAGAAACATAACACAGGCTTGTTGTAGTAAATTTCCCTGTTATTCCAGGCTTTGGGAGGCCTACAGGGATAGCTTGAGCCCAGAAGTTGAAGAAGCAGCCTGGGCAACATGGCGAGACCCCTCATCTCTGCCAAAAAAAGAAAAAAAAAAGCCGGGGTGAGAGGTAACATTACATGCCTGTAGTCCCAGCTACTGGGAGGCTGAAGTGAGGGAATTGGAGCAGAGAGGGGAAGACTGACTGACAAACTCTGGAAGTATGTTTTTAAGTATGTTAAGTATGGCTGGATCCCAGGGGCTCAGGAGAGAAGGTTTCACGGCTCCATTTCTCTTGTTAACCCTCAGTTCTCTCTTATTGGCAGCCAAGCAAGATGGCTACTAGCTATTCTAGGGCCAGGTGTAGTGGTTTACACCTGTGGTACCAGCATTTTGGGAGGCTAAGGCGGGGGAATCACTTGAGGCTGAGAGTTTGAGATCAGCCTGGGCAACACAGCGAGACCCCATCTCTACAAAAGATAATTTAAAAAATTAGTTGATTGCACCACTGCACTCCAGCCCAGCCAACAGAGTGAGACTCCGTCTCAAAAAAAAAAAAAAAAAAAAAAAAAAAAAAAAAAAAGGCCAGGTGAGGTGGCTCACACCTATAACCCCAGCACTTTGGGAGGCAGAGGTGGGCAGATCACCTGAGGGCAGGAGTTCGAGGCCAACCTGGCCAACATTGTGAAATCCTGTCTCTACTAAAAATACAAAAATTAGCTGGGCATGGTGGCGGGTGCCTATAATCCCAGCTACGGGAGGCTGAGGCAGGATAATCGCTTGAACTTGGGAGGCGGAGGTTGCAGTGAGCCGAGATCGCGTGCCATTGTACTCCAGCCTGGGCAACAAGAGCGAAACTCTGTCTGGGCGGTGGGCGGGGAGGAAAGTCCAGGGGCAGTGGAGATATAGCGCCAGCCAGCAGGTGTCGCTGTGACAGTCGTTCTCCTTGGTGTTCTGATGGAAAGAGCAGAGTAAGATACTTAAATCGGATTAAGATTGTGTAGACAGGGAAGAGATAGCGATGGTAAACAGGGGCTGTACCTCTGCTGGAGACAGTGGGGAGGTTGAATGATATCACTTAGGAAAAATGCCCAGCCAGGTGCTCAACAAACAGAAGAGATTTTCTAGGAACTTTACCACCTGTGTCATTTTTCTTTTTCCTCTCTCTCTCTCTCTCTCTCTCTTTCTCTCTGTGTGTGTGTGTGTCATTTTTCTTTTCTCACTGAGTGAGACAGGATCTCACTCAGTTGCCCAGGCTGGAATGCAGCGGCACGATCACAGCTCACTGCAGCCTCGACTTCCCTGAGCTCAGGTGATCCTCCCACCTTAGGCTCCCCTGTAGCTGAAACTACAGGCAGGTGCTAATTTTTGTATTTTTTGTAGAGATGGGTTTTTGCAGTGTTGCCCAGGCGAGTCTCAAGTTCCTGGGCTCAAGTGATCTCCTGCCTCAGCCTCCCAAAATGCTGGGATTACGACTGTGCCTGGCCTTATTTTTCTTAATTTCTCTGTGCCCCCGTTTCCTCATCTATAAAATAGGATGCTGTGAAGATTCATGTCTGGCATGTTGTAAGGACTTGGTAAGGGTTTAATGTTGATTCTTTTCCTCCTATCAGCAGCAGCCTGCCTTGCTGGGCTCCCAGAGTTTTATTTCCCCCCACCTGTGAAGACCTCTTGTCACACCAAGGGCAGGATACTGAGGGGGCGGAGATGTGTTCAGGGTGTGTTCACTCTGGACAGTGAGAGAGTGTGAAAGTCAGTTTCAGCCAGGCGCGGTGGCTCATGCCTGTAACCCCAGAACTCTGAGAAGCCTAGGCGAGTGGATCGCCTGAGGTCAGGAGTTTGAGACCAGCCAGCCAACACGGTGAAACCCCGTCTCTACTAAAAATACAAAAATAAGGTGGGTGTGGTGGCACACGCCTGTATGGAGGTTGCAGTGAGCCGAGATGGCGCCACTACACTCCAGCCTGGGCAACAAAGCAAGACTGTCTCAAAAAAAAAAAAAAGCCGGTGTCCACTGGCAGGTGACATCATCGCCACAACTCAGTTTTCCTGTCTATGAAATGGATATCAGTGAAAGGGCCAGCGGCTAATGTGAAACTCCAGCCTAGTGTCTGGTACAGAGTGGGCATTCAAATAGCAGTAGCTGCAGCGCTTGTTGGCACTGGTGCTGGGGGCTTGGGACCCCTGCTGTCTCATCACAGATCACCAACCAAGCTGTGGTTATTTTATTTTTTGAGACAGGGTCTCACTCCAGTTGCCCAGGCTGGAGTGCAGTGGCACCACCTCAGCTCACTTCGGCCTCAGTCTCCTGGGCTTAGGTGATTCTCCCACCTCAGCCTCGTGAGTAGCTCCAACTACAGGGGTGTGTCACCATACCCAGCTAATTTTTTGGTATTTTTTTGTAGAGACGGGGCTTCACCATGTTGCCCAAGCTGGTCTTGAATTCCTGGACTTAAGCAATCTGCCTGCCTCAGCCTCCCAAAGTGCTGGGATTATAGGTGTGAGCCACCCCCTCCCCCCAGCCCCCAGCCCAAGTGGTGTTTTTGTTGTCGTTGTTGAGACAGAGTTTTGCTCATGTTGCTCAGGCTGGAGCGCAATGCCATGATTTTGGCTCACTGCAACCTCTGTCTCCCAGGTTCACACTATTCTCCTATCTCAGTCTCCTGAGTAGCTGGGATTACAGGCATGTGCCACCACGCCTGCTAATTTCGTACTTTTAGTAGAGACAGGGTTTCTCCATGTTGGCCAGGCTGATCTTGAACTCCTAACCTCAGGTGATCCACCAGCCTTGGCCTCCCAAACTACTGGGATTACAGGCGTGAGCCACCGCGCCCAGCTTTTTTTTTGAGACAGCGTCTTGCTCTTGTTGCTCAGGCTGGAGTGCAGTGGCACAATCTCAGCTCACTGAAACCTCTGCCTCCCGAGTTCAAGTGATTCTTGTGCCTCAACCTCCCAAGTAGCTGGAATTACAGGTGCCTGCCACTATGCCCAGCTAATTTTTGTATTTTTAGTAGAGACAGGGTTTCGCCATGTTAGCGAGGCTGGTCTTGAACTCCTGGCCTCAGGTCATCTGCCCACCTTGGCCTCTCAAAGTGCTGGGATTACAGGCATGAGCCACTGCACCCGGCCACCAAAGCTGTGATTTTTTTTTTTTTTTTTTTTTTTTTTTTTGGAGACAGAGTCTTGCTCTGTCTCCCAGGCTGGAGTGCAGTGGTGTGATCTCAGCTCACTGCAACTTCCGCCTCCTGGGTTCAAGTGATTCTCCTGACTCAGCCTCCGGAGTAGATGGGACTACAGGCAAGTGCCACCATGCCCAGCTAATTTTTTGTATTTTTAGTAGAGACAGGATTTCACTGTGTTAGCCAGGATGGTCTCGATCTCCTGACCTCGTGATCCACCCCTCTCAGCCTCCTAAAGTACTGGGATTACAGGTGTGAGCCACTGTGCCCGGCCAAAGCTGTAATTCTTAATCTAATATTTGGTAACCTGTAATGGCAGACTGGGGTCCTCATGCCAGTGCGATGTTTCCGATATCCAGAGAACTATCCCATAGTTAAGTGGGAAGAGGTTGCTCAGGCTCACAGAAGAATCTCTGTTTGGGGCCACGTAGTGTGTCCTGCCCAGCAGAGCTTCTGGGACAGCTGTTGTTAGCAAATGGGAAACTAATTAACTGTTAACCAGTACTCTGTTTTTAAAAATGGGACCTGGTTGTGGACGTTAGAAAGTGGGGAGCAGCTGAGGGGGATGGCTCACGCCTGTAATCCCAGCACAACAAGGCCGAGGTGGGAAGATTGCTTGAACCCAGGAGTTCAAGATCAGCCTGGACAACATGGTGAAACCCCATCTCTACAAAAAGAAAAAAGTTAACTGGGTATGGTGGTGCACGCTTGTAGTTCCAGGTACTCGGGAGGCTGAGGTAGATCACTTGAGCCCAGGAGGTCGAGGCTGCAGTGAGCTGTGATCGTGCCACTGCATTCCAACCTGGGCAAGTGAGCAAAATCCTATCTCAACAACAACAAAAAAAGGTGGGAGTGGCCGGGTGCGGTAGTTCATGCCTGTAATCCCAGCACTTTGGGAGGCCAAGGCGGGTGGATCATCTAAAGTTAGGAGGCATTCAAGACTAGCCTGGCCAACATAGCGAAACCCTGTCTCTTCTAAAAATACAAAAATTAGCTGGGCCTGGTGGCAGGCACCTGTAATCTCAGCTACTGGGGAGGCTGAGGCAGGAGAATATCTTGAACCCGGGAGGCGGAGGTTGCAGTCAGCTGCGATTGCATCACTGCACTCCAGCCTGAGTAACAGAGCCAGACTCCATCTCAGAAAAAAAAAAAAAAAAGTGGGAATGCTGATCCAGTTTACATTCACCACTTTAACTCAAGCACCATTTTACAGGCAGAGACACTGAGGCCCTAGTTTGAAGCTCCAACGTCACAGTCTAGTTTTTGTTAAGACCAGGGGTCAGGGATTGTCACTGTCCTGTAGTAGAAAAGAACTAATGTTTACTGGCAACATACTACGTGTCAGGTGGTTTATAAGCATTCTCCTTAATTATCATAATAACTCTGAGATATGCCATTTTACAGAGTAGAAAAATGAAGCTCAAGATCTAAAGGCTCACTTTTCCTTCATGGTAACTTTACTTTCTTTCCTCTGCCTAGAACAGTGGTTCTCAAGTGGGGGTGTTGTCCTCCAGGGTCATTTGGCAATGTCTGGAGACATTTTTGGTTGTCACAACTGGGAGTGGGGGGTGCCTGTTGTGGCTAGAGCCTAGGGATGCTGCTCAACATCCTACAGTGCACAGGACGGCCTCCCACAACCAGGAATTATCCAGCCCCAAATGGCAGCACTGCTGAGCTTGTGAAGCTCTGATCTAAAATAATGCACGACCTTCCCTCTGGGTCACCCTGAGAAGCCTCTCCTGACTCCCCACCCAGGAGAAGTTGCTCCTCCCTGTAGCCCCAGCAGCCACCAGCTATGCTGTTAACAGGGCTGGTTGTGCTGTCTCTAACCAGAGCTCTTTGAGTAAATGGTATTGAAGGTATATTCAGTAAATGCTTATTGGCTTAAAACACAGTTAGGGCTGGGTGCGGTGGCTCACGCCTGTAACCCCAGCACTTTGGGAGGCTGAGGCAGGTAGATCACCTAAGGTCAGGAGTTTGAGACCAGCCTGGACAACATGATGAAACCCCGTCTCTACTAAAAATACAAAAATTAGCTGGGCATAGTGGTATGTGCCTGTAATCCCAGCTACTGGGGAGGCTGAGGCAGGAGAATACCCTGAACCTGGAAGGTGGAGGTTGCAGTGAGCTGAGATCGCACCATTGCACTCCAGCCTAAGCAACGAAAGCGAAACTCCATCTCAAAAAACAAATCAAACAAACAAAAAGTAAACCAAAAATCACAGTTAGTGTCTTTCATCTATTTGACTTCTTGCCTCAATTAGGCTGGTGGCTTTTCCAGGACTGGGATGTTTGTGAAAGACCCACAGCCTCTGTATCCTTGCCAGAGAAGTGGCAGGCTTTCTGTCACTTCAGTTGTGCAAATTGAGGCCATAGGATCACTTACCAATGTAGATGTAGTACAGTGCAGAGGTTAAAAGCACAAGATTGTATGTCAGAAAGATCTTGATTGAGGTCCTAGCCCTACAACTTACTGTGTGACCTTGGACATGGTACTTAACCTCTCAGAGTCTCAGTTTCCTCAGTTATGAACTACAAATAATAATAGTATCTACCTTGTTGGGTCATTGTGAGGATTGAATTGGGCATTCCATCCATAGTGCTTAGCACAGTGCTGGCAATTTCAGCATTCTGAAGATGCTGGCCATTACTATTATTAGGAGACGCCCTGGGGTTTTCACTCAATGATATCAGGTTCCTTCTCACTCTGAAATTCCCGAAACATGCTAGGCTGTCTCACACCCCTGTGCTGTTTGACCTCTTTGAACAAGCTGTACTGTGGCTTAGAATGCTGTTCTCCCCACGTGTGTCTTCCAGATATACTCCTCTTCATCCTTCAAGTCTCAGTTCAGGTGCCACGTCGTCTGTGAAGACTCCATTGATTGTCCTCTTCTGTGCTTCCAGCATGAGCCTCCACCCGCCCCGGAATCCTACTGCCATTAGAGCACTGATTCTGTTTTTTTTTTTTTTTTTGAGACGGAGTCTCGCTCTGTCGCCCAGGCTGGAGTGCAGTGGCGCGATCTCGGCTCACTGCAAGCTCCGCCTCCCGGGTTCACGCCATTCTCCTGCCTCAGCCTCCCGAGTAGCTGGGACTACAGGCGCCCACAACCGCGCCCGGCTAATTTTTTGTATTTTTAGTAGAGATGGGGTTTCACCGTGGTCTCGATCTCCTGACCTTGTGATCCGCCCGCCTCGGCCTCCCAAAGTGCTGGGATTACAGGCGTGAGCCACCGCGCGCGGCTTGTTTTTTTTTGTATTAAGTTTCTCCCCATCCAGTCTGAGGGCTCTCCCTAGGAATAAGGACTGGCCAACATGGAGAAACCCCGTCTCTACTAAAAATACAAAATTTAGCCGGCACGTGTAATCTCCGCTACCCCAGGGGTTACTGAGGTGGGAGAATCACTTGAACCTGGGAGGCGGAGGTTGCAATGAGCCGAGATGGCACCACTGCACTCCAGCCTGGGCTACAGAGGGAAACTCTGTCTCAAACAACAACAACAACAACAAAACAGAGACAGAGTCTCACTCTGTTGCCCAGGCTGGAGTGCAGTGGTGTGATCTCCACTCACTGCAACCTCCACCTCTTGGGTTCAAGCAATTCTCATGCCTTAGCCTCCGAGTAGCTGGGATTATAGGCACCTGCCACCAATCCTGGATAATTATTATTATTATTATTATTTTTTTTTTTTTTGAGACAGACTCTTGCTCTGTCGCCCAGGCTGGGGTGCAGTGGCCGGATCTCAGCTCACTGCAAGCTCCGCCTCCCGGGTTTAGACCATTCTCCTGCCTCAGCCTCCCGAGTAGCTGGGACTACAGGCGCCCGCCACCTCGCCCGGCTAGTTTTTTGTATTTTTTAGTAGAGACGGGGTTTCACCGTGTTAGCCAGGCTGGTCTCGATCTCCTGACCTCGTGATCCGCCCGTCTCGGCCTCCCAAAGTGCTGGGATTACAGGCTTGAGCCACCGCGCCCGGCCGGATAATTATTTTTATATTTTTAGTAGAGATGGGGTTTCACCATGTTGGCCAGGCTGGTCTCGAACTCCAGGCCTCAAGTGATCCACCCGTCTTGGCTTCTCAAAGTGCTGAGATTACAGGCATGAGCCACCGCGCCCAGCTTTAAAAATTTTTTATTTTATTATTATTATTTTTGAAACAGTGTGTCTGTCGCCCAGGCTGGAGTGCAGTGGCATGATCTCAGCTCACTGCAACCTCCATCTCCCAGGTTCAAGCGATTCTCCTGCCTCAGCCTCCCAAGTAACTGGGATTACAGGCACCCACCACCATGCCCGGCTAATTTTTTTTTTTTTTTTTTTTTTTGTATTTTACTAGAGATGGGGTTTCACCATATTGGCCAGGATGGTCTCGATCTCCTGACCTTGTGATCCACCTGCCTCAGCCTCCCAAAGTGCTGAGATTAAAGGCGGGAGCCACTGCGCCCAGCCTAATGTTTGTATTTTTAGTAGAGATGGGGTTCCACCATGTTGGCCAGGCTAGTCTTGAACTCCTGACCTCAAGTAATCTGCCCACCACAGCCTCCCCAAGTGCTAGGATTACAGGCATGAGCCACCACTCCTGTCCCTTTTTTAACATTTAAAATTCATTTTTTAGAGATGGGGTCTTACTCTGTCACTTAGGTTGGGAGGCAGTGGTACAATCGTAGCTCACTTTAGCCTTGAACTCCTAGACTCAAGCGATCCTCCCACTTCAAGCCTTCTGAATTGCTGGGATTACAAGTGTGATTTACCACACCCAGCTTCCTAAGTCTTAACTGCAATCTCATGAAAGATTCTGGCCAGCACCACTCAGTTAAGCTGCTCCCGAATTTCTGACCCACAAAAACTGTGGGAGGTAATATTTGTTGGTTTTAGTCACTGTTTTGGGGTGATTTGCTGTGCAAGCAATAAAAAATTAAGAGTCCCCCAAGTTTTAGGGTAGTGGTTCATGGCCCTGGCTAGGCTTCAGAATTCCCTATGAATGTTAAGAAAAAAATGAAAAGGAATTTCCTGTGAAACAGTATATGTTCAGTGATTAGAGACTGAGCTCAGGAGTCAGAGAGGTTGGACTTGAATTGCAGATCCTGCCACTTACTAGCTGTGTAGACTTGGGTAAGTGACTTTATTTATGCCAGCTTTCGTTTCTCCGTCTATAAGCTGGTGGTAATAGAACCTACTTTCTTAGGATTGTTAGGAAGACTAAACAAGAACATTTATGTTGATTGTGTCCATTAGGTAAGCTGTAAGAAAGAAATCTAGGGCCTTGTCTGTTCTGTTCACTGCTGTAGCCCAGTATCTAGGACAGTGCCTGGAACATAGTAGGTATTCATTAAACATTTTTTCTTTTTCTTTTTCTTTCTTTTTCTCCTTCCTTCCTTCCTTCCTTCCTTCCTTCCTTCCTTCCTTCCTTCCTTCCTTCCTTCCTTCCTTCCTCCTTTCTTTCTTTCTTTTCTTTTCTTTCTTTTTTTGAGACAGAGTCTCACTCTCTTGCCCAGGCTGGAGTGCAGTGGCATGACCTCGGCTCACTGCAACCTCTGACTGCTGGGTTCAAGTGATTCTCCTGCCTCAGCCTCCTGAGTAGCTGGAACTACAGGCATGTGTCACCACAGCTGGTTAATTTTTTAATTTTTTGTAGACACAGTGTCTTGCTATGTTGTCTAGACTGGCCTTGAACTTCTGGGCTCAAGCAATCCTCCCACTTTGGCCTCCAGAGTGCTGGGATTACAAGTGTGAGTCACTTCCCCAGGCCCCTTGTTTATGTATTGTATGCGTCCTCCCAGTAGACATCCTCACCAAGAGCAGAGATTACTCTCTGTTTAGTTCCCTGCTTATTCCCAATTCCTGGCACATACTAGGTACTTAATAAACATTTGAAGGATGAATTCAGATGCATGGGCTCCAGGTTCCAATGAATTATAACCTGTTATGCAGGTGGAACCCAGGAATCTGTATTTTATTTTAAAAATTTATACATATATATGTTTATGAACTTTATTTTAGGAGACAGGATTTCACTATGTTGCCCAGGGTAGGCTCAAACTCCTGGTCTCAAGGGATCCTCTTGTCTCAGACTCCCAAGTAGCTAGGACTACAGGTGCACCCCACTGAGCCTAGTGGAATCTATATTTTATTTTATTAATATTATTATTATTTTTGAGACAGAGTCTTGCTTTGTTGCCCAGGCTGGAGTGCAGTGGTGCAGTCTTAGCTCACTGCAACTTCTGCCTCCCAGGTCCAAGCAATTATGCTCTAGCCTCCCCTGTAGCTGGGATTACAGGTGTTTGTATTTTTAGTACAGACAGGGTTTTGCCATGTTGGCCAGGCTGGTCTTGAACTCCTGGCCTCAAGTGATCTGCCGACCTCAGCCTCCCAAAGTGTTGGGATTACAGGCATGAGACACTGTGCCTGGCTGTATCTGTATTTTAGAAAGGCATCCCAAGTAGGCAAGGCGCAGTGGCTCACGCCTGTAATCCCAGAACTTTGGGAGGCCGAGGCGGGCAGATCACGAGGTCAGGAGATCGAGACCATCCTGGCTAACGCAGTGAAACCCTGTCTCTATTAAAAATACAAAAAAAAAAAAAATTAGCTGGGCATGGTGGCGGGCACCTGTAGTCCCAGCTATTCTGGAGGCTGAGACAGGAGAATGGCGTGAACCCAGGAGGCAGAGCTTGCAGTGAACCGACATCGCGCCACTGCACTCCAGCCTGGACGGCAGAAAGAGACTCCGTCTCAAAAAAAAAAAAAGGCATCCCAAGTATAGTGAAGGTTGAGAAGCTCTATCCCAGAACGTCAGCAGTAAAGCAGCCAGCGAATATCACGCAAGCAAAATCTAGCCCTCTCATTTCACAGATGACATCACCAAGACCAGAGCGGGAGTAGTTCCCCAAGGTCACAGGTTGTTGACAGAGAAAGAACGAGTGCCAACAGTAGGGTCGGATACCCAGCGCAAGGCTCCCTGGAGCTCCAGCTGGCCTGGGCCTGCTCAGTCTCATTCCAGGGCGGACAGAGGGGAACTGCTGAGTCACTGGAACTGAGGCCCAAGGCAGGGTGTGGCCTGCATCTCCTGGGTAGGGGTGGGGCAGAGTGGGACTGCTCCCACCTCCTCCAGGTGACTGAGGCTGAGGCTGGAAGAGGGACAGGCAGAGAGCTCAGACTGGCTCCCCATTCACAGGACCCCTCCCTTCAAGTGAAACCACCTTTGCAAAGATTACAACTGAGGAAATTATGAGAGTGAAAGGGATCTGACCTAACCGACACCATCTTGCTTCTAACCTCTAAGCTGCCCTTGTTCATTCTTGGGTGTAGGCCAAACTAACCTTGGGAAATAATTTAGTTTATACTTTAACTTTGAAACAAAAATTATAATAGCCCTTTCCCGAAATAAATCCCCTTCTTTTTTTTCTTTTTTTTTTTTTTTGAGACTGAGTCTCGCTCTGTCGCCCAGGCTGGAGTGCAGTGGCGCGATCTCAGCTCACTGCAAGCTCTGCCTCCTAGGTTCACGTCATTCTCCTGCCTCAGCCTCCCCAGTAGCTGGGACTGCAGGCACCCGCCAGCATGCCTGGCTAATTTTTTTGGTATTTTTTTAGTAGAGATGGAGTTTCACCGTGTTAGCCAGGATGGTCTTGATCTCCTGACCTCGTGATCTGCCCGCCTTGGCCTCCCAAAGTGCTGGGATTATAGGCGTGAGCCACTGCACCCGGCCGAAATAAATCCCTTTCTTGCCTGGGGACGAATCCGCCTTCATAGGACTAAGAAATTACATGATTAGAAATTACAGTTTAGGCTGAGCGTGGTGGCTCACGCCTGTAATCCCAGCACTTTGGGAGGCCAAGGCGGGTGAATCACGAGGTCAAGAGTTCAAGACCAGCCTGACCAATATAGTGAAACCCCGTCTCTACTAAAAATACAAAAGTTAGCTGGGCGTAGTGGCGCGCACCTGTAATCCCAGCTACTTGGGAGGCTGGGGCAGGAGAATCGCTCGAACCTGGAAGGCGGAGCTTGCAGTGAGCTGAAATCATACCACTGCACTCCAGCCTGGGCGACAGGGCGAGACTCCGTCTCAAAAAAAAAAAAAAAAAAAGGAAATTACAGTTTATTGGGAGGCCAAGGTGGGCAGATCACCTAAGGTCAGGAGTTCAAGACCAGCCTGGCCAACATGGTGAAACCCCATCTCTACTAAAACTACAAAAGTTAGCTGGGTGTGTGATGGTGGGCGCCTATAATCCCAGCTACTCAGGAGGCTAAGGCAGGAGAATCACTTGAACCCAGGAGGTAGAGGTTGCAGTGAGCCAAGATCCTGTCACTGCACTCCAGCCTGGGTGACAGAGCAAGACTCAGTCTCAAAAAAAAAAAAAAAAAAAAAAAAAACGGTTTAGGAACCATGCAGGCTCTGGCTGCAAGAGCCTGAACCTCCTCAAATTGCTCCTGGGAATAACATCACTGTTGCAAAACCTAAGATAAGTGCTTGAGATATTTTGCAGACCTTGCTGTTCCCAGCTGACGCCATCCAGACCCATAATCTGGCTCGACCAGTTCTTCGATCTCACCCTGAAACAGTAGACAGCATGAAAAACTCACTTCATAGGGGCTTGGCGCGGTGGCTCACGCCTATAATCCCAGCACTTTGGGAAGCTGAGGCAGGCGGATCACAAGGTGAAACCCCATCTCTACAAAAAATACACAAAAATTAGGCGGGCTTGGTGGCGCATACCTGTAATCCCAGACACTCGGGAGGCTGAGGCAGCAGAATTGCTTGACCCCGAGAGGCAGAGGATGCAGTGAGCCGAGATCGCGCCACTGCACTCCAGCCTGGGCGACAGAATGAGACTCTGTCTCAAAAAAAAGAAAGAAAAACTCACCTCAACCTCATGGTTCCTGTTGGTTTTATCCCCAACCTGACCAATTAGCACTCCCCACTTCCTGAGCCCCTACCCACTAAATTAACTTAAAAACTCCCATCCCTGAATTTTCAGGGAGGCTTATTTGAGTAGCAAAACTCCGTTCTCCTGTACAGCCAGCTCTGCATGAATTACTCTTTCTCTATTGCAATTCTCCTGTCCTGATAAATCAGCACTGTCTAGGCAGCGGGTAAGGAGAATTCATTGGGCATTTACACCAGGACCCCAACCTTTAACCAAACTAATTTAGTGGTGAAGTTAAACCAATGCTCAATTTCAGGAATTGGTTATAGCCTTTGAAATGGCTAATCCATTTTTAAAAATTTTAAGATTGTCAGTAATAAATAAAACTAAGCTTACATGTAATTCAGCTTTGAGAAAGTATTCTTATTTTATTTTTATATTGTGAGACAGAGTCTCGCTCTGTTACCCAGGCTGGAGTTCAGTGGCGTGAGCTGGGCTCACTGCAACCTCCACCTCCCGGATTCTAGTGAGTCTCCTGCCTTAGCTTCCCGAGTAGCTGGGACTACAGGTGCATGCCACCACACCCGGCTAATTTTTGTATATTCAGTAAAGATTGGGTTTCACCATATTGGGCAGGCTGGTCTCGAATTCCTTACCTCAGGTGATCTGCCTGCCTTGGCCTCCCAAAGTGCTGGGGGAGGAATGAGCCATTGCACCGGCCAGTTTTTAGTAAATATTCTTTTTTTTTTTTTTTTTTTTTTTTGAGATGGAGTCTCACTCTGTCACCCAGGCTGGAGTGCAGTGGCATGATCTCGGCTCACTGCAAACTCCGCCTCTTGGGTTCAAGTGATTCTTCTGCCTCAGCCTCCCAGGTAACTGGGATTACAGGTGCCTGCCACCACACCTGGCTAATTTTTGTATTTTTAGTATAGATGGGGTTTCACCATATTGGCCAGGTTGGTCTCAAACTCCTAACTTTGTGATCCACCCAAATCGGCCTCCCAAGTGCTGGGATTACAGGTGTGAGCTACTGCACCCAGCTTGAGAAAATATTCTTAAAGCCTAGCTCTTGATATGAGGGAGGTGGCAGGCATAATTTGACAGGGCCTTGAAGACAGTGACATAGGTGGAGTTTCAAAACTGTTTGAATGCCTCTTTTTTTTTTTTTTTTTTTTTTTGAGACGGAGTCTCGCTGTGTTGCCCAGGCTGGAGTGCAGTGGCCGGATCTCAGCTCACTGCAAGCTCTGCCTCCCGGGTTTTTACGCCATTCTCCTGCCTCAGCCTCCCGAGTAGCCGGGACTACAGGCGCCCGCCACCTCGCCCGGCTAGTTTTTTGTATTTTTTAGTAGAGACGGGGTTTCACCGTGTTAGCCAGGATGGTCTCGAACTCCTGACCTCGTGATCCGCCCGTCTCGGCCTCCCAAAGTGCTGGGATTACAGGCTTGAGCCACCGCGCCCGGCCTTGAATGCCTCTTTACTAGGGCCTAAGATTTCCCAAACCTGGATCACCTGGGGCACTGGTGAAAAGCACAGATTCTCATCACTGCCTTGGAGATGTTGGATTCAGTGTGTCTCAGAGTAATTGGGGCTCAGGAATCTGGATTTTAAGGGATTCTTAAATTCTCCAAGACTGGGCCAGGCGTGGTGGCTCATGCCTGTAATCCTAGCACTTTGGGAGGCCTAGGCGGGTGAATCGCCTGAAGTCAGGAGTTCAAGACCAGCCTGGTCAACATGGCGAAACCTCATCTCTACTAAAATTACAAAAATTAGCTGGGCGTGGTGGCGCATGCCAATAATCCCAGCTACTTGGGAGGCTGAAGCAAGAGAATCACTTGAACCCAGGAGGTGGAGGTTGTAGTGAGCTGAGATCACGCCGTTGTACTCCAGCCTGGGTGACAGAGTGAGACTCCATCTGCAAAAAAGAAAAAAAAAATTCTGCAAGATTGATAACCACTGCCCAGGCCCTTTGGAATGAATCTTCTTAGAAAGGAATGAGGCCTTGGTGTCCGGACCTACTTCATCCCTAATCTGTTTAGAAGTTGCAAGACCCACATTCCAATGCACTGAAGAAAACATGATTATGTCCCTAAGTCCCAGTAGACTGTTGTGCTTGTCAAATGCACTGTGGGTCAATTCACATTTCATTGCTTCAAAGAATGCCATGGGCACCTTTATGACTCAGCAGTTATTGGAAGATGGTCAGCCCTACCTGGATTATTTTAATATGCAGAGGTTATTGGAAGATGGCCTCAGGATGGCAGGAGCTGGGGAAACTCCACTGGACTGCCTGGGAAGACCAGTTCGACTGGTTCCAGAGTGGGGAATTTAATATTTGGATCCAGGTCTGCTTGACTGCTGCAGTTCATGCTGATCATTACCGTAGTAGCTCTCCCAAGTTAATACACAGAGTGCTCATCATCACACACATAACCCTGAGACACACGCCTACCTGCAGAAGTGAGACACACGAGGTCTCTTGCAGACAGAACATTGCTTCCTGCTTTCCTCCTCTAGCCTAACCTTCCAGCCCTGCCCACCCTCTCTAAAGTATGGCTCTAACTGATTAACTTGTGATGGAAATCCTTCAATAGGTCCCCATTGCTATCACGTCAGGCTGATGCATTGATTCAACATTCAGGACTGTGGTAACCGAGATACAACTCCCTTTTTTTTGAGATTGGGTCTCTACCAAGTGCAGTGGCTCACGCCTGTAATCGCAGCACATTGGGAGGCTGAGGTGGGCAGATCACTTGAGGCCAGGAGTTCAAAACCAGCCTGGGCCAACATGGTGAAACCCCGTCTCTACTAAAAATACAAAAATTAGCTGGATGTGGTGGCATGTGCCAGTAGTCCAGCTACTGGGGAGACTGAGGCATGAGAATTATTTGAATCCGGGAGGCAGAGGTTGCGGTGAGCCAAGATCGAGCTACTACGCTCCAGCCTGGGGTGACAGAGTGAGACTGTCTCAAAAAAAAAAAAAAAAAAAAAGAGAGAGAGATGGGAGAGTTGGGGTCTTGCTCTGTCACCCAGGCTGGAGTGCAGTGGTATAAGAGCTCACTGCAGCCTTAAACTCATGGGCTCAAGCTATCCTCCTGAGCACACACCTGTGGTCCCAGCTACTCAGGAGGCTGAAGAGGGAAGATCACTTGAGCCTAGAAAGGCAAGGCTGCGATGAGCCATGATTATGCTACTGCACTCCAGCCTGGGTGATAGAGCAAGACCCTGTCTCTCATCTCAAAAAAAAAAAAAAAAAAAGAAAGAAAGAAAGAAAGAAAAACAGAAATAGGAAACGAATATGTTATCCACTGAAGCCTTCTCCAACCAATTCATCTCCAACTATTCTTACCCTGGCCACTATGTATTTTCCTACTTCCACCCTTTTGCTCATGCTGTTGCCTCTGCTGGGGCACTCAGATCTCTCTCCTGAGCTCCTGTTAACGATTGCCTTTCACTCTACTCTGTGCCCTCAGCATTGACTATCAGCAGATCAGAAGCTCCTTGGAGGTTCTGTGTCTGTGACTTGTTTTCCTCTGGACCCCATGGTCAGGAGTGGTCCACAGGTGTTTGCATAACTGACCTGGGGCGCCGTTATGTAAGGACTTCTGATTCTTACTTGCCAGCTGCATCAAGACCTGTCACCATGGAAGAAAAAGAGGAAGCTCCACAGAAATTATTGGGGGAAGAGTTCCAAGATTAAGTGAAAGAGGCCAGGTGTGGTGGCTTACTCCTGTAATCCCAGCATTGTAGGAGGCCAAGGCAGGTAGATCACTTGAAGTCAGGAGTTCGAGACTAGCCTGGCCAACATGGCGAAACCCCATCTCTACTAAAAATACAGCACTCCAGCCTGGGCAACAGAGTGAGACACCATCTTAAAAATAAATGAAGAAATAAATAAAATAAAAATACAAACATTAGCCAGGGGTGATGGCAGGCACCTGTAATCCCAGCTACTCATTAGGCTGAGGCAGGAGAATCGCTTGAACCCGGGATGTGGAGGTTGCAGTGAGTTCAGATTGCACTACTGCATTCCAGCCTGGGCGACAGAGTGAGACTATCTCAAGGGGGGAAAAAAAGAAGCAGAGGGTCAAAGAGTAAGTAGAATACGTTGCCATTTGTGTGAAAAAGAAAAAAAAAATGTGTAATTTTGTTTGTTTTTGAGACAGTCTTACTCTGTTTCTCAGGCTGTAGTGCAGCAGCACAATCTCAGCTCTTACTGCAACCTCAACTTCTTGGGCTCAAGTGATCCTCCTGCCTCAGCCTCCTGAGCAGCTGGGACTAAAGGCATGTGCCACTCCATGCTCGGCTAATTTTTACTTTTTTTTTTTTTTTTAAGAAATGAAGTCTCCCTGTGTTGCTCAAGGTGAGTCTGGAACTCCTGGGCTTAAGCAGTCCTCCTGCTTCTGCCTCCGAAAGTGCTGGGATTACAAGCATGAGTCATCATGCCTGACCAAAAATTGTATAATTTAAAAAAGGCTGCCGGGCGCGGTGGCTCACGCCTGTAATCCCAGCACTTTGGGAGGCCGAGGCGGGTGGATCACGAGATCAGGAGATCGAGACCATCCTGGCTAACACGGTGAAACCCCGTCTCTACTAAAAATACAAAAAATTAGCCGGGCATGGTGGCGGCGCCTGTAGTCCCAGCTATTCGGAGGCTAAGGCAGGAGAATGGCGTGAACCCGGGAGGTGGAGCTTGCAGTGAGCCGAGATCGCGCCACTGCACTCCAGCCTGGGTGACAAAGCGAACTCTGTCTCAAAAAAAAAAAAAAAGGCCTATCCTTGGAAAGATATGAAAAAAGGTATGAGTATATAATCCCACTGGGACCTTCTGACTCCCGGACCTTATATACATATTACCTGTTCACCCACATACCCCCCGACACACAAATTAAAACATTCTAAATACTGATTCTTGGGCTGTATCCCCAGAAAAGTATCCAGGATATCAAAGGTTGGATGCAGGAACCTGAGTCTAAAGCACTGTGTGTCAGTTCATTCCACACCCGGAACTGAATTCTCAGGAAGAGCCAAGATGCAAAGGATATTTGGAAGCATAAACTTTAAATGCATTTTATCAGGAAAATAAGTAGGAAGATCTCTAAGGGATTATGAAGCCACATTTGGGAACCCACTGATTTTGTTTGACCTCTGCTTTTTTTTTTTTTTTTTTTTTCCGGATAAGGATAGAGAGGGAGAGTGAGTTGCCTAAAGCTGCATACCCACACACCCACTCAGAGTCACAGGCCAGTGCCCCAGGATTTCTTTCTTCTTTCTTTTTTTGAGACGGAGTCTCGCTCTATCACCCAGGTTGGGGTAGAGTGGCGCCATCTGAGCTCTCCGCATCTCTGCTTCCCGAGTTCAAGTGATTCTTGTTCGTCAGCCTCCTGGGTAGCTGGGATTACAAGCGCCCGCTACCACCCCTGCCTAATTTGTGTATTTGTAGTAGAGACAGGGTTTCATCATGTTGGCCAGGCTGGTCTCGAACTCCCGACCTTCTGTGATCTGCCCACCTCAGCCTTCAAAAGTGTTGGGATTACAGGCATGAGCCACCGTGCCTGGCCACCCCAGGAATATTTGATAGCGTCAACATCAAATCATCCCTGCCTGCCCTCGTGTAGGGACTTCTCACTTAGAAAGTTCTACAGACCCAACGGGCAGGACAGGAAGATAGAGAAGAAAACACCATCTTTAATCAACCCACCTGCACAGAAACCAGGAGAGCACTCCCCTCCTTGCAAGGTCCCAGTGAAAAGAGAACCTGGTCCCCTTGCAAAAACCATCTTATAAAAACAAAAGGCTTCAAAGCACCAGTGGCTGCACCCGTTGAGTAGAAAGGGGCCTGGGAGAGTGGGGTTGAGAGAAGTGGGGGCTGGAAGCAGGGCTGGCCCAGTGAACGGCAGCAGCTTAGCCTGAGGGAGCTGCCCCCCTCTTGAGCTGTACCCAGCAGCTAGGAGCTCCATGCCTGTGGGGGCCAGAGGAACTCCTGGGGCTGGCTGCTTGCAGTTGGGATGGTGGGGTGGGGTTGTCAGCCTTGCTCAGGATATTTTGGCCGTAGAGAGTAGGGAATGATAGATTGGAGGGTAGTGGGCGAGGAGCGAAGTGGTCACCAGACAGGCTCAGGTGTGCAAACCATACGTACCATCTGGGTGTCCCCCCAGTTCCTCCATGCCTCCTGCCCTCCTTTCTAACCCAGGGCCACACCTCTTTCACAGATGAAATGCTGAGGCCTGATCCTCTCATCTATGGACACACCAGGCAGTGTGTGGGATGCAGGGTCCTCAGGAGTGTCTGTGGAGGGAGGTGGGGAAAGTGTTCTCGCCTCTACTTGCCCCCAAGGAAGGGTGAGGGTGCTGGCAATCCTGACTCCCCCACTACTCACACCCCTATCTGCCCCTTCAGAACTCCTTGTGGGCTTGTTAGAGGAGGCTTCTGGCCATTGAATTGGTTGTAAACGCTGGTGATCTGTAAACACTGGAGTCTGGGCAGCGCTGACCAGCATTGCTCCCCTCTGGAACCACAAGCCTTCCAACTGGTGAGGTGGATGGAGCCATCAGGGGTGAGTGGAGTTGTGGAGGGGATGGGGATACAGTAGAACCAGCCTCAGGGACCTGGAAGGGGGTGGGGTGACTGAGTTGGGGCCCCACTTTCCTGGAGGAGAGAGCTTGAAAGATTTGCCAAGGGTGGACAGAGGCTGAGCGTAGGAAGGCTTCTCTGTGGGTGGGGCTGAATTTAGGGCTCTGTCCATCCGGTTCCCAATAAGAGAACGAATGGGTATATTGCTTTAAGAGAGGCATTGGCAAGTGGTGGCGGTGGTGTGTGAATATGGTGGAGACCACATGGGTCCAAGCTGGAGGGGGGCTTGAAATTGAACTCAGAGAGCAGACGTGGGTTTTACAGTCAGAAACTGCAGAAAGTACACTGTGTTCAAGGCCCACTTCCACCAAAAATCTAGCTGTGTGGCCTCAAGCAAATTGCATCTCTGGGCCTCAGTTTTAATGTACTGCAAAATGGGAATTTTAATCCCAGTCTAGCTCAGGGAATTGAGTTAAATGAGAAGTCTAAAAGAGTCCATTTGCTAAGGAATTAATCACTTGAGGAGGGGAAACCGAGGCCCAGAGATGGCAAGGGCTTAGCCAGACATCACAGTCAGTGTTGGACCTGCGATTAGAACCCAGGACTCCTGCTCCTAGTTCAGAGTAGCTTTCCCCAGAGCTGGTGAGTGAGTGTGGTGGGATGGGATGGGTGTGATGTCCTGCTGTTTTTGGACAGGGGGGCAGGATGCTGGGTGAAGGGTGAAAGAGAGGCTGGAGAAGAGAGGAAGGTCCCAGCTCACGCCAAGGCTGAGATTAAAAACAAATAAACAAACAAAAAACCCGCGGTGCCCCTCCCCCGCCCCGCCCCACTCCTCCGAAGTCCGGGCTGCGAAGAGCCAAGGCCAAGTCCAAGTCCAAATCCGCGTCTCCGGCTGCAGACCCGGGGGCGGGCGCAGGCTGCAGTGAGCGCGCGGGCCACCAGGGGGCGCGCCTGCGCCTTGGCCTGAGCCCAAGGCAGCTGGGGTCAGTCCAGGGGCCCAAGGCGAGGCGCCGAGGTGGGCGCGGGGCAGAGGCTACCCCGACCTGCGGGAAACAAAGGCAGGTTAGGGACAGTGGACCTCAAAAGTATGGGGTCGGAGAGACCCGGTTGCCCTGCCCACTCCTCCGTCCCCTCCTTTTCGCAACCCTGACGCCCGGGCCTCCCCAAGCCAGCAGGGCGCCGTGACCCACGTGTACAGAGGCTGCAGCTGTAAATGCGACGTCTTCTGGGGCGCCTGGTATCCGTAGGAGTCAAAGCCGCCGATGAAGTCAACTGCGGAAGGGGGGCGGCGCGTGTTAGAGTTCAGCGGCGGGGTGAGGAGAGGGAGACTGGGTCCTGAAGGTGGGGAATCTGAGGGCAGGACCCCCACCCGAGGAAGCGGAGCCAGAGAAGCCGTGAGGAGGGGAGGAGCGAGGGTCAGACCCCGTGCAGGGCCTGGGGCGGGGCTTCGGCTGGACCCTGAGGGATGGGCCTCTGGCGGTCTGGAGGCAGCGGGGCCGGGCCAGCGGAGGGTCAGGCCCCAATCCTTAAGGCTTGGGCCTGGGAGGCCGGGCGGTCCTATGGGAGAGAAGGCTCTTGGGGGCGGGGCTCGAGCCTCTAAAGGGGACAAGACCTCTGATGAGGTCCCCGTGGAGCGAGATTGGGGAAAGGCGGTGCTGGGGCCAGGGACTGGGCACCTGGACGTCTGGACCCCAGCCCGGAACGGGCTGGTATTCAGAGCCTTCCACACCAGCCGCCTCTTCCCCTCGAAAGGGGCCAGTGACTTGGGCTCCCTCCCGCCACGGCCCGTCACAGGCCTCTGTCCAGGGTGCTGAAGGTACGGGGCAAGATTCCCCTCTTCCCTAGGGGCGCCTTACTCACAGCTGTCCTCCTCCTCCAGGAACACTTTGCTCACGTAGCAGGCGAACACGAAGCCGAACAGCTGGGAGTGGAGGTGACACGTCAGGGAGGGAAGGAGGAGTGGGAACCTCTTCCTCCACCCCCTGCAGGGCCCTGTACGCCCTGACTGGCAAGGGAGGAGGCATGCCAGGATGAAGGCAAACCCGTAACAACTTCCAGTTAAATGTTTTCACCTTAAAGTCAAACATACATGGTTTAACTCTTCTGAAAGTGTGACTTGAGGCAAATAATCATTTTACCTCTTTGAGCCTCAGTTTTCCCAGTTGGACTTATGGTGTGTTAAGAAGAAAGAGGATTATGTGACTTTGTGGGTACAAAGTGCCTAGGACAGGGCTGGCCCTTCTAGAAACAGGAACTACTCCTATCTTAGTTAGTTTCTTCTTTCTTTCTTTCTTTCTTTCTTTCTTTCTTTCTTTCTTTCCTTCTTTCTTTTTCTTTTTCTTGTTTCTTCCTTCTTTCCCTCCCTCCCTCCCTCCCTCCCTTCCTTCCTTCCTTCCTTCCTTCCTTCCTTCCTTCTTTCTTTCAGACAGGGTCTCACTCTATCACCCAGGTTGGAGTGCAGTGATGCAATCATGGCTCACTTCAGCTTCAACCTCCTGGGCTCAAGCGATCCTCCTGCCTCAGCCTCTCAAGTAGCTGGCTTTGTAGGCCTGAGGCACCACGCTCACTGGGGTTACTTTTTTATTCTCACAACTCTGAGGCTGGTATTGTCATTCCTTTTTGTGAATAAGGAAACAAGCTCCAAGAAGGCAGGTGACTTGTCCAAAGTCACGCAGTGGGTGTATTGAGCATTTAAACCCAGGATTGATTCCTAGTCTGATGCCTCATCCTATTCACTAAACCTGTTCACTCCCTGCATAGGCGCTGGGGCAGGGGTGAGGGAAGGTGGTACAGGATATGGAAACAGATGCAGACAAAAGGACAGACAGGTGGAAAACCTAGGTTTATCCCCCCCTTTTTTTTTTTTTTTAAGGAGTTTCCCTCTTGTTGCCCAGGCTGGAGTGCAATGGTGCAATTTTGGCTCACTGCAACCTCCACCTCCCGGGTTCAAGCGATTCTCCTGCCTCAGCCTCCCGAGTAAGCGGGATTACAGGCATGTGCCACCACACCTGGCTAATTTTGTATTTTTAGTAGAGATGGGGTTTCTCCATGTTGGTCAGGCTGGTCTTGAACTCCTGACCTTAGGTGATCCGCCCGCCTCGGCCTCCCAAAGTGCTGGGATTGCAGGTGTGAGCCACTGCGCCCGACCCATCATCCCCTCTTAACTAGAGCTAAAGAAAGGGATCGGGAAGTGTGTGTAGGGTGGGAGACAGAAGGACTCACTGCCAGGAAGATCTGCAGGGCGCTGCTGAGGGCTTCAATGTAGGGATAGTCAAGCAAGCAGCCAGTGACAGAGATGACATGGTGGTCCTCCAGAGCCAGGCGGGAGTTCAGAACAGGTGTCACCAGGCAGCCTGGTCCATTCTCCATCCACCAGGAGCGGTGCAGGGATGTGTTGAAGGTCATGATGAAGTCCCGGTCCTGGGGGCAAAGGAGCCTGGGATACCGAATGTGAGGGAGAGGGAGGGGGGAGCTACTCCCCCAGCCCAGGGAGACTTCATATTGATGGGTAAAGGGATTCAGGGAGTCTGCACCTGCAAGTCCATATTTGGCCAACAGGTGGCACTTGATGACCACACAGGCCTCACTCTTTTCTCATTGAGATGGAAAGGGGTTTGTGTGGACTCACAGGGGCCTCAGAATTTTCAGAGCTGGAAGGAACATTAACAATTTCCCAGCCACAGGTGAAATCCTCAGTACAGGCCCCTTCACAGCCCATTCAGTCTCTCCGCTGCTCCCACTGTGTGCGACCCTGGGCGAACCTCTCCTTTGGGGCCTCAGTCTCCGCATTTGTTAAATGGAGAAGGGCTGGCCTAGATTGGAAGTTCTTACTCAGGGTGTGCACCCAGGTGCCCATCCATGCAGTCACTCATTCAGCAGGTAAATACTCACTGCCTGCCGACCAGGGGCCAAGCACTCAGATGTGCGATCTTATTTTATCCCCTCAGCAACCACATGAAGTTGCAGTTGCTTTATGTCCACTTACTAGATGAGGAAACTGGGGCTCAGACAGGATCGGCCCCTTGCCCAGGGCAATATAGCTAGAAGCTTTCAGAGCTGGGATTGGAACCTAGCAGGGTCAAACTACAAAGCCAATGCTCTTAAATTCACATATTTTGTCTCCTTTATATCTAAAAATAGAAGTCGTGTCTCTCTGGGCTTGCTCTTATTCAAGTGAAACAGTCCTACTTTCTTCAGCAGTTCTTCGTGTGACATGGTCTGCTCAATCTTCCCTAAACAAACTCTAGTCTCTTTCCCTTCTGAAAAATATTGATCAGAATTAGAGCCAAATCTTTGTGATCTAAGCAGTACAAAGCATGTGGCATTTTCACCTCCCTTGCTCTGAATACTCTACCTCTATTAGTGGGGCCTAAGAGTAGCTTTCTGGGCTACCACATACTGTTGGTTTTTACTGAGCTTGTGATCAACTGGGACCCCTGGCTCATCTTCACATGGGCTGCTCTTCAGCCTTATCTGCTCCATCATTGTGTTTGAGGTAGCCAGAAATGGATTGGTAGGTGGAAAATGGGGCACACAGATTATTTGGGCGTGTAAGGAGAGGGAGGCTTCTTCAAGACATGATGCTCTGGTCCTATAACACAATACCCTTGGGGCAGGGGATGGGAATGGTCAGGTTCTGCCCTATGGCACTGCCAGGCCTGAGGCTTACCTGGGACAGCTGTCCAACCTCCAAGTAGAAGCAGATGATAAACGCATTCCAGCCAACCCAGAGCACCAGCCAGGCTGCATACTGGGGAAAGCAGAGGTGGGATCAGGGTGGGGCCTGGGGAGTGGGGTAGGGGGAGTGTCAGTGGAGACAGAGCTCAGGGATGAGGAGATCTGGGCAGGGGAAATTATGAGAATACCTCACTCAGAGAGCACAGTGTAGCCTACAAATCATTTACACACCCATCAGGCCTTACAACAGCCCTGCAAGGTTAGCACTGCCCTCTCTTTAGAGAAAACTAATTTAAAGCTGAAAGGAAGTTTAAGCTTTCCAAGATCACACAGCTAGGAGGAGGTAGGGCTGCCACTCAAATCCAAGTTCTCTGCTAGCTAATCCCATCCACTCTGCTAACAACATCCTCTAGACCAGCTGTCTCTAGAATACTGGAATCATTCAAGGATGTTTGTCAAAAATGCAGATTCTGGGGTCCTACCTCTAGACCTACTGATTCCGAATTTCTAGGGATGCTGTTTAAAAGCTGTTTAAGCAATCCCTAGGGGATTGTAACTCGGATGACCCTTTCAGAAACATGTTCCAGGTGGTAAGCCACTAGAGGGCGAGGACTTTGCCTGCCTGGCTCACCACTGCAATGCCAATGCCTAGCACAGAATAGCTGGATGAACCCGTTAAGACTATAGGAAATGGGCCAGGTGCAGTGGCTCATACCTGTAATCCCAGCACTTTGGGAGGCTGAGGTGGGCAGATCACTTGAGCCCAGGAGTTCAAGACCAGCCTGGGCAACATGGAGAAAACCCATCTCTTAAAAAAAAAAAAGAGGCCAGGCACAGTGGCTCACGCTTGTAATCCCAGCACTTTGGAAGGCCGAGGTGGGCAGGTCATCTGAGTTCGGTAGTCTGAGACCAGCCTGACCAACATGGAGAAATCCTGTCTCTACTAAAAATACAAAATTAGCCAGGCGTGGTGGCGCATGCCTGTAGTCCCAACTACTCAGGAGGCTGAGGCAGGAGAATCGCTTGAACCTGGGAGGTGGAGGTTGTGGTGAGCTGAGATCACACCACTGGACTCCAGCCTGGGCAACAAGAGTGAAACTCCGTCTCAAAAAAAAAAAAAAGTCTTAATTATTATTATTATTTTTTTTAGGCAAAATCTCAGTCTGTCACCCAGGCTGGAGGGCAGTGGATGCTGGGAACTTCAGACCAAAAGAGACAGGAGGTTATCCTGCAGCCTTTTTCCTGAGTATGAGTGTGACATCTTCTCACATGGCTGTGGCTGGAGTCTGGATATAAGGGAACCAGGGGAGGTGGAGGCAGGATCATGGATGGGGCCTGGAGAAAGGCTGGGGTGAGCAGACGACAGTGAGGCCCCAAGCATAGAAAGGGAGTCCAGCCTGGGCCCTGGATGCCCTCACTCTGTCACTTTCCTCCTTCCCCTCCTTGCTCTGTAAATTGTACCTGAATGACACAGGTGGATCTGCCCTGCTCCGGCAATCTTTCCATCTGTCTGGAGGGAGAGGGCTGGGATGGGAGGGACTGGGAGCTGCATTGCTAGGGCAACACCGAGGCCCCTGGGCCCCTCAGTTCTCCCACATCCCGAATGTGGCCACCTCTGGGGAGAACAGCATTCCACCCACGGCAGTGAGCTGGAAAGGAGGTTAGGGTAGATTTGAGAGCTGGATGCTGCTACCCAAGTCCTGTGCCTGCAATTCTAGTGGCTGTCAGCTGGCAGACAGTGTTGTTGACAGTGGTGCCTGGGGCTTCCCTGAGAACTGGAGAGAAGGGTTCTCTTACGTCAGATGAGAGAGAGCCTTGTTAGGGTCCTGTTCACCTGGCTTCTGGGAGCTGAGCCTGCGGAGGTGGGGAAAGAAGTCCTAGAATGAGTGTGCGTGGGCTCTGGAGGCAGCATGACATTGCATGTCATTGTGATTGTAGGTGTCAAGCATGTATGCAGTAAATCTAGTGAAAAGCCTTTTCGCTCAAGAGGGCCATGTGAAGAGGTCACTGAGGAACAGCAGGCGATATGGGTGAATCTAGCTGAAAGCAGGAGTTTGACAGAGACCATTAGGGACCAGGACTTGGGAAGAGGCTGTCGGGGAGGAGGAGAGAGACCCAGACTCCTGGGACTGGAGCGCAGGGAGGCACTGACCTCAAAGCCACACTAGCTGCTCCAGACCACATCCTTGATGTACACTGGGCAGGACAGACAAATGCCAAGCCTTCCTGAAGCTTCCTGAGAAACTAAATAAGATGAAACCCACCCCTCCTGTGTCCCTGCGCCCGTCCCTCGGTTTAGTGAGGGCGTGTAGTGCCGTGGCAGGAGCCTTCACTGTAGATCTGATGTTCTAATCCTGCCTTGCTTTCATTAGCTGTGTGACCTTAGGAAGACTCACAACCTTTCTGAGCTTCAGTTTCCTCATCTGGAAAACGGAGCTGGTAAGGTCTGCCTCACAGGGCTACTGCAGACATGAGATGAAGCACGTGAAATTTAGCAGCGTGCCTGGCACATGCCAGGCACTCACTACATGATCCATTTTGTTTATATTTGGATTATTTCCCTAAAAAATTCTTCAGGAAAAAAAAAAAAACAACCCTGTCTCCTCTGAGCAAAGAAGCACTGGGCTGTGCACATTCACCCCATCTTGCTTTGGGTGGAGCCAAGACCAGTGCCCCAGTGTTGGGAGGCAGTTCTGGTTTTGAGGAGCAGGGAGGGGTGGAGTGGGCAGGGGTGAGGAGAGGAGTTGGCTTGGGAAGGGGCTAGGTGAGCCGTACCAGGATGAGGTACCGGGATCGGTACTGCACGGTGCCAAAGATGCCCAGGATGACTGCCATGATGTGCAGGAAGTTGGCTAGGATGGGAGCCCACTGGTAGCCCAGGAAGTCAAAGATCTGCCGCTCCAGCGCAGCCACCTGTGGAAGAGACAGGCTGAGGCCACAGTCATCCCCTGAAAGGGAAGGACAGGGATTCCTGCTTGACCTTGGGGAGCAGGTGGCACCAGTTACCATGGTGATGAGGCGTAAGTCTCAGAACCATCCAGTCCTTCACTACCAAAGGGATGCTGGGGGTCCTTAAGCCTGGTCATTACTTTGGGATGGGCTGAAAGGTGATAGGAGCCAGGATGCAGAATACCTTCCTCCCAACAAGAGGCCCTTCCCTCTAGCAGCTCAAGCTCCTGCATCTACTCCGTGTGGGGAAGACAGTGGGGTCAGAATCCAGACTGTCACTCCAAGCCTTGGAGGGCAGGGAAGTCCTGGAGCCACAGTTACCTCTTCCAAGGATCCCTATCTGCAGCTTGCCCTGGCCCATGACATCCATGGGCTACAGAGAAGAAAATGCTTTTCACTCCCTTTCCCTGAGGGAGTTGGAATATATTGCAAAATTGGCCTCAAATCCTCCTCTTCCTGTTTCCATGCTCTTCCGTAGTGCCCTTATACACTAATGCTGTGCTTGGCCACGCGACTTGCTTTGCCTAAAGGGACTTTGTCAAACACGATGCAAACGTGTTTGAAAAAGGCTTGAAAAATGCATGAGTCCAGTCTGGGCATCATGGTGAAACCCCGTCTCGACAAAAAATACAAACCATTGCCAGGTGTGGTGGTGTGCGCCTGTAGTCCCAGCTACTCGGGAGGCTTAGGTGAGAGAATTGCTTGAGCCCAGAAAGCAGAGGTTGCAGTGAGCCAAGATCATGTCACTGCACTCCAGCCTGGGCGACAGAGTGAGACCCTGTCTCAAAAAAAAAAAAAAAAAAAAGAAAAGAAAAAAAATGGGTGTGCTTTGGAGCTTGCCCACTTGCTTCACTTGTAACAAGACCACCTTGTGAACAAGCCCCAGCTGACCCGCTGGAGGATGAGAGGCCGCGGGGAGGAGAGTGAAGGCACCCCAGCTGACAGCCCATCAGTCATCAGCCATGTGAGCAAGGCCATGCTAGATCACCCTGGATCACTAGCTGACCAGAGACACATAGCCCAGACCAGAAGAATCTCCCAGCTTTCCCACAGAATCATGAACTAAATAAAATGGTCGTTTATTTTTTATTTCTAAATATTTATTATCATTATTTTTAAACAGAGTCTTGCTCTGTCACCCAGGCTGCAGTGCAGTGGGGCTATCTCAGCTCACTGCAACCTCCGCCTCATGGGTTCAAGCAATTCTCCTGCCTCAGCCTCTTGAGTAGCTGGGACCACAGGCACCTGCCCTCATACTCAGCTAATTTTTGTATTTTTAGTAGAGGCAGAGTTTCACCATGTTGGCCAGGCTGGTCTCGAACTCCTGACCTCAAATGATCCACCCACCTCAGCCTCCCAAAGTGCTGGGATTATAGGCGTGAGCCACCAGGCCCAGCCAAATTTTGCTTTAAAGAACCACCTCCTACCATTCTGTCCACATGGCTTGAGTGGGGCTCACTCATTTCTAGTTTCTGGGGTGGGCAGGTGAGCCAAGTCTAGCCAAATAATCAAAGACAACGATGAATTTAGGGATAGGCGCTCACCTTGTGCTCTGCCCCTGAGAATCACCCTGGATATTTGCTAGAACAATCGGGAAGAGCTGCTCTCCTGCCAGGATACCTGAATGGGTGTGGTGTGAGCTTGGAGCTGTTGGTGGCTGCCTTGGCCACCTCAGGTGGATGGCCTGCCTGAGGACAAAGCCATAGCTAAGGTACAGAGAGAGTGTGTGTGGGAGGAAGACTGAACACACACAAGGGAATGTCCTGTGCCATCTTTCAGGCCTCTGAATACAGCCATGCCTAAAGCTGGTTCTCCCTCCTTGTCCTGCCGATTTTTGTCATTTGCAACGAAGAGCCCTAACTACAACAGAAGAGGAGAGAAGAGGGTCTGGCTGGGGAGGGGGAGGGAAGATTCAGATAAAGTGAGGAGATATAAGAAGCCTTTTTCCAGGCAGGGAGGCAGGAGGAGGTGGAGCTGATGCTACCACACAGATGGCAAGGCTTGGGCAGAGACCAAGGAAGCTGCAGGCTTGGGCAAGGTGGTGAGGGAAGCCTGGTGGTGCCAGGCCCAACCTTGGCATTTACCCACCTGGCACCAGCCTGCCTCTTGATGGTGACTCCCCTCCCAGGGATCTGCAGATTGTAAAGCTCATCTCTCACTGGATGCTCCTTGGCAGAACGGCAGAGCTGGAATCATTATTTCATTTTGAGGAAAGGGAAGATGAGGTTCAGAGAGGGGAAGTGACTTGTCCAAGGTCACACAGCAGGTTGGTGGCAGAATAGGCCTTTCTCAGCCACCTGTCCTATCTTGGCACCACCTTTCCCATCTTGGCATGGGTAAGGGAGTCAAGAAGTGTAAATTGTGGTGGGAAGTCTGCCTCTGACTCCTGGGTGACTTTGGGCAGCCCACTTTCCCCGCTGGGTTTGGGGCTCCTCTTCCATGCATGGAAGTCACTGGACTAGGTAATCTCCAAGGGCCCTTCCAGCCTTGACTTCCATCGTCTGCTGGCCTTGGGGGAGAAACTCCCCAAGCTTGTTCAGGGGCCTCTGTCACGGTCACAGTCTCTGTCTGCTGCTCCTATGCCACTCTTCCTCTAGTCCACTCTTCCTCTTTCCACCCTGACTCTGCCTGGCCTTGGGAGCCTTGGTGGTCTGGGGTCCAGCTCAATGTTCTTGACTCAGCTGTTACCTGGCCCTAAGGGAGAAGGTCTCCGTCAGAGGATGGAGGAGGAGGCTGTGACAGAGCTATCCAGGCTCACGGTGCAGCTGAGGCACCCTGCCAAATACGTCCACCTAAGGCTGGGCGCGGTGACTCACGTCTGTAATCCCAGCACTTTGGGAGGCCAAGGTGGGCGGATCACTTGAGGTCAGGAGTTTGAGGCCAGCCTGGCCAACATGGTGAAACTCCATCTCTACTGAAAATACGAAAGTTAGCTGGGTGTGGAGGCTAGGGGAGGAGAATTGCTTGAACAATTGCCTGGGTGTGGAGGCAGAGGCTGCAGTGAGTTGAGATTGCGCCACTGTACTCCAGCCTGGGTGACAGAGTGAGACTCTGTCTCAAAAAAAAGGAAAAAAAAAAGTCCACCTAAAAGATGATATCATCTCCACCCAAACTGGCACCTACTCAAAACCCCTCTGTTCTCTGTGACCTTATTGATAGAAAACAGAGAGGGATAGTTTGTTTTGTTTGTTTGTTTTGTTTTTTAAAGCAGTAGCAGATTGGTAGTCACTTAAACTCAGATTCAAATTCCGGCTCTGCTGTGTGACTTAGAGCAAGTCACTTTCCCTCTCTGAATCTATTTATTCAACTATAAATAGAGAAGATAATCCCTCTCTTGAGAAGTTGTTGTGGGGATATAGAGATATCACATAAACTAACAGACAATTAGACTTAATATATAGCAGCTAATTAATAGAAGGCTTAACAGTCTAAGCTTCTTAGTTTGGCACTGAGGGCCCACTAGGATCTGGCTCAGTCCTGTATTTCCCATCAGCTCCTGCCCCCAAGAGGCTGTAACAACAGTTGAAGACCTACCTTCATTCGTCTTTGCCTTATTTTTTATTTTATATTTTATTTTGAGAAAGAGTCTTGCACTTTTGCCCAGGTTGGGGTGCAATGTGGTGATTACAGCCCACTGCAACCTCAATTTCCTGGGCTCAAGGCATCCTCCTGCCTCAGCCTCCTTAGTAGCTGGGACTACAGGCAGGTGCCACTGCATCTGGGTAATTTTAAAATATTTTGTAGAGATTGGGTCTCACCATGTTGCCTGGGGTAGTCTTGAACTCCTGGCCTCAAGTGATCTTCCTGCCCTGGCCTCCCAAAATGCTGGGATTACAGACATAAGCCACTGCTCCGGGCCTCCCTTTGCCTTTATCCAAGTCCTCCTTAGTTTTCACGGTGTAGCTCAGTTCCCTCTTTTGGTAGGAAGGCCTCCCTGACTGGCCCACAGGGACTGCTCTCTCCACTTGACATGGAGTGGAGGCTGTTCTTCCCACTCTCGGCATGGCTCTGGCCTTCCTTCATCCTCACGCCCAGCAACCATTCACTCATTTATCTATAACCAGCCAGACCCATTTATCCATCCATCCGACATCTGACATGCCCTCACCCAGCCAGGGTTCATCACTTATTTATTCACAGAACATTTAGTCTATGGCAGGCTTTGTGCTAACTCCCGGATGTAGGAGTGAAGAAGTTGTGGTCCCTGCCCCTTTGAAACTCAGGACCTACTTAGTAGAGGAGGGGGACAGGAAATCAGTACAAACCGGGGAGTCAGGGCTATGACCCAGGCCTGAAAAAGGCCATCTCTTCCTCTGATGGTGAGTGCAGATTTAAACAAATCTTTTTTTTTTTTTTTTTTTTTGAGATGGAATCTCGCTCTGTCGCCCAGGCTGGAGTGCAGTGGCATGCTATCAGCTCAATGCAAGCTCCGCTTCCTGGGTTCACACCATTCTCCTGCCTCAGCCTCCCAAGTAGCTGGGACTACAGGCGCATCCCACCATACCCAGTTGATTTTTTTTTTTTTTTTGAGATGGAGTCTCGCCCTGTCGCCCAGGCTGGAGTGCAGTGGCTCGATCTGGGCTCACTGCAAGCTCTGCCGCCTGGGTTCAGGCCATTCTCCTGCCTCAGCCTCCCCAGTAGCTGGGACTACAGGCGCCTGCCACCACGCCCGGCTAATTTTTTGTATTTTTAGTACAGGCAGGGTTTCACTGTGTTAGTCAGGATGGTCTCTATCTCCTGACCTCGTGATTCGCCCGCCTCGGCCTTCCAAAGTGCTGGAATTACAGGCGTGAGCCACCGCGCCCGGCCCCAGTTGATTTTTGTATTTTTTGTAGAGAACAGGATCTCGCCCTGTTGCCCAGCCTAGTCTCATACTCTCCTGGGCTCATGTGATCCACCCACCTTGGCCTCCCAAAGTGCTGGGATTACAGGCATGAGCCACCATGCCTGTCCTAAATATATATTTTAAAAATTTAGATGTAGGCTGGGTATAGTCACTCACACCTGTAATCTCAACACTTTGGGAGGCCAAGGCCAGAGGATGGCTTGAGGCCAGGAGTTCTGGACCAGCCTTGGCAACATAGTGAGATCCCATCTCTATTAAAAAAAAAAAAATTAGATTCAGTGTCTTATAAACAATCTTAAAGTTATTATTTTTTATTAGAAAACCAAGTCAAGGCCGGCGCAGTGGCTCACACTTGTAATACCAGCACTTTGGGAGGCCAAGGTGGGTGGATTACAAGGTCAGGAGTTCGAGACCAGCCTGGCCAACACGGTGAAACTCTGCCTCTACTAAAAATACAAAAATTAGCTGGGTATGGGGGCAGGTGCCTGTAGTCCCAGCTACTCAGGAGGCTGAAGCAGGAGAATTACTTGAACCTGGGAGGTGGAGGTTGCAGTGAGCCGAGATCGCACCCTTGCACTCCAGCCCAGGTGACAGTGCGAAATTCGGTCTCAAAAAAAAAAAAAAAAAAAGAAAAGAAAAGAAAAAGAAAACCAAGTCAAATATTCCAGAACTTCTGCTTGTGTAGCAGTTACATGCAGCTAATTAACAAATAACAATAGGAACAAAATAAGAGGAATACCTTTCCCACCTGGTTGCATCAGCTCCGAAACACGAATCTGAGGGCTGCAGTGATTGTAAATCATAACTGGCTTTGCTGTGTCTTTGTTACTTAGAAGGGAGGAACTGTGCAGACGCAACAGCAATCTACTCCTTTGCAAAAATTGCAAATGCATGTGCGCTGGGGGAAAAATTGACTTCGGAGAGATTTTTACCTGGTCAGCTGCAAGCCGAGCCAAGGTAGCTTCTTGAATCCCTCTCCTAAGTGAGCTGGGGTGAACGTTCCTGGGGGCAGTGGATACAGACTTCTCCCTGATCTCCTGCCAGGGGAAGGATGGCCACCACCCCACTCAGTTACTGTTTCTAAAATACAAATCTCATCCCAGCCACACAGAAAGAGCCCCCTGACTGTCGTCCCAGAGTGACAGATGAGAACGTGTCACCCAGGCCTCACATCCCTGTCTTCACCTGCCAGTGCTCACAGAGGAAGCCCCACGTTCCTGCCCATCAGTCCTCTCTGCCTTTGATCTCTGTTCTCCCCTGACCCAGCTCTCTCTTTTTTTCTTTTCTTTCCCTTCCCTTCCCTTTTTCTTTCCTTCATTCTTTCTTTTCTTTCTCTTTATTTTTCTTTCTTCCCTTCCTTCCCTCCCTCCCTCCCTCCTTCCTTCCTTTTTTTTTTTTTCTTCCATGGAGTTTCGCTCTTGTCACCCAGGCTGGAGTGCAATGGCGCAATCTCAGCTCACTGCAACCTCCACCTCCTGGGTTCAAGCGATTCTCCTGCCTCAGCCTCCCAAGTAGCTGGGATTACAAGTGCATGCCACCATGCTCTGCTAATTCTTGTATTTTTAGTAGAGACGGGGTTTCTCCACATTGGTCAGGCTGGTCTCAAACTCCCGACCTCAGGTGATCTGCCCGCCTCGGCCTCCGAAAGTGCTGGGATTATAGGCCTGAGCCCCTGCACCTGGCCTGCTTTCTTTTCTTTCTTTTTTCTCTTCTTTTCTTTTGTTTCTTTTCTCTTTTCCTTTCCTTTCTTTTCTTTTTTCCTTTCCTTTCTTTTCTTTTTTCCTTTCCTTTCCTTTTCCTTCCTTTTCTCTCTCTCTCTCTTTTTTTTTTTGAGTCAGAGTCCCATTCTGTCACCCAGGCTGGGGTGCAGTGGCGCAATCTCAGCTCACCACAACCCCTGCCTCCCAGGTTCAAGCGATTCTCCTGCCTCAGCCTCCCAAGTAGTTGGGATTACAAGCCCCTGCCACCATGCCTGGCTAACTCTTGTATTTTTAGTAGAGATGGGGTTTCACCATGTTAGTCAAGGCTTGTCTCGAACTCCTGACCTCATGAGCTGCCCACCTCAGCCTCCCAAAGTGCTGGGATTACAGGTGTGAGCCACCGCGCTGCCCAGCTCTTTTCTTTTCTTTCTCTCTCTCTCTATTCCTTCCTTCCTCCTTTTTTTTTTTTTGAGTCTCACTCTGTCGCCCAGGCTAGAGTGCAGTGGTGCGATCTAGGCCAACTTGCAACCTCCGCCTCCTGGGTTCAAGCTATTCTCTTGCTTCAGCCTTTCCAGTAGCTGCAATTACAGGCACCCACCACCACGCCCGGCTTAATTTTTTGTATTTTTTAGTAGAGACGGGGTTTCGCCATGTTGGCCAGGCTGGTCTTGAACTCCCGACCTCAGGTAATCCACCTGCCTCAGCCTCCCAAAGTGCTGGGATTACAGACATGAGCCACTGCACCTGGCCTTTCTTTCTTTCCACCTTGCCTTGCCCTACCCTGCCACGGCACCCAGCCCGGCCACCTGCACTCTGGATCCAGCTCCTCTTGTCTTCTCAGGAGCCCACACCATTCACAGTCCCTTCTCTCTTGTAAACATAGCTTCTCCCTCTCCCCAGATCCTTCTCACTGGCTCTTAAACAAGCTCAAAGCCTCTCCCATTAAAAAAAAAAATAGTGTCTGGGTATAATAGCTCACACCTATAATTCCAGTACTTTGGGAGGCCCAGGGGGGTAGATTGCTTGAGCTCAGGAGTTTGAGACCAGCCTGGGCAACATGGCAAAAGCCCCACCTCTATTAAAAAAATACAAAAATTCAGCCGGGCATGGTGGTGCACATCTGTGGTCCCAGCTACTTGAGAGGCTGAGGTGGGAGGATCGCTTGAGCCCAGCAGGCTGAGGCTAGAGTGAGCTGTGATAGCCCACCTGTCTCAAAAAAGAAGAAAAGAAAAAAGCTCCTTACCACGTTCCAGCTGACATCAGCCTTATCTATCTCAACATTCTCACATCTAAAACTACCTAAAAGGTCTCCATGGCCTTCCCTGCCACTCTATCTCCCAGAGTGACTTTCTGCTTGGCCACTGAAAGAGTTCTTACTGAGGTCACTGGCGACCTCCTTGTTATTAAATTCAGCAGATAAGGCGGGGTGCCTGTAATCCCAGCACTTTGGAAAGCCAAGGTGGGTGGATCACTTGAGGTCAGGAGTTTGAGACCAGCCTGGCCAACATGGTGAAACCCTGTCTCTACTAAAAATACAAAAATTAGCCAGGCTTGGTGGTGGGAGCCTGTAATCCCAGCTACTCAGGAGGCTGAGGCAGGAGAATCACTTGAACCTGGGAGGTGGAAGTTGCAGTGAGCCAAGATCGCAGCACTGCACTCCAGCCTGGGTGACAGAGTGAGACTCTGTCTCAAAAATAAATAAATAAATAAATAAATAAATAATAAATTCAGCAGTTGAAAATAAATAAATAATAAATTCAGCAGATGAATTTCAGTCCTCATCTTACCTGACCTCAGTTGCCCTCTCTCCTGCCAGCAGCACTCTTCTCTGGCTTTTGCCCCATGGCACTGTCCCAGAGGCAGGATGACCTAGTGGTTAGGTGCAAAGCCTAGGTCAGAATCCTGGTGCGCTGGTTATTATACAACTCTTGGCATGGCACTAACCAACCTCTGCCTGTTTTTTGGTCAACAAAATGGGTATGATTTACAGTATCTTCCGCATAGGGCTGCGAGAAGAGTCAGTATTATTTAAAATTATATTTTTCGCAAAACTCCCTACCTCCCTCCTTCCTTAATTTTTTCCACAGTGCTTATGATTGGATTTTTACTTTTTTTTTTTTTTTTTGAGACGGAGTCTAGCTGTGTTGCCCAGGCTGGAGTGCAGTGGCCAGATCTCAGCTCACTGCAAGCTCCGCCTCCCGGGTTTACACCATTCTCCTGGCTCAGCCTCCCGAGTAGCTGGGATTACAGGCGCCGCCACCTCGCCTGGCTAGTTTTTTATATTTTTTAGTAGAGACGGGGTTTCACCGTGTTAACCAGGATGGTCTCGATCTGCTGACCTTGTGATCCGCCCGTCTCGGCCTCCCAAAGTGCTGGGATTACAGGCTTGAGCCACCGCGCCCGGCCGATTTTTTTTTTTTTGAGACAGTCTCACTCTGCCACCCAGGCTGGAGTGCAGTGGCATAATCTCAGCTCACTGCAAGCTCCACCTCCCGGGTTCATGCTATTCTCCTGCCTCAGCCTCCTGAGTAGTTGGGATTACAGGTGCCCACCACCACGCCCAGCTAATTTTTTGTATTTTTAGTAGAGATGGGGTTTCATTATGTTAGCCAGGATGGTCTCGATCTCCTGACCTCGTGATCTGCCCGCCTCGGCCTCCCAAAGTGCTGGGATTACAGGTGTGAGCCACCGTGCCTGGCCTTTTTTTTTTTTTTTTTCTGAGATGGAGTCTAGCTTTGTCGCCCAGGCTGGAGTGCAGTGACGCGACCTCGGCTCACTGCAACCTCTGCCTCCCGGGTTCAAGCGATTTTCCTGCCTCAGCCTCCGGAGTAGCTGGGATTACAGGTGCCTGCCACCAAGCCTGGCTAATTTTTATATTTTTAGTAGAGATGGGGTTTCACTATGTTGGCCAAGCTGGTCTCGAACTCCTGACCTCAAGTGATCTGCCCACCTTGGCCTCCCAAAGTGTTGGGATTACAGGCGTGAGCCACTGTGCCCCGGTGGTTTTTTACTTTCTATTTTTATTTTTTTGAGATGGGATTCTCGCTTCATCACCCAGCTGGAGTGCAGTGGTGTGATCACGGCTCACTGCAGCCTTGAACTCCTTGGCTCAAGCGATCCTCCCACCTCAGCCCCCTGAGTAGCTAGGACTGCAAGCACGCGCCATCATGCTGGCCTGTGCTTATCATTGGCAAACACACTATTTACACACTATTTAGTTATGGTCTGTCTCCTGCAGTGGATGGCAAGCTCTGTGAGGGCAGGAATTTCTGCTTGTGTGCTTCACTGCCACATTTTCAGTGGTGAGGGCAGTGCTTGGCACACTCCAGGTGCTAAAACCAAATTCTCCATCTTCCTCGGCTACTACCCCATTCCAGAGCAGCCAGGCCCCTAACTATTAGAGTGCCCCAGGGCTACATCCCAGGCCCTCTCATGCCACACTTACCCAGGAAATGCACGCCCACCCAAGCTCCGGTGACCACCTGCTTGCGTGCAGCCCCCAGCTGCATTCTAACCAGTGACTCAGTGAACAGCTCACTGTGAACTCCACATGCCCAAACCTGGTCCATGTCCAGTGTTTTGGGCTCCACGAGGTGTCCAGCTGCTTGAGCTAGGAACCTAAACTTTAGGTTTCAGTCTCCCTCATGCTCCCCATTTGTTCCACGTCCCCCACCTCCTGCAGCCTGTCCTCAAGCCCTGGCTCTCGGATCTTCCAAATCTCTCACATCTGGCCACTTTTTTCCGTCCACTTTCTCTCACCTGGCCATGCCAACCCCCCTGCCCTCCAGCTTACTTCAAACCTAACTGGCCCCTCTGCTCTCCAGAGTAGGGCCTCCCCGGAGGCTCCCTGCTGCCCCTCCCCCTGCCCTTCGCTCCCCACCCCCACCCCTAATTATTTATTTATCGGGTAGCTGCCAGCCGAAGGGGGATGCTGTTGCCATGGGAACCTTCAGCCCCGAGTCAGGGCTGCCTCTGTTCTCAGTAGGATGCTCTTGTCTGTCTAGACGCCAACCCCAGGAGCCCACACGAGGTGGGGGGTGAGGGATAAGGGCTGAATAATGCAGATGCGCCCACCCTAGCCCCAGGAAGCTGGCTGGGAGAGAAGGTAGGGTAGGGCCCAGGCTCAGGGCCACTGAACCCATCAGAAGTCTCTCGTGCCCAACCTTGCCAGCCAATTCTGCAAGTCCACTACTTTCCTGGCCAAAATTCCAGACATGGCACCACAGGCCTGAGACACAGAAGTCAGCCTGTCTGGGGAAAGATGAGGGATGGGCCCTTGAAGTTTCTAGAGAAAACTTTGTTCCAGTCTGGTTCTGTCTCTCTCACTGACTTCAGTCCACTGAGGGACGAGCTCTCCATTTAAGGACATGGAGGCCTGAGTTCCAGCCCTAGTTCTCATCGACTCACTGTGTGACCTTGGGCAAGTTATCCCCCTCTCTGAGCCTCAGTTTTCTCATTAGTGAAATGTCCTGAGGATTCAGACAGGGCCCATAAAGCTCGCAGCCAGCCGGGTGTCTGGCACACAGTTGGTGCTGAGTATATGGCAACAGCTTTTCAGACCCCCCTTTTCCCAGTGGATTTCTGAGGCAGCTGACAAAATTAAACTCGACTCAACCCCTCATCCGTGAAATGAGGGAGTGGGACGAAAGTCGCAGACAACAGAGCTGGAAGGACCCCTGAGATCTGCTGGTCCAACCCCCTAATTAGGGAGGTGAGCAAACCGACAGCAGAGGGGGCAGTGATGTGCCTGAGGGGAGGGGCTCCTCTCTCTCCCTGAGCTCTGCCCCCACCTCCCCATCTCCGGGGGTCCATCTGGGGACATTGCCATCTGAGCATGAGTTGAAATGAGATTCAACTCAACATAAGATTAAAAGGAACAGTCACAGAGACCAAGTGGTCTTTGACCCTGCCAAAGAAGATGGGCCCAGTAGGGACTCAATTCATTGAGCAAATATTTCTTGAGCACCTACTATATGCTGGGCCCTGGGCATATGGCAGTGAACAAGATGGCGTGGATCCTGCCTCAGAGAGCTCATCTGGAGACAAAGACCACCGTCCTCTGGGAGCTGATGAACTGATGATGGGGGCTTCTCTGACAGGTTCCCCTCCACTGTGCCTAGGGACCTGTGAAGATGCCTCCCTCATCCCCCAACACACACACACGCACACACGCGCACACATGCGCAAGCGCATACACGCATGCGCACAGACGCACGCACACACGCACACACACACACACGCACGCACACACACCCCTCTCTCTTCTCTTTCTTCTAGGGCTTTTGCAGGCTTTCTGCCTCTCTATCCCAGGCCGGATCCCACTGGGAAATGGCCAAGGCCATCACTGTTAGGTGAAAAAAGCAAGCTGCAGAGCAACATGATTCCATTCGTGTAAACACCTCCCCCAAAAGGCACCAAACACGTGGGACTGTAAACGCAGAACCAAGAGCCAGGGAGAGACCCAATAAACAGTTATGAGACGTTATTTCTAGGGAGTGGGGAGATGGGGAGACTTTGAATCTTAACTATATGCACTTCTATAGTAGTTCTGGAATTTCTTACAACAGAGTTGGACCAGAAGTCTCCTTCTCTCTCTTTTTTTTTTTTTTGTTGAGACAGGGTTTCGCTGTTGTTCATGCTGGAGTGCAGTGGCAAGATCAGGGCCCACTGCAGCCTCAGCCTCCTGGGCTCAAGTGATCTTCCCGCCTCAACCTCCTGAGTAGTTGGGACTACAGGCATCTGCCACCCACACTTAGCTATTTTTAAAACTTTTTTGTAGAGACAAGGGTCTCACTATATTGCCCAGGCTGGTCTCGAACTCCTGAGTTCAAGTGATCCTCCCCTGCCTTGGCCTCTCAAGATGTTGGGATTACAGGTGTGAACCACTGCGCCCAGCCACATTTATTTATCTCCTATTTGATCTAGACAGTATTCTGAGTACATAACAAGTATTCATCTTATAAACATTTCTCAAGTGCCTTTTTTTTTTTTTTTGACAGAGTCTTGTTCTGTCACCCAGGCTGGAGTGCAGTGGTGCGATCTCAGCTCACTGCAACCTCCGTCTCCCTGGTTCAAGCAATTCTCTGCCTCAGCCTCCTGAGTAGCTGGGATTACAGGTGCCTGTCACCACGCCCGGCTAATTTTTGTATTTTTAGTAGAGACGGGGTTTCGCCATCTTGGCCAGGCTGGTCGCGGTGGCTCACGCCTGTAATCCCAGCAATTTGGGAGGCTGAGGCGGGTGGATCATGAGGTCAGGAGTTCGAGTGCCTCTTGTGTGCTAAATCCTGAGAACACAATGGTGAATACAGTGCACCCAGGATGACAGTCCTGCCCTTTCCCTCCTCAGAGCAGACACCAGCTACATCTGTCCCATTAGGAAACAAAACAAACTGAATCTCCCAGAATATCAGCAACCTCTCTCAAGGGGTCTACCTTAGGAAACTTTATGGAACATTCACTGTCTATAAACCTCATGTTCATGTCACACCTTTTAATCCTACCCCTTTTTATAAATGAGGAAACAAATCCCAGCACTTTGGGAGGCCGAGACGGGCGGATCACGAGGTCAGGAGATCGAGACCATCCTGGCTAACACGGTGAAACCCCGTCTCTACTGAAAAATACAAAAAACTAGCCGGGCAAGGTGGCGGGCGCCTGTAGTCCCAGCTACTCGGGAGGCTGAGGTAGGAGAATGGCGTGAACCTGGGAGGCGGAGCTTGCAGTGAGCTGAGATCTGGTCACTGCACTCCAGCCTGGGTGACAGAGCCAGACTCTATCTCAAAAAAATAAAAATAAAAATAAAAATAAATGAGGAAACAGAGCCCCAGAGCAGTGGCAGGCTTGCCTAAGGGGACGCAGAAGAGCTGACTCCAACCAGTCTGGGTCCAAGCCCTTGCTCTTTTCTACCACTTCTTACCGTGGTGCTCTTTGAGATTTGGCTGCCCAGCCTGTTTGCAGGTCCCAGCATTTGGGAATCTCACCCCTTATGGCGCTGCTGGAGGTGCCTTCCACCCTGGAGGGGTAATCTTCCTCCTACTCGGGACAGGTCCTGGACCCCCAGTCCCCTGACTGCCATCTGCCCGTCTGCACGCCCTCCTGCTGCGACCCAGCCCTCTACCTCTGCTGGGCCTGGGGAGCCAGAGAGCATCTGCTCACCTTCTGCATCATTAGCCCTCAGAGACAGCTTGGAGCTGCTAGGGAGGCCCAGTATGCGACTGATTGGGCCAGCCTTGGTCTTGTCAGGAGGCAGCAGCAGGGGCCTGGCCTCTGTCTCCATGGTAACCCCATCCCCTCATCTCAGTGACCGCTGACCCATCCCCACCCTTTCCCCAGCTCGGGGGCTCTACAAGCCCCTTCTGGGCAGATCCAACCCAGTACACCTCTGAGCTGGCAGTTCCATTAGAACAAAGTGCCTGGCAGTGGTCTAATTAGCATATATCTACATTAATTTGCATAAATCTGGGGCCAAGCGGCCCAGGGTGCTACCAAGGGGAAGTCTTAAAAAAAAGTCAGGCCAGGGACCAGGCAGGGTGGCTCACGCCTGTAATCCCAGCACTTTGGGAGGCCCAGACGGGCGGATCACGGGGTCAGGAGATCGAGACCATCCTGGCTAATACAGTGAAACCCTGTCTCTACTAAAAATACAAAAAATTAGCCAGGTGTGGTGGTGGGCACCTGTAGCTGTAGTCCCAGCTACTTGGGAGGCTGAGGCAGGAGGATGGTGTGAACTCGGGAGGCGGAGCTTGCAGTGAGCCAAGATTGTGGCACTGCACTCCAGCCTGGGCAACAGAGCGTGACCCCATCAAAAAAAAAAAAAAAAAAAGCCAGGCTGGGCACAATGGCTCACCCCTGTAATCCCAGCACTTTGGGAGGCCAAGGTGGGTGGATCACGAGGTCAAGAGACGGAGACCATCCTGGCCAACATGGTGAAACCCCATCTCTACTAAAAATATAAAAATTAGCTGGGCGTGGTGGTGTGTGCCTGTAGTCCCAGCTACGTGGGAGGCTAAGGCAAGAGAATCACTTGAACCCAGGAGGCGGAGGTTGCAGTGAACCAAGATCACACCACTGCACTCTAGCCTGGCAACAGAGCAAGATTCCACCTAAAAAAAAGAAAAAAGAAAAAAGGCCGGGGACGGTGGCTCATACCTGTAATTCCCGCACTTTGGGAAGCCAAGGTGGGCGGACTCCTGAGGTCAGGAGTTCAAGACCAGCCTGGCCAACATGGTGAAACCCCATCTCTACAAAAAATACAAAAATTAGCCAGGCGTGGTGACACTTGCCTGTAATCCCAGCTACTTGGGAGGCTGAGGCAGGAGAATCGTTTGTACCCGGGAGGCAGAGGTTGCAGTGAGCCGAGATTGCGCCACTGCACTCCAGCCTAGGTGACAGAGTGAGATTCTATCTCAAAAAAGTAAAAAATAAAATAAAATAAATAAAAAATAATGAAAACACTGTGGCTGTCCCTCAGAAGGGGTCACAGTCAATGATGGTGCCTCCACACGATGGAACACAATGCAGCCATTACGATGGAGTGTGGGAAGAGGGCCAAGCTGCCACGTGTGAAACCGAGCTGCAGAGCCACTTGAGTAGAACAATTCTGTTTTTGTGCATAACAACAAAACAAAGAATCATCAAATTGTTAATTTGTTAACTCTAGGGAATGGGATTTTGGGGGCCTTTGAGATTCACCCAGATATATTTCTGCAAGGTTTTTACATCGAGGAGAAAATATTTTTTTTTTTTTTTCAGATGGAGTCTCACTCTGTCGCCCAGGCTGGAGCGCAGTGGCACTATCTCAGTTCACCGCAACCTCTACCTCCCGGGTTCAAGCAATTCTCCTGCCTCAGCCTCCTGAGTAGCTGGGATTACAGGCACCCACCACCACGCCCGGCTAATTTTTGTGTTTTTAGTAGAGATGGGGTTTCACTCTGCTGGCTAGGCTAGTCTTGAATTTCTGACCTCAGGTGATCACCCCGCCTCGGCCCCCCAAAGTGCTGGGATTACAGGCGTGAGCCACTGCGCCCAGCCAAGGAGTAATATTTTTATAAGAAAACAAAGACATTCAAAGACAAAACTGATGGGGACAAATGAGCATGTCCTCACGAGTCTGCCTGAGACTGTGGGTGACCCTGAGCTGTGGGTGACCAACCATCCCAGTGTTCCTGAGACCATGGGGTTTCTCAGAGCACAGTACTTTCAGAGACAAGTTCTAAAAGTCCTGGGCAAACTGGGACAAGCTGGCCACATGATATGGAGAGGGTATGGACAGCTTGGAGGCCTGGGGTGGCTCTGGATGAATGAAATGAGGGGTGGCAGGGTGGGGAAAAGACGGGGCTGGACCTTGGACCCTGGGCTTTATTCTGTTGGTTCCTTGGAGGCAGGGAAGGTCTGAGCATAGAGACATGGAAGCTGGGTGCTCTGGGCACAGTGCTGTCTGGCTACAGGAAGAGGATGGACTGGAAGTGGGAGACCAGGTGGAGATGCTGAGGCCTTTCTTGGCAAGCTGAGGACAGGGCCCAGAATCCTCCATGCCTGAGGCCCCACTCTCCCAGGACTCCCATCTTCTTGTCAATTCCTACTCTATTTCTGCCCATGTTCCCACATCTGAACTACTGAGGCATTCCCAGTCCCATCTCCCAGATGCCAGGACACCGGCAGACTCTGGAGTGGGCAGCCAAGGCCTGGAAAGAAGGTGCCCTCCAAAGAGGAGCACTTAAGACAGGGGTGAAGGGAAAGACAATCCAGGCAGGGCAAGCTCAGCAAAAACAAGGCTCTTCCAGGAGACGCCGGCTGCAGATAAATGAACATTTGGATAAATAAAATGGTGATTAATCAGATTCCCCGACTAAGTACAATGAACAACACCACATAATTAAGCCAAAAACTCATGGCAGAAAGCACCTTAATGAAGCGGGCACTTAGGTAGAGAGAATTAATTAAGGCAGTGTTCGGAATTTCAGGAGTGGCTAGAGGGATGGAAGTGATGGGGGGAAGGCCAGGATGAAAACAAGCAGGAGGTAACATCCGCCCAGCACGGGACTGAGGCTGCTGGAGAGCCCGGTAATTATCAGCTCAGTCTCTGGGCTCAGGTAGGCCTGGAAGTGAGTCCCAGCTCTCACAAGTTGTAGGATCTGGGAAAGTCACCTCCCGGTGCCTCAGTTTCCTCAACTGTAAAATGGGAACGATAATAATATCTACCTCCTGGATTTGTGGGAGGATTCAATGAGGTAATGTGAATGAATGACTTTGCACGTAAGTGCTCAATAAATTATCATGGATTGGACAAGCAATTTTTTTTTTTTTTTTGAGACGGAGTCTCACCCGGGCTGGGGTACAATGGCTTGATCTCGACTCACTGCAACCTCTGTCTCCCGGGTTCATGAGATTCTCCTGCCCCAGCCTCCCAAGTAGCGGGGATTACAGGCACCCGCCACCACACCCAGCTAATTTTTTGTTTGTTTGTTTTTTGAGACGGAGTCTGGCTGTGTTGCCTAGGCTGGAGTGCAGTGTCGCAATCTCGGCTCCTCAGCCTCACCTGGCCTAAACTGGAGAGTTTAAAATGCTTGTCCGGGCCAGGTGTGGTGGCTCATGCCTTTAATCTCAGCACTTTGGGAGGCCAAGGCGGGTGGATCACCTGAGGTCAGGAGTTCGAGATCAGCCTGACCAATATGATGAAACCCTATCTCTACTAAAAATACAAAAATTAGCTGGGCGTGGTGGTCTGCGCCTGTAATCCCTGCTACTTGGGAGGCTGAGGCAGGAGAATCGCTTGAACCCGGGACAGGGAGGTTGCAGTGAGCCGAGATCGTGCCACTGCACTCCAGCCTGGGCAATGAGAGCAAAACTCCATCTCAAAAATAAATAAATAAATAAATAAATAAAAAATAAACAAACTCTGGTTTAAAAGAGAAATAAACATTTTTAAAAAGAAGCCAATAAAGCCCTATGTTCTTCATTGAGAAGTTAGAGAATCGAGTAAATCACAACCATGAAAGCAAGTTATATAGTAGCATGTGGTTATTTTTATTTCATTTTTAAAATTTTTATTTATTTTATGTATTTAGTTTTTTGAGACAGGGTCTCACTGTGTAGCCCAAGCTGGAATGCAGTGGCATGATCTCGGCTCACTGCAACCTCTGCCTCCTGGGCTCAAGCGATCCTCCCGCCTCAGCCTCCTGAGGAACTAGGACCACAGGTGCACAGCACTACACCTGGCTAATTTTTTGTATTTTTGGTGGAGATGGGGTTTCACCATGTTTCTCAGGTTGGTCTCAAAGTCTTGTGCTCAAGTGATTTGCCCATCTGAGCCTTCCAAAGTGCAAGGATTACAGGCATGAGCCACTGTGCCTGGCCTATTTTTATTTTTCTGACACAGGGTCTCACTCTGTTGCTCAGGCTCGAGTGCAGTGGCATGATCATGGCTCACTGAAGCCCCAACCTCTGAGCCTCACGAGATCCTCCTACCTCAGCCTCCTGAGTAGCTAGGACTACAGGCATGCACCACCACGCTCAGCTAATTTTTGTATTTTTGTAGAGATGGGGTTTCGCCATGTTGGCCAGGCTGATCTTGAACTCCTGGTCTCAAGAGATCCGCCCGCCTCAGCCTCCCAAAGTGCTGGGATTACAGGTGTGAGCCACTGCACCCAGCTGTATATGCTTTTTAAACTGTAAAGTGCTGTGCCCACATGTGCCATTCTTAGGATAATTTTTAAATCCTTGGTTTCATACCAAGGTCAGATTCTTGCTGCTTGTTCCCCAAGAAGCTGTACACCGTAGAGGTTAAAAGTGTGGCCTAGGAGCCACACTATCTGGGTTTGAATCCTATCTTTAACACTTACTAGCTGTGTGACCTTCAGTAAGTCACTTAACCTCTCTGTTCTTTAATTTCAAATACCGACTCTGTCATGTACTAGCCATCTGTAAAATGGGGATGATGACAACAGTACCTATTTCAAGCGGATGTTCTGAGGCTTAGGTAGGGAATATGTGTCAAATGTTCAGAACACTGCCTGGTTCATAGCCGTAGAAGTGTTGGCTACCATGATTGTTCCCTGTACTGCAGACTGTGTGCCTGGGTTGCTCACACAGAGCACTCATGTACTAAAGGAGAAGGGATCACAGTTGTCCTAACGTGCAGGTCGCTTTGAGGTCAGCTGGTATTTTCCCCCACTCATCCCCAGGCAGCCCAGCAGCTGCCTGACCCCCTGCCCCACTCTTGTTCTCCTTTGCCTATGAAGCATTCATGGGCACTGACCCTGGGTGCAAAGAGGAACAGCCCTGCCCTGGCTGCGAGCTGTGCCAAGTCTATGGTGACACAGATAAACTTCAAGTGCCAAATTATACAAGCCCAAGGAAGAGGGCAAGGACTGAAAATGATGCTTCCTACCCTCTGCGGACATGCACTGAGCCTGCCCTGTACACGCTGCTTGATGTCCATATCATGTACTCCTCTCAACCCTTGGAGAAGTGTCATTTTACATACATGGATACTGAGGCCCAGAGAGGTGAAGTAACAGATCCCAGGTTACACAGTCAGGAAGCGGTAGAGGCAGGAACACAGATCTGCAGGCTCTAGAGCCTGTCTGCCACCACCCCAGGTTTCCCCACTAGGTCTCCTGGTCCACAGATGGCCACTGGGCCCCCAAAGCATCACCGCTGTGGCCTGATTCCCTGCACTACTGGAACTGGAAACCCCTCCCAATGGATCCGCTCATGCCACCGATGATGGCTGAGATGTGTTCTGTTCAAACCCCACTCCATCATTTACTAGCCGTGTGACCTCTGGCAAGTGTTTAAATCTCCCTAAGCCCGTTTCCTCATCTATAAAAAGGAAAAGAATAAAACCTCAGAGTCACTGTGACATTAAAGGACGCAAAGCATAATGCATGGTACAGAAGCAGCCCCCAACAAATGCCATTCTTTCGTCTCCTCTGAGTCCAATTCTTTCTTCCACCCCCCACTTACGGAAACTTGTGTTCTGAAGGAGCTCTGCCTCTGCTGCAGCTTTCTCGTTCCCGGCTTCCTTTCGTGAAGGTTTCTTTCATTCTTTCCAGAAACCTTTCTTCCTTGCTAATAAGAGAAAATGCAGAAGTCCTACCCACAGGCCTTTGCTATCCTATCAAGCAGGGAAACCTACCTGCCTTCACAGCACCCCTTGGGGGTGGGTATCCCGGACACAGAGACACCAAAGTTCACAGGACCCTGCAATTAATCCAAGGTCTGTGTGGCCCCAACACAGTGGCGGGGAGGGGGGTGGGGGCTGGAAACCTCTGATGTAAGTGCACAGTTTGCTGGGCCACAAGGTTCCCTCAAAATGCTCCCTTGAAGCTGCTCCCGCCTTTGAGAGCGGTCAGCCCTTGTCTACAGCAGAGGCATTACACCAACCTCCTGACTTTCAGGAACTCTGGCTCTTCCTGTTCCGTGCCACACTCTGGGGTGGGTTTATAACATGTTGTTGGACTCTGCCAGTTATGATACTGAGGCCTTGGGCAAATCACACTTGATGTTCCAGGGCCTCAGTTTCCTCATCTGTAAAATGGGTAATATAACTCCTACCCTTCTCACCTCCCAGGGGGTGGGAGTGGATCCAGTGGGGTAACTGACATCCTGGGAGCCATCAAGCTCTCCCCTCACAGGGAAGATGCCCTCTGTGGCTTTAACAGGAAGATCATCCCAGTGGGCCAAGACTGGGCCAAGAAAAGCAGCCCAGGCCTGGAGCAGTGACTCACACCTGTAATTCCAGCACTTTGGGAGGCCGAGGCAGGTGGATCACCTGAAGTCAGGAGATCATGACAAGCCTGACCAACACGGTGAAACCCGGTCTCTACTAACAACACAAAAATTAGCTGGGCGTGGTGGTGGGCACCTGTAGTCCCAGCTACTTGGGAGGCTGAGGCACGAGAATCGCTTGAACCTGGGAGACGGAGGTTGCAGTGAGCCGAGATTGTGCCTTTGCATTCCAGCCTGGGTAACAAGAGCGAAACTCCGTCTCAAGCAAAACAAAACAAAACAAAAAAACAACCAGCATCCCAGCAGAGTGCAGCCTCTACCCCTCTCCCAGTTGAGAACCCCAACAGCAGAGTCCATCTCCAGGGAGCCTCCTGCAAAAAGGGAGTCTCCTGGAACTCTGTTTTATCCTAAAAGAATATGTATAGCCAGGCATGATGGCTCACGCCTGTAATCCCAATGTTTTAGGAAGCTGATGCAGCATGGCTTGAGCCCAGGAGTTTGAGACCAGCCTGGGCAATACAGCGAGACCCCTTTCTCTACAAAAATTTTTTTAAAAGTAGCCAGACATAGTGGTGTGTGCCTGTAGTCCCAGCTACTCTGGAGGCTGAGGTGGGAAGACCACTTGAGCCTAGGAGGTCAAGGCTGCAGTGAGCTGTGATCACATCACTCCCCTCCAGTCTAGGTGACAGAGTGAGACCCTGTCTCTGAAAAGAAAAAAAAAAAAAGTTAGCCAGGTGTGGTGGCGCTCCCAGCTACTCAGGAGGCTGAGGTGGGAGGATCCCTTGAGCCCAGGAGGTCCAGGCTGCAGTGAGATACTGTTGGGCCACGCATGACCCTGTCTTATTAAAAAACAAACAAAAAAAAAGAGATAAGAATGAAGAGGACTCACAATGGCTGATCCAGCATCATCCAGCATTCTACTCTGAAATAGAGCCTCCTTCTTAGTTCTTGCCCACCAAATTCAGGGTAGAATGATGCTTTGCAAAAAAGCATTATGTCTTAGTAATATATCTCTTAGGGCTTAGCGCCCTCCTTCTCCCAAGCCAGCAGGTACAAGAACTGCAACCTGAGAAGCCAGCCATACCCACAGGCCACATAGATATTAGGTTTGGTGCAAAAGTAATTGTGGTTTTTGCCATTCCTTTTTTTTTTTTTTTTTTTTTTTGAGATGGAATCTCACTCTGTCGCCCAGGCTGGAGTGCAGTGGCACCATGTTAGCTCACGGCAACCTCTATCTCCTGGGTTCAGGCAATTCTCCTGCCTTAGCCTCCCGAGCAGCTGGGATTACAGGTGCCCACCACCATGCCCAGCTAATTTTTATATCTTTAGTAGAGACAGGGTTTCGCCATGTTGGCCAGGCTGGTCTCGACTCTTGATCTCAGGGGATCCACCCGCCTTGGCCTCCCAAAGTGCTGGGATTACAGGCGTCAGCCCCCACGCCCGGCTTGCCATTACTTTCAATGGCAAAAAACGCAATTGCTTTTGCACCAAACCTAACAGTAGGTCACTCAACACAGCTGAGCCTGTTTCCTCATCTGAAATGGAGATCATTTCTAATAGAACCCACGTCTGTGCGTCAGGCCAGGGAAAGGTTGACAGGGTTGAGTAAAGAGAAAGGGTCCAACCTTGAAGTTAGGGACGTGGACATTTAGAATCCCTGAAGGAAGGGCCTGGGGAGGCTGGGCTCCATCAGCTGTTGTGAGTCCTCTTCATTCTCATGTGATTTGTTCAACCAATAAGTATTTATCGGATGTCAAACATAACACTAGACAGCGGAGACAAAGTGGTGGACAAAGGCAAAAGCAGACATAGCCCCTGTCTTGACAGAAACACTCAATAAGATAGAAAGAGAAAGGAACTTCCTCAACTTGGTGAAGGGCATCTACAGAAAAGCCACAGCTGACATCATACGTAATGGTAAAAGACTGAGAGCTTTCCCCTAAGATCAGAAACAAGACAGATGTCCGCTCTCATCACTTCTATTCAACACTGTGCTGGAGGTTCTAGCCAGGACAATTAGGCAAGAAAAAGTAATCAAAGGCATCCACATTGGAAAAGAAGAAGTAAAACTATTTGCTAATTGCAGATGATATGATCTGATATGTAGAATAACCTAAAGAATCCCCAAAAAACTACTAGAGCTACTAATTTAGGTCAGCAAGGCTGCAGAGTCCAAGATCAATATACAAAAATCACTTGAACTTCTACACATTAGCAAGGAACAATCTAAACATAAAATCAACAAAACAATTTCATTCACAATAACATCAAAAAGAAGAAAATATTTAGCATAATTTTTTTTTTTTTTTGAGACGGAGTCTCTGTCTCCCAGGCTGGAGTGCAGTGGCGCGATCTCGGCTCACTGCAAGCTCCGCCTCCCGGGTTCACGTCATTCTCCTGCCTCAGTCTCCCGAGTAGCTGGGACTACAGGCGCCCACCACCACGCCCAGCTAATTTTTTGCATACAGACAGGGTTTCACCGTGTTAGCCAGGATGGTCTCGATCTCCTGATCTCGTGATCCACCCGCCTTGGCCTCCCAAAGTGCTGGGATTACAGGCGTGAGCCACCACTCCCAGCCAACATAAATTTAACCAAGGAAGTGCAAGACCTGTACACTGAAAACAATACATTATTGAAGAAATTAAAGAAGACCCCAATTTATGGATTGGGAGCCTTGATATTGTTAAAATGGTAACACTCCCCAAACTGGTCTACAGATTCAGTGCACTCTATCAAAATTCCAAACTACCTTTTTTTTTTTTTTTTTTTTTCCGGGAATGTGTAAGTTGGCCTTAAAATTCATATGGAAATATGTGGAATCTTGGCTGGGCATGGTGGCTCATGCCTGTAATCCCAGCACTTTGGGAGGCCGAGGGGGGTGGATTGCTTGAGGTCAGGAGTTCGAGACCAGCCTTGCTAACATGGTGAAATCTCGCCTCTACGAAAAATACAAAACATTAACCAGGCATGGTGACACACGTCGGTAGTCCCAGCTACTCAGGAGGCTGAGGTAGGAGAATCGCTTGAACCCAGGAGGCGGAGGTTGCAGTGAGCCGAGATCGCGCCACTGCACTCAAGTCTGGGTGACAGAGCGAGACTCTGTCTCAAAAAAAGAAAGAAAAAAAATATGGAGTTCAAATAACAAAATAATCTTGAAAAAGAACAAAGTTTGAGGACTCACACTTCCTGATTTCAAAACTTACAATGACAAGGTTACAGTTACCAAGACAGTGTGGTACTAGCATAAGGACAGACATATAGATAAATGGAACAGACTAGTCCCAAACCAAATCCATACATCTATTGTCAATTGATTTTCAACAAGGGTGCCAAGACCATTCAATGGAGAGAGCATAGTTTTTTCAACAAATGGTGCTGGGACAACTGAATGAATACTCACATGCAAAAGAATAAAGGTGCACTCCTTCCTCGCACCATATAAAAAATTAACTGAAAATGGGTCAAAAACCTAAATGTAAGAGCTAAAACTATAAAAGCCTTGGGAGGAACCATAGGTATAAATCTGTATTACTTTGAATTAGGTAACAGTTTCTTTTTTCTTTTTTTTTTTTTGAGACAAGGTCTCATTCTGTCACCCAGGCTGGAGTGCAGTGGCACAATCCCAGCTCACTGCAACCTCCACCTTCTAGGCTCAAGCGATCCTCCCACCTCAGCCTGTAGAGTGGCTGGGACCACAGGCACACACCACCAAACCTGGCTACTTTTTGGATTTTTGGTAGAGACGGGGGTCTCGCCATGTTGCCTACGCTGGTCTTGAACTCCTGAGCTCAAGCAATTTGCCCACCTCGGCCTCCCTCCCAAAGCTTTGGAATTACAGACGTGAGCCACCGCACTCAGCCATAAAAATAAAAAGCTTGGCCGGGTGCGGTGGCTCACGCCTGTAATCCCAGCACTTTCAGAGGCTGAGGTGGGTGGATCACGAGGTCAGGTGATCAAGACCATCCCGGCTACGGTGAAACCCCGTCTCTACTAAAAATACAAAAAATGAGCGGGGCATGGTGGCGGGCGCCTGTAGTCCCAGCTACTCGGGAGGCTGAGGCAGGAGAATGGCATGAAGCCGGGAGGTGGAGCTCGCGGTGAGCCGAGATTGCACCACTGCACTCCACCCTGGGCGACAGAGAGAGACTCTGTCTCAAAAAATAAATAAATACACAAAATAAAAAGCATTCTTTTTCTTTTCTTTTTTTTGAAAAACATTAGTATATGTTTTTCAAAAGGGTACTATCAAGAAAGTGAAAATTTGTACAGATAAAGTTGTTGAGGTTAAAAAAAAAAAGTGAGAAGTCAACTCCTACAATGTGAGACAGTGTTTGCAAATCATATACCTAACAAGTGTCCAAAATCCAGGATATATAAAGAACTTTTGCAATTCACCAGTAAATAGAGAAATAACCCAACTAAAAATGGAAAAAGGATTTGAATAGAATTTCTCCAAAGAAGGTATACAAGTGGCTAAAAATCACATAAAAATATGCTCAAAATAGTCATTTGGGAAATGCAAATCAAAAGCATGACATACTTCACACCCACTAGGATGGCTCTAATAAAAAAGGCAGATAACAACAAGTGTTGATGATGATGCAGAGAAACTGGAACTCTCATGCATTGCTGGTGAAAATGTAAAATGGTGCGACTGCTGTGGAAAATGGGCTAGTTCTTCAAACGGTTGGACACAGAGTTATGCGGCCCTGCATTTCTACTCCTAGGTATATACACCTGAGAAGTGAAAACAAAGTTAACACAAAGCTTGTACGCAAATGCTCATAGCGGCATTATTCATGGCAGCCAAAAAGTGGAACAACCCAATGTCCATCATCTGATGAATGGATAAAAAATTGCAACACAAGTCGGGTGCAGTGGCTCACACCTGTAATCCCAGCACTTTGGGAGGGTGAGGTGGGAGGATCCTTTGAGCCCAGGAATGTAAAACCAGCCTGGGCAATACAGGGAGATACTGTCTCTACAAAAAAATTTAAAAATTAGCTGGGTGTGGTGGTGCCCACCTGTAGTCCCAGCTACTTGGAAGGCTGAGGCATGGGGATTGCTTGAGCCCAGGAGATTGAGGCTGCAGTGAGCAGTGATCACGCCACTGCACTCCAGCTTGGACCACAGAGTGAGCCCCTGTCTCAAAACAAAACAAAACGAAATAAATAAAATTAATAAACCAAAAGAAAAATTTAAGGAGTGTTATATCCATACAATGGAATATTATTAAGCCATAAGAAGGAATGAAGTATCACCTGGTACAACACGGATGGCCCTTGAAAACATTATGCTAGGCGAAGGATGCTAGTCACAAAGGATCACCTATTGTACGATTCCACTTATACAAAATGTCCAGAGTAGGCAAATCCAGAAAGATAGAAAGTGGATTAGTGGTTGCCAGTGGCTAGTGGCAAGGGGGAGTGGGGGTGACTGCTAATGGGTTTGGGGGTCTCTTTTTAAGGTGATGAAAATATTCAGGAATCAGAGAGTGGTGATGGCTGCACAACTTTATGAATACACTGAAAGCCACTGAATTGTACACTTTAAAATGGCACAATTTTATGGTATGTGAATTATATCTCAATAAAATTTTAAAAAAAGAAAAAACCAGAAGCAGATCTTGGCCTCACAGAGCTTAGATTCAGTATATGTGTGCATGTGTATGTGTGCGTGTGCATGTGTGTGTGTGCGCGTTTGTGCATGTGTGTGCACGCACACCTGTGCAGCACAAAATCTCTGTTGTGCTTACTGCTCTGAAGGAAGGGCGCCAAGGACAAGAGCTATGATGAGAGTGGTCAAGGAAGACTTCCGAGAGGAAGTGACCTGAAGGAAGAGATAATAGGATAAGGAGGAAAGGGAGGGACAATCAGGCAGAGGTGAGCCTGTGCAAAGGTCCTGTGGAGGGAGGGAGGTGGGCATAATAGGAGGGGCTGGAAAGGATCCAGGTGGCTAGAGTTGGGGGAATGAGAGGGAGCGACACCAAAGGGAAGGGCTGGAGGGACCGTTGTGCCCTGTGGCCTGAACAGAGAAAGCAGCCTGGGGCTGGGGAGGGGACACTAAGCCCTCCAGGTGCCCCCTAGGGTCAAACATCATGCTAGGGGCGTTAAGCACCTACGGTGGGGAGTCAGGGAACCTGTCAGCATCTGGAGGGAGCCGGGAGGTCATTTGCCCTGGCTGAGGCCACTCTTCATGTAACCTCGTGGGAGGAGAAAAAAAAAATCCAATTCCCTGACTTATTTAGTGGCAGCTCCTTGTACTGATTCTCCCAGGAAGGAAATTCTGATGAAAGCCAGAGTCTCACTGCTATGGCAAGAGCAACCACTTCTGACTTCTCCTTCCGACTAAAAGCCAGGTGGGGAAGTCTGCCTAGCAACAGCAGTGGGTGTCAGGAGTCCCTCAGGCAAAGTTGCAGATCAGTCCCCTGCCAACCCAGGGCTTCAGGATCCCCCTTACCTACTTTCTGTCCCAGTCTTGGCTCGGATCCCAGCTTCCCACTTCTCTTTCCAGTGGAGAATCACAGCAGGCACCAACATCTGGACAGCGCTTCACCGCTCAGATTGTGATTTATGCTGCCCGTGATGTGGGACTGTTATCCCCATCCGACCACCCGGGACGCTGAGGCTCAGACAGGTGGAGGGGGTCTGCCAGGCTGGTGTCCTTCCCTGGTGCCGCACTACTCATCCCTATGCTGAGGCTCTGCTTATCGGCACGGGCCTCCTGCTCTGATTCCTGCAGCATAAAGGAATAAATGACACCTCCTCCACCCCTCCCCTCAGTCCCTTTCCTGGTAATCCATCGTATATGAGGGATGGGGGTGTCTGGCCCAACTGAAGGCCCTGGGAGGGATTGCCTGGGGCCTGTTAGTGCTGGAGCAGTAAGAAGGAATCATGGCGGAGGCCATGAGTGGTGCCTCTCTGACAGGTTACCCCCAGTGACTGGGCTAGAAGGGTTTCCCTTCAGAATACCTGGTTCTGACCTTTAATACAAGCATTAATAACAATGGCTAAGATGTGCACATGGACCCTGGGCCAGCACTTTTTGTGCCCCATGTCATTCAGCTCTCACAACTACAAATGAGGGATGGGCCACCGTCCCCTCATTCTATGAAGGGGACACGATCTCAGAGCTGGAGATGGGGCGCAGCTGCAGTAAACCCAGGTGGTCTGGTCCCAGAGCCTGAGCTCTTAAGCAGATACCTGCAGGCCCCACTGCAGCTTTGGGAGGAGACTTTCTCCCCCTCTATCTCGCAGGCAGGCTGGGAAGATTAAAGGGGAGGGCAGAGGAGCACGGGGGAATGGAATGGAACAATTATTTCCTGGCCCTGGGCCAGAGGCGGCTGGTTGGACCTGCTGGAGGAAGCGGTTGCTGTCTGCACGTGGGAGCAGGAGTGGAGGGAGGCGGGCAAGGAAGGCCTGGTTCTCACGGCCTAGTCTGAATGTGCATATGCCAAGCGCTGCTCTTCACAAGTGGCATTTCCTTTCATCCCCAGAATGATACTGCGAGGGAATCACAGCTAATGCTTACCCTATGTCAAGCGTCTCTCCAAGCTTAGAACGCTTTGATTCATTTAATCTTCAAAGAAACACACCAGGTAGAGCCTAAGGTCAAGCCCACTTTGCATATGAAAGCACTGAAGCACACCAAAAAGTAACTTGCCCAAGGTCACCGGCAGATTAAGATTTGGACCAGGTCCCCTGGCTCATGCCCATGAGTTTAACAGACTGGCTGCCCTGCTAGGAGAGCTGGAGGACTTTTCTTTCAGAGGAGGGGTGAGGCCATCATCAGTGGGGTTTGATCTCCTGGGAACGCCCGTGGCATTGACTTTTATTTATTTATTGAGATGGCTGGAGTCCAGTGGCACGATCTTGTCTCACTGCAACCTCCACCTCCCGGGTTCAAGTGATTCTCCTCCCTCAGACTCCCGAGTAGCTGGGATTACAGGTGCCTGCCACCACATCTAGCGAATTTTTGTTTTCTCTCTCTTTTTTTTTCTTTTTTTTTTGAGATGGAGTCTATCTGTGTTGCCCAGGCTGGAGTGCAATGGTGCAATCTTGACTCACTGCAACCTCTGCCTCCTGGGTTCAAGCAATTCTCCTGCCTCAGCCTCCTGAGTAGCTGGGACTACAGGCGCATGCCACCACACCTGGGTAATTTTTGTATTTTTAGTAGAGACAGGGTTTTACCATGCTGACAGGCTGGTCTCGAACTCCTGGCCTCAAGTGATCTGCCCACTTCGGCCTCCCAGAGCTCTGGGATTACAGGCATGAGCCACTTCACTGTGGCACTGACTTTTTTTTTTTTTTTAGAGACAGGGTCTTTGTTGCCCAGGTTGGAGTGTGGCAGCACAGTCACAGCTTACTGCAGCCTCCAACTCCTGGACTCAAGTGATCCTCTCGCCTCAGCCTCCCAAGTAGCTAGGGCTACAAGTGTGTGCCAACACGCCCAGCTAATTTTTGTATTTTTTGTAGAGATAGGGGTCTCACTATGTTGCCCAAACTGGTCTCAAACTCCTGGCCTCAAGAGACCCTCCTGCCCTTGGCCTCCCAAAATGCTGAAATTACAGGTGTGAGCCACCATGTAATCTTGCATTATGATTTATTCAGTGGCACCTCCTAGACTGATGGGCACCCTCGCCACTGCTCCCCACCAACCCCCACCCGGAAACATCGAGACCACGGGGAAAGGCTCTGGCGGCAGACTCTTGCCCAGAACTGGGCAGAGAGTAGCTGACTGCTTCCACCCACTGGGGGATCTTATTCTTGTTCTGGGTATTTTTGTCTGGAATTACACACCCAGTCTCCATCCCTCCCAGAAGTGGCATCAGCCCGCTTCCTGGAACAGCACACGAAGGGCCTCAATGCCAGGCTCCCTGTCTTCTCCTGGGGCAGTGAGAAAAGGAGACAGGAGTTGGACCTAACAGGCTCCACTGTGTCTCTGGGGTTCTGTGTACCCATCTGTATAAACAAAGAGCTGCAGGAATGTTCTCTGGGGACCCCCTTGGCACCTGGATTCCAGGATTCTGTGCCTGGGAGGACTCCATTCAGCAAACAATCATGATTTATGCTTCATAGACACACCTGTCCTCTAAGCACCTAATAATGATTCGTATTGGCCATAATTACAGCAGCTACCATTTCCTTCCTTCCTTCCTTCCTAGCAGCTACCATTTTCTTCCTTCCTTCCTTCCTTCCTTCCTTCCTTCCTTCCTTCCTTCCTTCCTTCCTTCCTTCCTTCTTTCCTTCCTTCCCTCCCTCCGTCCCTCCCTCCTTCCTTCCTTCCTGATGGAGTCTTGCTCTGTCACCTAGGCTAGAGTGCAGTGGCACAATCTTGGCTCACTGCAGCCTCCGCCTCCCAGGTTCAAGCAATTCTCCTGCCTCAGTCTCCCGGGTAGCTGGGACTACAGGTGCACACTGTCACGCCAGGCTAATTTTTGTATTTTTAGTACAGATGAAGTTTCACCATGTTGGCCAGGATGGTCTCGATCTCCTGACCTCGTGATCCTCCCGCCTCAGCCTTCCAAAATGCTGGGATTACTGGCGTGAGCCACTGCACCTGGCCGCAGCTACCATTTTCTAAGCCTTAACTAAGTGCTAGGTGCTGTGCTGAGTGCATTTCATGGATTCTCTCACTGAATTTGCTGGGTGGCTCTAAGAGGCAGGTACACTCATCTCTGCTTTACTGATGAAGAAACTTGAAACTGAGCTCAGAGAGGCTGGGCAACTTGCCTTCGTTCACACTTTTAGGAAGTAACAGATGCAGGATTTCCACCCCCTCAGCTTCCTCTTCTGCAAAATGGGAGGAAATTGTACCATCACCTCTTGCTGCTGGGAGAGTGAGAGTTGATCAGGTGCATCAAGCATTTGGCCATAGCAGGCCTTGATAAACTGTGCCCCTGTACCCTCCTTCCCGTGTCCCCACTTCCTGTCCTATTTGTCCCTGATACCAACCAGTCCAGCCTGTCATAATCGACAACCACAGTGTGATTCCCAGGCTGGGCCCCAGACAGCCTCTCAGTTCGGTGGATGATCCCTGTCTCTGGTGGCCTGTCTTGAGGATGACAGCTAGTGGCAGCCTGGGGATGGCAGTGTGCTCAGATGACTCGTGAGGCTGCTGACCAGCAGACAGGCAGTGACAGGTTGAGCAGCTGGCGTCACCCGAGGCTGATGAGACACCCAGGGGAGCCCTGGCCTGCATTCCACCCTCAAGTCCAGACCCTTCTCTAACATTTGGGGGCCTCGTGGACCAGGGCGGGAGCACCAATGCGGGTCGACACCTCACATGCCTAAATATCTAAGTTACAAACCAAACTAACAAACTCCTAAATATACATTCTGTCTTCTAATAGACTTAATGGTCTGCAAGGCCAGGCTGTGAATTTCAATTCCTCTGACTTCTTGGAGTTCTGAGCCAGAAGGTAGTAGCATGTTTCAGCATATGGGAGAGCCAGCCCCAGCTAGCATTCCCGTTTCTGGCTGGGGTCTCATACACAGGTCTGGATCCTAGAACACATGTGTAAGCTACGTCCACACCCGCCCCTCCTTCCAAGCAGCTGGCCCTGTCTATGGGTGGAGATACACACACTGGCAGCACAGGCTGTCCTCTGGAGAAACCCCGGCAGGCCCTGAGAGGGGGCTTGGGGCTGACTGGATGGGGGACTCTGGGTCCTGAGGATCTGGGGTGGAGCCTAGGGTGGGAGCGCAGGCATAGGTTTCCAGTGAGCATGTCCCCCTGATCTTGTGGACTCCCTGCCCTGGGGCAAGGGGCGTGGCCAGAGGAGGGCCACAGAAGGCTCCCTAATGCCTCCAGCACCGCCCAGGTTCCCTGTAGTGGGGCTGTGGTGTCTGTTGTGAGCAAACTCGTAAATCAACACTGGAGACACATTCCCACAGGAGGGTCTCAGGCCACACAGGTGCCTGGACTCCAGGGGTAGCCCAGGGGTAGCCCAGGGGTTTGGAGAGCTTGGGATCAGGAAATCCAGGTTCAAGTCCTAGCTCTGCTATGTGCTGGCTGTGACTGTGGCCCAGCAAATTCCCCTCTTGGGTCCCATTTGCTCATCTGTAAAACAGGGATGACAGTTTCTGCCTAGCAGGGTTGTAGGAAGGAGCAAATGAGTGCAGTAAGATCTGTGAAATGTTCGTACCTTGCTTGCACAGGCAACTCCACCCTGGCCACTGCTGCTAAACCCGCTCCAGAACACTCAGATTTTTTTTTTTTTTTTTTTTTTTTTTGAGATGGAGTTTTGCTCTTGTTGCCCAGGCTGGAGTGCAATGGTGCAATCTTGGCTCGCCGCAACCTCTGCCTCCTGGGTTCAAGCAATTCTCATGCCTCAGCCTCCTGAGTAGCTGGGATTACAGACATGTGCCACCACACCCGGCTAATTTTGTATTTTTTTTTTTTTAGTAGAGACGGGGTTTCTCCATGTGGGTCAGGCTAGTCTCAAACTCCTGACCTCAGGTGATCTGCCCACCTTGGGCTCCCAACGTGCTGGGATTACAGGCGTGAGGCATCGCACCTGGTAACATTCAGATCTTTTCAATCTTCTTTTCCTGTATAACGCTCACCATCTGTGTCCCGACATGATCACTGATAGCATTTGAGTCCACATGGGCAGGGACATTGCCTCCCATACTACTGTATCCCCAGCACCTCCCTAGTGCAGAATAAGCACACAGTGGCCGGGCGTGGTGGCTCGCGCCTGTAATCCCAGCACTTTGGGAAGCTGAGGCCAGTGGACCACCTGAGGTCAGGAGTTTGAGACCAACCTGGCCAACACGGCAAAACCCTGTCTCCACTAAAAATATAAAAATTAGCCAGGGGTGGTGGCATGCACCTATAATCCAAGCTACTTGGGAGGCTGAGGCAGGAGAGTCACTTGAACCTGGGAGACAGAGGTTGCAGTTAGCCAAGATAGTGCCACTGCACTCCAGCCTTGTGACAGAGTGAGACTCTGACTCCAAAAAAAAAAAAAAAAAAAAAAAGCATCCAGTGAATATCTGACTGCCTGGATAAACTATGAAACTTTGTGATTTGTGATTATTCACCCGGGCCTTCCATCTGCTCTTGGGGTTCATTCAAGCATCACACATTCACTGAGTTCCTTCTGAGGACCACACTCCATGTCCACACTCAATGGACACTTCTAGGCCTCAAGGAGCTCCCAGTCTAGGGAGAGGGATTTGATGTGGAAATACAGCAGAATTACAACAGCATAGTACCTGCTGTGATGGAGGCAGGGGGCAAGGTGTCAGGGCCCAGAGGAAGAAGTCAGTGTGGTGAGGATGCGCGAGTACAGAGATGCTCCCAGGAGGAAATGATGGTTTAGCAGGCCTAGGAGATAAAGAAGGAAAGAGCTTCCAGAGAGGCAGGCACAGCAAATGGCAAAGGCTCTGAGGTGTGAAACAACCCAGGGTGTTTAGGTCCATGTGACCTGAGTTTAGGGACACGGAAGTGGTGAGTTTAGCAGGCAAGCCTGGGCAGGCTTTCAGTGTCTCTCTGGTCTAGATGAATAATTCTCATTGTGTGGTCCCTGGACTAGCAGCATCCGCATCACGTTGGAACTTGTTAGGGATGCACATTCTTGGCCCCCATCCCAGACCTCCTAAATCAGAAACTCTGGGGGTGAAGCCTGGAACTCCATATATATATATATATATATATATATTTTTTTTTTTTTTTTTTTTTTTGAGACGGAGTCTCGCTCTGTTGCCAGGCTGGAGTGCAGTGGTGCAGTCTCGGCTCACTGCAACATCCGACTCCTGGATTCAAGCGATTCTCCTGCCTCAGCCTCCCAAGTAGCTGGGACTACAGGCATGCGCCACCAAGCCCAGCTAATTTTTGTGTTTTTAGTAGAGACAGGGTTTCACCATGTTGGCCAAGATGGTTTCAATCTCTTGACCTCATGATCCACCCACCTCGGCCTCCCAAAGTGCTGGGATTATAGGCATGAGCCACCACTCCCGGCCTGGAAATCCATATTTCAACAAACCCTCCAAGTGCTTCTGATGCCCGCTAAAGTTTGAGAAACACAGCTTTAGACTTTATCGTGAAGGCAATGAGGGCCCGGGGTAGGCTTTAAACAGAGGCAAGGCAGTATCAGAACCGCTCTTTTTTTTGTTTTTTTTGTTTTTGAGACAGAGTCTCTCTCTGTCACCCAGACTGGAGTGCAGTGGTGCGATCTTGGCTCACTGCAACTTCTACCTCCCGGGTTCAAGCGATCCTCCTGCCTCAGCCTCCTGAGAAGCTGGAATTACAGGCACCCACCACCACGCCTGGCTAATTTTTGTATTTTTAGTAGAGATAGGGTTTCGCCATATTGGCCAGACTATAGGTGATCCACCCGCCTCGGCCTCCCAAAGTGTTGGGATTACAGGCGTCAGCCACTGTGCCTGGCAGAACTGCACTTTATTAAGATCGCTTGCACAGGCTGGGTCCAGGGCAGTCTGGTGAGGGGCTGGTAAAAACCCACATCAGAAAGCTGGCCTGACATGGAGCCTCCCTCCAGCTGGACAAAGCTGCTGCGGTTGCAGAACAATGTATCTTCACACGTGAAAGGGAAGTGGCTACTGGGAAGTCAGGGACCCCTGCTGGGCACAGGGCCTGTTGCCAGGGTGACCACCTGTCACTCAGATAAAGGGGGCACAGTCCTACAGAGGTTCAAGTTGGGGAGCTGGTTGTCATGGCAACCTCCCCTCAGGTAGGGAAAGAAGGAAGCCTGGATGTCCCCAGGTACCTCACCCCCATTCCCTGGAGGGACCACCATTGATCCCAACCCTTAAGTTCCTCCCTGACCCCATCTAGCCCATCCTCCCCTCCTCTGTCCATTTGGGCCCCAGGAGGCAGTTTCTTCCCCTTCCCATCATGAAGCTACACCCTCCTTGTCACAGCCTAAGGGCTGGGGGGGCTGTCTCCTTGGCTACAGCCCAGGCTTCTGCATCCACGGGGACCTTCACTCAAGAGGCCAGAGACTGTCATCTGCCAGACCTTCACTTTCCTTTGCCAAGGCAGGGTATGGACCCATCTGGGGGTGGTAACCCGTCACCAGTGGTGGGGCTCTCCCATTCTTTCTTCAGCTGGTGCAGGGTGAGAGGAAGAGGAAGAGGAGGACTCAATGCATCCCCTTCAACCAGGAGATGGATGCAGAGGACCATATTAAACAGCTTTTCAAGGCTCCCCAATAAGGAAGCTCAGAACAACTGAGGCCCAAACTGAAGCTCAGGAGAGGGGCAAGGAGGAGAGAGCAAACTGCACCCTCAAACCTGGTAGAGTGCAAAGTTCAAGGAGTCTGGAATCCAAAAGGCCTGGGTTACAGTCCTGAACTAATACTGTGTGATGTTGGGCAGGTTCTGTCACTCCCTGAGCCTCAGTTTCCTCATCTGTACATGGGAGGTAGTATCCATATAATAGTATCTACCTCTAAGGGTTACTGCAGGACCAACTGAGGAAATGCATCTGAAGTGAGACGCATAGTGTCTGGCACCTCCCTGTGTCTTGTCCTCCTTTCCTCAGGGAGGGAGGAACACCTGCTCTCAGGCGGCTACTTCTTGATGCTGGGACACTTGCTGGGGAAAAGCAGTGGCTCTGGAATCAGAAATGCTCCATAAACAGCCAGGCATGGTGGCTAATGCCTGTAATCCCAGCACTTTGGGAGGCCAAGGCGGACGGATCACCTGAGGTCAGGAGTTCAAGACCTGCCTGGCCAACATGGCAAAATCCCATCTCTACTAAAATACAAATATTAGCTGGGCATGGTGACGGGTGCTTCTAATCCCAACTGCTCGGGAGGCTGAGGTTGCCATGAACTGAGATTGCTCCACTACACTCAAGCCTGGGAGACGGAGCAAGACATTTCAAAAAAAAGAAATGCTCCATAAACATTTGACTGCTGGTACTTTTTTTTTTTTTGAGACGGAGTCTCCCTCTGTTGCCCAGGCTGGATGGAGTGCAGTGGTGCGATCTCAGCTCACTGCAAGCTCCACCTCCTGGGTTCACGCCATTCTCCTGCCTCAGCCTCCCGAGTAGCTGGGACTACAGGTGCCCGCCATCACACCTGGCTAATTTTTCGTATTTTTAGTAGAGACGGGGTTTCACCATGTTAGACAGGATGGTCTCGATCTCCTGACCTCGTGATCCGCCTGCCTCAGCCTCCCAAAGTGCTGGGATTACAGGCGTGAGCCACCATGCCCGGCCGACTGCTGGTACTGTTATTATTACTATTAATCACCTGGCAATGAACGGAACCCTGCCTGGTAAATTGCTTCCTCCAGGTAATTTGCATTTCCCATTGTCCTTGTAGTCTTAATTCACTACAATCTGCTGAACGAATGTTTTCTAGAAAGCAGGAGCCATGTTGTACTTTTTAGTTTTCTTGCAATGCCTGTCCCGGTCCCTGGCAGGGAGCACCCAAGAAGCTCAGCAAGGAAGGGACTTGGAGATCATCTACTCTAACTCAGTATGCAAGACAGACAGCTCTTCTCCCTAGCCTTATCAATTGCTTGAATGCCTCTAGGGATGAGGCATCTCCCTGTAGAGCGGTTTCCAGTGTCCAGGACTCTGGGGAGGCTGAGCTCCACAGGGTAAGTAGGAGCTGAATGGGCAGCTACAGAGGTTGGGGACTTCCCCCGATGCCCCAGCAGCCTCCCTTCCCTCCCTCTGAGAGCCGATGATAGGAGTGGTTCTAATTACGCTCTAATTGCTTTCTTCCAGGCAGTTTCTCTGTAGCCAAGGAGTTCAGAGTTCATGAATAAATGAAGAGAGAGGAAGCGGGAAGGGATGTTTATTGATCCACAAATCTCTACGTGCCAGTGTCCACCCCCACAAATGCTGGGGCATGCAGCAGCGTGCAGTTTCAAACACAGATGCTCCTTGACTTGCGATAGGGCCACGTCCCAATCAACCCATCCTAAATCGAAAATGCATTCCACACCCCAATAAACCCATTGTAAGTCAAAAAACTATGTTGAACCACTGTAAGTTGGGGACCAGCTAGCTGTACATACAAACACAGAAACATACCACAGCCCCCAAAGGTCCCTCTCCAACAGACTGGTGGGGGATAAAAGGAAGTTAACAAGAAGTTTCCTAATAGATGAAGCAACTTGGGGCTCATGAAGCGTAAGTGCCCTGCCCAGGGCCTCGGAGCCAGTGAGTGGCAGCGAAGGCACCTGGATCCAGAGCCCTTGCTCTTCCCCACCCGGTGTCCCACCAGCATGGAGGTGACAGTCACACAAATGTGGGTTCCTCCTGCCTCTTCCCTAGTGCCTCCTCTCTTGGAGGGTGGCCAGCTTTTCTTGGAGGATGAGGCATTTGGATGGAGGGGCAACCTGAGGGGGGCAGTGCCCACCTGATAAGGGTAGAGTTGAGAGTGGGACCCGAAGCCAGCAGACACTGCATGTAGAGATTTGTGGATCAAATACCCTTGACTTAGACTGTGGTCTTGAGCAAGCCATAGCCCATTTCTTTTTTTTTTGGAGACGGAGTCTCACTTCGTTGCCAGGTTGGAGTGCAGTGGTGTGATCTCGGCTCACTGCAACCTCCGCCTCCTGGCTTCAAGCGATCCTCCTGCCTCAATCTCCCGAGTAGCTGGGACTACAGGCGCCTGCCACCACGCCTGGCTAATTTTTGTATTTTTAGTACAGACGGGGTTTCACCATGTTGGCCAGGATGATCTTGATCTTCTGACCTGGTGATCTGCCTGCCTCAGCCTCCCAAAGTGTTGGGATTACGGGCGTAAACCACCGCGCCCGGCCTTTTTTTTTTTCTAAGACAGAGTCTTACTCTGTTGCCCAGGCTGGAGTGCAGTGCTGCAATCTCGGCTCACTGCAACCTCTGCCTCCTGGGTTCAAGTGATTCTCATGTCTCACCCACCCAAGTAGCTATAGATACCCACCAACATGCCTGGCTAATTTCTGTATTTTCAGTAGAGATGGGGTTTGCACTCTTGGCCAGGCTGGTCTTGAACTCCTGGCCTCAAGTGATCCACCCACCTTGGCCTCCCAAAATGTTGAGATTACAGGTGTAAGCCACCATAGTCCATTTTTGGGCTTCAGTTTCCCCAGCTACATAGTGTGAAGGTGGAGGTGATGTGTGAGAGTCCCTTCTCAGAAAACCTAGAATTTCAGATGTCCAGCGGGGGACTCATTCAGCTAGACAGAGTCTTAGGCTATGCCCCTCTCAGGTGGCCACTGCCCCCCTCAGATTATCCCTCCATTCAAATACCTCACTCCTCCAGGAGAAGCTGGCTGGAGGCGCTAGGGAAGAGGCGGGAGAAATTCACATTTGGGTGACTGCCACCTCCATGCTGGTGGGACACCGGGTGGGGAAGAGCAAGGGCTCTGGATTCAGGTGCCTGCTCTGCCACTTACCTCACTTAACTTATGCATCTTGAGCCTCAAGTTGCTTCATCTGTTAAATGGGAATGACCGATTATATTATAAAGTTTCACCCAGGGAATATAAGAGGTTTAGCTGACTGCCTGGCACATAGTGTTTGATAAGTGGTAGTTGTTACTGCTAACATTGCCAACAACCCTGCAAGGAACAGGCTGTTGCCTTCATTACAGATGAAGAAACCAAGGTATAGAGAGGTCAAGCAACTTGTGCAGCATCCCAAGTTAAGCGCCAGGATTTGAACCCACTGTCTGATCCATCTGTGTTCCCAGGGGCTGGCACATAGTAGGTATCTATAAATAATGTGCTGAATCATCAAAAAGCTTATCCACCATGATCAAGTGGGCTTCATCCCTGGGATGCAAGGCTGGTTCAACATACGCAAATCAATAAACGTAATCCAGCATATAAACAGAACCAAAGACAAAAACCACATGATTATCTCAATAGACGCAGAAAAGGCCTTTGACAAAATTCAATAGCCCTTCATGCTAAAAACGCTCAATAAAATCGGTATTGATGGAACGTATTTCAAAATAATAAGAGCTATTTATGACAAACCCACAGCCAATATCATACTGAATGGGCAAAAACTGGAACAATTCCCTTTGAAAACTGGCACAAGACAGGGATGCCCTCTCTCACTACTCTTATTCAACATAGTGTTGGAAGTTCTGGCTAGGGCAATCAGGCAGGAGAAAGAAATAAAGGGTATTCAGTTAGGAAAAGAAGAAGTCAAATTGTCCCTGTTTGCAGATGACATGATTGTATATTTAGAAAACCCCATTGTCTCAGCCCAAAATCTCCCTAAGCTGATGATAAACTTCACCAAAGTCTCAGGATACAAAATAAATGTGCAAAAATCACAAGCATTCTTACACACCAGTAACAGACAAACAGAGAGCCAAATCATGAATGAACTTCCATTCACAATTGCTTCAAAGAGAATGAAATGCCTAGGAATCCAACTTACAAGGGATGTAAAGGACCTCTTCAAGGAGAACTACAAACCACTGCTCAGTGAAATAAAAGAGGACACAAACAAATGGAAGAACATACCATGCTCATGGATAGGAAGAATCAATATCATGAAAATGGCCATACTGCCCAAGGTAATTTATAGATTCAATGCCATCCCCATCAAGCTACCAATGAGTTTCTTCACAGAATTGGAAAAAACTGCTTTAAAGTTCATATGGAACCAAAAAAGAGCCCGCATTGCCAAGACAATCTTAAGTCAAAAGAACAAAGCTGGAGGCATCACGCTACCTGACTTCAAACTATACTACAAGGCTACAGTAACCAAAACAGCATGGTACTGGTACCAAAACAGAGATATAGACCAATGGAACGGAACAGAGTCCTCAGAAATAATACCACACATCTACAGCCATCTGATCTTTGACAAACCTGAGAAAAACAAGAAATGGGGAAAGGATTCCTTATTTAACAAATGGTGCTGGGAAAATTGGCTAGCCATAAGTAGAAAGCTGAAACTGGATCCTTTCCTTACTCCTTATATGAAAATTAATTCAAGATGGATTAGAGACTTAAATGTTAGACCTAATACCATAAAAACCCTAGAAGAAAACCTAGGTAATACCATTCAGGACATAGGCATGGGCAAGGACTTCATGTCTAAAACACCAAAAGCAACGGCAACAAAAGCCAAAATTGACAAATGGGATCTAATTAAACTAAAGAGCTTCTGCACAGCAAAATAAACTACCATCAGAGTGAACAGGCAACCTACAGAATGGGAGAAAATTTTTGCAATCTACTCATCTGACAAAGGGCTAATATCCAGAACCTACAAAGAACTCAAACAAATTTACAAGAAAAAAACAAACAACCCCATCAAAAAGTGGGCAAAGGATATGAACAGACATTTCTCAAAAGAAGACACTCATACAGCCAACAGACACATGAAAAAATGCTCATCATCTCTGGCCATCAGGGAAATGCAAATCAAAACCACAATGAGATACCATCTCACACCAGTTAGAATGGCAATCATTAAAAAGTCAGGAAACAACAGGTGCTGGAGAGGATGTGGAGAAATAGGAACACTTTTACACTGTTGGTGGGATTGTAAACTAGTTCAACCATTATGGAAAACAGTATGGCGATTCCTCAAGGATCTAGAACTAGAAGTACCAGAAGACCCAGCCATCCCATTACTGGGTATATACCCAAAGGATTATAAATCATGCTGCTATAAAGACACATGCACACATATGTTTATTGCGGCACTATACACAATAGCAAAGACTTGGAATCAACCCTAATGTCCATCAGTGATAGACTGGATTAAGAAAATGTGGCACATATACACCATGGAATACTATGCAGCCATAAAAAAGGACGAGTTTGTGTCCTTTGTAGGGACATGGATACAGCTGGAAACCATCATTCTCAGCAAACTATCGCAAGAACAGAAAACCAAATACCGCATGTTCTCACTCATAGGTGGGAACTGAACAATGAGATCACTTGGACTCGGGAAGGGGAACATCACACACCAGGGCCTATCACAGGGAGGGGGGAGGGATTGCATTGGGAGTTATACCTGATGTAAATGACGAGTTGATGGGTGCTGACGAGTTGATGGGTGCAGCACACCAACATAGCACAAGTATACATATGTAACAAACCTGCATGTTATGCACATGTACCCTAGAACTTAAAGTATAATAATAAAATAAATAAATAAAAATAAAAAATAAAACATACCATTACTTGAAAAAAAAATAATAATGTGCTGAATTACAGAGAAATGGAGCAAAAAAAAAAAAAAATCGTGTAAAACCAGGCCCTGCTTCTAGTGACCAAGGTGGGGGTGAACTGATAGAGGAAGAACTAGACCAAAATTTCCTTCAAGATCAAAGTGAAGTGCCGGGTCTGAGGGACCCTGGGACCCTTGACTCCTTGGTGGCTGGGGCCAGGCCGGATGGGGATATCCGGGCTCCATGGCATGTGCTTGCTGAAGAAAATCTTTTTTTTTGAGATATGGTCTTGCTCTGTTGCCCAGGCTGGAGTGCAGTGGTGCAATCTCAACTCACTGCAACCTCCGCCTCGCGGGTTCAAGTGATTCCTGTGCCTCAGCCTCCCAAATAGCTGGGATTACAGGTGCACACCACCACATCCAGCTAATTTTTGTATTTTTAGTAGAGACGGGATTTCATCATGTTGGCCAGGCTGTTCTCAAACTCCTGGCCTCAAGTGATCTGCCCACCCTGGCCTCCCAAATTGCTAGGATTACAGGTGTGAACCATGGTGCCCAGCCAAAGGAAATCTTTTTACCCCTTTATGAGTTCCACTAAGAAGCCAAAGGTAGGAACCCTGGCTGTCAGCATCGACCAGACTCTGCTCTGCTGCTGCCTCATTGCGTGACTTTGGCCGAGTGACTTCAGTTCTTTGAGCCTCAGAGTCCTCATCTAGGAAACAGAAATGGGTGTGACAAAGTTCCACCTCTAGGGCTGTTGTGAGGATGACCTCAGGTGGCACGTGTGAAGCCATGTGGCACTGGGGTTAAGGGCGAGACCTGGGTTTGTATCCCAGCTCTGCACTGCTGGATGTGACTGCCCTCCGCCTCAGATTCTGCTTCGGTGAAATAGAGGTAGTAGCTGTGCCCACCCCACAGGGTGTCTTGAGGATGAATGAGCCACTCCAAGTAAAGCAGTTACAGCAGAATGAGGTGGGTCATAAGTGCTCAGTAAATCTTCTCTATTAGACTATGCCATGTGCAGAGACCCTGCAGTCCATTTTATATATGGGGAAGCAGAGCCCCCAAGAGGGCCAAGGACTTGCCCAAGGTCACAGAGCCAGTTCACAGCAGAGCCAGGCCTATCTACAAACCTGGTGTAGGCAGTACCCCCTGCCCAGACCTTTGATTCCATGATAGTGTGAGATGTGTGAATGGATAAGCATAAGACCTTTCACGGCCCCGGGCCATCCTGCTCATGGCCTGAGGACTCTGGGGGTGAGAGGTGGCTGATGCTCTCCTCCCCTGTCTTCCCTGGTGGCTCCAAGACTGGCCTGAATCAGCGGGGTGTGTCAGAGACCAGGGAGGGCTGCCCCACCTTCCTGCCCCCCGGCCAGCCCCTCCACTCCAGTGCTGGTTGTTAGAAGCCTCAGAAACAATCCAAAGGCCCAGGACCAGAACACCATTTGTCAGCTTTGCATGGTGGTGGCGGGCTTGTCTCCATGGCAACAGTGCAGTGTGAAGGCATCCTGGCATCATTAGGGAGCGCGCTGAGTAGTATAAACAGAGGCTGCAGTAGATTACACGCCTATTATGAGCAGTCTCGGGCTCTGAGCACTGGTAATTATGCCTAATTGTGCATTTAATTGTGTAATTGAAAACCCACATCTCTGGTTCAGGTTGGGGCTGCAGAACATGCCCACCTCCCCCAAAAAAACAGGCTTAGGAACCAATCCTTACCTTGAAAATCTCAGAATTTTTGCCCTTCTAGGGCAAGGGGTGGCCAGAGCAGGCCAAGGGATAAAATGCCTATAGATTTCCATTTCCCCTACTGCCTGTACCAGGAGCTCACCAGGCCCTGTGATTAGAGGTAGGGGGTGGGAAGGAGTATGCTAAGGAGAGGGGACATGGTAAGCTCACAGAAATGTTCATAATTATAGATATCATTGTGTGCTGTTAGCACTGTCCTCTCAGGACCTAGAACCAGCATCAAGTGGTTCCAAGGGATCTGGGTCATCACTAGATCCATTACATGTCCAAGCTGTCATCCAACCTACACATAAATTCTTTCCCTCCCTCCCTCCCTCTCTTCCTCCCTTCCTTCCTTCCTTCCTTCCTTCCTTCCTTCCTTCCTTCCTTCCTTCCTTCCTTCCTTCCAGACAGGTCTTGCTCACTTGCCCAGGTTGGAGTGCAGCGGTATGATCTCGGCTCACTGCACACTTGACCTCCTGGGCTCAAGTGATCGTCCTACCACAGCCACCTCGTAGCTAGGGCTACAGGCAAGCACCACCATGCCCAGCTAATTAAAAAAAAAAATTATTGTAGAGATGGGATCTTACTATGTTGCCCAGGCTGGTCTTGAACTCCTGGCCTGAAGTCATCCTTCGGTCTCAGCCTCCCAAAGTGCTGGGATTATAGGTGTGAACCACCACGCCTGGCCACACATAAATTCCACTGCCTGGGACAGGAAACTCACCACCTGGTTATCAGCCCCCACCCTTGCAGAGCCTCTGGAGAGTCTGAAAGCTGCTAACAGAGTTCAGTCCTCTCCTCTCATTTCCCACTTCATAGGCTGTGATAAATGAGGCCCAGAGAAGGCCAGGCCCAACTCACAGTTGCACAGCAGTGAGTACCAGAACCCAGGGATTCTGTCTTGCAGTTGAGGGCATGTTTCATACCCTAAGGTGACTCAGCGCCTAGAATCATGCCTGGCAGTTTGTGTGTGCTTGATAAATATTTGCTGGATTCAACTCCAGGTAGTTAGCTGGAGGCAGTTCTTACTCTCTAACCCAAGAGTATCAGTCTTTCTGTAGTTCAAGAAGCTCACCTGCAGTGAGCTGGAGGTGAGTGATGGGCCGCAAGCCTCCCAGCTCTGCATCTCTGTAGTCTGAGACTTGATCTTACAACCAAAATATGCTACATGGGCATTTGGGGTGGGAGCAGTGCAGACATCCAGACAGACAAGAGAGAAGAAAGATGAGGTCACCAGAATCCCTGACAACCTGACACCCAGGTGTAAAGTTTTAAGCAAGCCATCAGAGGCAGACGTCTCCTCCTGCCCCCAGGCCCTGATAACCCCGTCAGTCACCACCGCCTGCAACAAGGTGGGCCAGGCAGCACCTCTGACCTCCACCTGCGAAGAGAGGGAGCTCACTGCTGACTCAGAGCTGGAAGTGTCCTTTAAGATGATGAGTCCAACCTTTTCCCCATACAGAGCGGGAGAGAGGCCCAGAGAGGCCACGCCTTCGTCTTGGAATCCTTCTTAGTGAGTGGCAGCCTGTGCCCATGGCTCTCCCTACACTATCTCAGGTTGTCCTCTTTACAGTCCTGTGAGGGGGGTGCTATTATGATGCCTATTTTACAGAAGAGAAGTCCACAGTCCAGCAATGCCAAGACCACACAGATGGAGAAGAACCGCGGCTCCAGCTTGAGCCTTTCACTCGTTGAGAAAGGGGAGTCATCTCATTTCCTACCCCACAGTACTCGGATTTGCAGAACCTGCAGCCTCATTTCCTGGGTATTCAAGAGTGTGCCCTCTTTGTGAGCTCCCACTCTGCACGTTTTATTTCAAAGGAGCCTCCCAACAACTCTCTGAAGCAGATGATTATCATCCTGATTGAGAGAAGTGCAAGTGGAAGCTCAGACAGGTTAGGTGTCTTCCTGCCCAAGGTCATCCAGCTACAAAGAGGCAAAGCTGGAACTCACATCCCAGCCTGACCCCAAAGCCCGGGTTCTTCCCAGTTCCCAGTCCACCTCCTTGTCTCTGGATTTGTCAGCTGCTTTGAGAGGGGCCAGGAGGCCAATGTAAATCAGGAGAACCTGCAGCCACAGTTAACAGCTCTCTGAAACCTTAGTGCTCATTCAGCACCTCTGGGGGAAGTTTGCTTTGCTGTCCGAAGCTCTCCCTTGTCTCGGAATCAGTCAACATCCCTCTCCAGGCCAGGGCAGGGAAAGGCAGGCAAAGCACTGGGACGTGGCTTCCTAGGCCTAAAGCCAGCTCCACCCCCATGGCCTGGATCTAGTGTTTAATTTTTGTGGGTACATAGTAGGTATATATATTTATGGGGCATATGAGATATTTTGATACAGGCATCCACTGTGCAATAGTCACATCAGGGTAAATCAAGCGTTTATCCTTTCTTTGTGTTACAAATAATCCAATCATACTCTTTGGGTTATTTTTATTTTTATTTATTTATTTATTATTATTATTTTTTGAGACAGAGTTTTGTTCTTGTTGCCCAGGCTGGAGTATAGTGGCACGATCTCGGCTCACTGCCACCTCCGCCTCCTGGGTTCCAATGATTCTCCTGTCTCAGCCTCTTGAGTAGCTGGGATTACAGGTGCCCACCACCATGCCCAGCTAAGTTTTTGTATTTTTAGTAGAGATGGGGTTTCACCATGTTGGCCAGGCTGGTCTCAAACCCCTGACCTCAAGTGATCCACCCACCTCGGCCTCCCAGAGTGCTGGGATTACAGGTGTGAGCCACTGAGCCCGTCTAGTTATTTTTAAATGTACAATAAATTTCCTTGACTGTAGTCACACTGTTGTGCTATCAAATACTAGATTTATTCATCCTATCTAACTATGTTTTTAGACAACCTCCCCACTACCCCACTACTTTTCCCAGCCTCTGGTAATCCTTATTCTACTTTTTTCTTTTTTTTTTTTAAGATTTTTTTTTTTAAATAGAGGTAGGGTCTTGCCATGTTACCCACGCTGGTCTCCAACTCCTGAGCTCAAGCAATCCACCCACCTTGGCCTCCCAAAGTGCTGGGATTATAGGCATGACCCACCGTACCCAGCCTCCTCATTCTACTCTCTACTTCCATGAGTTCAATTATTTTAACGTTCAGCTCACACAAATAAGTAAGAACATCTGAAGTTTGTCTCTCTGTGCCTGGCTGGAACTAGCTTATTTTTTTTATTATTATTTTTATTACTTTTTTTGAGATAGGGTCTCACTGTGTTGCCCAGGCTATAGTGCAGTGGTACAATCATGGCTCACTGCAGCCTCAACCTCTGGGGCAAAAGCAATCCTCCCCTCTGCTTCGGTAGCTGGGATGGCAGGTGCACGCTACCGTGCCCAGCTAATTTTTTACTTTTTTTTTTTCTTTTTTTGCCAGGCTGGAGTGCCATGGCATGATCTCAGCTCACCACAACCTCTGCCTCCTGGGTTCAAGCAATTCTCCTGCTTCAGCCTCCTGACTAGCTGGGATTACAGGCATGAGCTACCATGCCTGGCTAGTTTTGTATTTTTAGTGAGACAGGGTTTCACCATGTGGGTCAGGCTGGTCTCGAACCCCCGACCTCAGGTGATCCACCCACCTCGGCCTCCCAGAGTGCTGGGATTACAGGTGTGAGCCACTGCACCCAGCCATGCATCACAGCTCTTTTAAGTCCGGCACAGAGCTTGGGGATCGGTAGAATGGGGAGAGGGGGCATCTGTGTAAGCAGTTAGATCTGGCATCTGGTAACAAGCCCTGTGGCTGAGGAAAGGTTTGGATTTCTCCACCTGCTTCCACTCCAGCATCCCACAATACTAGCAGGGGGCAATGGGGCATGCAGGAAGAAGCTGTGGAGTCCCAGATCTGAGTCTGAATACTCATTCTGTACCTACCATTTATGTGGCCATGGATAAGCCACACAGTAGCAAGAGACATATATAAAATGCCTAGTACAATGCCTGGCTCATAACAGACACCAAACAAAAAGAAATTCTCATCATTTTAATTTCCCACTCAGCCCCGTATTTTCCATATAAAGAAGAGCTGGAGTGTTTGCGGGAGTGACCCTGCTCACGAAATCCTCTAATACAGGCAGAGATGGGGCTGATGTGACTTGTCCAAGTCTCAAGGCAAATAATAGCTAGCCCTGGAGAGCACTTTCCTAGGCCAGGGACCGTACTTGGTTATCCCAGCATCAGCTTGCAAATTCCCCAAACTGCCATGGCCTCCTGGGGTAGAAGCTGTTGTTCGGACTACTTTGTAAGTAAGAAGGCAGAGGCTCAGAGAGGGTGCGGGACTTCCTGGGAGTCACAAAGCAAGACCTGATCCCAGATGTAGTGCTCCTAGCCCCTGTGCCAGATCTCAGAGAAGCTGCCAATTATGGGTTGCTTATTTAAAAAACATCCACTCACCTACCCTTACAAAGGAGCAGAACCAGGGCCATCCCTAGGTCCCCTGGAGGCCCTCTTCTCCATTCTACCTTGCTCCGCCCATCTTATAAGGGCCTTGAGGGCAGTTTGGCCTCACTCTGTTCATTCACAAAAGGGAGTTGATCACCCCTGCCAACTCTGTACAAAGGGGTTTGAGGAACAGAAGGGGCCAGTGGCCTGCATAATTTCATGCTCCTGACTCTGATACTTGGCCCAAGGACCTCAGGCACCCAAAGCAGAGCCAGACCCTCCCAAGGAAGCCATGAGCTTGCAGCTGCAGCTGCTCCAGAGCGCAGGCCCCTGCTGGAGCCCATCTCCCTCTGGTCTTCGCCATCACTATTGTTAATAACTACATCAATCAGGTTGACCATGTTTCACACCATTACTCGCAGCTCAGCTGGAAGCTACATCCCGCTCCCTGCCCCCACCTTCCAGAAAGCAAAGAGCTTTCTAGAAGGGAAAAGAATGAAACCAACATTTTTCTGAGTACCTACTATGTGTCTGGCACCCAGCCAAGGAAGCACTTTCTACACCTCTGTGAGGTAGGGACGACTCTTTCTCTTTTACAAAGGAAGAAACTGCAGCCAGAGGAGTGAATGCATGTGTCCAAGGTCACACAGAGCTGGCACAGAAGCAACCATGGCAGTGATCTATTATTGGGTACTCACTGGCTCACAGTGCAGGCACTACGCATGAGCTTACTGAAATATGATCATTTTCATCTTCAGATGAGGAAACTGAGGCTTGGACCTGTCTGGTCCAAGTGTCTGCACTGGTTAAACGTGAGCAGCAGAGTAGCACGGGACTGACAGGATGGCTCTCTGTTCAGGCAGAAGAGTCCTCATATCTTGGTTCTGTCACTGACTAGCTTAGTGAGCTTGGGCAAACGTCACACCCCTTCGAACCTCAATTTCCTCACCTGAAAAACGGGATAATAAACACATCTATCGCACTGTGTGGAACTGCAATAAGAAGGATGAAAACAGTAAAAGAGCTAACGTTTATTGACCGTTTAACATGTCCCAGGCACTTCGCCAAGCACTTTACATATGTATGCTCATTTGGTTAAACGAGGTAATGCATATAAAGTGCTTAGCACAGGACTCCTGACATGGGAACGATAATGATGATGATGAAGAAATTGATGGTGATTCCCTGGGCAAATCTCACTAGTTCATCCCCTTGCAGGAAGAACAGAGTGGCCTGTAAGGTTTCAGGAAGGAGGTGAACTAGGCAGAGCTGGGTTTGGACAGGAGAGAGAAAAGGCACAAGATTAAAAATTAAAGGGTGAATATGTTAATAATGTTGTCAAGATGATACACCAAAAAGAATTCTGGAAAGCAAGGGACCCAAGATGTTGTACAGAAAGGAACCAGACCAAGATGCAACAAAGCTGCCATGCCAAAGCCGGGTACAGTGACATGCATTGTAGTCCCAGCTATCTGAGAGGCTGAGGTGGGAGGATCACTTAAGCTGAGGAATTTGAGGCTGCAGCTATTTGAGAGGCTGAGGTGGGAGGATCACTTAAGCTCCGGAATTTGAGGCTGCAGTGGGTTATGATTGCCACTGCACTCCAGCCTGGACAACACAGCGAGACTCCTATCTCTAAAAAATAAAAAATAAATAAACAAAACATGACAGTCCAGGCATCACCCTGAGTTCCTGACAAGTAGAGCTGGCAGGATCCCAGTGAGCCAGACCAATAATTCCTACCATTTTACAGATGGAAAAAACCAAAGCCTAGAGTGGGGAAGAGACTTGTGCAAAACCGCAGGATGTCAGAAGCAGAGCCGGGCTTGAATCCAGGTCTTTTGCCTCTCAGCTCAGTGTCCAACTACCTGCTACTTCCCACAAAGGATAGTCCACAAAGGACAGTGCAGGGGGCCACCTGGATACGTTTGGGCTACAATACCACAGACACATCCCATGATACGAATCATTAAGATAATAACAATAAGCTACAGTTTAATGAGTACTCACTCTGTACCTGGCACAGTACTAAATTCATTACGTGGATTGAATCCTCACAACAACCCTAAGGATTAGGAACTGTTTTATATTCTCTCTATTTAGCAGATGACAAAACTATGGCTCAGAAAGGGTAAGTAACTTGCCCAAAATTGCACAGCCAGGAAGTGACAGAACCAGATCTAGAAGCCATGTCTGTCCTGTCAAACGACAGAGCCTTAACTACTATCCTACACTTACCCATCTGAAAGGCAGAGTCTCTACCTGCTCCAAATCACATCTATCCCAACTGAGGAAGAGTGTTTCAGATTGGCCTGATTCATTGTAACGATTAAACTCCATTTGAAAAAGAAAAATGACACAGTTCCTCCTAAGTTTTCAGCTGAAAGATATTTAACAGCCTCTATGTTTTCCTCAGTCCCTTGGATGAGAAAACCAAGATTCCCTTCTCCCGTCAGGCTGGTGAATTCCAACTTCCTGGGGTACATTATGGAAGCTGTCAGGCAGTTAGGGGCTCCTGGGGGTTAGTGACAACCGGAGGGCCCACTCTGCAATCAGCCCAGATAGTGCAACAGAGCCAAGAGAGCAATTTTCAAGTCCCTCCCGCAAATGATCTTGCGCAACCTTCACAAGCTGCCCAACGCCACCCAGCTGGGACATGGGAGAACCGGAATTCCACCCAGGTCTCATCTAACTCAAGCCTCTAGTGCTGGTGAGATCCTCTAAGTGGAAGAGTGGGGTTAGCTTAGCAAGGGAGAACCACGGAGGAAGGGAAGTGGGAGGGAGAGACTGTCTACCACCTTCATTTCTCTCTAGAGCCATGAGCTCCTCCCATGGGGCCCCAGACTTACCAGGGCCAGACTACCTATTTTATAATTAAGAAGGCAACAGAGGACCTGGCCAACTGCCTGGATTCAAAGCCTGAATCCTGGCTGGATGTGGTGGCTCATGCCTATGATCCCAGCACTTGGGAGGCTGAGGTGGGAGGATGGCTTGACCACAGGAGTTCGAGACCAGCCTGGGCAACAGAGGGAGACCTGTCTCTAAAAAACAAAAAAATTAGCTAGGCATGGTGGTATGCGCCTGTAGTCCCAGGTACTCGGGAGGCTGAGGTGGGAGGATTGTTTGAGACTGGGAGGTCGAGGCTGTAGTGAGCTATGATTGCACCATTGCACTCTGGCCTGGATGACAGAGCGAGCCCATGTCTCCAACAAAAACAAAAACAAAACCCCCAAAACAAAGCCTGGATCCTAGTTCCTGTAGAATTCTGGACAAGTTACTTCATAGGGCTGTTATGATTAAATGAGTTAATACATGGAAAAGTGCTTCCAAGAGTACCTGACACTTAGTCAAGGGCTCTCCAAAGCTAACCGTTGTTATCATTGCCAACAGAGAATGAGCACGGGACAAACTGTTAACAGGTTCACCTTTGGGGAGGGGTCTAGTTACAGAGAGAAGAAAACTTTTTTTTTGAGATACCGTTTCACTCTGTTGTCCAGGCTGGAGTGCAGCGGCGTGATCTCATCTCACTGCAACCTCCGCCTCCCGGGTTCAAGTGATTCTTGTGTCTCAGCCTCTCGAGTAGCTGGCATTACAGATGCGTGCCACCATACCCGACTAATTTTTGTATTTTTAGCAGAGATGGGGTTTCGTCAAGTTGGCCAGGCTGGTCTCAAACTCCTGACCTCAGGTGATCTGCCCACCTCACCCTCCCAAAGTGCTGGGGTTACAGGCATGAGCCACGGTGCCTGGCCTAGAAAACTTACTTTTATCTTCTGTCCTGTTTATGTATTTATTTATTTATGTTTACAATATATGTATATTACTTTTCTAATTAAAAAAACCCTAGTTTAAAATTTAAAAATTAACAAACACAGAAGAATCCTCTGAGAGGTTTAAACATTTCTTGGCATTTCATGTTCCTCAAAGTAGATAAAGAAAAACAGACAATCTCTGCCCTTCTGGAGTCTCCATTCCACCTGATCTTAATTAATCCCCTCTGCAATCCTCAGGGATAATCATTTTACAGATAGGAAGACTGAGGCCGGCCAGTGCGGGGAAGTCACTTGTCCAGTCTCCCACAGCTGGGAGCAGGGCTACAATCTCCAGAGCTAGGGCTGTTTCTACCACTGCCCAGGCCAGGTCTGTAGATGGCATGTTTGAAGCTGGTGTCCCCAGGAAGAGAGAAGCAAGACTAATGAGGTCTGCATGTCCAGGCTCAAAGCTTCACTCTACATTATCATTGGCTCCTGTGGTGGGGAGGGTGTGATGGATGCAGGCAAGAGTGGAAACCCAGAACAAGCAGTCCAGCATGAGGGGGGCTCAGGCTGCTCCATGCTCACTCTCAGACCATGCACCTCTGCCTAGAGAAGAAGCACAGCTTCAACCTCCCTAGTTGTTCAACCTCAGCTCTAGGGTAGGTAGGAGACCCCTGCCTCTCCGTAACCACCCTCCCAAATTCCCCTGCCAGGGCCTGATTTGAAGGGCAAGGCTGTTTCTTCTAGTCCACTACAGTCACTGCTCCCTGAGACAAGAACCCGAGTTCCCTATGCTGGGGCTAGGCACAGTGTCCTCCGATATTCTGGTCCTCCCTGGAGCACCCAAGTGCCCCCACCCCCCTGATGCTGTCCCCGGCAGAGGAGTTGCTCTGGTGGGTGGAACTGATGACTGATGGAACCCCCATGGCCACAGTGGCCAGACCAAAGCAGGAAGTGTGGTCCAGGCTGGGTCAGGCTGGCCCAGGATCTGACAGCTCCTGGTGACCCTCTCCAGGGAGGTGGCTCTCCATTCCCAGGACCGCCTGGTCAGGAAGGTGAAGGGAGGCAGAAACAGCACAAAGGATTGGAGAGTTCTTGGAGTCTAAGATCCCAGAACACAGATGAACATGGACCAGAAATGGTCAGCGATCTAGAGACACACCAAAGAGAAGCCCAGAGAGACACACGCGGGAGCAGAGACTTTGTGAGAAACGCTCACATAGGGTTGGTGATCAGAGGCAGAGACCCAGAGGAAGGGAGACCCATGCAAACGAGGGATCTAGAGGGAAACACACAGCAGGACTTCAACAGATCCACAGATCAGCCTCAGACACACCCCCAGTCCCAGAGAGCCACAGTCCCACAGTGCATCCCCCAACAGGAGGCCACTTGTACAGTGCGGGCGGGCCGGGGACTCGCGCACAGTACGCACTTAGGGACCCGAGGAGCGCCGGGCACAGCAGCGAGAAGCGCACACAAAGAGACAGCCCGGCCAGCGGGAGCAGGCTCCACCCGACCGCTCCGAGACTCCAGACCACCCCCCGCCCGGGCACACGCACCAGACACACACACAGAGACACACGCAACCCCACCCGCACGCCCTGGGACCGCGCCCCGCCGCGCCCCACCCTGCCCCGACTGCCTGGGCGCGCGGCGCTTACCAGCTGCAGGCAGCAGAAGGCGACCAGCGTGCAGCGCCCGCTGCACTTGCCCATGGCTCCGGGGGCTGCGCGGGCCGCCCGCCGCGGCGCCCCTCTTGCTCCGCGGCCGCCGCCTGCTTGCGCCGCGCGGGCTCCGCGTCCTCCCAGCTGGGCGCGCCGGGCGGCGGGGCCGGGAGCCTAGGGCCGGGCCCGGGAGTGTCGGGTCCCCAGGGCTGGGGCCGGCCGCCCGTGCTCCGAGTCCATGGTCCGTCCGCCCGCGCGCTGGCTCCGCCGAGCCGCGCCTCCTTTGTCTGGCGGGCAGTCTGTCAGGCGCGCCTCTTGCCCCGGGGCGGCTGGCGGGGAGCGCGGAGAAAGGAGAGCGGGGCCCGAGCGCGGCGCAGCGCAGAGCAGCACTGCCCAGCTGGGGCAGCCGCCCGGGCTCTCGTCGGCCGCGGCTTCCCTGCCCCACCACGTGGCTCAGCCACCGCCACAGACTGGGAGGGGGTGGGGGTGGTGGGGGACGGCACTGGAGGGGTGGGGCGGGGCAGCCGCGGGAAGGGAGGGGAGAGGGATAGGGAGGTGGAGGGTTGGAGAGGCAGGGAGTGAAGTGGAAGAGTGCGTGCGGGCTTAGGGGAGGACAGTCCTGAGTCAAATCCAGAGGTTGCTGCTCACTCGCTGTGTGACCTTGGGCAAATCACGTCACCTCTCTGGACCTGTTTTCTCGTGAACAAAGTAGGAATGATTATGCCTCCTTAGTGTAGATATGAAGAGGAAATGCAGTCCTGTGAATAAAGCGCTTAGCCCTGTGCCTGGCCTTCTGGCTTGGAGCACTTTTCTGTCCACCCTGTCTCTAGGGCTCCAGGGTTCCAACTTGGACTTCCAGTTCTATTTCCGTTCCCAGATCTGCTCCTCACCCCAGCCTCTCCCCTGAGTGCCTGGCCACATTTTCCACCTTCCCTCTTTCCTTCTACTGGCATTTATTGAGCCCTGACTGCATACACACTCCTGGGGGCCCTGCGAGCCAGAGATGAGACCTGCAGCACTGTTCCAGATCCCGTAGAGCTTCACTGCCTAGGGAACAGATAAGCTCCCAAGAGCACGCCAGTGATGGCACAGATCTGCCCAGGAGGTGGTAGGGAGCCCCTACCCTGGGCTGGAGTAAGGAGAGAGTCAGAAGTTTCCCAGCAGAATATTGCCTTCTCCAAGCCACCCCCAAAAGCCATTGAACTGGACACATCTCAAATCCACATAATCATTCCTGTCCCACTCCTAACTTCCTATATTCACCTTGGCAATTAGCATCACCCAAGTGGAATTTCCTAGGTCATCCTCCAGGCTTCCCTACAATTTCATCTGATCTGTCATTACATTCTATAAACTGTACTTTCCAACTAACATTTATGAAATACCCACTATGTGCCAAGTTCTCTGCTGGGGTAAGGGAATAAAACCCAACAAAATTTCTGCCCTCATTGAGCACACAGTTTAGTGAGGGATTGTCATTAAAACAAGGAAATATACAAATAAGTACACAAAGTTCTGATGCTCTAAAGAATATTACAGAAGAGACGGGCACGGTGGCTCACACCTGTAATTTCAGCACTTTGGGAGGCCGAATCAGCTCACTGCAACCTCCACCTGAGTGGAGATCGGCCTCCCAAAAGTGAGTGGATCACCTGAAGTCAGGAGTTTGAGACCAGCCTGGCCAACGTGGTGAAACTCCGTCTCTACTAGAATACAAAAATTATCCAGGCACCTGTAATCCCAGCTACTCAGGAGGTTGAGGCAGGAGAATCGCTTGAACCTGGGAGGCGGAGGTTGCAGTGAGCCAAGACCATGCTATTGCACTCTAGCCTGGGCGACAAAAGTGAAACTCTGTCTAAAAAAATAATAAATACACAAATAAATAAAATACTAAGGGAGAAAAGAGAGAATGAGAGGGGCATAATTTAGGTTTGGGGACCAGGAAACACCTCTTTGAGGAAATGACACTGATACTGACAGGACAATAGGAAGGAAGGCGAGGCAGGGGCGTGAAGAGTGTTCTGGTGGGAGAAACAGAAGGTTCTTATTCTTTCCCTTCCTCTCCACTCTCACCAGCCCTCTTGATTCAAGAGACAGGAAGTACGGTAAGATGTAGGTTAGGACCCATGGTTTTGGACCCAAACGGCCTGGGTCCCAGTTCCAGTTGTCACTTGTTTGCTGCTCACATAGTAAGCATGCAAATAAATGTGTCACTGTTTTCTTCCAGGACTGGCTATATAGTTTGGGGGGCCCAGTGCAAAATGAAGATGCAGGACTTCTTGTTTAAAAATTAAGAATTTCGCCGGGCGTGGTGGCTCACGCCTGTAATCCCAGCTCTCAGGGAGGCAGAGACGGGAGGATAGCTTGAGCCCAGGAGTTCGAGACCTGCCTGGGTAATACAGCGAAACCCCGTTCTCCACAAAAAGGAAAAAAAAAAAAAAAAAGACAAAAAAAATTAAGAATTTTGGCCAGACGCAGTGGCTCATGCCTGTAATCCCAGCACTTTGGGAGGCCGAGACAGGCGGATCACGAGGTCAGGTGTTCAAGACCAGCCTGACCAACATGGAAAAACCCTGTCTCTATTAAACATACAAAAAAAAATTAGCCAGGCCTGGTGGCATATGCCTGTAATTGCCAGTTACTCGGGAGGCTGAAGTGGGAGAATCGCTTGAACCTAGAAGGCAGAGGTTGCGGTGAGCTGAGATCGCGCCACTGCACTCCAGCCTGGGCAACAAGGGCAAAACTTCATCTAAATAAATACATAAATAAATAAGAATTTCAAGATGGCAACACAGCAGAGCATGAAATCAAGAACATGCAGGGCGCCGGGCGCTGTGGCTTACCCTATAATCCCAGGACTTTGGGAGGCCGAGGTGGGCAGATCACTTAATGTCAGGAGTTCAAGATCAACCTAGCCAACATGGCAAAACCCCATCTCTACTAAAAATACAAAAATTAGGCCAGGCACGGTGGTTTACACCTGTAATCCCAGCACTTTGGGAGGCCAAGGCGGGCAGATCATGAGGTCAAGAGATCAAGATCATCCTGTCCAACATGGTGAAACCCTGTCTGTACTAAAATACAAAAAATTAGCCAGGCATGGTGGTGCGTGCCAGTAATCCCAACTATTGGGGAGGTTGAGGCAGGGGAATCACTTGAACCCAGAACACGGAGATTGCAGTGAGCTGAGATCACCCCATTGCACTCAAGCCTGGTGACAGAGTGAGACTCCATCTCAAAAAATAAAAATTAGGCGGGGCACGGTGGCTCAAGCCTGTAATCCCAGCACTTTGGGAGTCCGAGACGGGTGGATCACAAGGTCAGGAGATCGAGACCATCCTGGCTAACAAGGTGAAACCCCATCTCTACTAAAAAATACAAAAAACTAGCCAGGCAAGGTGGCGGGCGCCTGCAGTCCCAGCTACAAGGGAGGCTGAGGCAGGAGAATGGCGTGAACCCGGGAGGCGGAGCTTGTAGTGAGCTGAGATCCGGCCACTGCACTCCAGCCTGGGCGACAGAGCGAGACTCCATCTCAAAAAAACAAAACAAAACAAAACAAAAAATAAAAAATAAAAATTAAAAAAAAATACAAAAATTAGCTGGGCATGGTGACATGCACCTGCAATCCCAGCTACTCAGGAGGTTGAGGCATGAGAATTGCTTGAACCCAGGAGGTGGAGGTTGCAGTGAGCTGAGATTGTGCCACTACACTCCAGCCTGGGTGACAGAGTGAAACTGTTTCAAAAAAACAAAGAACAAAAAAAAAAAACAGGCAGGGTCCTGTGTGACTGCAGAGGTAGCATGTCCATGAAGCCAGTTGTGTCTTCTCTCTGGACTTTAAGATGGGTCTCTTTGGCCGGGTGTGGTGGCTCACACCTGCAATCCCTGCACTTTGGGAGGCTGAGTCGGGTGTATCACCTGAGGTCAGGAGTTTGAGACCAGCCTGGCCAACATGACGAAACCCTGTCTCTACCAAAAATACAAAAAATTAGCTGGATGTGGTGGCGGGCACCTGTAGTCCCAGCTACTCAGGAGGCTGAGGCAGGAGAAATCACTTGAACACAGGAGGCGGAGGTTGCACTGAGCCGAGATCGCGCCACTGCATTTCAGCCTGGGTGACAACAGCAAAACTCTGCTTTAAAAAAAAAAAAAAAGATGGGTCTCTTCACAGGTCTCCCTCTTCCACCCATTCTGCAGGATACCACTTTGTATTTTAAAAGACACAGGATATTCCCACAGTTGAATATACTATGTGTGCTGAGGTTTTCACTTGGATCAATAAGCTAAGATAACGGTGGGAACTTTTTTTCTTTTTCTTTTTTTGAGACAGGGTCTCGCTCTGTCGCCCAGGCTGGAGTGCAATGGCTGGATCACAACTCAGTGCAGCCTTGACCTCCCAGGCTCATTTGATCTTCCCACCTCAGCCTCACGAGGAGCTGGGACTACAGGCATGTACCACCATGTCTGGCTAATTTTTGAATTTTTTGTAGAGACAGGGTTTCACCATGTTGCCCAGGCTGGTCTCAAACTCCTGGGCTCAAGCGATCCCCCTGCCTTGGCCTCCCAAAGTGCTGGGATTACAGGTGTGAGCCACAGTGCCCGGCAGAACAGCAGGAAATTTTCTCAGCCGTGCTTGGCAAATAACAGCTGTGTCCAACCAGGTTCCGTGACTAGACAGGCTTCCAGGAGTCTGTTAAGTCCCTGAAATAATATGCAAAGCATCATGTGAGCAGCTGTGTCTTTTTCTGGGGAGAGGCACAGCTTTCGTCAGGTTCTCCAAAGAGTCCATTTCCCACAAAAGAATAGAACCACCTCCACAAAGGCTCAGCCCAGATGTAACGTTCTCTACCGGATCTTCTGCTGGGCCTCTTCCAGATATAATCTCTGCCAGTTGCCTCTGTGAGGCTAACAATGCAACGGGAGGCCGAGGCGGGCGGATCACAAGGTCAGTAGATCAAGACCATCCTGGCTAACACAGTGAAACCCCGACTCTACTGAAAATACAAAAAATTAGCCTGGCATGGTGGCGGGCGCCTATAGTCCCAGCTACTTGGGAGGCTGAGGCAGGAGAATGGCGTGAACCCAGGAGGTGGAGCTTGCAGTGAGCCAAGATCATGCCACTGCACTCCAGCCTGGGCGACATAGCGAGACTTCGTCTCAAAAAAAAACAAAACAAAACCTCAATAACAAAAAACAATAATAGCTACCATTTATTGAGTGCTTACTCTGAGCCAAGTTTCTACATACATTATCTCATTTAATCCCTATAGTACCAATGGATTCCACTGGGGCTCTGACCACCCCTGTCAGCTCTTGACTATATCATGTCATGCCTGTAACCCTCTATTCCAAGGCCTCGTTGACTCACTCATAAGTCTGTCCTATGGGACTGGGGATGGCCTGTCTGAACTCAGTAGAACTAACCTCTGCCCCTGGCTCATTCCTGCAAGTGCTGCCCTGATAAATTCACGCACACAGGATGCCCTCTCATACTTCTACTCTTAAACAACTACATCATAAATTATCTCTACATCCTACAGGGCTAGGATCAGGGCAGGAATCAGCAAATGTGCAGCGAATGACTGATTGCACACCCAGCACTCCTGTCGTTCCTGCTTCAGTGTCCAGCATATCTTGTGCCCTCTTTACCACCTGGAAGTCAAGGTTCTACGGAGGAAGGTAGCCTAACTGTAGGAACAGATAGAGACATCTTTGGCAAGAAGTTGGAGGGGCTAGGAGCTGGGGATGACATCAATATTCACCTTGAAGGATGTCTAACCCTTGGGCCAAGGAAATGCTGTGGGGAGAATGAAGCAGGATTTGGAAATAAAGAAGAGAGATGATTCAGAATATACCCTCACTTCCTGAGCGAGAAGACAGAGGCATGGTCAGTCCCGAGAGAAGCATGGTAGGTTCTGCTGAGGTGATCAGATTTCTAGGGGATTTAGAAGTTTCTCCCCTGCCCTAAACCAAGGCTTGTCAGTGTTTCAGTCTTCCACCATTAGTCTCTCTGTGGGTTAAAACACTAAAGGCTTCTGAGAAAGTTCAATTATAAGATAGCTGAGTTGTTAAACCTAATAATTTCCCCTGCTTTCAAGTTAGAGGACTGAACATGCTCACTAATTACAGCCTCTGGGATGTTTTCTGACATCAGCCAAATTCTTCACACCAACTGGGTGGCCAGCAATCCAGTTCAATTCTGACACTAGCTGTTAGGGGTTGGTGTAGACCCCACAGGTTAAGGACTTAGTTCTTCAAGACTGCTCCTACTTCAGATGCCAGTCACAAGTCTCTGGCCACCCACCTATACTGCTGATAAACTGGGTATAAATTGGGGGTCCCCGCGATCCCCTCCTCAGTTCTAATAGTTTGCTAGAATGGCTCACAGGATTCAGGAAGGCATTTTATTTACGTTTGTGGTTTTATTATAAAGGATTCTAATGAGCAGCCAGATGAAGTAGTACACAGGGTGAGGTCCAGAAGAGTCCCAAGTGCAGGAGTTTCTGTCCCTGCAGAGTCAGTGAGCGCCACCCTCCTGGCCTGTGGTTGCATTCACCAACCCAGGAGCTCTCTGAATCTCACTGTTCAAGAGTTTTCATATAGCTCAATCTTCAGCACCACCCCCCATTCCCAGAGGTCAGTCGGTGGGACTGAAATTTCCAACCTTCTCATCACTTGGTCTTTCGGGTGACTAGTCCCATCCCTAGATCTAGTGGCTCTCCCTAAGTCATCTCATTAGGGTAAACTCAAGTGTGATAGAAAGGGACTTATGAATAACAAAAAACACTCCTATTGCTCAGGGAATTCCCAGAGTTTTAGGAATTCTGTGCCAAGATCCAGGGACAAAGACCAAATACGTTTTTGTATTATACCTCTGTAGCCAACACTTATCAAGAACTATGTGCCAGGCCGGTGTGCTGGCTCATGCCTGTAATCTCAACACTTTGAGAGGCTGAGGTGGGAGGATTGCTTGAGCCCAGGAGTTCGAGATCAGCCTGAGCAATGTAGCAAGACCCTGTCTACAAAAAAATCATTAAAAAAATTAGTCAGGTGTGGTGGTGCATGCTTTAGTTCCAACTACTTGGGAGGCTAAGGTGGGAGGATCACTTGAACCCAGGGGTTTGAGGCTGCAATGAGCCATGACTGTGGCACTATACTCCAGCCTGGGTGACAGAGCAAGACACTGCCTAAAAAAAAACCCCCAAAACAAAAACGATGTGCCAGGCACAATTTCTATGTATTAACTCATTAAACCTCACTACAATCCTTTGAGGGAGGTGGTATTATCATCATCTCCATTTTCTAGATAAGGAAACTGAGGTTAGATCACTTGCCCAGGGTCGTATAACAAGGAAGTCATAGAATAGGATTTGATCCCAGGCAGAACTACTTTGCCTATACCATTCCTTATATTTTCAAACTTTTCTTTTTTAACAGTAGACCCTTTTCTTCAAAAGAAAGCATACATTTCTAAAACAGAAGAAAGTAGAACTTGTCTGATTGTATAAGGAAAGAGGACTAGCAACCTGTTCTCTCAATGTGCCCTTGCCTCCTGTGAAGGCCTCCAAAATCAGCTCCTCAGTCCAAGGTCTCTAATGAACAAAGTAGAAAATCCATTGGCCTAGATGATCTTCAAGGTGCCTTTTTTTGAAGAGGGGAGAGAGAAAGAAAGGGAGAACCTGAAGGGCAGAGATGCTGAGTGAGTTCTTTACAGTTACATAGCACCTTAGGGGCAGAGCTGGATTTCAACACTTCTGGGTCACTTAAGTTTGGTTACTGTGCCAGGTATTGTGTTAGGAGCTTCGGAAGCAAAGATGAATAGCACAGGTGTGCCCAAGAAAACCCTGGGAAGAAAACCTGAGGTTAGTACAGTGGCCAACAGTGTGGCATTGCCCACCGATCACTGTCTTAAACTCAGCAGCTTCACCAGTTGTTTTTCCTCTCTGGTCCCTACTGGCATCTGAGTCTGTGACTCTTAGGCCTGTTGGAGAGGCAAAACATATAAACAGAGTTATAAGCAATACATAGATTGTAATAGTGTCTATGAGGTACATAAACAGAATAGTGGAAGAAATGATTAACTTTGCTTGGGATTAGGCAGTAATGAAAAATTTCAGAGAAAAGATGATGCCTGAAATATAGGTTGACAAACAGGAAAAGATGTGCAGACACACAAGTGTCTAACTTCTTCGTCGTCTTCTCCTCCTCCTCCTCCTTCTTCTTCTGTCTTCTCCTTCTTCTTTTTTTTTTTTTTTTTTTTTTTTTTTTTTTTTTTAATAGATACGGGGTCTTACCATGTTGCCCAGGCTGGTCTCAGAACTCTTGGGCTCAAGCCATCCATCTGCATTGGCCTCGCAAAGTGCTGGGATTACTGATGTGAGCCACCTTGCATGGCAGAAGTGTCTAACTTCTGCCCATACTTTTTCAGGAACTATGACCCCTCTTTTCTTCAACTTCTGCCCACACTTTTTACTTCTTCTTGCCTCCTTACTGCCATTATTGTAAGTTACTTTCTATTATCTTCCAAATCTCACCTCCAGAGCAAATACTAAAAGGAAAAACAGGCCAGGCGTGGAGGTTCACTCCTGTAATCCCAGCACTTTGGGAGGCCGAGGCAGGTGGATCACAAGGTCAAGAGTTTGAGACTAGCCTGTCCAATATGGTGAAACCCCATCTCTACTAAAAAATACAAAAATGAGCTGGGCGTGGTCGTGCATGCCTGTAATCCCAGCTACTCGGGAGGCTACACAGCAGGAGAATCACTCGAACCCAGGAGGTGGAGTTGTGGTGAGCCGAGATAGCATCAGCCTGGGTGACAGAGTGAGACTCCGCCTCAAAAAAAAAAAAAAAAAAGGAGAAACAAAATATCTAATCAAAAAGCATGGTCAAGATAAAGGGAAGAGGTTAGGGGTTACGACAGGGTGTACATGAATGGGCAGCATCTAGGGATCTAGGGCAGGAAATCCTAAACAGTTCTGAAGGCAGTAAAGCTTGTAGAAAATTTACTCTTTTTTTTTGTTTTTGTTTTTTTTGAGATGGAGTTTTGCTCTTGTCGCCCAGGCTGGAGTGCCATGGTGTGATCTCGGCTCACCACAACCTCCACCTCCCGGGTTCAAGCGATTCTCCTGCCTCAGCCTCCTGAGTAACTGGGATTACAGGCATCAGCCACCACTCCCAGCTAATTTTTGTATATATATTTTTTGAGATGGAGTCTCGCATGTTGCCCAGGCTGGAGTACAGTGGAGCGATCTCGGGTCACCGCAACCTCCACCTCCCAGGTTCAAGTGATTTTCCTGCCTCAGCCTCAGCCTCCCAAATAGCTGGGACTACAGGTGAGCGCCCAGCTAATTCTTTGGATTTTTAGTAGAGATGGGGTTTTACCATGTTGTCCAGGCTGGTCTTGAACTCTTGACCTTGTGATCCGCCCGCCGAGGCCTCCCAAAGTGCTGGGATTAGAGATGTGAGCCACTGCACTGGCCTAATTTTTGTACTTTTAGTAGAGGCGGGGTTTCTCCATGTTGGCCAGGCTGGTCTCGAACTCCTGACCTCAGGTGATCCACCCATCTTGGCCTCCCAAAGTGCTGGGATTACAGGCATGAGCTACCGTGCCCAGTGAAAATTTACTCTTCTTGTCTGGGCTGTGGGGTCCAGTCTTTAGCATAGAATCTCTTGACAGCCAAGACAAATCTCCCTTTCCACCAGCCTTTGGAAACCATGTGGGTTTTCAGTACAAGCCTGCCCTCAGGCCAATTGAGCTGGGGACAAGGAGAGATGGCTAGAGGCCTTCTCTCTGATTGGCCCCTTACTGTGTTGAGTCATTATGCTGCACTGGGGTTGTCTAGGGACCAACTAGGATAGGAAGACAGATGGAGTCAGCTCAAGCCTGGCCCCTCTAGCACATCCCAAATGCCCTGATGAGGTTCTCAACTCCCTGCTGCTCCCCACTCCTTGTCATTTTCCATAGGGCCTCATCCAGGTGTCTCTTCTCAGCCAACAGTTCTTAGGATCCTAAGATTACCATCTTCAAGTCTGAGGAAAATTGTCATCTTAAAATCACAGAACAGTAGAGCTGGAGGGACTATTTTTTTTTTTTTTTTTGAGACAGGGTCTCACTCTGTTGCCCAGGCTGGAGTGCAGTGTGCAGTGGCGTGATCTCAGCTCACTGCAACCTCTGCCTCCTGGGTTCGAGCCATTCTTGTGCTTCAGTCTCCCGAGTGGCTAGGATTACAGGCATGTACCACCACACCCGGCTGATTTTTTTTGAATTTTTAGTGGAGATGGGGTTTTGTCATGTTGGCCAGGCTGGTCACGAACTTCTGGCTTCAAGTGATCTGCCTGCATCAATCTCCCAGAGTGCTGGAATCACATGCGTGAGCCACCGTGCCTGGCTAAACTGGAAGGACTTCTAAATGGAGCAGTTCCCAAATGTTAGTGTACAGACCACCTGCATCTGAATCAGGGCTCCACACCAGCCCACCTCAAACAAAATCTGTGGAGGTGGGACCTGGTTATGGGTGTTTTTAATATACTCCCCAGGGATTCTGATGAGTTACTCTAATCCTCTGAATCGATCTGACAGGAATTCCTGTCTAATGGTCACCCAGCTTCTGCCTGCATACCTCCAGAGATCAGGAACTCCCTACCATTCTGGGAACAGCTCTGATGGTTGCTCCTTCTTTTTTTTGGTTGTTATTTTTGAGACAGTCTCATCCTGTCACCCAGCCTGGAGTGCAGTGGCCCGATCTTGGCTCACTGCAACCTCCGCCTCCTGAGTTTAAGCGATTTTCCTGCCTCAGCCTCTCAAGTATCTGGGATTACAGGCATATGCCACCATGCCCGGCTAATTTTTGTATTTTTAGTAGAGACGGGGTTTCACCATGTTGGCCGGGCTGGTCTTGAACTCCTGACCTCAGGTGATCCGCCCGCCTAGGCCTCCCAAAGTGTTGGGATTACAGGCGTGAGCCACCATTCCTGGCCTCTTGCTCTTTCTTTGTTCAGTATAAATCTGCCTTCTTATGATTCACTTTATCTTGGCTCTGCACTTTGAGGCATCCCAGAATAAGAGTGTTTCCTCTCTTTTCCAAGGCAGCTTTTGCTGTTTAAGGCAGTGATCTTACCTGTCTTCTTCCCTAATTCCTACAACTGTTCCCCACAATGACTTCCTAAGAGCACACCCAGAACCAAAGGCATCCTTAGGCGTGGCTGACTTCTTTTTTTTTTTTTTTTTGAGACGGAGTCTCACGCTGTTGCCCAGGCTGGAGTGCAGTGGCGCGATCTCGGCTCACTGCAAGCTCCGCCTCCCGGGTTCCCGCCATTCTCCTGCCTCAGCCTCCTGAGTAGCTGGGACTACAGGCGCCCGCCACCGCGCCCGGCTAATTTTTTGTATTTTTTGTATTTTTAGTAGAGACTGTGGTCTCGATCTCCTGACCTTGTGATCCGCCCGCCTCGGCCTCCCAAAGTGCTGGGATTACAGGCTTGAGCCACCGCGCCCGGCCAAGTGTGGTTGACTTCTTGTGCAGAATACCAAGAAGCCTCTGGTGGCTCCCTTTCCATAGGACGAAGCCAAAGCTGCCAACTTGGCTTTCCAGGCCTTTCGTAATTTGGCTCCATCACTGTCCAAGGCTCCTACTCATCTGTTACTCCCCCAACATGCTGTCACCACATACGCTTTTTTTTGAACACACCAGATTTGTAAATCTGTGGTGTTGTCCATGTTTATTCCACTATCTAGATGGCCCCTACCCACACTCCCAGCTCCCTCCCTTCTCCACAGTTTCTGATCCTCCTTTACAATTCACCTAGGCTGGACGCAGTGGCTCACACCTGTAATCCCAGCATCTTGGGAGGCTGAGGTGGGCGGATCATTTGAGGTCAGGAGTTCGAGACCAGCCCATGCAACATGGCAAAACTCTGTTTTTACTAAAAATACAAAAATTACCTGGGTGTGGTAATGCACACCTGTAGTCCCAGCTACTCAGGAGGCTGAGGCAGGAGGATTGCTCCTAACTCCTCCCTACGCATTGCCTCCTTTGCAGGTATGCCTTTGACCGCATGTATTAGATTGTATTTGAATTGATAACTGGTCTAAAAAGTACGTGAGAAGACACAAAGCATAGGATAAATGTAGATAGTAAATCTTCCTGGAGTGTCCATTTTAGTTGGTGCTAAGTCATTTAAAACATTTATTGGCTGGGCATGGTCACTCATGCCTGTAATGCCAGCACTTTGGGAGGCTGGGGTGGGTGGACTGCTTGAGCCCCAGGGTTTGAGGCCAACCTGGGCAACATCTGGAGACCCTGTTACTACAAAAAATAAATGAAAAATTGGCCAGGTGTCGTGGCATGTGCCTGTAGTCCTAGCTGCTTGGGAGGCTGAGGTGGGAGGATCACTTGAGCCCAAGATGTAGAGGCTGCAGTGAGCCACGATCCCACCACTGCACTCCAGCCTGGGCAACACAGTAAGACTCTGTCTCAGAAAAATAAAATTATCGGCCGGGCGCGGTGGCTCAAGCCTGTAATCCCAGCACTTTGGGAGGCCGAGGCAGGCGGATCACAAGGTCAGGAGATCGAGACCACAGTGAAACCCCGTCTCTACTAAAAATACAAAAAATTAGCCGGGCGCGGTGGCGGGCGCCTGTAGTCCCAGCTACTCAGGAGGCTGAGGCAGGAGAATGGCGTGAACCCAGGAGGCGGAGCTTGCAGTGAGCCGAGATCGCGCCACTGCACTCCAGCCTGGGCAACAACGTGAGACTCTGTCTCAAAAAAAAAAAAAAAAAAAAAAAAAAGAAAAATAAAATTATCAACATAAAACAAGCACAACAATATTATGAAGCAACATACAAAACCACATACATTTTAAATTTTATTTATTTTTTGAGACAGAGTCTTACTCTCTCCCCCACCAGAGTGCAGTGGCATGATCTTGGCTCACAGCAACCTCCGCCTTCCAGGCGCAAGTGATTCTCCTGCCTCAGCCTCCCGAGTAGCTGGGATTACAGGTGCACGCCACCATGCCTGTCTAATTTTTGTATTTTTAGTAGAGACGGGGTTTCACCATGTTGGCCAGGCTGGTCACGAACTCCTGACCTCAAATGATCCACCTGCCTTGGCCTCCCAAAGTGCTAGGATTACAGGCGTGAGCCACCACGCCCAGCCCACATACCTTTAAATAGTCAATTTCACTGGGAAAAAAGGTAAGACTGTTCTAGATTGAGACACTAGAAAGAATAGCCAAAATATAAAACTTGATTATCCTTGATTGAAAAATAGCTAAAAGACATTTTTGGTGCTGGTATGATCATTAGATGGTATTAGGAAATAGTTTTTAATCTTCTGAGGTATGGTAATGGAGAACATTCCTAGGAGATGATTACTGGAATATATATATATAAAAAATATATAATATATATTAATTTAAGAATATTTGGGAGTAAAGAATTATGATGTTTGAGCTCAGTGTGGTGGTGTTCACCTGTAGCCTCAGGACTAAGGAGGTTGAGACGGGAGACTTGCTTGATCTCAAGAGGTCAAGTCCAGTCTGGGCAACAAAGCAAGACCCCATCTTTAAAAAAATGAAAATTAGGGTCGGGTGTGGTGGCTTACACCTGTAATCCCAGCACTTTGGGAGGCTGAGGTGGACGGATCACGATATCAGAAGATCAAGACTGTTCTGGCCAACATGGTGAAACCCCATCTCTACTAAAATACAAAAAATTAGCTGGGCATGGTGGCACATGCCTGTAGTCCCATCTACTTGGGAGGCTGAGGCAGGGAAATCGCTTGAACCTGGGAGGCGGAGGTTGCAACGAGCCAAGATTGTGCCACTGCACTCCAGCCTGGTGACAGAGAAAGACTCTGTCTCAAAAAAAAAAAAAAAAAAAAGAAAGAAAAAGAAAAGAAACTAATTATGGAGGATGTCTGCATCTTACTTTCAATGGCCAGTGAAAGTCAAATATGTATGTGTGTATGTACATGTGTGTGACAGTGCAAAGATTTTGAATTATTGAATCTAGATGGCATACAGATGTTCAGTATATTAATCTTTCAATTTTTATGTTTGAAAAAAAATTTTCTTTTGAGACGGAGTCTCGCTCTGTCACCCAGGCTGGAGTGCAGTGGTGCGATCTCGGCTCACTGCAAGCTCCGCCTCCTGGGTTCACGCCATTCTCCTGCCTGAGCCTCCCGAGTAGCTGGGACTATAGGCGCCTGCCCCCACGCCCGGCTAATTTTTGTATTTTTAGGGAGACAGGGTTTCACCGTGGTCTCGATCTCCTGACCTCGTGATCCGCCCGCCTCAGTCTCCCAAAGTGCTGGGATTACAGGCCTGAGCCACCAAGCCTAGCCTATATTTGAAAAATTTTAAAGTAAAAAGTTGGAGGATCACAGATTCAAGGTAAAATTTATTAAAAAAAATTTTTTTTTTGAGACAGGGTCTCGTTCTGTCATCCAGGCTGGAGTGCAGTAGCGCAAACACGGGTCACTACAACCTCAACCTCCTGGGCTCAAGTGATTCTCCCACCTCAGCTCCCAAGCAGCTGGGGCTACAGGTACATGCCACCACGTTCAGCCAATTTTTAAAAAAATTTTTTTGTAGAGATGGGTGGCAGCGGGGGGTGGTCTCGCTTTGTTGCCCAGGCTGGTCTTGAACTCCTGGGCTCACGAGATCCTCCCACTTTGGCCTTGCAAAGTAGTAGGATTACAGGTGTGAGCCACCAGGCCTGGCCAAGGACAATTTTTTTTTTTTTTTTTTTTGACACAGAGTTTCACTCTTGTTGCCCAGGCTGGAGTGCAATGGCATGATCTCAGTTCACTGCAACCTTTGCCTCCCAGTTCAAGCAATTCTCCTGCCTCAGCCTCTCAAGTAGCTGGGATTATAGGCATCTGCCACCATGCCTGGCTAATTTTGTATTTTTAGTTGAGATGGGGTTTCTCCATGTTGGTCAGGGTGGTCTCAAACTCCTCACCTCAGGTGATCTGCCCACCTCAGCCTCCCAAAGTGCTAGGATTATAGGCGTGAGCCACCATGCCCGGCCAAGGACAACTATTAATAAGTAAACAGGACAAGGCTCTGGCACTCCACTAGGAAAGATTAAAACTTTCCGAGCCTGTAGAACAGTGGTTCTCAAACTTGCACCAGAATCACCCAGATGGCTTGCTAAAACACAAGACTACTGAATACTCCCCCAAAATTTCTTGAAGGAGAAGTTAACTTGGCTTTATGCTGCCCTCCTGACTCTAGTTCTTTTTTTTTTTTTTTTTTTTTTTTGAGACGAAGTCTCGCTCTGTCGCCCAGGCTGGAGTGCAGTGGCCGGATCTCAGCTCACTGCAAGCTCTGCCTCCCGGGTTCCCGCCATTCTCCTGCCTCAGCCTCCCGAGTAGCTGGGATTACAGGCGCCTGCCACCTCGCCCGGCTAGTTTTTTGTACTTTTAGTAGAGACGGGATTTCACCGTGTTAGCCAGGATGGTCTTGATCTCCTGACCTCGTGATCCGCCTGTCTCGGCCTCCCAAAGTGCTGGGATTACAGGCTTGAGCCACCGCGCCCAGCCCTGATTCTAGTTCTAGCCATGGCCAGCACCAGTGTTCTCAGCCTTGACTGCACACTGGAATCACCTAAGGAAGCTTTAAAACTTGATGTCAACCTCAGAGATTCTGATTTATTTATTTTAATTTTTTTTTTTTTTGAGATGGAGTCTCACTCTGTCGCCCAGGCTGGAGTGCAGTGGCGCGATCTCGGCTCACTGCAAGCTCCACTCCCGGGTTCACACCATTCTCCTGCCTCAGCCTCCCGAGTAGCTGGGATTACAGGCATCAGCCACCACACTCTGTGAATTTTTTTGTATTTTTAGTAGAGACAGGGTTTCACCATGTTAGCCAGGATGGTCTTGATCTCCTGACCTTGTGATCCGCCCACCTCGGCCTCCCAAAGTGCTGGGATTACAGGCGTGAGCCACTGTGCCCGGCCAGAGATTCTGATTTAATTGGCAGGCCTTGGTGGGGCACTAGAAACTGTACTTCCAAGAAGTTCTCAAATTGCAGATGCTGTTGGTCCAGGAATCCCACTTTGAGAATCACTGCTCTAGAGCAGGATTTCTCAAAAGTATCACTCATGACGTTCTAAAGCGGTTAATTCTTTGAGCATCTCTGGCCTCTACCCATTATATGTCTGTAGCACCCCTCTAGATAGCTCCAGACATTGTCAAATTGTTCCCTGGGAGGCAAAATTGCCTAAAGTTGAGCAGCACTGCTCTAGAAGATCTAAGTTAAAAAATAATGCAAGAATCTAGGTGGGTTGCAGTGTCAATTGAAGAAAATAAGTTGAAGCCTAGAAGAAAGAGTTTGGGACAACCCAGGGCTTAATGCAGAGGATGGGAATCCATGCAGGCTTCTTTCAGAGAAGCATCACTATGTGTCTGGGGTTCAGAGACAACTGATCAAAGGGCAGGCTAAGAGCTCAGACCTGGCATCAATTGGTTCCACAGGAACAGGGCTGTCCATTTTAAGTCAGGTCCCTCCCTCTGTCCTGGGACATCAGCTGTCAAGCCCCAAAGACTCTTGGAAAAAGCAATCCTGTCCTAACCCAAATGGCCTGACAACCTTTCTTTAAGGCTCAATTGCCTATGGCTCCAAATTGCTCAGAGCTCTCTTTTACCTCAGTTTCCCATTCTTCTACTTTGAGATGTTAATAAGCGGCAGATTAGTCTATTAGTAAGAAGCAAATACTCTAGTTTTGCTGTGAAGAAGCAACTCTGATAAGCCTTTAGACCTCTTCTTTCTAGCTACTAACTAGATCCAATCCCTGAAAAAGATTGTTCTTGTCTTTGAAACCAGCAACTCTGCCTATTATCTATTTACTTGAAATAGAAGACAACGTCTGGAGGCTTGGATCTGCTTCCCTACAGGACTCACACTTGCATAACTTCACTAGGCCCATGAAGGTCTCCAGGGATTAGCTTCTATAACCTGAAAAGGGATCGACCATCCCTGAACAACCAGGGAAAGTAGGTGAGGGAAGACAGGACCAATTTTTGTTTTGATGGGCTGGCTTGTAAATAAACTGTTTAAGGGGTTAGGACTGAATGGGATTAGGGCTACTGACTAGGAGAAAAAGTAATTATATCAGGGAGGCCAAAAAAAAAAAAAAAAAAGGAAAAATAACCCGAAAATCCACCTCCCTGAAAATTCAACCCACAAAACTCAGCCACGCAGCAAAAAAGAAATTTGGCTCTTTAAGTGCCAACAGGATTAAGTGCTAGAGATTGTAGAAGTCATAAAGGGAAATTAACTGAAAACCAGAGATGCCATTACTCAATCGGGAGCAATCTATCTCTCCCAAAGTGAGAATACAATCTGCACCCTCTGGGGATCTTTTATACTCAAATCTTTATTCCCCAGGCTGGGGCTTCTATTTTCTTCAAATTCTAAATGGTGCTGCTATTTCCTGCTAATGGCTTCTACCCAGTCTTTGAGGAAGGCACCTGGGAGGGGACTGAAGGTGAGGTTAGAGGAAAGCCCTTGCAGTCTCCAGGGTCTTGGCTCTTCCCAATCACTGCCAACTTCTCAAGGGATTGGTAGGCTTTTAAAAGGGCAGTGTCCAGGTCGAAGCACTGTTTTATTCCAACCCAAGAAAAGATGAGGGTGGGTGGAAGGGACTGGACCAGTTTTCAAGTACAGGTTGAATACCCCTTATCCAAAATACTTGAGACCAGAAGTGTTACAGATTTTGGATTTTATTACTTTTTTTGAGACAGGATCTTACTCTCACCCAGGCTGGAGTGCAATGGCAGGATCTTGGGTCACTGCAGCCTCCACCCACTGGGCTCAAGCGATCTTCCCACCTCAGCCTCCCAGGTAGCTGAGACTATAGGTGCATGCCACCACGCCTGGCTAATTTTTGTATTTTTTGTAAAGACAGGGTTTTGCCATGTTGTCCAGGCTGATCTCAAGCAATCCTGGGCTCAAGGAATCTTCTCACTTTGGCATCCCAAAGTGCTGGGATTATAGGCATGACCCAATTTCTGAATACCTGCATATATATAATGAGGTATCTTGGGACCCAAGTCTAAATAAAAATCCTTTTGTTGTATATACACCTTATACACATAGCCTGATAATTTTGTAAAACATTTTAAATAGTTTGTGCATGAAACAGTTATTATTATTATTACTTTTTGGAGATGGGGTCTCACTCTGTCACCCATGCTGGAGTGTTTTGGCATGGACATAGCTCACTGCAGCCTTGACCCCCTGGGGTCAAGCGATTCTCACCCCAATCTTCCAAGTAGCTGGGACCATAGGTGTGTACCACCACACCTGGATAACTTTTAAATTATTTGTAGAGATGAGGTCTTGCTATATTGCCCAGGCTGGTCTTGAACTCCTGGGCTCAAGTGAACCTCCCACCTCAGCCTTCCGAAGTGTTGGGATTACAGGTATGAGCCAGTGTCCAGCTGGAATAAACTTTTGACTGCGACCTGTCAAATCAGACCAGAGATTAAGTGTGGGATATTCCACTTGTGGCATCATATAGGCCCTCAAAGTTTAAATTTTGGAGCATTTAGGATTTTGGATTAGGAATGCTGATATAGTTTGGATAGCTGTTCCCTCCAAATCTCATGCTGAAATTTGATGCCCAATGTTGGCGGCAGGGCCTAGGTGGAGGTATTTGGGTCAAGGGGGTGTATTCCTCATGAATGGCTTGGTACCCTCTTTGTGGTAGAGTTTTCATGGGCTATTTATAAGTACATGGCACATCTCCTCCTCTCTTGCTCCTTCTCTTGCCATGCGATACACCTGCTCCCCCTCTGCCTTCCACTATGATTGGAAACTTCCTGAGGTCCTCACCAGAAACAGATCCTATGCTAGTGCCACCCTTCTTATTCAACCTGCAGAACTGTGAGCTTAATAAACTTATCTTTATAAGTTACTCAGCCTCAGGTGTTTCTTTGTAGCAATGCAAAATGAACCAAGACAGATGTTCTACCTGTATGTGGACCTGGTGCTTAAAAGGGATTATTAGAGAGTGTTTGGTGATACTGCTGGCAGTGTGAAAATCAGCTTGCATACTATCTTTGTCCAAATCTCTCCTGGTTAAAGGTGTAACCATATACATATATATATATTGCTCAGACCAGAAATCTGAAAGTCACTATTCCCTTTGGAGATTCTACCATACTATGTATATTAAAGGCTCTAAACAGTCCTGCAGTAAATAAACTGGCTTCACTTTATTTAACCTGGTCTTGAGCATGGGATTTTTATGCACCAAAATATCTAACAAACTATCTGAAAAACAGTGTTCTGTGCAATGCACTTTAGGAAACCTCAACCTATGGATCACGTATATGAAGTACAAGCTTTCTAGGATTTGGCTTTTAATTCTGTAACTTTACTGTTTGCTGCTCCCCAACTCTAACCATTCTCAAGTTCTTTTTGGTTTATAAAATGTGCCACACTTTCAAGCTTGTGCCTGTTTTTTCCTGAAACGCACATGTTCTTTGTCCATCTGGCAAGCCCTACTCATCCTCCAAGTCCCAATCTAAGCATAATCACATAATCTGTGAAACTTCCTAAATGCTCCAAGGCAAAGTTGTTTCCTCCTGTGTTTCCAGTGCACTTCATTCAAACTTTATTCACTGTATTAAAAGTAATTGGTTTGAAAGCTTTACCATCCTGCTGGTTCCTTCATTAATGAGTTGTATAAATCTCTGGCATGTGCTCACTCAAAAAAGTAAGTGATGTTTTTTTCTGAGATAGTTTTTTCTACTGGTGTGTGCACTTCTCAAGATGGCAAGGACAGTACCTTATCTATCTCTGTCTTCAGCAACAATGATTATGCCTGCCATATAACAGGGGTTGTTTGTTGAATGATGATGCCCCAAACCCAGGGCAGACAGCCTCTCTCTAACTTAAGATAAATAGATGATTCAGGTTTGTGAGCCAAAAGTATAAAACCAAACAGGCTCAGAACAGGTTAGAACTGTGAAGATCTCTTTGTTCTGAGATAAGAGATTCAGAAAAAACACACTCTACTCCCCAGTGCCAGATGAGATTCACTAGTGTCTATCTGTGTGCTGGGTGTAGTCACCCAGTGATCCAGGGAGATGGTAACCTTAGTGGTAGAAGGCAAGTAATAGAATTTCTTAACATCCTGTCTGTTTATGCAAAGCCAGACAAGTAAACAGAATCATAAAGGTGTCTCAGATAATGTCATGGTTAAGTTGCACTCAAACATTCTCATATTCCATTTGAGTTGAATTTGATGCAGCATTCTGACCAATGTCATTTCTACCAGCTGAGACTGCCCCAAATCTGCCCACTTTCAAGAGCCTGAGTATAGAGAATGCTGCTCAGAAAAGTTCATTTGGCAGGAGGCAGAGTAAACACAGGCTCTGCTCATTAAAGATCAGGCGCAAGTACACAAAACCAAGTTCTTTTTTTTTTTTTTGAGACAAAGTCTTGCTCTGTCACCCAGGCTGGAGTGCAATGGCACAATCTCGGCTTACTGAAACCTCCACCTCCCAGGTTCAAGAGATTCTCTTGCCTCAGCTTCCCGAGTAGCTGCGATTACAGATATGCGTCACCACACCTGGCTAATTGTTGTATTTTTAATAGAGATCAGGTTTCACATGTTAGCCAGGCTGGTCTAAAACTCCCGACCTCAGGTGATTCGCTCGCCTTGGCCTCCCCAAGTGTTGGGATTACAGGCGTGAGCCACCGCGTCTGGCAAAACCAGGTTCTTTTGGAACTTATTTATCACATCTTGGCTGCTCTGCTTCTAGTAGGAAAAAAATATTGTTACTGATAAATAATTATTCTCTGTCATTTTCATGGAAGTGAGTAAACCCAGAAACACATAAAAGGGGGGGGGGGAAACAAGTGAACAGCTTCTTGGAAGTTTAAATGAACTGTATTCCGTGGCCACATCAAGCTCTACTCTGATTTATAGCAATCAAGCCTCAAAAAAAAAAAAAAAAAAGACAATAATTCCAATCCACATGGCTCTTGTATAAAGGCATCTATTTGGTTTTTAATACAAAAGGACTTAGAGAAATACAGAAAGAAAATATCATACAAGCCAGTCTCACAAAAAAAAAAAAAATCCCAACCAACAAATTTGTCACATTGGGCCTGCATTAGAAAACAGGAAAAAAGAAAAAGAAAAAAAATAAAACAGTCCCTGAAATCTGGCAGGTGGTTTTTAGAGGCCACGGGGAGCTTGGGGAGCTTGCCTTAGTCATCCTGGTGAAATCGGACAGAAGTGGTTTTTGGAATATGGCCACCGCCTCCTGTTTCTTGCTAGCAATGGTCATCTGAAGGGAGGGTGCTAGCCTGGGCATCCAACATTTGATGTCAGTTATGCAGTCTGAGGTCTCAAAGACAAGCGGTCTTGGAGTCTTCCATTCCGTATCTTCACTGAATCTCTCCCATATACAGTCTCTTGTCACTCGATGCTGAGATAACTGAGGTAAAAAGAACAGAGAAGATACCTAGAAATAATGAAGGCTCAAGGAGACTTGGTGCCCAATTTTGGTATAAAAGAGCAGTTGGACTTAGCTTAAATTCCCCTCCTAAACACCATTCACAGGAAATTGTAGCCTGGCTTTTCAATCCAAATCCTCTAATATCATGAGGATGACTGTACTATGGGAAATACATTATCAGACACTAAATACTGATGTCTTTTGTCAGTCAAACCCCAAGAAAAAGACTTTCCCAATCATTGTAGAAAAGAGGAATCTATGGCTGTGCCAGTCATTTTGTAAATGTGCTTCTGCTTGTTATACTTAGTCCTGGAGAAAGTTACAGTTTCTCCTTTAATTCAAGGCTTAAATTATTTGGTTTAGCCAGCCACAAAATTTTAAGCTGAAATGTATATCCAAATTTTTTTTTTTTTTTTTTTTTGAGACGGAGTCTCGCTCTGTCACCCAGGCTGGAGTGCAGTGGCACGATCTTGGCTCACTGCAAGCGCCGCCTCCCGGCTTCATGCCATTCTCCTGCCTCAGCCTCCCAAGTAGCTGGGACTACAGGCGCCCGCCACCTCGCCCGGCTAGTTTTTTGTATTTTTTAGTAGAGACGGGGTTTCACCGTGTTAACCAGGATGGTCTCGATCTCCTGACCTCGTGATCCACCCGTCTCGGCCTCCCAAAGTGCTGGGATTACAGGCTTGAGCCACCGCGCCCGGCCTATATCCAAATATTAAGAAGAATCATTCTTGGTTGGGCATGGTGGCTCACACCTGTAATCCCAGCACTTTGGGAGGCCAGACCAGGCCTGGCCAACATGGTGAAACCTCGTCTCTACTAAAAATACAAAAATTAGGCAGGTGTGATGGTGGGTGCCTGTAGTCCCAGCTACTTGGGAGGCTAAGGCAGGAGAATCACTTGAACCTGGGAAGGCAGAGGTTGCAGTGAGCCGAGATCTTGCCACTGCATCCTAGCCTGGGCAACAAGAGTGAGACTCCGTCTTAAAAAAAAAGAAAAAAAAAGTATCGTTCTTTTATCCAAATACATCATTGAAACAGACTTGATGGAAGTAAATTTAAAAAAAAAAAATTAGACTTACCAACTTCCTTTTGAAATCAAGAAGAAAATAGAGCATTGCTCTTACCCTTACCACTTATGAGGTGGTGAGAGTGTCATTGATACCCACATAAAGACTGTTTGCAGGCCGGGCGCGGTGGCTCAAGCCTGTAATCCCAGCACTCTGGGAGGCCGAGGCAGGCGGATCACGAGGTCAGGAGATCGAGACCATCCTGGCTAACACGGTGAAACCCCGTCTCTACTAAAAAAAATACAAAAAACTAGCCGGGCGAGGTGGCGGGCGCCTGTAGTCCCAGCTATTCGGGAGGCTGAGGCAGGAGAATGGCGTAAACCCGGGAGGCGGAGCTTGCAGTGAGCTGAGATCCGGCCACTGCACTCCAGCCCGGGCGACAGAGCGAGACTCCGTCTCAAAAAAAAAAAAAAAAAAAAAAAAAAAAAGACTGTTTGCAGCTGGGCACAGTGACTCACGCCTGTAATCCCAGCACTTTGGGAGGCTGAGGTGGGTGGATTACTTGAGGTCAGGAGTTCGTGACCAGCCTGACCAATATGGTGAAACCCTGTCTCTACTAAAAATACCAAAAAAAAAAAAAAAGACAAAAAAAACAAATTAGCTGGGCATGGTGGTGTGCCTGTAATGCCAGCTACTTGGGAGGCTGAGGCAGGAGAACTGCTTGAACCCAGGAGGCAGAGGTTGCGGTGAGCTGAGATTGCACCATTGCTCCAACCTGGGCGAAACAGCGAGACTCTGTCTCAAAAAAAAAAAAAACCACACAAAAAAACAAAAAAAACCACACAAAACACCAAAGGCTGTTTGCATGGAAATTCGCATAAAACAGATACCCACTTTTGCCTCTGTATTCCCAGGATCCCTACGGGGAGATTTCCAGTTTCCCTTTCCCCCTTGTTGGGAAAGACTTACTGATGGGCTCGTCAGGGTGGAAAGCAACTTCATTGATGGAGCCAGCATGGCCGGGCAGCTTATATAATATTCTCCTGCTTGTGGTATCCCACACATACACAAACCTGTAAGGTATCATGAAAAGCAAGGGTAAGGCCTCCTAGAGCTGGGGGTAAGGCAGAGGCATGGCTTTTTAAAGGAAATGGAAGCAACAATTATTTACTTACCTTACATTTACTGAACCGTGTTCTGGCTTTTAGAAACTAGGAATACAGAGTTTGAATAAGACATGAACTCAGCTCTTGAGCAATGGGGTGGAGAAATAAGAATAACTAAAAATATAAGCATTACTGGCATGTTTGAATACAAGCTTCTGAAATGGGAAACACCACAGGGAAGAAGAGAAAGGTTTTCCTGCAGACATCACACAAAAACCTTTTTCAGAGTGTCTAGTATAATTAGGCTACAGTTAACTTCATACTCATCCAGGAAGTCTAAAAGGTAACACAACTCATGGCAGGGTGGGAGCCTAGGCTGCAGATCCGGGTGAACTTTTTCGTACTGTATTCAAACAGAGCCCCGAGAAAGGACAGGAAGTGTCTGGTATATAAAATATTTATACTATTTGCTAACCTAATACTCACTTGAGTCAAATTTTCCATTGAATTATCAGGCAGAAGGAATACTGAATTATAGAATGGGAAGGGGCCAATAGAAATCAGCTTGTCTAGGTTGGGTATGGTGGCTCATGCCTATAATCCCAGCACTTTGGGAGGCTGAGGTGGGTGGATCGTCTGAGGTCAGGAGTTTGAGACCAGCCTGGCCAACAAGGTGAAACCCAGTCTCTACTAAAAATACAAAAAATTAGCCAGGTGTGGTAGCGTGTGCCTGTAATCCCAACTACTTGGGAGGCTGAAGTAGGAGAATTGCTTGAACCTGGGAGGCAGAGGTTGTAGTGAGCCAAGACCGTGGCACTGTCCTCTAGCCTGGGTGACGGAGTAAGACTCCGTCTCCAAAAAAAAAAAAGGAGAAAAAAGATATCAGCTTTTCTAAACTCCCTATTTTAGAGATAAGAAAACTGGGGCACAGTGACGTTTCCAAGGCAATACAGTTCATCAATGGCAAAACTAAAATTAGAACTCTTAAAAAAAAAAAAAAGCTTATTAGAGAATGTTCTTAGGAAGACAAAATTTTTATTTGTCATTAAAAAAAATTATGAGGCTGGGCATGGTGGCTCACGTCTGTAATCCTAGCACTTTGGGGCGCCAAGGCTGATAGACTGCTTGAGCTCAGGCGCTTGAGACCAGCTTAGACAACACGGTAAAACCCCGTCTCTACAAAAAAAATTAGCCAGGTGTGGTGGTGCATGCCTGTGGTCCCAGCTACTCGGGAGGCCAAGGTGGGAGGACTGACTGAGTCCAGCAGGTAGAGGCTGCAGTGCGCTGAGATGGCACTACTGCACTCCAGCCTGGGTGACAGAGTGAGATCCTGTCTCATGTTCTTTTCATGCTGTATAATAAAGGTAATATAAGAGGCTATAGAGTTTTAAATTTCTTTCTACTGAAATACTCTGAATACTACTGAAAACTACTGAAATACCAAAATAACACAATGTAATTTCTGCAATGCTAGAATAAAAAAATTTTTACATTTCTCTTCAAAAGTGATGAATAGTAACAGAAGATGTCATAAAAACGTGATTTTTTTCCTATTCATTCGGTAGTATTACAGCCAGTATTTTTATCATCACAGGCCATAATTTTCACTTTATCCACTTTAATAAGTTCTATCACCTTTTGTAATTCAATATCATTGAATATAAAAGTCTACATATTATCACAGAATCTTTTTGTTTTTCTAAATTAATTTTTCTTTTTTTTTTTTTGTAGAGACAGTGTCTTCCTATGTTGTCGAGGCTGGTCTTGAACTCCTCGCCTCAAGCGATCCTCCCGCTTTCACCTCCCAAAGTGCTGGGATGACAGGCATGAGCCACCATGCATGGCATATGGCAGAATCTGTATGTATTTAGAGAGCCACTGAAATCAACTCTGTTCCTAACCCTCTGAGCCAAAATGATGCGTTTATAGCCTTATCAAACTGAAGTAAAACTTGAAGGGCAAGTTGAGTGAACTGCTGAGATTGTATGAGCTCATCTAGGCTCTCCTGAAGACTGTTTCCCAAAGTAGTACTTCTGTATAACTGATATGACATGGCTTAGGAAGAAGAAATTGTTTTTCTTATTCAAGCTTGCCTTCATGTCTTGTGCTGAAGGCTTCCTGCCATGGAGCAGACAGAAGTGACCAGGAGCCCAGCAGGGGGTTCCTATATTCCTGACCACCTCTTCAGCAGCCACAGAAACTACAGAGCTGAACCCAAGACTCTGGAGCTCTTAATATACTCCCGTATTTTACTTTCACTTAACCATCCATAAATATACTGGCTAAAAATAAAGGGTCTATTATCTTTTTTTTTTTTTTTTTTTTTTTTTTTTGAGACGGAGTCTTGCCTGTAGCCCGGGCTGGAGTGCAGTGGCCGGATCTCAGCTCACTGCAAGCTCCGCCTCCCGGGTTTGCGCCATTCTCCTGCCTCAGCCTCCTGAGTAGCTGGGACTACAGGCGCCCGCCACCTCGCCCGGCTAGTTTTTTGTATTTTTAGTAGAGACGGGGTTTCACCGTGTTAGCCAGGATGGTCTCGATCTCCTGACCTCGTGATCCGCCCGTCTCGGCCTCCCAAAGTGCTGGGATTACAGGCTTGAGCCACCGCGCCCGGCTAAGGGTCTATTATCTTAATCTGATGAAGTAAAATTCATCTGTTGGTAAATATAAAGGGCTGGTGGTTTTGAAGCAGGTATTTAAAATTATTTACATATTTTGTTTTGTGCAATCAACAACTCACCAGTACTTGATCATAAAAATGGTACATTCACCAGTACTGGATTATAAAATGCCTAGTTCTAATCCAACATTACACTTTTGGTCTAAAATGCAAATAAACAAGAGCTTCTTAATTATACTATTTAGCTGTCATCAGCTAGGCTCCATAGAAACTAAGTTCTGAGCAAGATGGAGGAGAAGCAGGAACTCCATCAGTCTAGACTCCTTGGCTCTGATACTCATACCCTTCCTACTGTCTTCTTTCCTGTCACGCACAAAAAGGTGGTCCTCATTAATTCAATTATTGGCAGTGTGGCACAGTAAAAGAGTATGAGCTCTGGAGTCAGAAAGACTGGGGTTCAAGTCTCAGTGCAGCTATATACTAGCTAAGTAAGCTTAGCTCAGAGAAGTTAAATAATTGCAGATCATTTAACTTCTCTAAGCTTCTTAGTTACAATGATGGAGAAAATATTGATCTCATAATTTTGTTGAGAAAAATAATGAGGTAATATACGCAAAGTGCCTGGCACACAGAATTAATTATAGCTATTGTTATTACAAGTATACTCATCATCAAAACAGAATCTCATGAAGTCAATGGGCTGAATAAATCACTCTTGGCCAAGAGACTGGCCAGCCTTCCTGTAGTCTACAGGACTATATATAGTTTCAAGTTTGAATAAGAGGAGGTGATCTGTAAGTTATTAGTTAGTAGAAAGGAGAGATTTGCCAAATTCAGGCCAAGCTGAAAAGCAGTTTTCTGAGGATACATTTCCCAGGCACATAAAAGACAGAATCTCAGATCTCCAAGGGTTTACACTTCAAGGCCTCACTCTTGATGGCTGCCAATTAGATGCTAAATTTGGAGGAGTTCCTTGCCCTCTCCTTACTCTGGCATGGCAACATTTGGCAGGAACTAGGAGCCTTATGTAACAGAGCTGCTTGTTGACTTGGGGCTAATTGGCGAGGTGGCCTGTCAAATCTGGCCAACCCCCAGCAGGTAGAAAGGGTAGGCTTTCCTCAGACCACGCTTCCACATGTGAAGTTTTTTTTTTTTTTTTTTTTAAAGAGATGGTGTCTTGCTCTGTTGCCGAGGCTGGAGAGCAGTGGTATGATTGCAGCTCACTATATCCTCAAACTACTGGGCTCAAGGGATCCTTCTGCCTCAGCCTACTAAGTAGCTGGGACTACAGGTGCACACTACTATGCCTGGCTAATTTTTAAGATTTTTTTTTTATAGAGACAGGATCCTGCCATCTTGCCCAGGCTCGTCTTGAACTCTTGGGTTCAAGCCATCCTTCCACCTTGGCCTCTCAGAGTGTTGGGATTAAAGGTGTGCATCATCGACCACATGTAAAGTTTAAAAGTACAGTGGAGAGGGAAAGAGGAAAAAGAGGATACTGCAATTCAGAAAGGGCCAATGCCAGAAATAAACTGCTCATCAGAGAAAAAAAAGTATGTATATATAATTAAAAAATTTAATTACAGCCAGGCGTGGTGGTTCACGCCTATAATCCCAGCACTTTGGGAGGCCGAGGCGGGCGGATCACGAGGTCAGGAGATCGAGATCATCCTGGTTAACCCAGTGAAACCCCGTCTCTACTAAAAATACAAAAAATTAGCTGGGTGTGGCGGTGGGTGCCTGTAGTCCCAGCTACTCGGAAGGATGAGGCAGGAGAATGGCGTGAACCCGGGAGGCAGAGCTTGCAGTGAGTGGAGATTGCACCACTGTACTCCAGCCTGGGCGACAGAGCGAGACTATGTCTCAAAAACAAACAAGAAAATTTAATTACAAAAGAAAGATACACTCTTTCTGCTGAAAATTATGTAAAAATATTAGGATAGTTCTTACTATATCAGAATATGAGACACCTTAGTCTGTTTCTTAAAGTCTTCTCTAGTAACTTGACAACTTAAAATTCTTCAGCTTTCCCCCTCTAGGCAGCTCTCTAAACCACTTGCACACAAATAATCAATGTGATACTTTCACCTGGACTCTTTCTTTTTCCTCTAGAAAATACCTGAATACTTGTCCATTTTTCTTGGCATTAAACTTGTCAGGAGAAAAAAAAAAGCAGACTCTGGAATTTAAATATGTTCAGTATGATTCATTAATAGAAAGGTATGGGACAGACCACAGTGCAGCTTCTGTGTGGCAGTGTTAGGGCCCCAAATAGGGGAAAATCCTAGAATATGCTGAAAGCCCTGGCTAGCCCAAGAAAGGCTTCCTATTTATAGGATGGTGCTTGTTTCCGTAAGGTTGGAAGAGAAACTCTAAAGGGGAGGATAGGATTAAGCTAAAAAGGGTCAAGACACTGCCCAATGGGAGCTAAACACAGGATTTGCTGTCAGAGGGTCTCATCATTCTTTACCAGGCCTCATTTGCAGCCCATCAGACTTGACACCTGGACATCCCTATTCAACCTCTGATTCTCCTCCAAACACGGGTTACCACAGACATGCCAAATACAACAGCATCTAACAGAAAAATTCTCTCCCTTCTGTTTCTCATTCAGCACATAATGCCTGAGCCAGTTTAGATTCATATTTCATAAAGCCTTAGCTGATTAATTCAGCATGGGGTGGAAAATACCTAGTCCGCATTTTGTTACACCCTGCACCTAGCAATCATTGCACTTCCCACTAACCCAGACACCGCTCTGAATCATCTCCAACACAGACAGGCATTACCAATAGCTGAGCTGCTATGCAGGGTAAAACTGGACTGCCATTCTTCAGCTAGGAATTCATTCATGTAATATAAACGAATTGCTTAAGCACTGACAAAAAAAAGCTCAAGCACTGACAACAGTGCCATGGGTTCATAGAAATGACTAAGATTCATTCCCTAATCTCTATGAGAAAGTAACTCAGTGGGGGTACCTCACTTTGTCTGTCTGATTGTAAGATGTAATAAATGCTAATAAAGGTTAGATGTATGAAATGGGATTACAGCACAAAGAACAATTAGTTATGTCCAAGAGGTAATAGAGAGAGGGCGCCAGGGACAGTTTACGGATGTAACATAGAGGTGGTTCCTAGAGAGATATAGGAGTTTGGATAATGAAGAGGGAATGTGAGAGAGAACCTGGAGGCGAGAACACAAAAGGACGTTAGAATATGAAAATTCCACGTGAGCAGCACTGTGATGGTGGGCGAGGTGGGTACTTAATATGTATTCAAATGAACTGAAGCATGGAAGAAGGAGGTGGTGAGGGAGACTAGAGACAGATTATGAGACTGAAATTTATTTTGATGGCAAAGAGAACCCAACAGAATCAAACAAATCGTTGATCCTGTAGGTCTAAAATGTCTCCAAAGTGGGCAGAAATTATGTTTGTCCAACACGGTTTTGAAACCCTTCATACTGCACAGAGTTTCATCTTCAAGTACGGTCATAACTCTATGTCTGCTCTAGCTCCATATCCACGCTTTATGTATCAAACACAAGAAGACATCCTGCATAGCTACATCATTCTTTTTTTTTTGGAGATGGAGTCTCGCTCTTGCTGCCCGGGCTGGAGTAGTGCAATGGTGCGATCTCGGCTCACCACAACCTCTGCCTCCCGGGTTCAAGTGATTCTCCTGCCTGAGCCTCCCAAGTAGCTGGGATTACAGGCATGTGCCACCACGCCCAGGTAATTTTGTATTTTTAGTAGAGATGGGGTTTCTCCATGTTAGTCAGGCTGGTCTCGAACTCCTAACCTCAGGAGATCCGCCCGCCTCGGCCTCCCAAAGTGCTGGAATTGCAGGCGCGAGCCACCACATCTGGCCAGCTACATCATTCTTTACTTTGCACCCAGTAATCCTTACCTGTCGGCTGAGCCAGCTGCTATTTTGCTTCCATCAGGTGACCAAGAACATCTCAGAAGGTTCTATAATAAATAAGAATCCACTGAATAGTAATATACCAAACTCCTCTTTGCAAGGCTGCAGAATCACTGAGAGGCTTTACATTTCCTAAGTAGAGTTTTAATTATTCTTCTCAGGAAGATGGTCAGTAATTATCTTATATTCTATGCTCAAAATAGCATACTTTGTTATTTTACACCATATAAAAACTGTAGAAAATGCTTAACTTACAGTTAATTAGATTGAACCTGACAACAAAATTTTGTTCTACTTATAAATGGAGGTTCCCTTTGCTCCATTTATCTTGATACTCATTATTCTTTTTTTTTTCCCTAACTATCTTTAAGAAAAATACACACAAACCCAACAAATAATAAATTTTGGGGTTTTTTTGTTTTTTTTTTTTTGAGATAGGGTCTTGCTCTGTTGTCCAAGCTGGAGTACAGTGGCACAATCATAGCTCACTGTAGTTTTGACCTCCTGGGCCCAAGTGATCCTCCCATTTCAGCCTCCCAAGCAGCTGAGACTGCAGGCACATGCCACCACAACCAGATTTTTTATATTTTGTAGAGACAGGGTCTCACTATGTCGCCCTGACTGGTCTCTAGCTCCTGACCTCCCACCTTGACTTCACAAAGTGCTGGGATTACAGCTGTGAGCCACTGTGCCAGGTCCAAAAAATAAAATTTGATTTATACAGTGAAACTGAATCTCAATGAGCTCTTAAAAAAAAAAAATTAATCTCTATTAACAAATTCTCTCAGGGGAAAAGCTTCTTTCAATAGAGCTGACCTTGAAATTTGAGGGTTTGAAAAAAATTTTCTCTCTCAGAACTTGGGCCGTGGTAGTTACTGAGGGGAGAGATGTATTCTTAGGATTCTAAAACACGTGGTCACAGGATGGGGAGGCAGGTAGGGAGACCATCCGGGTAACAGCTATGGGAGCTTGGGTTCCATATGGAAAACTGATTTAGGAGGGTAAAATTTACAAGTAATTAAAAGGCCAGGAGTGTCCTGTTGAGGGTGGTGTCAAGTCAGATGCCCTCAGTTTGAGGGCTGGCTCCATTCCTTTTGGGCTATGTGACTGGCTTCTCCCCAGTCACTATTATTTCTATTAGCTTTATTTTTGGCAACAAGTTTTGATTAAGAGCAGTGTTACAGGAATGAAGTCCATTCTTAGCAGAGCTACTGCTCTCTATCCTTAGTACCACCTTAAATGTTTCTCTGAAGTAAATGAACAGTAAAACTCCTCTGCCAAGCAGAACTCACCTTTTCAAAGTTGTGCACATTTCCTTGAAATATCTTTACACACCTCTCTTTGGGGGCAAATGGCCGGACATCCCAGACACGAACTGCAAAACAAATCCAAATAAACAAACCAACCAAAACAACTATCGGTCAGAGGCCTCGTGGGCACCCAGCTGAAATTAGTATCACGTCAATCAATGACAGATGCTGTTTCCTGGATAGGCGAAGTCCAACACGACACACTGCTACCTGTTAAGGCTCTTCTCTTTTTCAAGCAGGAAAATACATCTAAATCCCAATAACTGGGGCTAGCTGAGGAGGCAGGAAGGAAAAATGTCACACTCAATGTTGGTAATTTACAACAGAATGCAGCTGGGTGTGATACTAATTTCAAAAAGATACTTTGCAAGATTTCTCTGCCAGCTTAGAGTCACATCCAGCAAAGCTTCAATGTGACAAACTAAATACCATGAACTACTGTGACAATGAACTTATAAAAACCAACCTTACATTGCCCTTTCCTAATTTCCCTCATATAGGCACCTGAGAGTCTAAAACTGAACAAGGTCAGATATATATATAAAATATATAAAAGGTTAAATAAATCAAGAGCACTGTACCATACCAAAAATCAGAAAAAGTAAACATTGATTCTAATTCTAGCTCTGTTGCATATTTGGGTGATGTCAGGTAAACAGTGAGATTGTTTGTGTCTTGGTTTTCCTGTTCCGTAAAATGAAGAGAAAATTATCTGTCTTCTTTTTTAAATAATACTATTGACTGATTGATTGAGATGGAGTTTCGCTCTTCTTGCTCAGCCTGGAGTACAGGGGCACAATCTTGGCTCACTGTAACCTCCGCCTCCTGGATTCAAGTGATTCTCCTGCCTCAGCCTCCCAAGTAGCTGGGATTACAGGCGCCCACCACCACACCTGGCTAATTTTTGTATTTTTAGTAAAGACGGGGTTTCACCACGTTGGCCAGGCTGGTCTCGAACTCCTGACCTCAGGTGATCTCCTCCGCCCAGCCAATAACACTATTTTAAAGAAAATTTGTAGGCAACAAACAAAAATAAAGAATTTATAATTTTATTATGCAGCCATAAGAAATTATTCTATTATTTTTTCCTTATTTTAATATCAATTTAGGAAACCTCATTGTTCCTCATTATAAAGAATGCTAGAATTAGCTAGGCATGGTACTTGGGAGGCTTGCTTGGGCCTAGGAGTTTGAGACCAGCCTGGGCAACACAGCAAGATCCTGTCTTATAAAAAAAATTAAGGGAAAAAAATTTTTTAATGCTAGATTATGTGTGTATAAACATCTATTGTAAGCAGTAGCTATAGCTGTCGTAACTGACGCTATACCTGTAGTGGAATTTCAGTGATGTCATTTTATTTGAGTATGAAAAAAGTATTATCAATCCTTAGAGTCAGGCAGGCATAAAAAGGCAAAGCTATGAATGAACGTTTGCTATTGAGAATACAGTCAAAAGATAAAGATTTCCATTCATTCAACAAATATTTATTAAGTAGCCAACGAATGTCAGGTATTGTTTTTGTTACAAAATATCAGGGAGTACATTTTAGTTCCTGACAAGCCTATAAATTTGTATACCAGGGCCATTTCCAAACTCCCTCAACATTAAGCATATAATCCAGCAAGTCACCTTACTTTTTTTCTATAGTGACCCATCCTCCCACCCTACAACTCAAAAACAAGTAAAGAGAAAAAGCAAGTGTGTGTTTGTGTAAATACAGAATGTTTTAATGAAGACTTCTTCCCACACCAATGCTTTCAGAGTGGGGAGGGAAGACAGACTGTCAGGAAAGAGCAAAAGAGATCATCCAAGCTTGGTGCTCTCTGAAAACGCACAAGAACTGCCTTGAATAGACCTCTAGATTCACATCTTTTTCATTAAACTCATCACCTAGAGTTTCTAATATTCTGTTGGATACACAGAATACCAGAGCTGAGATGGGTCTTAAAGGTTAAGTCCAGTCCTCTTATCAATGTTAGAAACTGATGCCCAGAGAGAAGAAATGCTGTGTGCAAAGTCGTTCAGGGACAAGACAGAGATCTGAGACTACAGTCCTAGATTCTTAACTATCTCACCTAAAGCTTTCACCATTACAACACGTTCTAATCATCTGATGGAATCTGTGAGCAATCTTTGACTTTCCTTGGATCCTGGGAGAGATTTCCTCTCCAAAGTTACCTGTATTGTCCATTGCATTGGACAAAAGATAAGAGCCTTCAGAACTTAAACTCAGGCCAGTCACTGAATCTGCATGGCCTCTCATGGTGTAGGTTAGCTTGTTCTGGCGCAGGTCCCAGACCTGCAAAAACAAAAAAGTGCCCCCAGAAATCAAATTAATAAAAGCAGAGAAAGAGAATGACAAGAGACAAGAGTCAATTGTCCAGAGACACTGATATTACTGATATTACTCTACAGGATTTCTGTCAAAGAGAAAAACACCCTTTTTTTTTTTTTGAGTCAGGTCTCACTCTGTTGCCCAGTGCAGTAGCATTATCATGGCTCACTGTAGCCTTGACTTCCCAGGCTCAGGTGATTCTCCCATCTAAGCCTCCCCAGTAGCTGGGGCTACAGGAGCATGCTACTATACCCAGCTAATTTTTTTTGAAGAGACAGGGTTTCACCATGTTGCCCAGGCTAGTCTTGAACTCCCAGGCTCAAGCGATCCTCCCACCTCGTCCTCTTAGTGTTCAGATTACAGACATGAGCCACTATGCCTGGCCAACCTCTGTCTTTCTAAAAAGGTAGTTAAGGTTACCATGTCTGACTCAATAAATATAAATGAATGCATATCAAATGTTAAGATAAAGTATTAAACAAAAAAAAAAACAGAATTCAGAAAGGTTATTTTCAAATCATAGCAAAATAAAAACTACTATAGAAAAAAACTAAAGAGTGCTTAAAATGCTTAAACTATGATTCTTAGCCATTACAAATTATTATAAATACATAAAACAAATAAGTTTATCATTTAAAAAGCCATTATGATTACATGTTTAATTTGTGTTAACAATATGAAAAATATAGATACTTAAAATTTTTCATTTAATGTAACAATATGTGACAATAAATGTATATATATGTACATGTATGGGTACGTACATGAACACACACTATGGATAAGCACATTTATTAAAAGAAAAATAAATAACAGATTCATTATTGCTTGCATAGGAAAGGTAAGACACAGAAAATAACCTAAATGTCAAGCAGGAAAAACAGGTGGTTTACTAAATTATGTCTCATAAGCACGTTGCAAAACTGAATTCTCATATAGGAGATAGCATGACAGAGTAGAAAGAGTGGTGACTTAGGGTAGGAATAAACTGGTCCTTGCCACTTAAGAGTTATGTATCATTGTGTCACTAACTCTTTCTGGGCCTGTTTCCTGGTCTGTAAGATTAGCTACTTCTCATGGCTGTTGTAAGGATTATAAGAATGCTTGCATATGCCTGGCACATCACAGGTCCTCAATAATGTGTAGCTATTATTAAGCAGTTCCTAAAAATAACTCAGAAGACCAAATGTAAAAATATTTACATAATAAGCTGTTAAGCAAAAAAGGAAAATACAAAACAGTATTTGTCCTTACACAGACATACATTATTTTCAAGCTAACAGAAATAGTCTGGAAAGTCACATGGCAAAAAGAACAGTAATTTTGTTAAGGTCACTGGTATTACATAAAATACAAATTTCTCCCCAATTTTATTTCATATTGCAAAAGTTTTTTTCTAAGTACATAAAACTTTTGCTGTTCCTTAAATCAAGACACTTTTCCTTATCTAGAAATGAGTTAGGTGTTACATAGCAGAGCAATACATAGGGCAGACAACTCCACTTTCTCCATCAGTAACTCACTATGTGTGGAGCCCAACACATTTTCCATACGATCTTTTTTATATCAAGATGTTTGCTGCTTCAGTAATCAGGAAAGCCTGAAATGTCTGACATTTTGTTCAAGCTGTTGTTCCTTCTCTTCTGAGAAGGCACTGTTGAAATCTAGCTTTGTAACAACTAGGAGAGAATGCACTTTGCCAACCCCTCACAGAACTTGTGTGTTATTTCCAAACTTCCTCTTTGAGGCCTGTACACCTTGTTTGTGCAGGGCCAAAAAGTATCCAGGATTTGCCACCAAAAAAAATCTACAGCAGGGGTGGCTCATTCCTGTAATCCCAGCACTTTGGGAGGCCAAGGTGGGTGGATCACCTGAGGTCAGGAGTTCAAGACCAGCCTGGCCATGGTGAAACCCCTTCTCTACTAAAAATACAAAAAATTAGCCGGGCATTGTGGTGCACACCTGTAATCCCAGCTACTTGGGAGGATGAGGCAGAAGAATCACTTGAACCGGGAGGCGGAGGCTGCAGTGACCTGAGATTGCACAACTGCACTCCAGCCTGGGCAACAAGAACAAAACTCTGTCTCAAAAAAAAAAAAAAAAAAAAAAAAAAATCTACAGCAAGAATTTAAGCAAAACATTTTGCAAGTATCCTAATCAGCTGTTCAATGAAAATCTGTGCATCTGATTAGTGGCAGGTACTGCTGGAGATGACAAAAAAAGACATGGCCCCTGCTCTCAAGGAGTGTTCAGTATAACAAGGAAAACTTAAGACGTTTAAGCAAGTAACGAGAGGCCTATGCAAGGTACAGTTGCAAAGTGGGCAGAGGGGTTAACCCTGGTGGAACAGAGACGAGAGTGAGAAAGGGAAGCTTTCACAGAAAATGAAGTGCCTGAGCAGGGTCTGAAAGTTTTTTTTTTTTTTAACTTAGACAAAGTGGAAGGGTATTTACTAGGAGAAGATAATTTGTGGAAGTAGAGGGGCATGAAAAAAACTGCTGGATTGTAGGAAATTAGGCACCCAGAGGCAGCAGATGATGAGGTAGACAAGCAGAGGCCAGCTCATGAAAGGTTTTGAATGCCTGGCTTGCACTTTATTTCCTTCACTGGGGAGTCACAGAAGGGTTCAAAATAGAAAAATGAGTCATTCAGATGTATATTCTGGAAAGATCCTTCTGGCCCACTGATTGATTGAGACCGAATCTCCCTCTGTCGCCAGGTTGGAGTGCAATGGTGCAATCTTGGCTCACTGCAACCTCTGCCTCCTGGGTTCAAGTGATTCTCCTGCCTCAGCCTCCCAAGTAGCTGGAACTACAGGTGCGCACTGCCACACCCAGCTAATTTTTGTGTTTTCAGCAGAGACGGGTTTCACCATGTTGGCCATGGCCAGGATGGTCTCGATCTACTGACCTTGTGATCTGTCCACCTCAGCCTCCCAAAGTGCTGGGATTACAGGCGTGAGTCACTGCGCCTGGCCTGGCCCATATATTTAATAACTGAAGGGATGAAACCTCATAAAGTGCAGGGATTACAAACATGAGCCACTATGCCTGGCCTAATCTATCCTTTTAACCATTACATTAAAAAAAAAAAATTACAAACTGAACTCCCATCCTAACTAGAGCTCAGGGTTATAAGAAATGCCAGATTGCCAGCCAGACCATCAGGCTCTCAAGTGACACATTTTCTTCTTTCTTCATTTTCCTCTTACTCCCCAATCCTATCACCAGGTAGGAAGTTCCAAGAGATTGGTGGGAACAGTCTATCTGCTCATAAATATACACAGAATTTGTTCACCTCAGATTTTAAAAAGGGTTCCCATTCCTTATGTGTTTCTCTTTCTTAGAACAGGCAGTGCTACCTAAGATAGACTGAGAAACAAACAAAAACCAGGCTCTCTGAGAAGCATCTCCTAATGTAGTGAGGCAGTGTGGTCATTTGTCGTGCTAGGGCTCAAGACCGGCAAGCCTCTAGGTGCTTAAAAGGTACTTGTTAATCGACTACAGGTAACAAGACAGAGTGGTAAGACTATTAGCCCTGTAGAGATAGAGCTCTGGTCCTGTCTCTACCACTGACTAAGTGATGACTATTTGATCTTGGCCAGATCACTTAACCTCTTAGGGACTCACTTCAGTCACCTATAAAGTGAGGGATGGAGGTGATGTCTAAGGTTCTTTTCAGGTTTGACATTTCCTGAGTCCTTCTGATTGAAAAGGAGCCTCTCTTTTGCACGTTTAAAGAAATGTATGAGGTCTTTAGGACAACTAAGAATCTTCCTGAGTTTGAGAGAGCAATTACTCTCCCCTCTGCATCTAACAAAAGGCTTTTTTTTTTTTTTAAATCAGGATAGAGTCTCACTCTGTCGTCCAGGCTGGAGGGCAGTGGTGCTATCTTGGCTAGCTGCAACCTCCCCCTCCCAGGTTCAAGCGATTCTCGTGCCTCAGGTTCCCGAGTAGCTGGGACTACAGGCACGTGCCACCACGCCCGGCTAATTTTTGTATTTTTAGTAGAGACAGGGTTTTGCCATGTTGGCCAGGCTGGTCTGGAACTCCTAGCCTCAAGTGATCTGCCCGCCTTGGCCTCCCAGAGTGCTGGGATTACAGGCATGACCCACCGTGCCTGGCCATCAGCAGGGTATTTTTAATAGGGAGAAGACTACCTTCTAACTAAATTCTAACACACACACAACTCTCTCCAGTCCATCTCTGTTATACAAGAGCAAAAATAAAGAAATAATTCTAGCAACTTGGTTTCAAATATTGTATTAACTGCTGCTGCCCGAAAACAATATGGCAGCCTGTATCCCAAATATGAAACATCCTTATACTTGTTAAAACACATTAATTTTTCACCTGGAAATCTATTCTAAGAAAACAAATACAGAAAAACTTTCACGCACAAATATGTCCAGAGCAGCATAATCTGTGATAGTGATTCACATGACACAGCCTAAATGTCCAATGACATGGTTGTCACTAAATTATTTAATATTGTAATAACAAAAATAAAAATGATGATGATAATGGCAACTGACATATACTGAACACACTATGTCCCTGCCATGGTGCTAGGAATATCATATCCTTACTTCATTTAATTAATGTAACAATTACATGAGGTGAGCTGACAATTCCCACTCAGAGATAAGTAATGGAGATGATGAGGTTAAAACAACTTTAAGATCACAAAGCTAGCAATTAAGTGGCAAATCAAAAAATGATCCCAAGTTCGCTTAAGCACAGGAATTCAAGGTTACAGTGAGCTATGATTCTACCACCACATTGCAGCCTGGGCAACGTGAGTGAGACCTCAAAATAAAACCAAAAAATGGAAAGGAAAATGATTCTAACTACAATTCCAAGAAAATAAGAATGATTTGATAGACAGCAACTAGAGGCGGGCTTAGTTTAGGAAATACTTTCTAGAAGAGATATCTATGCTGTGATCTGAAGGTAAGAGAGCAAGTCACAGCAATGCATCAAAGATGGGGGTGGGGGATTCCTTACAAAGGATCAGCTATGTGATAATAAGTGAAAAGAGATCATGGTTGGGCACAGTGGCTCATGCCTGTAATCCCAACACTTTGGGAGGCCAAGGAGGGAGGACTGCTTGAGGCCAGGAGTTCGAGACCAGCCTGGGCAATGTGTTGAGATCCCATTTCTAAAAAAACAAAAACGAAAACAAACCAAGCTGGCCAGGCATGGTGGCTCATGCCTGTAATCTCAGCACTTTGGGAGGCCGAGGCAGGCGGATCACCTGAGGTCAGCAGTTCTAGAACAGACTGGTCAACATGGTGAAACCACGTCTCTACTAAAAATACAAAATATTAGCTGGACGTGGTGGCGGGTGCCTGTAATTCCAGCTACTCGGGAAGCTGAGGCAGGAGAATCACTTGAGTCCAGGAGGTGGAGGTTGCAGTGAGCTGTCGTGCCATTGCACTCCAGCCTGGGCAACAAGAGTGAAACTCTGTCTCAAAAAAAAAAAAAAATTTAGCTGGGCATAGTGGCATACACATTTAGTCCCAGCTACTTGGGAGGCTGAGGTGAGAGAATTGCTTGAGCCCAGAAGGTCATGGCAGCAGTGAGCCATGACTGCACCACTGCACTCCAGCCGCGGCAGAGCAAGACTCTCTCTCGGGAAAAAAAAAAAAAAGCATTATCTAAAGAGTGAATATCATGATGTTTACACACAAAACATTGTGTTACAGAAAAGACTTGAAGGAAGTACACTGTGAAATAGTAACAGTGACTGAATTTGGATGATGAAACTAGTGACTTACCTATTTTTACAATTTTTCTTTTTACATTTTCTGCACTTTAATATACAAAGTATCACTTTTATTACTAAATCTATTATACTTGTAATTAGTTTTTAATAATGTTATTCCCAATAAAGTTGATTTGTTAAACATATATTTGAATGCAATTTTTGTATCTCCATAAAACATTTAAGGTAAATAAGAAGACAAATTAGGAAAAGTCTATAATGATTTTTTGTTTAGAAAAGAGAATGCAGGCCAGGCGCGGTGGCTCACACTGTAAGCCCAGCACTTTGGGAGGCCAAGGTGGGTGGATCACGAGGTCAGGAGATGGAGACCATCCTGGCTAAAACGGTGAAACCCCGTCTCCACTAAAAAATACAAAAAAATTAGCCAGGTGTGATGGCGCAGCTTGTGGTCCCAGCTACTCGGGAGGCCGAGGCAGGAGAATGGCGTAAACCTGGGAGGCAGAGTTTGCAGTGAGCCGAGATCGTCCCACTGCACTCCAGCCTGGGCGACAGAGTGAGACTCCGCCTCAAAAAAAAAAAAAAAAAAAAAAAAGAGAATATAATATATGCAGTACACAAACAAGGGGACTCTCAGTGCTAGGTGCACTTCTAATTTAAAAATTTTCCCAAAAATGAAGCATTGGCAGAAAAATTTGAATGTTTGTGGACAGATTAAATGCTTTTTAGCTTTTTAAAAAATTTTTATTTTTTGAGACAGGGTCTCTCTCTGTCGCCCAGGCTGCAGTGCAGTGGTGCAATCTTGGCTCATCACAACCCCTGCCTCCCTGGTTCAAGCCAGTCCCGTCCCTCAGCCTCTTGAGTAGCTGGGATTACAGGCGTATGCCACCATGCCTGGCTAATGTTCGTATTTTTAGTAGAGACAGGGTGTCGCCATGTTAGCCAGGCTGGTCTAGAACTCCTGACCTTAAGTGATCCGCCTGCCTTGGCCTCTCAAAATGTTGGGATTACAGGCGTGAGCCAGCACGCCCAGCAAACACTTTTTAGTTTACTATCACCAACAGAGTACCAAACAATTTTCATCACCCCAAGAATTTCCTAACTACTCTCCTTTGTGTCAAACCTCTTCATCCCTAACACTTGCTGATTACTGATCTCTTCTTTGACCTATAATTTTTTTTTGAGAATATCATATAAGAAATCCTATATATATATAACCTTTTGAGGCTAGCTTCTTTTATTTAAGCTGTGAGAATTTGTGCTATATAGCACTATTGTCTTTAGAAGGTCCAGGAACAGTCCAGATAAAGAGTCCAAAGTAAGCCATACTATTGGTAGCAGGAAGACTTTACTAGCACAAGAGTATTATTGTTAGGTTAGTGTATCCCCACAGTGGGCATCAATCAAATTTGGTACTCTGTTGGTGATAGTGAATCTATGCAAACATTAAAATTCTTATAACTGTACACCAAAAATGTTTATTTCACTGTATGTAAATTTACATATCTTGAAAAGTATAAAAGTTATCATAGCTTGATGACACTAACCTATTTTCATGTGCACAAGAAGCCTTCTTCTAGTGATTCTGATGCCAATGAGCTCCCATCTCCATTCTGGGAAATATTGTGCATAGCTATTAAAGTTGATCTAAGTTTCCATGTTCTGATTCTTCATTCTCCAAATATTTATATGATGGAAAAGGGATGGGAAGTTCAATTTTGGAAAACCTAAATTCTTAGGTACCTATGAGACATTCAAGTGGGGGATACTGAACAGCTAGTTGTACACAGGGACCTGAAGCTTAAGATCTGGGGTGGGAAAACTGTCATCGGCAGAGGTATGGAGTCATGGAAGTAGATGAGATTTGTCTTGGGGAATGTACACAGTGAGAAAAGCAAAGGGCCCTTGGCGAATAATGATGTTTCAAGACTCCACAGACAGAGTGCTCATAATGGTATGTAGAGAAGGAGAAGGACCTACCAGATGGATAGGACAGTTTGTTGTCACAGAACTCAGGGAAGAGAGAAGACCAGGTCTATGGTACAGAGCGATTATGTTAAAACACACACACACACACACACACAAACAAAAAAACCCAGACTATTAGGAATGAAGAATGAATGGTATGTGAGGAACTGAAGACAGTGAGTGCAGAAACATCTCCAGGGGATTCCTCTAAGTATTTAAGAGTATAACTCGGCCGGGCGCGGTGGCTCAAGCCTGTAATCCCAGCACTTTGGGAGGCCGAGACGGGCGGATCACGAGGTCAGGAGATCGAGACCATCCTGGCTGACACGGTGAAACCCCGTCTCTACTTTAAAAATACAAAAAACTAGCCGGGCGAGGTGGCGGCGCCTGTAGTCCCAGCTACTCGGGAGGCTGAGGCAGGAGAATGGCGTGAACCCGGGAGGCGGAGCTTGCAGTGAGCTGAGATCCGGCCACTGCACTCCAGCCTGGGCGGCAGAGCGAGACTCCGTCTCAAAAAAAAAAAAAAAAAAAAAAAGAGCATAACTCTAGAAAGAAACTCTGGAATTTGAACTGAGGTTCCATCACTTACTAGCTGTGTAACCTGGGGTTAAGCTGTTGTGCCTCTTTAACTTAGTTTCCTCATCTGTACAATCGCATCAGTAGGATTTATTTCATGAGGTTGTAAGATCAAAGTCTTTAAGATCCATGAGGAGGCCAATAGTGAAGCTTAAATGAATTAATGATGTAAAGCTCTGAGAACAACAACTGGCAGAAAGTAAGCACTATGTGTTAGATGATGGTGATAGCAATATTATCACCACCACCATCATCATCCTTTTTAAGAAGTTTTGGGCCAGGCAGGGTGGCTCACGCCTGTAATCCCAGCATTTCGGGAAGCTGAGGCGGGTGGATCACCTGAGGTCAGGAGTTCCAGACCAGCCTGACCAACATGGAGAAACCCTGTCTCTACCAAAAATACAAAATTAGCCAGGCATGGTGGCGCATGCCTGTAATCCCAACTACAGGAGGCTAAGGCAGGATAATCACTTGAACCCAGGAGGCGGAGGATGCGGTAAGCCGAGATCGTGCCATCGCACTTCAGCCTGGGCAACAAGAGTGAAACTCTATCTTAAATAAATAAATAAAATAGTTTGGTTGTGAAGGGAAAGATTCACAGGGCAATATGAGGAGGGGATGTGGGATCAAAGGAAGAATTTTTTTTTTTTTTGCCACCCAGAGAAGACACCTAAGCATGATGAAATACTCATAAGAAAGTAGAAAAGTAGAAAAGAAAGGCCGGATGCAGTAGCTCATGCCTGTAATCCCAGCACTTTGGGACGCCGAGGCGGGTGGATCACGAGGTCAGGAGATCGAGACGATCCTGGCTAACTTGGTGAAACCACGTCTCTACTAAAAATACAAAAAATTAGCCAGGTGTGGTAGCACACGCCTGTAGTCCCAGCTACTCAGGAGGCTGAGGCAAGAGAACTGCTTGAACCCAGGAGGCGGAAGTTGCAGTGAGCCGAGATTACGCCACTGCATTCAAGCCTGGGTGACAGAGTGAGACTCTGTCTCAAAAAAAAGAAAAGTAGAAGAGGTTGAAAGAAGGGACGAATGATTGAAACCCTCACATTTAAAGGACTACCTTTAGGCCGGGAGCAGTGGCTCACACCTGTAATTCCAGCACTTTGGGAGGCTGAGGCAGGTGGATCACGAGGTCAGGAGTTCAAGATAAGCCTGGCCAACATGGTAAAACCCTGTCTCTACTAAAAATACAAAAATTAGCTGGACATGGTGGCACATGCCTGTAATCCCAGCTACTCAGGAGGCTGAGGAAGGAGAATTGCTTGAACTGGGACACAGGAGGCAGAGGTTGCAGCGAACTGAGATAGCCCCACTGCACTCCAGCCTGGCCTACAGACTCAAAACAACAACAACAACAAAAAAAACTATCTTTATTTCTGGAGATGGAGTCTTGCTCCGTGGCCAGGCTGGAGCGCAGTGGCGTGATCTCTGCTCACTGCAACCTCCGACTCCCAGGTTCAAGTAATTCTCCTGCCTCAGCCTCCCGAGTAGCTGGGATTACAGGCACACACCACCACACTCGGCTAATTTTTGTATTTTTAGTAGAGACGGGGTTTCACCATGTTGGCCAGGATGGTCTTGGTCTCCCGACCCTGTGATCCTCCTGCCTCAGCCTCCCGAAGTGTTGGGATTACAGGTGTGAGCCACCGCACCTGGCCAAAAGCAAGGATATTTCATCCAAAGTAACAGCAAAGGAAACAACGAGGGATGGAAATACAGTACAACTTCTAGGAAAGGACAACACAGAAAGTTGAGTATTTATCTGACAGTTACTATTCTCACTATAAAGCAGAAGGTAAGGTCAAAGTCGTTAAGATCCCCAAGGAAGCCAATAGGAAAGGAAGACAGAAGCCGTGCAGGACCAAAATAACACATTTCCTGGCACTTGTTATGTCCAGGAATTCTGCTAAGTGCTCTAATCAGGCTCATTTAATCGCTACAATGGTATGTGGTAGATGCCATGTGGTAGTTTTTGTTATCACTACCCCCTCAGCATTCACACAAGAAAAAGAGGCTTAAAGAAGGTGTTGAAGTCACAAAACTAGAAAATGGTGAAACTGGGATTAGAACTCAAGTCAATTACTTGAAAGTTTGAGCTACACTGTACTGCCATATGGTCTATTGCCTCTTTAATATCATTACCTTCTCTCATTCTTAGAGAAACTTAGAAAACTCCCTTTCCATAGTGTCAAAAAGAAAAACACAGTGAGAGATGAGGATACAGAATCACAAACTGATTCACTGCTCCCATTAAACTAAGATGGTTAAAAAAAGATTCTGAATGTCTTTAAAAGGAAATGCACTCTTTATTTTTTACATAGTCCCCCTACAGAGACTTCACACTTCACATTAAGTGCCTGGTCCCTGACAGCATTTATAAGATCTGCAGTGCAACCTTTAATTTAGGAAGTCAATGAAGACAGGAGAAAAAGAAAATAAGTTCCAAATTACTATTTTCCTTTCAGTTGGTATTAAGTGCAAAGCTACCACAATTTCAGAAGTTTGAAAAAATTTGTTTCTAAGTGCAGATGGGTGAAATGGAAATATATCATAAACATCAAACATACCTTGATATCATTGTCTATTCCACCAGAAATAATCTGATCACTTGTGTCATTGAAGGTCACAGCTAACACCTGGTACGTGTTCTGAAATGTCTGGATGGCTGCTTTCTTCCGGATGTCCCAAAGCTGAAGCAAAGGACAACAGGGTCTATCATTAATATCATTCTAAGAAGTAACTGCACAGTACAAATATCCCTAAGTACAAGGACTTTGTGAACATGAACACATCTATAATTGGGATCCCATTTCACTAACTCCTGGATATCCTAATAACACACATGGTAAGCAGTGTCCTCAATTTTGCTAAGACATTTGAAGGCTGGTGAAACAAAACTTCAGTTATATTTTCAGACTTCTTTGTTAAAGTGAATAAACAGAGTTAAATCAACATACTCTTAGAATGGAATTCCACTAATTACTTGGTTCATATATTTTTTAGGACAACAAGGATATCAGACAATTTTTTCAAACTGTAGATACTAATTCATTAGTGGGCTGCAACCCACATTTAAAAAAATAGAGAGCGGGTACGTCAGTGAAAATAGTATAATAAACAATGACAAAAGCTTGTCCTTCCACAAAACAACAAATGAACCAGCAAAAACCTGTCAGAATCAACTGTCGGAACTCTCATAACTAATCAAAAGTTTATAGTAACCAGGCAAACCCTTAATGAGGAAAAAGGAAACAAAAAAACCCCTGAGTCCCAGTAAAAGGGTTTTGTAGTGTTTTAACTTGTGCTGGCTCTGTCTCCCGCTCAGCAACAGCTTTGAAGATAACCCATATTCCCAGTATGGTTTCCTAGTACTGAGGAAGCAAAGGGGGGCCTATTTCTTATTGTCAAAGAATAAACAATAAAAATTGTTTATTTTTACTTGTCTGGTGGCTCCCTGAAGGATAAGCTCAAAGGACTTACATTTATTTATTTATTTATTTATTTTTTTGAGACGGAGTCTTTGCTCTGTCGCCCAGGCTGGAGTGCAGTGGCGCCAACTCGGCTCACTACAAGCTCCGCCTCCTGGGTTTACGCCATTCTCCTGCCTCAGCCTCCCGAGTAGCTGGGACTACAGGCACCCGCCACCTCGCCCGGCTGGTTTTTTGTACTTTTAGTAGAGACGGGGTTTCACCGTGTTAGCCAAGATGGTCTCGATCTCCAGACCTCGTGATCCGCCTGTCTCGGCCTCCCAAAGTGCTGGGATTACAGGCGTGAGCCACCGCGCCCGGCCAGGACTTACATTTATTTTGTCTAACTTGGAACTTTCCTTGAAAACATTTAGGCCGGGCGCGGTGGCTCAAGCCTGTAATCCCAGCACTTTGGGAGGCCGAGACGGGCGGATCACGAGGTCAGGAGATCGAGACCATCCTGACTAACACGGTGAAACCCCATCTCTACTAAAAAATACAAAAAAAAAAAAAAAAAAAAAAAACTAGCCGGGCGAGGTGGCGGGCGCCTGTAGTCCCAGCTACTCGGGAGGCTGAGGCAGGAGAATGGCGGGAACCCGGGAGGCGGAGCTTGCAGTGAGCTGAGATCCGGCCACAGCACTCCAGCCTGGGTGACAGAGCAAGACTCCGTCTCAAAAAAAAAAAAAAAAAAAAAAAAAAAAAAAGAAAACATTTAAAGGAAAGGATATTATTAGCCTCTGGTGCCTGGGGGCAAGGAAAAACAGTTGGGGCAAAAATACAAACCAAAAACCTTGGGAGGAAGGGCTGGGGAAGGAGACAATTTGGGGAGTAAGAGTTTTGAAAAGCACTGACATATTCCTGGCTATCTATCTTATCTATCTATCTTATCTTATCTATCTATCTATCTATCTATCTATCTATCTATCTATCTATCTATCTACCTACCTACCTACCTACCTACCTACCTACCTACCTACCTACCTATCTATCTATCTATCTACCTACCTACCTACCTACCTACAGAGTCTCCCTCTGTCACCCAGGCCGGAGTGCAGTGGTGCGATCTCGGCTCACTGCAACCTCCACCTCACAGGCTCAAGCAATTCTCCTGTCTCAGCCTCCCGAGTAGGTGGGATTATAGGCGCGTGCCACTATACCCAGCTAATTTTTGTATTTTTAGTAGAGACAGGGTTTCGCCATGTTGACCAGGCTGGTCTCACACTCCTGGCCTCAAGTGATCTGTCTGCCTCGCCCTCCCAAAGTGCTAAGATTACAGGCATGAGCCACCATGCCTGGCCCATCCCTGGCAATCTAGACCACTTGCATGTCCAGGGCTGGGCACATACTTAGAAAAGATCTGAGAAGGCCATAAGCTCTCTGGTTGACCTTCAGGCTCTGCACAAGCAGGAAGTGAAAGCTAAGGAGAGATGTAAACTGCACAGCAAGGAGTTGAAGGCAGGCTCCAACATACCAAAAGACAATCTGCAAAGACTGGGAGAGCTTTTGTTCTTGTTGTTGTAGGTAATTTAGGAAACTTCTGTCATTCACTAGCTGACCACTAAGCTAACAAAAAAAAAGAATTCAGTGGTAACACAGGACAAAGAATACAAACTTTACAAAATTAGTTCAAAAATTCACTAAACAGGCCAGGTGTGACAGCTCACACCTGTAATCCCAGCATTTTGGGAGGCCGAGGTGGATGGATCACTTGAGGTCAGGAGTTTGAGACCAGCGTGGCCAACATGATAAAACCCTATTTCTACTAAAAATACAAAAATTAGCTGGTCATGGTGGTGTGCCCCTGTAACCCCAGCTACTCAGGAAGCTGAGGCACAAGAATCACTTGAACCCAGAGAGTGGAGGCTGCAGTGAGCTGAGATCACACCACTGCACTCAGAGCTACAGAGCGAGACTTCGTCTCAAAAACCAACCAACCAACCAACCAACCAACCACCCTCACCCTGCCCCAACCCATAGAAAGTCACTAAACAAACAACTACAACAAGCAGCTCTGGGGACCTAATTTCCAGAGTTGCCACGCTATAATACTTAAATACCTAGTTTTCAAAAAATATAAGGCATGCAAAGAAGCAAGTAACTATGGTCCACATAGAAGGAAAAAGTAGTCTTCTCAACAAATTGTGCTAAGACAACTGGCTAACCACATGCCAAAGAATGAAGGTAAGCCCCTGCCTAACATGATACACAAAAATTAATTCAACATGGATCAAGGACCTAAATGTAAGAGCTAAAACTGTAAAATTCTTAGAGGGCCAGGTGTGGTGGCTCATGCCTGTAACCCCAGCACTTTCGGAGGCCGAGACAGGAGGATGGCTTTAGCCCAGGAGTTAGTGACCAGCCTGAGCAACATGGTGATTCCTCGTTTCTACACAATAAAAACAAAAAGTTGCGTGTGGTTGTATATGCCTGTAGTCCCAGCTACTTGGGAGGCTGAGATGGGAGGACCACTTGGGCCAGGGAGGTTGAGGCTGCAGTGAGCTGTGATTGCGGCTCTGTACTCCAGCTTGGGTGAGACTGGCGGGATCTTGGCCACTGAAACCTCTGCTTCCATGTTCCAGCAATTCTCCTGCTTCAGCCTCCTGGGTAACTGGGATTACAGGTATGCGCCACCACGCCCAGCTAATTTTTGTATTTTTAGTAGAGACGGGTTTCACCATGTCGGCCAGGCTGGTCTCAAACTCCTGACCTCAGGTGATATGCCTGCCCCGGCCTCCCAAAGTGGTGGGATTACAGGTGTGAGCCACTGCACCCGGCCAAGACCCCATCTTTTAAACAAACAAACCCTTATAGCTCTACATTTTTAAAGCGTGGATAACACAGAGAGGGCTCAGAGATGTTTCAATAAATGAATGACACACTTCTGAAGATGAACCACAATAAATGTTTAAGAGTATGGGTCATTTCATTCAGCAGAAAGAGACTTTGGGGTGACTGTTCCAAGTTTTAAAGGGCTGGCATCAAAAACAAAGGAATCAGCCATGGAACCTTAGTGAAGGTCACAGGCTTAAATTCAATCCTGTAGTCAACAAGGACAGTCTTGAGTAGGATCTGTGCCAAGATGCCTCTTCCTCCCAATTTTCATGGTTTAGGATGGAAAGTAGTTTCTTCTTTGTTCACGTAAATATGAACTAAAAATCAGTTCATTACTCAGATAAATGGTCCAAAAACAATGCTTTACTCCTGTCCTACATGCCCAACATCTCCCCCTCCCCCAACTCCTGTGGTCCAAGTCCAAACTTCTTAACTCAGAATTCAGGGCCTTAATAATTTAGATCCTATATATTTTATAAACTGTATTACAATCTTTGTCTCAATAGATCTTTCACTCAAGTCAAATCTATCTTTGTCTTTCTCCTAAAAGTCATGGTAGTCAAAGTTTGTCTAAAATAATTTAGAATTTTACTTCCACATAACTACCACTTTTAATATTTTATTTTGAAACAATCATAAATTTATAGAAAACTTGGGAGTAAAAAGAGCACTTTTTTTGGTTTAAATAATTTGAGAGTAAGTTGCTTACCCAATGCCTTATCACTTTTTTTTTTTTTTTTTTTTTGGAGATGGAGTCTCGCTCTGTTGCTCAGGCTGGAGAGCAGTGGCGTGATCTCCAATCACTGCAACCTCCACCTCCCGGGTTCAAGCAGTTCTCCTGCCTCAGCCTCCCAAGTAGCTGGTATTACAGGCATCTGCCACCACGCCCAGCTTTTTTGTATTTTTAGTAGAGACAGGGTTTCATCATGTTGGCCAGGCTGGTTTCGAACTCCTGACCTCAAGTGATCCACCTGCCTAGGCCTCCCAAAGTGCTAGGATTACAGGCATGAGCCACTGCGCCTGGCCCCTTATCACTCCTAAATAGTGTTTGTCCTACAAAGATGTTCTCCTACATCATCTCAACATAACCATCAAAATCAAAAAATACAGATACACTATCACCATTTTATCCTCAAATCCCACTCAAGTTTTATCCCAGTTATCCCAAATGTCTTATTACACAAGGATTCAGTCTGGAATCGTGTTAAATTTAGACTCCAGCCTGGAAGACTCTCTCAAACTTTTCTTGAGTTTTATGAACTCAACACTTCTGAAAGCTACAGGATAGTTATCATCCCCGATTTAGGTTTATCTTGTTTCCTCTTGATTAGACTTAAGTTATACATCTTTGGTAGGAATATCACAGAAATGATGCTACATCTTTGTTGTATCCTAGCAAATGGCTCATGATTTTGACTTGTCCCATTACTAATTAGGTCGATTTGATAATTTAGTTAGAATTTTCTTTTGACAAGATAAGCCTTGACAAGCATAGGGCTTATCTTGTACTTTCACTGCCTCGGGGCTGAAATAGGAGCCCTGGTTCCTTTTAGTGGAAAACAGTATTTAAAGGCCAAGACCTGTGCAATAAGGGGTGCTCATGCTATTGGGGTCTTGTTGCTCCTAAACCTTTTCAGTGGACAGTCAGGCAATATATATTTAGGTACACACACAACTACACACTCACACATTTATATTTATTTTTTTCTATATGTATCTGTTTCTATATTGAATGTTGTGAGTTCACACTTATACCTCACACAACATTCAGTTTAGTCTTCTCTTTTGTACTGGTAACTCCATTCTTGGACAGCCTCCCATTAAACTCAATATATTCACTTATTTGATTACGCTTCCTGCATGCAACCAATTTCTCATATTCTCTTCCACCCTTCTCCTGCATAATTATCCTCCTTTCCCTACTTGAATTGTGATTCCAATTCTTGGTTGAACCCATGTGGGACCCTTCTTTACCCAACTTGGGTCATTCCTCTGTGTGAACACCCTCATCACTCTGCTACGGCTCCTTTCCAGTCTGCACTTCTCCAGGAATGCTGTCGTCATCTTGCTCAGTCTCAGACTCCCTACACCAAATCATTTCTACCCTGTGTGGATGCCCTCAATTCAGGCTTTGACATCCACACTCTCCCTGTACTGCTTGATGTACTGACGACCCTTTCACCCAATTAGGGCACTGACTCTCCATGTTGGGCTGCTGTCCCTCCCTCACCCTCAAATTCTCCACACTGGTTACCTACCCTGTGTTGTATGGATGCCTTCCTCACTCTCTAACTACTCCCTACAATGTACTGCCCTGCCCTGTGTGGATGCTCTCCTTACCACACTTGTGCTCTGACACTCCACTCTGAGCCACCTTGGCCCATCTCTAACCAGAGCACCTTCCCTGCTTTGGCCTACATAACTGGCTTTAGGACTGAACTGCTCATGAAAGGGAAATATATATATATATATATATATATGAGTACATACACACATACACACAGTATTTCACTTAACTTTATTAGAAGAATGTACTTGATAAGAAGTTTGAAAACGATCTGTATGAATAATGCCCAGACCGCTACTTTTAGACTAAAAATGCAAGTGCTGTTGGAAACCTTTGCTTTCTGTTAAGCACTCTGACATGTAAAAAGCAACATGACTTTTCTTTCTCTTAAAATGAAGTTATTCAATTCCTGTACTTGCAACCTAGTAACAAAAAAAAACAGTAACACAAAGCATTCCAACTTCACAAGTAACTGAAAAGTACATTGCAAAAAGCTGTTAAATGATGTCTTAAATATACTGACATTAAAAATAGGAGCTGGTTAAAAAGCAGTCATCTTTAGGTGATGTGACATATTGCTCATTAAAAAAAGTATTAACTTGAGTAACACGGTAAAAATAACTATTCCAAATCATGTTTAATTAAGGCAGAAGAGAAGCAAAAAACCAAAAGAAGGAAGACAGGAAGGACATACACTCTTTTTCTACTCCCTAAATAGTTCCTAGATGTTTATTATAGCAGGCCCTCAATAATAATGTTAACAAAATTCACTCGGGCATTTCCACCTCTTACTATCTTCTGAAATGACAATTAGCAAATCAGCTACTGTTAAGACTCTCCAACTACAGTGACATCTAGGTAAGAGCTCTGGTTTAGAAACCAATCTTAAACCACAGACTCTCCTCCCATGCAACCATCAAGGGGCCCAAGTGATTAGGTATAAGAAAATCACTCAGTAGAAAAACATCTCGGCCAAGTGTCGTGGCTCACACCTGTAATCCCAGCACTTTGGGAGGCCGGGGAGAGGGTGGGGCGGCAGATCACAAGGTGAGGAGTTCGAGACCAGCCTGGCCAATATGGTGAACCCATCCCTACTAAAAATACAAAAATTAGCCGGGCGTGGTGTGGTGCCTGTAGTCCCAGCTACTAAGGAGGCTGAGGAAGGGGAACTGCTTGAACCCGGGAAGCAGAAGTTGCAGTGAGCCGAGATTGCGCCACTGTACTGGTCGACAGAGCAAGACTCCATCTCCAAAGGAAAAAAAAAAAAAAAAAAGCAATTTGGCTGGGTGTGGTGGCTTACACCTGTAATCTCAGCACTTTGGGAGACCTAGGCAGGTGATTGCTCTGACTCAGGAGTTCGAGATGAGCCTGGGCAATATGCTGAAACCCTATCTCTACTGAAAATACAAAAATTAGGCAGGTATGGTGGTGCACACCTGTAATCCCAGCTACTCAAGAGGCTGAGGCTGGGGAATCACTTGAACCTGGGAGGTAGAGGCTACAGTGAGCCAAGATCGTGCCACTGTACTCCAGCCTGGGCGACAGAGCGAGACCCTGTCTCAAAGAAAAAAAAAAAGCAAATTCATTAATTCATTTAAAAAGCAATAAGTATGGGGCTGCAGCCTCCCAGATGTACTCTTTTGAAGTCCCTCACTGTTTAATAATTAAAATGTCAACCAGAGTCCAAAATTCGTGTCAAAGAAATAATCAAATGGTTGGTACTATGATGTACTGTGTCCTTGTGTGCCTCTGAGATAAGTTATTATTTCTAGGTCTCAGTTTCCTTATTTATAAAATGAGGATGCTCAGTGAGATCAGTGGCTCCCAGAATGTCAGACTGGCTACACTGAATCACTTGAAGGACACATTAAAATATCTGATTCCCATTGCAGATCCACTGAACTAGATTCTTTGGGTATTTTTAACAGGTTCTTCAGGTGATGACCATACAAAGAGAGGCTGGAAACCATCTGACTAAATGATGCTTAAGTTCCCATCTTCTGCTATACTAAAACCATTCACTGAACTTTTTATATATTGTCTGTAATCTCACAACAGCCTTTTTTTTTTTTTTCTTTTTTTTGCTGCCTCCCTGTTGGTGGGGATACTCACAACAGCCTTGAAAAGACACGCATATTACTGTCGCTGTTCTTTTTTTTTTTGAGACGGAGTCTCGCTCTGTCGCTCACGCTGGAATGCAGTGGTGTAATCTCGGCTCACTGCAAGTTCAGCCTCCTGGGTTCACACCATTCTCCTGCCTCAGTCTTCCGAGTAGCTGGGACTACAGACGCCCGCCATCGCGCCTGGCTTATTTTTTGTATTTTTAGTAGAGACGGGGTTTCACCATGTTAGCCAGGATGGTCTCGACCTCCTGACCTCATGATTCGCTTGCCTCGGCCTCCCGAAGTGCTGGGATTACAGGTGTGAGACACCGCGCCAGGCCTATTTCGAGTAACAATTTATTCTATGGGTCTATTATTATTCTGTAGGGTAATTAAAACACGTATTAAATGTTTTATTTTAAATGGGGAAAAATTTCAAGTGTCTGTTATGGGAAATGACTGCTAAAATTAAGTTTTGCAGAGGAAGGTAGAGTATAAGTGGAAAGGCAAGATAAGGTTCACACTACATCACCTCAGAAACTGGAACACAGACAGACAATACCCACCTTAACTGTGCCATCGTCACTGCCAGTGCAGACAAGCTGAGGGCCTCTCCTGGCTGGATAACAGGAATTCACAAAGGAGGTATGTCCCTTTAGCCTTTTAACCCTCTCGCCTGTTTCACTATCCCACACAGCCACAGTTTTATCTGTGGATGCTGAGAAGAGCATACTAGAAAGTAAGAGAAAGAACACAAAAGAAGTGAAGATAAACAGTAACAATCTATCTTTCCTACTTGCCAAAAGGTGCCAAATTTTTCAAGATTTGCCAGTTTGCCCATGATGCTGAAATGCCTCACCCTACCAAAATCCTATTTGTGCTTCAGGTCCAGATATAAGATCTGACCCTGTGAAGTTTAAAAAAGGGGGACCCTTCTTTGAGTCCCCATGACATACATCTAATGTAGCAGTTCGCTCTGTCTTTTCCACTTTTGTGATAGGTAACATTTTAAACACAAGACACCCTCTCACTTGGAAATGTTTAATAACTCCCTGGTGCTGCAGAGATCAGAGAGACTGTGGTACTCTGGACCCGACAGCTGAGTTACTCCAATCTTCTCTCTTTACCAAACTTTTTCTTTTGTCTCTGAGGACAATTTCTTTCTTTCTTTTTTTTTTTATTTTGAGATGAGATCTTGCTCTGTCACCCAGGCTGGAATCATGGCTCACTGCAGCCTCGACCTCCTGGGCTCAAGTGATCCTCCCAATTCAGCCTCCTGAGTAGCTGAGACCACAGGTCGGTGCCACTATGCCCAGCTAATTTTTAAAAATCATTTGTAGAGGCAAGGTCTCACTATGTTGCCCAGGCTGGTCTTCAACTGGGCTCAAGCAATCTTCCTGTCTCAGCCTCCTACAGTGATAGGGTTACAGGCGTAAGCAACCACGCCCAGCCTCTGAGGATGATTTCTAAGTTATAACTGATCTTATAATGCTTTCTTTTTTCATTTTTTTTGAGATGGAGTCTCACTGTGTTGCCCAGGCTGGTTTTGAACTCTTGGGCTCCAGGAATCCTCCTGCCTTAGGATCCCAAATAGCTGGGATTATAAGCACATGCCACTGGGCCCAGCTTTCTAATGCTTTATTTAAAATGTATACAATGCTATGGAGCACCCTAAGATTTTAGAGGTCAGAAATGTAAAACAATGAATGTTTACCAGACTATCTAACAATGGAATTAAATTTGCATAGCCAGATTTCCATATTATCTATAATATATTATAAAATAATATAGTCATTAAAATAATGTTTATGACATCAGATGTTGGCTGAGCAATGTTAAGAGAAAAAAGCAGCAAGTAAGATTGCACACATAGTTCTGGCCGGGTGCGGTGGCTCATGCCTGTAATCCCAGCACTGTGGGAGGCCGAGGCAGGCAGATGACAAGGTCAGGAGATCGAGATCATCCTGGCTAACACAGTGAAACCCCATCTCTACTAAAAATACAAAAAAATTAGCCAGTTGTGGTGGCAGGCACCTGTAATCCCAGCTACTCAGGAAGCTGAGGCAGGAGAATGGTGTGAACCCAGGAGACGGAGTTTGCAATGAGCCAAGATTGCGCCACTGCACTCCAGCCTGGGCAACAGAGCAAGATTCTGTCTCAGATTAAAAAAAAAAAAAATTAAGTGATTATCTTTGGAGTGGTAGAAATATAGACTATTTTTTCATCTTTCTGCTTTTTTTGGTTTCTCAAAAGAAATGATATTTATAATAAAAATAGCTGATTTCAGACCAGGCATGGTGGTTAATGCTTATAATCACAGCATTTCTGGCAGACTGAGGCAGGTGGACTGCTTGAGCTCAGGAGTAATATAGCAAGAATGAATTTTAAAAATTATCTGGGCATGGAGGCATGGACTTGTGGCCCCAGCTATTTGGGAGGCTGAAGTGGGAGGATCCCTCGAGCAGGAGGTTGAGGCTGCAGTGAGCTATGTTTGTGTCACTGCACTCCAGCCTACATACAAAAATCACATTCACTTTATGTCTTAAAAAGAGAAAACAAATTTGTCTGGGTTGTTGAAATGACAGATATAACATCTTTATATTCGCATACACAGACAATAAACACCTCACTTGGGGTGACAGTGATAAATCAGATACTAAAGTAGCTACCCAAAATTAGTACTTTTTGATGGCAGGGTCTCCTGAGAAAAGATGAAAGGTGAAAGGACACCAAGAAGAATTAGTATGAGAAGCTGTCATTCCATTATGCAGAATACTCACCTGCCATCTGTGTTGTAATGCAATTCCATCACTGCTCCACTGTGTCCTTTCAGTGTGGCATAGTTATCACAGTCACCATAGACATTCCACAATACTGTTAGGGAGACGGGGGTTCTGTGAGCATTACCAGGCAAAGGGTACTTATAAATTTATCAAAACAACAGATCTCAGGCTGGGCATGGTGGCTTACGCCTGTAATCCCAGCACTTTGGGAGGCCAAGGCGGGTGGATCACTTGAGGTCAGGAGTCCGAGACCAGCGAAACCCCGTCTCTACTAAAAATACAGAAATTAGCCGGGTGTGGTGGCAGACGCCTATAATCCCAGCTCTCGGGATGCTGAGGCAGGAGAATCACTTGAACCTGGGAGACGGAGGATGCAGTGAGCTGAGATCGCACCACCACACTCCAACCTGGGTGACAGAGTGAGACTCCGTTTCTAAAAAACCAACCGACCAACCAAACAAAAAAAAACTATGTAGTTTGTCTGATGAAATTAAGCATATCAATAATTCGTATATGTTCTGCAAAGATCCCTAAGCCATCCAGACGTTTGGCTACCAGTAAGCTTAAGGATCACAGAGCCAGAACATCCAAATCAAAATGGGCAGTGAAGATGGGTATCATCCACTCGCCACCGAGGCAAAGAGTTAACAGAAAAGGGCCAAAATGGCCGGGCGCGGTGGCTCAAGCCTGTAATCCCAGCACTTTAGGAGGCCGAGGCGGGTGGATCACGAGGTCAGGAGATCGAGACCATCCTGGCTAACACGGTGAAACCCCGTCTCTACTAAAAATACAAAAAGAAATTAGCCGGGCGTGGTGGCGGGCGCCTGTAGTCCCAGCTACTCCGGAGGCTGAGGCAGGAGAATGGCATGAACCCGGGAGGCGGAGCTTGCAGTGAGCCGAGATCGCGCCACTGCACTCCAGTCTGGGCGACAGAGTGAGACTCCGTCTCAAAAAAAAAAAAAAAAAAAAAAAAAGAAAAAAAAAAGAAAAGAGCCAAAGAACTCATTTCATCTCATAATCTGGCAAGAGAGTAGCTAACAGAAGCATCTAATTTTTTTTTGCCCTTTGGCTTCATTTGCTAGAATATAAATAAAATGACTTTTTCTAAATGGGTATGAGAAGTTCTACTTATTTCTCAAAAACGGAAATCTGGTCGTAGATCCTAATGATGTACATAGATTATTTAAGGGAGTTACCACTTTAGGATTCCTTCTTTCCCATATGCTAGCTAGGATTCTGGGTGTGAATTAAGAGGACCTTATACCTTTGGGAAAATAAAAGTTATTTCTCTCTTCATTACTGCCATTAACCTGTTATGTCTAGATTGCTAAGTGTCTTGGTAAATTAGCTGGAGATTTGCCTCTATGAGGAAGATATTCTCAAACCAGAACTCACTTTCCAACTAGTAAAATAATGGCTTCTGTATTTACCCCATGGACTCCAAGTTCTACACCCAAGATCATTCAGCATGTTCACGCCCCAATTTTAGCATATTAGCCATGTGGCCTGTTATGTTGCCAACATAGAGTGATACCTTCTGTGGCACCCAAGATTTAAAAAAAAATATCACTCTCTGGCAGGAACAATTATTCCAGATTCAAAAACTATGCCTCACGTATCAGTCGGTCAAATCCTGCAGATGCTAAGGTGGATCCGTTGGGGTGGAACTTGCAGCAGTATACTTCCCCTTCATGTCCAGAGAGCAGCATGATTGGGGCTTGAAGGGAGGAACACCTTGGAGGTCCCTAAACAAAAGAGAAGCACAAGGTAACTACTGCATACAGGCAAAGGAGACTACAAAATTAGGGGGTGGGGAGTGGAAGGAAAAGACCAGGAAAACAATGATTAGGTGGGTTTCATCTGACTCAGAGAATGGTACCTCTTCTCACATGAATGCCTCTAACTTGATACTCCCTGAAACTTTCCATCATCTACCTGTTATAATGACTCTTTTGTTCACTCTCTCGGCTCTTGTTGTATGACGAACTTTTTTTTGGAGATAGGGTCTCATTCTGTCACCTAGGCTGGACTGCATTGGTGTGATCATGGTTCACTGCAGCTTCAAACTCCTTGGCTCAAGTGATCCTCCTGCCTCAGCCTCCTGAGGATCTAGGTCTACAGGCATGCACTAGCATAATGTGCTAATTTTTTTAGTTTTTGTGGAGATGAGGTCTTGCTACATTGCCCAGGCTGGTTTCAAACTCCTGGCCTCCCTCCTTGGCCTCCCAAAGCACTAAGATTATAGGAATGAGCCACCACATTTGGCCTGGCTCATTTAATGAATGACAGAACTGACTTTCCCAACAACCCTGCATGGTACGGAGTACTGGGTGAAATAGTTTTGTTTTATTTTTTGTGTGTGTGTTTTGAGACACAGTCTTGCTCTGTCACCCAGGTTGGCATGCAGTGGCGTGATCTCGGCTCACTGCAACCTCTGCTTTCTGGGTTCAAGGGATCTGGTGCCTCAGCCTCCCGAGCAGCCAAGATTACAGGCATGCACAACCATGCCCAGCTAGTTTTTGCATTTTTAGTAGAGATGGGGTTTCACCATGTTGGCCAGGCTGGTCTCAAACTCCCAGCCTCAAGTGATCTGCCTGCCTTGGCCTCCCAGAGTGCTGAGATTACAGGCATGAGCCACTGCACATGGCCTATTTTTCTTATTTTTTTCATAGCGAAGGGATCCTCAGCACGGGTGAAGTAGTTTTGATTATGGTCTTGGACACTAAGATGACACTTGGGCAATTCATCTAAACATGGGCTGATATGCTCACTTGTCAAATGGGAGAAGTATACTACCCATAATCCCCAAATCTCTTCAGCACTTTCCAGCACATTCTTACTTATTTATTTATTGGGAAGGAGTCTTGCTCTGTTGCCCAGGCTGGAGTACAATGGCATGATCTCATCTCATTGCAAACTCTGCCTCCTGGGTTCAGGCGATTCTCCTGCATCAGCCTCCTGAGTGGCTGGGATTACAGGTGCCCGCCACCAAGCCCCGCCACATTCATTTAGTTTTAAAAAATGTTATGTGCAGGCTGGGCACGGTGGCTCACACCTATAATCCCAGCACTTGGGGAGGCTGAGGTGGGCAGATCACTTGAGGTTAAGAGTTTGAGACCAGCCTGACCAACATGGTGAAACCCCATCTGTACTTAAAAAAAAACACAAAAACTAGCCAGGCGTGGTGGTGGGCGCCTGTAATTCCAGCCACTCGGGAGGCTGAGGCAGGAGAATCGTTTGAACCCTGGAGGCGGAGGTTGTAGTGCGCTGAGATCGCGCCATTCCACTCCAGCCTGGGTGACAAAAGCAAAATCCCATCTTAAAAATAAAAAGTTATGTGCTAGGCACTGGGCAAACAGCTATGAACAAAATAAACAATGGAGCTTGCTGTTCCAGTGGGAAAGGGGGAAGGGAGGAGAGAAGGTGAGAGAAAACAAGCAAAATATATACTTGGTGTCATGTGCTATAGAAAAAAAGAAGGGATGGGCAAGGTGGCTCATGCCTGTAATCTCAGCACTTTGGGAGGCCAAGGTGTGCAGATTGCTTGAGCTCAGGAGTGAAATCCTGTCTCTACAAAAAAATACAATACAATTAGGTGTGGTGGTATGTGTCTGTGGTCCTAGCTATTCAGGAGGCTGAGGCAGAAGGATTACTTGATCCCTGGTGGCGGAGGATGCAGCGAGCCAGTGGTCAACACAGAGAGATTCTATCTCAAAAGAAAAAAGAGAGAGAGAGAGAGAGAGAGAGAGAAGCAATGTGGGTTCCACATTATGTGGCACTGCAATTTAAAACAGGGTGGTCAGGAAAACCCTCACTGAAAAAATTACATTTGGGCAAATATTCGCAGGAGCTGAATAATAAACCATGTGAACATTTGGGAAGAGCAATCCCATAGGGAGGACAGCAAATGCAAAGGTCCAGAGGCAGAGGTTTGGAAGAGAGTGTAACTGAAGCCGGGTGAGCAATGAGAAATTGGTCAGAGAGGTAAAGGGAAAGAGGACAAATAATTATAAGAATTTTGGTTTTTACTCTGGATGAAGTAGAAAGCCACCAGAAAGTTTTCTGCAGAATGTAATGTGATCCGTTGTTTAGAAGGATTCCTTTGGTTATTGGCTTGGTAACAGGTGCTGCTACAAAGGCAGAAAGTGGAAGACCAGTTAGGGTCCCACTACAAAAATGCCAGATGAGATAATAACGGCTTAGGCCATGAGGCAGTGATGGAAATGGTAGAAGTAGCAATTCTAGATCTATTTTGAGAACGGTGCCAGCAGGATTTATTGAGGAGATGAGAGGACACTCGTATTTCCTCGTCTGAGCCTAAACAGGGCATTAGAAGTGTGATCACTATTTCCATCTTACAAAAAATATAGTTAGGAGCATGGTTTCTCAGTTCAACATCTGTTTCTATCACGTGCTTGATAAGTCTGCTTTTCCATCTGCAAAATGGGTTAATAACGTTCCTAACAGGCTGCTACCAAGATCAATGGAAATTTCATATACGAAACACCTTAGTACAAGAGTCAACGAATGTTAGCTGCTATTCAGTTGTTAATAATACTAGTGCAGAGAAATAAAGGGAAAAGCAACTTGCCCAAAGTCCCAAAACGAGCCAACACCAATCATTTCCCTCTTTTCCTCCCTCCCTCATTCATTCATTCTACAAAGTCTTCGGAATTTCTGTTCTACGCTAGATCCATGTTAGAGTCAGGATGCTTAAGCCCGGGTCCGGGTTGTGAGCCCAAGGTTCTCAACGCTAATTCTAACGCTACCTCACAAGGCAGTCGAGAGGCTGAAAACCAGCGCCAAACGGGCGAACAAGTACTGAGCATCCGCAGGCTATGAGGCGCTTTTACAATGTTGGTGTGCTTTAACTCTAGGTAGAAACTCTCGTTCTGCCCCCCGCAATGCGGGAAGGGTCGGTGCCGGGTCACCAGATACAGCGCTCTGAGGGGAGGAAGATGAGCTGAGGGCCAAAGGCCGCCTGCTTCTTCACTTACCGCTTGCAGCAAAGCTCCCGGCGTCGCCTGCTGCTGCCCGGCTCCCGGGCCCGACCCCGCTCCCAGTAGCAACTCATGCCGCTGCCGCTTGACTGGAACCAGCGGCAACTCTGGGCCCTTACGCTTCTGTTGTTCTATCATGGCGGCAACCGGTCTCTTCAGCGCCGCCACTGACCGCGCTGCCCCCCTCAGGCGCCACGCAATTGGTTCCAGCTTAGTCCTTCCTCCACAACTTCCAGCTTGGAAGAACCAATCGGTTTTCAATATACCCATTTGCACTGCCCTCGGATAGTCTCTTGTTATTGGGCATATCTTTCTGACGTCATGAGAGTGCGATTCCAGGATTGGTGGACGGAGCTGGCGACCTCCCTAGGCGCGCTGGGTCTTGTGGGTGGAAACGCGCTGGCTGACTGGGCTCGGCGTTTAGTTCAGCGCCGGGACTCGGGGGCCTGGAGCTGACGCCTAGTACGTATGAGGAAGAGCTGGGTGGGTGGCAGCCTGAGTCTGAAGGCGACGCCTCGGTTGTGCAGTCTGAAGCTGCCCTTCTCAGCTGAGGGTGCCGATAGCAAGGGGTGGGAGGCGGGGCCCCGAGTCCCCAGCTGTGGTAAGTAGTAGCATGGGCTCCCTTTCCGGGCGGGAGCGGAGCCTTGGGGGTCTCTGGCGGCAAGACCCAGTCCCTGCGGCTCCCTTCTTCAAGAGCGCCCGTCGTGGCCAGTCCTGTGCCGGGCATTCCCAGGGAGAAAGGCCTGTGTTCCAACTTCCTCCGGCGCCCCGTTTGGCCGAGGAGGCTGACTTGTTTCTGCCACTGATTTTGCAGTTTTTGATTAGGGCCTAGTCTCTGCCCCCCTGAGAGAGACAATGATGAAGGAAATGTCCGACTCCTTCTCCAGAGCGCAGTCTTGTTGAGAAATTTGAGACTCATGCCCATGAACGTGGTCATTGCGTCAGTCGTCCAGCTGATATTTATTTAGCAGCGCGTTGGGGGTACGTCGTGAACCAGACACGGTCCCTACTCTCAGGGCGTTTAAGTCTGGTGGGGAAAACGTTAAACAATGACCTCACTAATACATGGAAATGCCTCCTAGTGCTGTTTGATGCTGAGTGCCTGAAATAAGCAGGAAGGTTTTTCAGAGGAAAAGATGCCTGCTCTGGTAGCTGCAGGAAGAATTGTAATTAATTAAGTGAAGAGGTAAAGGCAGAACCTTCCGTAGAGAACTACTTGTTCAGAGCCCTGAGGCACTTGGGAGGAAAAATGACTAAAAGCACAAAGAGCCAGTGTGACTGATACAAAGAGAATGAAGGGGAGTATGGTACAAGATGAAGCTGTACGTGATAGCGGTCAGACCTTGCAGGAATTTGTAGCTTTATTTTAAAACGGATGGGATACCACTGAGCCGTCTTCCCCCGGTGGGGTGTGGTGGAGGAGGGGGCTTGATTTCTCAGGCTCAGTGGTGTGAACAGATTGGGGCTGGGGAAGCCCTAGTCGATACATGTGGACCACTTAGGATATACAGTAATCCTGGTCAGAGATGTCAGTGAGGACTGAGAAGTGGGTGGAACTGCAGAGAATTGGACAGATTCTAGAGGTATGTAGGAGGTAAAATGGGCGGAACTTGGTGAAGGGTTGATTTTAGTGAGTGAAGACAGGAATCAAAGGTAACTCATAGGTTTCTGGCTAATGTAGTTGAATAGATAGATGGTGGTACCATTTACTCACTATCACGGAATCCCCCAAGCTGGATAGGGAACACTAGAAGACGACTAGAGACCAGTTTTTTTTGTGTTTTTTTTTTTTTTTTTTTTTTTTTTTGTGGGGGACAGGTTCTTGCTCTGTCGCCCAGGCTGGAGTGCGGTGGCACAATCTCGGCTCACTGCAACCTCCACCTCCCAGGTTCAAGCAATTCTCCTGCCTTAGCCTCCCCAGTAGCTGGGATTACAGTCGCCACCGCTATGCCCGGCCAATTTTTGTATTTTTATTGGAGATGGGGTTCCACCGTATTGGCCAGGCTGGTCTCCAACTCCTGGCCTCAAGTATCCACATGCCTCGGCCTCCCAAAATTCTGGGGTTACAGGCTTGAGCCACTGCTCCCAGCTGAGACCAGTTTTGACTGATTGATTGATTGTGTGGGGTCATTCATGATATCCAGGAGGCAGTTTGAAACACAGCTTTGTGCTCAGAAGAGAGATTTGTGTTGGGAATATAAAATTGGGGATAATTTGTATGTATGTGAATTGAGCCATAGGTGTGGATAAGGTCACCTAAGTCAGAACCTTGACTAGTTCCAACATTTAATGGTGAAGAACAGGTGGATCAACCTACAGGAGATACAGAAGGAAGGAAGGAAGACTGGAGGAATGTTTCAGAAGCAAAAGAATGATTTGTGATAGAAACTTCTAGAATTTAAATAACATGAAGATTGAAAAATATATTTTGGCTTTTATCATTGTGGAGGTCATGGTAACGTTAGCAAGAGTTATTTTGTTGGTGTGATTGGGCAAAAAGCCAGATATGAGGCAAGGATTTGGACAAGAAAATGTAGGTAGTGAACCTACACAGTATGTTTCATAGATATGATTGTAAAGAGGAGGAGAGGATGCGCTAACCGATGGAGATAAGGGATTATCCAGGATCCAATTGAGGATACAATTGTGAGAAATTTGAGAATATTGTAGAAGATTTGAAAGTCATTGTGGAGTGTGGGAGAATGAGGTTACTAGAGAAATAGTAGGATGCAAGGAAAAAAAAATTAAAAACTTTTTTCCAGCATATTCAGTGGTTTAGTGCATACATGGAGAAAACCTGTCTGGGTATGGCAAGGACATCGCTTGCTCAAGACACATTCTAACCTCTAATATGTCTTCTCTTACTGAAAAATCTGGAAAACTAAAAACCATTTTCTAGACTCCTTTGCATCTAAGGTGAAAATTGAGTTTGGAACCGAGTTAAATGTGGAGAGAAGGAGGGTATGAGTCATCCAGTTTTGCTGCCAGTCATGGCAGTAAGTTCTCCAGTCAACAGCTCCCTGGTTTGGTGACTTGCTGCAGTAATAGCCATAACTTTCTTGGATTGTGGCAAAGGTGGTGTTATTTTGTGGGTTAGGTGTTGTTCCTGGAAGTTCTGCCAAAGTCTGTTATTGCAGTACATCCCTTTCTGCTTAAATGGGTTCTGTTGTCTGCAACTGTCCCTGACCAGGTTAGAGGTACTGCCAGACAGTTAACTATAAAGACAGAGTTAAAGGGAGTTTAGGGTGTTGTTCAAATGATGGGCTATGGAATCTAAGCTGGTTTGGAAGAAAACTGAAGAAAAAGGGGAGGGCTGATAGATTGGAAGAAAATAGAGGCCAATAAATCAGGTTCTAATGAGGTCAAAGAACAGTATTCTCTGCTAGAGGATTTCTGTTTATCCTAAAAGGCTTACTCAGTTATCTGTTTAACTTCCCTATTTCCCCCAGACCCTCTTTTTCTTCCTAGCTACTACTTTTGTTTGTTTGTTTTGAGACAGGGTCTCACTCTGTTGTCCAGGCTGATTACAGTGGCGTGATTATGGCTCACTGTAGCCTTGACCTCCCAGGCTCCAGTGATCCTCCCACCTCAGCCTCTCCAGTAGGTGGGACTACAGGTATGCACCACCATGCCTGGCTAATTGTTGTATTTTTTGTAGAGATAAGGTCTTGCCATGTTGTCCAGGCCGGTCTCAAACTTCTGGCCTCAAGCGATCTTGCCGCCTTGGTCTCCCAATAGTGCTACGATTATAGGCATAAGCCGCCATGCCTGGCCTCCGAGCTTCTGCTTTAGCACTTATCACATTGCAGTATAATTGGTCACCATTATCCCTATCAGACTAAGAGGTCTTTGAGAACAGGGACGGTGTTGAAAAGGGTGGTTTAGGCCGGGTGCGGTGGCTCACTCCTGTAATCCCAGCACTTTGGGAGGCCGAGGCAGGTGGATCACCTGAGGTCAGAAGTTTAAGACATCCTGACCAACATGGTGAAACCCTGTTTCTACTAAAAATACAAAAATTAGCTGAGCATGGTGGTGTGTGCCTATAATCCCAGCTACTTGGGAGGCTGAAGCAGGAGAATTGCTTGAACCTGGGAGGAGGTTGCAGTGAGCTAAGATCGCACCATTGCACTCCAGCCTGGGTGACAAGAGTGAAACTCCATCTCAAAAAAAAAAAAAAAAAAAGAATAAAAGGGTGGTTTAGTGGCAGGTGTGTGTGGCTCTTGGAATGGCCTAAGATTTGTCTCTTTCTTGCTATGTGGTTTTGGACAAGTTATTTCATTCCTATAAAGTAGAATTACTTGCTTTGTAGAGGAGTTTTAAGGATTGAAAGCACGTTTATAAAGTATCTTATATATAAACAACAATCAATAGCATACTGAATTGATCAATTAACAATTTAAATGGGGTAAAATTAAATACTTCACTATTTCAGTAGACAATTTCCATATCTTACACTGTGCTAGGCACTGGAGATTTGGGGAGGAAGGATATGATGTGCAAGACAAGGGCATGCTTACAAGAATTCCACATTCTGCAAAGGGAGGAAAAAAATGTCCCTAAAAATGATTTGAATCCCATCTCCATCATTCATATTTTGCAATCTTGAACAAGTTTACTTAGCTTCTCTTGTGTCCTCATTTTTAAAATGGCAATGATAATTGCCTGTTTTATGGGATAGTCAAGAAGAGAATTATTGAATGTCATGAAGATAAAATTTTAAAAAGAAAATTAAGAGAAGTAAAGCTCTTAGATTAATACATGGCAGATATGACGCACTCAAATATTAGCTATTATAAGGCTTTGAAGAGATCTTAGGAATAATTGACTGAAAGAGTAGTGTTGGGTGGTAGAATAAGTGCTGATCCTGGGGTCTTGTACCAATGTTGCTAACTGTGAGCAGCCTTTGTCACATCACTTGGCTTCATTTTCAGTTGCATAAGAGTAGTAGATTTAATTATTTCCGTAATTCCTTTAAGCTTTTACATTTTCTGAGTTCATCTTTTGTGTATTTCCTAGCATTTTACTATTCCTCTTTCCTGCTTTTGGCTATTTTCTCAACAGGTCCATAACTGGAATTTGAAAGGAAGAAGCATCTATCTTACATGGTCACTCTAGAGTTTGGTGGGAGGGAGAAAACTTGGACCACCAGTTTGACATTTGGAAGTGTCCCGGTCGGGCGCGGTGGCTCACACCTGTAATCCTAACACTTTGGGAGGCTGAGGCTAGCGGATCACTTGAGGTCAGGAGTTTGAGACCAGCCTGGCCAACATGGTGAAACCCCGTCTCTACTAAAAGTACACAGATTAGCCGGGCATGGTGGTACATGCCTGTAGTCCCTGCTACTCAGGAGGCAGAGGTGAGAGAATCACTTGAACCCGGGAGGTGGAGGTTGCAGTGAGTCAAGATTGCACCACTGCACTCCAGCCTGGGCAACAGAGCAAGACTGTGTCTTAAAAAAATAAAAAAGAAAGTGTTCCATCTGTTGATCTGTCCAACATATTAAATGGGACCTAGCTCCTTCTCCTTCTATATCCTTTAGACCATAAAGTGTTCCCCCCTCTTTCTCTACCTGTGCTTGGCATATAGTAAGGCTCATTTCACTCATTTAGAAAAACTGAGTACTTGTAGTATATCAGGAACACAAAATCAAATAAGAAATGGTCCTTAGTTTCATGTTTGAATGAATGGATCCGGACCTTGCTCATCCTAGCCTCTTCCATGAATGATATCCACATTGATTCCTCTAATGTTGGGACCTAGTTAGTGTTAGAGCTATATTCTACAAAATTTAGATTTAGACCGTGTATTAGCCCATTTTTACACTGCTCTAAAGAACTCCCTGAGACTGGGTAATTATAAAGGAAATTTATAATTTATAATTTCGACTCACTGCAACCTCCACCTCCCATGTTCAAGCGGTTCTCCTGCCTCAGCCTCCCGAGTGGCTGGGATTACAGGTGCCCACCACAATGCCCGGCTAATTTTTGTATTTTTTAATACAGATGGGGTTTCATCATGTTGCCCAGGCTGTTCTTGAACTCCTGGGCTCTAGTGATCTACCTGCCTTGGCCTCCCAAAGTACTGGTATTAACAGGTGTGAGCCACCATGCCTGACTTAATGTTATATACTCTTTTTTTTTTTTTTTGAGACAGAGTCTCGCTCTTTCGCCCAGGCTGGAGTGCAGTGGTGCCATCTCGGCTCACTGCAAGCTCCGCCTCCTGGGTTCATGCCATTCTCCTGCCTCAGCCTCCCGAGTAGCTGGGATTACAGGCGCTTGTCACAATGCCCAGCTAATTTTTTGCATTTTTAGTAGAGATGGGGTTTCACTATGTTAGTCAGGATGGTCTCGATCTCCTGACCTTGTGATCCACCTGCCTTGGCCTCCCAAAGTGCTAGGATTACAGGCATGATCCACCATGCCCGGCTGTATACTCTTTAAAAAAAATAGCAGAACTCTTTTTTTTTCCAAGTGAAATCTTACACAGCATTTTAATGTGTAAACTGGATCAAAGCAGAATACATTGTTACAGCAGGCACCCTTCCAGTAATTCTCACTCACTCCCCCTTTCACTGTCGCCCACCAAAAGGCTGGGATATTAACTGTGAATCAGTAATAATTGGCCTTTGCCTAATTACTGAGGAGAAGCTTCTACCCAACTGCTCTGAGTGGGACTTCCCCCAGCTCTAGTTTCTTTAGGGGTTCTACTCCCCCAGCCTTTGGTATGGAGGCTCACCTCTGGTTGGTTGACTTAGAGCCAGCCTCATTGGTCTCGGACCTTGTGGTGACCTAGATACCTCAGAGTTGACTTTTTTTTTTTTTTTAAATCTTTTTGAGACAGGGTTTCATTTTGTCGTCTAGGCTAGAGTACAGTGGTATGATCACTGCTCAGTGCGGCCTCCATCTCTTGGGCTCAAGTGATCCTCCTGCCTCAGCCTCCTGAGTAGCTGGGACTATAGGCATGTGCCACCATGCTGAGCTAATTTATTTTATTTTTTGTATTTTTAGTAGAGATAGGGTTTCACCGTGTTGTCCAGGCTGGTCTTGAACTCATGACCTCAAGTGATCCACCCACCTTGGCCTTCCAAAGTGCTGGAATACAGGCGTGAGCCACCATGCCCAGCCATAATTTTTTTTTTAAAAAAAATTTGTGTAGATGGGGTGTAGCTATGTTGACCAGGCTGGCCTCAAACTTCTGGGCTCAAGCATTCCTTCCACCTTGGCCTTCGAAAGTGCTGGGATTACAGGCGTGAGTTACTGTGCCTAGCCTGGAAGTTGACTTTTTTAGAATAAATTTGGATTAACTAAGGAGCCTCTGGGTAACCACGGTAGAACCCTAGGTTTCTACAGAATTTGAAAAAAAGTTTTATATTCCATGTTTAAAAAATGACAACCATTTACTTTCCTGAAATTGTACACCTGTTATAGTTATACCCCCTTGTTCATGGGGGATACATTCTAAGACCCTCATTGGATCCCTGAAATTGTGGCCACTGCTGAACCCAGTTGCTATCAATTGGAAGACGTTTCTGTTTGTATTTTCTACCCACAAATTTAATGCCTCTCCATCTTAACTAAGCATTTATCATACACTGTGGCTGTAACTTTAGCAGTTTAAGGTGTAACAGCAAAACTAACATGAATGTTTTTTTCTTCCTCACAATTTCAGACATGGAGGATTCATTGTTACTATAGATCTTAGCAACCTTAGCATACAATTTTTTTCTCCTTGAGAACTTTCACTTTTTCACTTAAAGGAATCACTTTACAGCTTCTCTTTGGCATACCGAAATTGCCAGCATTACTACTCTGCTTTGTGGCCATTATTAAGTAAAGAAAGGATTATTTGAACACAAGCAGAGATACTTCAACAGTCTGATAACCAAGATAGCTACTATGTGACTAATGGGCACTTAATATACACTAAGTGACTAGTGTATGCAGCATGGATACGCTGGACAAAGGGGATGATTCAAATCCCAGATGGAACAGAGTGGGATGGCACAAGATTTCATCACACTAATAAGAGCAACATAATAGTATTAAACTTATGAATTGTTTATTTCTGGAATTTTTCATTTGGTGTTTTTGGACCGTGGTAGACTGTGAGTAACGGCAACTGTGGAAAGTACAGCTGTGGATGGGGGGAGTACTGTACTGTTGTATTTCAGGCTTTCCCTCAAAAATGCATGCCAGTTTTTTTGAGATAAGGTCTCACTGTGTCGCCCAGGCTGGATTGCATTGGCATAATCGTACCTCACTGCAGCCTTGATCTCCTTGGCTCAAGTGATCCTCTTGCTTCAGCTTCCAAAGTAGCTGGGATTTTAGGCTGATGTCACCACACCTGGCTGATTTTTTTCTTTTTTTTCTTTTTGGAGACGGAGTCTCGCTTTGTCGCCAGGCCGGACGATCTTGGCACGATCTTGGCACGATCTTGGCACGATCTTCGCTCATTGCAGTCTCTGCCTCCTGGGTTCAAGCAATTCTCCTGCCTCAGCTTCCCAAGTACCTGAGACTACAGGCGCGTGCCACTACACCCAGCTAATTTTTGTATTTTTAGTAGAGACGGAGTTTCACCATGGTTGGTCTCGATCTCTTGACCTTGTGATCCACCCACCTTGGCCTCCCAAAGTACTGGGATTACAGGCATGAGCCACCATGCCTGGCTGATTTTTTCTTTTTTAAAGTGGAGATAAAATCTCGCCATGTTGTCCAGGCTGGTCTTGAACTCCTGGCCTCAAGTGATCCTCCTGCCTTAGCCTCCCAAAGTGCTGGGATTACACGCCTGAGCCACTGCACCTGGCCCCAGTTTCCTTCTTGAAGAATTGCACAGGGTTTCTTAGGCCACTGTTCTGCAGGAGGTGCAAATCTGGGAGCACTAAACCTAGCTTTTTTTTTTTTTTTTTTTGAGACGGAGTCTCCCTCTGTCGCCCAGGCTGGAGTGCAGTGGCACGATCTCAGCTCACTGCAAGCTCCGCCTCCCGGGTTCACGCCATTCTCCTGCCTCAGCCTCCTGAGTAGCTGGGACTACAGGCGCCCGCCACCTCGCCCGGCTAGTTTTTTGTGTGAAACACAGGGGTTTAACCGTGTTAGCCAGGATGGTCTCGATCTCCTGACCTTGTGATCCGCCCGTCTCGCTTTTTATATACTGATCACAGCAGAAGTCTGTAAGCAACAATGTAAATTCATTTCTGCTTTTGACCTTTCTTTTTTCTTTTTTTTTTTTGAGACGGAATCTTGCTCTGTTGCCTAGGCTGGAGTGCAGTGGCCCAATCTTGGCTCACTGCAGCGTCCGCCTCCCCGGTTCAAGCGATTCTCCTGCCTCAGCCTCCAGCGTAGCTGGGATTACAGGTGCCCGCCATCATGCCTGGCTAATTTTTATTTATTTATTTATTTTTTTGAGATGGAGTCTCACTGTGTCACCAGGCTGGAGTGCAGTGGCGCAATCTCGGCTCACTGCAACGTCTGCCACCCAGGTTCAAGCAATTCCCCTGCCTCAGCCTCCCAAGTAGCTGGGACCACAGGTGTGCACCACCATACCTGGCTCATTTTTTGTGTTTTAGTAGAGATGGGGTTTCACCATGTTGGCTAGGCTGGTCTCGAACTCCTGACCTCAGATGATCCACTTGCCTTGGCCTCCCAAAGTGCTGGGATTACAGGCGTGAGCCACTGCATCTGGCCTATGACCTTTGTGTGCAAAGGAACAGATGATAGATTAAGATGTTTGAAGTTAATTTAGATGTTTCAGCTGCTGGTGCCCCTGTGGATTCTGTATGTTTCAAGTATTGGAGGGATAATAAACATCTCCTAATAGAACCTGATAGATTAATAACTCCTATTCTAGCATGTGAGATAAGGGATACTGGACAGAGGGAAGGGACAGGCTAGAGATGAGATTGTATTGCTATGAAATGGAAGAGGCAGGATTTAACCAGAATGTAAAACTTGGAATTAACCTGTTCATGAGCTATTTCTCAAGAACTGACGAATCTGCCTGTATTATCTCTGTGTACTTTAGTAAAGTAATAAAAAGACACTTTGGCTGACCTAAGCAGAAAAGGGCAAGTTTATTATAAGGATATAAGATTGTCTTATGGAACTTGAGGACAAGGGTGTTCCTGAGCTATGGAATAATACTAGAACAAGGGTTTGGATGTCCTGACAGGATTTTCTTTCATTTCTGTTTCAAGTGAAGCTGTCTACTTAATGGATGGTCATTGTCAATCAGGAATACTTACCAAAAGCAGCACATCAAGTCATCCTCTGAAAGTGAAAGGAAGCAGTGAGGGTTGAGGAGAGAAGAAAGTATTTACCTGTGAAAACACAAGAAAAATAATTTCAGGTTTTACTGGTGTCAAGTGTAATTGGGAGGAAAGAGAACTTAGGATAGTACCATTAGATTTATCTTGGCAGTGATTTATCCAACAGAGTAAAGAGGCATGTTTAAGAGCTACTAGATTGCTGGTTTCCTCTCTGTTTAAAATCAGGAGACTGAGCAAGATTATCTCTAAGGTAAGTATCCAAAGCTATAAGTTTTGCTACTTAGGCAGCATCAGCATCACCTAGTAGCTGGTTGAAAATGCATTATCTCAGGTAACACCTCAGACTGAACTGCGATCTGCATTTTCACATAATTTAGATATAGTTAAATAAATTTGGTACATCTAACAATGGATTATTAGGTAGGTGTTAACAAAAAGTTGTGGATGTATATGAATTGCCATAAGAAAATGTTAATGATTTCATGATTCCATTAAAAAACCACTTCTACATATTAAAAAAAACTAAGAATATAAATCAAATTGAATTACAGATGATTTAATTTTCTTTCATTTTCTTTATTATTAATGTATTAGCTGAATTTTTTTTATTATCTGAAGTTTTACAGTGTGTATGTGTGTTTCAATTTTATCAAGAAAAAAATTTAAGACCTTTTCTCTTTGAAGTCATTTCAGATTTAACACCTAGCATAGTAGTTAAGAGAGTGGACTCTGGTGTCAGCCAGTTTGACTCCCCATTTCCTGGCTTTTTGACATGCTTAGTAATTTGACTTTTGGAGCCTTTGTTCTCTCATCTGTATAATATAATAGTAATATAACCTACATTTTAAGAGTTTTGAGAATTTTTTTGTTTTGTTTTGTTTTGTTTTTGAGATGGAGTTCACTCTATTCCCCAGGCTGGAGTGCCGTGGCGTGATCTCAGCTCACTGCAGCTTCCGCCTCCCCAGTTTAAGTGATTCTCCTGCCTCAGCCTCCCAAGTAGCTGGGACTACAGGCACCCACCACCATGCCTGGCTAATTTTTGTATTTTTAGTAGAGATGGGATTTTGCCATGTTGGCCAGGCTGGTCTGGAACTGCTGACCTCAGGGGATCCTCCCACCTCAGCTCTCACAGTGCTGGGATTACAGGTGTGAGCCACCATACCCAGCCTGAGTTTTGAGAATTAAATGAGATTGCATGTCTAGTGCTTAGCACAGTGCCTGGACATAGTAAGTGCTCCATTAATGTTTTTATTTCTGTTATTCCATTTTTTTGAGATCTGGTCAAACATACTTACCTTCTTTTCCCACCCTCCCCCAAAATTCTTCCCCTGGCAAAAAAATAGCAAAAATAGCAATTTAAAAAAACAAACACAGCAAAATTAGTAGCCTAATAGCCTTGGGTAAGTAATAAATTGTTAAGAAATAGGATCAAGGTTTCCAAAATTCCCCACAATTAGAATAAACAAAAGAGATTTGGATAAAAGTGTATGGTATTAAACCTAGTGGTATTATTCTGTAGAGAATAGCTGTGGATTATGTGCATATTCATTTCTTTAACGCAGATATCTAATTGGTGTCTAATTTCTTTATGACAGGACACTTGTGTTAGCTTTAATAGAAGAGAAATGGAGGAGCCATAGAATATTAAGGATGAATTCGGGAAGGCCTGAGACCATGGAAAACTTGCCTGCTCTCTACACTATTTTCCAAGGAGAGGTATATTCTTTTGTGCTTTGAAAACTCACCATTTATGTTAAGAATAGATTGAGGGTGACAACTGGGTTTGATGTTCCTGTCCACTTAAGTCTGTCTCGAGTATTACAGCTTAAATGGGAAGGGCCAATGGAACATGTGGCAATCACATGTGCCTTCTCTAAGCTCCAGATATTTAAGTGTGTAGTTGACATCGTCAGTGGAATACCAGCATGTCTAATTTATGTTTTAAAATTAATTTATTTTTTCACTGCTGTGGTTTGGATGTGTACCCTAAAAAGCATGTTTTGGAAACTTAATCTCCAGTGCATCAACTTTGGGAGGTAGGGCCTAGTAGGAGGTATTTAGGTCATGAGGGCTCCACCTCCTGAATGGATTAATGCCAATTATTGAAAGACGTGAGGCTGTGAGTTTGATCTCTTTCTCTCCTTTTTTTTTTTTTTTTTTTGAGATGGAGTCTCGCTCTGTCGCCCAGGCTGGAGTGCAGTGGCCGGATGTCAGCTCACTGCAACTCCGCCTCCTGGGTTCACACCATTCTCCTGCCTCAGCCTCCCGAGTAGCTGGGACTACAGGCGCCCGCCACCTTGCCCGGCTAGTTTTTTGTATTTTTTAGTAGAGACGGGGTTTCACCGTGTTGGCCAGGATGGTCTCAATCTCCTGACCTCGTGATCCACCCTTCTCGGCCTCCCAAAGTGCTGGGATTTCTTTCTCTCCTTACCCTCTTACCTTCCACCATAGGATGACACAACAAGAAGATTCTTGCCAGATGCTGGCACCTTGCTCTTGGACTTTCCAACCTTCAGAACTATGAGCCAAATAAATTTCAGTTCTTTATAAATTATCAAGTCTCTGGTATTCTGTTAAAGTAACACAGAACATACCAAGACACTCAACAAATTGTTTCTCTTCTAGACGTTTTCACTTCAACAAATAGAACCACTATCCTGCAGGTTCCCAGACTACACATATGGCCATCATCCTTGAGTTCTCTTCTTGATTTGATTTTGATTTTCCCTCCCACTCTAGTCTGTTTGCAAGTCCTAATTATATCTGTGGTCTGTGTACTTCTTTATCCCCTTGGCACCCTATTAGTTAAAACTCTCCGTCTTTTGCCTCATCTTTACTAGGATCCCTGCTTCATTGTAGCTCCTCTCCAATCTGTTCTTCACATTGCAGCTAGCATAAGATTTTTTTTTTTTTTTAATTCTTTTTAAAAAATTGAGATGGGGCACGGTGGCTCACGCCTGTAATCCCAGCACTTTGGGAGGCCGAGGTGGGCGGATCACGAGGTCAGGAGATTGAGACCATCCTGGCTAACATAGTGAAACCCCGTCTCTACTAAATATACAAAAAAATTAGCCGGGCGAGGTGGTGGGCGCCTGTAGTCCCAGCTACTCGGGAGGCTGAGGCAGGAGAATGGCATGAACCCGGGAGGCGGAGCTTGCTGTGAGCCGAGATTGTGCCCCTGCACTCCAGCCTGGGCGACACAGTGAGACTCTGTCTCAAAAAAGAAAAAATTGAGATGGGGTCTCACTATGTTGCCCAGGCTGGTCTCAAACTCCTGGGCTTAAGTGATACTCCCACTTCAGCCTCCCAAAGTCCTGGGGTTATACGCATGAGCCACTGTGCTTGGCCTAGAATAAGATTTTTAAAGTAGGTTGGACATTTTGCTTTCTCACAGCCCTTCAGAAGCTTCTCATTACAATTGAATACAGACATGGACCTTCCACAGCTTACCACTGCGTGCTCTCACAATGTCGTTTGTGCTACCCTGCTCATAGTCAAGACACACTGGCCTCCTTAATAGCTTTGAACAGTCTGAATTCTTGCTGTCTCTTTAGGATTTTTGCACATGCTGTTTTTTTTCTTTTTTTTTTTTTTAGTCTGTGCTGCTATAACAAAATACCTGAGATCGGGTAATTTATAAAGAACAGAAATTTATTTCTCACGGTTCTGGAGGCTGGGAAATCTAAGATCAAGTTCTCAGCAGATTTGGTGTCTAATGAAGACTACTCTCTGTTTCCAAAATGGCATCTTTCTGCTGTATCCTCTGGAGGGAAGAAATGCTGTGTCCTCACATGACGGAAGGGACAGAAGGAGTGAACTCACCCTTTTGAGCCCTTTTATGAGGCATTCATCCATTCATGAGGGCAGAGCCTAAAGGCCCCACCTCTTGATACCATTGAATTTGGGGATTAGGCTTCAAAGTGAATATTGGAGAAATAGCAAAGTTCATATTGAACTTTAGTCCCCAGCGTGAGGGTATTAAGAGGTGGTATTAAGAAGTATTAATCACTTGGGAAGTGGTTAAGTCATGAAGGCTCTGCGCTTGTAAATGTGATTAATGCCCTTATAGAAGAGGCTACAGAGAGCTGCCTGGCCCCTCCATTCCTTCTACTGTGGGAAGACAACATTTATCACCTCCAAAGGACACAGGGATAAGGTGCCATCTTGGAAGCAGACAGTGAGCCCTTATCAAACACAGAATCTGCTGGCACCTTGATCTTGAACTTCCCAGCCTCCAGAACTGTGAGAAATAAATTTCTATGGTATTTTGTTATAGCAGCACAAACAGACTAAGACATTCTTCCTTTTAACTACCCACTTTTCCATCATCTTGTATTCATCCTTTAGGTCTCAGCCCTAATATTGTCTCCTCAGAAATTTTTTTACCCATCGTAAATAAATAGGTTCACACTGTATTTAATTATATACTTGTTTAATGTCTATCTTCCTCACAAGACGCTAAGCTCCGTGAGGGCAGAGTTCTGTCTGTTTTGTTGTATATCTCAGTCTTAGGTGGATGGGTAGAAAATACTAAGTGTTTGATACATCTTTGATGACTGAATGAATTATCAACCTTTGGTAGAGAAGGCATTATATTTGTTTCAAGAGCAGAGGCTTTGAAACCAGACAAAATCAGGATTCTAGTCCCAGCTCTTTTGCTTACTATGTGAGCCTTTAAGGTGTCACTTGATGTCTTTGAGCCTCAGTTTTCTTGTTTGTTAAATGGAGATTCCATTTATTCACAGTAATTCTCTTCCATAGAATTACTGTGATGGTTAAATAAGCTATCATCTATAAAAATACAATGCCTGAGACATAGTAGGAATTAATTAATGTTGGCTCCCTCCTCTTGAAGTGAAAGTAAAGCCAAAAAATTGTTTTCAGTGTCTTATAAGAGCATGTAGTTTTTTTTTTTTTGAGAGGGAGTTTTGCTCTTGTTGCCCAGGTTGAAGTGCAATGGTGCGATCTTGGCTCACTGCAACTGCTCACTGCAGCCTCTGCCTCCCGGGTTCAAGCAGTTCTCCTGCCTCAGCCTCCTAAGTAGCTGGGATTACAGGCGCCCGCCACCACACCCAGCTAAATTTTGTACTTTTATTAGAGATAGGGTTTCACCATGTTGGCCAGGCGAGTCTCCTGAGCTCAGGTGATCCACCCTCCTCGGCCTCCCAAAGTGCTGAGATTACAGATGTGAGCCACTGGGCCTCTTTTTTTTTTTTTTTTTTTTTTAAGACAAGGTCTCACTTCGTTGCCCAGACTGGACTGCAGTGGTGTGATTTGGCTCACTGCAACCTCCCCCTCCTGGGTTTTAAGTGATCCTCCCACTCAGCCCCCGAGGTAGCTGGGACTACAGGTACACACCACCACACCTGGCTAATTTTTCTGTAGAGACAAGGTCTCACTATGTTGTCCAGGCTGGTCTTGAACTGAGCTCAAGCGATCTGCCCGCCTCAGCCTCCCAAAGTGCTGGGATCAGGCGTAAGCCATCACAACTGGCCTGAGCCGGTAGTATTTTAATGGTATCATTTGTGCTTGATATTCATACTTTGCATTCATACTTGCTTTGTATGGTTGACAGAAGTTTTACCTCCTAATAATGTGAGGTCTTGGAGGATAGACTTTGTAACTGTCAGTCAGTTATAGATAATTGTGGCTCTTGACTTCTGTTAAGTTGATCCCAACTTGTAATATAATAGTCAAGATACAAAGGATAATACCATTTTAACAAATAGCAAACAACTCTGCTCTTTAAAGCCGCTGTCCTTTTTCTTTATGGCTCATGGTATCCCCAGAGGTTAGTAAGGTACCAGAGCTCAGAAGAAGGAAGTGTAGCACTGGAGGTGAAACTGATTTTTCTGATCATGAAGCCCTCACTCATCAGGTGCTGCACAAAAGAAGGGGAAGAACACTCTGCTCTCCACAGAATAACTCGGATTTCTAAAGTGGATCCTAACGTACAGCTCGCCCTTCCCTCCTCCCCTCCCCTTCCTTCCCTCCTCCCCTCCCCTCCCTTCCCTCCTCCCCTCCCCTCCCTCCTCCCCTCCCCTCCCCTCCCCTCCCCTCCCTTCCCTCCCCTCCCCTCCCTTCCCTCCCTTTCTTCCTTCCTTTCCTCTCCTCCCTCCCTCCCTTTTTTTTTTTTTTTTTTTTTTGATAGAGTCTCGCCCTGTTGCCCAGGCTGGAGTGCAGTGGCGTGATGCAATCTTGGCTCACTGCAACCTCCACCTCCCGGGTTCAAGTGATTCTCCTGCCTCAGCCTCCAGAGTAGCTGGGACTACAGGCATCAGCCACCACGCCCAGCTAATTTTTTGTATTTTAGAGTTTTGCCATATTGGCCAGGCTGATTTCAAACTCCTGACCTCAGATGATCTGCCCACCTCAGCCTTCCAAAGTGCTGGGATTACAGGTGTGAGCCACTGTGCCCGGCCACCTACAGCTTTTTCTTATATGAGATGGAGCTTGAATTAGTGTAGGTTTTATATATTACTATCAAGGTTGGATGGTCTTTAGGAATGTTCAGAGAGAACTTTATAGTTCTAACTTACTATTTCAGTAGCATATTTTGAAAAGGGATGGTTTAGAAGTGACTTGGAGTTAGGGAAAGAGAAATATGATAAATTGGAATGAAGAAACTTTTCAGAATATTCATCCAATGAACATTTAATGAGTATCCAATATTTACAAAGAAGAGGAGTTACATTAAAATTGAAAAAAAAAATGTGTAAGCCTAATCTATGCTAGCACTTTCACACATTCTGTGTTATTGAATCTCCCTAAAGAAATTGTTAACTCTGTTTGATAGATAAAGAGACTGTTCTCAGAAGTTAAGTAATCGTCCATTGATTAATAAATGGCAAAGCTAGGATTCTAAATCAGATCCTCTTTCCAAGTTTACTTTCTGCTAAACTGCAGCTGGGGTTGTCCAATTTTACATAAATGTATGGAGGAACCAAAAAGACCCATGAGATAATTCTTTTTTTTTTTTTTTTTTTTTGAGATGGAGTCTCAGTCGCCCAGGCTGGAGTGCAGTGGTGCGATCTCGGCTCACTGCAAGCTCCGCCTCCCGGGTTCACTCCATTCTCCTGCCTCAGCCTCCCAAGTAGCTGGGACTACAGGCGCCCGCCGCCATGCCAAGCTAATTTTTTGCATTTTTTAGTAGAGACGGGGTTTCACCGTGTTAGCCAGGATGGTCTCAATCTCCTGACCTCGTGATCCGTCCACCTCGGCCTCGCAAAGTGCTGGAATTACAGGCGCATGCCACCACATCTAGCTAATTTTTGTATTTTTAGTAGAGATGGGTTTTCACCATGTTGACCAGGCTGGTCTCGAACTCCTGACCTCAAGTGATCCATCTGCCTTGGCCTCCCAGAGTGCTGGGATTATAGGCATGAGGCACCGCACCCAACCAAGAGAATTCTTTTGACTGAATTGAGTTATAGGAGGAATATAGATAAATTTGGTGGTTCTACGGTCATTTGTTTGTACACTTCTGTTACAGCATTTATCCTAGTTTGTCTTGTATTATTATTACTTGTATGTGTCTCTCACCACTACTATATTGTGAGTTACTGTAGAGCAGAGGCCATGATTGTCTCATATGTCTTGGTAACTACTTCAAATTCATTTAAAATGACTGGGCATCCCTTTTTTAAAGTTGTCTTTATTTCACAGTACCTGACATGGTGTCTTGTACATAGTAGGTAGGTGCTTAAAGTGGAGCCCAAGCCTCATAGGACTAGTTGTCCTTGAAGAAGGTGGTGTTTCAGCCCATGTCCCAGCACTTCTCTTGGTGAACTCAGCAGGGATTTGGGACCTAGTAATTAAGTAGCTGAGAAGCCAATATTCATCCTCTCATTCTCTGAGAAGCATGTTGGTAGCAGAGTGCATTATATTAATACATGGTAGGGGGTACAAGCATAACAGTGAGACTTGGGATTTGGCTTAGGCTTCCCATAGCCAAAGAAATGCTGAGGGGAGATTCATGTTGATAGGGTCGAAATAGCATTGGACTACAAGTAAAAAAAAAAAAAGTCTGTGTTGTAGTTGGCTGTGCTACTATTTAACTTAGTGACTTTTGACAAGTAACTTATGCCCCTGAGCCTCAAATTCTTCATTTAGATTATGGTGATAACAAGTTTCAAGGCCGTTTGCCACCTATAATCTGAAGATGGGAAATTTATTTTACCCAAGCTCTGATGAGTTCAGTTGAGATAGTTATTGAATTTTTTCCCCTGAGCTATTTGACTAATTATTGTTGGGACACCAGGCAGACTGCATGATCATCTATGGCAGGTGTGACTGCACTCTAGGAGACACAGTGATGAAAACACCTGGCGCTAGAAATCTGAAACAATGCCTGAACAGTTGAGTGCATCCATTCTGGAGCATATTAACCTTTCCTTTTGGGAGAGGCCAAATTAAGGTCTGTTACATTACCTCTAAAGACCGTAATGTGACACTGGAGCTTCAGGATTGAAAAGTGAGATTGTCTTAATTTACAGCAACGAGGGGATTTTGGCTCTAACTTCCAGATTTATTTATTTATTTATTCACTTATTTATTTATTTATTGACAGAGTCTTGCTCTATCACCCAGGCTGAAGTGCAGTAGCATGATCTTGGCTCACTGCAACCGTGACATCCTGGGTTCAAACGATTCTTGTGCCTCAACTACCCAAGTAGCTGGGATTACAGGCATGTGCCACCATGCCCAGCTAAATTTTGTATTTTTAGTAGAGATGGGGTTTTGCCATGTTGGCCAGGCTGGTCTTGAACTCCTTGCATCAAGTAATCCACCTGCCTCAGCCTCTCACAGTGCTGGGATTATAGGTGTGAGCCACTGTGCCTGACTCAGATGCTATTTTTAAGTTTGTTGGATGATTATGTTCTTTAATAATGTTGTTACACAGTATGAGACTTTTCAGTCCGCTTTCTAGAACTGTGGAACAAAAACCAAAGTGCCTTCATTTGGTCCAGAAAGAAGGGATTTGCTTTTATTTCAATTAAAAATTGGGAGACTTCTCTTTATTATGTGGCCCTCTCTTACAAAGAACAAATTGCTTTGTAAACTCAGGTAAGCACTTTGTATCTCTGATCTCTACGTTCCTCATTTGAAACATGGTAGAACTGGACCAGCTAATCTCTAAAGTCATTTCATTGGCTGTACCTTGCCTTGATTTTAAGTGTCTGTGTGATTGTACTGTTTCTTTGGGACTCTCTGGTTCTTAACCCAGCATAACATGTTCATCAGTATAAAACATGAGTTTAGAACTTTTGGTTCGTAACCCATTCTTCATGTTGTGTCTTGGAGAGTTAATTCAAGTGCTCAGTCCCAATGTCTCCATTAAAAAATGAGAATGAAAGTTTTTATCTATTTCCATCCTAACATTGAAGTGGGTAATGATGATATTTGGTGAAGTATAAGGCACTGGACTAGGTAGTCAAGGGACCGAGGTTCTAGGTTCTATTCCTAACTTTTTTTTTTTTGAGATGAAGTATTGTTCTTCTTGCCCAGGCTGGAGTACAGTGGCGCCATCTTGGCTCACTGCAACCTCTGCTTCCCAGGTTCAAGTGATTCTTCTGCCTCAGCCTCCCAAGTAGCTGGGATTACAGACACCACCACCAGACCCAGCTAATTTTTGTATTTTTTCAGTAGAGACGGGGTTTCACCATGTTGGCCAGGCTGGTCTCGAGCTCCTGACCTCAGGTGATCCACCTGCCTCGCCCTTTCAAAGTGCTAGGATTACAGGCATGAGCCACCGTGCCTGGCCTCCCTAACTCTTAAGTAGTTGTGTGCCTTCCTACCAGTCACTAATCTTTTTGTGCTTCAGTGTCTTAGACTGTAAATTATTGAAAAGCTACACTTTGTTGAATGTCCATTATGTGCCATATACCTATGTCAATCACTTTATGTACATCATTTGTTACCTGCAGCAGCAAAGTGAGAACAAATGGGAACTTAGGCCCTGAAAGGAAAGTCATGTGCAAGATCCCACAGGTGGGAAATGGCAGAGCTAGGATTAGAAGCCACATCTTTCACTCCAAAGCCTGTTCACTTTCTTTACCTATACTGTTATTTTTTCTTTTATTTTTTTAAATGCTTTTTTGGAGATGGAGTCTTGCTATGTTATCCAGGCTGGACTTAACTCCTGGGCTCAGGCCACCCTCTGGCCTCAACCTCTGGAGTAGCTGGGACTATAGGCACATGGCATAGCACCCAGATACACCTATACTATTCCACTTCATTTGCAGCATAAGATCTACTGTATATGCTTTCTAGGATTGTTGCTAGGAACAGATTGGATATCAGATACCACATTGCTTTTGGCCATTAGAATTTTATAGTTAGAGAGAACCCGTGAGCAACTCTAGTGTATTTAAGATTCCGGATTCAAATCTCAGCTCTGCTACTTATTTAGCTTTGGACCTCCGATAAGTTACTTAATCTCTTCATGCATCTTTTTGTCATCTATTGAATGGGAATAATAGTACCAACTCCACACAATGACATGAGGACTATGCAAAGCATTTTTAATATTATTTTGCATATAGTGAGTATTCAGTTTATATTAGTAAATAGCAGTGTAGTTGGGATTGTTTTATTTACTCCCCTTGTTTTAGTTATGGTGAAGCTGAAACAGTGCTCAAGATGAAGCAGCTAATTAAAGCCACTGAAAAGAATAAAGTTTATATATGTAAGATTATATTGAATATTTTACAAATAAACATTTAGTGTTAAATTCAGTATATAGTGACAATATTACCCTCAATCCACAGGTGGGGGGATGGGGTAGGCTACAGAGGGAAGAGAGAGCTAGAGCTTGGGTTAATGATTTATCTGGCAAGGGTTCTGGGCCTTTCATCACGAACATTTATTGGTTGCCTGTTACATCGACCCATCAAGCCTCTAACTTCTTCATCTTAGACAACTCTGCAGAAGACTGGGGGGACAACTCTTTCTCTCTGATTAGATCAGGTTCTGTCAGATGTGTATGTATTGACTTTTTATCTAGTTGTCTTGATGAAACCCAAGACTCAGACTTGGAGTTAAATATAACAGATTGTATGCTGTAGTTTGATTTGAAGTTCAGGTATGAGGGGAAGAATGCCCTGCGTGATCCATCCCAAATTTGTTAAAGTTCTCTGTATTGGGTTTGGAGGCCTCAGTCCTAGCTAATATAAAGCATAACTTTATTACCTGGTTTTTTGCTTTTTGTTCCTTTTGTTCATGAAACTCCTTTGGTAATATCAGTATGTTCCCTTTGTTCATGAAACTCCGTTGTTGATTTTACTGGGTATAAGATTTGGGTATTCCTCAGTATCATCACACCATGTGACAACACTCTAATCTCACCAGTGTATTTAATGTGTACACACATACCTGTCAGTCTAAATTTCAAAAAAACCCAGAAAGAATGTTTGACAGAGCATCATTTTTAGGCAGTTTTGTAGCATACAGAGGCAGTCAATATGAAGTACAAATTTGGGGAGATTAGGTTAAATGCTACAAAAGAAAGATTCTTATTTATGTGACATTGATTTTTTCCCCCATCTTTATAGGTTGCTATGGTGACAGACTATGGGGCCTTTATCAAAATCCCAGGCTGTCGGAAGCAAGGTAGGAGCCTATAACTTGAAATTCAGCCCTCTGATTCTACTCTCTGCTAACACCCCACCACCTCCTAATTATAGGCTGTACATTTTTCAGACAGTAGTTTTTCATTCATTTGTTTTCTTTTTAATATAGATATGAATACAAGATGACAGTTCATTTTTAGCGGGCAGAAGAATGGTGGTCTCTGACTCAGGAGGAAGGCTGGGGTATAGCTAATTGGGTTTACTTCTGAAACCAGCTTCTCTTTAGACTTCACCTGTGACCCTAGGCAAATCACTTCTTTTTTTTTTTTTTTTTTTTGAGACGGAGTCTCGCTCTGTCGCCCAGGCTGGAGTGCAGTGGCCGGATCTTAGCTCACTGCAAGCTCCGCCTCCCGGGTTTATGCCGTTCTCCTGCCTCAGTCTCCCTAGTAGCTGGGACTACAGGCGCCCGCCACCTCGCCCGGCTAGTTTTTTGTATTTTTTAGTAGAGACGGGGTTTCACCGGGTTAGCCAGGATGGTCTCGATCTCCTGACCTCGTGATCCACCCGTCTCGGCCTCCCAAAGTGCTGGGATTACAGGCTTGAGCCACCATGCCCGGCCCACTTGACTTCTTTAGACACAGGATTTGCGGGAGGGCAAGCTACCTCTGTCTGAGGCTGACAGTGTGAGTTTTCTAGTAGATAGCGCATGAAATGAGAATAGTATTGTAAGTGATACAAGCATATATATATATAATGTTTTAAGTTTTTTTCATAAAGAGGCATCTGTTGAACATTTTTTGAGAATCCTGTTATAAGTCTATAATCTTATTTATTTACCAAAACTATGGTAAGCATAAAAGGCAGGTTCCACAGACTGGTTGTCTGCCCAGAGTGGGCTAGGTAGTGGCATAGCCAAGACTAGAACCCAATCCTTCTGATTCCTAGCCCCTGGATCTTTCTACTATATCACACTGCTGGTGGATCCAAAGATTCTACTTGCTAACTTCTTATGCTAAAATAAGTTAAGATTTAATTAAAGATTTTAATTTTTTTAAAAGCCATTAAGAGTACTAGAAGAAAATCTAGAAGAATATTTCACTACATAAAAATTAAAAACTTAATTGCAAAAATCATTGTAAGCAGAGTTAAGTTGGGAAAAAGAATTTGTAGTACATATGATAAAGAACTAATACAAAGGGGGTATTAGGAAAAGGTGCCAAGGATATGAAAAAACAACTCGCAGGAGAAAAGAATATTACTTGGTACTATAGTAAAAGATACTCATTCTCAGTATGATTAAAAAGTAACTTTAGTAGATTCATATAATGCGATATTACTCAACAATACAAAGGAATGAGAATAAAATATTCATACATGCAACAACCTGAATCAATCTCCAGAAATTATACTGAGTGAAAAAAGCTACTTTCAAAAGGTTATACACTTTATGATTCCATTTATATAGCATTCTTATGTTTTACTTGAGATATGATTCACATACCACACATTTCACCTGCTTAAAGTGTACAATTCAGTGGTTTTTTGGTATATTCAGAGTTTTGTGACCATCACCACGATCTACTTTGAGAACATTGTTGTCACCATAAAAAAAAACCCTGTACCCATTAGCCATCACTCCAGATTCTCTGTATGCCCCCAGCTTTAGGCAACCATTATTCTATTTTATCTCTGTATATTTGCTTATTTTGTACATTTCTTATAAATGGAATAATGCAGTATATAGTCTTTCGTGACTGACTTCTTTTACTTAGCGTGTTTTCAAGGTTCATCTGTTTTATAATAGGTACTTCATTCTTTTTTATTGCCATTACAAATTAATTTGTTGCAATTCCATCAGTTGATGGATATTTGGGTTGTTTCCACTTCTTTAGTATTATGAATAATGTTTCTATAAATATTTGTGTACAACTTTTTGTGTGGATATTTGCTTTCATTGGATATATTCCTAGGAGTAGAAATACTGGGTCATATGGTAACTCTGTGTTCAACTTTTTGAGAAACTGCCAAACTGTTTTTCCAAAGTGACCACACCATTTTACATTCCTACCAGCAATGTATGAGAGTTCTACTTTCTTTACATCTTTGTTAACACTTGTTATTATCTTTTTGGGTATGGCCATCCTAATGGATGTGCAGGGACATCTCATTGTGGTTTGAATTTCCCTAATGGCTAATGATGTTAAGTCTCTTTCTTGGGTTTATTGGCCATTTGTATATCTTTTCTGGGAAAATGTCTATTCAAATCTGATACATTTTGACCGTGTCCCCACCCGAATCTCATCTTGAATTGTAGTTCCCGTAATCCCCATGTGTTGTGGGAGGGACCAGGTGGAGAGAATTGAATCATGGGGGTGGTTTGCCCCATCCTGTTCTCATCATAGTGACATAAAACCATCATTCGCTGGGCACTTATTCTCCTTCCTGCTGCCCTGTGACGTGTTTGCTTCCCCTTTCTCTGTGGTCGTTAAGTTTCTTGAGACTTCCCTAGCCATGCGGAACTGTGAGTCAGTTAAATCTCTTTCCTTGATAAATTACCCAGTCTCGTATGTCTTTATTAGCAGTGTAAGAACAGACTAATACAAAATCCTTTTCTCTTTTTGAGACAGAGTCTCGCTCTATTGCCCAGGCTAGAGTGTAATGGTGCAGTCTTGGCTCACTGCAACCTCTGCCTCCTGAGTTCAAGTGATTTTCATGCCTCAGCTTCTTGAGTAGCTGGGATTACAAGCATGTGCCACCACTCCCCGCTACATTTTAGTAGAGACAGGGTTTTGCCATGTTGGCCAGACTGGTCTTGAACTCCTGTCCTCCAGTGATCTGCTCTCCTCAGCCTCCCAGAGTGCTGGGATTAAAGGTGGGAGCCACCACACCTGCCTGGTTATTTTTGTTTTTATTGTTGAGTTAGGTGTTTCTCATATATTCTGGATACTAGTACCATATCAAATATATGATTTGCAAAGATTTTTATGTAACATACTTGAAATGACAAAATTATCTAAGTGGAGAACAAATTATTTAATGGTTGACAAGGATTAAGGAGGGGAAGGAAGTAGCAATAGGAAGGATCCTTGTGGTGAGGGACCTGTTCTGTATCTTAACTGTGGCAGTGTATACATGAATCTGCACATGTGGTAAAATTACGTGGAACTAAGTACATACACATACACAAACACAAATGAGTACAGGTAAAACTGGGGAAATCTGAACAAGAGCCAGTCGATTTTATCTGAGATGTTTTTTCCTACACCAACCAATTCTCCGGTTCTCTGATTCTCTAACATCAACTGGATGTCCAACAATTCAATTCAATTCTGACACTAATTACCTGGGAGTTAGTGTCAGATTCCACATGGTTAAGGCCTCAGTCCCACATGACTGTCCTCACTTCAGATGCCAACCCCAACATTGGATCCTCAGATTACCTACACTTTTGTCTCACTTGGCTACAATTTTTGGGATTCCCAGTACTTCACCCCAAAGTTGGTAATTTGCTAGAGTGACTCACAGAACTAAAAAAAAAGCTATAGTTACTATTAGTTTATTTTAAAGGATAAAAATGAACAGTCAGATGAGGAAGTACACAGGGTGAGACCCAAAGCGTTCCGAATACAAAGCTTTTGTCCCCATGGAGTTGGGGTGTGTCACCCTCTTGGCACAGGGATGTATTCACCAACTCTCCAAACTCCATTGCTTAGGGGTTTATATGGAGGATCTGTTACATAGACATGGTTGATTAAATTATTGGCCTTCAGTGATAGAGCTCAGTCTCCAGCCCCTCTCCCCTTCCCAGAAGTCAGAGGGTAGGGCTGAAATTTCTTTTTTTCTTTTGAGAGGGAATCTAGCTCTGTTGCCCAGGCTGGAATGCAGTGGTGCGATACCAGCTCACCGCAATGTCTGCCTCCTGGGTTCCAGCATTTCTCCTGCCTCAGCCTCCCAAGTAGCTGGGATAACCCTATCTAATCACATCCTTGATTCCTCTGTTTCTGAAGCTATCTAGGGACCCACCAATAGTCACCTCATTAAGGGACTTAATGAATAACAAAAGACACTTCTATCACTCGGAGTAGTCCAAGGGTTTTAGGAACTCTGCCAGGAACTAGGGACAAAGATCGTATATGTATTTCTTATACCACAGTATCAATGCCAGCATCTTGGTTGTGATAGTGTACTATAGTTTTCCAAAATGTCACCATTAGAGAAAACTGGATAAAGTGTACATAAAACCTCTGTATTCTTTTTTTTTTGAGACGGAGTCTTGCTCTGTTGCCCAGGCTGGAGTGGGCAGTGGCACAATCTCAGCTCACTGCAAGCTCCGCCTCCCGGGTTCACACCATTCTCCTGCCTCAGCCTCCCTAGTAACTGGGACTACAGGCACCTACCACCACGCCCGGCTAATTTTTTGTATTTTTAGTAGAGACGGGGTTTCACCATGTTAGCCAGGATGGTCTCAATCTTCTGACTTCGTGATCCACCTGCCTCGGCCTCCCGAAGTCAGCTGGGATTACGTGCCTGAGCCACTGCACCCGGCCTCACCTCTGTATTATTTCTTTTGAGTGCAGATGAATGTACAATTATCTCAAAAAATTTTTTTTCACATAGGGCAGCAAAGTTATCAAATGTTTTTAAAAAATGATTTAAAACACTCCTGAAATCTTTGAGATTAACAAATATTTTAAAAGATTGCTGTTAATACCCAGTGTTAGACATGGACACTTTTACTCACTATCAGGAGCATAATTTCACAGACTTTGGCAATGCCTATTAACATTTTTTTTTTTTTTTTTTTTTTGAGACGAAGTCTCGCTCTGTGGCCCAGGCTGGAGTGCAGTGGCGCGATCTCGGCTCACTGCAAGCTCCACCTCCTGGGTTCACGCCATTCTCCTGCCTCAGCCTCCCGAGTAGCTGGGACTACAGGTGCCCGCTACCTCGCCCGGCTAGTTTTTTGTATTTTTTTTAGTAGAGATGAGGTTTCACCACGTTAGCCAGGGTGCTCTCGATCTCCTGACCTCGTGATCCGCCCGTCTTGGCCTCCCAAAGTGCTGGGATTACAGGCTTGAGCCACCGCGCCCGGCCGCCTATTAACATTTTTAGTGTGCTTATTACCCTTTAATCCAGAAATTCTTTAGATAATTTAGTGTGAGTGGAGAATTACATAAATTATGTGCATCTGTTCTGTAGACTATGCAGATGATTAAAAGAATGACTGTATTTCTAAGACACCCTTACGCCTCATCTTACCAGAAAGATGCAATGGAAGGTTTTCACACAATTCCATCACACTGCTACCTGACTGATAACAGTTGTAAAACATCATTGATTATAAGAAGCACTCCAATTTAGTGCCTCTTATAATCAATGAAACAGAATAGATGTCAGTTTACTGACATGAGCCGGGAGTGGTGGCATGCACCTGTAATCCCAGCTACTTGGGAGGCTGAAGCAGTAAGATCACTTGAGGCCAAGAGTTCAAGGCCAGACTGGGCAACATAGCAAGACCCCATTGATGGCAATGGAGGCCTGTCTAGAGCAGCTGCTTCAAAAATGCCAGCCATAGTGGGGGCCGTGCAGCCAGGGCTGCATGTTCCATGGAGCTGGCAGGAGCCAGGAACAGCGGGATCCCTGCCCCCTTATGAGTTAGTGGGGTGGGAGCCCACCCTCACGGGTGCATCTGCAATCACTCAGCCCTAGCTGCAGACCCAGGCATCCCTGCGCTCTTGGAGGTCCGGGAAGACCCCTTTCCCCCACAGGCTCAGAAGTGCCTGCTCCCACTGCCTGGCCTCTTCCAGTTCCTGGCTCCTGCTCTGATTTTGGAGCAAAGTTGAAGCCTAGCGTGGGCACTATTGCAGCCTGGCTGGGTTTGCGTGCCTTGGGGTAGTGCTGACATGCCAGCTTCCTACCACCTCGACCCCCTCCAGACTTTGGGTGCCAGTGAGCACAAGAGGGAGGCCAAAGGGGTTATGAGGGTGACTCATCATGGGCCTGCAGGTGCCCCTGGCAGACAGGCTCCTGGGTGGAAAGGGGCAGGTCTCTTTCGGTGAAGCCCCACCTTCAAGCCAGGGATGGCCTGAAGCATAGGGGCCAGGCTCTCAGTTCCAGGTGGAGTCTGTGGCCCAGAGTGAGAACTTAAGGTGCTTTTTCTGGGCCTGCCCAGGGAGCCCATGGACCAGTCAGCATACACTTCTGAAGACTGTAAAAACCCTGGACTTAGCCAGACTTGGGCAGACACTGGGAGAAACTGCCTGTGGAAATGGGTTACCCACAATGGGTCTCCTCTCTGTCGAGGGCTGCAGATGTTGGGATGACCTGCCTGCAGATAAGAGCTGCCCATTCTGGGTCTCCTCTCTGCTGAGAGCTGCACTCAACAGGTTGACCTGCCTGTGGAAAGGAGCTACCTACTTTGGGTCTCCTGAGAGCTGTACCATCACGTAATAAAGCAACTCTTTGCCTTGCTCACCCTCCAGTTGTCTGCGTACCTCATTCTTCCTGGATGCAAGACAAGAACTTGGGACTCGCTGAATGGCGGGACTGAAGAGCTATAACAGACCCAAGGGCTCCCTGAGCCAGAGCTGTGACACCCTCTTTGGGGCTTTGCGGTTCCTGGCATCTCCACACTTCTGGGCACCACCATGTTCCCCATAGTCCACAGTGGAAGCCGCTTGTAGTATGCCTGGTCCAGCCACAGCCTCAAATGGAGCTGGTGCCTGTGCCAGCATCTGGAGCTGCCTGCCCAGCCACAGCAGCCAGCGTGCCTGGCTGTGCGCAGTGGCTGGACCCCGTGCTCACTCACTTATGCACCCCTTGCCACTCCGAGCCTGGCTCGCCCTTGGCAGGAGTGGGATCTGGGACAGTAGCATGAACAGAGCGCAGCCCGCTAGACCAAGTGGATGGAACAGGCCTAGTGGCCCCAAGCAAAACTGAGTGCAGCCTGCCGGGCCAAGTGGGCCGAACGAGCCCGGCAGGCCCAAGCAAAAACTCGGGCAAAGGTGCTGCTGGCCACAGCAGCTTCTGGCTGGAAAAATGACACCTGAAGAATCTTGTGACACCATCTTTACAAAAAAGTTAGCTGGGTGTGGCAGCAGGAGGATCACTTGGGCCCAGAAGTTAGAGGCTGCAGTGAGCTATGATTGTGCCACTGCACCCTAGCCCTGGGTAACAGAGTGAGACCCTGTCCCTTAAAAAAAAAAAAAAAAAAAAATTACTGACATGGAACGAAGTCCAAGATAATAAAATTTGAAAACATGTTCCAGAAGACTTTGTGTAGCATCTCCCTTCCCTACCCTTTTAAAGCAAGTGTACTTTATATATCTTTTTTTCTTTATATATTTTAAATTATTGCCTATGTTTAGAAGAAAGGCAGGAGGAATATTTAACAGATTAACACTGGTCACCTCTGGGGAGTTGGTTTTGCTAAGGAAGGGATGTACATGGAAGAAGGACTTTGAGTTTTGGAATTTTTTTTTTTAAAGTGTTTTCTATTAAAATCCAAGAGGTGATCTTTGGATAATAAATCCTTGCCTCTAACCTTGTAGACTACTCTTCTGCAAATTGCATCTTTGCTTTAGAAATGGTTTACCAGCAGTTTTCAAGCTGGCAGTCAGCAGTCTGTAATTAAGTTTCTCATTTTATGTTGGTTTGGATTGAATGACATCGAACTCTTCCTCACCCCATAGGACATTCACCTCTTTCTGTCTGAGCACAGGTTTTCTTGTTAATATACTTACCATAGCTGCCAGTGCCTGAAAGTCCCATTCTAACTTGGGCGTATGTGACACTTTGGGGACTGTGTGGAATTAAAGGCCTGTGACCTTCCAGCAGTCAATCTTTAACTCACTTTATCCATACCCTGTCAGGTGATGCCTCTGATTGTGACTGACAGCTTACAAGTGAATCTGTCAGTCTGACAGCTGGGCTGAGACAAGCCTCAGAGGGAAAGCTCAGGGAGCCAAACAATTAGGTGGAAACTGTGAGTTTTAATCCTGAGATCTATAGGTTTATTGTATAACTGAGCAATTGACTTCCTTACAGTGTATCTTAGTTTCTCTGCCCATAAAGAGGGAAGATCATTAAGTCTCAGCCTGAAAGGACTGAGTTAGAAAATAACTCTGGTCTGATCAGATCTTAACATCTTTGGCTCAGGTAGGTAGATTCTAATTTGAGCTAGTTTCCCAGATGTCCTGTTCTCAGAATACTTCAGCCACCACTGAGTTGAAGAGCCCTTCCTAATATTCAAACCTAAGCTAGATTTTCTTTCCCCTCTCATTCCAAGATAACTTTCTGTGATGATGAAAATATTCTTTATGTTCTCTGATTTGTTTTCTGACACCAACCAACTCCCCAATTCTCTGGACACCAACTGGGTATCCAACGACTCAGTTCAATTCTGACATTATTTATCTGGAGCTTGTGTTAGATCTCTCAAATTAAAGGGACTCAGTCCCACAAAATTGCCCCTCTTCAGATGCCAGCTGCAAGTCCTGGGCCACTTGTACTTCTGACCAATCAGCTGTAAACAGGGGTTCCATGACCACCTCCTTAGATTTGAGACTTTGCCAGAATGGCTTACAGAAGTCAGGAAAACACTTTACAGTAGTCCCCCTTCATCTGTGCCTTTACTTTCCACGGTTTCAGTTACCTTAGGTCAACTGAGGTTTGAAAATATTGAAGAGAGAATTCTAGAAACAATTCATAAGCTTTAAGTTGCAGTTGCAGTGTGATGAAATCTTGCGCTGTCCTGCCCCATTCCATCTGGTACATGAATCGTCCCTTTGTTTATCCACACTGTGTTATGCTACCCGCCCATTAGTCACTTAGTAGCTTTCTCAGTGATCACATCGACTGTCTGCTCTTGCAGTGCTTGTGTTCCAGGTTACCCTTATTTTACTTAATGGCCCCAAAGTGTAATAGTGACGCTGGCAATTTTGATATGCCTGAGAGAAGCCATAAAGTGCTTCCTTTAAGTCAAAAGGTAAAAGTTCTCAACTTAATAAGGAAAAAACGGGGACCCCTAGAGGGGAAACTGAGGGAAGGGGGAGTACAACAGTTGAAAAATTTAACTTTGAGTACTATGCTCAGTACTTCTGTAACGTGATGATTCATATCCCAAACCTCAGCATCATGTAGTATACACAGATAACAAACTTGAACATGTACCCCTGGAATCTAAAATTAAGGAAAGAAAACGTAATCCTATCCTGTGGTTGCTAAGATCTATCCTAAGAATGAATCTTCTATGTGTGAAATTGTGAAGAAGGAAAAATTCATACTAGTTTTGCTGTCGAATTTCTAACTGCAGAAGTTACAGCAACAGTGTGTGATAACTGTTATTACATTATGCTGTTATTATTATTGTTAATCTATTTCTGTGCTTAATTTATAAATTAAACTTCACAGCCAGGCATGGTGGCTCACACATGTAATTTCAGCACTTTGGGAGGCAAGGTGGGCAGATCGCTTGAGCTCAGGAGTTCGAGACCAGCCTGGGTAACATGGTGAAACCCCATCTCTACAAAAATACAAAAATTTACTGGTCATGGTGGTGTGTGCCTATAGTCCAGGCGACTTGAGGGGGTAGGATTGTTTGAGCCTGGGAGGCAGAGGTTACAGTGAGCCGAGATCATGCCATTGCACTCCAGCCTGGGTGACAGAACAAACCCTGTCTCAAGAAAAAGAAAAAAAAAATTAAACTTTATCTTAGTTGTGTATGTACAGGAAAACCATAGTATATATAGGATTCGATACTATTCTTTGCCAGTTTATTATAAGGGATACAACTTAGGAACAGCCAAATAATTGAAGAGATACATAGGGCAGGGTATGGCTGGAGTGGAGTGGGGTCAGGTAAGGTGTGGTGGGGAGCTTTCATGCTCTCTTGTATGCCACCCTCCCAGCACTAGGATGTGTTCACCAACCCAGAAACTCTACAAATCTCATGTATGGGAGTTTTTATAGAACTCAGTCTCTAGCTCCCAACCCTCCTCTTCCTAGAAGTAAAACATTGGTGGGTGGGACTGAAAATTCCAGTCCTCTAAGCCAGCGTGGTGGTGAGCACCTATAGTTCCAGCTACTCGGGAGACTGAGACGGGGAAGTTGAGCCCTCCAGGAGTTTGAGTCTAGCCTGGGCAACATAGCAAGATCCTGTCTCAAAACAGAAAAAGAAAGTTCCAGCCTTCTAATCACTTGGTCTTTCTGGTGACTAGTCCATCCTAAGGCTATCTAGGGATCCCACTCTGTCACCTCATTAACGTAAACGCAGGTGTAATCAAAGGGGCTTATTATGAATAACAGAATACACTCCTATCACTTAGTAAATCCCAGGAGTTTTAGAAGTTCTTTGCCAGGAAGGGGGACAAATGTATTTTTGTATTATACTATATCTGTGCTGATAAATGACTTTTTCATTTTATTTATTTCAACTAATTGAAGTTGAAAGTTAAAACAGCTACATGACTAGTGATTAGGCAGTGCAACCCTATACAATTATAAAGTTCTTTTTTTTTTCTACTGTCTTCTGCCCTCCAGCACTAAACTGTGAAATTTTGAGAATAGACATTTTTCAACATTATACTTTCAGAGTTTCTTGCTTATGATAGACGTTCAAATATATTTAGCAGTGGATTCAGTTTAGCAAATAATTATTGAGTTCTATTTTCTGATTAGCTTTTTTGGTGGGAACACAGAGGTAAGAGAAACATAATCCCTTGCTGCCCTCAGATTGCTTATAGTCTAGTGATGTAAATGAATTAGAGTGGCGTGTAATAAAAATGAGTGTTGTTGCACTTAGTCCATGGAATTGTGGAATGGTTAGGCTGTTTGGATGAGTCAGGGCATAGTACAATACCTGAGGTATAGTGGGTGGGTGTTCAGTAAAACTCACTGAATGAATGAATGAATGAATTATAGCCTCAGCTCTACCATTAACTGGCTTCTTGGCAAGTCGCCTAGTCTTTGAGCCTTAATTTCCTTATCTCTGAAATGGGAATGATATGCATATTTTAGGGTCTTGAGTTTTTCGACTGGGAGAACCATGTTTCATTAACCCTTGGATATATTTTTGCCTATAATATAGTAAGCGTTTAGTAAATGTTTTAGTGACTCCTTAATCCCAACAAGATAAAGGATGTTAAAACACTTTCACTAATGTGCTTATGTTATTGTCATATACCATTGATTGGGAGATGAATTGACTTGAAAAATGTGGAGAGGGAATTAAGATTCCCCAAAGGTAACAATGACCTTTTGTTTTGACATTGTTCGGGCTGTAGCTGTCCTCTAATTTGAGATTTTCACTTCTTTCCTTTATTGCCAGTGGGAGTTGTGAAAGAAATTAATGTTGAACCTAACGCAGTTGGGGCAGCGGTTTTAAGGGGACTATAATGGGCTCTCTCTGCTACTCTCATATGGTGATTGAGGAGCTAGCCCTTTCCAAGTTGTCAGGTTTGGGTTTTTTTCTGTTTTTACCAGTAGGCATTCAGATGGGACTCATTGTCTTTAAGTGTCATGTTGGGTTTATTGAACTTGATAATGGACTTGATATGCCTCTTGGGCATTTATTTATGGCTTGATGTGAGAAATCCAAGCACAGACTGCTCTGAAGAGCTCCCTTTGGTGTGGCATGGCAAGCAAAGCATTTTTGTTTGTTTCTGTTTGATTTTGGAGCATATGCTGGAATAGAATTAGATGTGCTTTCCTCTATTTGTAGGTAAGTTCATCTTTCTCCTTTTTTTTTAATTGAAAGGATAATACAGATTAATAATAAAGAAAAAATGGGGAAAATATTGGTATGATGTAGGAGACCTGATAAACTCATATTTGAATTGCACTTCTGTTATCAGCCTTGTGATCCTGGATAATTTATATGATTTCTAGACTATTTTTTCCTATGAACCTTTGTCAAAGAGGATTAAATGAATGGATAGATGTAGTATATATAGTGAGGTATTCAGCACAAAGGGAAGGGGCCTCAAATATTTTATATGGTGTCCTCTACCACATACACATCATCTGACTTTTGGTGGTGTGTCCATGTTAACAATGAAGTCTCTCCCAAGAATTCAGACTGCTTTCTGAGAATGAATCTAGTCATGAATCCCCCCATACAGAGTATCGTTTCAGCCATAGATAGAAATAAACCAGGTAATTGCCTATAAAACTGACTGAAGAGATGGGAGCACTCAAGACTTAAGACAATCTGGGTGTAATTCCAGGGAAAAGGGATTGGAACGAAATTGTAATTTAGGAGACTGAAATCTAGTTGATTGTATCATAATATTCTTTTTTTTTTTTTTTCCTCGTTCTGTCACCCTGGCTGGGGTGCAATTGCACGATCTCAGCTCACTGCAGTCTCCGTCTCCTGGGTTCAAGTGATTCTCGTGCCTCAGCCTCCTGAGTAGCTGGGACTACAGACAAGTGCCACCAACACCTGGCTAATTTTTGTATTTTTTTAGTAGAGACAGGGTTTCACCATGTTGGTCAGACTGGTCTTGAACTCCTGACTTTAAGTGATTCACCCACCTCAGCCTCCCAAAGTGCTGGGATTACAGGTGTGAGCCACCGTGCCCGTTCTGTATCATAATATTCTACTGAGGGAGAGATTACAGGAATAAGCAGGGGGTTGTCAGCTTAAAATGTAGTAAACATAGTAAAAGAAAGACTGAGTGCTTGAAGTTGGCAGAGTTTATCTTGCCTTACTGAGGGCAGAAATGAATCTGATGATATGAACTGTACAGATTTTTTTTTTTTCTTTGAGACAGAGTCTTGCTCTGTCGCCAGGCTGGAGTGCAATGGCTCGATCTTGGCTCACTGTAACCTCTGCCTCCCGGCTTCAGGCAATTCTCCTGCCTCAGCCTCCCAAATAGCTGGGACTACAGGTGCCCGCCACCATGCCCAGCTAATTTTTGTATTCTTAGTAGAGATGGGGTTTCACCATGTTGGGCAGGATGGTCTCGATCTCTTGACCTCATGATCTGCCTGCCTCAGCCTCCCAAAGTGCTGGGATTACAAGTGTGAGCCACGACGCCCAGCTGAGATGGATTTTTTTTTTTTTTTTTTTTAGGAAGTGAGTGTCCACTAAACCTTCATGGACAAAAAAAGTATCTCAAGATAGTTGTCTCCCTTTTGTTCTGATTCCATGTGGAAGCAATTTCTGATCACTAATGTAATTGTTCAGGTATTTAATACTGAAGGCAGCAGCTGGTTTACCTAGATGAGAACTGAGAACCTTCCAGGTATAAGGAAACTATATCTTGTATTGTAAATTAATAAGCTGGTATGTGTCTCTCTCTGAACCAGTTACTAAACTGACAAATCTGGTTAATGTATTTTAGTATATAAGCATCTGCATGCTAAAGACTCCTGCACTTATATCTACAGTTCATACCCTTCCCCTGAGCTACAGACTTGGATATGCAACTGCCTACCTGACATTTGCATTCAAGATCGAGGGCGAGGGCTAGACTGTGTCTTTTGTTTAATTCTGTATAAAGCTGTATAAGCTAAGGCCTTTTGGTAATAAGCCATTAATGTCTCATCTTTAATAATCCTGTACCCTGTTGTAACTATTTTTATGTTTCCTTTTGGTCTATGTCCATATGAGACATAGTTTCACATTATTTCATAGTGTATGTATTATTTAATTATAATTTTTATGGTCAGAAATAATGCATGCTCACCATAGAAAAATAGAGGGAAAAAAATACAACAGAAAATGATCATTATGTGCTATTACTACCGTATGGAGATAGGCACTGTTAACATTTTGGTGTATTTCTCTTTTTTTTTTTTTTGAGATGGAGTCTTGCTTTGTCACCCACACTGGAGTGTAGTAGCACGATCCTGAGTTCAAGTTATTCTCCTGCCTTAGCCTCCCAAGTAGCTGAGACTACAGGTGCCTGCCACCACACCTGGCTAATTTTTGTATTTTTAGTAGAGATGGGGTTTCACCATGTTGGCCAGGCTGGTCACTCCTGACCTCAAGTGATCTGCCTGGCTCAGCCTCCGAAAGTGCTGGGATCACAAGCATGAGCCACCATGCCTGGCCAACATTTTGTTGTATTTCTGTGTATTTACATATGTGTACACAATTTAATGTGTTGAGATTAAGATTATACTGTATATTTAAAATTTGTAGTTTTTTGCACGTAATGGACCTTAAACATTTCCCCATTAAAAAAATATTTTCTATGAACATTTAATAGCTTTATTCTGTCATTCAGATGTACCACATAATCGTTTTAAGTTGTTCCCAGTTTTTCACTGTTAGTGCTTCTAGACTTGTCATGTTTATCCAGGAGACAGCTACCAGTACCAAAAATAAAATAAGTAAAATAAAATAAAAAATAAAATAATAAAGTAGAATAAAAAAATAAAATGCCGGGCGCAGTGGCTCATGCCTGTAATCCCAGCACTTTGGGAGGCCGAGATGGATGGATCATGAGGTCAGGAATACAAGACCAGCCTGACCAACACAGTGAAACCCCATCTCTACTAAAAATACAAAAAATTAACCAGGTGTGGTGACAGGCACCTGTAATCCCAGCTACTCGGGAGGCTGAGGCAGGAGAATCACTTGAACCCGGGGGGTGGAGGTTGCAGTGAGCAGAGATTGCGCCATTGCACTCCAGCCTGGGCGACAGAGTGAGACTCCATCTCAAAAAGATAAATAATAAAATAAAATACATATGTATGTGTGTATGTGTGTGTATATAGTTTACTCTCACTAACTTACATGTACTCTGAACACCCATGAAAATTCAGTTGTAGCATAAAACACATTTATAGCATAAAAGAGCAAAATATTTCAAATTAACTTGCTTAAACTACTTAAAGACAAAGTTCATTTGAAATATTTTGTCATTTTTTCACTGGTTATGTGAAAAACCACATAACATACATACACATACATACACACTTTGGAATCAAGTGAGAGAAGGACAAGTTTTGATGCCATTATTTCTGTGTGGTACTCTAGTAAATAGACTTTCTGTTTTAGGGAAGAAGGATAGTGTTCCCTCAAGTATATTAGGTTCAACATTAATTTGCTTCATAACTTTCATTAGCAATAGAGGAAAAAGATGAATTTTAACCAGTAGAGGACGGTTGCAGCCCAAAACAAGTCAAAGTGAAGGGTTTCCCCTTTATGGGATCTGAATTTCCTCTTCAAACTTTAAAATTAGGCTAGTCGGCTCATTACATCATAGGGGAAAAAAAGTAAAAACCCCATTTGCATGAATTTCACCCAATTTGGAGATTATGTGTTGATCTAAAATTAAAAACATAATGTATATAAAACGTTTTAGAGGCCCCAGAATTGTTTAGATAGGTAGGCTATCAGCCTCCAGAATCAGCTTATGTAGGTATGAGAGATGTAGTGATGATGGATAGAGAAAGTAGTGGCTCCCAGGAGGAGCTCTAAACAGAAAGGGCAGGTACTTTGAGTTGCAGGCATGTGCAGGCATCCATGTGCATCTCCGTCTTTCTCTCTTTCTTCTCTCTCTCTCTCTCTGTCTCTCTCTCTCTCTGTGTGTGTGTGTGTGTGTGTGTGTGTGTGTGTGAAAGAGAGAGTGGGAGAATGAGAATGGAGGTGGGTAAATTTCCCAAGCAACTTTAGGGAGGGCAGTTATTTCAGACAGGATGCCTGATTTGTATTCATTCAGAGTAATTATTTATGTTAATTTCCTCCAGAATTGAAGTAATCCTCTTTATTATTTCTTATCAAAAATAAATGAAAAGATTAACATAATACTATAACCATTGTTAGCATTTCAAGCCATTTCTTTCTAATTTTTAAAATGTTTTTAAAGCATTTGTAATCATACTGTATAATTTTGCATTATACTTTTGTTATTTAGCATGGGAAAATGCTAGATATCTACAGTACTTGATACATAATAGGCACTCAATAAATATTTACTAAAGAAAGAATTATTGACTTGTTTAAATATCTTTTGAATGGACCGTCAAGCGACTATACCATAATTGACCTAATTGTTACCCTTTTGTTGGAAATTGGGTTGTTTCTAAATTTTCCTGTCTTAAAAATACTTTGCGTATTTTGATGTATATCACTTTTCCTGAAGCATATAGTTTTTCCTATGTATAAAGTTATTTTCTTAGGACAGGTTCCCAGAAGCAATTAGGGGTCAAATAAAGTATTAGAACTCTTGGTTGCAAGGGGCAGAAACTTAATTGGGAAACATTTTGGCCAATCTTGTCAGAGACTTCCAGGATAAATCTCAGTTAGGTTTCTCAATTATGTTTCTACCCCTTGCATCTCTTTCCTCTATTACTGAGACTTCAGCCTTTGCTGTATTGGTTGCTCAGTTTACACTCCCAGGGCTTTGTTTCTTGTTTACCAGTGCTCTTCTTTGCTTTTCTCTGGCAGACTCTTGCCATCTGGTGGTAAAGATTGGCATTGGCAACTTTTTGTAGTTTATAATCCTGATTTGTATATGTAAAATGTAATAAGCAAGGTGGTTCTCCCAAGCAAAGGATTTTGGACAGACAGGAAAAGGATATCTGCTATAAGTGTTTTATTAAATGTTTTTAAATTATTATTTGATTTGATTTATTTTTGAGACAGAGTCTCGCCCTGTCACCTAGGCTGGAGTGCAGTGGCATCATCACAGCTTACTGTAGCCTTGACTTCCTGGGCTCAAGCCATCCTCCCACCTCAGCCTCCTGAGTATCTAGAACTACAAGCATGCACCACCACATCCTATTAATTTTTCTGTAATTTTTGTAGAGATGGGGTCTCACTATATTGCCCAGCCTAGTCTTGAATACCTAGGCTCGAGCAATCCTCCCAAAGTGCTGGGATTACAGGCCTGAGCTTCCATGCCCAGCAATTATTTGATTTTAAATTATTTTTATTAAATGTGTAATAGTTTATGAGTATTTTATCATTCTTGATAGCCATTGATAGTGACTTCCAAAAGTTTATTCTAGCCTTAGTAATAGTTCTTATTTTACTATCCTTTCAGCACATTGAATATTATTTTCTAAATATTTTGCTAATTTAATGGATTAAAAATAGTAGCATGCTTATATTTCCTTTTTTAACTTAATGTCTATCATAATTATTTTTTGTAATTAATTTAAATGGCTGTTTACTCTTTTATTCAACAGATTTACCATGTTTGCCATGCTATTTTCCACTTATTATTCATTACGGTTGTTTTATGATTCTTACATATTTTTTAACCTCTGTAGGTAATAATACTGCAAGGTAGGTAGGTAGGTATGTATGTATGTATGTATGTATTTATTTGTGAGACAGGGGTCTTGCTCTGTCACCCAGGCTGGAGTGCAGTGGCGCAATCTCAGCTCACTGCAACCTCTGCCTCCTGGGCTCAAGCAGTCCTCCCACCTCAACCTCTTGAGTAGCTGGGATCACAGGTTCGCACCACCACGGCCAGGTAATTTTTGTATTTTGGGTAAAAATGGGGCTTTTCCATGTTGCCCAGGCTAGACTGCAAGTTATTTCAGCTCTGTCAATTTTTTGGCTCTTTTGAGTTTTTCCTTTGGAGAAAAATTCTATTGACGATATTCTTGCATCAAAGATGTAAACATCTTTATCTTTTTACTTTCAAATAATTTTACCAGCTTACATTTCTATCAGTATTGTGTAACTACAGTTATTTTATCACATCTTTACTAATATGGAGCATTAAATTTTTTTAATTTTTTATTTTTAAAATAAGATTTATAATATTTAAAAAATAGAGATAGGGTCTCGTTATGTTGACCAGGCTGGTCTCAAACTCCTTACCTCAAGGTATTCTCCCATCTTGGCCTCACAAAGTGTTGGGATTACAGGCATGAGCCACTGCGCCCAGCCTATTTTATTTACTTATTTTTTTGAGCCAAGGTCTTGCTCTGTCACCTGGGCTGGAGTGCAGTGGCGCAGTTGCAGCTCACTGCAGTTTCAACCTCCTGGGCTCATGCGATCCTCCCATCTCAGCCTCCTGAGTAGCTGGAGCTACAGGCATGTGCCACCATACCCAGCCAGGTTTTTTTTTTTTTTTTTTTTTTTTTTTTTTGTATTTTTTGTAGAGACTGGGTTTTGCCGTGTTGCCCAGGCTGGTCTTGAACTCCTGAGCTCAGCCTCCCAAAGTGCTGTGATTACAGGCATGAGCCACTGTGCCCAGCCACTTTGAGCATTATCTTAATAATGTTTGTTGGTTGATTGGGTTTTATAAAAAGCAGTCTCAATGTGCAGTTTTAAGTTTCACACTTTTCAGTGAAAAATTTCATTTTCTACTTGCATTCCCCAACTCTTACCTTCTTACCCAGTTTAGAGTATAAATACCAGATGTGCCCTCTGCTTTATGTTATTTCTTCTTCTTGTGCCCAGGTCTGGTCCATCGAACTCATATGTCATCCTGTCGGGTGGATAAGCCCTCTGAGATAGTAGATGTTGGAGATAAAGTGTGGGTGAAGCTTATTGGCCGAGAGGTAAAGTTCTGTGCGGCTCCCATGTGGTTAGAAAGGTTTAAGAAGAGCTGGGATTTTTGTATTTTATGATAGTGAGTGTGTAAATTTTGTTAATTGTGGCTGATAATCTTATTTTTAAATCCTGCCACTAGAATCTATTTGGAATTCAAACCTTCTGGCAGACTGTCCTGCAAACTCAGAAGGAACGATATGAGCTATAAAAGTGTGGTGCAATAAGTGCATGTTTGTAAAACTTCCCTCCCTGAAGTTTACCCAGAGGGTGGGCAGGAGGAGAAAAAAAAGAACCAAAAAGAGAGAAGGAAATTTGATCTATGGGACAAGTGTTTATAACAAACTTCAAAGAATACCTGCCAGATACACTTCAATTTGGGACAAAACAAAAAGAACGCAGATAGTTTACAGTCATTTTCCCTAATATCTGGCACCATTCAATGTGCAGAAAGTGAAAAAAATCTGAAGGACCCTGTTACTCACTTGAGGGTATGAGGGCTGTGGGTGTGGGCAGACCACAGGAGAAGTAAGAGTATACACTGAGTCCTGTTCTTCTACCAGAGCAAGGCATGGGAGATAGGCATGAAAGAGCTATTATTCAATAATAATTAAGTGCTTAATATGTGCTAGGTTTGGGAGATATAAGAGCGAACCAGACATAAATGATCCCAGCTATTATGGAGCTTATATAGAATATAAGTAGAAGACACAATTTTTCTTTCTTTTTTGAGACAGGGTCTCTCTTTGTCACCCAGGCTGGAGTAGAGTGGCGCCATCACGGCTCACTGCAACCTCAGCCTCCTGGGCTCAACTGATCCTCCCACCTCAGCCTCCTGAGTATCTGGGACTACAGGCACACACCACTAAACCTGGCTTTTTTTTTTTTTTTTTTTTTTTTTTAATTTTTTTTTTCAAGACGGGATCTCACTGTGTTACTACCCAGGCTGGTTCAAACTCCTGGGCTCAAGTGATCCTCCTGCCTTTGCCTCCCAAAGTGCTGGAATTGCAGGCATGAATTTCCATGCCTGGCCGAGACAAATATACATAAAATAATTGTAAGTTATATTAAGTGCTATATGGGGTTCAAACACTATTGCAGGAAGATTTCTAGTTGTCAGGAAAGGACTCTTTGAGGAGATAGTATATGAGCTGAGACCTTAAAGAAAAGGAACTAGTCATGGAAGACTTGGGATAGGAACATTTCAGGCAGAGAGAATAACTGATGCAAAGACCCTGAAGTGAAGAAATGCTTCATTTGCTGTGGGAAGCAAAAGAAGACCAATGTGACAAATGTCTTCATGCTTAAAGAAGCTCTAGACCAAGTCCAGAAGAAGATCTAGTCTCCTGAAATGTTCAAAAACCTATTCTGGACTTAGGGATCTCTGAACAAATCACTATGCTGAACTTACCTGGAGGAAAAGCTTTTATTTTCTGCCTGGTTACTTCCACAGGCCTTGGATTTTTTGAGCTACCATTTTTGTCTTTCCCCAGAGGGAGAGGAATGAGATTAAGACGGTTTCCTAAAATTCTTCTGCCATAGGGTCTACCTGTTATGCTTATTTGTATCCGCAGTGTTCCTCGCACAGTACCTGGTCCATTAAAGAAGCTCAATATTATGATGATGAAAACATTGACTCTTAATTTTAGACTGGCCATCTAAATGATGTATCTGAAGTTTTTGGTGACTTTTTTTCGTCTCTTTCAGATGAAAAATGATAGGATAAAAGTATCCCTCTCCATGAAAGTTGTCAACCAAGGGACTGGGAAAGACCTTGATCCCAACAATGTTATCATTGAGTAAGTAAAAGGTTTGGAAAGGTGAAAATTCTTCTGCCTCCCAAAGCATAAAATGCTTTAGTAAATCAGACTGAACTGGTAACTCTACCATTTATGGACTTTGTGATATTGATGAGTTACATAACCTTTGCAATCTTTGGGTTTTAGAAATGTAAAATGAAGTTAGACCAGGCACGGTGGCTCACGCCTGTAATCCCAACACTTTGGGAAGCTGAGGCAGGCAGATCACCTGAGAGGTCAGGAGTTTGAGACCAGCCTGGCCAACATGGCAAAACCCTGTCTCTACTAAAAATACAAAATTAGAAATTTGCTGGGTGTGGTAGTGCGCACCTCTAGTCCCAGTTACTCGGGAGACTGAGGCATGCATGAGAATCTCTTGAACCCAGGAGGCAGAGGTTGCAGTGAGCTGAGATCGTGCCACTGCACTCCAGCCTGAGTGACAGAGTAAGACTCAGTCTCAAAAAATAAAATAAAGTAATAAAATAAAAATAAAATAGTTAACACCTTGCTGCATAGCATTCTAAGATGAAATGCTAACATACCAAACTCCTGGCATTGGAGTGCTCCATTCATGGTTTTGTTTCCTTTCCCTTAATCTCTTTCTGTTTCTGCCGTTTAACAAGTTAGCTAATAAGCATTCATGAAGAACTATTCTTTATCTGTCTCCCAGTGATTTCTGCATTGGGGTTACGTGGGTCTCTTCCATATAGAGACCATGTGTAAGGGTAGAGTAATCCAGGAGCAACTCCAGCAGGGTTTAGACTCCCATATCTTGGGATACACTGTGCTCTGAAAACAACATCTTACTTTCATTGGCTCTTCTTACCTTTCATTTAGGAATGGGAAATTATCTATGTAGGATAACATCTGGCAATACAAGGAATTTTCTGTTTGTCTCAAGTCTTTCTTGAATTTATTTTCTTTTCTTTTTTTTTTTTTTTTTTTGAGACGGGGTCGCCCAGGTTGGAGTGCAGTGCCGTGATCACAGCTCACTGCAGCCTTGACCTCCCGAGCCTAAGCTATCCTCCCACCTCAGCCTACCGAGTAGCTGGGACTACAGGCATGTGCCACCACACCTAATTTTTATTTTGTAGAGACAGGGTCTCCTTATGTTGCCCAGGTTGTTCTTGGACACCTAGATTCAAGCGATCCTCCCACTTTGGTCTCCAAAGTGCTGGGATTACAAGTGTGAGCCACAATGCCTAGGCTTCTTTCTTAAATTTCTCGTTGGAGGTTCTTGGATCCCTAAAGTCCCTTAAAGGGGGATCTTGGAGGGTTTTTTTTTTTGTTTTTTTTTTTTTTTTGAGACGAGTTTTACTCTTATTGCCTAGGTTGGAGTGCAATGGCACAATCTCGGCTCACCGTAACCTCCGCCTCCCAGATTCAAGTGATTCTCCTACCTCAGCTTCCATAGTAGCTGGGATTACAGGCATGTGCAACCACGCCTGGCTAATTTTGTACTTTTAGTAGAGACCGGGTTTCTCCACATTGGTCAGACTGATCTTGAACTCCTCACCTTAGGTGATCTGCCTGTCTCAGCCTCCCAAAGTGCTGGGATTACAGGCGGGAGCCACCACCACCGTTGGAGGGTTTATTAACTGTTTTTAGTGTCTTAGAAAGCTATCCAAAATTGTGTGTGTATCCTCAGGTTAACCATGCTGTTATTTTGTTGCTTTTGATGATAAAATATCACATTGTTTGTCTTATGTTAATTAGGTACTCTCAATGGCAATTATGTCATTGATGAATTTAAAAGACAAGAAAAATGATAGAATGTTATTTGAGTGGGATCTTATTGGTGAAAAGTTTGGAAAGTCTTATGTTTACAGTTCTGAGCAAAATCACTTTGAATTTGAAGGAATCTTATCTGGAAGTAAGGGAAATGATATTGAATACATATGGCAGTGCCAGGCATTTTATGTACATTCTTGTGTACATAACAACCTGCAAAGTGGACATTATCTCCATTTTACCTTGTATTCCTACTTTATAGCTTGGTGCCTGGTGATAAGTAACTTACCTGTGGATGCATAGCAAATTATCAGGGACTCTCTGACCTTAAAGCTAATGCCCTTTTCACCACATAATGCTTCTCACTCTTGCGTGTGACTTACAGAACTTTTCATATTTCTGTAGGTTGCTAAATACTAACATGTTTGTAAGGCTGATTACTGACACAACACTGTCAGTAATAGTAGAAATCTTTTATAACTCAGAGTGCAGAAGTGTTTAAATCTGGCTGTGGTTCAAGTTAGTGTTTGGAAAAGAAAAAAGAAAAAATTCTGATGATTGCATTGTAATAAATTGCTTCTGCTCGAAAGAATCCGATGCTATACGGACTCATTAAAAAGTAGTGAAATTTCCCGAAGCCACCCTTACAATGATAAAATATAGAACATGTAAGATAAAAGAGCTAACCCTGTTTCTCAGAAAAAGGGTAGGGAAGGGAAAGGGCTCCCTAGTTTTGGGCTGTCTCTGTGTAAAACTATTTTTAGTGACAATCAAGTGGCTGAAACAGTAACTTTTGTTGTAAATTATGTCTATAGCTGCATCCAGGAAAGAAGCATGACATAATGGAATGATTAGAGGATTTAGAGCTAGACTTGAATCAGAAAGAGTACTAGTTCTGCTCCAAACTAGTATATGACTTGGAGCAGATTAGTCTCTCTGAATCTTAGCTTCTTTGCTATAAAAAGGAGATAGTAACATATATCTCAGGAATGCTTGAGTGATTTAAGTAAAATCTTATTTGTAAGGAGCCAGCTTCATGTCTAGTCTATGGTAGACATTTATGTAGCTACTTGTAGTTATTTTAAATGCCGCTTTGTTTTTTCCTCTAATATCTGAGATCATAGCACCTTTTCTTTTTTCCTCATACTATGGTGTGCAGAACTACACCTTTGCTTTTGAAAGAATGTGTAAGACCCGCAAAAACAGAGACCATGACTTGTCTGCCGTCATGCCTGATGTATAGCATTCATAGTATTCATTTAGTTTTTTTGAGATGGAGCTTGCCCTGTCACCCAGGCTGGAGCATAGTGGTACAGTCTTGGCTCACTGGAACCTCTGCCTCCTGGGTTCAAGCAATTCTCATGCCTCAGCCTCCAGAGTAGCTGGGATTACAGGCGTCGACCACCATGCCTGGCTAATTTTTGTATTTTTAGTAGAGACGGGGTTTCACCATGTTGACCAGGCAGGTGTCAAACTCCTGACCTCAAGTGATCCCCCGCCTCGGCCTCCCAAAGTTCCGGGATTACAGGCATGAGCCACTGCTGCCTGGCCCTAGTTAGTACCTTCATTTACTCATTTATTCAACAAATATAAGGCAACATGTAATAAATACTAAAAGAGTAGTTTAAAGCAGTGGTCCCCAAACTTTTTGTCACCAAGGACTAGTTTTGTAGAAGACAATTTTTCCATGGATTAGGGGCTGGAATGGTTTTGGGATGAAACTGTTCCACCTTAGATCATCAGGCATTAAATTCTCATAGGGAGTTCACAACCTGGATCCCTCACATGTGCAGGTCACAATAGGGTTTGCAATCCTATGAGAATCTAATGCTGCCACTGAGCTGATAGGAGGCGGAGCTCGGGTGGTAATGCTCCTTCACCTGCTGCTCATCTCCTGCTGTGCAGCTTGGTTCCTAACAGGCTGTGGACCAATAGCAGTCTGTGGCCTGGGGATTAGGGACTCTGTGTTTAAAGAAAGGGTTCTAGGAATTCACTTGAAGAGGAATAGTTTACTTCAGGCCTTCATGGTCAGAGAGTAGGTGGTATTTGAGCTAGGTTTTGAAAAACAGATAAGATCTTGTCAGACAGCAGGAGAAGGAATGGTATTTCAGGTGAAAGAAATGGTTTGAGGAAAGGAATGAGGCAGGAAAGCACATAGTACATTTGGGAACGTTGTTTAAGGAAAGAAGAGGATATGGTCAAGTACTAGAATGGAAGACTTGAAAGATAAGTTAGGGTCACATTGTGGAGAGCCATGAATATCAGTTAAAGAATATGAATTTTTATTTATTTATTTTTTGAGATGGACTCTCGCTCTGTCACCCAGGCTAGAGTGCAGTGGCATGATCTCTGCTCACTGCAACCTCCACCTCCCAGGTTCAAGCAATTCTCCTGCCTCAGCCTCCTGAGTAGCTGGGATTACAGGCACCCACCACTGCGCCCAGCTAATTTTTGTATTTTTAGTAGAGATGGGGTTTCACCATGTTGGCCAGGCTGGTCTTGAACTCCTGGCCTTAAGTGATCCTCCTGCCTTGGCCTCCCAAAGTGCTAGGATTACAGGCATGAGCCAAAGCACCCAGCCCATGAATTTTTTTAAAAAAGCCTTTGAACAGAGAGGCTTGTGGTCAGATTAACCTCCCCAGGAATCCCATTGTCTGGCCTTGCCCTATTATGCTCAGTATTCTCATCCTGTCTTCAGCCACACACAGTTTGTTAGCCACCTTTCATTTTTCATAAAAATCTAACTCTTATAGTCATCCCCTCAGGTCCCAAAGTGTTAATGAAATAATCTAATAAGTGACTCTGTAAATGGAAAGGGGCTAAAAGCAGTTTCCAATTAGGCATAGCCCGCAAAGTATAGTCTTTTTTTTTTTTTATTACGATCAAGATCAGAATTGAGAGTAGTATAGAATTTTTATTTTTATTTTTATTTTTCAGAGAGGGTCTTTCTTTCCCAGGATGGAGTATAGTGATCATAGCTCACTGCAACCTCAAATTCCTGGGCTCAAGTGATCCTCCTCCCTCAGCCTCCCAAGTAGCTAAGACTATATGTCCATGCCACCATGCCCCACTGATTTTTTATTTTTTTTATTTTTTTTTTTTTGAGACAGAGTTTCACTCTTGTTGCCCAGGCTGGAGGTGGTGGCACGATCTCAGCTCACTGCAACCTCCAGCTCCCGGGTTCAAGCAATTCTCCTGCCTCAGCCTCCCGAGTAGCTGGGATTACAGGCATGTACCACCATGCCCGGCTAATTTTTGTATTTTTAGTAGAGACGGGGTTTCTCCATGTTGGTCAGGTTGGTCTTGAACTCCTGACTTCAGGTGATCTGCCTGTCTCGGCCTCCCAAAGTGCTGGGATTACAGACGTGAGCCACCACGCCTGGCCTAATTTTTAAATTTTTTGTAGAGATGACATCTTGCTGTGTTGCCCAGGCTGATCTTGAACTCCTGGTCTCAAGTGATACTCCCACCTTGGCCTTACAAATTGCTGAGAGATTATAGGTGTGAGCCACAACTCCTGACCCATAGGGTAGTCTTTAGAAAAAGCACATATGATTTGACTATGTTAAAATTATTCATTTGTATATCTCCCTCCATTGCCAGAGTGTTAGTTCCTTCCAGACAAGAATCATGTTTTGTTCTTTTTGGTGTACATACTTACTACTATCACTAGTATTAGTACTGGCACTATCCACTTACTAGCTGTACTGAAAAAATGAGATTAATCTCAGAATCTGTGCTGGGATGGATTGGAGGAAGAAAACTGGAGGCAGGGAGTTATTACTCTAGATGGAACATGATGGGAGCCTAACTAAACTAGAATGATGGCAATGAGGACAAAAAGAGAGACGTGGGTGAGTGGCACATTTGTTGAATTGAGTGTTAAGTGGGAAGTATGATTTGGTTTGTAGTCTGTTAGAAGGCACAGAGTATTGGAATTGATTGTGATGGAGGTTGCTTAAGCTGCAACTCACAGCCACTTGAAACTCATCTCTACACATAAAGATATGTGAAAGCGAAAACCACATTTGTGAGTTGCTTGAGTTATGTTCTCAAGTTTCTGCCTTGGTTTTTGTTACTCAAGCTTCATAATGGTTTTTTGTTGTTGTTGTTTGTTTGCTTGTTTTTGGAGACAGGGTCTCTTGCTCTGTCACCCAGGCTGGAGTACAGTGGTGCAATCCGCTCACTGCAACCTCGATCTGCAGGCTCAAGTGATCCTCCTGCCTCACCCTCTTGGGTTGCTGGGGCTACAAACACAAGCCACCATGCCTGGCTAATTTTTTTTTTTTTTTTTTTTAAGTGAAAGGAATCTGTACTGTTAGAAATTAGAATAGTGATTACCCTTGGGGGAGGCAGGTGACTAGAAAGGAGCATAAGATGGGCTTCTGAGATGCTGGCAATGTTCTGGTTTTTTTTGGTCTTTTTCTTTGACTCTGTCTCACTCTGTTGCCCAGGCTGGAGTGCAGTGGTGCAATCTTGGCTCACTACTAGCTCTGCTTCCTGGGTTCACGCCATTCTCCTGCCTCAGCTTCCCAAGTAGCTGGACTAAAGGCACCGGCCACCTCACCTGGCTAATTTTTTGTCTTTTTAGTAGAGACGGGGTTTCACCGTGTTAGCCAGTAGGGTCTCAATCTCCTGACCTCGTGATCCACCCACCTCGGCCTCGCAAAGTGCTGGGATTACAGGCGTGAGCCTCCGTGCCTGGCTTTAATGTTCTGTTTTTTTATCTGAGTACTGGGTACTTTGGTATGTTCAAATTGTGAAAAATCAAGTGAGCTATATATTTATGATAAACATTTTTCTATATATATATATATTAGTTTGTTCTCACACTGCTATAAAGAACTACCTGAGACTGGGTAATTTATAAAGAAAAGAGGTTTAATTGACTTATAGTTCCACTGGCTGTATAGGAGGCATGGCTGGGGAGGCCTCAGGAAACTTACAATCATGGCAGAAGGGTGAAGGGGAAGCAAGTATATCTTCATATGGCAGCAGGAGAGAAAGAGAGAGCAAGGGGGAAAGTGCTACACACTTTTAAACCATCAGATCTCGTGAGAACTCCCTCACTATCACGTGGGGGAAATCCGACCCCATTATCCAATCACCTCCCACAAGGTCCCTCCCCCAACACTGGGAATTACAATTTAACATGAGATTTTTGTGTGTGCGGGAACACAGGGCCAAACCATATCAACATGTATATTATGTTTTGGTGAGAAGTTTAAATAATTTTTAAAAGGCTATGAGAAAGGCAACAAAGAGATTAATTCTGTCTGGGGGTCTCAGAGGAAAAGACTTGATAGAAGGAGAGCTAGTAACAACTGAGCTGTGAGATGTCTAGGTATAGTGAAGTGGTGAGGTGGGAGTCAAGTGGGGAAACAGCATTTCAGAGAGAGAGAGAACTGCTTGAGCAAAAGCACTGAACCATATGGAGAAGAGAAAATAGACTTCTTTGGCCAGAGCATATTGTGTAAGTAAAGATAAGGTTGGAAAAGTAGTTTAGAGACAGACTCTGAAAGGCCTTGAATGCCAGGGTAAAGAATTTGGAGCTGATTTTCTAGAAAGCCTTTGAAGGTCTTTTAAAGCTATGAGTGACCTGGTAAAGGTTGTAGGGTGTTTAGCATAGTGAGTAATTATATATTTTCACCCTCTGTGCATTAGTGAGATGAGGGTTAGTCTCATTTATAATTGTTAATTTAGGGCTATTTCACATAACTGCATTTACTGCCTGTCTTGTTCTGCCGAAAACTTTCTTTCTTTCTCCACTTTCCCTGCCAAAAACAAAAAACCAACATACAACCTTACCTTGTAGTGTCTCTGGCCATATCTCTTAAGGGGGCCAGCAGTCAGTATCTTTTTCATTATAGGCAAGAAGAGAGGCGGAGGCGATCCTTCCAGGATTACACTGGGCAGAAGATCACCCTTGAGGCTGTCTTGAACACTACCTGCAAGAAGTGTGGCTGTAAAGGTAGGGTGAAGCCTCTGCCTTTTCCACGTTTCTCTCCTTGTGGATGGACCCTTTTCTGGAAGAAGGAGGCAGCTCAGTGTGAGTTTAGTTCACCCCGTTTTTTAGCCAAGTGATGGCCTTTGCTGTTATTTCCATCAGACTCACATCAGAGTTCATGGGGTGATGCATTTCCTGTTTTCTTTTCTGAGTGCTGGCCCTATCAGATACTATACCACTACCACTACTCCTCCCATCCCACCCACAGCTTATGCCTTGTCTGGGCAAGACCCCCATGAACTATGCCAGGAGGGGTAAGAGTGTTGGATTATGATTAACATTCTAATTTTATCTCCAAGGATGATGATTCTGCAAAAATTAAGCAACTTGGAAATATATAACTTAAAGAACCACATCAGACTTTTACCTTTTTATCTCTTTAATGTCAGAGTTCTGAATACAATACCCTTTTACAGAATATTGAATAGGGAATACAGGATACTCACTTCTTTTTAGCTCTGTTTCCTCAGGTTTCCTCTACTCTTACTCAAATATTAAAAGGTCTTTTGGCCTGATTTCCCTAGTTGGAGCTATAATGAGAGAGATTGCCAGCTTCTCATTTTCAGGGTGACCTCAGTTGTCATCCTTTCTCCCTAGACTTCCATGTATCCTGCTGTGTTGATTTTTCTACAATAACTGGTAGCAGATTTGTGCCCTGGTTGAAGTTGTGGGGTTTTAAACCCCTGCTTATCATTAGCGTAGAGGGGAGAAGGAAAAAATAAAATTGAGAGAAAGAATACCTCCTCAGGAAAACTGTGGGAACATTCCAGGTATTTGGAAAACTCTGCTATATTTCCCTTCCAGGTGCCACCCAGCTGCTGGACCCAGAGGTACAGAGTACTTTACACATAGCTTTTCTTTTCTTTCTTTTTTTTTTTTTTTTTAAAAGATAGGGTGACCCAGCCTGAAGTGTAGTGGTATGATCATGGCTCACTGCATCTTTGACCTCCTGGGCTCAAGCAGTCCTATCTCAGCCTCCTGAGTAGCTGGGACCACAGGTGTATACCACCATGTCCAGCTAATTTTTAAAAAATTTTTTGTAGAGACAGGGTTTCCCTGTGTTGCCCAGGCTTGTCTCCCTGGGCTCCAATGGTCCTCCTGTCTCAGCCTGCCAAAGTACTGAGATTACAGGCATAAGCCACTGTGCCCAGCCCACGCATAGCTTTTTGATTATCTCATACAATTCCTCTGTGCCCCTAAGACAGGATCTACCACAAACTCAGACACAACTAGCAGTGTAGAGCATAGTGTCTGTTAAAGGGCCCCTCAATACCACTATAGGCTCAGGGAAGGTGAGGGTCCTTTAACCTTAACCATATCCAACAGGCATTACATAAAGAAGAGAAGAATAATGAGAGGTGGAATTTGTCCCAGTTACTAAAGGTCAGGTCAAAGGTAGTTGGTTTTGGTGCAACAGAAAGCACAGGGCAGGGAGGCATGAGACCCAAGGTAAGTTTGAACTCTGCTTCTGTCTATGTGACCTTGAGCTACTTCTCAACTCTGGGCTTTCATCTTCCACAAATGTAGGATGGATTTGATGATCTCTAAGGTGCTTGCCAGACCTGACAGTCTGTAAATGTTCAGTGCCCCTAGGTGACTGTGCCTATTTCTCTGTGTGTTAGCTTAGATGTCAGTGCCCACTTGCTGCCAGCTACCTACAAGCTATCTTCCTTTAGGGCTTGGCCTGCCACTCAGCTCCCTCTGCTAAGCATCCTGCTCTCTGGAGCAGTCTTTGATTGTCAGGAATATGTTCCAAAATAGATCTTAGGAAATTAATAAGCCCCATTGCCAATGGAGGGCAGTACAAACCTGCATCCTCATATCCCCTGCCATTTTGAGAACAGTACCAGTGTTCCCCACAGCCCTAAGAACAGCTGCTAGTGTGACTGTGGTTGAGTGAGCAGTGCCATGTTGAGGTAGTGGAAAGTCTACTCTGAATCAAACAGCTGCTTTGAATGAACCCAACAATATTTCCTGAGCCAGCTAGCCCATTTCAGGAGCCTTGGGGGAAGATTCACTTGCTGAGAGGAGAGACTACTTACTTCTTCTATACCTTTTCTACTTCTCTGCTACAGGCCACTTTGCAAAAGATTGTTTCATGCAACCAGGTGGGACCAAATACTCTCTGATACCTGATGAGGAAGAGGAAAAGGAAGAGGCAAAGTCAGCAGAATTTGAGAAGCCTGTCCCCACAAGGAATCCTTCTAGAAAAAGGAAGAAGGTGAATTCTACTTTGCTTTTGTTTTATCTTGTCTTTTTCAGGTTTTAAGAGGAAAATCTGAAAAGCCTCATGCAGCAGTACACACCTGTAGTCCCAGCTACTTGGGAGGATAAGGTGGGAGGATTGCTGGAGGCCAGAAGTTTAAGGCTGCAGTGAGCTATGATTATGCCTGTGAATAGCCACTGCGTTCCACTCTGAGCAGCGTAGTGAGACCTAATCTCTAAGAATAATTTTTTTTTTATTTAAAAAAAATGAAAAATGAAAATGTGCTTTTTGCAGAAATTTTAGAAATACTGAAAAACATGATGAAGCAAACCAAGATCTTCTTTAATCTTTCCACCCAAAGAAACTCTTATAGCATTTTGTGGTATATTCTAATCTTTTTTCTTTTTTTGAGACAGGGTATCTTGCAGTGGCACGATCTTGGCTCACTGTAACCTCTGCCTCCCAGGTTCAAGTGATTCTCATGCCTCAGCCACCTGAGTAGCTGGACTACAGGCATGCGCCACCATGCCCGGCTAATTTTTGTATTTTTAGTAGAGATGAGAGTTTTGCCTTGTGGGCCAGGCTGATCTCAAACTTCTGGCCTCAAGTGACCCACCCGCCTTGGCCTCTGAAAGTGCTGGGATTACAGGCATGAGCCACGACACCCATCCACTTTTTTCTAGGTAATAATAAATGGAGATATATATAGCTACACATACATGTAAATACAAAATTGTGGTCATACTAGGTATAGTTTATACCTTTTTTTCATTTCACTTATCAAAAGAATTTCCTAGTATCCTTAAGTATTCAAAAACTTGATTTAAGAGCAACATAATATTCTACCCTATGGCTGTGTGATGATATTTTAAATTATTTTCCTATTACTGGATATTTTTTATTACTTCCAACCTAAAGTTTTGGCCACATCTCTTATTGTTTTCTTGGATAAATTCCTAAGTAAGATTACTGAGTTAGGGCTTTAAGGCTCTTGATACATTTTATCAGATTGCCTTCCCAGAAGATACTTATCTGTCCCCAGCAGTATATCAGAGCACCTGTCTCACTGAATTCCATCTCCTATATCTACTACTTTTGGCAGAGCAATTCATAAAACAGATACTATTGTGTCCAGAAAGAAAGAGTGCATTTGTAACATGCTACACAGGAAATAAAAACTATTCTGTAGGTTGATCAGGAAATATTTCTTCTATCACGCAGGATTTTTCTAACTATGGCCAGTATATTAACTTGTTTCGTTTTTAAATCTTTGGCAAACTTTTGTTGAGGGGTCATTTTGTACCAGGCATTGTAACTCTAGGAATACAAAAACTGTGATGAGGTTCTTGCCCTCAGTGGTTATTATCTATAGATTAAGTATTATCTTAATTTTCTGGGTGAGGAAAAGGTCTCATTATACCATTACAAGAATTAGCCAAGTGCATGAATAATAATTTCCCAATTTATATATTCTCTTTCTGGGTGACCCTCTCCTTACTGAGACTTTAGCTGCATTACTGACTTCCACATCCTTAACTAGGATGCCATGGGTACCTCAAACTTTGGCTGGAGTCAGTCAAATCCAGACTTGAGGCTCTTCTGTGCTATTTACTAGCTATTAATTTGGGCCTTTATTTTTGATTTTTTTTTCTTTTTTGAGATGAAGTGTCACTCTGTCTCCCAGGTTGGAGTGCAGTGGTGTGATGTCAGCTCACTGCAGCTTCCGCCTCCCAGGTTCCAGCAATTCTCCTGCCTCAGCCTCCTGAGTAGCTGGGACTACAGGCGCAAGCCACCATGCCTGGCTAATTTTTGTATTTTTTTTAGTAGAGACAGGGTTTCACCATGTTGGCCAGGCTGGTCTCAAAATCCTGACCTCAAGTGATCCGCCTGCCTTGACTTCCCAAAGTGTTGGGATTACAGGTGTGAGCCACCATGCCCAGCAAACCCGTTTTTTCATTTTCAATTCTTGCAGAGGGATGCCCGGCTCCCAAAAATAGATATAAAGCACTGACAAGTAAGTACCTAATTAGCGTTGGCTGTTGTGACAGCCCTAATTATCTTTTTTAGTCCTCCTTCCTAAACATACACATACACACTACCACCATCACCACTACCACCAAAACCCTTGTTTCTATCTTTCTATCATATATTACCTATTAATGGCAGAAATACTCTTCCAGTCTCCCAAAAAAGAAACTAATGTCATTTATTTTCTTCTCCTTTTCCATCCCACATCTAGTCAGTCACCAAGTCCTGGCAGTGGTGCCTTTTTAGTACATATCTCAAAATTCTTTATCCCATTCGCATTCCCAGTGCTACTGTACAGTTTATCCCCTCACTTCTCTTACATTCAGACTATTGAATGCTGTAGCCTAGGGAGTTTAAAAAAATACATATTTTTATTTTTTTTTACAAATACATATTTGTGTTTGTAAATATTTATTTAAAATATGTATTTTAGAATATTTTAAATATTCTAAATATTTTAAAATATGTATTTAAAATACATATTTGTATTTTACCTCTACCTCTTAGGTACCATGTTTACAGGGCCTAGGTCTGGGCTTTTTTTTTTTTTTTTTTTTTTTTTTTTTTGAAGCACCTATTTTGGCTGGGCATGGTGGCTCATGCCTGTAATCCCAGCTGAGGCTGGAGGATAGCCCGAGTCCAGGAGTTTGAGACCAACCTAGGCAACATAGGGAGACCATGTCTCTATAAAACATAGAGAAAATTAGCTGGGCGTGGTGGGGCATGGCCTGTGGTCTCAGCTACTCAGGAGGCTGAGAGGGGAGGATCGCTTGGACCCAGGGGATAAGGCAGCAGTGAGCTGTGATTATGCCACTGTACTCTGCCTGGGCAATAGAACGAGACTCTGCCTCAAAACAACAACAACAAAACCACCTACTTTATGTCACTGCCCACTTCCATTCATTGTTGATTTCTCACCTTATGCTTTAACTCTGAATGTTGGAGTGTTCCAAAGTAATCTCATCCTATCCTATGGTTTTAAATATCATCCCTATACTCATAACCCCCAAATTAAGTGCTTGTATCTGTATTTTATCCAAATCTGCATTGCTATTCTTGACTTTTTCTCTGGAACTCCAAATTTAGTTAATAGACTACCTACTTGATGTCTACATCTGGTTGTCTAGTTAGCATTAAGCTTAACACACCCGCAAAACTTAGTTTTCCTAGCCAAAGCTGCTCTTTTCACATTTGGCCCTGTCTCAGTGATTGGAACTCATTGACCCATTTGATAAGCCAAAATCTGCAGCCTTTTTGTATAGAGTTTTTTGTTTGTTTTTGTGGTAAAATAGACACAACATAAAATTTGCCATTATAGAAGTGTACTGTTCATTGGCATTAAATACATTCATATTCTTGTACAGCCATCACCGTCTTTCATCTCAAGACCTCTCTATAATCATTAAACAGTAACGTCCCCCCATTTACCCCTCCTCCCTGCACCTGCAACCACTGTTCTACTTTCTGTCTCGGAACCATATGGTATTTGTCTTTTTGTGACTGGAATATTTTACTTAGCATAATGTCCTTAAAGTTCATTTGCGTCGTAGCGTATGTCAGAATTTTCTTCCTTTTTAAGCCCAAATAATATTCTGCTCTGTATATTTATTTTTTGAAGCAGGATCTTGTGCTGTTGCCCAGGTTGGAGTGCAGTGGCACAATCATGTCTCACTGCAGCCTCAACTTCCCGGGCTCAAGTGATCCAGGAGTGTGCCACCACACCCAGCTAATTTAGTTTTTGTAGAGATGGGGTCTTGCTGTATTGCTCAGGCTGATCTTCAACTCCTGGCCTCAAGCAGTCTTCCCACCTTGGCCTCCCAAAGTGCGGGGATTACAGGCATGAGCCACCACATCCGGCCACATTTTATGTATATACCACGTTTTGCTTATCCATTTATTTGTGGTGAACACTTGGGCTGCTTCCATATTCTGGCTATTGTAAATAATGCTGCTGTGAACATGGATATATAAATATCTCTGAGACCCGACTCTTCTTTCTTTTTGGTATATACCCAGTAGTAGAATTACTGGATCATATATTCTGTTTTTAATATTTTGAGGAACCCCTCTATTTCCCATTGTACATTCCCATCAATAATGCACAAGGGTTCCAGTGTCTCTACATCCTTGCCAACACTTATTTTCTGGGTTTTGTGTTTTGGAGAGTAGCCATCCTAATGCGTGTAAAGTGACATCTCATTATCGTTTTTATTTGCATTTCCCTAATGATTAGTGATATTGAATATCTTTTCATGTGCTTATTGGCCATATGTTTATTTTCTTTGGAAAAATGGCTATTTAAGTTCTTTGCCTATTTTGCATAAGGTTGTTTATTTTTTTGTTGTTGATATGTAGGAATTTTTTTTTTTTTTTTTTTTTTTTTTGAGACGGAGTCTCGCTCTGTCGCCGGGGCTGGAGCGCAGTGGCCGGATCTCAGCTCACTGCAAGCTCCGCCTCCCGGGTTTACGCCATTCTCCTGCCTCAGCCTCCTGTGTAGCTGGGACTACAGGCGCCCGCCACCTTGCCCGGCTAGTTTTTTGTATTTTTTTAGTAGAGACGGGGTTTCACCGTGTTCGCCAGGATGGTCTCGATCTCCTGACCTCGTGATCCGCCCGTCTCGGCCTCCCAAAGTGCTGGGATTACAGGCTTGAGCCACCGCGCCCGGCCGATATGTAGGAATTTTTATATGTTCTGGATATCAATCCCATCAGAGATACATGGTTTGCAAATATTTTCTCCTAGTCTGTGGATTGTCTTTTTACTCTGTTGATAGTGTCCCTTTTTACCCCATCAGATTTAGATTTTTTAAAATAGTGGTAAAGAACATATAACATTTACCATCTTAACTATTTTTAAGTGTACGGTTCAGTAATGTTGAGTATATTCATGATAGTATTCATTGCACAAAAAAAATTTAATCTTGGTTAAGTTAAACTTACCTTTTTTCCCTCTTTGCTGATGCTCTTAGTGTCATATTCAAGAAATCATTGCCAAATCCAATGTCATGAAGCTTTTCCCTTATATTTTTTCTAAGAGTTTTGTAGCTTTAGCTCTTATGTTTAGGCCTTTGATCCATTTTGAGTTTATTTTTGTATGTATGTACAGAAACACTTTGCACGTAGATCTCTAGTTTTTAAAACACCATAGGTTGAAAAGACTGTGCTTTTCCCCACTGAATGGTCTTGGCACCCTGTTGAAAATCATTTGACCAAATAAGTGAGGATTTATTCTATCACTAGTCTATATGTCTGTCTTTGTGTCAGTACCACACTTTTGATTACTGTAGCTTTTTAGTACACTTTGAAGTTGGGAATTGTGGATCCTCCAGCTTTGTTCTTTTTCAAGATTGTTTAGGCTACTTGGGGTCCTTTGAAAGATTTCTTATGAATTTTAAGATAGATTTTTATATTTTTGCAAATTTTGATAGTGATTGCATTTAATCTGTAGATTGCTTTGGATAGTATGGACATTTCAACTGTACTAAATCTTCCAATCCATGAAAATTGGATATCTTTCTGTTGATTTATATCTTCTTTAATTTCAGCAACATTTTGTAATTTTCTGTATACATGTCTTTCATCTCCTTGGTTAAGTTTCTTCCTAAGTATTTTATTCTTTTTGATGCTACTGCATGAATTGTTTTCTTAATTTTTTTTCTGATTGCTCCTTGTTACTGTAAGAAACAACTGATTTTAGCATGTTGGTTTTGTATTCTGCAACTTTGCTAAATTCATTTATTCATTCTAACAGGATTTTTTTGTGGAATTTTTAGGGTTTTCTACATAGAAGATCATGTCATCTGTAAACAGAGAGAATTTTCTTGCAGATTTAGTTTTTTTTTTTTCTTTTGAGGCAGAGTCTTGCTGTATCGCCCAGGCTGGAGTACAGTCACATGATCGTGGCTCACTGCTGCCTTGATGTCCTGGGCTCAAGCCAGATCTAGATTTTTTTTTTTTTTTTTTTTTTGAGTTAGAGTCTCGCCCTGTCACCCAGGTTGGAGTGCAGTGGTGGGATCTTGGCTCACTGCAAGCTCTGCCTCCTGGATTCACACCATTCTCCTGCCTCAGCCTCCCACGTAGCTGGGACTACAGGCGCCCACCACCACACCCGGCTAATTTTTTTGTATTTTTAGTAGAGACGGGGTTTCACCGTGTTAGCCAGGATGATCTCAACCTCCTGACCTTGTGATCCGCCCACCTCAGCCTCCCAAAGTGCTGAGATTACAGATGTGAGCCACCGCGCCCGGCCCAGATCTAGATTTTTAACTGTGATTCTATTTGTATGTTCTAAGCATTATTCTTTCTCTTTTAACCTTTTAGAGGTTCCAAACATTATTCTTTCTCTTTTAACCTTTTAGAGGTAAATGGTACTTGTTACATTCCTAAAGTGGTTATATGGATATCTCACTTCTGTGGGTGTTTGGTTGAGTTATTTTTGCTGAATATATTGAGTACAATTTTTTATTCCTTTGTTTCTAAAGCTGCTTTGAAAGATGTATTTCAGTTCACCAAGCCAATTATTGAGGATCTGCTAGGTATGAGGCTCTTTACGACCTGCTTAGTCAATCTACTACCCAGCCCTCCATTGCCTTTCACTTAGTAGAGGAATTGTCTGATGAACAATGACAGTAATAATCATTATACATTATTATTTTGTAAAAGTATCTTTGGCTGGGCACGGTGGCTTATGCCTGTAATCCCAGCACTTTGGGAGGCCAAGGCGATGGATCACTTGAGGTCAGGAGTTTGAGACCAGCCTGACCAATGTGGCAAAACCCCGTCTCTACTAAAAATACAGAAATTAGCTAGGCGTGGTGGTGAGGGCCTGTAATCCTAGCTACTTGGGAGGCTGAGGCAGGAGAATTGCTTGAACCCAGGAGGCGGAGGTTGCAGTGAGCCGGGATTGCGCCACTGTACTCCAGCCTGGGCGACAGAGTGAGACTCCATCTCAAAAAAAAGTATATTTGTGTATATGAACTTCTAACTCATGAGCCCTCTTTGTTTAAAAAGTTTCCTAGGGAGTTTAGAAGGGTATAATTTTCCTCTTGATGCCCACTATTTCTACCAAGATAGCATCTAGCATCATTGTCCTTTCACCTCATTGTTAATCCTGTCATTATCTTTTATGCCTCATATTTGTTTAGTACTTACAGTTTATAAAATACCTTCATTTTTTGTTTCTTTTTATCATTATACAATCCTATGAGATAGCCAGAACAGGTATTATTGTTGGCCATGTTGGCCACCATTTTACACATGAGTAAAATGGAGCTTCAGAGAAATTGACGTAACTCACCGGAAGTCACACAAATATAAGAGATAATGCTGTAAAAAGAACCATGTCTTCAGATTACTAACAATATTCTTTTCTGTGTATCACACTTCAGCCATTTATTTAACTCTTCAGTTATTCATTTACTGAACAAATATGTATTATCTGCTTCATAGGTATCTAGCATTATGTTAGGTACTTGACATATCAGGATTCATCAGGTCAGTTTTTGGTGCATTTTTGTTTTGTTCCCAGCTACCGTTAGCAGCCATGTGATGTTATCTATTGATTTGTTTCTGTTCACAACTGTAAATCAAGATTCCAGCCCTCCTGACTGTTTCCTTTTACCTTCTAAATATTGGATTCCAGTAGGAGGTTGGTTTTCCTTACCAGTAAAATCTTCTGCCTGAGATAGCTTTTTTGGTGTGTAAGTGGCAGATTTGTACACTTGTTTCAGGGCTAGTCAGCTCTGGGAGCCAAATATGGAACTGAGTAGATTTGTGAAGGAACATGCCTTTAGCAGTCCATGATCCTGAGTTGGACAGTGGAGAGGAGGAATGCCTGGCATGTGGAAGAGCATATATAATAGTAACTCGTGAAGTTCAGTTAATGCATTTCTAACAGTCAAAAAAGTAACTCATGAAATAAAGATCATATAGTACCTACACTCAAGCAGCTAATCACATAAGGAGAAAGATAAGCAGCCAAGGTATGTGTGGTGGTAAAGGATAGAAACACATTCCAAGGAGGTTATTTGATCTTATGGACATCCAAGGACAGGAAATGCAGTGTAGTCAGGCCACCTAGGACTAGACCTGGAAAGTCTCATTAGGTTCTCATCTCTGTTTCTTCACAAGTCTGTTTCATTGCCTCACTTTTTGTAGTCTGGTGGAAGACAGTGCAAAGCCTCTAAGACAGAAAATGGTAGACCTGTTGAGGAACCACCAGAAATAGCCGAGGATAAGGAAAGGATGTCACCTTTTACAAATAATGCCTGGTACTTAATAGGAATACATGCACTAACTACCTGTGAATAGATAGACTTCATAATCTGTGCTCTCTGTCATTCCTTGGGTGTCTTCACTCAGTGAGACCTGCCCTCAGATTGCAGAGTCAATTAGGTATTGACTCCTGCTGCTGGCAGTGAGCGATAGTGAAGGGAGCAGGGGCAGGAGTAAGAATAGCACATCTTCCTAAACTTGAGCCTTCCCACCTGTTTTCATTAAAACGTACGTGTATTGAATGCCTTTTCCCAAAGTCCAGGATGCATTGGTTTAGTTGTGTGCATCTGGCATCATGAACAATTTTTGTCCCAGGGACTGAATGTTATAAGTAATTTTTCTTGGGCATAATTAGAATAAAAGGAAACTGTGTGTTGCAATTGGAAATGGGCTATGAAGTGGTTGGTAAAATAGAAATGGAGGTTTTGTAGTAAATCCCTGGATAATCTTCCGATGAACTTGTGGTCTGTGCTTTACTGGCGTCTTTCATTAATCATATGCCATCGTAGGTCTTTCTGTATCAGTGTTATGTTATGAGGAAGCATATGCCTTGGGGACCAAGCTGCCCACTGATTATAGTAAACTTTAGATTTATTTGATTCAGAATATAATTTTCTTTTGATTTTACTATATGGTTTTCTGCTGTATCATATATAGAAGAACAAGAAATAGGAATGTCATTCTTTGGCTGCAGTGTTAGCTCTGTCCTGCTGTCCAGAGAACTTCTTGTGGTGCCTATACAGAGAAAGGTTGCCAGTCCTGAGCCCACTCAGGGACACGTTCTCTGCCTATTCAGATAGAGTAGAGAGCGTTGCCCAGTGTTGCCTACTCAGAAGCCTTCAGTGGTTCCCTTTCTTCTATGGCATAAAGTCTAAGTTCCTTTAAGACTCTTCACAGTCTGCCCAGCTTCCTAGCATTGTTTCCCACCAATTTCTTCCCACACACTATACTCCAGCTTCATTCATTAATAGAGCTTCTACTGTGTGCTAAGCTCTGTTCTGGCCACTGCAGGTAAAGTACTGAGCAAAACAGGTAAAATCCCTATCTTCATGGCACTTAGATTCTAATGGATGGAGTCGACTGATACAGATAATAAACTGGTAAGCAAATACAAAATAGTAAAAATAATGTATCAAGTAGTGATAAGTGCTATAGAGAAAAATTAATTTGATTATGGGAGATAGGGAGTCCTAGAATGAGGATGTGGGGAGCAGGTGACTTTCATTTTCGATAGGATGGTAAGGCCAGGCCTTTCTTTCCTTTTTTTTTTTCTTTTTTCATTTGAGATGGAGTTTTGCTCTCGTTGCCCAGGCTGGAGTGCAATTAATGGTGCGATCTCGGCTCACCGCAACCTCTGCCTCCTGGGTTCAAGTGATTCTCCTGCCTCAGCCTCCCGAGTAGCTGGGATTACAGGCATGCGCCACTGTGCCCAGCTAATTTTGTATTTTTAGTAGAGACAGGGTTTCTCCATGTTGTTCAGGCTGGTCTTGAACTCCCGACCTCAGGTGATCCACCTGCCTCGGCCTCCCAAAGTGCTGGGATTACAGGCGTGAGCCACTGTGCCCGGCCTAGGCCAGGTCTTTCTCGTGTTGTTTGAGTGGATATCAGAAGGAAGTGAGGACACAGGCTATTCAGGTAAGTGGAGAGAGAGCATTTCAGCAAATGTAACAGCTGATGTTGGGAAAGAGTATGGCATGATTAAGGAACATTAAGGATGCCAGTGTGGCTACAGTGTAATGAATGAAAAGAGAGTGGTAGGAGAGGAAGTTAGATCAGAAGGAACCCAGGTCATTGGGGTCTTATAGGTGATTGGGAGGATTTCATCTTTCACTTGAGTGAGATGGATATTATTAGAGGTTTTGAGCAGAGGAATGACATGATCTGACTTCTTTTTAAGAGAATTATTCTGGCTGCTGTGTGGAAACTTAGATGCTCAGAAAGCAAGAGTAGAAGCAGTGAGTTGATAGATAATAATCCAGGTGAGAGATGATGGTGACTTGGACTAGAATGACAGTGGTAAAAATGATGAGAAAGGAGTTGAAGTGTGTATATATTTTGAAGATACAAGAGCGAGTGAGGATGGCATCAAAATTTTTGGACTGAGTAACTGGAAGATTTGAGTTAAGAGAAGAAATGCAGGAGAAGTAAGTGTCGGAGTAGGGAGCAGTCAGGAGTTTAGTTTGAGTTGCTATCTACACAGATGGAAAGAAAGCTGGGAGAGTCTAGGTTTGGGAGGGGGCGGGGCATAGAAATTGAGATGCCTATCAGATATTCAAGTAGACCGTAGAGTAGACAATGGATATATAGTTTGGAGTTCAAGGGAGAGGCCCAGGTAAGATATATAAATTTGGGAGTCATCTACACATAGATGGTATTTATGGTCATGAGATCACCTGCATAGTAAATATAGGGAAGAGAAGGGATTAAAGGACCGAGCCCCAGAGGGCTCAACACTTAGAGGTTATTGAGATGAGGATGAACTAGCAAAGAACTAGCAAAGAAGACTGGAAAGGAATAGCCAAGGAAGTTTGTAGAAAAGTAAGAGAGTGTGGTAGAAATAACATGAGGAATGTGTTCTAGGTAAGATGGTCTGTATCCATCTTGACTGACCAAGTAAATAAGACCCAATAATTGACCACTAGATTCAGCCACGTGGAGGTTATTGGTCATTTTGTTTGTTTGTTTGTTTTTGTAGAGACAGGGTCTCACTATGTTTTCCAGGCTGGTCTCAAACTCCTGGGCTCAAGAGATGCACATGCCTTTAGAAAATTAAGTACTGGCTGGGTGTGATGGCTCATGCCTGTAATCCCAGCACTTTGGGAGGCTGAGGCAGGTGGATCACTTGAGGTCAGGAGTTTGAGACCAGCCTGGCTAACATGGTGAAACCCCAACTGTATTTAAAAAAAAAAAAAAAATACAAAACTTAGCCGGGTGTGGTGGCATGCGCCTATAGTCCGAGCTACTTGGGATGACAAGTGATTCAAGGAGAATTGCCTGAACCCAGGAGCCAGATGCTGCAGTGAGCCGAGATGACACTACTGCACTCCAGCCTGAGTGACAAAGCAAGACTCCATCCTAAAAATAAGTAAATAAATAAAATAGAAAATTAAGTACTCAGTAAATGTTCACTGCTATATTCTTTTTTTAGTTTTTGCTTTTATTTTTGTTTTTCTCTCACACTGAGCTGCTGCTATCCTGTTTTAGAAATATGGTGAAAATGGGTAGATTAGCTGCCCTAGCAAGGGATATATGCTTTTCCTAGAGAGCAGTCTTTGAGATGTTTGAGCAGTGGCTTCTTCCCAGTGACCCTCTTGACCTGCAACATGGGCTCATACCCCTATGCCATTTAAAAATTTTTTTATTTTTAATTTTCTATTTCCATCTGATACTTGAATCCATGTCATTTTTTTACCCATTGTCTTCTGTTTCCCTTCTCACGTGAATGAAGTTGAGAGAGCAGAAGCTTGGTTCATCTTCTGGCTCTGTGTTCCACCACCCCAACTCCCAACTTTGCTTTTGAACTATAACTTTTTGGGTTTTTTTTTTTTTTTTTTTTTGAGACGGAGTTTCGATCTTGTTGCCCAGGCTGGAGTGCAATGGCACAATCTCAGCTCACCCCAACCTCTGCCTCCTGGGTTCAAGCGATTCTCCTGCCTCAGCCTCCCGAGTAGCTGGGATTACAGGCATGCGCCACCACACCCGGCTAATTTTGTTTTTGTGTGTGTGTGTGTTTTGTTTTTTGTTTTGAGACAGAGTTTCGCTCTTCTTGCCCAGGCTGGAGTGCAGTGGCGTGATCTCGGCTCACTGCAGCCTCCGCCTCCGAGGCTCAAGCGATTCTCCTGCCTCAGCCTCCCGAGTAGCTGGGATTACAGGCATGCGCCACCACACCCAGCTAATTTTGTATTTTTAGTAGAGACAGGGTTTCTCTATGTTGGTCAGGCTGGTCTCGACCTCCTGACCTCAGGTGATCCACCCACCTTGGCCTCCCAAAGTGGTGGGATTACAGGCATGAGCCATGGCAACCAGCCGAATTATAACTTCGGATGTGATTGTTCTTTTGTTCTGTAGCTCAAGGCTAGACACACAGGGAGAATGACACCATTTGCTGGAGGATTGGATTGTCTTTGTTCAGGCTGCAAACCAGCTTTTGCATCAAAGTTGAGGTCTAGAGAAGGCCATCTCCTTGAGCCCTTCGTGCTAGCTAGAGTACATGTTCCAGCATGCCAGGACTCTGTAGTGATTTGTTTTTTATCTTCCCTCCTCCTGAGCCTTCCTCGTTGAGAAAGAACAAAGTGGAAATAGTGCCAAACTCTTGTGTTAGAAAGTATAGTGGTTTTGCCGCTTTAACCTTGGTCGACTCACTTTACATTTCTGAGTTGCAGTTTTTCCATCTGTAAAATGGGAATAATAACTCATGAATTTTGACTCTACAGACTATTAGTGTAAGATAAGGATGCAAAAAGCTTGATAAACTAAAGCACTGTTTAGGTGTAAGGCAATATTATTACTCTCCTCACTTCTTTATCCAGACTGGACCAGGCTTGCAGGGAACTGGTGCCAGACTCTGTATTTTCATTTTTACTTTCCCAGTATCTTCCCCTATGTAAGGGGCAGAACCCAGTGAGGCTCCTGACCCCATAATATCCAAGACCGTGGACTTCCATGGTCTTGCCATCCAGGAAGGTTCAGCAACATAGCTAAACTTGATTTGCCAACTCTCAGCTCCCCCGAGCCATGGTTGGTTATAGCTTGGTAATGTGGGTCTGAGAAGCTTTGTTCCCTTCTCTCTACTCCATTGGAGATGCCAAGGAAGAATTGTTATTTCATCTCCTCTTAAAACATTGACTAGGCCGGGCGCGGTGGCTCAAGCCTGTGGTCCCAGCACTTTGGGAGGCCGAGACGGGCGGATCACGAGGTCGGGAGATGGAGACCATCCTGGTTAACACGGTGAAACCCCGTCTCTACTAGATACAAAAAACTAGCCGGGCGAGGTGGCGGGCGCCTGTAGTCCCAGCTACTCAGGAGGCTGAGGCATGAGAATGGCGTGAACCCGGGAGGCGGAGCTTGCAGTGAGCTGAGATCCGGCCACTGGACTCCAGCCTGGGTGACAGAGCGAGACTCCGTCTCAAAAAAAAAAAACAAAAAAAAAAAAACAAAAAGAAAAAACATTGACTTATCTCCTGTAGATGCTTGGCCAGGCTGTCAGAACATCCTGGGAGTTAATGAGAGAAAAATACATATAGCTCCCACTAAGTGACTATAATGTGTCAGGCACTATAGTTAGTGCTTATCTTGTTTAAACCTGATAGCATCCTTTGAAATAGGTACTTACTATTTCCAGTTTACTGAAAAGAAAACTGAGGTTCAAAAAAGTTAAATCTCTTGTTCTAGGTCACATAGTGAGTTAAGTTGCAGAGCTAGAATTTGAACTTAATTCTATCTTATTCCAAAATTTGTTGTTCTAATGACCATACCATGAGGCCTCCTGTTGCTATACAGAAAGAGGGGCCACGTACTACATAGGAAAACTCAGGAGATTTCCATTCATATGATCTACATGAAGATCCCAACTGTACCTATGCGATCTGGGACAAGCGGCTTTCAACTTTTCCAAGCCTTAGATACTATCTCATTAACTTGTCACCATAGGTGGTTTTTTTTTTTTTTTTTTGCTTGTTTGTTTGTTTGTTTTTTTTGGCAGGGGGTTATTTATTTATTTGAGGCAGGGTCTTGCTCAGTTGCCCAAGCTGGAGTGCAGTGGTGGGATTAGCTGCAACTTCCAGCTCTCGGGCTCAAGCGATCCTCCTACCTCAGCTTCCTGAGTAGCTGGGACTACAGGCTTGCGGGACCACACCCGGCCAATTTTTGTATTTTTAGTAGAGACAGGGTTTCACCATGTTGGCCAGGATCGTCTCAATCTCCTGACCTCATGATCCACCTGCGTTGGCCTCCCAAAGTGCTGGGATTACAGGCATGAGCCACCGCGCCTGGCCAATAGATGTTATTCTTATCTCCAATTTACATTTGAAGGGAACAGGCCTCAGTGAGTTGAGATGACTTGCCCACGGATGCAGAATAGTAAATGGCAGAGCCAGAACTCAGGTCCAGGTCTGTCTGACATCTGCTTCAGTGTTCTTTCCACCATTCTTCACAGCCAGCTCCTAAGACCTGGTGTATCATTCAGCTAGATTTATAGCTCTGAGTGTGCTGGTTGGAAGCTGGCATCCTTTTCTGCTCTTTCTCCTCCCACACTTTCTCCCGCTTCTTAGAAACCTTACAGAGGCAATATAGGTATTTGAAATTCAAAGAAGAGATTTATGCTGTGCTTAAAATCTGCTCATGCTGCCCCATTAGACACCTGGGAATCTGCCTCTCGTCCTTTGTATGGGTTTGTACTGTTACTTTGGTAGCATGGTGTGGTGGGTATAGTTTTGGGAAAGTTCTTTCTCAGCTCTTTTCTTTATGAATATAATCTTGCGAGGTGGCTATAAAGTTAGAGATGATGAATATTCAAGGGTAGAAAGTACAGGCTTATTATTTGATGGCAGTTATTTCCCCTGGCACCAGGATCTAATAGAAACCAGAATAGGAGTCAGGAGTTCTAAATTTTTTACTCCTATTCTTTGACCTTGGATATGTGAGTCACTGTTTCTAGATAGACTGGCTAGTCTTTAGGGACCCCTTTCAGCTTTAATATCCTGCACTTTAAAAAATAAAAGTAATAAGATGCTTGTTTTAAAAAAAATCAAATTGGACAGAAGTATTTGAAGGAAATAGTGAAAGACCCATATCCTTTCCCCCATTCAATTCATTCCCAACATGTAACTCTTATTACCAGTTTGATGTATCCTTTTCAGTGTTCTCTGTGTACACTAAATATACACAAGTATGTGTAACATACACACTTTATATCATATGCATGTATATATAAATACACATGTATGTGTTACACACACTGGAACCTACAATACATATTATGTCTTGGTTCTTTTACTTAACATGTTTTAGCTATTTTTTTCTTGTTGGTACTTAAAGATTTACTTTATTGTTTTCAATGTCTTATACTTTATTAAGTGTTGGCTGGGCATGGTATCTCACACCTGTAATCCCAGCACTTTGGGAGGCCAAGGTGGGCAGATTGCTTGAGTTTAGGAGTTTGAGGCCAGCCTGGGCAACATAGAGAAACCCCATCTCCATAAAAATTAGCAGGGTGTGGTGATGCACACCTGTGGTCCCTCCCAGCTACTTGGGAGGCTGAGGTGGGAGGATTGCTTGAGCCCAAGAGATTGAGGTTGCAGTGAGCTGTGATTGTGCCACTGCACTGCACTCCAGCCTGGGCAACAGAGCGAGACTGTCTAAAAGAAAATCAAGTGGTCCCCTGTTGATTATGTGCTATAATTTTTCCTTTTTTAGAGATGAGATCTCACTATGTTAGCCAGGTTGATCTTGAACTCCTGGCCTCAAGCATTCCTCCCACCTCGGCCTCCCAAAGTGCTAGGATTGCAGGTGTGAGCCATTGCACCTAATTATGTGCTATGATTGTTTAAAGCAAATATACACTACAATGTTGATTTTTAAAATTTTCTTTTCAGGAGAAGAAGAAAAAGAAACATAGAGATAGGAAGTCATCTGACTCTGACAGCTCAGACTCTGAGAGTGATACAGGCAAGAGGGCAAGGCACACATCAAAAGACAGCAAGGCAGCAAAGAAGAAGAAAAAGAAGAAGAAGCACAAGAAGAAGCACAAGGAGTGAGAGCAGAAAGAGTGTAGGGGGTGGTTGAGAGTAAGGAACCAGGAGCCTTGTTCCTTGAGACTCCTGGAAAGACTCAATAGTGAGAATATAGCCTCCCACCCCATTAACTTTGCTTCCATGGGAGATGGCTTCCCCTCATGCAACAGGCAGGTTTGGGAGTTAGAGGTCAAAAGCAGCTGCCTGAATGAGTTGTTGTTTCCTTGTCACTCCTGGTCCCTTTGCAAGTGAACCCTGCAGCTCACCCATTCATTTGCCCAACTTCTTCATTCAGCAGGAGGTCCTATTACCCTCTCCAGCTGCCACTGCCAGAGCTGGATTCCTGTAAAGGAGTCCAGGCTAGAGCCACAGAGACTGTTGTGGAGGTGAGTTCGACTGTAGTTAGAGAAGAGTGATTGGACCCTTCCTATTGGTCTGTCCTGGGCCGATTGGTGGGTGATCTCTCCTGCATCCAACATGGGAGCAGAGAGAGACTGGCAGCAGGAGGGGGAACATGGTGAGAAGTGGTGCTCACTTTTCCCATTCCTCCTAACATAGTTCTATGCTAGAAGTGGCACCCAGCGGCCACAGCTAGAAAAGTCTGCAGTGTGACTTAACTTGTGTATTGCATTCCAGCAGATGACTGAACCAGACAGCGAAGCCAAGATCATTGTTCTACTTTGTATTTACTACTGTGTGAATCAGTTGATTCTACTTCAGGTCCTTGCTTAAATTCCTGTCACTAAATGGAAATGTGTTTGGTTTTAAGCTTACCGAAAGTTATTTTTCCTATAATCCTTCTTCCTGGGTAACTTACAGACTTAAAGTCACTGAGCCTGCATTAGCTGACAAAAACATTTAATATGTTACCTTAGACCTTGGAGAGATGCCCAGCAGAGGTACAGAGCCAAAGGCACTAGCAGATCACAGCCTTCTTGGGAGATCACTTATAAGCCCTCCCTTTTGTAATGATCAGATGCCCTCTTCCCTCAGAGTTGATTAGAGAAGCAGTAAGAATTTGTAGTCATGAGTACTAGCCTGGTGCAGAGGTCAGCATTCCTCTTGGCCAGTGGTCATTTTCTCCCACCACCATGGTACAAGCCTGGGTTCTGTGCCCTGAAACTGAATTCTGGAAAGGGAGAGACTACAGCGTTTCACAGAGAACAGCCAGACCCAGGAGCTTTCAGTGTAGGATGGGCCTGAAGTGACAGTTCAGTAGCCAAACCTGGGGAAGCCCCATCACTGACTGAACTAGGTCATTTGACCATGTTGAGGGGGGGCAGTGTAAAGGCAAAGTGTAGGTACAGCTGTTTTATTATTGAATGTGTAAGGTGATCAGCTGATTAACAGGCTCCAAGATTGTCCATTTCAGTCTCCCATCCAGTGCTTCTTCCTGAGTAACCTTCAGGCAGTTATTTCTGCCCACTCTCTGACACACAGGATAAACCAAGACTCTCAGAGTTACGTTACCAAAGGCAAAAAGGCAACCAGGTGGTCTTGGCTCTGCTTTATTGACCTCAGAGCACCCTGTGAGTGCAGTTAAAAAAAAAAAACACACACATACACAATGGGAACTGGATCCCGGCCAGTGGCACCTGACCTCAGAAGAATTCGTGGATTTGTACAAAATGCAGAGGAAGAAATGAGGCAATGTGGTGCTGAGTCGAGGGGTAGCCGATTGGCAGAGTAGTCAGCAACAGTGCAGTCGGGTCATGCCTCTTTCTCATAAGTGCGAGTGCAAACTGCAGTGCCGTGGGTGAGTGTCTGGAAGGAAAGACAGAGTGAGATGGGGGGTGGAGCCAGGAAGGCCATTGCCAGCATTCTACCCTCCCTTCCTGCTGATAATTGTCACTTGAGTACCTACTATGTGCCGGTTGTACGTGTGTGTGTGTGTGTGTGTGTGTAAATTTTTTTTCTGATAATGTACAGCAAATCCTTAAGACAGGCATTGTAATTGTTATTTTAGAGACTTGGAAAAAACGAGCCTTTAGAGAGGAAGTAATTTGGTCAAGATCCTGAGTGTTTCTCCTTCCCTTATACCATTTGGCTTCCTTCATCCTTAGTGTCTAAGATGGTGCCTGGCTTGTAGTCGACAAATAGGAAAAATATCCAGAGACTCAGGAAAGGACCGTATTTGGCTACCAACTCCATTCCTTCCCTAACTTAGAGTAGTGCCAGGGCCAGAGCCCTGTACCTCCCACTGTCCAGTCTGGCATCATAGAGCCAGACCCATGGCCTCACCATAGTTCAGTTGCCCCCTGAGAATTTGGTCCTGCATATCACATCCCCACCAAAACTAGGCACCTCATTCCAAACTTCAAGGGGACCCCTGTCCCACGTGAGTGCAAGAATGCAGTTAAGAGGTTATGCTGACCCAAGAAGGTGTGCAGTGAAGATGCCTAGGTGAAAAACCTGAGGCCCTGCAGTTAGGCAGAATCTACAGTTGGCTGTTCTCCCTGGGTCTGGGGGGAATTCAGTCAAGGCTTGAACAGATCTGCCAGCCTGGCTGTGGTACTTCCTACCCAGGCAGTAGTGAAGTAGTTGCAGTAGGCCAGACATAGAAAGCATGAAAATGGGGTAGGACTAGAATGGGGAAGAAAGGACTGTACTGTCATTCAGTTTCCCCACCAGTCACGAGCCTGTCCCTGCAAGTGACAATGCAGTCCTAGGGAGGAGAGGAAAGGGAATGCTGAGATAGGCAATGGGAGCCCCTCCTAGAGGGCCTGGGATCAGGTTTGGCCCTGTTTTCTACTTCTTCCTGAGGCGAGTCAAGGTAGAAACACAGGAAGAGCAAACAAAGGACATGGAGCACGTGCTGTGTTCCTCAATCAGTGATGCTTTGTGCTGTGCATACACTGTCTCTTACAGGCTTCCAGCAGCCCTACAAGGTTGGTATTATACCCATTTTACAGTTGCACTTGGAGAAGGTGATTTGCCCACAGTCATGTAGCCTATAAGGTAAGATTTGAGTCCCAGCCAGTGTGAGTCCAAAACCACTACACAGAAAATTCCCACCTTATACCACCCTGACCCTGCAACCACTCTCTTGTCCCAGCTTCTATGGCTCTCAGGGGAGGACTTGGCTTTTTAGAACAGGCTTGGCTGAAAGAGCAGTAGTAATAACCAATCAGATATGGCTCCAAAGTTGCCCATCTTACCAGTATGAGTTTTCCATCAATTAGCTCCCGCACAAGTGTCGTCTCTTGCCCATCCCATTTCTGCAGGTGAATGAGTTTCCCTCCATCCAGTGTCACAATGGACTGCGGAAAGAGAGTATAGGCCTGAGCTGTGATCTTAGTCAGGATTGATTGGCAGGGTGGGGTCTGGACACTGGGGCCCCAGAGGACACAGCCTTTGACCCAAACTAGTGATGGTGTGAGGATGAGAGCTCAGGCAATCCACCTCCCAGCTAACCCCGCAGGACATCTAGTTCACCTCCAGCCTCTGCTCCACTACTGCCTTGCTAGGGAAGAGGCCTTCAGATACTAGGCAAGGAGGGAGAGGCAGGCAGTATGGTGGAGCCAGAGAGCCTGGCTCTGAGAGGCACCACAAGCCTTCAAGAAAGACAGTTATCTGTACTCTAGGTGACGCCCGCAGCCTAGTCCCCTCAGATACAGGTGGGATTTACTAGTCTACCCCTGGGAAAGACTGACTGAGGAGGAGGAATAGTCCTGAGAATCTTTTTCCAGCCTTGTGGTTAGTCTACATAATGTCTAAAAGACCCTTAGCAATAGGAAGTATTGGATAATTAGACTTCCTGGCCTGTATTCCTACACCTTTTCTTGGTCCATATCATGTAATCTCTTTAGCTGACAAGAGGGCAGCAACCACAGAGTCCTGTGACTGGATGCCCTTGAAGTGTTCCTTAGCTCTGGGTGCTGCCATACATACATCAGCTGGTTCTCATTTGGCAGCTCTTCCAGGTCTCTCTTTCCTAGGAGTTTGGGGGCCACAAGGCCAGGCTAAGGGATCCTGATGAGCAAGGTGGTTCAGTAGGAGAATCTGAGAAGGTTCTGTGTATTGTTTGGGTGATAAGGAGTATGGGGCCTGTCTCTTAGTGTGCTCTTTTTTATCCTTACCTTACTCCTTGTTCTCATTCCCCTAGGTTTTTTTTTGTTTTTTTTTTTTTTTGCCTACTCAGAGTAGATATTTTTGCCCTAGGCATTCCAGAGGGCTATTGTGTTTAATTGGGGTTCTTGCCCCTTGAGAAAGTAGGCAAGTCCAAGGAGGCAGGGGCATGTGGTGGGGCAGCCACCTTTATCCCAAGTAGACTGCCATCTTTGGGCACCATCCCCAGCTGTGCTTTCTGGGGACAGCTATGAGGAAGAGGAAATAGCTGACGGGGCTGAATGATAGTGTCATGATAGAACACTGCTATAGGGACACCCTATAGAGATCAAAGCCCCTAAGTTCTCTCACTCCCGTGCCTGGCCTGGAAGGCTGAGGCAAGCTGCCAAGACAGTCACTGCAGGGTGACAGAACCCTGGGAGAGGGGGCTAAGGTTTGGTGGAAAGACACTGCAAACACATTCATGACAAGGTGAATGCCCTATCATGGAACATAGCTCTTCCTGCCTGTCCGCTGGCAACATCGGAAATAGTTTGTCAGGGTCATTGGCCATGTCTGAGAATTAGAAGTTGAAGTGGCATCTGAGTAGGTGGCTTCTTGTTCCTGGCTGCCTTTTTTGCTGCTGGAGGCTACAATGACCTCACTCAGTGGAGGGCCCTGACTTCTGGGCATCATTCCTAAAGCACTTCAGGTCACAGCCATGGCCACATAACTCCGCCATCTATGGAAGGGGAAAGAAACCTAGAGCTACTGCATACCTTGCACAGGGTCACCCAGCTGGAGCTGGAGTAGATACTGAGGTCAGAAGAACATCCTGGCTCTGTGCTGCCCATTCTGAGGCAGACAATAGATGAATCCCAAGAAGGGAGGGAAGAAAACAAGAGGACAGAACTGACATGTATTTAGCAGCAGTGGCATTCTAGCACTACACAGGCTTTATGAACCTTGTTTCATTTAAATTCCCCATGATAGTCTGCCCCTCAGGGTGCAATACCAGGGAGCCAAGACTACCAGCCTATTCTCTTTTAGAGTCTCAGCACTCTTCATTCCCAACCCCTGTTTCCGTGACTTACCTTGACCTTCCTGTCATCTGCTGTTGTCTCATCAAACTCCACCCCCAGCTTGAAGTTGATCTCTGTGTTCTTGAAGGTGCTGTGTGTTTTTAGGGTGAGAATGTCCCCATTCTTTTCGATGATCGTGGTAGGCTTGGTCATGTTGGCCACCTGCCTGGTAGCAAAACCCACTCCTGAGGGTAGGGGGAAGATTGGGAGTATATGAGCTCGGGTAGAGAAGCAGTGTACAAGAAACTCAATGCATAACTCTCAGGCCTGGGTATGGGGAAGTGGAGGACTGTATCTTTCAAAGCCTTTGCATGGGAATTTTAAAATTCAGTCTTGCCCTTTGTTCTGTTTGGTGAACACAGATTACTGATCCCATTAGACAGATGAGATACTTAAGGAACAGCGGTGCCATAGCAAGTCAGTGGGAGAGCTGGGATTAGAATAAGTTACTATTGGGCTGAGCGTGGTGGCTCACGCCTGTAATCACAACACTTTGGGAAGCCAAGGCAGGTGAATCACATGAGGCCAGGAGTTCAAGACCAGTCTGGCCAATATGGTGAAACCCTGTCTCCACTGAAAATGCAAAAAATTAGCCAGATGTGGTGGTATGTGCCTGTAATTCCAGCTACTCAGGAGGTTGAGGCTGAGAACTGCGTGAACCTAGGAGGTGGAGGTTGCAGTGAGTCGAGATTGTGCCACTGCACTCCAGCCTGGCCGACAGAGTGAGACTCCATCTCAAAAAAAAAAAAAAGTACTATGAACTTTTTGTGTAGTAAGAACTGTACATGTTATCTCATTTAGTTCTTCCTGTTCCTCTGAAGACTATTTCCACGTTACAGATGCAAAAAGAGAGGTAAAGCCCAGGGTCACAAATCTGATATTGAAGCCCAGAATTGTCTGACTCCAGAGCTTGCTTAAGTGCTCAGCTATACTACCTCCCAAGGCTAGAGCATAAGGCTGAGGAAAGAAGAGAAACGTAGACTTTCCCTTCCAAAGCCTTAGGCATAAGAGTTTTCCAACTTTGGAAGTTTTTATCCTGAAACTAAGAAGTGTTAGTGCTCTTGTCCCTTATATATGGCAACCCATCATTTTCAAAGCCTGTTATCTATGATCTAGGAGTTAGGTACAAAGGAAGTATTTGTACTATTGTACAGATTGAGGAGGAGCCTAAAGCGGTAGCAACAATGAGTTAGACTCAAACCCGTCTCCTGACTCCCTGTCTAAGGCTCTACGGAGACTCTCTTCCTGACCCAAGCATGGCTTCCCTGGGTACTGGGCAAAGTCCTAAGTGCCCTGCAAACAAGTAAAGAACAAAGAACTAATCATGACTGCCCCCTCTCCCCACAGCAGTTTACACTGAGCTGTCCTCCAAGGCAGAGGTGAGGCAGGAGGCAGCCCAGTGTAGTGAAGTGGTGTGTGTAAAGTCTCCAAATGTACCTGGCTACATAGTGCTTGCTGGAAGCTAGGTACTCTGCACATGCCCTACATGGGTTTTACTTAATGCTTGTAACAGCCCAGAAGCGTAGATTATCCCCAATTTACAATGAAGAGAGTGAAGTGTCTTGTCTAAATTCAAACAGAATAAACTGACATAGATTTGAATCTAGGCTCCAAAACTGTTGACTATTTTCACTGGGCGACTCTGCCCAGCACATACTCAGTCCAGGCCACCAGTTGTGCCTGTGGTCACTGGTACTAGACGGGACCTCTTTGCCCCTTGAGAGCCCTAGGTCTATAGCAGGAGGGGCAGGGGCTGCCTCTGCCATTATGCTATCAGCCCACCTTTGTTTGGCCAATGAGGAACTTGGCCTTGCCCCTTGGTATCAGGATGAGTCAGGCCAATCACGCTCCCCTGCATAGAGCAGGACCTTGTCACAGCACTGGGAGCTCTGTTCACTTAGGACCTACCCAGAGGTATGGAGTGTTTGAAAAGGAAACCACTGCGGTATGAGTGAGGGTCTGAACCAAGAGAAACTAAGAATATTGAGCTGACAGAATTTAGGAGACTCAGGGAGATCTGGGTTCTACTTAGAAATGAAGCCAGCACTATTTACTGAGAGCTGAGGAGGGTATTTTCCCAGGCTTTCCATTCCTACGATAAGAATGCAGGCTGCCTTAACAGAAGCTTCTGAAAGGTAACAGGACTTCAGGGAGACCAGCCTGCCTACCCAACTTAGGGCAGAATAAGAGAACAAGAATGGTAAAGTTGTTGCAGCTCAGTTCAAGGACTCAGCTCTGGCCCAGCTTTAGAAGGAGGAACTAAATCTGGTCATTCCAACTTCCCAGTAGCTGCTGGGCTGTGTTCGTGGGGGTTGGGGGGTGGTCCTCTAAGAATGACTGCCTACCTGGAATTACTGGGCATAGCGCCCAGGATAGGGTAGGGGCTGTTGAGAGCTTTGACCTCTCCATCTAAGCCCAAAGCAGTAGAAGAAGGGCTGAGGTCAATAATTAGCTAAGCAGTTCCTACTTTTCCCACTCCCAGGGCCTGTAGGGTAGTGGGAAGAGCTCTGAGTTACAGATCTAGAAACCTTAGGTTTTCATATTGGCTCTGCTGTGGAATTGTTATACATTTCTACTCTCCTGGTTTCAGTTTCCCTGCTGAACTAGATAGTATGGGAATCTCCAAATTCCTCACCTGTAAGATTCTTTAAATCCTTATTCTTCTCCATCCCAACACCACAGCAGTTTTCCACATCCTCCTAAACCAGTGACCCTCCCTCCCAGGTCTTGACCTTGCTCTGGGACCCTCTACTGCACATCAGAAGTCCAACGGCTTTCTCTGCCTACCCCTTGCACAGGTGGGTGAGCTTTGGGTTGCAGGAAAGGCCCAGCTGGTGATGGGCCTCTTGCCCCACCCTACCCCAAGGCTCGCAGACAGTGATTAAGGCCTGGTTACATAGACTGCAGGGCAAGGTCAGACTGGCTGGTGAGAAAAGAGGGCATTCTCCTACAACAATTCTTTCCCCAAATCCAACATGGAGAGATGGGGATTGCTGCTTACTGCAGGTTCCTGTCTTATGTCCTTCTCATATCTGATTCACTGATCCACGGTTTTTTCCCCACTAATCTTTTTCCTCCTAGGTATTTCCTACTTGTTTAAGGTCATAGTACACGCCCTAGCTGCCCCATTCCCTTTCTGGGTTCAGTCTCCTCCAATTTCTAAACTACCCATGCCCGTGTTCTTTTTCTCCCCTGGCTAGACTCCCCTTCCTGTGATCAGTGTTCTTTTTCCAAACCGTCCTCCTTCCTCCAATTCATATATCCCTCTTCCTAGAAAGAGCCTCCCACACAGCTGCCTCCTTCCTCCACCTCCCTACCGTGGTCTCTAACCAGATTTGGACCACCAAAGCCCCCTCCCTACAGGCCCTATCTGCCCTAGCCCAGGCTGCCATCTCCGCGCTCCCGTATTCCCCAGTCTTAACCAGGAGGGATGCAGCAGGAGTGCTGCATGGGGCTAGGCATGCTACCAGCCCAAGCCAGCATCCTGAGCCCCGCGGCTTGCTCACCGATTGACTTCATGTAGTCATCGAAATTCTTGCTGTCCACTAGCTTCCAGGTGCCCAGGAAAGCGTCCACCATAGTGATGCTGGGCTAGGCTGAGAAAAGCTACAAGAGAGCAGGCGTGCAAGGGCTCCGACGGCGGCTCCCTGGCCGGGCTGCCGCTTTAAATAGCCCTCGCATCACATGAGGAGACGTGGCCCACGCCCCCAGCTCCCGAAATAGGAAGCCCCAGGCTAGGGCTCACCCAGGAGGGGCTGGTCCGCCCATCCCCCAACCCACTGAGGTGGGTGGGGACCAGCCAGTGGCGCCCTGCTTGCCTGCGTCAGCGCCAGTGCCTGGCCCCCGAGTCCCTACCCTAGTCTGGCAGGACCTTCTCCCTTTCCTGGCCTCTAGGCACTCTGGAATCTGAGAAGGCAGCAGCCGGCACCAGCCCGAGAGCTAGGGCGCATGGCATGGATATCTTCCGTCCCCCAGTCCCTCTTTGAGCTTGGGTTCAGAGCAGAGATGAGACTAGAAAAGGAAAACGCCCTTGGGCTGGTGCCCATGCCGAGAAAAACTCTGGTTGACTTCTGGCACAGGCATCTCTCCTCGTTTTACAAGTGAGGAGCCCGAGGCTGAGAGGGGAACTGACATGGTCTCAAGAAATAGGAGGGGGTGAATGGGGCTCAGATTGCAAGCTTGGTCTAGCAGGCTTCAGAGCTCGCGCTCTCCCTTCACTCTCACTGCCCGGTGGCGGAGACAATCAGCAGGGGCTCGGTCTGCGGCTGAGCTGACCTTGTCCTCCGCCTGTTTTGAGCAAAAGCCTGACCCTTCGCGCCCCGCCCGCCTCACACGTGCTTGCCCCTCCCTGCGGAATGTCTCCTACTAGCCCTCCTCCCTCCCCACCCTACCCCACACCACCATCCAACTCCCCACCCGCCCCTGCAAGTGCTCCGGGCTTTTCCGGTTTCTTCTCACAGCTCCGAGCTTTAGCTCAGGTCGTTCCCAGTTCCCCTCCTTCAGAAATTCTGCCAATTCGGTCAGCTCTTCAGGGCCCACGGCTGCCTTCCCCACCTGCCGCCCTTTCTTTGACCTGTGCACACTAGCAAGCCGCCTGCACTTTTGGGTAATTTGCTGCCTCCTTTTGAGAGCCTGCTGTGCGTGGTTTGTCACTGTATAGTTTACTAAGCACTTTCAGTAAAAATAAGACCCGCCTTGTATTGCTCTTTATTGCATGCTGAGGGCTTTAGGTGTATTATTTCATTGAACTTTTAATTTTATTATTATTTTTTAGAAACAAGGTCTCTCGCTGTGTCCCCTAGGCTGGAGTGCTGTGACGCCATCATAGGTCACTGCAGCCTCAAACTCCTGGGCTCAAGGGATCCTCCCACCTTAGCCTCCCCAGTAGCTGGGACTATAGGCACACGCCACCACACCTGGCCTCATTGAACTTTTAAAGCAAAATCCATGATGTAGGTGTTACTGTGTTATTTTCTCTTTTTAAAAAGATGAACATGTTGAATCTCTGAGGAGCTCACTCATTAATTCAGCAGTTAATAAAGCATCTACTTTGTGTCAGGCCCTGCTTTGGAGAGAGACAACAGGGAACAAGACACACACCTCTGGGCAGCCAGACACAAAACTAGTGTGGTGGTTCTAAAGGGAATCCTGTCCTGTCCTGACCTGGGGGCCCAATGTAGGCCTCTCGGAGGAAGTGAGGAATAAATGAGTTTCTGAGGGATGGCAGGAGGCTCTGCACATCAAGGAGTAGTGCCGAACTGAATTTCAGCCAGCAGCAGCCTGTCCAGGGTGGGCCTGCAGAAGCCAACACAGGAGCCCTAAGCCTGCCACGTGCGTATAGTATGGCAGGCCCTTCTTCCTGGGACTCTGTTTCTCCATGTGCAAACCCTGCCTCCCTTCCCTGGACTGTTCTGGGAACAAGGCCAGGGAGGAAGAGCCCTCTCCCCACCCTAAGATCTTGATTCCTTTGGACAGTCCGGTTGCCAGAAGACTCAGAGGCTTATTTCTGCCAAAGCTATAGGGACAGGCCTCAGGGCTGGGCATGGAACCTTGGTGATCTCACTGTTGGAACAGGTGCCAGGAGAGAAGGAGGGGGAAAAGATGATTTCTGACTCAAGGTCACAGCCTTCACACACAGGGCCTCCTCTCAAGGACTGTGTGGCCAGGAACCAGAACTGTCTCTTTACGTGGCCCATATAATGCAATGATGGAGAGCTGGGGCTGGGCTAATGACTGCTGGCAGATCTGCGTTCTGATCTGAAATTTGTTGGGTACTAGCTGTGTGGCCTTGGGCAATTCACTTAAGCCACTCTGAGTCTCCAATTCTTTTTTTTCTTTCTTTCTTTTTTTTATTTTAAGAAGGATTCTCATCGCCCAGGCTTAAGTGCAATGACCTGTTTTGGCTCACTGCAATCTCCACCTCCTGGGTTCAAGTAATTCTCCTGCCTCAGCCTGCCGAGTAGCTGGGATTACAGGCAACTGCCACCACCCCGGATAATATTTGTATTTTTAGTAGAGACGGGGTTTCACCACGTTGGCCAGGCTGGTCTTAAACTCCTGACCTCAGGTGATCTGCCTGCCTCGGCCTCCTAAAGTTCTGGAATTACAGGTGTGCCCTACCACGCCGGCTTCAGTTTCATCTTTAAAATGAAGGATTTTTTGGCCGGGCGCGGTGGCTCAAGCCTGTAATCCCAGCACTTTGGGAGGCCGAGACGGGCGGATCACGAGGTCAGGAGATCGAGACCATCCTGGCTAACACAGTGAAACCCCGTCTCTACTAAAAATACAAAAACTTAGCCGGGCGAGGTGGCGGGCGCCTGTAGTCCCAGCTACTCCGGAGGCTGAGGCAGGAGAATGGCGTAAACCCGGGAGGCGGAGCTTGCAGTGAGCTGAGATCCCGCCACTGCAATCCAGCCTGGGTGACAGAGCAAGACTACGTCTCAAAAACAAAAAAAAAACAAAAAAAAAAAGAAGGATTTTTTTTGGAGATGGAGTCTTGCACTCTGTTGCCCAGGCTGGAGTGCAATGGCATTATCTCAGCTCGCTGCAACCTCTGCCTCCCGGGTTCAAGTGATTCTTCTGCCTCAGCCTCCCAAGTAGCTGGGACTACAGGCGCGGGCCACCACGCCTGGCTAATTTTTGTATTTTTAGTAAAGATGGGGTTTCACCATATTGACCAGGCTGGCCTTGAACTCCTGACCTCAAGTGATCCGCCTGCCTCGGCCTCCCAAAGTGCTGGGATTACAGGCATGAGCCACTGCGCCCGGCCTATTTATTTATTTGGAGAGAGTCTCACTCTGTCACTCAGGCTGGAGTGCAATGGCATGATCTCAGCTCATGGCAGCCTTGACCTCCCAGACTCAAGGGATCCTCCCACCTCAGCCTCCTGAGTAGTTAGGACTACAGGCACATGGCTCCACACCTGGCTAATTTTTTGTGTGTTTTTTTGGTAGAGACAGGGTTTTGCCATGTTGCCCAGGCTGGTCTTGGACTCCTGGCCTCAAGCAATCTGCTTGCCTTGGCTTCCAAAGTGCTGAGACTACAGGTGTGAGCCATGACACCTGGCCCAAGATAATACATTTAAATGCTGAACATGGTTGACTTACTAAAGTTCACTGCTGCTGCTCCTCTTGCTGCTATTCTTATTGTCTCCAGGGATGGTGCAGACACCTAAGACCTAGTCTGAGCTCTGCCACTACCTGCTGAGTTACTTACCCAAGGCAGATTGCTTTGCTTCTTTAATCCTCAGTTTTCTTATTTCTGGGACAGGATTGGAAACTGCTGCAACTGTGAAAAAGGGGCTATAGACGTTTTTCAGGATGGGTTGGGGTGGGAGGCACTGCCCGAAAATCCATTTGCTCCCTCTCTTGGGCCTGTCCAAATTGAGCAGCATGGGGCTTTGAGGAGCTCTACCAGACAAGCCTCAGACCAACTACCCTCACTACCCTTCCCCCACCTCACCTCCGTGCTCAGACCTGGGTCACCCAAGTTAACCCATAAGCCACACCCCATCTCCTTTCCTCCTGGTTTACATCCTTCTCCCTTCTAAGTATGTACAGTTCTCTCCTCATCCCTCTGAGTTACCTGCATCCTCTTCCTCTGTTATGCTGACTACATTTGGGGGAGAATGTGAGCCTTGTCCCTTTTTGTGCTCCTCTGTCTTGCCCTCAGCAGATTCAGATGTGGATATAACATCTGGCAGGCAGCAAGACCAGTGCCTGCCAAAAGCAGCATCTCCCCAGCCCTCATCCTATAGTGAGGTCACTGTTCTATGTTTCCACGGCAACCACAGGCTGGGAAGATGGAGAAGAGGAGAGATGAGTAACCAGAAGCCAGCCAATGAGATGAGCTGCAGCACCGGATGATCCATGGGGCCATGGGGAGCGGGCACAAGGGAGGCCTGCTCAGCATGTTCAGCTGTTTCCTGGACCCTCCTGCCATCTGGATGCCTCCACTAGAGAATGTGCTACTGGCACCAGGAAAGAGCTAGAGGCTGAAGAAGCTGAGCTAGAAGCTTTGCTGACCCAAGCACATGGCCCTCCTTTTTTGCCTCTTCAGGGTCTAAGTCTATGGATGCTGACTACCCCCGCCCCATCCCACCCCTAGTATCTGCAACTGGGAACTTTTCCCATTTGCTGGTAATGATGGTAGGGCTCTTTCTGCCTCTGCCTGCCATGGGACCAGCAAGTCTTAGACATCCCTTCTTTTTATGCCCTTGGTCCATGTGTCTTTGTTTACCAGAAAGGGGTCCCAATCCAGACCCCAAGAGAGAGTTCTTGCATCTCACACAAGAAAGAATTTGGGGCAAATCCACAGAATAAAGTAAAAGCAAGTTTATTAGAGAAGCAAAGAAATGTCTGTTTAGTAAACATTATTAACCTGTTCCCTTAACTGTAAACATTTTGTGACTAAGAATGTTTCACCATGTGGGAATGCATCCCAACCAGGTCTCAGCTTCATTTTACCCAGCCTCTATTCAAGATGGAGTCACTCTGGTTAGAATGCCTCTGACATAGGCCAAACATGGTGGCTCACGCCTGTAATCCCAGCACTTTGGGAGGCCGAGGTGGGTGGATCACGAGGTCAGGAGATTGAGACCATCCTGGCTAACATGGTGAAACCCCGTCTCTCCTTAAAAAAAAAAAATACAAAAATTAGCCGGGTGTGGTGGTGGGCGCCTGTAGTTCCAGCTACTCGGGAGGCTGAGGCAGGAGAATGGTGTGAACCCAGGAGGCGGAGCTTTCAGTGAGCCGAGATAGCGCCACTGCACTCCATCCTGGGCAGCAGAGCAAGACTCCATCTCAAAAAAAAAAAAAAAAGGAAGAATGCCTCTGACATCTTCAGATTCAATGTCTTTGGAAGGAGCCCTGATTCTAAATTCCAGGGGCTGCACTTACTAGCTAGAGACCTAGAACAAGCTCCCTTTCCCCCTTCTGAGTCTCGTTTTCTCCCAAATAGAGGAAGGCCATCAACTTCTCAGCGTTGTCAGGAGGATTAAAAGAGATAACAAATGGAAAGCTTACCATGCACTAATATTGAAGGAATGGTAACTCCTTTCTCCTTTCCTTCTTCCAGTTCTTTTCCCTAGGATATATGAGTAAGCCAAGGCCCTTTGAGACCCTGAATCAGTAGGATAGGATTCAAGTATATGGCCAACTCCTCCTCATTGAGGTCACAGAGTGGCCTTCAGATCTTGGACATGAGTTTCCTCATATTACCCTTTCTCGCTCTTTAAATATTCATTCATTCTACCAATCTTAATTGAGCACCTCCTATGGCCAGGCACTGTGCTGGGCTCAGTGGGGATCCAGGGTGAACAGGAGAGCGCCCTGCTCTCACTTAGCTCACAGTGCAGGAGGGCTGGAGCCACAGTGGGTGGAGTGGAGTGTTCTTTCTGCCACTAGGAAATCTGCTTCCTTGTTCCCCAAGAGTTCTAGATACTGTGGGCTGGAGAGAACAAATGATGGCAGAGGTTTACTCAACACCAATTTGCTTCTAAGAAACTGCTGCCTGTGGCAGAATGCTCTCTGAAATGAGAACAATGACCCTTCCTGCCCTGGGGGAGAGGGGGGTACCTCAGTGGGGAGGGGCAATCTGTCTTCTCAGAAACCAGCCTCTCCCTGTTGCTGACAGAAGGAAGACGAGACTCTATAGCTGGTCTCATCTATTTCCTTGGTCTAATTTGTTACTGAATCCTTTTTAAGAAAAGTTCCTGGCGGAGACTAAGGTATAGTATATTGACACGATGGGGCGCATTCAGGGTGCTATGGCTGTAGACAGGTACAGTATATTGAATGAATGAACAAATGAGTGAGTGAAGGAGAGAATCTACCCCTCTAGCTTTAGCGGCTCTGGAGTGAGACTTGGGTTCCAATCTTGCCATATGTATACAACAGCTGTGTGACCTTGGGCAAGTCGTGATCTCACTGGGTCTCAGTTTCTGAATCTGCAAAGAGCATTATCACTATCCTTACCTAGCCAGCCTCCCAAGGACTCTGTGAAGCTAGGGAAAGACAAATTGAGGAATGCAGCACAAAGGATGTTTCTCCAACTCCTGGCCTCAAGTGATCCTCCTGCCTCAGCCTCTCCAGTAGCTGGGACAGGTGTACCTGGTTTATGTTTTCTCTCTTCCAGCCTCCTTCCTTGGCTGCCTGTGGTCCTTGGCACCAGACCCACTTTCTTTGACATGATGCCATAGCCAAAACCCATAGCCAAAACCCACAGCCTCACAGCCCACATACTCTAGCCCCTACCTGGCTCTCCCAGCTTTCCACACACACTGCAGCCACTCTGACCTTTTTGTACATTGAGGGGGCACCATGTTTCTCTCTTTATGTTTGCCAACAGTGCTCTTCCTCACCCCTACAGTCTTTTCATTAACTCCTTTTTTCTTTTTCAAAAAATCTTTTTAAAATAATTTTTTTTTTTTTAGACAGTCTCGCTCTGTCACCCAGGCTGGAGTTCTATGGTGCAATCTCAGCTCATTGCAACCTGTGCCTCCCAGGTTCAAGCGATGCTCATGCCTCAGTCCCCTGAGTAGCTGGGATTACAGGCACCTGCCACCACACCCAGCTAATTTTTGTATTTTTAGTAGAGATGGGGTTTCACCATGTTAACCAGTGTGGTCTCCAACTCCTGACCTCAAGTGATCCACCTGCCTCAGCCTCCCAAAGTGCTAGGTTTACAGGCATGAACCACCATGCCCGGTCAACTCCTACTCATTTTTCAGCTTTCAGCGTAACTATCCTGCTTCTGGGTAGCCCCATCTTCCCTGACCTTTCCTATCCTGCTTTGATGTTTGTTTCAGAGTCTGTCTTTGCGATTACACCGGAGGCCCTTAGAGGGCTGAGACCCAGTCTGTGTTGCTCCCTGCTGTGCACAGGACCTGGTACGTATTTGTGGAGTGGACAAACAGTCTCTCCGGAGAAAAGAAAGTCACTTGTTCTTGCAGTGTTCTCTGTTTTGAAATTCTGACACCATCACCATCTCCTTCTCTACTACTCTCAACTTTCCTCCTGCCAAAGTATCCTGTTTTGTGTCCTCTTTCTCACTCCATCCCTGAGGGCTAGTAGCCTGGGACATTTCCTGTGTGTGGTGGGGCCCCAAGTACTCCCAAGTGAGAATTGCGCTTTGGAAAGCATGAGTGTAGTCTGGATCTCAACAGCAGCTTTTTTGCAGGCACAGGGCTAGGGCTATTCCCAGAGAGTCATTAAACCAGGCCCCATACCTGGGGCTGATCCTGGCTCCCTCCTCAAACTTCAGTTTCCTTTTCTCTCAAATGAAAAAAGGTTGCCTCTGCAAAAATCTAAATAGTCTCTAATATTGGATTAGGTAAAGTATAATTAGAAAGGTAAACCTTAGGTTTATAAAATGGCACCTCACATCACCATGAGGTCTCAAGCATGCTTATGTGCCATGTGGCCTGGCCTCCATCTCCTCTTTTGGCACCAAACAGATGGACCAGTAGTCATGCCTCATAGTGCATTATATTCAGGAACAGCTTACCCAAGATTGTGGAAGGATTCAAGCAGCTCCCAGAGGCCTGACGAGCCTGGCTGGTGTGGACAGATGACCACTGTTGTCCCTGGGTGAGGAGAGCTGGCAAGCCATGGCAGAGTGGCTGGCAGAGAGTGTTATCTTGGCCTCAGGAGTCTGAGGCCAGATGTGTTCCAGGAAGCAAGTACAAAGCCAATACTGTCAGCCTGGCGTGGGCTGAGATCTTGGGAGTTGTCCGGGTTGGTTGATGGGGCAGCAACCCAGGACTCTGTAGTAAACAAAGACACCGGACAGGAAAAGGAAGGAGCCCATTTGCAGGAAGGACTGGGTGGGCTGGGGGTGACCAGGACTGGAGCCCAGGGTGAAAGATTTCTCCTTGTAAAGGTTGGCAATGGGAGGACCATGAGGTTAGAGGGATAGGATCAGAGTCAGGAAGAGATAAAGTCAGATGGAGAAGGCTGTCCTTCTTAGCATGGGATCACCCTGTGCAGGAGTAAACATAGTCCAGGTCACGCCTGTAATCCTAGCACTTTGGGAGGCCAAGGGGGGCAGATCAGTTGAGGTCAGGAGTTCAAGACCAGTCTGGCTAACATGGTGAAACCCTGACTCTACTAAAAATACAAAAAAATTAGCCAGGCGTGGTGGCGGGCACCTGTAATCCCAGCTACTCGGGAGGCTGAGGCAGGAGAATCACTTGAATCCGAGAGGCGGAGGTTGCAGTGAGCCAAGATCATGACACTATACTCCAGCCTAGGCGACAGAGCAAGACTCTGTCTCAAAAAAAAAAAAAAAAAAAAAAGCCCAGACAGCACCAGGAATCATAGGCTGGTATAGGTCTGGCTACCAATTCTTCTCCCACCACTGGTGAGCCAGTTTATGATCTGTTAGAGGAAATGGGGAGGAGGTTTAAAGACCACCAAGGAAAATTGGGAGACATGACACCTGAGTGAACTTGGGCAAGTCAGTCTCTCTGTGCCTGTTTCCTCCTCTGTGTGATAAGGATAGTAATGTCTAACCTTTCAAGAGAATAAACGAGATTGTGGGTATAGAGAAGCTTTGTGTGCTATGAGCGTGGTGCAGAAAATTGTGGCTAACATTGGTGCATCACTCCCTGAGCACTGCACCGGACTTAGCAGCTTTTTGTCTTTCAACTCGCGTCACCCTGACAATAAAACCTAGTGAGGCAGGTACTATTCTCATCCCTGATGTACAGGTGACAGCCAGGATTTGGACTCAGGTAGACTGGCTCTAGAGCTCATGGCTTAACCATTATTCTACACTGGCTCTCCCTGTGACAGTGTTCACCCTGCCTTCTCTGTGACCTTGGGCCAGTCTCTTTTCTTCAGTGTTCCCAACTCTATGTTACGAGGTTGGGCCAGATGATCTATTTAATCCCTCAAGCTTTGGCAGTTGCTGGTTCAGGAAAGGAACTTCCAAGTAGGGGAGAGGGTGAGGTGGGACCAGAGCAGAGAGAGGATAAACTTTTCCAGTGTCTCTGCCTTTTCATCAGTGAGTAGGCTGGCAGGCTCCCCTTTGCCCTATAAGTGGGGCCAAGGGAGCAGGTGATGCTCAGCCCCAGCCTGGAATATTCACTGGTCCCTGAGGATCACTGAGGTCTGACCACCAGGTCCGCCTGCCAATAGTCAGGCAAGGCCCATCTCCTCCTCCTAACAGACTCCAGAGGACTCTTCTTCAGTCTTCAGTCTGTACCCGCCCATTCTGGGCCCCTGTCCCCTCACCCAGGATCAGTTTATCTGGGCACCAGGCCTGATCTGGGGCCCGGGGATGGGACTATTTATAGATGTCCTCTGTCTCCTTGGCCTGGGTCTCTAGCCAGATTGGGTCATTCACACACATTTTCTCTCTCTGTCAGTCACTCATTGAACTTGACTGTCACTAGTCTGATGCCTGGCCTCATGGTGAGTACGGAGGATAACCGACAGATGACCTAGACTTGGTCCCCGCCCATGGGAGAGATGGACTTTTCTACAGACTGTGACAATACAGAAAGGCTATTACTATCACATGGGGCTGTCTCTATACCATGGAATACCAGAGGAGGGAGCCCCCCACTCTGCCAGGAAAGTCAGGAAAGGCTTCATACAGGAGGCACTCTTTGGACTGGGTCTTGAAGGATAGGCACATAGGCGTCCACCACATGTGGGGAGGGGAATTGGGAAGGCAGAGGAGAAGGATTTGTTGAGAGAGGATGAGATTTTCCTGATGATTGCCCTGGGGTGACGGCAGAAGATAAAAATAGCAAGTGATGAGAATGGAAAGATAATGTAGGTCACACAGGAGAAGATCTTGCTCATCATCCAGGAGTCTGGCCTTCCTTCGGAAAGCAGTTGAGAGTAATGGAGGGTTTCGGGCAGGGGACCTTCATGATCTGATTTGTATTATGGGAAGAGTTCCCTGTCTGCTGTGTGGAGGCTGCATGGAAGATTTCGGTTAGGAGGCTGTGGCAGCTATCCAGACTGCACGGTCCAGCAGGGCTCACCCATGCCCACACTGCAACTAGAGAGAGGGGGAAAGGGAAGAGGACACACTCCTAATTAAAGGCATGGCCTGGCCACTGCACACATCTCTTCTCTCTCGGCTACATCTAGATGCAAGTGAGACTAGGAAATACAGTGATTATTCTGGACTGCTTTTTACTCTAGAAAAGGGAGAGAGTAGATATCAGGGTACTGGAGGTCTCTGATACAGTGGTTAAAAGTTTCTGAGCCAGGCGTGGTGACTCACACCTGTAATCCCAGCAATTTGGGAGGCCGAGGCAGGTGGATCACTTGAGATTAGGAGTTCGAGACCAGCCTGGCCAACGTGGTGAAACCCCGTCTCTACTAAAAATACAAAAATTAGCTGGGCATGGTGGTGCATGCCTGTAATCCCAGCTACTTGAGAGGCTAAGGCAGGAGAATCACTTGAACCCAGAGGGCAGAGGCTATACAGTGAGCTAAGATCGCACCACTGCACTCCAGTCTGGGTGACAGAGCAAGACTCTGTCTCAAAAAAAAAAAAAAAAAAAAAAAAGTCTCTGAAATCAGATTTCTGAGTTTAAGTCCTGCCTTAACCACTTACCATCTGTTCAGGCAGATTACTCGCCCTCTCTCGTGCCTCAGTTGCCTCCTCTGAGGGTACAGTGAGCTAACACACAGCAAGTGCTTACATAGATCCTGGCACATAGTGAGGCCCAGAGCTGGTTTCTGTTTCTAAGAGAAGTGGGGGCTCTGGGAACAGGTGTTGCCTGACTCCCCAGGAATCACTAAGGTATCCACAGTGGGGCAGATGTCTGGCTAGGGCATCCAGGACTATGAGCTGTGCCCTTTAGCCCAATTCTCTCAATCCCCATGGCTAGCTGAGGCAGAGAATGCTGGGAGCAGGGTATGGGGGTCCTGGGAAAAGAAAGGAAGGTGGATTTTAGAGATAATTCAAGGATAGATGGCCCAAGAAATGATGTCTCTGGATCTAGGGGCTTCAGATGCAGCCCAGCCTGGAGCCCCTTTCCCTCACAGGACAACAGATCTCCCAGGGCCATGGTGGGGCAGGGAAGGGGAGGTGGGGTGGCTAGTCAAGGTCACTTGGAAGAGAAGGGAAGGGGAGATTGGGTGACTAGTCAAGGTCGCCTTGACTAGTGACTCCAGACTTGGCTGCTGTGTGATCTCAGGCCTCCAACCACCACTGACCTTCTCTGGACTTTGATCTTTCCATCTGGAGGCTGGGATTACTTCTCCTTGCCTTCCTGCAAAGTGAGTGTGAAGATTAGATGTCAGTCATAGAATCAGGTTGCTCCCTGCAGGGCTGAGTGCCTTGGAGGGATGTGTCAGTAACAGATGACAGTGCACCCCTTCCCCAGAAGGAGAAGCACTGCAGCTCAGTCCAGCTGAGCCATGACTGACTGTTCTGCCTTCTTCCTCATTTGAGCTATGCTCTTTTCCCCAGGCTACTGGTTGTAAAACAGGGTGGGATAAGAGAGTAATGTGGGAGGTAAAGGACGGGTGGAAGGAAACAAGAGGGAGGAGGATAGCGACATCAGGAGAAAGGCAGAATGGTAAGATTGAGGGCTCATGGCTAAGGAAAATGAAAACTTAGAGTGAAAGGGGAGGTGTCTAGAATTAGCTTTGTGGGAACCCACTCTCCCCATATTCAGGCGCAGATGGGGAGCTTGCTGAGGGTAGGTGCTGTGCCTTATTCATCTCTCTGTCCTCTTCTCAGGGCAGACCACAGTGTAAGCCTCCACCGAAAACAGGTCTGCTGTCAGTTTGTTGTCTGAACCCCAGACTTGGTCCCCCACTGAGCCTTCATGAAGCCTCCCCACCCAGGCCCTGCTTACAGGAGGATCTGAAAGGCAGCCTTGAGAAGAAGGAGGGGCAGCTGGGAGACAGGAGTGTGGGTCCCATTAGGGCTCCCTCAGTGCCTTGCTGTGCTACCTGGGACAAACCACTTATCCTCTAAAACTCTTTCCCCATCTGAGTAAAATGAGTTCATGGCTGTGGTTTGAGGGCTATTTTTACTCCATTAAACCCTATCTTCAAACAAATTCTTAGGCCAGGTGTGGTGGCTGATGGCTGTATTTCCAACACTTTGGAAGGCTGAGGTGGGAGGATCGCTTGAGCCCAGGAGTTTGAGACCCACCTGGGCAACAAAGTGAGACCCTCATCTCTACAAAAAAAAAGTTAAGTAATTAGCTGGGCATGGTGGCACGTGCCTGTAGTTGTAGCTACTTGGGAGGCTGAGTGGGAGGATCACTTGAGCCCAGGTCGAGGTTGCAGTGAACCATGATCATGCCACTGCACTCCAGCCTGGGCAGCAGAGTGAGACTCTGTCTCAAAAAACCACAAATTCTGGCCGGGCACAGTGGCTCATATCTGTAATCCCAGCACTTTGGGAGGCCGAGGCGGACAGATCATGAGGTCAGGAGACTGAGACCATCCTAGCTAACACAGTGAAACCCCGTCTCTACTAAAAAAATACAAAAAAATTAGCCGGACATGGTGGCAGGCGCCTGTAGTCCCAGCTATTCGGGAGGCTGAGGCAGGAGAATGGTGTGAACCGGGGAGGCGGAGCTTGCAGTGAGCCGAGATCGTGCCACTGCGCTTCAGCCTGGGCGACAAAGCGAGATTCCATCTCAAAAAAAAAAAAAAAACAAACCCAAATTCTTAGGTGGAAGTCCAGGAAATAAAAGGGATCTTCACTGGTGGAAGCCAGGAAGGGTGCTGGAACCCACTTATATGGTCCTGGAGGGTCTGGGGAGGCCAATTTAAAGAATGGAAGCCCTGCTCTCTGGGCCTCAAGCAGGTTTGGCTATCCCTCCCTTGCCTGCTGTCCCGTCCCCACTACCTCCGCATGTCCTTTCTGCAGCCTGGGTGGGAATGGGTGTCCAGTCAACTTGCAAAGAGCAAGCAGTGCCCCTCTTGAGGTTTTCTTTCAATCCCTGGGAAATAGCACCACTCACCCCAGCCCCACCCCACACAGACACAGTGGTCTCGCCCTGGATCCCTTGGGATGGGGGAGGGGCCCAGAGAGAGCCCTCAGATTCCAGAGCCTCTGGATGCTTAGCAGGGATTGAGGTCTTTAGTAGGGGGTTGGGAAAAGAAGAAATGCGTTTCTGGGGAGCCACGAGATTGGAGCCAGGAGGCTCCTGGCTAAATGATCTAGAGTAGCCACTGCATCTCTCTGGATCTCAGTTTCTCCATTCGGATCTCAGTCTCTCCATCAGTACAGTGAGGGATGAATGCCCTTTCTCATTTGTGACTAGTAGAATGATAGGAGTGGGCATAGGGGCAGAGATTGTGTTGTGGGTGCTGAGTTTCCCAAGAGACAGCATCTTGCTTATAGTTCAGAGCCAGTGATGGTGGCCGCAGCAGCCAAGCCTTGGAGGGAGGGTTGGTAGGAAGATTGGTTGAACCTGGGCCCTGCCACTAAGTTACTGCGTGTGGTCCCCTCCTGGGGCCACATTTTCTCCATCTGTCTAATGGGACTAAATGCTCCCAGACCCAGGAGTCAGTGACTGCACCTGGCATCAGAGACTGGGGCAGAGGCCTGCAGCTGGCCCAGGGTGAGGGTCACAGTCCTGTTGTGCAGAGCCAGGAGTGGTTGTCAAAGATGGTGTAGAAAACCAAAAGTCAGGTGGGAGTGCTGAAGGAACCTCCAACTTTTTTGGTTTATAGATGGGGAAATAGTTGTCCAGGGTCCCAGAATGGGTTGGGGACACAGACGGGATGAAAACTGGGACTGCTGACCATCTATTCCAGCTTCTCCTCACAGGAAGCTCTAATAGAAGGTACAGGGAGTAGCTTTGTCTGGGGAGCAGGGAGATGGCCCTTCCACATCCCTGCAAGGTGTGGAAACAGATAACACAATGGGAGCTTAGCCAGCTTGTATTCCCTTTCCTTTTTTCTCTCTGCTTATCTTGCGCTCTGCTCAGGATTTGTTAATCTCAGAAGTCTCCAGTTAACCATTCCATCTTTTCCACACAGGATAGGGGTGCAGTCGGACAGGAGCAGCAGATAAGGGGGTTGGAATTCCGCAGTAACAAAGAGGTCCAGCAGTAGGGGCATGAGATTAGGTTAGGGTGTGCAGGGAGGAACTGAGCACAGAGCTTTCCCCTGTGTCTGGAGCGGCGGGGGTGAGGTAAGGTTTCTCTAATGATTTCGGGAACCCCTTCAGAGACCATGGTTTTCTGGTTCCCAAGTCCAGAAGAGACATCTCAGACATGCACACACCCAGGCACATCCACACAGATGACCTCTCCCACACCCCCAGACACATCCACACAGACGACCTCACCCACACCCCCAGACACATCCACACAGACGACCTCACCCACACCCCCAGACACATCCACACAGACGACCTCACCCACACCCCCAGACACATCCACACAGACGACCTCACCCACACCCCCAGACACATCCACACAGACGACCTCTCCCACACCCCCAGACACATCCACACAGACGACCTCACCCACACCCCCAGACACATCCACACAGACGACCTCACCATCTACCCCCACCAGACACATCCACACAGACGACCTCACCTACACCCCCAGACACATCCACACAGACGACCTCACCATCCACCCCCCCAGACACATCCACACAGACGACCTCACCCACACCCCCAGACACATCCACACAGACGACCTCACCCACACCCCCAGACACATCCACACAGACGACCTCACCCACACCCCCCCAGACACATCCACACAGACGACCTCACCATCCACCCCCCCAGACACATCCACACAGATGACCTCTCCCACACCCCCAGACACATCCACACAGACGACCTCACCCACACCCCCAGACACATCCACACAGACGACCTCACCCACACCCCCCCAGACACATCCACACAGACGACCTCACCCACAGCCCCAGACACATCCACACAGACGACCTCACCCACACCCCCCCAGACACATCCACACAGACGACCTCACCATCCACACCCCCAGACACATCCACACAGACGACCTCACCATCCACCCCCCCAGACACATCCGCACAGACGACCTCACCATCCACACCCCCAGACACATCCACACAGACGACCTCACCATCCACACCCCCAGACACATCCACACAGACGACCTCACCATCCACAGCCCCAGACACATCCACACAGACGACCTCACCCACACCCCCAGACACATCCACACAGACGACCTCACCCACAGCCCCAGACACATCCACACAGACGACCTCACCATCCACACCCCCAGACACATCCACACAGACGACCTCACCATCCACACCCCCAGACACATCTACACAGACGACCTCACCCACACCCCCAGACACATCCACACAGACGACCTCACCATCCACCCCCCCAGACACATCCACACAGACGACCTCACCCACACCCCCAGACACATCCACACAGACGACCTCACCCACACCCCCAGACACATCCACACAGACGACCTCACCATCCACCCGCCCAGACACATCCACACAGACGACCTCACCATCTACCCCCCCCAGACACATCCACACAGACGACCTCACCATCTACCCCCCCCAGACACATCCACACAGACGACCTCACCTACACCCCCAGACACATCCACACAGACGACCTCACCATCCACCCCCCCAGACACATCCACACAGACGACCTCACCCACACCCCCAGACACATCCACACAGACGACCTCACCCATACCCCCAGACACATCCACACAGACGACCTCACCCACACCCCCCCAGACACATCCACACAGACGACCTCACCATCCACCCCCCCAGACACATCCACACAGATGACCTCTCCCACACCCCCAGACACATCCACACAGACGACCTCACCCACACCCCCAGACACATCCACACAGACGACCTCACCCACACCCCCCCAGACACATCCACACAGACGACCTCACCCACACCCCCAGACACATCCACACAGACGACCTCACCCACACCCCCCCAGACACATCCACACAGACGACCTCACCATCCACACCCCCAGACACATCCACAC